>NC_090927.1:962817409-964202909 GCF_040938575.1 Ambystoma mexicanum
TCCCATCTGCCAAGTCCTCGTTCTGCTGACTGGATTGGTTCTAGGTCAGGTGGAGCTCCGGTTCTCTGGCTTGGTAGAAAGGTGTTAATTATTCTCTCGACCTTCTCATCTATCTGCGGAAACCACACTCGATGCCGGATTCAAGCTTTTGTCCGGGCCATCCCTTGGTGGCTTTCGTGGGCTAACACCACTATTCTGTCCTGAAGGCTTGGCGGGATGATGATACGATTTCCCCTGAGTATTAACCCCTGTTCTGTGATTGATAGGTCCTGCCGTATGGTGATCATCCCTGTGAGAAACGTTTTTGCTTCCGTTGTCCTGTTGTGGGTGTTCTTCATGAAGGACTTCCAATCGCCTGAGCTAATAGTGTCCTTTACCAGGTCACAACACGGGTCTTTGTGTGTTTCATCTGCAATGTCATCGATACTGACGGCCTTTGGTCTCATGGCACGCACCACCTGGCAGATGTGTTCTTCTGTCACTTCGGCTACTTGAACTTCCTGTGGAGTCGCCGCTCGAGGGTGTCTTGAGAGGAAGTCTGCTGGGTTTCCACTGCCCGGCTGATAGGCCAACTCAAAATTGTATTGCTGGAGATGTAACATCCATTTGGCTATTCTGGCCGGCAGGTGGGAGGATGGGCCCATGAAAATTGGCAGCAGCGGTTTGTGGTCTGTATATGTTGTGAACCTTCTGCCATACAGATAGAGGTGGAAATGACGGCACCCCCAAAGTACGGCAATTGCCTCCTTCTCAATGTGGGAGTATTGCTGCTCTGTCATTGTGAGAGCTCTGGACTCGTATGCAATTGGCCTTTTCTCACCCATTTTGGTCACCTACATGAGGATGGCCCCTAGGCCAACGGGGCTGGCGTCCACATATAGTTCAGTTGGGAGAGCAGTGTCATAGTACGCCATTTTCGTGTCCGCCGACAGTGACTCTTTGATGTTTTCAAAAGCTTCCTGACACACTTGCCCCCATTCCCACTTTGTGTTGAGCTTGGTAAGTTCTCGAAGGGGTTCTGAGAGCGTGGCCAAATTCCGGATAAATCTCCCACAGTATATGGCCATTCCCAAGAAACTGCGCACCTCAGTGGGTGTAGTGGGTGGACTCACAGCCTGGATTTCTGCAACTTTCTGGGGATCCGGTGAGATGCCGGTGTTGCTGAACTTGTAGCCAAAGAATGATATTTCCGTTTTAAAGAATTCACATTTATCTTTGTGAATGGTTAGTCCAGCTCCTTCTAGTCTGCCAAGGAGCATCTGTAGCCTCCTCAAGTGTTCTTCTCTGTCCTGAGCATGGATCAGGATGTCGTCACTTACATTTAGGACACCTGGTATGCCCCGGATGACCTCTTGAATTGTCTGTTGAAAAACCTCAGCAGCCGAAGAGATCCCGAAGCTCAGGCGCTTGTATCTTCGCAAACCAATGTGTGTCGAAAAAGTGGTTATGTATCGAGATTCCCTATGCAACTTTAGCTGGTGGTATCCTGCTTTCAAATCAACTTTGGAGAAAATCTTTGACCCTGTGAGAGCAGCCACGATTTCGTCCAGGGTAGGTGTGATGTGGCGCTCCCACTTGATGGCAGCGTTCGGGAGACGCATGTCTATACAGATCAGGACCTTTCCAGGCTGTTTGGGTTTTTTTGTGACTACCATCGGGGAAACCCATGGTGTAGGTCCCGTTACTTGTTCTATTATGCCGGCGTCCTCTAACTCTTTGAGTTCTTTTTCCACTTGTTCGCGCATGTGGAATGGGGTCCTCCTATGTCTTATGGCTTTTGGCTGGACCGACTCGTCAATGTGGAGTCTGATCGCCTTTCCTTTTAAGCATCCTATTCCTTTTTGCAGGTTGGGATATTGTGCCAGGATCTTCTCGACTTCTTGTGCCTCCTTTACGTGACAGATGAACCTTACCAGCCCCAGATCTTCAGCTACATCACCACTAAGGAGGCATTCGATGCCCGCATTTACCACATAGATTTTTGACGGTAACATGTTTTCACCATGGCTGAGGGTAGTGCAGAATCTGCCAACCACCGGTAGAGGTTTCCTGCAACCATATGCAAACAACAAAGTGTCTGTGTCCTTCAGGTTCGGTTGTGGCTGCAGTGTTTGAAAAGTACTTATGGGCATGACATTTACGGATGTTCCCGTGTCTATGGTCATCCATATTTGTTGGTTTTGGAGTGTGACCTGGCACTTGCGCCTCCTGAGCCCCTTTTTTGGCGTGGCATGTCCATGATTTAGGGCTGACACGAGGTACACCTTTCTCCCTTTCTTCCACTGTTCCTTGCCAGACTCCTGTTGGGTCCCGGTCATGTCATCCCCTTCTTCCTCGGTCGAACAGTTTATCGTTTCTTTTTCTTGGTCCCACTCTTCTCTTGAGGATTTGGTGGTGGCAGTTGTGGGGTACCCAATGACCGGCACACCTTAGTATAGTGGTCCTTCCTGCCACATCTAATGCATTTTATCCCTTGCGGCGTGCAGTTCCGCCGTCCATGTGGTGGTCCACCACACCATCAGCACTCCACGGGTCCCGGGATTCGTGGCTGCCATCTGTCATGTGTGTAATTTACGCCAGTCTCATCCCTTGTCGACTGTCTATTGGTGACTTGGGCTACCATTGCTGTCGTGAGGGCAGGCTGCAGTTTTTGAAGTGTGGTTCCCATGTGAGCTGCCCTAGCGTGTGCTAGTTCTCTTTGTCGACCCAATTCCAGAATGCGTGTTAGGGAGATGCCTTTTACACTCAATACCATCCTTCTCAGTTTCTCTGATTGGATGCCGTTGATGAGCTGTCTCCAGATTTCTTTCTCAACATCCGTGAACTCGCAAGAAATTGCCAGCTTTCTGAGTCGGGTGAGGTAGGCATCTAAGGTCTCCTCTTCTGCTTGAATGGTGGTACAGAATATAAATGTTTCATAATCGGGATTGAGTTGTGGGAGAAAATGAGCTGTCAAAGCATCCTTCCCTTGTTGGTAAATGTCCTGGCCATCATTGATGGTTAGCGAGTTAAAAATGTGTATCACTTCATCCCCACACATTTAACAACAGGTGCAATCTAATTTTTCTGGCAGTAGTTATGTCCTTACATTCCATTGGCATTTCAAATTTTTGGATTCATAGTTGCCACCGGGGGCCAACTGATGATGGATCTGTGAATGGGTCAAATGGCTGTATCATTAAAGAGGAGCCCCCTTGTGGGCGGGCTTGCAGTGTTGACACCGACAGGTTTGCCACAAGTCTAGATGGCGTGCCAGGCCTGGGTGTGGACGTGCCGGTCGCCATAGCAGGGCCCCACTTTTCCCTTGATGGGGCGTTCCTCCTCACCTTGGTAGGTAGCTGTAGGAGTCTGTGGTCCCCCTTGTGGGTGAATTCACGTGCTCGTCGTAGATAGGCCTGCCGCTTTGTCCCAGGAGCTCACACTGTCCGGTTTCTGTGATCACACGTGCCTGCCGCGTGTATGGTGCCGTGTTGCGTCCGACCCCTGAATGTCAGTGTTCAATTTAAGAACACACGCCACACGTTGCTGGGTTGACTGCCCCGGAACAGCCTCCCATCCGCGGGGGCGGGGCTTTTATTTGAACACCCTGTGTCACCGCGTAGCGGGACGCAGGGCGGATACAACAGGCCTTATGATGGAGAAACAATTGGAAATGAAACGGTAGCATCAAACATTTATTCTATTGGTGAGATATAAAAAATGCAGCAATACCTCTTCACACCTGAACAGCCAAGCACCCGCTTGCAAGACTGCATAGAACAGAATGCCAGGTAGACCATATTCTGCTAAACCCACAGATAACTGAAGTAGAGAACTACGTACACAGAAACACTCTACAATCCAAGTACGGCGTACCTCCTTCCCCAGACACCTTCTCAAACTTGATCTTTTCCCACACCTGATCCACTTCAGTTTCAATTGTATGATCCCTCAACTGCACCACCTAGAACGGATAGTAGAACACTAGAAGGAACTTGGTCACCCAGATAAGCTTCTTCACTTTTACCACATCACAAACGTTCACATCCATAACACCAGAATCCTTCTGCGTATCCTACACCCACTCAGATAAAACTCACTTCCATTGCACCCTACCTTGAAGTCATTGCATTTTGACTTTCATCTCTCTCAACAGTTCAAAGGGCACTTCCCCTGCTTTACCATGTGGAGAGGACTGCATCACTCCAACTCTCTACCAAAAACTTTCAGACATGCCTACATTAAGCCGCTCCTAAAGCATGAAGCAGAAAAAGCAGACAATCCTACTAACACCAGCCTAACTACAGGCCTATATCCAACATACCCTATTCAGGAACCTGAGCATGTGGAATCCTAAAGGACTAATGAACAAATCACATGCAGGCTTCAGAGTATCGAGATTATCACCATTGGCACTTATCAGCATGATATGATATGATTGGTTATTTATAACACGCTTGATACCCAGAGTTTTCTAAGTGTGGACCCGGGGAATCGAACATGTGTTGCTCAGTGTCGCCTTGCTTCCAAGGCTAGCAAGTTGCCCCTGGGCTATCCTCCTGAGACAGCATACATATCTGCTTGTATTCTACTGGACATATGAACAGCTTTCAACTTTCAACACCATCAGCCACACAACCATAATTAAGACACTACAAGAACAGGGTAGTCACAACTCCGCACTGCAAAGGTTAACTCCCTTTCTCACATACAGAATCAAAACAGTCTACTTGCCTCCTTTCACCTCAACAACCACAACCACCAACTGTGGCATCCCACAAGGAACGAATCTCTCAACACTCCTCTTCAACATATACCTGAGCGCACTCATGAAACTTATAAAAAAAATAAAACATTGGCTAACATGCTAAAACTAAGCAGATGACCCACAACTATTTTTCAAGATTTTTCCACACTGGCTCAAGCAACTCACTCAATAAATGTCTCAACCAGATACACTTCTGGATGACCAACAGCAACCTAAAATTGAACGTAAACACAACTGAAATACTGGTAACCCCACACAACAACAATCAGCCACAAATTTCACTCATATGACTTCTGGAAATGGGAATAAGACTCGAAATATCAAGAGTAACACAACATATGGGAATACTCATTGGCAGCAGACTCACACTAGAACCACAGTTCAACCAAATTGGATGAAAATGCTTCTACCAGCTATGTTAAATCAGGGGTATGTTTCTAAGCTTCCCACCCCAGACCCTCACCATAATCAAACGGATACTGAAATACTGCAATAGATTACACAAATAGCATATACCTCACTTCCTGAATAAACAACAGAGAACATATCACCCCTGCCTTGAGAGCCTACAGTGCTTACCAGTAAAGAAAATAATCCACTTCAAAACACTGTTCATTGCAGAGCGGGCACTGCATGGCCAGGCCGTGCAATTCCTTTAGTCAGAAATCACCCACTACAACTGAGAAGGACATTGAGATCATGCAGTGACGTACTTACAGAATCAAAGCACTACGAGAAAAATAAGTACAAGGGGCCGCTTCTCTAACCTGATAGCAAATATATGGAACTCTGTCCCAAAAGACATCAGGACAATAGCCCATGTGACATTCCCAAAACTCTTAAAAACCGGGATATTCAATTCTGCAGGATAATCTACCCAACATCCTAAAATAGGAGGCAAAGAACAGAATGCCCGAACCAAGCCATTACTCCACATATCAACAACTGTTCCACATGCAGCACATCAAATCTAGCTCAAGACAATTGTTCACCTTTTTAGGAAATAAAACATCAACATTCTAGAACAAAGGAACACCAACAGACAGGGCTAACCTTCCTAAGCTAGCACATTCTTCATCCTGAGCCATACACACCTCCACTGGAGAACGCAAGTTTTATATGGGGAAGGAAGATACAAATAGAAACATACTTGTCGTATAACACATTAATGTCCAGTAGGTCTGCCGAAAGTATCTAACTGACTAAAATGCTCATTATTCTGACATCCTGCTCAACACACGCTCACTAACTTACAGACACAAAAATACAGCTATACAAATACTTCTGCCCAAAGCAACTTAGTCATAAACTCTACAGCTTTCCAATCAACTTCTAACTCTTACCCACAATAGCCAGATCCCCCACCCCCACATGTCTCCCATACAGAAACATAGATCTCTGACGAAACACCACAAACTACCTAGAAAACTCTCTCACACTGACACAAGTTGCCCCTGGCTCCACCAGCACCAACAGTTGAGCTCAACATCTTGGGCCTCATTACGACCCGTGCGGAATGGGTTAATGGGTTCCGCTAATGGATGCGGACCCGTTAACACCATTCCGCACGATTATGAGGTCCCCGGTCGTAATCGGCCCATTGTTAGCTCCCTCTCCCATGGGGGCTCAAATGGGAATGGGGAAGGTCCGTGTCCGGGTTCCCAGAGGGAGGAATTACCGGGCCCTCCGAACTCAGAATGGCCCGGTAATTCCCCATTCAGGGAACCCGGTAAAAAAGCTCAATGGCTACTGCCAAACTCGTAATTTGAGTCTTTTCTCATTAACCCCTAAAAACTCTCTCCAACTTCTTCCTTTACAGATCGATGAGAGTGCCTGGAGATGATGAAAATGGCAGTGGTGCATGCTAGAAGTCACAATAACATAACATAACTGTCGTCAGCACAACAGCATTTCACTTCTCAACTCACATTGGAGTTGTAAAGAGCTTCCTTGATCATCACTGCTGCTGTAAAGGCAGCTTGAGGCTAGCTTCACCATTACCCATGCCATTTATTTGTAGGTACAAGTAGTGCAGCAATAACCCCTCACATTTGACCAGCCCATCACCAACTGGCATAACTGCTCAGAACAGAACACCAGGAGGAACCCTTTCCAGCAAGCCCATGTAATGAGATCCTAAGAAGCATCTGCACATGTACACAGTCACACTCTACAATCCATGTACGACACCTTGGATTCAGCCAGCTCCTCTGTGGTGTGGAAAGTGGCTCTGATGTGTCCAATACATCAGAACTTCCCCATATGTCTTCCATTTCCTTTGGCACAATCATTGCCATCCGAATCTGCATCCCTAGTTACAATATTACTTTCAGTGTACGCCCATTTGGTTGCAAATGCCCAGATATGCAAGGACATGACACAGTTATATTAGCCATGATTAACAATTCGATGGATCAGTACCACATCCTCCCCACTGCTTTTTCCCATGGGGATTGAGGTACACAGATAAGGTAATTATTGGCTATGCCAATAATTAACTGTTGCATGCCCCAGCATCACGTTGTCCAAGTGTAATGCCAAGCTAGGGCAGAGATAACTTTCAGATTAATAGTGTTCAGTGGTCTTTCTAAGTTGGCTCATAATACATCCTCAAAGTACCAAAATATTCAGTGCCATGGCATACTCAGTAGTTTGGATTTATGAAAAATCCATCTTGACTGTGCCCTTTCAAATTTAGAATTCGCCGCCATTTAAAAACTCTGAGACCATTTAACCAAGTGATACCAATACAAGGCAATTTAAGAGCCCGCCTCGAAGATGAATTGCAGAATCACATATGGAATGGTACAAATGTTGAGATCTAAGTGGTACTGTGGAAATGCTTGCACAATCAGTTTGAAAAGGCTTGCGCCAAGAAAGCACTCAATACATATGGCCAATACAATAAGGTTGAACCATCTGTCTACATAGACAATCAGGGCCATAAAACACCACAATAGTTATTTTTTCAAAATTGTTAGCCACCCTATTTATTATTATTTATTTAGTCCTGCCTATTCTAACATTGCAAGGTGATTCTGGCCCACTTCCAATATCTCTGCAATGGGGCAGATGGTGGTTAAAAATGTATGCCATTGTTTCTGATTTGTAGTGTCATGATGTGCTTCTCATCTTCGCCAGTAGTACATTACTAATTCTTCGAAGGTGTGTCACTAATTTCTATTTACTAGCAATTACCTGTCTCTTACCTCTTTATGGGCCTAATAAGTACAGTGGAAACTGCTAAAAAATAGAACATTTTAATTTTCTATTCAGGGTTCTGCAATGGTCACGATTTTGAGGGAAATAATGTTGTCCTCTTCAACATAAATTCCCATTGCATGTGTTAAGCCTATATCACCTGACAATATTTAAACAATGAATAACTAAGACACCATTTCAATAGCCCACGTTTGATCCACGTTACGCGTGTATCATCTCTCATTTCTGGGTTCAAACGTACTGTTTAGTCTTCCATTCTGTTCTGTATAATCAGTTTGCAAACCAGTCCTCAGAAGCCACTGTGTTTCATGGTCCTCACACTAAGAATGTTTGCAGTCTCCTTAGTACATCATTGCTTCCTATTGCCCGTTGACATCCTTCCTGGTACGTCCTTATGTGTTCCTCTATTTGCAATAGCAAACTGGATTTCATGACGCCATAGCTGCGTAGCATATTCCCAAGTTTGTCAACATCTTTTTGCATTAACCTTCTAGTTTTCATGATTACAAATCTCTTTTAGCACATTCCTACAGGCCACAAGGCCTTCTAATTCATACAGTAAAAGTGAATTGTTGTATTGCTGATATTAACTGTATAATGCATTGCATGCCTGTAAAATCAAACTCCCTTTGGTTGGACATTATAACAATAGAGGACACTGGGAGTGAAATGGGACATGGTTTCCTTCCATAGTGCTTCAAAGCTTTTTTACCATATGTCAACAGAGGGGCCTGAGTTTAAACTGGTCGGACAAACTTATTAAATGTATTAATTAAATATTGCAAATGAAAAAAACATGCCCTCGATCAGGACTTAGAAGCCGCCCCAGGGGATATTGTACTACTGTTATAATCGTATTCAGAAGCCAATGGAATAATTCTAAGTCGAGAGAGGCATTATAATTAAAAAAGTAGGAAACCTATTTGACGTGATTATTGCTGATAGAAAGAAAACGTATAGAATAACTAAGAACTTAATTAAAAGAAATGGATTAATTGACTCCTATACAAAACATCTTCAGATAAGAAAATTAGCTACGGGCTACAGGAACTGGCACAATCAACATAGGTCCAATATACAAAATTGGAACTGGTTATTATTGTTTAGATGGTTAGGATCGCACAACAGTAAATCCTTTTGGTCTCAATTTAACACTAATAAGATACGGCCCTGACTGAACTGAACCCAATATCCAACAAAAAATGGTTGGAATATATAGCTGAACTGTACTGTACCCCAGAGGAAAAAAGTAATGTGAAAACAGAGGATAAAATCCAATTTATGTCACAGTATGTCACACATCGAAATTGACGAAGAGGGCATACATAAAATCATAACGAATTTAAAGAGTTCCAGGGCGCCTGGTCCCGATGGGATTCCAAACATTGTTATGAAGGCACAACCGAAAGGATAGCTCTAATGTTTAAACGAATTGAGAATACTGGGACTTTGCCAAAAAGTTGGCATAAAGCGATATTGGTGCCCATCTTTAAAAAAGGAAATAGGGAAGATCCTTAAAATTATAGGTTAATAGCGTTGGTGGACACCAGGCAAAACATGTTTGCTAGTATATCCTCCTGAGGAACTGACAAAATGGGATGAAGAGAAGGATTTATTTAGCCGTTTCCAAACAGGCTTTAGGAAGTACCACAACACACTGACTAAAATAACAATGGTACAATATTTGAAGGCAGAGACAAAGAACATGAACACTCCCTTTTTGTACGTCTGTTGCATTACATTTTTAAAGGCATGTGATTTAGTGCAATGCACGATCCATTGGAAAAAATGCGGAATGGACAGAAATGTGTTATATTATATTCAACTTTATTTATACAAATACAAGTATCGCAATTCAATTAAATGTAGTAGGACACTGCACAAAATATCAAGAAACAAATACAGCATTGAAACAGGGTTATGTGCTTGGACCAACATTATATAACCTATTTACTGCAGATATAGAAAAATTATTTGTTGAGGCAAATAATGTTCCACCTAGAGTAAATGGCATAAAGATCGCAATGTTGCCTTACGCAGATGACATTATAATATTTGATCGTACCCAGATAGGGCTACAGAGATCATTAAATGCTCTGGCCCAATATGCTCGAGAGAACGCAATAGTAATCAATATAGAGAAAACAAAAACATTGCATTTAAGTAAAAAGAACATCGGTAACAAGAAAAAATGTATCTGGCAAATTGATGATGCTCCACTAGCAAATGTACTGCAGTATAATTACCTAGGATTCTGCATAACAGCAAATAACAATGGATAATTTTATCATGAAAAAGAGAGCAATAAAGTTTGGAAGAAGCGGCTAGCGATTAAGCACTACATAAGCCACTGTGGGGGAAACAATTTTGAGGGTATACTAGAAATATACAGAGTCAGCATAATCCCCACTATAATATATGGATTGTTCCGCATTGGAGACTGAACAGATAAAATGGCTGGAGCAATAAGAAGGTAGAATCTTGTGATCAATTATTAATGTCACTAGATCAAACCAGGTGGAAGCATTACATCTTGGTTATTGGGTGACGTCATTAAGTACTAATTGGCGAGTGCAAAGAACAGTGCTATATGTAAAATGTAAAAACAGTACTGACGAGTCAAATTACTTGTGTAGGCTTTTGGGTAAAACCTTAGACAACCACTGTAAAAACAGTTTTTTTACATCAATTAAAGAATCTGCAGAATGGTTTATAGCCCAACTTAACCTTGACCTAGAAACAGCACTACAGGATTCAAATGTCGAGAGTAAAATAAAAAAGAAAGCAAAAAACTGGGACATGGCTAACAATGTGGGTATTTTGGACATGAAGATGCAATATCAGGATTTAGCTCGACAGGGATGGCAAACTCACAGTCCATCACCCTATCTGTTAAAACATACACCAGTATTTAACTCAAGCGATTTTTATTACATCTGCGTATGAACATTTTGCATACAAGAGAATGTACAGGCGCATGGCTGGACATCCCTTATGCAGAACGATAAAGCAGATGTTGCAATATAGAAGGTGAAACTTTTTGTCATATTTTCTCTCAATGTAAAGCTTTGAGCAAAGTGTATGCAAAGGGCTATGGAAAATTTGTGAGTACATTCAAAGACATAATAGGAGACCAATTTTGGTCATATATATATGGGGCACCATCTTTGGTAGTAAGTACAGCAGTACATGAT
The DNA here is from genome assembly GCF_040938575.1 of Ambystoma mexicanum. Classification (NCBI taxonomy): domain Eukaryota; kingdom Metazoa; phylum Chordata; class Amphibia; order Caudata; family Ambystomatidae; genus Ambystoma; species Ambystoma mexicanum. The sequence continues at coordinate 962,828,573 of NC_090927.1, forward strand.
ATATGGAGGGAGTTCCACAAAAAAGAGAACGCATTCCTAAATTGTACACCAGAGGGATCATGTACATAGATGGAATTATTTGTATGCTGGAGGTTGTGGTTGTTGATAATCTTCATATCTATTTTGACATGACATGTGCTTAACGTTTTAATGTATTAAACTAATTGCACAATAAAAACTTTTTTTTAAAGAATTAAAAAACATACATATATCAACACAAGATTTTTTTCTTTTGTGCATCCTTCCTTAACTTTTTGGAGTACTTGATACAATGGTAATGGCATCTAATAGCCTTATAAGTGTTCAATACTGCCAGTTTCTTGCCACACATCTGTTGCATTGTTATTACGATAGTGTCAGTTGACGCATGTCTTTAATCTTCTTAGCAATGCATAATATTATGCATTCACTTCTTTTTCAGTATGTCTCATAGTGATAAAAGGTTCCAACATGAGTGCATGTTCTTGCCTGAATTGTATCATTGAGCAATGCTTGCTCATCCCTGCACTGATCGCTGATGCTGTCTTTCAAACAAACAGGAGACCACAGGAATTCAGAACACCATAAGTCACATTGTTACAGTGACATTGTGGATACACATGTAGATTCCATGTCATTTTCCCATATTTGGTGGTAATAGTGAAACAGCAAGCCCTCATATGTCAGCGATGGTGGAGTTTGCCCTCCCTTTCCCGTTCAAAGAGGTGAACAATTGCTGTTGTATATTTTTTCCTTTTTCGTAATAAATAAGGCCCTGTCGTTTACTATTCTTTAACTGCTTTATGATACCAATTTATTATGATCATTTTCTGTGTTTCAATGTAAGGGTGAATTCAAAGCGGTCGTAAATCCTGTCTTTGTCTGTTTGATCCATCAGCAGTGGTGTTCTATTGAGGCACCATGATAGTTTGGTTTCACATTTTACTAGTCATAATAAGACAAGTCAGCATTTAATTTGCTTGTCCATAAATATCACTTGTCTTAGAATGTTTCTATGGTAATCAAAGAAATGAACTATAAGGAATATTATCCCTATCTTTAAGTGGATGTTGGTTAATGCCTGCTTAAGGAAGATCTTGGAAGACTTTGAATTGTCCTCAAGATTATCAAGGAATCCTTCGAATAATATTAATTTATCTTCATCCCCATTCCAACTTAATAAGGTGTGATCAACACATCCCTTATGCATCCATACCTTTTATTCACTTGTAACATTTTGGTAAAGGTATATTGGTTCAAAAGCAGCCATACAAATATGTGTCCATCTCTGTGGAAATAGTGCATTCATAGGCATTCCATTCTCATGTTGTAAAAATATGCCCTCAGATAATATCTTATTTGCAGTAACAGGGTGATTGTCTATCTATTCCATTTTAACAATTCCCCACAAACATCCTGTTGCTGCACATCAAAATATTTAGATTTCATTGTATTTTTTGGTGATATATTTATAACGATAACTTTTCTATGGGAACTGGTCTCTTTGTGAACCTGGGTTTTGCTATAACCTATATCCTCAATAGGTTCAAAGTGTAACTAAAGACTGAGACCAAATTAACTATTTCCTGAATGTAAAGTTTATCACACACATTTTTTTACCATAGCTCAGAGAACACCACTACTTTGCAGGTCACAATAAAAAAATATAAGAATGTAGCTACCTAAGATTTAAAGCAAACATTGTGAAGAAGTGGCATAGTGTGAGTTAGGGTTTCATTTGTAGTTTGGTGGATTTCTTGCTCTAGGTAAATAGTTAATTTGGACCAAGTTCTTGCATAGGCTTTGCTTTTTAATACATGTCGAGTGTTCGTCCATTAACGTTGGCATTCCCAAAATGTGTAGACTTTAGATTTTTTGGGAAGTAAACACAAATGTTTAATATATGTTTTTTTTAATGTATGTGTGTGTGTGTCTGTGTGTGTGTGCTTATGTGTGTTGAATTTTCAGTTACTATTAGTTTTTTCAAAACTACTGAATGGTCTGAAAGGTATTTTGGCGTCTACTCAGCTTTTTTTGTTAATGCGTGCAGTTTGTCACTGGAAAGTAACCTATTACAAGGTAATCTACTCTAGAGAAATGTTTATGTTTTCCTGAAAAGTAGATTGTCAAATACAAATGTTGCAAAATAGCCAGACATCCAAAAGGTTGTTTTCCTTGATTAGCTCCTGTACAGTTGCTATTAATGAAACCTGTTAATTAAAGCATTTGCAGTTTAAACTTGTTTATAGCCAAGAGGTCAATTGACATATCCTGCAAATATTCCTGGAGCTGAGTAGTCGAGCAATTGGAGATGCACTATAATAATGAATGTATTGTCAGCTGTGTCTGTGCAATTAAGTAATAGTAGATGGTAGACAATAACATCTTTTTGTGCAGTATCCATGATCCCTCTAGCATCATTAAACTTGTTGAAACTGGTTTAAAATCGATTGTTATTATTAAAATTAATTGTTGATTTCTTGAGTTTAAGGAGATTTCGTTTAGCTTTCTAGCTGTTGCAGGAAGATGCATTGCAAGTTTGCATGTAAGTCCCGTTTCCAGAGTGGAAATCCAGTCTGCTTCGTCCAGTCTTTGTTTATTTATTGTTTTCTGTGGAACCCAGTGTGCATGCTCTGATTCTTTTTTTGTTCTCAGTAAAATACACAGGCATACTTATTGTCCTGATCATTAATACAATGATAAGCATGGAGCTATGCAAGACTTTCTTTTGTTTTTTCCAAAACCTTTCTTCCTTGGCAAATAGCCTTGTATTGGTGAATCTCACCCTTCTCTACAGTGTGGAGTTCAGTTATTCTTACTCTCATGTTCATTGACATCACTTTGGAATTGTTTATATTTTCATATTCTGCTCTTTTATGCATAATATACAAAATGATTCAGTGTAATTACCTGACAAGTTACAAGATCTCGTTTTGTTTGCTCCTTAACTTTAGCCCTTACTCAAAACATTAAGTTTATCCATTGCTCTCATTTCACTCGAGGGCTGCAGAGGCTTATCAAGTTTCCATCGCCTCTCTTCAAATCTAGTTGTTTGACATATTACTAATCTTAGCATAAGGAAATATCCAACTAGCATGATTCCGTTTGATTTAAATCTGAGAAAGAAGATGAACTCCTTTGTTAAGAAGCTGAAAGCATTTATGAAGCTTTTACTTGGTTTAGTACTTGGAGTTTTCCTACTGTTTATGTTTCAAATGGCTCTTTGAATTTCTGCGTCCAAGTGTGTTTTGTCATAACCTTTAAGGATGGTGATCTTAAATGTTTCCATTATGAATTATTTCTTAAGCTTTCCTGCTTGTGTATTTTCAGGTATTACAATAAATCTAAGTTTATTGCACCTAGAATGAATATCTAAACTTCAATTTGTTCTGATGTTTGCTCTCCTTTAATCTGCAGGGCTTAATATCTTTGTTTTGTCTTTTGTCTGTGAATCTCAATCAAATAAAATGACATACCTACCTGGGAAAACATACAGTCCTACTTTGCATTGTTTCCTTGTTTTTCATGGCAGATATATCGTATTTTTATTTGTCAAGGATTATTATTGTTGTACTTGAGGTTCCCTTTTTTTACTCAATTAGGTTAGATTGTTTAACAGGTTTCCTTATAGGGTTTTGTTATCAGAAGCACCTGGAGTTCCCCCTTTTCTCAAATTCTATCTTCACCTTTTTTCATCTGTCCTCTATTTGTTTCTCTCAATTGTTCCTTTCTCTTGTATTAAAGAGCTACCTTTATCCACAGCCTTCACCATACGTTTTACTGATTCTTTCCTAACCTTGATGAAGGTGATGTTATTTTCTGATGTATCATATCTAAGACACTCTTATAATTCCTTCTGACTCTTTCATTGTCATTGGCTGAAAGAGATGGTTAAGTGTTTCATTGGAAATGTATTTTATCAGCAGTGTTTTAGAATTGTCTGTTTATAATAGTTCAGTAGGTTATTTTATGAAGGCGATTATAGAACTTGATTCTAAGAACAATACATGCTTTTCAGCATGAGTTATTTCTTCAGGGAAAAGTAAATTTAATAGTGGAACAGTGTTCACACATTGTGTTATTTTGCGTTCTGGTTTCTAGGGTAATAAAGATTTTCATATGCTAGGAGTTTCAATTGACACATTGTTATTGAATTAACTTTTAAAATATCTTCTGTACCCGAAAAATGACAGTTTTTGCATTTTGTCCTCAAAATTTCAGAATTGGGTCTGACCTATGCTCAACAGTTTATTTTCCTCTCTTGTAAAATTAATTCCACTAGTTTTGCTGCGTGGCTAGTGATACATTTATCCAAGTAGTTTGTTGTCAATCAATTTGTTAGATGGTTTGATAAACTCACCTTTCATCTAATGGGTTGTTTTGCAGAACATTTCTGTCAAAGTCCCAGCCCAACATAGGCAAACTAAACAAATGAAGCATCAGGTCACATCTCTTCTACAGTTTATTTTCGGGGGTTGCAAATGAAAGCACCATATCATTATTGTATAATACAATTATTGTCTACCCTCAAAACCCACAATGGATCCAAACCATGCACAGCTCGCTGAATAAAGAACAAATTCAAAACAACATTAGTGTCTTGTTTAAGAACCTTTGTGTCATTTTTAAATATCTTCAAGGGACTGCCCCAATATATATTTCTTCCAGGGGTATTTCTTGTCACCGAGATCGCTGTCTACGATACCCTGGACAACACCTTCTGGTGGTACCACCATCAAGGTCTGTTTCCTGGTGTGATAGATGTTTCTCCTGTGCAGGTCCCTGAGCTTGGAACTCCCTGCAACATGATCTTCAGAAAACTGAATCCCTTTGTGAATTCAGGAAAAAGTTGAAGACCTTTCTCTTTTGAATAATTGTTCCTGATAAATCTCCCTGGTTCTTATTCATACATCATCTGCTCCCAGGTGCAATTTCTTGCTTGGTTCCTATGGATTTTTTTGCACAATATAAATATAAAAATCAAATCAAATCAAGTCATAATGAAGAATTTACAAAACTCTCAGCTGACCCAATAAGATTAGGCTTCACATAGTTTTCTGTTTTTAGCCTACTTAAATGGTACCTCTAGGTTCTACAATGGAAAAACAAGACCTGCAATTCCTAGCATGCAGAGTGATGTTGGTTGAAAAAGTGGGGACAGGCCGAATGCGACTCTTCTGACATAAAGAGAGCTTGCAGCTACGCAGGCGTCATCTTTTTCTGCTCCCCATTTGCCTTTTGATTTTTTAAGAAGAGCAATTCCTGATCGCAGTCACATGGCCTGATTTACAGAAACACTTTTGAACGGGGGAAACCCCCATTGAAAAAGTTTTTGAAAATCAGGCCCACAATGTTTTGCAGCTGCACAACACTAGCAGCAAGCATTATATATCTTCACAACTAATTATTCTTGTCATTATTCTGAGCAGCACATCAGATGAACAGTAGGACGAACATTCAGACATGCAACATTGGAGTTTTTAAAGGAGGGATATTTTAATATGAAAGAACACAAAATACGCACAGCAAAATACAGGCTTTCAAATTTTGCTGTGTACCAAATTGGGGAGAATTAAGAGATGCTGAATTAATTGGCACTTACAAAAACCACAGATCTGTCCCAGCACCTACCGTACTACGTACCATAAAAATCAGATTGCTCTTAAATACAACAGTCTAAAGCTCCTGCCACAACTCACACAGTGGCATGGGCTTCTACAAAATGGCTGATGCATTCGGCCGTGCAATACAGAGCTGTCTCTTCCTGTTACAAAATTAGGTGAATAAATATAAATTTTGCTCATAAGAGAAATCAGAATCAATTACCTAGCTAGAGTAGACACAAGGAGCTGTTAAAGGCTCTTACGCAAAACTTAACCAATAGCCGTGTGTGTGGGAGGAGAGGGTCTTGGAACCACCCTCCATTCCTCACACTTCCTGGGTAGGCCCAGCGGCTGCTTCTTTGGGTCCAGGGCCCCGGCCCTGGAGCACCTGTGCGGGAACACCCTTAGGAACCATGACCTCCCTCAGGACATTGTGAAATCAGAGTTGAACAAGACTCCATTTTGTAAGTTTCCGACTCCATTTTGTAATGACAAGACAGTCATGAAGCTAAAACGCGGTCCCACAGCTCTCCCCAGGCAGACGCGCACAGCGAGCAAGCAGCTCCCCCCACCTCCTCCCCTCTGCCATCTTTGCAGTTGTTCGGTTCTCATGAGAGACTAGCCGTGAGAATGCAACAAACTTAACACTGTATCTTTTGTCTTCCGTCTTACTTCACTGACCCTGACACGGCCCAGTACAGGGCCAGCAGACCCTGGTCATAAAGAATACCCTGCCCAATGCTCCTTAAAGCAGGATCAAACAGTTAGAAGTGACCTTTAAGTGTACTCCATTATTCGTGCCTTAATAGAAGAAAACCAAAGTGTTCAACTGCTCGCTATCTGAATAAGCTGATTATTTTATGTAGAATAATGTATGGATATTAGCGTAACATACGACATATGCATAACAAAAATCCTAACATTAGAAATTGGTCTTGACAGTATGATGTATATTAACGTATGAAACGATGCTGCTAAGGGAAATAAAGTGCATAACCAGCATAACACTGTACACACCAGCACTAAGCTACCTCATCTTTTAGTTAGAATATAAATACATGCATGATACTAAGTAAAACCAATACAGTAGTTAGTCGTCCTGACCAGAACGTTCGTACTGTGACAACATGTGTCAAGACCGTATGCACAGACCTTGAGCTAAGAACTGTTTTAATGAAGGACGAGCACTAATTCAAGTACACGCTTAATTTCTTTATGTGTTTTTGTTGCAATGAGAATATTTAGCTAGCTGGAAAATATAGTATATTCTTAAATTAGTATAACCTGAATGTAACACAGCAAGCAATGTATAAAGGTCCTATTTCTTTGTGCAACGCGGAATTGCACCGCAAAGAGGTTTCGATTCTTCTCTACCCCTCATGGTGTCAAGGTGGATTAGCAGGGATTTAATGATGTTTGGACAACCGACCATTAAACCCCCACAATGAATTGTATGCCCATGATGGTATGTGCCTCTTGTGACCTATTTTTTCTAGTCGTAGATTTAGAGCCTTCGTTCGTTGTTTATCAGAAGGACATCGCAGATCACACAGTGACCTTAAGTGCTATACCTCTTTAGTCATTATATACTGAACTGTCTGAACAGATCAAGCGCTTCATTTGATGGATGATGGATGTATTTGATGGATGAATCTTAACCTCTGCCAATGATATATTAACTTGTGTTTGAACCAACGTTTTCATAGGTGTATAAGCCATAGTCTTTGAGCTCACTGAACAAGCAGATTATGGTAGTGAATGAATGGGCCACAAGGGCAAATGTCAAATGGTTATTTAACAAAGAAACAACATCACAAGTTGCCGTTCCCACATGCCAGTTTGATGAGCCCAGCTGACCGACTGACACAAGACGCGTCATCGCCACACCACGTGTCCTCAAGCCAACCAAGCATCTCCAACCCTATGGGACCTATAGGTGTTCACCTGTAGTGACCAATCCCAAATGTTCATGTGCTCCCTAGGCCTTCCCTTTGCTTGATGACAATTTTTTTGTGTAAAAGTAAATTGTAACATGTTCTCTGCAGAGCACTCTCGGAGTGAGCAGAGTAGATTCTGCTTGCCCTATTTAGATAGAAAAAACTTTTTTAACACCAGCACTTGGTCTTGGTCTCACTTCCTTCAGGGATGTGTCCTAATTGACTCTATTGAGTGATTTGATTGTATTTTTGGGGGCCTCTCAATTTCATTGGTGACCCGACGCGATAGCTTTCTTTCAGTCCTTCTGGCACGAGAAGCCACCCTGTTTATGACCTGGAGCGCGCTCCCTCCAGAGCTATCCGCCAACGGCAACTGGTACACCTAGACGTGCGCATGCAATAGGGTGAAAGGGTATGGGATCCCCCTTTTCAAGACCCATTGTACCACTCTCCGGATCTGGGCATGGTCTTTGAGCGAGGAGCGGCGCACTGACCGGTCGGGTCCAGTGGGTCTCGGATCAAGACGGACACTTGAGTACCAAGTGTGGGTGGTATTAAAAGGAGGGAGGGAGTCAGATTAGAAGGGTTCGGGAGAAAATAGCATAATTCTGGGTGAACAGGTGTTGAGATAGAGTATTATAGAGGGTAACCTGGAGGGTCTGGGTCTTTTCTGTCTTTCCAATCTACTTTTATCTATCGCAAATGGCCATTAGGATGGTAACAGTGAACAAGGTGAAAAGAGGTTAAGGGATCCTATCTCCATCGGGGGGTGGAAGGCAGCCCCGCATAGTGCTATCTCGACTAGTACAGGATAAGTGGATATGGGAAAACTGAGGTAAAAGAAGAAAACATAGGGGTCTCAGAGGAAGACCCGGAGTAGTATTTAGAAATGCTTTTTTTCGACTTTATCCCTCTCTCTTTCTCTCTTGGGAGGTTTGAAATAAAGTAGAAGGGAGACAACTTTTCAAGGGGAGTACAATTAAGCATGGGTAGAAGGGCTAGTAGGGAAGGTGAAGTAATTTTATGTTGTCTATGTTTTCTGTTGTATGTGAAATTCGTTAAGTGTTGGTCCCTTTGTGTAAGCATTGTCTGTTGTTGATGAACATTAATGAAATCAACTTGATGCTGTATAGAAGGAGATGGTGTTTAAACGAATGTAATTGAGAATTGATGTGAAACGAATAAACAGCCCATTTCTTTGAAAAAGGTTGCAGAACATATTGATTCAATCACACAAGAAGTGTAAGAGTCTAGACAAGGAGTGGCAGTTGAGTAATACGTGCAGCTGGGCACAATGGGTGCAGAAATGCCCCTAGCCCATATTTGTAAGACTCTGCCAGGATACGCAGAGAAGATTAGTAAGTACCATGACCAGTGGGTCACAGAATTTAAGGGAGAAGGGTTGCCCCAAATTTGGCCACAAGGAGGGTCTTTCAATAAAGCGGTACTAGATATAGTTGCCACCTGTCTGTTCATTAAATACAAAGGTAAACAGTTGCAAAACAGGAGAGAAATATTGGACCTGTGGCGGCTGCTCGAGGAAGTGATCCCAGAGAAAAGCAGAGAGTGTAATACATCTCCCCTGACAACAACTGGCAGTGAAGGGCCAACTACACAAAATGAGAATAAGGTAGAGATCACACGTGTATACCCTCTATTGACAAAACCAGTGCCCGCAGAAGGATATAGTGACCCTGTATATGTAGCACAACCAACAACACCCTCGATACTTAAGCCGGCTGCCACAGCACCACCCCATATGAGAGTCAGGGAGCAACAGGGCAGGTGAGTACCCCTACAATCGATATTGAGAAGATTACATAAGATCTAGATTCACGATTAACAATGGCTCGAACTGAGCTGTCCCACCTCAGGGCTATGGGAGAACAGGGAGGGTCACTTACCCCCCGAATAGAACGAGATGCAATGCTGCATCCGAGTGAAGGGGCAGCAGAAGATGGATGGAAAAAGGGAGAAATACCATTCCGAATAAATGATACCCCGACACGAATCATAGAAATAAACACAGCTGACAGTGAACACGAGCTAGAAGAGGGAGGGGTGGCATCAGCCAGAGAAGAAGAATACTGGTGTGACATAGAGTAGCAGGATGAAGAAGAAAGTAGATTGGGAATTGCCACAGGAGGGGCTGCATTTGAAGAGGGATTGTCCCCCACGGAAGAGGGGAGAGGGAGGTTAAGGAACAGGACGTATGGCGGTGATAGGGAAGAGAGGAAGAAAGGTGGGTACCAGTAAAGGGGGAAATAACCTACAGCTGCCAAACACACATAGGGGGGCAGGGAGGCCCAATTACATACCGTGGGCCCAAGTGGATAAGGCGAACTTGCTCAAACACTTACCCCCACTGTCCGGAGGAGCCAGCAAGTGGATATATGCATTTGAGAAACACATGGCAGGGTTGCCCCTGGCAGTGGGGGATGTTAAAAGCCTGCTAGTATCTGCAATGGGAGAGCAGGCAAACAGGGTTTGGGCGAAGTCGGGGTTTCCCGGCATAACACTAGATTGTGACCGCCATGATAAGGCCTCATTTAACACAGTACGAGCAAAAGTGTGGGACCCCCTGAGGGACACGTTCCCAGACACACCAGATTTGCAGTCAGTAATGCAGTGTACAATGGGAGATGAGAAAGATGCAATGTCTTTCATTCTTCGGGTGCAGGACATGTGGAGAGCAGAAACGGGTACGGCCGGGGACCAATCAACATCCCTGTTTTATTTTTTTATAAAAAGAGGGCTCCCAAAGGAAGTGCAGAAGGCCCTTGATAAAATAGATGGGATATAAGCCAAGGGATGGCCTGAAATTCAAAGTATAATAGTACACCACTGTAAAAGGATCAAAGAGAAGGAAAAGGAGATAGCGAAGTGGCGGTTGGCAGACAAGGCTAAAATAGTACAAAGCAAACTATTGAAGGTCAGTGCAGTAGCAGCAACCAGCACGGCAGGAAGGGAGCGGGAGGAGGATGACAGGCAAATGGGAATACCGGCGCAAATGGCAGCAAACTGGACAGGTAATAGCCAAGATTCATGGTTCGGGGATAATCAGTATGAGGAACTACAATGGCCATCAAGAGGAGGGCGGGGCAATATAGGAGGATTCAGGGGACCGAGTGGAGAGGGTGCCGGGTATGGAAGGCCTCGAGGAGGAGAGCAAGGACAGTGTTGAAATTGCGGGAGGTGGGGACACTTTATGAGAGAATGTCAACGCAGACCCAATAACTCGTACCCAAATGGACAACAGAATGGGCACCCCCACCCTGGGAGCCCCTATGGATTACCAATGGGTGGGAATAATAGGGATAGTCAGCCCAACCCGAGGTACATGAATGAGCATCAAATGCCCCCACAAAACATATCTCCACACCCCCAGTTTCATGAAAATACTGCCCCTGTACGTAGTAACACTTATGCCACCACTGCAAATGGAGCACCCACACCCACAGGAACAGCAATGGTAACAGGAAATGTTTTTGATGCTAATGAACTCCCATGGCATTCAGCATAGGACAGCCAACAGGGAACACTACTGTCGATGACTGTACTGTCGATGACCCTTAATGCATCAGAGGAACCACTGGTAGGGGCGGCAATGGGAAAAAAACAATTAATCTTTATGGTGGATTCGGGAGCAGAAAAATCATGCCTCAAAGAAGGCCAGTTCCCGCTTTATAATCGGACTTTGGAAGCAAGGCTTCTCTGGGGCGGTGGTCGCAGTTCCATACACTGAAGAACTAGATATAATGGTGGGGGGAAAAACTGTCAGGGCCCCCCTGCTGTATTACAACGAGTCACCTATTAATTTGCTTGGGAGAGATCTTCTCAGCAAACTCAACATGACCATATCCTTCACTGACAGAGGAATAGTGTGTTCTACACCAGGAATATGTGTAATTTGTGCCATGTTAGTCATACACACTCAAGCAAAGATCCCGCAAACACGTGGCATACCTGTAAATCCCGATATGGTCATACAAGGATTGAGGATACTAGCGAGATTAGTGCCAGAATTGAAGAGTAAAAGATGGAGGGTGCCCTCAGAATTCATTTTCCTCCCAAACTTGGACCCAGAAATAGTGCCAGGATCTATAGTATCCCTGGACATACATGCAGTACAAGTGTCACCACAAAGAATAGTAGTAATAGCAATGGACATGCAGGGATGCCAGTAGAGAACGGTGCTCTGCATTGACACCAATAAGGCCCTGCGAAACCTAACAGATGAGGAGCTTTTTAGTGACACAGAAGATGAGGGGGAAATAGAGATGGAGATTGCAATCCCCTGTGATGTAATGATTCAAAGGAGAGAGGTGCCACTACCCCTCATAGCAGTAATCAAAGCACCGCTAGCATATTTTGAGGAAGAAATGTTCCAAGTGCCACAGCAGTTGTGGAACACAGGCCCACATGACATAGGGTTGCTGCATGAAGGGACACCTGTCAAGATAAAACTCAAGCCTGGAGCTATACTGCCCTAAGTGAAACAATACCCCATATCCAGAGATGCTGAGGAGGTAATAAAAGACACTATATGTGCACTAATGATACAGGGAATAATAGTACCATCTAACTCACCCTGCAACACTTGCATTTATCTGATCAAGAAAGCAAAGGGAGGGGCATGGAGGATGGTCCAGGACCTACGCCCCCTCAATGACATAGTACAGAAAGAGTTCCCTCTTGTTCCAAATCCTGCCTCAATATTAGGCAGCATCCCAACGGAATTCCTCTCGCCCAAGGGCCATGGTACCTGACAGCAATCACGCTAGGGGGAAGAGATATGAGCACTGCAGATTGCCCCAAGGGTACTGTGAAAGCCCCAGTATTTTCAATAAAGTATTGCATGAAGACATACAACGAGTCCAATAATTCAGTACATTGAGGAGTTGCTAGTCTGCTGTAAAGACGAAAAGGAGTGCAGAGAGGATTCTATTACCCTGCTAATGCATCTAGCACAAAAGGGGTACAAAGTAGACAGACAAAAGTTGCAGTACTGCCTGACAGAAGTGCTATATGTAGGTCAGCTGATATCCAAAGAGAGTAAGAGAATAATACCTGACAGAGTAGCGGCAATAAAAGCAGTAAAAGAGCCCAACACAGTATAGGAGGTGCTGAAGTTCCTTGGCATGTGTAATTATTGCTGAGCGTGGATACTAGATTATGCAGCATACACAAAACCCCTCCTGCAACCACTCAAGGAAGCACAGCGAGAAAACACCAAAATACAATGGACACAAGAAATGCACACAGCTTTTGACACAGTCAAAGAACTGATATTCACTGCCCCAGTTCTCGCCACTCCAAATTATGAGCGGGAATTCTATTTGTTCTCACATTGCACTGACACCCTCATGACAGCTATATTGACACAAAAAACATCCCTGGGTCACAAACCCCCGGCGTTCTACAGTGGAACGCTAGATGCAGTAATGCAAGGACACTTCGCTTGCGAACAGGCTCTCGCAGCCGCTGCATTCGCAATCGAAAAAAGTTCTACCATCGTGATGGGATGCTCCGTCACGTTATACGTAGAACACTCTCTTTTTGCCATCCTAGAAAGATCGAAAAGCACTGTGACTACCAAAAAGGGCCACAGCATATGAGTTGATCATATCCAGCGCAAATATTCATATTGTACGATGCAAAAGTGTAAACCCTGCCACTTTTATTACAGAAGCGCTACATACACAGGAGATGATGATGACACGCCCAAAGCTAAAGCGAACGCACTGTCAGAAGGAGAAATGTTTTCGTAGACAGGTCTGCCTCTATAGATTGTGACACTGGAGAAAAACACGTAGGAGCCGCGGTAGTACGGGTAGAAGATGGAGAATTTGAAGTGATTGTGCAGAAAAGATTACCATCACACTTCCCAGCCCAAACAGCAGAACTAGTGGCACTCATAGAAGCATTGCATACAGCAAAGGGATGCGCGGTTACCATTTACGCCGACTCTGCCTACATGGCAACAACAGTACACAGAGGATTATCAAGATGGGGAAGGAGAGGATTCCGAAGAGCAGATGGGTCCCCAGTGCAACATGCAACATTACTAGGGGAATTAATTGATGCGTTAAAAGAACCTACACTCGTAGCAGTCGTGAAATGCCAGGCCCACACACAAGGTGATGACGTCATCTCATTGGGAAATGCGGCAGCGGATGCTGCCACCAAGGAAGCCTCCTATTTATTAAAATCTGCAACAGGTGAGTACATATTAGAAAAGGTGGTAGAGGAGATACAGCCAGAAGGATTTAACTCATTACCAGTCTCTCAAATCATTGAGCTTCAGCAAGATGCGCCCAGTGAAGAAAAGGAAACATGGGTAAAAAGGGGGTGTAGCCAGTCATCCACGGATCTATTATGGAGACAGAATAACACTGGTAAGGTAGTAATGCCAGCAAAACTGCTGGAAGTGGCATTTAAGCAGTTGCACTTCCCAGCCCAAAATCCAAAGCAGTATATTATTGCAGATATACAGGAAGATTGGTTCACCCCAGGGCTGCAGGAACATGTGACAAAATTAATAATAGAATGTATTACATGCCAAACATACAACTCGGCATGCCATTACGAACAGTCAGAGGAACACTACCAAAGCCTGAAGGACCATTCAGGGAACTGCATTTAGATTATGCAGACATGGGAGAGAGGTGTAATGGAGCCAGATACTTGATTGTTGTGGTATGCCCCTTTTCCCGATGGGTGGAAGAAGGCCCCTGCGCTCATCCAGATGCGCGGTGCACCACCAAGATTTTAGTGAGGGAAGTTTCCCCCGTTGGGGCATCTGTGATGTCATATGTTCCGACAACAGGACGCACTTGTGAATCACATGTTCAAGCACATCACTGCAATGCTAGGAATAACCCATGAGTTCTGCACGATTTATCATCTGCAATCAAATGGAATCGTTGAGAGGATGAACGGATTGCTGAAGAGTAGATTGTCAAAACTGTGTCCTACACTTAAGAAAAACTGGGTATATTGTTTACCCTTGGCACTTTTCGAAATGAGGAATCAGCCCAGCAAGGACCACCATCTGTCACCCCGTGAGATTGTGACAGGCAGGAGGATGCACAAAGACCATTCACCCCTGCCCCGTCAATCAGATGCCCACCAGAGCGCCACAGTCCTAGGAAAAGAATTCCATGAGTATCTTAGGAACTTGACAAGAGCTGCACGAGCAATAGCCAGGCAAATAGCGCCACCCTTTACACAAGAAAATGCCACAGATACAACCACCTCAGCCACAGATAGCCCAGACTGCCAGTTGATGGCAGGTGACATGGTATGCGTGAGGAGTTTTGTGCGACGGTGGAATGGGCCAAGGTTCCATGATCCATATAAGGTAATATACTGCACGCCAACAGCAGTGAAGGTACAGGGCCTGAGGTATTGGGTGCATTTGACAGATCTTCGCAAAGCCCATGAGAGTCAGACTGTGCAGATTACGAAGATAATAGAAATGAGCAAAGCGCGCATACATAGAAGACAAAGAAACAGGTGTGCAAGAATAAATAGTGAGCGCATAACATGGACAAATTGAAGAGTAAACAGGAATATTCAAAAGGGTGGGCAATATTGATGAATAATGACAAAAAGTGTTACAAGATAATACAAAACAAAATGCTGAAGTGTAAATAAACGAAAATAGATGTACCTTCATGTTTTTTCTTCTCTTCTTTCTTTTCCTCTCTATCTTCTCCTTTTTTGGCATGTACATATGCACCCACATGAGCATGTGTTCTTTATTGTTAATTTTGCATTGATAGCGAATCGCCTCCCTTGGTCCCCCCCCCAGATGCAAGGTGTGGGGAGGGGGAAGGAAAGGATGCAAGAATATTTACTCATAGTATGAAATGAGAAGCAAGTGCAAGAAAAGAGACAAATGAAATAATTTATAAATAAGCAGCGTAAATGTTAAAAGTTTAATATGCATGATTAGCAAATGTGTGTATCTCGTTTATCATGAACTACCATGGGCATTGACGAAGCCCCAGCGACAACAAATAGTAGTGTAGATAGGAATAGACGACGAGGACATGTGTATCCTAGTTATTCATATGAGTGTGTTTTGTTTGTGTGTGCAATAGTATTCTTTTTGACATTATTTGGCTTGTTCTTGTATTGGACAATTACTTATATTTCAATTGATGTGAACCAGGAGGGGTGCGGCCATGAAAACAATCAAAAAAGGAACCCATTTAATATGGGATGGTGTTAAATTAATTTGGGCCCACGGGAGTGATGGGAATAAATACAACATTACTTCAAATACCGCGCTTAAACAAGCAACTCAAACTCCCCCACATGTAAATGAATCCGACTTTAGCGTTTATACAATGAATGACAGAACACCTTCTGAACTCACATGGGTACAAAACCACCCCTACCCAACCACAATACCTGTGCCAGTAACTTTATCTCCAGGTAATATGATTACCAGTAAAGAGAGCAGTGGTAACGAACGTATGGACATCAGCGACTATAACGTGTACACAGAGTGGGAGGGGAGAGAGGATAGCAAAAATGGCCCAGAGGAATGAGGGGGGTGAACTTAGGAGAAAAAAGAGAGAAACACAGCAGGAAAAGTGGTAAGAGCACAATAAATTTGGCCTAGACACAGTTGATGATCTTCAGCACCCACACCAAACAAACGGTAGTAGCTACGTGTGCTCACTTATACCCACGCTTCGGGCACCCCAAAGGTCCTATTGCCACAAGAAATGCCATTTGCAGAGGCTCAGTGTCTCCTACATCTCGCGCTATGTCGAATAAAAAATACTTTTCAAGCACACAACGTCTCATTTGAACTGTTGCAAAACGAGCAGACATGCTGCTCCCGGCCGCAAGGAGTGATGTGTATAAAAGAGCCTTTTTTGGTGATAAAAGGAACATTGCACTCAGACAATAAGTGGCAGAATGAAGAAATACTGTGCAAAGCAGAAGCACTGTGAGGGTTGTCCGAAGAGAAGCTTTCATGGGTACAAAGAACGTGCGCTACCATATGGACTGAACATATAATGAAGCTCACTTGGGTTACTGCCATCGAGAAACCCTTCAAACTGCAAAAAGACATTTCTTACGAACTTTGCTTCAATGGGGAAGGTAAAAAGAACATGGGGGAAAATAAAAACTGCAGCAAGACTCTCATAATACCTAACATGAAGAAAGGCACAGCCGCAATGATGGACACGTATTGGGTTTGCTGCAACATGGCATACCTGCACCTCCCGCAATCATGGAGGGGCACATGTTCGTTGGCAATGCTGCACTCCGCACTGATGGTAATCCCAGAAAGCCACATCCAACTGGAAGCACACAAACGGCAGCGACAACCGAACCTTCCCCAACGCCGCCTGAAGGAGTTCCTGTGTATACGGTGGATGAAGAAGGCCTGCAGAGCACAATGCGAAGGAAGAAACAAGCATCAAACTATATCTCTGCCAAATCATCAGAACTCCTGGCTCAGATCCCAGACCGATTCCGGTTGTTCAGCTCTGTTGCAACGTTTTTCGCATCCCTTGTTCCCAGTATCCAGGCAAGAGCCAATGCAAAGTGGCTTCAGATCACCAAGTGGGAACTCATCCAGCTGGCCAACGACACTGAAGAAGGGTTCAATGTCATCAAAGTAGAACTCAGAGCGTTGTGAATAATGACCATGCAGAACAGGTATGTGTTAGACCTGTTAACAGCAATCGTTGGAGGTGTTTGCCGAAAAAGTCAGGAACGCATGTTGCACTTTCGTACCCTCTGCAGACGCGGAGAACGGTTCACTCTCACATGTGATAGCAGCAGTGCACGACCTCGGAGAATGTATGAAGGACGAAGGAGGAGCACCGCCCAGCACCTGGTTCAACAATCTTTTTTCCTGCGTACCATCCTGGCTCGGAATGACAGCGAAACTTCTCATACCACTCATTGTCTTTTTGCGTGTGCCAATTAGGACTCTGATGCTGCGCAAATGCGGTGCCTAATGGTGCG
The DNA here is from genome assembly GCF_040938575.1 of Ambystoma mexicanum. NCBI lineage: Eukaryota > Metazoa > Chordata > Amphibia > Caudata > Ambystomatidae > Ambystoma > Ambystoma mexicanum. The sequence continues at coordinate 962,846,091 of NC_090927.1, forward strand.
CTGATGATGGTAACAATGGGCCATGCAAATGGAGTGGCGCAAATCAAACACGAGGCAGAAGTGCAAACAGGAGATAGTTCGAAGCCCAAATACAGAATGACTGCCATATACAATACAGGGCATACGGTGGATAATCTACATCACACAACCATTAAAGAGCCCAGGGAAATACAGTGGTAAAAGGAGGTATGGGTGGACCTGGAGGGAGCTGAGGATGTATCTATATGACCTGTACCCCAGATGAGTATGCCAGGAGAGGGGAAAGCCTTAGAGCAGTATGCAGAGCATGGATGTCAATAAAAGGGACGCCTGCATGGGATGAAGTGATAGCTGAGGAGGAAGAGCGTAAGATGTTGGGACAGTTACAATATTTGTTACTTAAGTAATGAAAGGGGGGAATGTGTGGGAGGAGATGGTCTTGGAACCCCCCATTCCTCACACTTCCTGGGTAGGCCCAGCGGCGGCTGCTTTGGGTCCAAGGCCCAGCCCGGAGCACCCATGCGGGAACAGCCTTAGGAACTGTGAACCCCCTTAAGACAGTGTGAAATCAGAGTTGAACAAGACTCCATTTTGTAAGCTACCGACTCCATTTTGTAATGGCAAGACAGTCATGAAGCTAAAACACGGGCCCGCAGCTCTCCCAGGCAGACGTGCACAGCGAGCAAGCTGCTCCCCCCACCTCCTTCCCTCTGCAGTCTTTGCAGTTGTTCGGTTCTCATGAGAGACTAGCTGCGAAAATGAAACAAACTTTACACTGTATCTTTTGTCTTCCGTCTTACTTCACTGACACAGCCCATTACAGGGGCCATCACAGAAGTTATTCATTTATATAAACCTGCCCCTCACCCAGCAGACCCTGGTCATAAAGAATACCCTGCCCAATGCTCCTTAAAGCAGAATCAAACAGTTAGAAGTGACCTTTAAGTGTGCTCCATTATTCGTGCCTTAATAGAAGAAAACCAAAGTGTTCAACTGCTCGCTATCTGAATAAGCTGATTATTTTATGTAGAATAATGTAAGGATGTTAGCGTAACGTATGACGGTGGGCAGTCATAATGTCGACAGTCAAAATGTCGACAGTCAAAATTTCGAAAAATAAATGTCGAAAAAAATAATGTCGACAAACAATAATGTCGACATTTTTTCGATATTTTTTCGAAATTTTGTATTTATTGTATGAATAAATAAATAAATATATATAACTAAGATGTGTTGAGTATGAGGGGTGGGGGGTGTGGGGGGGTGGCAGGGGGTCTTGGGTGAGAGGGGTTTGGGGGGGACCCCCCCCAATAGTAAATGATACTCTTTTTGGTTATTTATTTATTGAAAAAAAAAAATAATAATAAATAAATATATAATTAGAATGTGTTGAGTATGAGGGGTGAGAGGGTGGTTGGGGGGGTGTGGGGTGGCGGCAGGGGGGTGTTGGGTGAGGGGGGTTGGGGGGACCCCCCCCAATAGTAAATGATACTCTTTTTGGTTATTTATTTATTGGAAAAAAAAATATATATATATAATTAGAATGTGTTGAGTATGAGGGGTGGGAGGGTGGTGGTGGGGTGTGTGGGGGGGTGGCAGGGGGGTGTTGGGTGAGGTGTTGATAGTTCTAAGTGACATTTTTTTGTCGACATTTTTTTTCTAAAAAATGACTTTTTACATTATAAGTATAGGATGTCGACATTATTGTTTTCGAAAAAAAAATTTTGACATTTTTGTTTGTCGACATTTTTTTTTCGACATTATGACTATAAACCACGTATGACATATGCGTGATAAAAATCCTAACATTAGAATTTGGTCTTGACGGTATGATGTATACTAACGTATGAAACGATGCTGCCAAGGGAAATGAAGTGTATAACCAGCATAACACTGTACACACCAGCACTAAGCTACGTCATCTTTTAGTTAGAATATAAATACATGCATGATACTAAGTAAAACTAATACAGTAGTTAATCGTCCTCACCAGAACGTTCGTACTGTGACAACATGTGTTAAGACCGTATGCACAGACCTTGAGCTAAGAACTGTATTAATGAAGGACGAGCACTAATTCAAGTACACATTTAATTTCTTTATGAGTTTTTGTTGCAATGAGAATATTTAGCTAGCTGGAAAATATAGTATATTCTTAAATAAGTATAACTTCAATGTAACACAGCAAGCAATGTATAAAGTCCCTGTTTCTTTGTGCAACGCAGAATTACACCGCAAAGCGGTTTCGATTCCTCTCTACCCCTCATGGTGTCAAGGTGGATTAGCAGAGATTTAATGATGTTTGGACAATGGACCATTAAACCCCCACAATGAAATGTATGCCCACGATGGTATGTGCCTTTGTGACCTATTTTTGCCAGTCATAGATTTAGAGCCTTCTTTCATTGTTTATCAGATGGACATCCCAGATCACACAGTGACCTTAAGAGCTATACCTCTTTAGCCATTATATATTGAACTGTCTGAACAGATCAAGCGCTGCATTTGAGGGATGAATCTTAACCTCTGCCCAATGATATATTAACTTGTGTTTGAACCAACGTTTTCATAGGTGTATACGACATAAGTCTTTGAGCTCGCTGAACTAGCACATTATGGTAGTGAATGAATGGGAATGTGTGGCCACAATGGCAAATGTCAAATGTTTATTTAACAAAGAAACAACATCACAAGTTGCCGTTCCCACATGACAGTTCGAAGAGCCCAGCTGACCGACTCACCCAAGACACGTCATCGCCACACCTCGTGTCCTCAAGCCAACCAAGCGTCTCCAACCCTATGGCACCTATAGGTGTTCACCCCTAGTGACCAATCCCAACTGTTCATGTGCCCCTTAGGCCTTCCCTTTGATTGATGACACATTTTTTGTATAAAAGTAAATTGTAAAATTTTCTCTGCAGAGCGCTCTCGGCGTGAGCAGAGTAGATTCTGCTTGCCCTATTTAGATAAAAGCGTTTTTTAACACCAGCACTTGGTCTTGGTCTCACTACCTTCAGGGATGTGTCCTAATTGACTTTATTGAGTGATTTGATTGTATTTTTGGGGGCCTCTCACTTTCACGTGCCATCAACAAAACAGACTATCTTTACACACCACTTTCAACATGATACACCCGTCCATGCATCTCGGAGCAGGTTGGCCTCAATGTCCCTCTGCATATTGCTTAAAGCACTCTTACAGAGAAGTAAAGCACTTACTATCCAGACCTAATCAAGGCATACACTGGTCTTTAATTTGATATGAGTTTTTAGAGCAATTATAATGTTCGCACTCCACTTAGCAATTGATTGCTAAATTAATTTGTCAGTGTTCTATGTCAATGTTCTATTCTTTTGCTCTTGCTGTGGCTTTCTTTATCTTTTTTTACCTGCCTAAATGAGAAGCCATTACTTCATTGAAGTGTTTTATGAGTTGCTTGTTTTCTTCTTGAGCGCGATGAAGGGCTTATGGTACTGCACAAATCTCAGAGAGACTTCTTTATTGATGCATGTAATGTAATGTAAAGAAAATGCATAAAGGACCCCTACACCAGCTGGGGGATCATGGCGGTACGGAACTAAAGGAACTGAAAAAGAGAAAAGGAAAAAAAAACAGAGCATAAAAAGAAGACAGGCTTTAGACAGTAAAGAGGTATGTCTTGAAGGCCAGACAGCAAGAAAAATGGTCCACCGTCGCTCCAAACTACAGTGGAGTAGCATTCAGAAAAGGAGTGGCTACCCACATGAGTGAGCTTACAGTGGAGAACCATGATCCTCCTAGAGGAGATAAAATGCAGGTGGTGGGCTGGGATGTAAGGTTGGAACTTAGCCTGAAGAAATTCCGGGCCTCAGCCGTAAAGAAGGCACAGTGGAAAACACAGAGGTCCTTGAATTTAACACACTTGGCCAGTGGCCACTCGGTGCATCAAGTAACTTTGCCTCGTTGCCTATGAGCCTTTGCTTTTGCCTTCCTCCCTGACGCACCTGTGAGTCCCCCTAGCTTGCTAATTTCAGTTTTGTGTCTCCACGCTGTACTACTCAGCTACAATACATTTGTTACTGCTGCTCCTGCTGCATTTCCTACTCACCTCTCCCTATGCGTTTTCCAATTAAACTGCAACTTCCTTGCTTACTGTCACTATCACAAAACTCACATCTCAAAACTTCAAACAAACAAAGCCAACAAGCTAATCATACCTCCCCTAAAACCTATTCACTGTGCTGCTCTTCCTCTCTTCCTCTGAGACTCAACTTCTCTTCTCTATACTTTCCGCATCAACTGAACAGTGCACTCTGGAATGCTCAGTCTGTATGAAATAAAACTTCCTTTATCACTGACTACTGTTGGGAAGGGGGAAGCCCTGCCCCACCCCCCTAGGCACTTTATAGTGAGTCAAGATGCATTCAAAGCACTATGATGGGCCGGGGGTGGGGGATTGTGAGAGGACCACCTCCCAATACAAAAGGACCCCATTTCAATAAAATCAAATATAATCAACCCACATAGTATAGCGCAGGGCTCAAGAAGCATTGATAGAAGGGAAGGCCTGTGTGGGGAATACGGCATTGTATGCACTAGAGCCAGGCGCGGGAAATCTCCAGCCATGCCCAAGCTCCCATGAGCACAGCCCAAACTCCCAACTGTCACAACGCCTATTCATTGTTCTAACAGCATTGCAAAGGTGTGTTTTTTACTCAAGAGTGTGGCATATATTGACCCACTCAGATGCGCTTTACCACATCACTTTGCTGCATTGGTGCAAGAACCAGCAAAATGGCTGCGCTAACTCCTGTGCACGCCAGGATCTCAAAATTGCGTTTTTACAACCACCAAAGAAAATGGCTGCATCACCCTGCCACACATATTTCAGGCCGGAAGGAACAGAGTACACACCGCAGTAGTGTGCCAGTGTGCTCTGCAACGTTTAACATTGAATTAAGTGAAAAAGGCAACACTGCCTTGCTGAAAACACCAAAATTCCCTTTAAAATGACACCTTTTCCAACCTTTAAAAATACTGTTTTGAGGCTATGTACTATGAAACTGCTGTGATTGAAAAGGCCCGGCCATACCTAGGAGAAGTCATTGTGCATTAGCAAAACCATGTCTAGTTCCTGAATGACAGGCTCATCTTAGTTTGGAAATAAATCAACCAGGGGCTTTGTTTTCAGTTTACATGGGAAATGCGTCTATTTGCTTTCCAAAAGTAACTAAAAATCAGCTGTTCAGAGAAAGACTCTAAATAGCTGAGCCATGCCTGTTTAAATGTATCCATGCTGCAGAACAACTCCAGCATTCAAGAGAATAACCATAGCTGCATGGCAGTGTGTGAATTTGCTGGAGATGAAAATCGAATTTAGAAGAAATAAATGTTAGCAGTTTTTAAACACATATGGTAATTAGGCTTTGCTGACTGAAGAAAAATGGCCTATTTCAAGGTAAATTGTTGAGAGAAGGCTTGCTTACTTAGAAATGTAAAGGCATTTTGTGGGGGTGATAATACATGCATAGGCTAATTTTTATTCAACAGGTTTGTTAAATCAAGACTCATAAATCAGGAAATAAAGACTTTTAAATCAACTGGGCTGAGTTGACAAGCTCTAAAAAACCTGGTCTTCCAGTTGTTCAAGATCCAGCCCTGTAACTTTCTTTAGGAAGTGAGGCACACCATAAACTTTCAGGACAGCAAAAGTGCTAAAATTGTGGGAAGCTTCCCAAACCAGCTTGGCCTGCTGCCACTACATGCATGCCTGCTGCAAATCTGCCATCCCGCTGATCTGTAGTATCCAGTAACCAGAAGTGCCAGTCCAGTACCATCTGGTGACCAGAATTGCCCCTGTGATCTGTCCCGCTGAATTTGTCTAGCTGTCCTGTGTTAGACCAGATCCGTGTGGTGATTCAGAGCGCTGACTGCCCAAAATCCAAAGTAAAAGTGGATTGTGAGTAACAATAGGAACCATAGAACCATAGCATAACTTGCCTTGCTTTGTCCTATCCCAATCTCTAAACCATCCTGTCCTAACCTTAATAACTTGTAACATTGTCAGAATACTTATTGCAACCATGTCATTGATTTATCTTGCTAAACAGCATTTCTTTAGTCATTTGTATCTTGTCTTGTAAATCCTAAGCTATCAATCCTATTTCGAGTGATCGGACTGGTTCTGTCAAGGCGGGTGCTGGGGAAGTAGGGTTGAACTCATAAATCAAACCTGGAGCTTACTGTGTCCCTCTTTGGTATTCTAGCCTGAATGCTCTAGTAAAACTATTCTTGTCCAAACTGAGCTTCTTTTCTGTTTTCACTACCGATTTTTATAAAAACACCTCTTATTCTACATTGCATATCTCCCTCGGTTTGATAGCTAGAGGCTTCATTTCACTTCCCGAGTGTACCTAAGATCTATAGCTACACCCCAAACAAAAAAACACGCTTGAAATCAAAACCGTCTGGTTAATTTCAGGTGGGAATTAACATTTTTGCAAAGTTTTACACATGTTATTTTCCCTATCAATTGTTTTAAAACTTGAATTCATTTTCGAATTGTATGCTTTTGCTCAATCTATTGCTTATGATTGCCAGTGTTGCTCCCATAGAGAATTGTAATTATTTAAGGATTTTTGCACACATTCATTGTTTTATTCAGCCATTTCCGAGTGTCATTTTAACATTGCAAGTGTTCAGATCTGTTTTTCTCTCTTGTTTGGGGAGGGAAGGTTGGATTTGAATTGTGTTTCTTATTCCTCATTCCTCATTACACAATGCTTCCTTACATCTATTTAGAATTGATTTTTTGTGAGTTGAGGAATACTGCAGGGGGACATTCTAACTTGAGTGCTATCTTTCCAAAAGTCCAAATGTGTTTCTTTTCTCAGGTGTTTTCTATCTGTGTGGCTAAAGGGTTGATTTAAGTGCATTGCCTAAATTCCTATTGTATTATCATCACATTGGTGATTGCTGCTCCATATTAAAAGTGTATGATTTCTTTGAATTTGAAATAAATAAATAACTATTGCATTTACCAACCAGCCTGGTTCGTGGTCCATCCTGACCCAGGGTATTTGAAAAAGGGGTGTGATTTGAGTGGTGTATCTCTCAAATATTGAATCCATATATATAACAAAATAAGCATTTCTGTTGTGCGCTGCATAATAGGCTTAGACCAGGGTCTATCACCTGATTTAAATACTTAACAGATTTGAGTTGGTTACTACCCGTGACAGTCTAGCACAGCAGACTAATCTGCAGAGTAGTAATACTTTGTGTGGTGTGATTACTGTGATACACTGTACAGGCGCCCCCAAAACAAATACTCTAAGCACCAGGCCGTCTAGAAAAGTACAATTAAATCAAACCCAAAATTATTTATAAAGAAAGAACATTGCCAAGATGGCTGTTCTAGTAGAAATCAGCATGGCTAAGCAGCACACCCTGCACAAGCTCTTTGTCAAGGATGAATGGCAAGAAAATGATGAAAATGTCTGGCTGCAGGAAATCACATAACAGGTCACTGCCTTGAACCTGGATACATGGCAGGACAATGACCTATACACCAAGCTCTGAGTGAATTATACATGGCCCCACAAATTAAAGAGGAGCAAATCAAAATTGCCAGAATTGCGGCCTACCTATATCTCCACATGAGAGTGATATAAGAACAGCATGTTGAAAGCAGAGTTCTGGCACAGAATCAAAGTGAATTATTAGATAAAATCCAGACTGTTCTAGACTCAGAAGAATAAAGACTACAGAACAGCCAAAAATGGGAGGCAGAATCTAGAGATGATGTCACCAAATTAAAAGAGGATTTGTCTCACCAACAGCAGGATAATGCAGAGCAAGACACCCAAGTACAGGCACTGAAAGAGGAGTGTAAGGAAAGGGTTGACTCTCTGCAACAGAGTCAACAGAAGCTCACAACAATTAAATTATAATAGAGCCTGCGCAGAACAGATAGTTACCCTACAAAATCAGATAGAAACCTCGAAAGAGGAAAATAATACATTCATTGTAAAAGACCTCCACTTTCAAGAGGAATTTGATCAGGAGCGCCAGAAATCCAACACTATCAAAAAACAAAGAGATGACCTTGCGGAGCAGAGGGGCCCCCTAAATCAAGAGAAAGATGCTCTAGGCTAGGAAATAAGCGAGTTACAAACTGAGTTACAGGAAAGTAAGTTGGCCCTCCATGAGTTAAAGTAACTAAGAACTGAGCATGGGAAGCTACTAGAGCACACCAGACGGGTAGAAGGTGCTCTGAAAGAGAACACACAAGCCAAAGACACACAAACCCAGGAGATTAATCACTTGCAACAGAGAATGTCCCAGTACTCCCAAAATATGCAGGAAGCGCAGAAGGACAATGAGACCCTCTGTGAAAAGATTGATGGACTCCACCAACAAATAGCAGTGCAAGAGAGAGTCATTGAGACCAGTAAGGCCTTGATAGATGGACAAAAGGCTCACATTTTTGCTTATCACCAGGAAATAGGGGTTGAAAAAGAAAAGCTAGCAAGATTAGAGAAAGAGGGTGCTAGACTAAACCCTAACTGGAGATACCCTGAACAGGTAGAGAGGGACAGGGCAACTGCTGATCATAACATATGGACCTCTGTACTCAGGGACTCAAACCCCTTCAATACCATGAACACTGCCAGCTTCATGTCTACTGGCTCATATGAACCAGAGGCCATGGGGATGGAAGAATTCAATAGGGTTTGGTAAAATGGGACTGACAGACCAGCGCCACCCAGAAATGGATGGATGGGCATCCCTGTACAGATACCCAAATGTTAGGGCTGATATCTCTGACAAGGAAGTCTCCTATGAGGGGAGGGTGAGGGAATTGGATCCACTAAAATGCCAACTTCCAAGGGACCAGTTTGTGAAATGTGGTGGGGAACTCAAGGAAATAAAGCCCAAAAAGCGTATCCTGAAGACCTCTACCCAGTTAGGGCAGTGGGGGGATACTCTGCCAATCCTGGGAGCAGGGAAGAGTCAGAAGACTCTTCTGAGCACCCCAGGAGTAGGGAAACTAGGCCCCTTCTCAAGCTCGCAGATTCAGGGAGTGCCTAGAGGATCAAGAAGCCTCCTCCAGTAGCAGCGCCTCCTAGTGTGTGGACGAGTGGACGAGGGTGACTAAAACAAATAAGGCAAACAAACTTAAGAGAGATATGAAAACAGATCCCTTTAGGCAGATCAAGGCCATTAAGAGTGTTATAACTCCATATGATAAAAATGCCAAGTATTCTGTCTGGGAACACATAGAATTATATGAGCAAATGATGGATACTTTTCATATGAAGGACAGCCAGAATTGCATAGAGTACGTAAAATGGACCTTCTCCATTGAATACTCCAGTTTCTTTGCGGCACTGGAGGACCAGAACCACTCGAGATGGTCCACCTACAGGGCGGCCATCTTAAAACATTTTTCTGCTCACAGAAACCCTTAAGAGGCCTGCAAGGCGGCCTACAATCTGCAGTGCAGGGAAGATCAGGCCCCCCAAGAATTTGTGCAGGAGCTCAAACGTGCCTTTGCGCAGACCACCAGGAGGGTGCGCACAGATAGTCAGAGTTCATCACCACCTTCTTTCATGCCCTCCCAAAATGTATAATGACCCAGCTGGTGAGGGACTTTCATGAGAGAAGATCTCTGGACTGGGTCATAGAACAGGCTACCCACATTTATGAGGTACAAAAACCGGCGGATAATATAAATCTGACAAAAACCTTAAACCCCCCAACACCCCTTCTGCTGCTAAGGTGGTGGAGGTGAAGGTTGCCCCCATTCTCGATCTGGAGATGGGGGGGCCTAAAAATATACCTGTACCAAATCCATCCAATCAAAGACCCAGAAGGCCCTCAGGTCAATCCCAGACAGGTGGTAGCCAGGGAGGTAATACCACAAATGGGACCCCTAACTCCCCTGATTACATTAGCCCCCGATACAAGGGTAACATACCCATCCTGTGGTATGTTGGGACTCCCCCAGCCCAAGGGGGTATCCAACCAGGTAGGTACCACCCCAGGAAACTTCCCTCGTACCTTTCCACAGGAGGGCAGTAATCCTCCAAATGCTGGGTTGAGTTTCTTTCCCCGGTACCCACAAAACCCCAACCTGCAGACAACCCTCCTTTCTTTCCTCGCTTTCAGGAGCCCAGACAGCCCAATCCATGAGAGGGGGGGGCAGTGGTGGAGGGTTACGAAAATTCTACATACCCAGGGTACTATGGGAGAAGTGATAGTTACTCTTCCTGTGATTCCCCTAGGATTGACCCGAGACCCCCGTACCAGCCGGAATGGGTGTCACAACTGGAGCGCCAGGTCCAGATCTTGTCCCAAGATCTGGGTCACATGTTGATGGCTCAACAGAACCCTCAGATGAACATGGCGGCTCAGGACCCCACAAACCAAGAGTCCGGTACTCCAGAACAATGATGGGGAGAGCACCCCGACAACTCACCATTTCCAGAGGAGGAGGCACGGGGGAAGGGAGGTGTAAAGCCTTAGAGGAAGCTTCATTCCCGACTCGTAAAGGACCCCTGGACACCTAGGAACCAGAAGAAAACCTCCTGCCCACGAAAGTCTGCAACCCAGGGAACAGAGCGTGGGTAGGAGAAATAAAGAATCCAAAAAGGACCATTTTGTGGAGGAAATCAGTGTTCGCCAATTTGAAGGGGAAGAATCCTTAGAGGATTCTGGGAAAAAGATCTTCTCCTTCAGGGACGGGGGAACTCCTCCCAAAGAAAAATGGGTCCCAAGAGATCTGAATGAAGACTGGGTGAATGTGGGGACTGAGTTAGAACCACTCATCATTGCACACCAGAATGAGAATCAAGGAAACCAAATTGTCCAAACCAAGTCTGGGGACTGCCTCCAAAAAGAGGGGCAGCCGAGAATCAGAAAAAGGGGATTCCCAGCTCCCCAAACGCAATTATGATGACTGTCTCCAAAAAGGGGGGGCAGCCCAGAATCAGAAAAGGAGGAGCACGAGACTCCTCGAATCCCTGTGTGTGAAATTTTCCTTTCAGTTTCCCAAACTACCCAACTTCATTCTGGGGACCGCCGCCTAGAAGGTGGGGGGCAGGCCAGAACCAGCACAAGAAGAATCCCAAACTACCCCACTCCATTCTGGGAACCCCCCTCCTAGAAAGGGGGGCAGCCCTGAACCAGTGCAAGAGAAACCCCAAACCTCACCAACCATTTCTGCTGACTGCCTCCACAAGGGGGGGGGCAGGGGAGCCCAGAATCAGAAAAACTCCCCAAATAGCAGTGTGTCCAATTGTTCTGTCAGATTCCCCAACTCCAATGTCGAATCATGACCAAACTATCCCTGCGTTGGAATCAAAAATAAGGAAATTGACTACACAACTTGCCCAGAATGCCCATTACCTTTGCCCATTGGAGGAGAAAGAAGGTAGATCCTACACCTCCGTCCAGGTGCAAGGGCAATGTGCAATTCCAGCACTGGTGGACACTGGATCCCAAGCCACTCTTCTGTCAAAGAGGGCCTTTGAGCAGCTAAATTCAGAAAGGGTGGGGGGAGATACCAGATCCCTATCACCCCTCTTCCTGGACAACTCCAGAACTTCGATGGGAAGGAATATCCTGTTGAGAGGTCTGCAGAGCTGTGACTTAAAATAGGTCGACACAAGATGAAGCACCCGGTCATAGTCGTGGCTCCAGAGGGAACCCCCCGTCTATTAGGGAATGACATCCTCCGTAGGTTGTCTCTCCTAATAGACTGTGTGAATAAGGTACTCTGGACCGAGACTCACAGACCAATCAAATTAAAACAGAGAATTTCACCCGTTTTTAACAAAAAACGTCTGGTTAATTTCAGGCGGGAATTAACATTTTTGCAAAGTTTTACACTTGTTATTTTTACTATCAATTGTTTTAAACCTTCCATTCATTTTCAAATTGTATGCTTTTGCTCAATCTATTGCTTATGATTGCTTCTAACTTTCCAGTGTTGCTCCCGTAGAGAATTGTACTTATTTAAGTATTTTTGCACACATTCATTGTTTTTTCAGCCATTTCCGAGTGTCATTTTAACATTGCAAGTGTTCAGATCTGTTTTTCTCTCTTGATTGGGGAGGGAAGGTTGTATTTGAATTTTGTTTCTTATTCCTCATTCCTGATTACCTGCTGCTTCCTTACATCTATTTAGAATAGATCTTTTGTGTGTGGGTTGAGGAATATAGCAGGGTGCAATCCTAACTTGAGTGCTATCTTTACAAAACCCCAAAAGTGTTTCTATCCTCGAGTGTTTTCTATCAGTGTGGCTAAAGGGTTAATTTAAGTGCATTGCCTACATTCCTATTGTATTATCATCACATTGGTGAATGTTGCCCCATATTAAAAAAAGTGTATGATTTCTTTGAATTTTAAATAAATAAATAAATATTGCCTTTACCAAGCAGCCTGGTTCCTGGTCCATCGTGACCCGAGGTATTTGAAAAAGGGGTGTGATATGAGTGGTGTATCTCTCAAATATTGAATCCATGTATATAACAAAATAAGCATTTCAGATGTGCGCTGCATACTAGGCTGAGACCAGGGTGAATGGCCTGATTGAAATACTGAACAAGAGGAATGTGTCCTACAAGGCCGTGATCACAGACCGGTGCATGGTGTGCATGTTATTTCACACTGGCCAAAGCATGACCCGGCCCATCCCTAGGCGACCACGAGTTATAGCCCATATAACTGACGAAACCTTAAAATCCCTGAATTCCATGGGACCTGGTGCCCTTTGACCAGCAACCCCAAAGTAACAAGTCCTGAAATTTTGAAAGAGGACCAACAGGGCACATCTTTCAGCAACAATCATGTGATTTGTATTGCCAGGTGCTGGGAGGGATACATTATAGTTCAAGACTAGGGTGCAGACCATGGAGCCGGATGGCGCGCAAGGAAGTGAGTGAAATGTGTGTGTGAAGGTTAGGGTGCTCCAGAACCTCTTTTGTGTCCGTCTTAAGGCCTGCCAGGTGCACAGTATAGTGATAGAGTAGCTGCATGTTAGTTATACAATTAATTTGTTCTTTGACCTTCGATGTGAGAAGAAAATGATCACCACAGCACCTATTGGAAGATGTACGGACTGGGCTGGAACCAATGGCATGGCATCTCTTATGGAGCAGGCGGATCGTCTATAGATGCACACTAACCAGCGGCATGGGTTTTTACTATATGTAATGCGTCATCTATGATAATGTTTTCCTTTATAAGATTCTGCTTGCACTACTTTTTGGCAGAACGGTCTTAGCAGCAGAGTTCTTTGCAGTTGCTCTCATCTGCATGTGAGATTAAAACTTGTTATCATTACAAGATTGACTTGAGCCTTTCTTCCCTTTGCGGGTTGTATTCTCTCTTGTGTGAGCATTTAGCAGATTTCCTTCATTGCTTTCAAACCAGCACTCCTCCCCTACACCTCCGTGTTATCACTGAAACCTGGATTTCTCCATCTGACAAAGCAACTCTTGTGTCCCTGCACTACTCCAAATTATCTTTCATTCGCTCTCCTTGTATGACTGGCAGATAGGGAGGCATCAGCCACCTAATCTCTTCCCACCTCAATGCCTCACCAATCTCCAATGCCACACCCTCGCCTTCCTCTTTTGAATTTGCCATGTCTACTATTGCTCTGCCTCCTGGGCACACTGGACCATTCTTTGATGAACTTGGGCAACTCCTTGATTCTCTTTCCACTAAAGATCCTCATTCTCTTAGGTGACTTTAGGCTTCCCACTCCAACCTCTTCTCACAAATCTGAACTTCACTCTTTTCTTAGTGACTAAGCTCTCCACTCTATCCATAGCATATCTGCCCACAACAGGGGAAACTCTTTGGATCACGTATTCAACTCCACCTCTCTCTCAGCCATCTATACTACTGTCACACAATCCCTATCTGATCACTCCATTTGTTACACCACCACCACCTTTCTACCCTATGATCCATCCTCACCACTTGCATGACCTATTACTAAAAATAAATGTAAACCATCTGCCATTCCTCCTTTTCTCTCTGACCCTTGGTTCTCACTCTCTTCATTCATGCCTGATGCCTCTTCCATTAACACTGCTTTCTCCAGCCCTGCTTTATGACTCATTCTCCTCTCACATCCCACTGATAACTTTCACCCCTAAGTCTCAGCATCCTCAAATCATTCATATGCTCTCTACGCAAAGACATACGTTGGCTGCTGTGCATGAGAACCTGAAACTCTACCTGTCAGATTTCTACCTCATTGACTCTCACTCCAACCATCCTCCCAGGCTACAGGGCACCCTAAGCTCACTTCTCACTTCTTCTAAACCTTTGACTATCAACTTCACTCTCACTGCAAATGACCTAGCTAAATACTTCACTGCAAAAATGAAAAGAATTAAAGACTATCTGACCTTCCTCATACTCCCTCCTCCTATCTCCCAAACTCCACCTACTCTAACATCATCCTCTGCTTCTATCTCCCACTTTAGTCACACTAATGCTGAAGAAGTCCTATCATTACTGATGAAGGCTAATCCTTCTTGTGCCTCATCAGACTCTCTTACTACTTAAGCCTATTGCTCCTTCAGTGGCCTCTCACCTCGCTGAACTCTTCAACCTGTCCTTCGACTCTTCTTGCTTTCCCTTTATTTTTAAAACATCCACAGCAATCCCTCTTCTAAAAAAGCAAAGGCCTGACTCAAACCTACCGGCTACCTTTCGCCCTCTGTCTCTCCTTCCGCACTTACACATTTCTTTGACATCCACAACCTTAAAAACAGGCTTCCGCTAGTGTCACACTACGGAAACTGCTCCCATGAATATCTCCAACTTCATTAGCTCTGCTAAGCACTCCAGCCTACCCTCTATCACATTTCTCCTTGGCATGTCTGCTGCTGTTGACACTGTTGATCATTCTGATCTCCTTAACACTATCTTTCTTTTTGGGATTTGTGATCAAGCCCTTGCCTGGTTTAAATCCTACTTGGCACCTCTCCAATTATATGTCTCCTGGAACAAGAACACCTCTCAACTCACTCCTGTAACTGTTGGTTTTCCACAAGGCTCTGTCTTGAGTCCTCTCCTCTTTACACTTAACACCTCTGTTCCTGGGCACTAAACTCTTCCTCTGGATTCTCATACCAACTCTTTGCAGATGACACCCAAATCTTCTTCTCCTTTCTGGACCTCTCCTCTGAGCTCTCTATATCAAAATGTTCATCTGTCTCTCTGCCACGTGTGCGTTAGCACCTTGAAGCGTCTTTTGTGCTAGATGAAATTACAATAATGATCTCAAACCAAAAAATCGGACAGACTCAAAGAATATGTCAAAGTAATACTTTATTGTCAATTTAATAAAGTAGGGAGAACGCGCAGACATCTGACTGATGCATGAACACTTGCAGTGCAGCTTGATAACATAGAAGTCTTGTACCCCAATATGCATCTATGACATTATTTTACACAACAAAATACAAAACCTGTCAAGGGAAGGGATTGGTTAAGGGAATATACCTACTTATCAAACATAACTATCTCTAAATAAGTATAGTACTGATTATAGCAGACAAAACAACAGTGGATTGGTATGTGCAACATTGTATGTTAGGTTGTCCCCCAACCCCACTGATTGGTTGGCATACTATTCCAACCTTGGAATTTTGGCTCTTTATCAGCACGTATGTGAAACGACACTTAGGTGTTTGAATCCCATCAGGCGATTTCCCATTTTCCCAATTAGTCTATCATCTCTCATTGGTCGGCCATCAGCCAAAGTCTTACATTTGTAGTTGACATTGTTGCCTGTTCACGGTCCTGGAACATTGAAGGGAGTGTGAGCACACCACTATCTTAGTTTAAAGCTCTAATGAATAGCCATTATTTTTGGTGTGAAGAGCCCACAAATTTGTCAATTTTCGCCTTCTATTAACTGCTATTTGATTTAATTATGCAGGGTGCTGTTTCTCCTCTTGAACTGCTCACTTGCTCAGTCTATCTCACATGAACGTTGTATACTTTTAATTGACCAGCAGTTTGGCTCTAACAGATGTTTTCTTTTTCTTCCATCTATGAAGAATGTCCAGCATTCAGAGCTTATCCGTGTAATCCCTTTCTGCTCTGTGCTTATCCTTTAAAAATTGCATCCTTAACTCTGGGCCAACTTTGACTCATTGTGGGCTCTGCACACAGAGCTGTGTTTCTGTGTCTCCTGATTCTACAGCCTCGGCCTGTCTCTGAGGTAGCTTGATTAAGTTCAACGTGAGCCAGCATCCATTTTCCTACTATTGCCGTCCTTGCCATGTTATATATTACTCTATAGCAAGGGTCTATATGTTCTCTTTCTACCTTGTGTTACTGTATTGTACCATTTACTCTCCTCCACAACCGGGTCAGGATGTCACTAAAACTCTCCCCATTGTAAGAAGTTCACTACTTCCTGTCAATTCTGATTTATAAATAAATTGCCTTTGTGGCTGTTTACGGGCTGGTTTCATGATCTCTTCATCCCTCACTCTTATCCCCGTCTTAAATTATTCATGATGATCCACCTCAATGCCCATGTAAAGAGGCACCTCGTTGTAACCAAAAAGACCATGGGTCTCAGCATAGGTCTGGGTGTAAATTTACAAAAAAAAAATATTTATTGTCAAAATTTATTGTCAAAGTACTACCCAGTCTTGTGGCATTACCCTGGGATTACGACTCGTGGCATGGTGGTGTAAATCCGCATAGGACTAAATGTGGATTTGTGACAGGTTTCCCAACAGTAATGCCATTGGTCGATTTTTGCTATAATTTGGAGGATTTACATCCATCATAATCTGGAGGTAAATCCTCCACTTCAAGGCCAAGCTCAGAATTCAGCAAGGAGGTAAAAGTGGCAGTAATTCCATTACCACTAAAAATAGTGATGATAACAGAATAAGTGCCATGTTATTTCCATACCACCGATCTTATGTTGAGACCCGATAATGTTTTTCAATTGGCACTTTGTCACATGGAGAAATCAGGCAGAAACAAATTCAACCTACTCTCAAAACTGCGGTTCCTTCCTCCTTATTTCCTGTTAATGGTCATACTTTACCTTACTGAGATGTGACCTCACCACACCTATGGTCATCGCAATCCCTCCCACTGCAGGACAGAAGGAATAGAAGCAAACCCAGCCAGCAGAGAGCATATTGACATTATATGGAGTATACATATCCTCAGGTCACATCAGTGATTTCCTGTGTAATTGTTCCTATGTCGTTCATCTTTACAATGCATGCCTCAGTACCTATTCTTATTATTCCTTTACTGCCCGATACCACACACAGTCCAGGATCTCCTAATTTTATTAGCCCCTGTGCAATTTCAATGTGTGGTTGAAGAGACGGCCAAAGCTATTTTGAATCACTGATTTCTTTTGGGAACCATGCTAAATGCACCAGTGTAGATGAGATCCTGCCTTACCTCCTGGTGACAATATCAATGAGGTGGTGATTATTATTGAAGAGGGAAAGATGGACATTGAGACTGAGAAATTCCTCCAAGAAGTCTATCCTCACATACCCACACATGTGGGCTTTTTTTTTAAACGGTGGTTACTTCATCTTCTGCCATGAGAATGTGTTGCATTCCACTTTAAAATCCTATGCTCAACCATTATAAATCCTTCTGCTTCTGTTATGCTGTTAAGGGCCTTCAGCCTCTTTTATGTGATCCCCTTTTGATTCTTTATGATCTTGGGGTTCCTTCATGTCTCCTTTAAGGCCTTCTGATAACCCTTTGGAGACCGTGGCGTATTGGAGTTATACAGCAAGCATCAAATGAACTGTTTTGATATTGATAAGCCTAGTGTCCGATTCCCTGTACCTTATTGCCCAAGAAAGTTAATTGACTTAGTGCTTCAATGTTTGCTCCCTTCTGAGAAATGTCCTATGAGGGCTAAAGTACTTTTCGCTGTAACCCTTACCTCTGTCAATAACGCGGCTAGGTACAGTGCTCTCCTTTGCATGGATCCCTTGTTCTGCCTCATTCACTGTGAAGTCTTTTCTTGTGCACATATCTGTCATTTGTTCCCATGATGCTACATGACATTCACCTTAATGAAAAGAGTATCTGCACATCGATTTCCTCAGGACCAGCCCTGGATTTAGATGGAGGGCCTCACTCCTTTGATGTTGGGAGGGCAGCAAAGCTTCATTAATGCCCCAAGAATGCCTCTACCCTTACTTCAGTGGTATTCAAACTTTTTCATAGTGAGCCCCCCTTGAGTAAACATATTGTTTCTGGGCCCCCCACCTAGGGGTTGCCCACCCCCTGGAGGGTCGGGGGAGTATTTGAAGGGAGGGGGCAGGCTCATTAAAATATAAGTGGATTGTCTACTGCTTATATTTTCTATGAAAGGCAGACACGTTAATCCGTTTTTATATTAAAAACAGCATCTTAAATCCGTTTTTAAAGAGTCTGAGGCAGGCTCGGACTGGCTTGTAGGGCAATAGGGCAATGCCCGAACCAAAAATGCAAAATGCTAGTGTCGGCCAGTTTTTTGGGTCAAAATGCACCAGTTTGTTGGCCAATGTGGGCCAGTTTGGTCTGTTACTTCAGTATGCATCGAGTAGTTTTGACCATTGTTGCTGAATAAATATTCTTTAATCATCGCAATTTGCTCACATTTTAACAATAAACACTCCCTTGGGTACTATTGAAACAGTCTGTCACTAAAAGAATGAATTGCCATTTGCAACTGTGGGCAACTTTTCCAATGGGGCCCGAGACAGTTTTGTGCTCCAGTCCGACCCTAGTCTGAGGCCTCCAGGACATCCTTTGGTCCCCTTTATTGGGGCTAGAGCCCCTCTTTCAAGACCACTGCTCTACTCACAGTTGATGGCTTAGGTTTTCCATCAACAGAATTGTTCTCCAATTAGTCAGTTCAGATATCCCTGCTACACCAATGCACTGCTTTAATTCGGTTTCATTCCATGAGGGTGGTGGAGATGCATACATTACTTACAAAGCAGCAACTTAGTCAACTCCAGAGATATTCATTTTGTACAATATATTGGATATGGGATATTTGTAATCATTAGGTTAAGGGGTGCCTGTCAAAATCCAGAGGTTTTCCACCAGTGTCGTCATAAGTGATCAGAGCAACCAATGAAAGACATTTGATCCATCCCACCTTCCGTCCTGCAGGTCTGCAGCAGTACTTCATAGAAGGTAAAGTCACAGGTAAGGAACCTTTCACTAGAGAGCCATCATAGTCACTACCAGCTGCAGATGCTGCAGTTGAAGGGCCACAGTGCATCCACAGAACAGCAGGAGGGAGAGCAGGATTTCTGAGGTCAGTTGGAGACAATGAGTCAAGGGGCCAGATTCATGGAATTGTTTGCACTGCTGATAAGTGACTTGGCACTGTTGACATAAACCCAGATTCATGGAACTGTGCAACGTGTACTTTTGCAGTGCAAAGTCCGTGCAAAGTCAGTACAAAGTCATTCCTGCAGTACAAAATGACTTTGCACTGCAAAAATACTCTTTGCACAGTTCCATGAATCAGGGTTTGTGTCGGCAGTGCAAAATCACTTTTCAGCAGTGCAAGGTCACTTTGAACCACCGTGCAAAAGATTCCATGAATTGGGCCCAAAGAGTCTGGGAAGAGAAGAGGACGAGGATAGTATACTAGACCAAACAACAGTTGGCGAACCAGCAATGCCCAAATAACATTGAGCCAATAATACATTTATAATACAAACAAAATATCAAACAATTAGGACAGTTACTATTTGCACGTTTACAACATAGCAAACATCCATAAACACAGAGTACATCTACTTGCAAAAGGGAATATATAAAGAAACTATATACACACTATATACAAACTATATAAACACAATGGTATTCTCTAGATCCCTATGGCATGCACCGGTCGGAGACCACAACAGGTGGTGTGATGTGCGATCAGCAGGCTGGCACCAGCGAAGGCTTGCGCCAGCACCGTTGTACACACAGCAGAGATAGGAAGAGCAGAACTTCAGGGGTAGATCCGGGGGTCACGCACGGACAGCAACAGCATGTTATGTACGTAGCACGTACCACACTGAGTGCGCATGCGCGGCCTCACAAGCCGGCGCATGCGCGGTTGAAAATAAAGGCGGCGCCCGGCAGTTGGAGCCGGAGCGCCGGAGCAATCAGACGCCTCCGGGTCTGTTCCTGCGCGGCGTTGCAGCGCGCAGGGCCCATACGCCGGAGGGGCCCGCCTGACATCTGCGGCCCCCCCCCATCACCACACTGGCGACGAGGTGGAGCCACGGCCCACTCCCGTGCCCGGCTGCAACGCTGTGAGAAAGTCCGCCGCGTCACAGACTGACGACGCACCGGCGGCCATTTTTTTTTTTTTTTCTCTTCCTCTTCGACCCGCGATCGTGGTTGCAGCCCAACAGGGTGCTCGTGCGCCACTCGCCGACGGCGTCGGCAGAGGGAATAAAAAAAAAAAAAGGGAAAAAACACAGGAAGTGAATTTTTGGAATGCCCACAGTCTTGCTGGTGCAAGGCTGTGGCACATAAGAAGAAAGAAGTGGATTTTGCTCCCACCACTACCACAAGGCCGCATCTACCACCTGTGAGTACCCAGCAGTAGAAATGGGTGACGGCGCAGACGATGAGGGCGCAGCAGCCCCGATTCCCCGCAGAGCCCGCAGCTCCCTGGCCCCCATGCCTGAGTTTGATGCCACTGGACCCCCTTCCAAGCTAGGACCGAAGTGGCTGTTGTGGGTCAAAAGACTGGACATGTTCTTTAGGGCAGCTGGAGTCAACGACGATGATGAAAAGATTGCGACCATGATCTATTCAGCAGGCGCAGAAGTCCACAAGATCTACGACTCCCTGACCATCCCCGTAGTCACTTACGACGCTGTCAAGCAGGCACTCAAGGACCACTTCTTACCCATGGCCAATGTGGACTTTGACAGATTTGTCATGGGCGCTGAAAAACAGTTAGATGATGAGTCCCTAGACAAATTCTGCGCCCGCCTGAGACACCTGGCGACCTCGTGCAGATGGGCCGACGAAGAGGAGATGGTCCGCAACCAACTACTGCAGGGGTGCAGCTCCAGTAAACTTCGGAGGCAAGTGTTGAGGGAGCCTGGCCTAACCCTCCAGCAAATTCTGGACCTGGGCAGAGCCCATGAACTGGCAGAGGCCAGAGGCGCGAAAATGGACGCTGCCTCGCGACCAGGACAAAACGAAGACGCTTTTGCAGTAGGACGGTCGGCTGTGAATAGGTCGAGATGGGCGCCGAGAAAACCCGACACTGCGTCCACGCCAAGCACCGCCACATCGTGCTCGAACTGTGGGTACGACCTCCCCCACAGCGGTGACTGCCCAGCCAAGTCAAGAACATGCGCCCGGTGCGGCATACCGGGTCACTTTGCCAGAACGTGCCGTGCGGCTGCCCCTGTCACAACGGCGAGAGGACCGGAGAGAGTGGGGCGAAGCAGTTCCCGCAGAGTGAGGGGCATCTCCTCCATTGATCAAGGCCTGCAGGACCTAGACCTCGCAGAAGAAGAAGAGGAGGAGGAGGAAGAAGTCTTCTTCATCTCCAGCATCGCGAGATGTTCCAGCACGAGACGCCAACCCAAGTGCACCGTCGACATCAAGGGCACTCCCACCCCCATCCTCATCGACACCGGAGCTTCAGTCTGCGTGCTGGCCACCAAACACTACGTAGCCCTGCCGGGCCCACCAGAACTGTCGACATCAACAGCGAGGATATATGCGTTTGGTGGCGACACCCCCTTACCCATCCAAGGTGCATTTGTCGCCCCAGTATCTCATGGACAGAACTCCATCAAGGCAAGATTCTTCGTCACCGACGTCAGCCCCCACTCGCTGCTGAGCTGTGCTGCGTCAGAAGCGCTTGACATCGTGCATTTCACATTTGGGGTATACCATGCAGATCTAAAGAGCCTGCTACACAAGTTCGCGAGTCTCTTCAAGGGCATCGGCAAACTGAATGCAGACCCCATTCGCCTGCACATCGACAAATCCGTAAGGCCGACTGCCCTCAAACACCGCAGAATTCCATTCCACCTGAGGGCACAAGTAGAAGCAGAACTGCAACAGCTAATGGACCGAGGTATCATTGAACGGGTAGAAGGGCCCACCCCGTGGGTTTCGCCCATCGTAGTGGCCCCGAAGCCGAAGCAACCAGGGGCTGTGCGCATCTGCGTAGACATGAGGCTACCTAATGCTGCCATTAAAAGAGAGCGCCACCTCACGCCCACCCTGGACGATATCGTCGGCGAACTCCAAGGCGCCAAGGTCTTCTCCAAACTGGACCTCAGATCCGGCTATCATCAACTAGAACTGCACCCCGAGTCGAGGTACATTACTACGTTCACGACGCACGAAGGCTTGTACCAATACAAGAGACTCAACTTCGGGATCTCATCCGCGGCTGAGGTCTTCCAGAACGCCATAAGAGGAGCGCTGTCCGGCCTGAGGGGTGTCATTAACATGTCCGATGACATTCTGGTCTTCGCCAAGTCAGAGAGCGAACACCTTAAAAGGCTAGAACGCACGTTTGAGAGACTCCAGGCGGTAGGTCTTACACTACACCAAGAAAAATGCGAATTCCTGAAAGATCGGCTGGAATTCTTTGGGTTCACCTTCCATGCGAACGGCATCTCACCCGATCCCGGCAAGGTAAAAGACATAAGAGATGCGCCTCCGCCCACATCTCCTGCAGAAGTTCGGAGCTTCCTGGGGATGGTCAATTACTGCGGCAGATTCATCAAAGACCTAGCCTCCCTATCGGAACCATTGAGGGCACTCACCAGAAATGACGTACCATGGCAATGGACAGCGGCAGAACAAAGATCATTCAACGCCATCAAAGAGGCCCTGTCGGAGCAGGAGACGATGGCCTACTTCCACCCCAGCCGAGAATCAGAGATCGTAGTTGACGCCAGCCCCGTTGGACTAGGGGCAGTCCTCTTGCAGGCCGATGAACTGGGAGCGATGAGACCCATTGCCTATGCTAGCAAGGCCCTCACCGACACGGAAAGGCGCTACTCGCAAATCGAGAGAGAGGCCCTTGCCATCCTGTGGGGATGCAAACACTTCAGGATATATATCCTCGGCAAACCCGTCGTCGTGGTCACTGACCATAAACCCCTGATTCCAATCCTGTCCGGCACTTCCTCAAAGCCGCCTCCCCGGATTGAAAGATGGATGCTATCACTCATCGAATACAACGTCAAGCTGGTGTACCGCCCAGGCACCCACAACCCCGCAGATTACCTGTCTCGCCACCCCGGCACGAGGGACGCCCAGAATCCGGTAGAATTATCCGACGCGGGGGACGCTGTGCACCTCGTCGTGGAATCAGCCCTGCCAGTGGCCCTGTCGAGGGAGAACATCGCAGATGACTCAAACTCTGACGAGGCATTCTTGCGAGTAAAAAGAGCGGTTGCCACAGGAGAATGGCGAGACGTCCTCCTGAACAACGCCAGAAGAAACCCAGAGACGCAGAGAGACCTGCAACTGTTGTGGAAGGCTCGACACGAGCTCTCGGTGTCCACGGACGGCCTGCTACTGCGGGGAAATCAGATCGTGATCCCCAGGTCCCTGGTCACGAGGGTTCTCCAACTAGCCCACACAGGACACCAAGGCATGGCTAAAATGAAAGCGCGCCTGAGGCTGAAAGTCTGGTTCCCCGACCTGGAACACCGGGTGACTGAGTTCGTAAAGGCCTGCATCCCGTGCCAAGCCGCGAGTCCGGCAGAAAAGGGCCCGCCCATCCAAGCCATGCTACGGAGCGACGTGCCGTGGGGTACCGTCCACGCAGACTTCGGCTCGACCGGCAGAGGCCTACACTTCGTAGTGGTTACGGACCAGTGGTCAAGGTACCCGGAGGTGGAACTGGTAGAATCCACCGCCAGCGATCACACCATCCTGGCCATGGACAAAATTTTCGCCACCCACGGCTTCCCGCTCGAGATCTGTTCGGACAACGGCGCTCCGTTCCAAGGGCAGCGCTTTGCCAGATACTGCGCAGAACGAGGCAACAAGCACCGTAAAGTGACCCCATTGTGGCCAAGAGCCAATGGAGAGGTTGAACGTTTCATGCGGACACTCAACAAAATCTTTCGCATCTCCGTCAATGGAGGGGAAGACCTGCGCCATAATCTGATCGAATTCCTCCGTGAGTACCGGTCCACCCCACATCAGTCCACCGGGATCGCACCCGCCGAAGCACTATTCAAGCGCATACCCAGAGGGTTGATACCAGAAGCGGGAGAGCGACGCCCAGGGGTGATTGATGACACACAAGTGGCGGCGGACAGGGCCGCGAGGAACGAGAAGGAGACAATGAGGCGGAGGCTGCCGGAAAAAGAGATAGCGGTAGGAGACACCGTCCTAGTCCGGAACAGGAAACCAGAGGGGAAACTCTCAATGACATATGAAACACACCCGATGGGAGTTACCCACGTCAAGGGGTCCATGGTCACGGCGGCGAACGCGCGCGGGACAGTGACCAGAAATGTGTCTTTCTTCAAACGCATAGGACCTGCAACCTCTGAAGAAGAACCGGATCCTGGCCAAAGGCAGGCGGCGGAAGAACCACCGGAGAACGTCGACACGCCCAGAGGCCCTGCGGAGCCAGAGAATGTCGAAAGAGGACCGCCCAGGTACCCCCGCAGAGAGGGGCGACGCCCCCCACAAAGGTTCCAAGACTTTATTATGGACTCAGCGACCTGAGCAACGAAAGTCTGTTAAGTATATAATGTTTGAGCCACGTTGGCCCCATGTTTAATGTTTTGTTGTTTAAGGGAAAAAAGGAGGGATGTTATGTACGTAGCACGTACCACACTGAGTGCGCATGCGCGGCCTCACAAGCCGGCGCATGCGCGGTTGAAAATAAAGGCGGCGCCCGGCAGTTGGAGCCGGAGCGCCGGAGCAATCAGACGTCTCCGGGTCTGTTCCTGCGCGGCGTTGCAGCGCGCAGGGCCCATACGCCGGAGGGCCCCGCCTGACATCTGCGGCCCCCCCCATCACCACACAGCATATGTTTACCCTTGTGCTGCGCATCCCAATCCTCACTGTTGCCAAAACAGTGTCATCTGTTGCTGCTCACTTCAAATTCCAGCTGATCGGAAGCAATCTCTGTGCACCCGCAATTGCTCTAGTAGGTGGAACTTCACTTCGCCTGGTGGTCCAGCAACGTCCTCATGGGTCAACCCCAAAGGCTTCAGGCTTCAGCCCCATTACTGTTCATGCCTCATGCATAACTAGCACCAGGCCTCTAGATTGCCCACATTGCCCCTGCATGTGACGTCCCCCTCCCCCACCTCGCCCACACAGCACCACTCATGGATGCAGGGGGGCGGACCTGTTCTATCTGAAACAGCTACTAGTCAATTTCCACTCTCTTCAGGCTACTACAAAAACAAGAAGATCAAAGCGTTGCAGGCCCAATTACAGCAGACGGAAATCACTGGTACTTCCGCAACCGGTACGCTGCTCCCAACCGCTCCCATGCGAAGCAATCTTAACCAACAGACTGTATTGCATTATAAATACAGAAGGCGGGCAATGCAGAGACCATCAGCGTGCTGAGCGCAGCTCCGATACTCCACTCCGAGCAAAGAGCAATTGCAGCTGCTTTGTTTTCAGCAATCACGGAGCTATGATTTATGAACAAAAGACTGCGTATTTATAGCTGCGGCATATTATTACTGCATCTTTAATATGGCCTGGTAACAATACAAAGAATTCTAGACTGCCTGTATGTGATTTCAGTTACAAAAAGATCCGTGCCCCTGAAATGATTGAAATGCTAAACATTGATATGTAATCTCTACCATCATCTCTGTTGCAACGCTGTTATTACAGACATATAAAACACTGTAACATTATATACAGTATGATAAGCCCCTTAGGCAGGTATGAATACCACTTTATTGTACACAAATTAGATCCTAAACACAAACCATCCTTAGAAAGAAAAGAATAAGTGTTCGGTTTTCAACCAGTGTCACTGAGCCAAGGAGAATGAAAAGGCAGTGATCGAAGTGAGCGGGAACCGTCGGGAGTGGTGTTCCACTACTTTTATTTTTATCTGTTACCATTCCTCTACTTTTTACGACCATTCAGGTCCCTGCGCAAGTGTAAAGTTGTAATACGAGCCTTAGTTACTAGCCACTTAAACTCTTCCAATGCCCCGGCCGCAACACCTTGACACATGTTGCACTATGTTTCTGTCTACCCTCTCCCCTGCCGACACCACAGTGCCACTACTTTGAGCCTCATTCCAAGTCGGGCAATCTGGATAAAAAGTGCTGGTATTCGCGGATACCAGCACTTTACCGGACCGCCCGACTACGGGTTTGCCGGTGGGGCACTCGGTTTACCTGTAGGTAAGCCGAGTGCCCCATCAGCAAAAAAAGCCCAAATTACCGGCACCTGCATTGCCAGTGTCTGTAATCACGGCAAATCCCCTCATGGAGACCTATAGGACTCCATGAATGGGGACTTACTCCGTCCCTCTGGTACTCGTAATCCGACAGGTCCGAGTGCCGGAAACGGTAACAGCCTTTGCTGGTATACTAGTGGGTTTACTGCCAGGATACCGGCAAGGTTCTAATGAGGCATTCGGTACATTTCTACCACTATGAAAAGGCAATTAAGGGCAGTCCGCATTTACCTGATTATGTGCACAGTGTGCGTGCCAATGTGAATGAGAAGGCAGCCCCCATTAAGACTGCTATTTCGGATCTGAAGACAATTCTGTGTTAAAGGACCAAGCTGGAGCCAGTTTATGATATGGTGAAGGTGTTCATTATTCTCTGTTTTTTTTAGCAGTAGTTTATTTTGTAATCAGGTTACACATATAGGGCCTCCCTTCCTTGAAGCAGCAACACCACAAACCAAGCAACACACCAGGAACTCTCAGGGACATCTTCAGTCCAAGTATGACTTTCTCTCTCTCACTAATACATGCACCCCCTCCGCATACACCCCATCTTCCACTCCTGCGCTGCGCACCCCCATCACACGCACAAGGGGGACTGTTTAGAACCTGCCTCCCACCCAGGATTTGGTGATCGGCCGGGACTGTGGGGGTGGAACAACTTTATTTTGTCCTCCACTATTCATTTTGCTGGCCTTCATCATAATTTTGGATCACGTTTGGTGTTTTTCTGTTGTTCCTGTTTTTCTATCTTTCTGTGATTTATTATGTCATCAATACTTGTTATATACCATCTCATTAACGTATTATTAAGCGCGTTGGTCTTGCCGTATACATGGTGGCTGGTAGGGGGGAGGGGGCTTTCAAGGTCCAATCACGTATTCATCTTTCTCTCTTTGTATCTCTATCTCTTTCTCATGCACTGTCTCTCTCTCGCTCTCTCTCCCTCTCTCTCTCTCTCTCTCTCTTTCGCTCTCTCTCTCTCTCTCTCTCTCTCTCTCTCTCTCTCTCTCTCTCTCTCTCTCTTTGTCTGACTCTATATCCAGGGTAGGACTGGGTCATAAAAGTGTCTCAGGCACCAACGAAAACATGGCACACAGTTACAAATGGCTATTCGTTCCTTTTGTGACACTGGGCCTCATTCCGAGTGGGGCGGTAAGGGATACCGGGCACCTGTAAGGAGACTGGTGCCGATAATCCCTTACTGCCCTACTACGAGCTCCCTTAGCGGGTCCCTCCTTTAACGCCTGGTTTTACCAGGCATTATGGACGGGCCCCGTTAAGGGAAATCAGAGCCAATAACGGTACCGCAAATTGCGGTACCGTTATTAGCTACTTCCCATTGAGCCCTATGGGGGCTCAAATGGGAATGGGGAATACTTTTGTCAATGGGGACTTACCGGTCCCGCAAAGGTCGGACTACACCGGTAAGTCCCTATTGAACTGGACCGGTGCTGGTACAGTTATTGGAAGCAATCATGGCGCAAATAGCCCCATGACTACCTCCAATCTCGGAATGAGGCCCACTGTTTGAATAGTAACCAAGGGGGAGTTATTTGAAAAAGTGTGATGCAAATTGTGCATTATAAAGAATATTTTTGTCAGCAACACTTGTCAAAACTACTAGTCGCTGAGTAAATTAACTTGTCAAACTGGCCTATTTAGCCAAAAAAGTGTCCCACTTTGACCAAAAAAACGGGCCCACACCAGCATTTTGTGCTTTTGCTTCAGCCATGGGGCTATTGCCCTATCGGGCAGTCTTAGCCTGTCTCTCTCTCTCTCTCTCTCCCCCTCTCTCTCACCCTCTCTCTCCATGTACAGCTCTCTCTTTCCCTCACTCTTTCTCTGTCGCTATCTCCCTCTCTCTCTCTATGTTTCGTGTTCTCTGCACTTAGAGTTACATTGTTCAGTCACAGCCATTGCTTATACCATCATGACCAGAACAAAACACTGGTATCTTATATAGGAAGCTGTCTTCTTTATGGTCAAAAAGAGATTGATAGCATCATAGTCATTCACAGAAGTCGGGTCTGTCTCGTATTCAGAGACATACATCGTGACCTGACCGTCTGTGTCCTGCAGGAATGTTGCCATCACACTGGATGCACATTGACAGTACAGGGGGAAGTGAAGGGCATGCAGATAGGCTCTGCTGGGGGTTATGTGGTTCTGACAGACCTTGTAAGGGACCAGAAAGCAGGACTGCAGGGTTCACAGCTGCATAGATTGCTACTCATTAGTGATTCTGCATGGTGTAACAAATACATAGGTTCAATAGCACTACCAACTAATCAATTGCAGCAGACAAAATTAATCATCACCTTAGTGCTCAGAGAAGAAACATAACACTGTTTTACATTTCAGTGTGACCCCTTCTAAGAAAGAAGGACATTTGAAGTAATACAATCTTGTGTATTCTCAGAAGAATAAGATATAATAAGAATCCTACAGTGCTGGGTGGTGTGTAGGGTTGGGAGAGGCATTTCCCATAATCATGGCACTGTCATATCCACACTACCTAGCCATAAGATGGGAACAGTGTGGAAATTGTGTGGACTCCTGTGGTGTGGCACCGGGGCTACTCAAACCAACAGAGGAATGCTGCACTGCTGGCTAGTCCTTCTCCCCTGCTGAGGTAGAACTACTTGAAACAATGTGGAAGGATTGGTTCACAACTACCTAACCACTGCAAGAGCCAGACTGCCTAGCACTTATAGGAGTGGTAAATGACATCCCCTGCAGTTGCCATCATGATGAGAGGCCAAGCATTGAAAGTACCTGAATGGGAAGAACACAGACCTGCAAGGTGAACTCAGTTGGGAAATTGAGTGTGTCCTTTACTCACCCAGTCACTTTTTTCCACTGGGGAACCGGACTCCAGTGAGACAGTCCCAGTGCTACTCCGCTCCACAGAGGAAAGGTTGCACTGCTGGACCGCTGGCTATTCCCTCACCCCTGCTGAGATAGAAGTTTTGGAAACAACAGGGGAGTATTAGTTCCCATTAACCTAAGACTTCAACTACAAGGATCAGAATCCCCAGAACGTATGAGAGTGGTGACTATTATTAACACACGGCACTGTTTTATTGAAGAGAACAGGATGCTCAAAAGTGCTTAAAGGAGAACAAGACAGATTTTCAAGCTAAACTCATTTGGGAGCAGATATCCCCTCACCAGATAATTGGTGCACCAGCACACACTTGGATAAGATATCTCATGTGGAATAGTAAGTGGTGGTTGGGGGGTAAGTCTAGGTAGGTTTTAGCCTTTAAATGTAAAAGTAAGTTATATAATTATAATTTATTTAATAATGAGAAAACAGTTTAAATATAAAAATGGGAAGACTAAAACCTCACTTAGAATTAAAGTCAAAAAAGAAAAAGAAATTTAAAAATTAGTTGTTCTTATGATGAGATTTCCATGGGTAAAGAAGGATAGAAATCATTCTACATAACAATAACAAAAACAATGAGATGCTACTGTAGCGGAGAACATAGAGTATAGAGCAATAAGTACCATTAAAGGTTCTATACAATGCATCATGCAAAAGTGTACTTCATTTAATTTCATTTTCAGAGGTCAAAGCCTTCCCTTCCCTCAGTCAGTGGAGTTGTAAATATCTTCAATTAGTTTCACAGGGTCGCGTATCGTACACCAATGGCCCCCAAAAAGATAATGATCTCAACAAGTCATATGATAGGGGACATAACCTGCTGGCCCAATAAGCTATGATGGGATTGAGTTATTGTATGGGCTAGATGGTGATCCCCAAAGATTTCTCAATGCTCAGCCATATACTGTACATAGCTATGTGAGTTTTTATAGAGGTCGAATTTAAGCTGCGATACCAGAACCATGGTGCCTCTATGTGATCCAAATAATGAACCACTTTACCATTGCATAGTTCATAAGTTTTAAGCATAGACGGGCAGGCTGCTAGAAGGTGTATAGCTGTTTCGTTGGTGGAAATGTTCTTGCACATTCGACAATGTCTTTCGTGTGACAGTAGATGGTTGTCTATCCATCTATTTGCTAATACCGGTAAAAACAGTCAAGACGCAGCAACAGAACGAAACATCTAAGTTTACTAGAGGGGCTCAAATTAAAGTACAGCTGTGGTTTCAAGTAGGTACATAGTCTATACTTTACAAATTGATACTTTGTAAGTTTGCTCAAATGATCAAAATTCTCGAGCCAGTCCCATAGATCTATTTGTTTAGGAAGAGCCTTCTTTGATGCGTCGAGTGTGCCCCTCAGTGCAGGAATCCAGCCAATCTCCTTGTATAGGTTTTCAATATGAGATTTTATATGGTAGAGAGTAGCCTCCCTTGAGATTTCCTGATGTAATGAATTTAGCAGGGAGTTCAATAGTTGGTTAGTCATCTTAGAGTAGATCTCAGCTCTTCTTTTAAGTACAGTGGCCTTCAGGGACGTTAGCCCCAATTCCAGTCTTAGGATCGCCATTCAAATACATTGAGGGAGGCCCAATATCCGCCTCCAAAATTTGCCCTCTATGACTTGGAGCCAGCTTAAATTGATGTTTAAAAGTGCCTTCAGTCCGTAGGTAACCATGGGAACCAATATCTGCAGATGAAGCTGGCACACGCCCCACATAGTGTAACCACAATTTTTAATTGCAAAGCGGTGTATTAATGCTGTTAATTGTGCAGCTCTGGTAATTCGCGTTGTATGCAGGTAGGATATTCTCCTGTAACATCAACCTCCACCACAAGTTATTTGTATATGGGGGTATATGTTATCTCTATCCCCTGCATAACTAACTTTGGTCTGGCAAATTTGTTTGCTAAAAATACCATTAATTGGGTTTTATCACTGTTAATAACCAGATCATTTTTATGTGCATAATCCCAGAGCGCAGTGGCCGATCTTGAGAGGCCGCTGAATGTGTATTCCATGATGATCAGATCATCTGCATAAGCGAGCACTGGGCAGTGCTCAGATCCGATCCATGGAGGGCAATTGTGCACTGCAGATACCGCTATGGGAAGGTTGTATGTAAATACATTATATAGAAAAGGAGCTGTGACACAGCCTTGTTTTACTCTGTGATTCTGTGAAACTGGAGTGGTCATATGGCCTTGGGAGTCCAGCTTGAGTTTAGCCGTAGTGTGTCGATGTAAGGCTCTTAAGTAATAGAGAAGTTCATCAGGACATCATAATAGTTTTAATTTTGACCAGAGTTTGTCACGGGGGACTGTGTCAAAAGCCGCTCGGAAGTCTATAAACAGGGCATATAGAGGAGGTTTCCCACTGGTCTTGGCTCCGGTCCTCAGTAGATCAATGATCATCAGGTTCATGGTGGTGGTATAGCCTTTCCTGAATCCACTTTGGAATTGATTGAATATTCCAGTTCTGTCTGCCCACGTCTCCAATTTGTCTAGAAGCAACGATGCAAATAGCATCCCTGTGCAGTCTAACATAGACAGCAGTCTATAGTTTCCTGGTTCCAGTCCGTTTCCTCTCTTGAAGACTGGGATCAATATGGAAGTTTGCCAGGAAGTCAGGATATTACCAGTTTCCAGTATGTTGTCAAATTGGATCTTAATCAGGCTGGCCCAGAAATCAGGATTATTTATCAATACAACGTTGGCTAGGCCATTGGTTCTAGGTGCTCTAGATGATTTTAGTGATTTTATTTTGGCAAGGATTTGTTCGTTGGTCAGAATAAAGTGTTTCTCAGGGGGGACTAACTCACAGCTGCCATGCTGGGTAGGTGTTAGCGGGACGTTACGTGTAGACAAAAATTCAGAACATTGCTGGGCACCTATCGGGTTGACCATGCTGTGATGGATGGGGCCCCTCATTTCATTTAATACACCCCAGATGTTTCTTGTGTTTTTGGAGCATACACCTTGAACCATTTGTTGCCAGCGGCTTAACTTCTCTGCTCTTCTCTTCGTCTTAATCCAGGCGCGATATTTGTTCTTTAAGGTTCTACACTGAGCCACAAATGATTCGAGTGTAACTGCAGCAGCCCTTGCCTTTCTAATGGAAGCCCTTAGAACTCGTTTGGCATCTCGGATGGCCCTGTCAAAAGGTATGATCTTCCTTCCATCTTGTATCATCTTGCTAATAGATGTGGTAGCGTGTGATGATGAAAAAGCTGCAATCCATGTTTCAATATCATTAGCAGTGAATTTGGTAAAGGCTTGGATATCGAAGAGAAGGATAGCATGTGTTGAGCGAGCCACATTTTCGATGTTTTTTGTGTGCCAAGGAATGAAAGTGCCAGCTTGATTTGTCGTCAGGTTACCCATGGGGCAGGGGCTCAGAGTTGACCAGTCAACTGCTAAGGTCAATGTTAGAAGGCTATGGTCGCTCCAGTTATTCGGGGTGATCTTCATGTCTTTAATTCTGGTGGCTATATTCGGACTAACAAATATGTAATCTAGAGTACTAGTTACAGAGGCATTACGCCAAGTATGTTTACCGGGATAATCACTTCGCGTTCTCCCATTAATAAGTTCCAAATCCCAGTCTGAAAAAATGTGTAGCCAGTTTATGCCTTCAGGATCCTCTATGTTGTGAAGCACACGTCCCTCAGGGTGTAGTAGAGGATTGAGGGTAGTACCTTTCGAGCCCTTTATATGGCAGTTAAAGTCGCCTGTGAATATGACTGAATTGTTCCCCAGTATCGTGGTCCATTCGCTAAGAAGCTCATGGACCGCCTCTTGTAATTCTTTCTACACACAGCACCTGGTGGATTGTATGAGGTTATGAGTAGGATTCTTTCAGTAACATCTTCTTGGGGGACCATAATTTCAACTGCTAAGATGTTGTCAGGTTGGCTTGTGGTAATTCGGCGAAATTGGACAGAATGTCTGACACCCACAATCAACCCTCCAAATGGTCTACCCCTGCGTCCCTTCTTAGCAAAAGACTGATACAATGTATATCCATTGAGGATCACCGGAGAGACCAACCATGTTTCCTGTAAACAAATGCTCAAATGGTCTGTTAAAATATCTACTGATCCTTGAGAAGTTAGTAAATGGTTAAAGCCTCTACAGTTCCATGAGGCAATGGTGAGATCTCAATGATTGATTATAATTAGAGGGAGGGATTCAGCCAGCCAACTTAAAACTTTCTGTACATCAGCGATCTGAACTTTGTCCGCCTTGGGTAGATTTGAGGGCGAGGGAGATTTGTCCGGTGGAGGTTTTTCCAGCGAAGAGACCACCTTACGTGGGCAGCTAAGGTCTTCCATTTCAGGATCGGCATTAATCTCAATGTCTACAACAAACAGATTTTGTTTGAAACTTCGCATCAGTTGAGCTGTCGCCAAAAATTTACAATGAACCACAGAGACATTAGGGTTGGTAACCTGGAGAGGCTCCACGTGTTCAAAGTCTGTGGAGCTGAGAACACGAAGTTGAGGCACTGAGTGAAGCCTGGTCATAAGAGCCGATCTTGTGAGCCAGTTTCGCTCATGTTGCTGATACAAGTTTTTAATAATACATATGCGGTTGTTATAATGATCAGTTTGTGGGGGCTCATTGATAGTAGGTGCATTAGGGATGCTTATTGCCAGTGGGGCCTTACTTGGGTTTTTGTTAGGAGTAGAAGAGATCTTCTCCAGGTCATTGTTCAATTGAGATGATTCGAGGTCAAGTACATTTTCTTCCGTACACATCGACTCATTCACAGTGTCGGGAATAAGCCAGCTTGTGAGAGAGCCAGGGCCCTTCGCTTTACGTTTCGATGCCCTAGTTGCTCTTTTTTTAGTCTTTTTTGACAGTTTCCCTGCTGGAGCAGTTGTAGGTAGAGGAGAAGCTATCACGCACAGCTTTTTCTTCATGGCTGCTCTTCTGGCCAATTTCCTTTGTTTTCGTGAAAAATATACTTCTGACTCATCTGAAGGTTCAGATACGGGTATTGGGTCAGTAGGAGGCTGTGCAGGGTCACTATCCGTGAGCCTAGGGATCAGGTTTTCTTCTGCCCCAGGGATGTCTTTGGCTCCTTCTTTTGCTGCAAAAGTGAGAATAGTCTCCAGCATACGCCCACACAGTTTCAGGAGAATTTTAAGGGCAAACTGCAAGGAAGCCACTGAGGATTGCAATTCGACCAAGACCGGTGTGCTTGAAGTGGAGACTCGACTGGATTCCCTATTGGTTCCAATGAGAGAAGGCTCTTGAAACTGAGCTAAATTAGGATATATGGACGGTCTTTCAGCCTGATCCCTCTGAGGGAATGGGGCACTTGGTGGAAGGTTCTATGTGTTGTTGCCTGACTGTCGTGGTTGTGCTGGAGTCATAGCCCGCTGCATTGACAGAAAGAGATCTAGAAGTGAATTATTGTCTATGTCATCATAATAAGTGACTTCATGAGGTGCCACCGTGGGGTTATTCACTAGATCCTCTTCTTCCATAGCAATGGAGTTTTCTTCGGGGAGGACATTCAGAGGAAAGAAGTCTGTGATGGCCCCTTTCGCTGGAGGTTCTTTTCTTTTGTGAAAGGCACAGTGAGTAAAAGCAGTGGCTGCGAACTCTCAAGTGGTTAATAACCACTGAACAGGTTATCATGTCTGTTCTTGCGAGAGAGGGGCGCCCGCTACCTTTGTAAAACTATTCTTTTCTTTTTAGTTTCGCTTTGGCCATTGTACTGTTTCTTCTGGTGTCTGGGAAGTAGTTATTACTTTTCTGGAGATTATAATTCGATTGAGGTCCTTGCCTGTAGAACGGCATATAACTTGCGCAGTTAAACAGGCATGGTCAATTGGTTGTTTCAGAAGGTAGCCTTTAAGATTATTTTTTACAAAGGCAGTATCCCCTCCTTACCCTATCCGTGAGGGAGTTATCTGTGGGGTCCCAGCCTTAAGGGTGATGGTTATGGGCTACTCAATAGCAGACTTAGCCTCAGGGGGTGCAACCGCGTTCAATGGGGATAGCCCCCCAGTCAAGCACCACAAATAGCAATTTAGCTGTAGCTCGGCAGCTAAAACTTCACATTAACCATCGTTAGTAGTTCAGCCATGTTACGGTTCACTCGACTGCTCAAAGAGTCTGGCCCCACAGTCACAGTTGAGCTTCAGGCTGAACGGTGGGAACAATGAGGAGAAATGTGGCCACTGGAGGCAGATGCCTTAGCCCTAGATACGCCAGGTGGCTCCCCTATGATTATACAAAGTTTAGTCCGAATACGGTGTTCAATGGACTAAAAACCACTGTTAGGGCTTGCCTTTCTCGTACCTGGTGTTCCCCCTGCAGGCTCATGCCAATGCTCCTCAGTGCAGACTCTTCTCTGAGCTCCAAGCCCTGGTCAGGTTCTTCTGACCCCCGGACCCCTGGCCCCCGGGCAGAGGCAACAGAAGCAGGTAAAAGCAAACGGGAGACACAGGGACGCAGCAACAGCCCGACACGCTCTCTCTCGGAAGGAGGTTAGAGGAAAGAACCTCAGAGCGTGGAATCGCGTGAATCAAGCCGCACCTCTCTCCATCTATCCGTCTCTCAGAGCCCGCTTCCGACTCATACAGGAATATAGACCTGGACATTTTGTGTGTTCATACTTTGGAATTTTGGTTTAGGTTCTGAGCCCCCTTTTGGTGCTAAGATGTGTTTACTGGGAACAGATGTGTGCCTTTCACTCACCAAGACACTGGTTAAAAATGGAAATGATGCAATTGTACTAGCAGTGTAAGGTTTATCCTTCTAAAATGTTACCATGCTTATTTCTAGCGATCTCTTCAAGTATATAATGCAATGATAAAATGAATGCTACGCGTTTCTCACAAAGCAAAGTACATCATCAAAACCAAGATTAATCTCTGTTATTTTCAGATAAGATATCCAAGGTGAACCTTCTGAAACACTTGAATCAGACTTTTTCAAAATATCCATATGAAAAAGGAGGAGACAAAGAGCACGGATGAGTGCTCCTGGCTGGCTTGGAAACATGAAAATGGCCACAGAGCAGTACATTTGACAAACATGCATGTGATAAAAAAAGGGTTTTATGCCTGAATCACTTCATTGGGCTTGGTGTTCTATCATTTTTCACAAAAATCACCCTCACAGTAACGTGTTTGTAACCATGAACTCATGCAGGCATCGTCAAGATGTAGAAATGAGGATGAGATGGATGCAACATCTGTCCGACCATTGAGGTTCAAGGACTGTCCTGCTTCTATATTCTGGAGATAACATTTCCTCTCCCCAAAACAGGAAGCCTAGTAGCATGTACGAAGAATAGGGCCTGAGAAGGCAAGATAAGTCTCACGTTAGGGCTCTCTATGCATATGGGGCAGTGCCATGCCCAGTCCCTAAGCATCATTAGAGCATGACATAAATAGAACACATATACATGTTCCTGTGTACTGGAAACGTGATTTACGTCCTCCCACCAGCAACATTATTGGATACGATGTGTTCCTACCTCCAACACATGCAGGCTCGGACTGGCCTATAGGGCAATAGACCCATGGCTGAATCAAAATCACAAAATGCTGTTGGGGCCATTTTTTTGTCAAAGTGGGCAACTTTTTTGGCCAATTTGGGCAAGTTCGATCATTTAATTCACTCAGTGTCTAGTAGTTTTGACCACTGTTGCTGAATGGATATTCTTTTAAATGCACAATTTGCATCACACAGTTCTGTTCGGGGTAGATCGTGTCGCCTTGTGAAACTCCTGCGTCTTCTTAAAGATATCTTAAATGACTCATAGATTTTTTAAAGTGTCTGAATAACTTACAATTCGCCTGATATAGAGTGCTATACTGTACGGGATATGGTCTGTCGACACAATCTACCCCCGAACCAAATACATTTCGGGTGAACTGAAATGTATTTAGATGCTGATCAAAATGATCCAGTTATATAGGATTATCAGAGGATACGCAAGAACGCAATTGAAAAGACCGCTATACAGCTTGAATCAGCAGAATACACTAGTCCTAATCAACAGGACATTAGATGAGAAAGATACTTTTTGTTTAATTGTACTTTTCTAGACGGCCTGGTGCTTACAGTATTTGTTTTGGGAGGCGCTTGTACAGTGTAACACAGTAATCACACCAAGCAAAGTATTACTACTCTGCAGGTTAGTCTGCTGTGCTAGACTGTCATGGGTGGTAACCAACTCAAATCTGTTAAGTATTTCAATCCGGCGATACACCCTGGTCTCAGCCTAGTATGCAGCGCACAACTGAAATGGTTATTTTGTTATATATGTAGGTTCAATATTTGAGATATACACTACTCATATCACACCTCTTTTTCAAATACCCCTGGTTACAGTGGACCAGGAACCAGGCTGGTTGGTAAAGGTAATATTTGTTTATTTATTTAAAATTCACGAAAATCATACACTTTTTAATATATGGGGCAGCAATCGACAATGGGGTGACAATAACAATAGGAATGTAGGCAATGCACTTAAAGTACCCCTTAAGCAACACAGATAGAAAACACCAGAGAATAGAGACATTTTTGCATTTTTAGAACGATAGCACTCAAGTTAGGATTTACCCCTGCAATATTCCTCAACCCACAAATAATCAATTCTAACTAGATATAAGGAAGCAGCAGGTCATCAGGAATGAGGAATAAAAAAACAAAATTCGAATCCAACCTTATCTCCCCAAACAAGAAAGAAAAACAGATTTGAAACCCTTTGCAATGTTAAATGGCACTCGGAAATGGCTGAATAAAACACTGAATGGGCCTCATTACGAGGTTGGAGGCTGCCATGGCACTATTAGCGCCATGGCTGCCTCCAAACTTGTTCCGACTGCGCCCTGGTGAATGGAGCAATTACCGGTTCATTCCAAGGGGTTGGTGGGACCGTTAATTCCCCATTCACCAGGGCCATTCCCCATTCCCATTTGAGCCCCATAGGGCTCAATGGGAATGGGGAAGGCGCTAATAACGGTACCGCAAATTGCGGTACCGTTATTAGCTCTAGAGTCCCTTTGTGGGTCCCGTCCTTAACGCCTGAAAAAAACAGGCGTTAAGGAAGGACCCACAAAGGGAACTCATAGTAGGGCAGTAAGGGGTTACCGGCACCGGTTCCCTTACCTGTGCCGGCAATCCCTTACCACCCACCTCATAATGAGGCCCAATGTGCCCAAAATCCTTAAATAAGTACAATTCTCTACAGGAGCAACACTGGAAAGTTACAAGCAACCATAAGCAATAGATTGTGCAAAAGCATACAATTCAAAAAAGAATGGAAGGTTTAAAACAATTGATAGTAAAGATAACACTTGTAAAACTTTGCAAAAATGCGCATTCTCGTCTTAAATTAACCAAACGGTTTTTGATACAAATGGCTGAAATGTGTTTTTTTAGTTGGGGTGTAGCTATAGGTCTTAGGTACAATCAGGAGGTGAAATGAAGTCTCTAACTATTAAACAGAGGGAGATATGCAATGTAGAATAAGAGGCGTTTTTAGAAAAATCAGGTAGTGAAAACTGAAAAGAAAATCGATTTGGACAAGAATAGTTTTACTCTATACTAGAGCATCCAGGCTAGAATACCAAATAGGGACACAGTGAGCTCCAGGGTTGATTCATGAGTTCAATCCTAGTTCCCGACCGCCCACCCTGGCGGAACCAGTCCGATCACTCAAAATAGGATTGATAGTTTAGGATTTAAATTACAAGAATTACTAAATAGATAGCGCTTGCACTAGAAATCAATGACAGGGTTGCAATAAGGAATCTGACAATCTTACAAGTTATTAAGGTAAGGAGAGAATGGTTTAGAGATTGGAATAGGACAAAGCAAGGCAAGGTATTCTATGGTTTTCTATGGTTCCTATTGATACTCATAGTCCACTTTTAGTTTGGATTTGGACAGTCAGCGCTCTGGATCACCACACGGATCTGGTAGGCATGGACTGGATACCGGGTAGCACTTCTGGTTACTGGATGCGACAGATCATCTGGATGGCAGGTTTGCATTTAGTGTGCAGCAAGCCAGGTTACATTCAGGATGCTTTTCCAAAACACCACAGCTTCCCTTTGGTTATTGGGATAATTAAAAATTGAGGCCTAGCTGAAGCAGGATCAGCAAGGTTTGGCCTTGTGGTTGGGATCTGGATTCTAGATGGATCATTGCAAGAAGACAGGAACAGACAGGACGCCGGGCAGGAAATTAGGAATCAGTCAGGAATAAGTCTGTGTCCCTTTGTGTTGTCAGGGGCTCTTATTTATAATGCCAGGTGATATCATCAGAGTATATGACAGGGGCAGGATTCACTATGCCCGCCTCTAATAATAGGATTGGGCAAGGGTAGAAGACTCCATATAGCTCTTCGCTGATTGGATTTCAGGAAAAGGATGTCATGTTTTTGAGGTGATTTTTACAGTATCTAGAAACCTCCCACATTTACATTACTGAAAATCCAATTTTGACAAAAACATGCATTTCTTCAATTTCAATCTATTGTCAAATTAAACACACAGGTTACATATTATGTACTACCGAGATCAGTCCAATCCTCAAATCTGTGGGACCTCGCTTTGACTTTCAGAGACATTTTGGTAATTGTAAACATGAAAGGTTCTGCCTAAAATTCCCTAATTTTATACACAGATGCCAATTGTCCCCAGGAATGCATGAACTAATTTTTATGTTCACAACATTAACGCTTTCCCCGTAATCTGTCATATTTTATAACTTCTGTTCCCCATGCAGTTCTACCAAGATTTTAACAGAAAGAACATAAAATTTGATTTAAAACTACAAACATTTCACATTTTTACTAATTATTGCTGCAGAGTTAAACGTCTTTAAAGTCCGCTTATAAATAGCCTTTGAAACCCAAAAGAAGTCCATTGTCACTTGATTTTTTTTTTCCATTCCTCCAGCTGACACCAACTCTCAATTTCTTCCAGGCAAGCGGGTTGAAGGTTTTATGGTCCCTTCACACTTGACAGGTGAGTGTCCCAGTACTGCTATTGTTCCAGCCTGGAGCACAGACGAATGTCTGATGAGCTTGTGAACTCCCTTTGCCTGGCCATTCAAAGTTTTTGAAGCTGGCAATTAGCGCTTTCCTGTGCTGGAAGTTTATGGTGTGCTTGCAATTCTAAAGGAATTTACAGGGCTAACAACTGGTAGAACAGGTTTTTTTAGAGCTTGCCAACTCAGCCCAGTTGATTTAAAATTCTTTATTTCCTGATTTCTGAATCTTAATTTAACAAACCTGTGGAATAAAAATAGCCTATGTGTATATTATCACCAGCCACATAATCCTTTTACATTGATAAGTAAGCAGGATTTCTTTAACAATTTACTTTTAAACAGACCATTTTTTTCTGTAGTTTTGCAAAACCCCGTTTTTTTACACATGGTGCAGCCTGACATTTCTTTCATTAATTCGGTTTTGGGCAGCTCACTCAGATTTTCACAGTGTCCTTGCAGCTTAAGTCATTTTTCTTTGAATGCATGACTTTTATCTGAACACTGGTATATGAAACTGAAAAGGCTCAGATAGTTAAAGTTCTTTTGTAGACAGCTGGTGTTTGATACATTGTGGAGAAATATGTGTGCTTTCCCATGTGAGTAAAAGCAGAGTTCTTGGTTACTTTTTCAAAGTTACTTTTGACAGGGGCTGTCATTCAGGAATTAGGCCCGGTTTTGCTGCGACACAATGGATGATCCTGGGCATGGCATGGCCTTTT
Organism: Ambystoma mexicanum; assembly: GCF_040938575.1. Taxonomy (NCBI): domain Eukaryota; kingdom Metazoa; phylum Chordata; class Amphibia; order Caudata; family Ambystomatidae; genus Ambystoma; species Ambystoma mexicanum. The sequence continues at coordinate 962,887,166 of NC_090927.1, forward strand.
TAATCACAGTGGTTTCAAAATGAATGGATGGAATAAGCGTCAAAGCAGCTTTTACAAAGAGTGAAAAAGTTTAATTTTAAAAGGGAATTTTGGGGTTTTTCAGCAAGGCAATGCTGCCTATTTAGTTTATTCCATCTTAAATGTTGCAGAGCACACTGGCACAATCCTGCAGTGTGTACTCGGTTCCCCCCTGCCTGAAATGTGTGGCAGGGTGGTGCAGCCCTTTTTCTGGTGGTTGTAAAAACACAATTTTGAGATCCTGGCATGCATAGGAGTCAGCGCAGCCATGTTGCTGTTGCTTGAACCAATGCAGCACAGTGATGTGGATCAATGCATTGAGTGGGTCATTATATCCCACACACCCTCCTCCCCAACTTCTCCTGGGCTTTCCAAGTTGAGGGGGAGTCAGGCAAGTGTGATTTTTCTTTGGGTCACAGCAGAGTCCGGCAAGGCTGAGTCACTCTTCCATCAGAGAACGGTGTGTCCTGCTCCTACTGTTGTCTCTGAATGGAACGTGGAATGAAACTCTCACTTTCCCTGGGATCTTCCTTTCATGGCGTGGATCGACACTCCTGGATCTCCTTTGTTTTCTCCCCTCCAGGCTGCCGGGCGGTCCTCCTTAGTTGTGAGATAGGTGCAACCAGTACAAATCTATGACAGAGAACACAAACTGGTTATGGCAATTTTGCCACTAACTGCCCACCAATCGGGTTGACAGCAGTGGGAGACACAGGCATTCATTTATTAAACGATTCCTATGTTTCAGATGTATTCCCCACTGAGTTTTCTATAGACTCCTCTATTTGCTGCAAAGTGTGCCTGGGATGGCAACTCTTTAGCTGATTGATGTGGACCCACTTTTCCTCTGTCACGTCACCTTTGGGGATGCAGATTCTGTAGGCGACTGGTGAGATTTTGTCTAAAATTTCCAAAGGTCCCCTCCAGGTAGGCAAAAATGTCCACTCTTTGGTCTGGTTCCTTTGTAAATTGTACAAGTAGACCCTCTCTCTTACTTGGTATTCCTTTTTAGTTGTCTTTAGATCGTAATGAGTCTTCTTGCTGTCTGCAGATACTTCTGGATTCCGCTGAGCGTACGCAAAAGCATGTTGAAGGTGTTTTCTTAGATTCTTAACATACTCATGAGTTGTGGAGGCAATGATCAGTGCCTGCTCTTGTGTTCTATAGAGCAGATGCTGGGGTAACACCATCCTTCGTCCAGTCATCAGCTCGAATGGAGACATCTTATTTGCAGAAGAAGGGGTAGATCTGAAGGCCATCAGAACAAGCAGTAATCGGATGTCCCAACTTGGCCCAGAATCTCCCATAAACTTTTTTAGTATGCTCGCAATGGTTTTATTGTACCTCTCAACTCCACCACTAGAGGAAGGGCGGTATGCAATGTGTAGTTTCCTTTTTACCCCAAGTATCTCCCACATCTTTGTCATCACTTCGCTGGTGAAGTGACTATCTTGGTCTGACTCAATCCTTTGGGGTAGCCCAAAATGCAAGAAGATGTGATTGATCATCAGGGCAGCTGCTGTTTCTGCCTATCAATTTGGGTCCGGGAGACATTCCACCCATTTGATAAACAAGCATGTACTTGTTCCCCCTAGAGAGGTGAATCATGGGCCCGATGAAATCTACTTGTAAATCTTACCAAGGCAGTTTCCTCCCCCTCTTCCGGAGGGGAGCTTGGTGTGTGAGTGATGTTGGCTGAAATGGTGCACACACAAGACACCCCATCAAGTATAGGTTGAGGTCCTGCCCCATATGTGGTCAGTATGCTACCCTTCGCGAGATTTCTAATGTAGTGTGAAACCCCCGATGAACTGCTGTGGCCGCATCATGGGCGTGCCTTAGCATCAGGCTTCGGAATGGTGTAGAGACCATCAACTGGTCACAGCCAGATATGGATCTCCTTACCAACAAACCATCTTAGATTCAGAACATTTTTGGACATTTCATCAACACACTGAGGTCCTCTTTCCCCATGTAATCGGTATCCGTCAAGGGAAAGTTCTAAGGGTCCTCAATGTGTTGATCAAATTTACCAATAATCGTATCCCCTTTTTGTACTGTGATTAAATCAGCATCTGGGGTCTCCTTACTCCATTGGGCAATTGAAAGTTCATTGTGAGCATTTGTCTGGGACCTAGACATAGCAGTGACCTGGATTTCCCCCAACAGGGACTCGATCTTGAGGAGCTCCCCCTGGATGGCTCTGGTTTTGGCCAGCTGATCAGCTAGGTCATTTTCAGTTTTGTCTGGTCCATCTATTCAGGAATGACCCTTGATCTTCTTCCAATAGATGGTCATCCCAATTGTGGTGACCAGATCATCAATATTTTGGATTAGCTTTCCATGTTTGAGCGGTTTATTATTAGCACATAGCATGCCTCTGGTTTTCCAATTAACCAGATGCTCCACGAACCCGTTCCAGACATAATCTGAATCAGTGAATATGACCAGTTCATGGAGTTGGTGTTGGACAGCAGTGAGGATGGCTGATGAACTGCCATCAGCTCTGCCACCTGACTATTATGGGGAACAATCTTGTACCCAGCAGAGGGTTGCAGGGCATTATTCACCCAGGCATTCCCAACGCCGGCCACCAGTTCCTTTTCCCCGTTGTTGTCAACATGGTAGAAGCACCCATCCACATTGACTGTGGGCATTCCCTCGCACTTGTCTTCTTCATAGACTTTGTGCGGGGAATTCAGTTACACCTTCATGTTGTCCTGGGTTTTAATTTTTTTCTCCTTGAGACAGTTTTCTCTGGCACAATCATACAAGTCAGCCAGACCTTGCGAGAGGGGACTATTATTCTTTTGGCCTATCTGGCTTCCACAGGAAAGCCTTGCATTGACAGAATCCAGGAAGTAACTCTGGAATTACTCACATTTCTGGCCCGGATTCTGTCACTTTGGAGATATTACAATGGCTGGTGTGGAGTCTCCACTATGAAGTGTTCCCCCTTGATTAACGGGTGGTAATTTTTCACTGCCCACACTGTTGTCAAGAGTGCCTTCTCACAATCATTGAATTTTTCCTCCACAGAGTATAATGTACTTCATAGGAGATGACTTTATTGACCTTGTCATGCTTTTAATATAATACTGCTGTCAAACATGTTTTCGAGAACCCTGTCTCCAAGAAGAACTCCTTGTTTTTGACCAGGTAAGCTAGACAAGGTGCTTGTGAGAGGCTTCTTTTGAGTTGCTTTACTGCCTCAGCTTGTTCTGGTCCCTACTCCCACTTGACCCCCCCTTCAACAGATGAATCAGGGGTCTTGTGATCTCTCCATAATCCTCAATGAACTTCCTACTGTAATTAGCCAGTCCAAGGAGGCTCCTTAGCTCACGCAGAGTTGTGGGGTCTTTGCGTTTTAGGAGTTCTTCCACTTTCTTTTCCCGGGGACAGAGAAATTGACATGGGTCCTGCACCACTGTGCCTTATGGATGGAGAGTTTTGCTCCGGCAACCCTCAACTGTGTCAGAACAATACAGATTTCTGCCACAGTTGAGCTTTTGATCAGGACATTATCTACATAGGCCAGGTTACCCCTTTCACCCAAGTCGGGCATGGCCTGATGCAAGAAGATGTTAAATTAGTTGCCGGAGTTGATGTATCTGAAGGGAGTCCTGGTCCATGTGTACTGCTGCCCCCGAAGGTAAAGGCCAGCTTGCATTGATCCTCGCTACTGACAGGCACAGTCCAGTACCCATTGGTCAGGTCATTTGCAGTGTATACCCTTGACCCCTGGATCTGGGCCAGCCCCTGGTCAATGTAGGGGAGAGGCCATCGGGACATATGGACACGTTTGTTCAGCTCCCTTAGGTCAACACAGAGGCTCCACTGGCCGTTGAGTTTTAAAATCCCCAGCACCAGATTATTAAAGGTGCTGTGGACTGGTTGAATTATCCCACTGGACTCATGGTTTTTGATAATTTCTGTAAGGGACTCTATGGATGTGAGAGGCAAGCGGTATTGCTTCACAAACACTGGAGTCATAACAGGGTCCGTGGGAATTGTTGTTGTATGGATTTCGGTGCAACCACAGTCATATGAGTCCACCGCCAAGAGATCTTGAGATCTTGAAATTCTAAGAAAACTTGTTTCAACTATTGCTTTGTCTCATAGGCATCAGTTAGGTTGAGTCGCTCTTCAACCATTTGCCTGAAGCCTGGAAAGACTTCTGGTTTGGCTATTTCAGCAGCCTCCTCGAGCTGAGTGGAGAGGTCATTGCTTAAAGTATTGACCTGTACAGAGGGTTTCAGGCAAGGGAGTCAGTCCTTGTGGACCTGGAAGATCACTTCATTCCGCCTGATCACAGGTCACCTCTTCCTCACTGTAAGGGCAGAAAGAGAACACCGGGAATTTCCCCCTTGCTGAGTGAAGATCCTTTCTAGTGTTATGTCATTGTCACTATCACTGTCAAAACCGTCACTGGGTATTGGTCCTATCAGTTCATTACCTAGATCAATGGAAAAATGTTGGTCATCAACCGCCATTACAGTAATGGTGCCTTTGCCCAGAGTGATACTCCTAAGGTCGCTGTTATCCATCCATATTGGAATAGTGTTGAGTTCTACATTGACTAATGGTGTTGGGTTTAACCCCAACCCTTACTGTTGGAGATGGGAGTTGAGGTGAACATATGCGTCAGCATTTTGCAGTTTCTGTCCTCTTTTAATTTTTTATTCAAGTGAGAATAATCGTGTCTGTCCTGGGATGGTGACTTCATCTCCAATTTGAACTTCAACTGCATACAGCAACAATTGGGCTGACCAAAATGCTTTTTTCTGAATCATCAAAGTCCATGGGATTACCCCCTAGTCGGGACCAGGCTTTGTAGTTTATCAGGTTCAAATTAATGGCAAAAAGATTGAGAATGTCACTGCCTAAATAGAATGCAGCAGGGACATCTCGCACGACCCAACAATTATGTACTATGCTGTTGTTGCCTATAGAAATTTTGAGCACACACCTGCTACGCAGGAGATGTTTGGAATTGGGAGCTTCCAGGTCCATTTCCCATTTATTAATCAATTTAAATCTGGGAATGGCTGGATCTTTTGGGAGTTTTCGGAAAATGGCTTCCCTGATGAAGCTCTTACAGTTGTCAACGCACACTCGGGCGAGAACAGATTCCTCATTCAACTGAATAGGGATGAATAGATGTCCTCTAATTTTCTGAATGTCAGCTAAACTTTGAGCTGGTTTCTCATCACTCTTGACTATGGAATTGGGATTTTTCAGATTGTGAATTTGTATAGAATTTCCAAGAATTTCCTTCCAGTGTGGAATGCCACTTGAAACTGGAGGGAAGGTTGATTTTCAGAAATGGAGAGGAGTTCCCATCACAGGTTTGTTATCCTACAGCAATTACTGTCACGTCAGGTACTTGTTTATTCTGGAAATGAAACTCAACATGATCAGGTTTTTGTTCAACCATGTGGCATGTGCCATTTAAACTAACATGGTTGACACTATGTTTTAATTTTATCGGCCTGTTGGTCTGAGTCCAGAGGACCTGGTTCACACAGTCTATTAAGGGGGACAACCTTCGTAGGATGTCATTCCCTTGTAGACAGGGTGTGCCGCCTGGAGTTACGACTATGACAGGGTGTTTCACCTTATGTCACTCAATTTTGATTTCCAAATCCACGGTCCCCTCGACAGGAATTTCATTCCCATCGAAGTTCTGAAGTTGTCCAGGAAGAGGGGTGAGCGGGATCTGGTATCTCTCCCCCCTTCCTGAATTCAGCTAATCAAAGGCCCTCTTTGACATAAGAGTGGCTCTGGATCCAGTGTCCACCAGTGCCGAAAATGTACATTGCCCTTGCACTTGGACTGGGGCATAAAATCTACCCTCCTTCTCCAATGGGCAAAGGTAATGGGCACTCTGGGCAACTTTGGTGGTCAATTTCCTTATTTTTGACTCCGACACAGGCGTAGTTTGGTCATTATTCGGTGTTGGAGTTTGGGGATCTGAAAGAAGAATTTGACATTGGGATATGTGGGGAGTTTTAGGCTCCCATTCTTCTGATTCTGAGCCACCCAGTCCCCACATTCACCCAGTCTTCATTTGGATCTCTTGGAACCCATTTTGCTTTGGGATGAGTTCCCCCATCCCTGAAGGAGAAGATTTTTTTCCCAGAATCCTCTGAGGATTCCTCTCCTTCAAATTGGAGGACACTAACCTCCTCCACAAAATGAGTCTTCTTGGGTTCTTTATTTATCCTACCCGCCCTCGGTTCCTTGGGTGGGAGGTTTTCAGGGGCAGGAGATTTTGGTTCCGGTTCCTGGGCATCCAGGGGCTTTTCACGAATAAGGAAGGAAGTTTCCTTTAGGGCTTTACACCTCCCTTCCCCCCGTGCCTCCTCCTCTGGAACCAGTGAGTTGTTGGGGTTCCCTTCCCGTCATTGTTCTGGAGTACCCAACCCTTGGGTTGTGGGGTTCTGAGCTGCCATGTTCATCTGAGGGTTCTGTTGAGCCCTCAAGATGTGACCCAGTTCCTGGGATAGGTTTTGGTCCTGGTGCTCCAGTTGTGACACCCGTTCCGGCTGGTACGGGGGTCTCTGGTCAACCCTATGTGATTTACGGGAAGGGTAACTAACCTTCTCCCATAGTACCCTATGTATTGAGAATTTGGTTAACCCTCCACCCTTAGCCTCCCCTCTCCCGGATTGGGCTGTCTGGGCTCCTGAAAGCGTGGAAAGAAAGGAGGGTTGTCCTGCAGGTTGGGGTTTTGTGGGTGCCGGGGAAAGAAACTCAATCCGGTATTTGGGGGATTACTGCCCTCCTCATGAAAGTTAGGAGGGAGGTTTCCTGGGATGGTACCTACCTGGTTGGATCCCCCCCTTGGGCTGGGGGAGTCCATACATACCCCAGGATTGGTCTGTTAGCCTTGGATCGGGGGCTAATGTAATCAGGGGAGTTAGGGGTCCCATTTGTGGGATTACCTCCCTAACTACCACCTGTCTGCGATAGGCCTGAGGGCCTTCTGGGTCTTTGATTGGGTTGATTCTGTACAGGTATATTTTTAGCCCCCCCAATCTCCAGATCTAGAATGGGGGCAACCTTCACCTCCACCACCTTAGCAGCAGCAGGGGTGTTGGCTGGTTTGGAGTTTTCGTTTGTGTTTTTGTTATCTGCTGGTTTTTGTACCTCATAAATGCGGATAGCCTGTTCTATGACCCAGTCCAGTGATCTTTTCCCATGAAAGTCCCCCACAAGCTGGGTCATCATGTATTTTGGGGGTGCATGAAAGAAGGTGGTGATGAACTCCCGACTATCTGTGTGTGCCCTCCTTGTGGTCTGTGCAAAGGCGCGTTTGAGCTCCTGCACAGATTCTTGTGGGGCCTGATCTTCCCCGCACTACAGATTGTAGGTCACCTTGCGGGCCTCTTGAGGGTTTCTGTGTGCAGAGAAATGTTTCAAGATGGCCGCCCAGTAGGTGGACCATCTTGAGTGGTTCTGGTACTCCAGTCCCGCAAAGAAACTGGAATATTCAGGGGAGAAGGTCCATTTCACATACTCTATGCAATTCTGGCTGTCCTTCATATGAAAAGTATCCATCATTTGCTCATATAATTTCATTCCAGGTGTTTCCAGATAGAATACTGTGCACGTTTATGATATGGAGTTATCACACTTCTAATGGCCTTGATCTGCCTAGTGGGATCTTTGTTCATGGCTCTCTTAAGTTTGTTTTCTTTATTTGTTTTAGTCAACCGAGTCCACTCTTCCTCAGACTCAGAGGTGCTGCTACTGGAGGTGGCTTCTTGATCCTCTAGGCACTCCCTGATTTTGCGAGTTTGAGTAGGGCTCGCAGAATGTTGGGGCCTCGTTTCTCTTTTCCTGTGGTGCTCAGAAGAGTCTTCTGACTCTTCCATGCTCACAGGATTAGTATCCCCCCCACTGCCCTAACTGGGTAGAGGTGTGCAGGATACTCTTTTTGGGCTTTATTTCCTTGAGTTCCCCACCAAATTTCACAAACTAGTCCCTTGGAAGTCATTATTTTACTTGATCTAATTCCCTGACCCGCCCCTCATAGGAGTCTTCCTTGTCAGATATATCAGCCCTAACATTTGGGAATATGTACAGGGATGCCAGCCCATCAATTTCTGGGGGGCGCTGATCTGTCAGTCCCATCTTACCAACCCTATTGAATTCTGCCATCCCCATGGCCCCTGGTTCATATGAGCCAGTAGACATGATGCTGGCAGTATTCATGGTATTGAAGGGGTTTGAGTCCCGGAGTATGGAGGGCTTTATGTTATGATCAGGGGTTGCACTGTCCCTCTCTACCTGTTCAGGGTCGCTCCAGTTAGAATTTAGTCTAGCGCCCTCTTTCTCTAATCTTGATACCTTTTCTTTTTCAGGCCCTATTTCCTGGTGTTAACCAAACATCTGGGCCTTTTGTTCAACTATCAAGGCCTTACTGGTCTCAATGATTCGCTCTTGCACTACTACTTGTTGGTGGAGTCCATCAATCTTTTCAGAGAGGGCCTCATTGCGCTTCCTGCATGTTTTGGGAGTACTGGGACATTCTCTGTTGCAAGTGATTCATCTCCTGGGTGTGTGTGTCTTTGGCTTGGGTGTAATCTTTCAGAGCACCTTCTACCCGTCTGGTGTGCTGTTGGGTGTCCTGACCCACGTTTGGACTATTATGCTGCAACCTTTGGTGCTCTGGGCTTAGGAAATCCAAGAGGGCGGAAAAGCCCACATTTGCGCCAGAATCCTAGAGAACTGTGCAGTTTTGTGCACAGCAAAGTGGTCCCCTGACCTGCCACCCACCAGTGCAAGCATGATGGGCCAGGAGTGCCATGAGTGAAATGTGTGCCAAAGGAAAAACAGCAGTGCCGGTTGGCTAAAAAAGCGCTTTAAAATCACCTTTGTTTCCCTGAATGCAAGCTCAAAATGCCTATTTTAAACATCACACAATATTCAAAAATCTCAATGAACACCAGCAGACATTTGGCAGAATGTATTCTTGTGTGCATACGAAATCTGGAAAGATGAAGAGCCCAAAACAATGTTTATAACAAAACTGGCTGAGCTGTGGATGTCAGCAGCTTAAGTTAAATGGACAGAAAGCCACTAAAATCGAAATGTTTAAAATAAATGAGTGACCTACTTTTGAGTGTAACATAGGTTGCAACTGTTAAATGTCATAGTTTTGAACTTAGAATCAGCATTCTAGCTGCATGTGCAAAAATTGTGAGTTTGATTTGAATGAAGAAAAACTGGGAACAAAAGTGACATTTAGCTGAAGCCTGGCTTAATGAAACTGGATTCTGCCTGACAACTACCCCCAACGGGAGAGGGAATTCAACAGCTGTGTTCCCAGGCCTGGCTGCATCCTGCTGCCCCTGCCAAAAGGAGATGACACCTCTCTGATTGAATTAGGGGAGTGGCACCTGGGGACTACAGGAAACTGAACAAAGCACTGTCCCTGGCTCAGGCAAATGTTATATTGGGGGGTTTAAAATGGCTTCCTCTTGGGAGAAACTGGGAGGGGCAATGCCTGTGAGAGCAAGCTGAGCTTGGGGGAAGTGGATAAACCAAAAATTCCACCATGTGCTATGGAAAACCACACCCCTCTGGGACCAGAGCATGATTTTAAAAAGATGGATAATTCATAGTGCGGACTTGTAAAAATTATATAAATAACATCATCATTCTTGTGATTTTCTGTGCACATTTTAAGAGGTGTTAGGACCCTGTGGTATGTTCTTGGGGATAGTAGCGGAAAAACAGGTTGTTACTCCAAATGTATGCATGTTAAAAATCTGACACTTTATCATCTGAAACCCATATCCCTGGTGAATATTTGTGTAAAATCTGGAAAGGTTTAGAGGTCGTTATCTGGATGAAAAGGGGAGAATTCTGTCATAAGTGGACACGACATCGTACAAAGACAGGGATCGGATGGTTTGGTGCTACAGAAAATATGTTAACTGGATCTATAATATTAGAAAAATGGTACATAGATAAATATGTATTTGGGTCAGAAATAGATTTGCGTGCAATTTGACAAGGGGAGGTTCCTCTGACCATGAAACCTACAGCATCACTCTGACAATCCATTTCCTTCCCCCAATCAAGGGAGAGAGGAAAGCTTGGCCAATGATAACTGAGAGGGGCAGGTTTAGCTAGGCCCAGGCACACACCCATTTTCAAAACACATAAAAGGAACATTGAAACCCAGGTAGAGGCATTCACTTTCCACTTTCTTGCAGGACACTTTGCCGGGAGACTCCAGACTTCAAATTCAGAACTCCAGGGATCCAGAAATTTACTTCAGAACTTGTAGCAGAGAGGCTAACCCACAAGCTGAGTTCTCTTCAGCAGGCCTCAAAAATAATTTGCAAACTATTGAACTCTGTCCGGTTTGCTGCTTGCTAAGAATCCACTTGATCCGGACCCGCAGAACCAGAGACCGCTGTATCCGGAACTGCTAGCAGAACCGATAATAGAACCGGAGACCCAGAGACCAGATCGCTGTGAAGAACCGCTAGCAGAAGTCCAGCCAATCCTGACCCGATCGGTGACGAAGTCGCATTCCTGTCCAAAATCTAGTGTGAGTACCCAGCTAGCACTGTGCCAAAACCAATCTCTTAGTTTAGAATAATCTAATCCAAACTATTTTAGCCTATTAGAACTTCCTCCTAGAATTGTGTCATTCTGTCATCTTTAAAACTGAAAACGTCATCTGTCATTCTGAGCTTTAAAATTTCAAATCCGAAAACTACCTTTACTAAATCGGCCATATCTCCGGAACCGTTTGTGCTAGGAACGAGATTTAACTTTCATATTAAAGCTAAGATTCTAGGCTTTCCAACTACTAGAACCGGCTACTCCTTATAGTGCCTCCGTAATTGCGCTCGACGCATGCGACTAAATTGCCGCGATTTGACATTTTGCTTCATTTTAGCCACGGGTAAAAATATTTGTTTTTGCTTCCATCCCTGAAATCTGTTTTCAACCTAATAACTATCCCTGAATCATTGATAGGGCTGGCCTGAACTGATTCAAAGTATCTATCAACTACCCTGAACCCCCTATAGGGAATTGAAAGCCTTTTTAGCATATTTTTCACTTAATTGCAACCACATCAAAGTATATTGCCTGTGTTTAAAACTCCTACCTGTTTTCCTCTAAGCTTGCTAGGGGGGAACTGAATTATATTTGATTGCATTCCTGAGAACTGTGTGCTTTCCTTCCATCTCTTTACATTGCATAAAGGGGGGGGTGAATTGTCAAAGAAAAGTGAGTACATTGTCTTTTGTTGAAGTCACATCAAGTTTATTTTCTGTACTGCATTTTCATTCATTATTGCATTGTCCTTGAAGCCATAAAAGCATTCTCAGCTACTTTATCCTCTCTATATCACTTCTAAGCCATCAAAAAGTGTGTACCACTGTAACATTATCCATTGTTGATCACTATCATCTTCACAAGTGTGATATCAAACATTAATTTATTCTAAAAGTGATATATATATATATATATATATATATATACATATATATATATATATATATATATATATATATATATATATATATTGTTTAGTTTTCAAATAAACCTTTTAATTTGCAAAACAAACGGACTTAGCTGTAGTGTTGAAATGAATCCGCTTACAGTGCTCCATTAGCTTCCATGCTCAGTTCTTAGTTCCTTTAACTCCTGGAGGGCCAATGTACTTTCCTGTAACTTGGTTTTTAATTTGTTTATTTCCTGGCCTACGGCGTCCATCTCTTGATTTAGGGTTCCCCTCTGCTCCGCCAGGTCATCTCTTTGTTTTTTTATAGTATGGGATTACTGGCGCTCCTGATCCAATTCCTCTTGAGAGTGGAGGTCTTTCACAATTAATGTATTATTTTCCGCTCTCAATTTGTCTATCTGGTCTTGTAGGATAACCATCTGCTCTGCACAGGCTCTATTAAACTGTAATGTTTGTGCCAGCTTGTGTTGACTCTGTTGCAGAGAGTCAACCCTTTCCTTACACTCCTCTTTAAGTGCCTGTAATTGGGTATCTTGCTCTGCCTTCTCTTGCTGTAGGAGAGCCAGATCCTCTTTTAATCTTGTGCCGTAATCCCTAGATTTTACCTCCAATTCATGGCTCTCCTGTAGCCTTTGTTCTGATGAGTCTAAATCAGTCTGGATTTTCTCTAATAATTAAATTAGTATTTTCAGCATGCTTTATCTGTATCACTCCTATGTGGAGTTATCGGTAGGCCGCAATTCTGGCAATTTTGCTTTGCTCCTCTTTAATTTTTGGGGCCATGTACAATTCACAAAGAGCTTGGTGTAATGGGCAATTGTCCTGCCATGTATCCAGGTCCATAGTGGTGACTTCTTGCGTGATTTTATGTAGCCAGACACGTTCATCCGGTTCTGGCCACTCACCCCTGACAAAAAAGCTTGTGCACGAGGTGCTCCCTAGCCATACTGATTTCTACTGGAATCGCCATTTTGGAAATGTGAATTTCTTTATTAATTATTTTGGGGTTGATATAATTTTACTTTTACAGACCGGCCTGTTCTTGGAGTATTTGTTTTAGGAGACGCTTGTACAGTGTAGCACAGTATTCCAGCCATGCAAAGTATCACTACCCTGCAGGTTAGTCTGCTACCCTAGTCTGTTACGGGTGGTAAACAACTCACAATCTCGGCACGGGTCCCCAAATATGTTATGTATTTCAGTCTGGCGATACACCCTGGTCTCAGTCTGGTATTCAGCGCACAAATGAAATGCTTATTTTGTTATATATGTAGGTTCAATATTTGAGATATACACTACTTATATCACACCCCTTTTTCATATACCCCGGGTCATGGTGGACCAGGAACCAGGCTGGTTGGTAAGAGTAATATTTATTTATTTAAAGTTCAAGAAAATCATACACTTTTTAATATATTGTGGGATGTATTTACCCATGCATCCGAGCCCTACCTCATAAACTGTGCCGTACTGACATGGCAAACATCATGATGGCCAGAGCTTCCCAGAAAATGCACAGGGAAATGCATGAAGAATAGGCTGCCACCCATTTTTGCCGATGTTATGGGCACAGAAGGACACTGCCTAAAACCACCATTGGACTACCCACACAGTGGTCTGAAACCATTGGGAGTGGCAATGCTGATTGCCAAAAGCAAACCCATAACTGTTGGGAATTCATTTTCTTAAATCCCAAAAAGGGGTGCAGTACCAGTACTCACCACTATCCAAAAGCCGGCATTTTAAAACAACACCAGATTTTACTTTTTGTATAAAACTGAATAAATTAACCCAAAGCAGGCCAAAGAAAGACTTACTGAGAGGTGGATCCAATGTAAAGTTATATTCTGAAGTGACTTGAAGGTTTATAACAAGACTTGGCTGTAGTGCTGAATTGAATCCTCTTACAAATTGGGGGCTCGTGCCGGACGTTTGGGTTAGATCTACCATTTGTGCAGATTAATACAGCATGCCAGCTGACCAGATACACATATCCGGTCGGATCACCACGCTGTGTTACGCTGTAAAGCACTCCTCATAGGAACGCTCTTAGGAAAAGGTCTGTTTTGCAAAAATAAAATACAAACTTCTGTAAGTCAGGACAGAGACCAATCTCTAGAATGACGACCTTAGTAGACATGAAAATAGCCAGAGAGCACCTCTTACATAAACTATTTGTGAGAGGTGAATGGACTGAACAGGGCCAGGATGCCTGGTTGCAGGCCATCACGCGACAGGTCACTGAAACAGGGTCAGACCTATGGAGAGATCAGGGTCCATTACATGTGGCCCTGAGTGAACTATATATGGCTCCTAAAGCCAAAGATGAACACAATAAGATTGCCAGGATAGCAGCATACCTGTACCTATATATGGGAGACATGCAGGATAAATGCACTGAAAGCCAAGATCTGGCAAATAGGCAACAGATGGCATTAGAGAAGGCCCGATCTGATCTAGCCTCTTCTGAGCAGAGGCTGCAGAGGAGCCAGGAGTCAGAAAATGATAGTAGGCAATATATCATTAAAATAAAAGAGGATATGGGCATCCTGCAACAGGAAAAGACAGACCAGGATACCAGATTTCTGGCCCTGCAGAAGGAGTACCAAGACAGTTTGGACTCCTTACTGCAGAACCAGAAAAAGTTGGAGCAACAGATCAATTTCAACAGGGCATGCGCGGAGCAGGTAGTCACCCTGCAAAGCCAGCTAGATAGAGAGAAAGAGGAGAGCAATAAACTGATTCTGAAAGACCTGGATACCCAGGCAGAGTTTGATGAGGAGCGCCAAAAAGCTGGTGCCTTTCAACGACAGAAGGACGACCTGGCAGCACAGATGCAGGCTCTCAGTCAGGAAAGAGACACTTTAGGCCAGGAAGTCTGCCACTTAAAAAAGGAAATTGAAGAAAATCCCCTGGCCCTCCAGGGGCTGGGTGACCTCCAAAAAGAAAACCAGAACTTGGTAGAGCACACCAGAAGGGTGGAAGATGCTCTGGCAAGAAAGGAGCAGGCCAGTAGGGATGGGACTCGGGAGGTAAACCTCCTGCAGCAAAGACTGGCCCAGTTCTCCAGGACCAACCAGGAAGCACAGAGGGAAAATGAGGCCCTCTGTCAACACAATGATAGGCTCCAACAACAGGTAGCGATGCAGGAGAGACTGATAGAGTCTAGTAAGGCCTTGACTGAGGAACTGAAAGCACAAATGCAGGCTCTTGCATTGCAACAGGGAGCAGGGGCGGATAGAGATGAGGTCCGCTGGGAAAGAGAGACTCCTGACCATAACCTCAGGAGCCCTAACACCAGGGGCCTTCACCTCTCCCAGTCCCTGGACTCTACCACCCCCATGTCCCCTGGCGCACATGAGCACAGGGCCACAGGGATGGCAGATTACTATCCAGCTAAAAGTATGGGGCTCATAGGCCAGTACCACTCAGGAATGGAGGGGTGGGCATCCGGGTATGGGCACCCAAGTACAGTACAGTTCAGTGGGGAACCCCAGGAGAGTAGGCCCCTTAAGGGCATCCTGAAAACCTCTGCCCAGTTAGGTCAGTGGGGGGGGTACCCAGCAAATCCTGGCAGCAAGGAGGGATCTGAGGACTCCTCTGAGCACCACAGGAAACAGGAGACCAGGTCCCCACATTCTGCCAGCCATTCCCAGGCTCGCAGAATCCGGGAAAACCTGGAAGAACAGACAGGAACCTCTGGGAGCAGTGCCTCTGAGTCAGAGGATGAATGGACAAGGGTTACCCGAACCAAAAAGGCCAATAAGGCAAAAAGGGCCTTGCTTAAGGACCCCTTAAAGCAGATTAAGGCGATCAGGAGCGTCATCACGCCTTACCATAAGAACGCTAAGTATTCTGTTTGGGAGCACTTAGAGTTGTTTGAGCAAATGATGGAGACTTTCCATTTGAAGGACAGCCAAAGCTGTATTCAATATGTAAAGTGGACCTTCTCCCCGGAATACTCCAGTTTCTTTGCGGGGCTGGAGGACCAAAATCATTTAAGATGGTCCACCTATAAGGCGGCCATCTTGAAACATTTTTCCATTCTTAGAAATCCTCAAGAGGCTCGCAAGGCAGCCTACAATTTGCAATGTGGGGAGGATCAGGCCCCACAAGAATTTGTGCAAGAACTGAAACGTGCTTTTGCGCAGACCACCAGAAGGGTGCGCACAGACAGTAGAGAATTCATTAATACATTTTTTCATGCCTTGCCCAAATACATAATGACCCAGCTCGTGAGGGATTTTCACGAGAAAAGATCTTTAGACTGGGTCATTGAACAGGCTACCCGGATCTATGAGGTGCAGAAACCGGTAGATAGCAAAAGTAATGCCCAGAAAAACCCCAAAGCCAACAGCACCCCTGCTGCTGCCAAGGTGGCAGAGGTAAAGGCCACCCCCGTTTTAGAGTTGGAGATGGGGGGGCCTAAAAACCTACCTGCACCTAATAATGCTAGGCCCAGGAGGTCCTCGGGTCAGTCACAGACAGGGAGCCAAGGAGGCAGCCCCACAAATGGGGTCCCTCGCTCTCCTGATTATGTAAGTCCCCGCTACAAGGGAAATCGACCCATCCTGGGTTATGTGTGGACTCCCCCAGCCCAAGGGGGGGGATCCAACCGAGCACCGAACCCAGGGAACTTCCCTCCAAACTTTCCACAGGAGGGCAGAAATTTACCAAACCCTGGGCAGAACTTTTTCCCCAGATATCCACCCGACTTTCAGCCCCAAAACCATCCATCCTTCTTTCCCCAATTCCCTGAGCCCAGACAATTTAATCCGGGAGAGGGGAGGCCAAGGGTGGAGGGGTACCCAAATCTTCCCAACCAGGGGTACTACCAAAGAAGGGATAGCTACCCTTCCCGGGATCAGCCCAGGGGAGAAAACAGGGCCCCGTATCAGCCTGAGCGGGTTTCCCAGTTAGAGCGCCAGGTTCAAAACATGGCGCGGGATCTGGGTCACATACTGAGGGCGCAGCAGAACCCTCAGAACGGCATGCCGGCGCAGAACGCACCCAACTCTGGACCTGGTGCCCCAGAACAATGACGGGGGCAGCACCCCGATAACTCACCGGTTCCCAGGGAGGAGGCACAAGGGGAAGGGGGGTGTAAAGCCTTGGAGGAAGCTTCCTTCCTCACTTGTAAACAGCCCCTGGAAACCCAGGAACCGGAAACAAAATCTCTTGCCCCTGAAAGTCTGCCTCCTAAGGAGTAGAGGGGGGTAGGAGAAACAAAAGACCCAAACAGACTCAGTTTGAGGAGGAGGTACAGATCTTCCAATTTGAGGGAGAGGGATCCTCAGAGGATCCTGGGAAAAGGATCTTCTCCTTCAGAGAGGGGGGAACTCCTCCCAAAGAAAAATGGGTCCCTAGGGATGCAAATCCAGACTGGGGAGATGTGGAGACTGAGCTACCGCCGCCCACCATCTCATCCCAGAACCAACTGCAAGAAAATCCCCCGGTTCAAACCCATCCTGGGGACTGCCTCCAAAAAGGGGGGGGCGGCCCGGAACCGGAACCCGGGGAACCCACAATGGCTCTGATCTCCAGTTGCCAACTTTTTCTTTCAGATTCCCAAGGCTCTCCACAGAATTCTGCCCAAATCTCTTCGCTAGCGATGTCCAAAACCAGAAAGTTAGCCCACCAGTTGTCCAAAAATGTGCATTATCTGTGCCCCCTTGAGGAGAAGGAGGGAAGACACTATGCCCCGGTACAAGTACAGGGGCAGGGTACAATTTTGGCATTGGTGGACACTGGATCTCAAGCTACCCTTCTGTCCAGAAGGGCCTTTGATGAACTGAATGCAGGAAGGGGAGGGAATTACCAAATTCCTCTCACCTCACTTCCTGGACAACTCCAGAACTTTGACGGGAAGGAAATTCCCGTCGAGGGGACGGCAGACTTGGACATTAAAATTGGGCGACACAAGTTGAAACACCCGGTCATAGTTGTGACTCCAGAGGGCACCCCTTGTTTACTGGGGAATGACCTCCTGAGAAGGTTGTCACCCCTAATAGATTGTGTAAACAAGGTCCTCTGGACCCAGACTAGCCGACCAATAAAATTAAAACAGAGTGTCAACCATGTTAGTTTAAACGGCACCTGCCACATGGTTGAACAAAAACCTGACCAAGTAGAATTTCACTTCCAGAATAGCCAAATTCCAGACGTGACAGTAATAGCAGTAGGACAACAGACTGGTGATGGGGGGTCCTCTCTATTTCTGAAAATCAACCTTCCTTCCAGTCTAAAGTGGTACTCCACGCTGGAAGGAAACACCCTGAAATTCTATACCAATCCACAATCAGAAACTCCCACTCCTATAGTCCAGAGAGATGTGAAATCAGCTCAGAGCCTAGCTGATATTCAGCAAATTGGAGAGCAGTTGTTCATCCCTGTCCAGTTAAATGATGGGAAGGACTCTGTTCTCGCTCGAGTGTGTGTGAACAACGGTAAGAGCTTCATCAGCGAAGCCATGTTCCGCCAACTCCCAAAAGATCCAGCCATTCCCACCTTCAAACTGATAGACAAATGGGAAATGGACCTGGAAGCACCTAATTCCAAACATCTCCTGCCAAGCAGGTGTATGCTCAAAATCTCCATTGGCAACAAGAGCATAGTCCACAATTGTTGGGTCGTGCGAGACGTCCCTGCCGCCTTTTACTTAGGCAGTGACATTCTCAATCGCTTTGCCATTAGTCTGGACCTAATAAACTTCAAAGCTTGGTCCCGATTAGCGGATAATCCCATGGGCTTTGATGATCCAGAAAAAGCATTTAGGTCAGCTCAATTGCTACCTTATGCAGTTGAAATTCAGATCAAAGAGGAAGTCACCATCCCAGAAAGGACCCGACAATTCTCCCTGGAAGTGAAAGTTAAAAGGGGACAAGAGTTGAAAAACCCTGATGCTTACATACATCTAAATGCTTCTCTCCAACAGCAAGGGTTGGGGGTAAACCCAACTCCATTAGTCAACATAGAACATGACACCATTCTAATAGAGGTGGATAACAGCGACTTAAAGAGTATTACTCTAGCCGCAGGCACCATTATTGGAATGGCGGTTGATGACCGACATTTCTCCATTGATCTTGGAAATGAACTGTTAGGACCAATCCCCAAGGACTGTTTTGACAGTGACAGTGAGGACAATACAACACCAGACAGGATTTTTACCCGGCATGGGGGGAACTTCCTGGTGTACACTTCTTGCCCTTATGGTAAGGAAGATGTGACTTGTGACTTCAGGAGGGATGAGGTGATTTTCCAGGTCCATGAGGGCTGCCTTTCCCACCTGAAGCCTCCGGTCCAAATCAGCACTCTGACCAGGGACTTCTCCACCCAGCTGGAGGAGGCCGCTGAAATAGCCAAACCAGAAGTCTTTCCAGGCTTCAGGCAGATGGTGGAAGAGAGAGTCAACCTAGCTGATGCCTGTGTGACTCTGGAACAAAAGCAAAAGTTGAAACAAGTTTTCTTGGATTTCCAAGATCTCTTTGCGGTAGACTCATATGACTGTGGTCGCACCGACATCCACACAACAACAATCCCCACGGACCCTGGCATGACTCCAGTGTTTGTGAAGCAATATCGCTTGCCTCTCGCATCAATGGAGTCCCTTACTGAAATAATTAAGAACCTTGAGTCCAGGGGAATAATCCGTCCAGTCCACAGCACCTTCAATAATCCGGTGCTGGGAATATTGAAGCCAAACGGCCAGTGGAGACTCTGCGCCGACCTCAGGGAGCTCAACAAACGGGTCCATACTTCTCGATGGCCTCTGCCCTACATTGACCAAGGGCTGGCCCAGATCCAGGGGTCACAGGTATTCACTGCAATAGACCTGACCAATGGATACTGGACTGTGCCGGTCAGTAGGGAGGACCAATACAAGCTGGCTTTTACCTTTGGGGGCCAGCAATACACATGGAGCCGGACTCCCTTCGGATACCTCAACTCCGGTAATGAGTTCAATATTTTCCTACATAAGGCCATGCCTGACCTGGGTGCAAGGGGTAACCTGGCTTATGTAGATGATGTCCTCATCAAAAGTTCATCTGTGGAGGAACACATAGCGGAGATCCGTTATGTTCTGACGCAGTTGAGGGCCGCTGGAGCAAAACTTTCCTTTCAGAAAGCACAGTGGTGTAGAACCCGTGTTAATTTTTTGGGGCATGAGATTACTCCTCAGGGTCTCTGTCCCCAGGAAAAGAAAGTGGAAGCACTTCAGAAACTGAAAGACCCCACAACTCTGCGGGAACTAAGGAGCCTCCTTGGACTGACTAATTACAGCAGAAAGTTCATTGAGGGCTAGGCAGAGATCACCAGACCCCTGATTCATCTCTTGAAGGGGGGGGTCAAGTGGGAATGGGGTCCAGAACAATCCGAGGCAGTAAGACAACTCAAAAGAAGCCTCTCACAAGCGCCTTGCCTAGCTTACCCTGTCAGAAACAAGGAGTTCTTCCTGGAGACGGGGTTCTCGAATACATGCTTGACGGCAGTATTATACCAAAAGCATGACAAGGTCAATAAAGTAATCTCCTATGCAAGCAAAACTTTATCCTCTGTGGAGGAAAAATTCAACGATTGTGAGAAGGCACTCCTGGCAACGGTGTGGGCATTGAAGAATTACCGCCCGGTTATCCAGGGGGAACACATCATAGTGGAGACTCCACACCAGCCTCTGCAATATCTCCAAAGTGATAGAATCCGGACCGGAAATGTGAGTAATTCCCGAATTACTTCCTGGATTCTGTCAATGCAAGGCTTTCCTGTCCAGGTCCGATATGGCCAAAACAAGAAGAGTCCCCTCGCGCAAGGTCTGGCTGACTTGCATGATTGTGCCAGAGAAAACTGTCTCGAGGATGAAAGTCTAAAAATCAAGGACAACACGGAGGCATACCTTAATTCCCCACACAAAGTCTTTGAAGAGGACAAGTGTGAGGGAATGCCCACTGTCTATGTGGATGGATGCTCTTACCATGTTGACAACGACGGGGAGAAAGAACTGGTGGCTGGCGTAGGGAATGCATGGGTGAATGAGTCCCCAGAACCCTCCGCTGGATACAAAATTGGTCCCCGAAGTAGTCAGGTGGCAGAATTGATGGCTGTGCATCAGGCCATCCTCACTGCTGTCCAGCATCAACTCCACGAACTGGTCATAATCACAGATTCGGATTATGTACGGAACGGGTTCGTGGAGCACCTGGTTAATTGGAAAACCAGAGGCATGTTATGTGCTAACAACAAACCCTTGAAACATGGGAAGTTGATCCAAAACATTGATGATCTGGTCACCTCGAATGAGATGACCATCTATTGGAAAAAGATCAAGGGTCATTCCAAAGTAGAGGGACCAGACAAAACTGGAAATGACTTAGCTGATCAGCTGGCCAAAACCGGGGCCATCCAAGGGGATCTAATTGAGATTGAGTCCCTGTTGGGGGAAATCTAGGTCACTGCTATCACTAGGTCCCAGACAAATGCTCACAACGACCTTTCAATTGCACAATGGAGTAAGGAGACCCCTGATGCTGATTTGATTACCGCTCAGAAGGGGGATCCAATTATTGGTAAGTTTTACCAGCACCTTGAGGACCCTGAGAACTTTCCCCTGACGGATACCGATTACATTGGGAAAGAGGACCTAAGAGTGTTGATGAAATGTCCAAAAATGTTCCGGATCCAAGAAGGTTTGTTGGTAAGGAAATCCAAAGCTGGCCACGATCAGTGGGTGGTTCCTACCTCATTCCGAAGCCTGATGTTAAGTCACGCCCATGATGCGGCCACCGCCGGTCATAGGGGGTTTCACACAACATTGGAGATCTTAAGAGAGGTTGCATACTGGCCACACATGGGGCAGGACCTTGACCAATACTTGAAGGGGTGTCTTGTGTGTGCACAATTTCAGCCATCATCCCTCACGCACCGTGCGCCTCTCCAAAAGAGGGGGATGACACTGCCATGGTCAGATTTACAAATCGACTTTGTAGGCCCCGTGATTCGCTCTGCTAGGGGGAATAAGTACATGTTGACTGTGACATGCTTGTTTACCAAGTGGATGGAATGTCTCCCAGCCCCAAATTGCAAGGCAGAAACGGCAGCTGCCCTGATGATTAACCACATCTTTTCCCGTTTCGGTCTACCTCAAAGGATTGAGTCAGACAGGGGTAGCCACTTCACCAGTGAAGTGATGACAAAGATGTGGGAGATACTGGGGGTCAAAAGGAAGTTACATATTGCTTACCGGCCAGCTTCTTCTGGGGCAGTAGAGAGATATAACCGGACAATTGTGAGCATATTAAAGAAGTTTGTGGCAGATTCTGGGCCAAGTTGGGATATCCGATTACCTCTGGTCCTAATGGCCATCAGATCTACCCCTTCATCTGCAACCAAAATGTCACCATTTGAGTTGATGACTGGGCGCAAGATGGTGCTTCCGCAGCATTTGCTCTACAGGACCCAAGAGCAGACACTGATTAATGCCTCCACTACTCATGAGTATGTGGAGAATTTAAGGAAACACCTTCAACATGCTTTTGCTTATGCTCAGCGGAATCTAGAAAGATCGGCTGATAGCATGAAGACCCATTATGACCTGAAAACTTCCAGGAAGGAATATCAGGTGGGAGACCGGGTCTATCTATACAACTTCCAAAGGAACCAGGCCAAGCAGCGCAAATTTTTGCCTACATGGAAGGGACCCTTTGAGATCATCGACAAGATCTCCCCTGTGGCCTACAAAATCCACATCCCCAAAGGTCCTTTGGCAGCGGGGGAAGACAAGTGGGTCCACATAAACCAGTTGAAATGTTGCCATCCCAGGCACACTCTGCAACAACTGGAGGAATCCTCTGGAATCCTAGCTGGTACTGTCTCAGACTAATTCAGTTCCAACCATAAAACATACCACATCTAGTCTCTAAAATATTGTGATTTGCATGAAACTGTCTCTTAGTTATACTGTTTTTTTTTGTCAAAATAAGAATGTAATGTTTCGTTATGATGAAATGCATATGCTGCCCCACTATCTCAACAGTGGTGGAAAAATGTCTATGAATAGGTATTGCCGCTCTTCCTTTGTCGTCCTAGGAGAAAGAAAACCTGGAGACGGGACAAGGAGGACGATCCGGAGACCGGGAACGAAGATCCAATGGGCCCGGTGTACCGCCCAATATTCCCATCAGGACCGGCGAGGAGAACCGATCGATCAGTACCGGATGGAGGAAAAGATGCTGAACTGTGTACTGTGAAACAGAATGGCCATCGCAAGAGGGGGGCTTGTGGGATGTATTTACCCATGCATCCGAGCCCTACCTCAAAACTGTGCAGTACTGACATGGAAAACATCATGATGGCCAGAGCTTCCCAGAAAATGCACAGGGAAATGCATGAAGAATAGGCTGCCACCCATTTTTGCCGATGTTATGGGCACAGAAGGACACTGCCTAAAACCACCATTGGACTACCCACACAGTAGTCTGAAACCATTGGGAGTGGCAATGCTGATTGCCAAAAGCAAACCCATAACTGTTGGGAATTCATTTTCTTAAATCCCAAAAAGGGGTGCAGTACCAGTACTCACCACTATCCAAAAGCCGGCGTTTTAAAACAACACCAGATTTTACTTTTTGTATAAAACTGAATAAATTAACCCAAAGCAGGCCAAAGAAAGACTTACTGAGAGGTGGATCCAATGTAAAGTTATATTCTGAAGTGACTTGAAGGTTTATAACAAGACTTGGCTGTAGTGCTGAATTGAATCCTCTTACAATATGGGGCAGCAATCACCAATAGGGTGACAATAACAATAGGAATGTAGGCAATGCCCTTAAATTAACCATTTAGTAACACAAATAGAAAACACCAGATAATAGAGACACTTTCAATTTTTAGAAAGATAGCACTCAAGTTAGGATTTCGCCCCGCAATATTCCTCAACCCACAAAAATTCAATTCTAAATAGATATAAGGAAGCAGCAGGTCATCAGGAATGAGGAATGAGAAACACAATTTGAATCCAACCTTCCCTCCCCAAACAAAAGAGAAAAACAGATTTGAAACCCTTGCAATGTTAAAATGACACTCAGAAATGGCGGAATAAAACAATGAATGAGTGCAGAAATCCTTAAATAAGTACAATTCTCTATGGGAGGAACACCGGAAAGTTACAAGCAATCATAAGCAATAGATAGAGCAAAAGCATAAAATTAAAAAATGAATGAACCGTTTAAAACAATTGATAGTAAAAATAAAACGTGTAAAACTTTGCAAAAATGCTTATTCCCGCCTTAAATTAACCAAACGGTTTTTGATAAAAACGGGTGAAATTCACTGATTTGGAGTGGGGGTTGCTATAGGTCTTAGGTACAATCAGGAGGTGAAATGAAGTCTCCAGCTATTAAACTGAGGGAGATATGCAATGTAGAATAAGAGGCATTTTTAGAAAAATCGGTTAGTGAAAACAGAAAAGGAAAATCAATTTGGACAAGAATAGTTTTACTCTATACTAGAGCATTCAGGCTAGAATACCAAAGAGGGACACATTAAGCTCCAGGGTTGATTCATGAGTTCAACCCTAGTTCTCCAGCGCCCGCCCTGGCGGAACCAGTCCGATCACTCGAAATAGGATTGACAGCTTAGGATTTAAATTACAAGAATTACTAAATAGATAGCGCTTGCACTAGAAATCAATGACGGGTTGCAATAAGGATTCTGACAATGTTACAAGTTATTAAGGTAAGGATAGGATGGTTTAGAGATTGGGATAGGACAAAGCAAGGCAAGGTATGCTATGGTTTCTATGGTTCCTATTGATAATCACAATGCACTTTTAGTTTGGATTTGGAAAGTCAGCAGTCTCGATCACCACACAGATTTGGTCTAACACAGGACAGCCGGACAAAACCAGCGGGCATGGACTGGATGCCGGGTAGCACTTCTGGTTACTGGATGCTACAGATCAGCTGGATGGCAGGTTTGCATTTAGTGAGCAGCAAGCAAGGTTACATTCAGGATGCTTTTCCAAAACACCACAGCTTCCCTTTCGTTATTGGGATAATTAAAAATTGAGGACTAGCTGAAGCAGTATCAGCAAGGTTTGGCCTTGTGGTTGGGATCTGGATTCTAGATGGATATTTGCAAGAAGACAGTAACAGACAGGATGCCGGCTAGAAAATCAGGAATCAGTCAGGAATCAGCCTGCATCCTTGTGTGTTGTCAGGGGCTCTTATTTATAATGCCATGTGACATCATCACAGTATATGGCAGGGTCAGGATTCACTACGCCTGCCTCTAATAACAGGATTGGGCAAGGGTAGAAGTCTCCACCTAGCTCTTTGCTGATTGTATTTCAGGAAAAGAATGTCATGTTTAGGAGGTGATTTTTACA
Source organism: Ambystoma mexicanum (assembly GCF_040938575.1). Classification (NCBI taxonomy): domain Eukaryota; kingdom Metazoa; phylum Chordata; class Amphibia; order Caudata; family Ambystomatidae; genus Ambystoma; species Ambystoma mexicanum. The sequence goes on from NC_090927.1 coordinate 962,912,062, forward strand.
GTATCTAGAAACCTCCCATATTTAATTTACTGAAAATCCGATTTTGACAAAAATTTGCATTTCTTCAATTTCAATCTATTGGCATATTAAACACGCAGGTTACATATTATGTACTGCACAGATGAGTCCAATCCTCAAGTCTGTGGGACGTTGCTTTGCCTTTCTGATACATTTGGGTAATTTTAAACATGAAAGATTTGACCTAAAATTCCCCAATTTTATACACAGATGTCCCCAGGAACGCATGTACCAATTTTTATGTTTGCAACATTAATACTTTCTCCGTAATCTGTCATATGTTATAACTTCTGTTCCCCATGTGTTAATGAGTTCTACCATGTTTTAACAGAAAGAGCATTGAATTAGTTTTAAAACTACAAACCTTTCACAAAAAGAAAAAAGGCAGATTTCAAGCTACACCCTCTAGTCTTTCAGTACAACATGTGGAAAACACAGTGGACCTTCTAAATATGACAGACCTAGATGACCAATTCACCATTGAAAGGTTCACTGAGGAACAGGACATTGAAATGAGACTAGCAACCAACACCAAACTGAAACCTAAATCTACCTTCATACCAATGTTGACAACTGACAATGCAATAGATACTTTTTACAAAGTAGTGCAAGAGGTCTGACACTTAGATTTCAAAATCTAAAAAGGAAATTTGGTATCCACATAAATTCACAAAACGTTGAAAAACATCAAGCCACAAAACCACAAAAACCCCAACAAGGGGCTCGGCCTCGGGATCATAAATTTAAAGATCGGCATTAAAATCACAATCTTGGAAGGCGAAACAACTTGAACTTATTCAACCAAAAAAAAGGACTTCAAGTGACAAGCTGTGAGAATCTCTACTAAAACCAGGGGTTTGACAATAAGACCATTGCACCATCAGAAGACTTAGAATCTATTCAAACACATAAACAATAGGGGTTTGACAATAAGACCCCTAACTCGTCAGGAGACTTGGAATCTACCAAAAACCATTCTATTTCAATGATTGAAGTGATATTATCCGTGAATTTGAACTAATAAAAATAGACAGATAGTGAATTTGAACTATACTGTTAGACATTGTTTTCTTGTTTATGTTGTGACAATTTGTTAATGTTTTGAACATTAAAACCAATACCTTTTTGGGATAACATATCTTGATTTCACCATTGAGAAAGAGCGCGACTGCGAATATTATAATTTGATTTTTATTAACATACCCCAGGTCAGCTTCTGAGGCAACCCCAAGCTGCTGCACTTTCTGTTAAAACCAATTTAGCATCTATAATTTGCAACCTAGGAGGGCACATTGCTGTCAATAGGCTGAATCTATTTTTACACTGAATATGTTTTATTTACCATTAATATATTGAAAATATTTTGAATGGCTAAATATGTATTTGCAACTGCTGTTGTGTATGTGTTTACCTTATCTTTATATATACTCTATCCAACCCCCAAAAAGGATGTAGAGAAATCACCATCTTTTGTACAGTGGCCTTTGGGTGTCTCCAATTATATTTATATAAGAATATCAAGCCACATTTTAGAGATCAGGTTACATGGACAACTGGTGTTCAGAATGGTCAGATATCACTCCAAACCCATCAAATGAGTCAGACATCTTCTGCCCTTTCCTTAGACACTTCTTCAAGAATATCAGGGCCATAGGCCTCCTTTATCATATTGGTATGTATACCTAAAGATTTGGGTTATAAATAGGCATTTTAAAAATGTAAAGACTGACTGAGGCTACGTATATGACTATAACATAGTAATGAAGAGAGCCCCTGTGTGTTTAACAAATCAGTCAGTGTGAAGAAATGCCACCTGGTTGGGTGTGTAAGCTCAACATTTTATACTTTTGGCTACTGGGTGGCAGAGCCACCTATAAGCCAAAACGATTTCCATAGAGTACAGATAGGGAGAAATAGCATATGAGGAAGGACACAAAACTCAAAGGTTATATTCAGTTATGTGCCCATTAGCTTTCCATGGCCAGGCTCATCCCTATTGCCATTCCCACCCTGTTCCTACACCCCTCCATGCCCAAAACACCGCCACATGGGAACTGTTTGATCTTGCTTTATTACGCCTTACCATCAAACTCTGCACTCAAAGTGCCTGTCAGTGTTTTCCCAAAGCAGTCTCTGAGAGTTAATGACTTAAATGGAGAAGTAAGTGTGATACTGGTGTACTACAACCGTCTTAGCCAGGCCTGCAGTCAGCCACTCAATTTATAAGCCTTATATGTGTCCTTCACTGAAGTCCTGTTAAAGAAAATGATTGGCAATCCCAACTGTTTTGGATTGTGTATATGTATTAAGCATTTACCAGGCACTCCTAGTAGATGCACAGGTACTCATTTCATTTTTCACATGCTATCATCAATGGTCAGTTAATAATACTATGGAAGCACCTTACAAAGGCCTTTCCCATGCCTGCACAAAAGCCCAAACAGTTGGCATTGCCAATGTATGTTGTTTTTTACTATGTAAACTGAAGCAGGTTTTTCTCTCTCCGAAAGCGAGCTCTGCCTTAATTTCTAAATGTTCCTAGCTGTAACAACATATTTCTCTTTGCTGGACCCTGTCTCTTGGCATCCCATCAATTGCTATGTGCATTGGCAACATGGCATCCCCCGAGCAACACGTTCATTCTTGATACAGCCTGCAGGAGTCCAATCAATTCCAACAGCCACGAGCTGCCTTTAACATTGGGTGTCCATGAATGAAATTATAAATAACGGAGTATCTCCAAGGTCTGGTGTCAGTGTGCTTAAATAATAATAGTATTCGTTTTTGTAGAGCTTAATTCGAGTGAAACTAATCTACATAAAAATACTTCATAAAATGTGCAGACATATGCAGCCAAAGCAAATATTAAATATAATGCAAAAACAGAAACAAGCATAACAAACAAATACAATACTAAGCAGCAGCCATATGTCTTCCTCTGATCTTCATGGCGACAAATGAATCCCTTCCAAAGGCCCAGCAAACCCTAAGGTCTAGGGCGAACATAATATATAGATATGCTGCCCTCCAATTTCTATAGTGTAAAAACAACAATAAAGGTTTTAAAACATGTTGTGATAACATATACGATCAACAAAATAATAACATATGCATATTATATTCGACCATTATGCCATCACAATTACAAAATATCCACTTTGCATAAATCCATGGCATTCTATTTAATGCTAGCAGTAGTTGGTGAACACATACACATTGTAGGTTTTCTAGCATAGCTGTTATGAATAAAAGACAGATATCTGTTATAAACTGATATGAAATGCTGATTTGGGAGATGGGCCATGACTGTGGCCTTTGAGTGATTGGACTGTATCACAATACACTGCTGAGTTAATTTAATTTCTTGAGCTACATGTGTCTTGTATTGTGAATTAATAAAATCCACACTGTGGAAAAACTCATGCTATCCCAGTTGGGTAAAGCACCGTTTGACATCAGAAATCTACTGCATGCAATGTACTTTATCCAGAGGTAATATATCATTCTTCACTGGAGCTCTATTTAGATCACATTGTAAGAAATGCATGCAACATCATTGATTAATGTATGATTCGTGTTTCTGACTGGCATTTTCTGCTTGATTTTCATCTAGGTAGCCATCCAGAGAGCGATCACGATCCGTTAATCCTGCTCTTCCAGCCCCCTGGGGGAAGAGGAGTGTGTTGCAAGAGGAGGAATAGCTGCCCACTTTATACCATTCTTCAGCCACCAACATGGGATTGTTTAGATAAAGAGTCTGAATCCGAATTTATGCAGCACTGCCGTTAATTAAGCTTGTCTCACTACTCCTGTGTCTGGAGCCCATATTGCAGAGATATATGTTAGCCTTATGTTATTGACTGGAATTATTTTGACATCAAGGTGCTGTGTTTGCAATATGTCTGGCAGCCCTATTGTCTGGTGTACACAAGAATGTAGGACCTTGAATGCTTGTCCCTTAATAGCATTGACAAACTCACATAGGGATTTTTCTGCAATTAGGAAGGTCGGGCATATTTACAAAAGATTGATAAGTGAGGCAAAACAAGAGTTCGGCTAGGCAAGAGCTCGAGAATGCAGCCCGTAGTTAATAATCTGGCGACTTTTGGGAAATTATTTCCTGCGATTTTGAGCTGCAGCAGCTACATGATTCGAATAATGTGTTTGCGACTAATTCGGTGAATTATTTTACCTCACTGATCAATCCTCCAGCTCAAGCTCATGATAATTTATCCCGAGTGAATTCCTATTTCTGAATGAACTGGCACTGAATGAGGGTGACCCCAATGTGTTTTCTTTTGCTAAAGTCCAACAAGCCTTATTTCATTCAGCTATATTTGGGTAGTTGTTTGGGGTCAGCCTCACAGGCCTCGCACCCTTTTGATAGTATTGCAAATATCCTGTGTCGCGTGTGTGTGAAAAAGTATTTGGAGGACCAATACCCCTCCTCCGAGGTTTAAGACAAGTGTAGTTCGGGATTTCACACGGTGACTGCGCCACACAAATTTAACCGAAATAATGTGCAAACTGGTTATAAGTCAAAAATCTCCTGTGGGAGAGCCCTTTCTATTGACAGGTGTTTCGGCTCGTGCTGAGCCTTTCTCAAAACAGGGAATAACATAACGTAACATCACTGTTCAAAACACAATGAAATTACAATAATAATATGAAAGACAGAGATTAAGGTGGGGCAAAGGGTAGGATTAAATGGATATGAGAAGAAATGAGAAGAACATATATATAATATAAATATACCGCAGGGTGGTTGCATGTTAATTAACACATGGCAATATTGGGTTTAAAACATTAGGTAAACTGTATTCTGATGTTGCTCATTTACTACATACCTAAATAATTTTTTGAGCATCACACATATCTACTTGGTAATCACATTCATAGTCTTGTCCTCTCCTCTTCCCCTCTCTGAGACAAATGTAAATTCACCTTGGGAAATATAGATTGGTAGTCTTACCATTGTTTGTGGTCAATCTGGTATGTAGCAAAGTGAAGTATCTTGTATCCAAATCCCTGGTTTCGAATACCACCTGAAATGGATGTTATACAAAAAAAGCCACATTGCAAATGTTCTAATAGGTTATAACAATGCTCTGGTTCTACAAGATTCCTGATTAAATATATGTATATTGCCTATTTATGGCTGCTGATTACAGTTTGTGTACTGAGGGAGCGCCCGTTTGCTATTATTTTCGAGTAATCAGGAGGTTGATATTAGTGGCTATACTAATGAAAATGCATGCATAGTGGCGCTAGTCTCTTTTTATTAATGAACATTTTTGAACATTTTTTACATTATTAGTGAGCGTCTGCTGTTGTTGAGTATAATGATATTATGCCAAACGTGCACCTGTGGGAATACATTCTGCAAAATATATGAGTGCAAAAGAGAAAGAGACATCCTTTTTACACCAATACAAATGGCTGCTGCCGGTTTTATACATTGCGTGATCATAGTATAAACCATACGTTTCTAAACATACAAATGAGTTGACTATCATGTGACGTTACTGCACATCCCCAGGGATGGTGCTGCCCTTCCACCTGGTAGCTTACCTGCTGAGTCCAGCGACCCCTTTCCATGCGTCGGCAATTCCATAAGAACGCTGGGTCAGAAGCACGGCCAGGGTTTATAGTTGTAATCATGGTCATGAAATGAAGTCCTTTTTCATTGTCGATGGCTGACCGAAGAAAAAGTCGCCATGTTATGGGCTTTGATATGAGGCATCTAGGTAGAAACAAATGCCGTATGACCCAATCCACTATGTATATGTCAAAGTATGTCCATAGACAGTCAACGTACTTTTTAGCTACTTGAGATGTACGAGCCCTTTATACAATCATTGAAAACAATGCGGCTATCCAGACAATTGATTATGTATTTAGCAATGATTCCGCCTTACATTACCAGTTTGTACAGATGATCAAAGAAATGTTAATGGCAACTTTGGAACACAACGTTTTCATGTTCGACAAATGCTTTCATCAATGCAGAGGTGTTGCTATGGGAAATAAATATGCCCCGGCACTTGCCAATCTTTTTATGGGCATGTACGAGGATCAACTGGTGTACAAGGAACCATCCTTCAACAAACAGATGGCACTTTGGGCCAGATATATCAATGACGTTTTTTTTATTTGGAATGGCTCAGTGGAAGAACTAGAACAATTTAGAAACATAATGAACAATAATGGATGAAGTGTGGAATTCACAGGTCAAAATAGCAAGTCATCAATTAATTTTGTGGACCTAACCATTTATGTCAAACACGGAGCCCTGTTCAGACAGACCTATCGAAAAGAAACTGAGGTTAACTTAACTTTGCATGCCACCAGTTGTCATCAGAATTCAGTCAAGTGTAACATACTGACAGGTGAATTTATAAGGTCCAGAAGGAACTGCAAGGACCCAAAAGTTTTGAATCAAGAATATGATTTACTTATGAGTAGGTTCAAGGACAGAGAATACTCAGGCAGTTGTATACTGGCAGCCCATAAAAAAAACTCTCAAAATGAGCAGAGAACAAACCTTGATACCCAAAGAAACAAGAACAAAACCAGACTTGGAGAAGATCAGGTTCATCAGAACATATTGTACTGACAATCAAGAACTTACTTCAATTTTGAAACGCAATTGGCACCGTCTTAAACTGGATCCCCACTTAACCAAATATATTGACGAATAACCAAGGCTAATTTATAGAAAAGCTAGGACAATCAAAATGAATGAGACTTGGTTACAACAGGCTCCGGCAGGTTTCCGTAAAAGCAGATCCTGCACTATGTACATGTACGCACACAAGAGTACCAGAGAATTTCAAGATGCAAGAGGAACAAAAATTCAAATACATGACAACATCAACTGCAGGTCTAAATATGCAGTATATGCTCTGATGTGTGTCTGTCAACGTATCTACAATATGACAATGGTTATATCCAGAATGACCTCATACTCCAATCATTTCTTGGTATGGTTATTTGAAGGCCACACCAGTATTATAGCATATTACTGACCACAATGCAATGTGTTTTCCACTGATCGTTCCCTTCCTGCTCCTCACCCTACGAGGACCACAATGCACTGCCCGGCAGGTCAGGGATCACCCGAAGCTAACCGATTACTTAATGAAAAAATGCCAGTCCAACAGTGGTCTATGGACAGACTTTGACACATGCATGGTGGTTCAGATCAAACGCCATTTGTTTCTACCTAGATGCCTAATGTATAACTTCCATTTCAGGTGGGATTCGAACCCAGGGATTTGGATACAATATACTTCACTTTGCTTCATACCAGATTGATCACAAACAATGGTAAGACTACCAATCTATGTTTCCCAAGGTGAATTGACATTTGCCTCAGAGAGAGGAAGAGGAGAGGACAAGAATATGAATTTGATTACCAAGTAGATATGTGTAATACTCAAAGAATTATTTAGTCAGGTAGTTGATGAGCAACATCAGAATACAGTTTACCTAATGTTTTAAACCCAATATTGCCATTTGTTAATTAACATGCAATCAACCTTAATCTCTGTCTTTCATAATATTACTGTAATTTCATTGTGTTTTGAACCGTGTTGTTACGTTATGTTATGCCCTTTTTGAGAAAGGCTCAGCACAAGCCAAAACACATGTCAATAAAAAGGGCCCTACCACGGGAAAATTGTGACTTAAAACCAGTTTGCACATTCTTTTGGTTAAAATTGTGTGGCACAGTCACCGTGTGAAATCCCGAACTACACTTATTTCATTCAGAATGTGGAAAAGCACCAGGTGGTGATTTACTTGCTTTAGACATATTATCGCTTTCATGCCCTGACAGGATGAAAGACATGGCCTATAATGGCCGCCAGCCCGAGCTAAGGCAGGCCCGAGTGAAGCCATTTGCACCCTGGGGTTTGTCCGGGCTGCAAACGGCTTTCAAAATGTTTCATCGGTAGATCCGCGCTGCTGGCACAGCCAATCTCCTGATAAAAAAAGGGAGAAAGAAAAAAGAGAAAAAAAGATGGCCACTGCCATATGGAAAAGGGACTAAGTCCCTTTTCTATGTCCATATGGTTGGCCAGACGGGAGGAGCTCTGGTAGCACAGGTTAGTGAAGGAGGCGGGAGGCAACAGTGAGAGGCTCCCTGTTGTCTCCCCAAAATGAAAAAAAGGAAAATAAAAAAGCACCACCCACGGAAGGGCCTTGGGTGCCAGGTGCAGTGGGTGGGGCCTGTGTATTCTCACCCGCTGTTCCAGCCACCTGATTGGAAAAGCCTCAATGACAGAATTTGCTGGGTCTCATTGGCTGAGCAACAAGACTGAACCCTGTAACAGCACCCCATTCTTTTTGTCATTTCGTTTTTTCCATGGCTCGTTTTTACGTGTAGCTTTTTGAAGTGCAGATACATTAAGTATTTATTTTTGACTTGTTTGCATTCCAGAGTACCTACCTTATAGCCAATTCTGAAATCCTTATTAAACCAATGACACCTAGATCAAGGAAGAAATGGTTTACTTTCCATCGTAAATCATTTCTGAACAATTTAATTAAAGGCATCTAAAGCTTTTGACACAAAAGCACCAATGTTTTTTCACATGAAAGAATCAAATAAACGAGCAAAACCATCCTTAACAAGCTGCATCCTTAACAAGCTGCATCCTTAACAAGCTGCATCCTTAACAAGCTGCATCCTTAACAAGCTGCATCCTTAACAATCTGCATCCTTAACAAGCTGCATCCTTAACAATCTGCATCCTTAACAATCTGCATCCTTAACAAGCTGCATCCTTAACAAGCTGCATCCTTAACAAGCTGCATCCTTAACAATCTGCATCCTTAACAAGCTGCATCCTTAACAATCTGCATCCTTAACAAGCTGCATCCTTAACAAGCTGCATCCTTAACAAGCTGCATCCTTAACAATCTGCATCCTTAACAAGCTGCATCCTTAACAATCTGCATCCTTAACAAGCTGCATCCTTAACAATCTGCATCCTTAACAAGCTGCATCCTTAACAAGCTGCATCCTTAACAATCTGCATCCTTAACAAGCTGCATCCTTAACAAGCTGCATCCTTAACAAGCTGCATCCTTAACAATCTGCATCCTTAACAAGCTGCATCCTTAACAAGCTGCATAACGAGTAGACCATTTAAACGTTATCCTTTTGTTAACTCTGTATTTGGTGGATTGCACTGACGTCATCGGCAGATGGGCTTTTAAAAAAACACCCTGAGAGAAGGTTTAGAGTCGTCACTTTTCACGTGCTCAGTGACAGAAAAATCCATAGCAAACCACTAATCACACATTCTGGTAATAAGAAAATCTATCGGTGCCATCCGTGTATGAATACAAGTTCCTTTAGCCGGCCTATCCGACGGGACGTTGATACAGAACCTTACAGATTCACAATTTCTAGACAGACGAGGCACACCCCAAACCTCTAGTTCATTAATATATGAATCATTACTTTCCTCAACTACACCAAAGCCTTAAAATCACCCCCAATTAATGCACAACAATCGGAAAAAGAATCAATAATATATGCTTTCATTACAGATTTGAATTTAATGTTTAAGTCCTCAAGGCATACTATTAAAGGGGCAACACCTCCATTGTTATTATATATTAACTATAAACCCACTTATACGTGTCTGAGAGATATATTTAGAACGTGTAAACAATCAGATGAAGGGAGTAATTCGGTATCAGCAGCCAAAGATACACAAACAAAACTAACCAGGCTCCCTTTAGCACGTCCTTTCTCGGTGGGGAGTGCGGAAGTGAATTAGCTGAAATAACCCAAAATATGGGGACATTTCGCACCCCATGTTTCTTGCAAAAATATAATATAGAAAACACAAAATCAAATGTGGGACAGTCCAGGTGAGGGTTTCAATTTAATCCATGAACTATTCCAAGATAATGCCTACCAAGTGGTGTTTAAGACTACCTACCGCGTGACACCCAGCACTTTAAGGGCATTAGCGATGTAGTAGAAAATCATATGGCACTAACAGTATTATCCACACCAGGCTGTAGATTCAGCAAAGCAGGGTTAGGCTCAGCCTGGTCCTGGCAAGTATGGAATATGGAGTGAACACATTCACCTTCAACTAAGCAAGTTCCCATAAATAATCCAACACTGGCTCCTTGGTTAGTTTACTACCAAAGTCCCCCTTTTCAAGATGATCTAAGTAGACTGTCAATCAAGAATAATGTGATTCTAATCCTGTTTCATACTGCCTTTTAGTTCAGCCTTCCTTATTAACAGCACTCGTACGTGGAGTTGTAGTGCTATACACAGGAAATGCCTTTAATTGTATTGAAAAACGCTGGGGGTAAAAACTCTGAATTGACAATAAACATTCTACGAAGGACTCATGAGTGAAAGTTAACTTCATACAATCCAAATTTTTTTCAACTGGCAAAGATAATCTTACCGCTCTGATAACATCACTTTGTATAATTCGGGAGGATAGCTCAGCGGCAAAATGTGCTCGCCTTGGAAGCAAGACGACACGGAGCAACACAGGATTGATCCCTGATAACCTATCAATGTGCTCGCCTGGCAAGCGAGACGACACGGAGCAACACAGGCTTGATCCCCGATAACCTATCATAACTGATAAACACACCTTAACATAACGGGTGAACTGATTAGTTAATTGAGGAGTGATTCCTCACTTAAAATGCAGAACACTACATATAAATATACTTTTTTGTATCTAGTTGTAAATGAGTCCTTATATTTCTACTGCCTTGATTTTCTTAACACACTTATTAGCAATAGTCAAATGTGATAGGGGATTTCTTAAACAAATCCGTAATTGGAAATCACAGAACAATTAGGTCTGATCTCCTCTCCCGGATTATATTTAAGAGTATCTTCCTTTACAAATGGATTAAAAACACCATTAGTGTTGTTTCTGGGTTCATTTCCACTGAAACAAGGATCAACACATTAATAGTAGAAATCCCCTACATATGGCTATCCATTTCTGATTGTACCTTTAAGTATTCTAATGTTGCATCCAGCTCTCTATATTGGGTAGTAAGAGATAAAAGTTCTGACCTTAATTTAGCAATCTCCATGACTATACAGCAAGTCTCTGTATTGGCCTTCAAATTAATTGTTGTGGTATCTTTGTTAGATGCAATGTGTGGAATAGGGCAACTACCTTCCACCAGCACAATACAAATTATGTCAGATACAAAGGGGTTCTCTAAATCCATCTCATGTTTAGCCTCAGTTGATGCAACCTTAGTCGATAGCTCCACACTCAAAAGGGTATTATCAGCTATTTTAAACTCATGCTCCTCTACAGTGGGGTGGGCGGGGGATGTACAAACATGTATTACAGTTTGTAGAGTGAACCTCAATAGGAATGCAACGTTCCTTGCCCCTCTTGAGAGGGCATCTTGAAATATCAAACTGAGCTAAAGGACCAATAGACTCTCTTGGCCTAATTCATAGAATGGCTTGCATGCTGCAAAGTCACTTTGCGCCTAAAAAGTGCACTTTGTTTTGCGCAAAACCCCTTTTCCCAATTCATGGAGTGACTTTGAGTGACTTTGCCTGGATCCATCACGACTTTGCGTGGCACAAAGTGTGGGAAGGGTCCGCGCAAAGAAAAAATAGAGGGTGGAACATGCATCTACCCCATTTTCATAGGAAAATTAGGAAGAACGAGGAATAATGTGAGAGTGTTGAGGGACGCATCACAGAAAGAAATTACATGCCCAGTTAAGCGCAAGTCTAAACAAATGAATGGATTTCAAAGCGTAACTTCACGTCGGGAAAAGGCACCCGCAAACCTTGTGATCTTTCCGCCACATGATATGAGATGCAATGTACAATGCACAAAGGAAATGTAGATAAAGCACACAATGCACACCATTCAAACATCACTGTACCAGGATGAATCCAGCTATAGATGCAACAATTGGACATGTCCAGGGAAGGAGGAGGAGGGTGAGGGACAGGTTTTCCACCCACGTAGAATGCTCTTTGGGGTGTCAGATGACAAGATGTATACAAGGTACAGATTCCCTCCCCATGCCATCCTAAATCTGACCAGGAAGTGGGAGGAAGACCTTGTATCACCCAACATCTGCTCCCATGCCCTCTCACTCCTGGAGAAGGTGCTGACAGAGCTAGATTTCCTAGCCATAGTCTCTTTCCAGCACACCTCTGCCATTGTTGGGGGCATAACGCATGCCAAGAAATCCTGGTGTCTACACCAGGTATTACACTGGATCACATCACTTGTGTAGGCACATACACATTCCACGCACACTGCACGCAAGGCGGAAAGTGTGCCAGGAGTCTTATGCCATACCACACTACCCACAGGTACTGGGAGGCATGTATTACATGCATGTTGTGCTACATCACCCCCTCAGTGATTTAGCACATTTACCACAACCAAAGCATTGACATTCTATCAATGTTAAGGTCATCTGCGACACGAAAGGAATCATAATGCATGTCAATGCAAATTTCCTTGGAAGCACACATGACAGATTCTTTTACCACCAAGTGCCACTATACTGGACCCTGGCATCAGGAACCTTTGGCAACCCCTGGCTCATCAGTGAGTATCAACTGTCAAGCACATGAATGCAGTCACGTGACACACTGAATAACAGACCATGACAATCAATGCTACTAATAACCATTTACACATTTGCAGGGGACATTGCCTACCCACTGTTACCATTCCTGCTGGTGCCATTCTGGAATCCTGCCACACCAGCCAAGGTAAGGTACAATGCAGCACCAATAGCCACTAGGGGCATAGTGAAGCATACATTCGGGGTGATCAATGAGTGAGTTTAATCAAAGGCCCAAACAAACATAACTGAAAGGCCCATTGGAAAAATTACCTGCCAGCCTACAAAAACCTTCGCACTGAAAAGGTGCCTATTAAGGCAGACAGTGTGTGTTTCTGCAAGTGACACAAGTGGCCTCATTATAAGTTTGCCGGGCCAGTAACAACTGCGAGTGGGTGCTTAGGCGAACCAGCACCCGCGAGCAGACCATGTCGGATGCACCGGCACCATTCACGAATGGTGCCGTTGCATCCGACCTCCAATGTGACTCAAATGGGAATGGGGAGTAATATTTTCCGGCACCCTGGAACGGGCAATTACCGGGTCCACCTGGGCTGTAATGCCCCGGCAGTTGTCCATTCCCGGGCGCCAGAGAAAATATGACCAGGCTACTGCCGGAGTCATAATGAGGCCCAAGGAAGTGCTATGTGAATGGCCAAGCATTGGAAATCAAAAGGCCTATCTTTCATTAGAAAAGGAAAGATTGAATTGAAAAGCAACTTTTTTATTTTATTTATTTTTTATTTTTAATTCACAGTGGCAGACGAAAATCAAATGCCTCTTCTAAATGAAAAACAGGGTGTTCAAACACTGGAACTAAAATGGCTTGCACATGCGTTTTGCGGTTTTAAAGCAAGAAATGAGAAAAATGGTCCTCTGATAAAATAGATATTAGAGAAATGACTGAGTGTGTGTTCACAAGATGCATTTAGATTATGCTTCACAGGCAAAAAACTGGCAACAATTGAAAAGAAAAGGCCACTTTATTTCCTTTGCTCACATGTAAATTCCATTTAGGCCCAAGACAGACCCTGCTGCTTGTTGCTGGGAAAATGTTCAAAGGCTTTCATGGCTACTTGTCTAGAAGGGAAATCTCTGTGGAGCTAATGTACATTCCGAGTATCTACAACAGGGCCTGATCAACACAGACCCAGCACAGAATGGGGAATAATACAAGAAAATAGAAGGTTTTAAGATCAAAATGGTGGTCAACTACAGATAATAGGACAAAGTGCAAGGTGTCAGTAGGGCCTAATGGCATTACACGGCAGAGGAGAACAGTCTGCTACATGATAAGGATCATCTCAACCCATCAACTTTTAAGAACAAGCAGCCTAATGGCTTTTGCTCTGGCATTAGAAAAACATTCACCCCAGGAGGCTCTGGTCATATGCTTGCAGAGAACGAGAGCTGTGATGTGAAAGTAAATATTAGATATGTTAATAATGTGGCCCATAGATTTACATTGGTCATGTGATTTTATACAGCAGTTGAAGAACGGTTATAGTTACAGACTTGTGGAAGATATAATTTTTCAGCCAATTTCAAGGAGGTTCTGTTAGGGGGATTTGCATAAAAGGTGGAAGTTCAGAACGCTGATACCATGCACAAAGTAATTACAGCTCCCCAGAAAGTGGGAAGAAGCTGAAACGTGGGACAATAGTGGCTAAATGTATCACATAACGGGTGGTAAAGATTGATCATAATCACTATCGTTTTCATGTAATTGTGAAAAGAACACCAATTGTGCAGGCAACATGGTGTAAGCATGAGAGACGTCTAGATAGATGTGTCACTATGAGAGGAGCACAAACATATATACATCATGATGACTATTAGTAAAATAAAGATAGTTACCATGTAGGGACCTTTTTAAGGAAATCTTTCAAAGTAACATATCAAAAAGTCACTCTAGACAGTGGATGTATCTCCACCCTTCCTTATTTCCATAATTTAAATGTCACCACCCTGGAACCTATCATCAGTTGGAGGTGGAGAGAGGGGTAACTGTCCGATCCTGGCTGCGAGATAATAAGTTGGCACCTCCTCAGATTATTAGGTTTGTAAGGGTGATGAGTGGTATATAAAGTGGATGCATTATGAGAGACAGAGAGAGAGAGAGAGAGAGAGAGAGAGAGAGAGAGAGAGAGAGAGAGAGAGAGAGAGAGAGAGAGAGAGAGAGAGAGAGAGACAGCAGCCACAAATGACAAAAGGAGATTTACTGATATTTCCTTTGGGGGAAATTTTGGAAGTGTGCTAGAGTTTTCTATTGCTTGGGAGACTAGAAAGCAGAGGCTATGATTCTTTACTGGAGCCAGAGATAGAGAAGTGCTGTGGGATCCAATTGACTGAGGTGCTGGCTTAAATATTGTTTTTCCCTACAGTCCCTGAGTTCCAAGCCCAGAGATTTCCAAAAGTAAGTAGATTGCCCACAAAAAGACATTGTGCAGATCTATTTAATCAATCCATTCCCTTTCATTGGTGGGTTCTTTTCCATTAGTGGTTGGTGTGTCAAACTGTGTTGATCCTTAGCATATTTGACTGAATATTAATTTAGTGAATTCCCCTTCAGCAAAACACCCCAGGGTAATTTTTTGTTAACATTCAAAATTGACAAAGCTCACTCGCAGTGTACACTAAAAACTATAGTCTGTAATGTAATTTGATAATCCTATTCTGCATGTTTACTCTGACTTCTTTAAGGAACTGGTGTGCCATTGTACCTAAACTAACATCCCTAAACTGTTTACTTCCCCAACACAAGCCTTTAAGTGAAGAGGGGTCTGAAAATCCAATATTCCTAATCATCCCCATTTTACTGTCCAACTTCCCCAACACTGACCTTTAAATGAGGTCTAAAAATCCCATATTCCTAAATTTTCCCCATTTTACTGTCCAATTTCCCCCACACATACCTTTAAGTGAAGGGGGTCTGAAATTCCAAAATTCCTAATCATACCCATTTTTCTGTCCAACTTCCCCAACACAGGCTTTTAAGTGAAGGGGGGGGGTCTGAAAATTCAAAATTCCTATTCATCCGCATTTTACTGATCACTTGCAAACAGAGAAGTGTCTGAAGCGGCCTTGTTGGTCGCCGGGTGATTGATGCTGAAGGTGCGGCTTGACACTCATGTTTTGCATGTGCAGAGGTCCTTTCCTCTGTGGTAGTGTGTTTGACTGCTTGAGCGTCAGCAAGGACTCTGTGTTCCGTGGAGAGTGGTGACAGAGGAGAGAGGGGGAAGGGGGGCCTGTGGAAAGTCTGAATTAGAGCCACAAACTACATTTGTACCATCTTGGAGTCCCAATGATGAGGTGGAGACTTCAGCTTCTGAGCTGACAAGGTTGACCAGAACCAGGTCAGGTAAAAGGCACAGAAAAAACAGGTAATTCCACTTTGCATTAAGGCATATTTAAGGCTATGAATCGTGGGCACTGCTGCCTTTCGAATTGGGTGTTTGGCAGGGGCAGTTCGGGGCTAGTCTTTCCCTTTCCTGCCATTGCCTATTTTCTTTCCATTCTTCCCTACCTCTGTTTTTA
Organism: Ambystoma mexicanum; assembly: GCF_040938575.1. NCBI lineage: Eukaryota > Metazoa > Chordata > Amphibia > Caudata > Ambystomatidae > Ambystoma > Ambystoma mexicanum. The sequence continues at coordinate 962,928,235 of NC_090927.1, forward strand.
ACATTTGTTTAATTGCACTGTTAACAGGCTTGCATGCTGTATGGCAGGAGCTGGGGATAATGTTTTAAAGCAACCTCTGTTTTATATTGGTTAGCTAACTTACCTTTTAAGAGTGGCAAGTGCTGCCAGCCACGCAGTGGGTGCTGCGAGTAAGAGAGACCTGCTAATTTTGTTTCTTGGGTGGACTAGTGTCCAGCACTCATTTGAATTACTGGAGCATCGGGGAGGGTGTCAGAGTGTGCTTGTGAGCCTGTGTTCTGAGGCACACATCTCTGCTGGACTGTATTTAAGAAAAACAGGAGGAAACGCACACCAGATTGTCACGATAACGTATGTGTACTGTGCTGTCATTCTATTACTTACATGGAGTGAGTAAATATGCTCTGCTAAATTACTCTCCTATGCCAAGAAAGGTATAACATGTAATGTACAACCCCAAGACTCCCCTTTCTCTTTGCATGTGGCAATAGCACAGGACAAAAATGAGAGAACAGACAACTCCAAGACCCCCTTTAAAAGATGGTCCTAAGGAGGGGAGAGAGCAGACAATATTACAGGCCGTTTTGCCTCTAGAAAAGAAGGAAACATAGAACATTTGAACAATAGCAAAGGTAATGTAAGGATATTTGGCGTGTTACAGCACAGAGTACAGCACTACTGCACAGGTGTGGTGCATTGCTATATGTGTTGCCAGGATAACATGGACATATAAGTAAAGTCAGGCTATTCAGTCAAAAACGATTTTTACATATAAGATGCAAATCTATTTTCACGTGCACATTCAAAAATGCACAATACTTTTCACCTGAAATGCCTATGGTGCAAGAGTCACATTTGAAAATTAATAACTAACATTATTAATAAACAACCTGACTAATACAATTCATTTAACATAACCCACTAATAAAAATGTGTCTCCACTGCAGAATTAGGCCTATTCTGAAAGTGAACTTTTAAACGCACATTCATTTTTTTTTCGTTTTCTCTGCTGATCTGTCCACATAACTACAGGAAGCAAAAGGGCTCGAAAGAACAGGAAATCAGTTGGTTACAAAGTATTACTATAAAAATGAGCCATTGTGTAGAGAGGGAGGAGATGGCATGATTAATTTCTGATTGGAGCAGCGTCATAGCAAGTATCATGCTAGAGGCAGTGATGAGGGTTTTGCTGGGGGGAGTTTGAAGAGGGAGAGAGAACAGTCGAGATTTGGCAGAGCTGGGAGGAGGACCTTTTTTCCTGGCTGAAGCATTCCTATCTGCAAAAGCTGAGAATTCCAGATAATAACCCCGGTTTGAGAACGAAAGGCGCTCGTTTTCACTGGGGTTAATCTTCAAGGGAGCCACATTCAGAAAGAGAACAGCTGAAGAAAACTCGGGCTGAACAGATAAGGTAATTACATAAGTGTGGGGGCTGAGTGTGTACGAGAATATTCAGTCAGTGTAGGAAAGGAGATTCCTGTGATTTAATCACATGTTAATGTTGCAAATCGAGTTCTTTTCTCCGCCACTCTCTTTTCAGTGTATCACAGACAATGCTGTTACTGTGCTATTTTATTTATTTCTGTAAAGAGTGAGATCGTGTTTAAATGCAACTTTTATAATACAGAAAAATATTTGAAAGCAGACTGGTGGTGTGTTTTATATTTACCAATACAGTGCTGATGATGTGGGGAGATTTTTAAACAGTGCAATTGTCATTTTAAGACAGATGTGTGCATGATCATATTCAGTATGGACAGTTGTGAGTGACTGTTTGTAGCATAGCTCGTTGGAGGTACATGAGCCAACGGGAAGAGGGACTCTCTGGACATAGTTCCCTACCGTATATAAGGTAGTGGAAATTACCACAAAATTACCACATATAGCTCTTTGTCGTAAATAAGTCAGTGAGATCGCCCATGGTGGCACACTAACACTAACACTGAAAATGTGGTATTACTGAAATGTAGGCCTGAGGTCTCTCTAGTGATTACACGAAAAATCTAAGCAAATATAAGGGATTCTGGACATTGGGGCCACAAATAAAACAAGGGAATTATGCTCACCAAAATACCACCAACCACGCATACCAACCACGCATACCAAATATGCATGTCTGGGTGCTGAAATAATGCATGTCCACTGTATTATTGTTGTACATGGCCCAATCTGAATACAAGGAGTGATTGTTGCTAAGTTATTTTTCGGCGGTAAGAAAATACCGTCAGGCCCCAAATCTCCACAAAATACCCTACAGTACTATAGATAGGAATCCATGGGGATACCAGCCTCTCTATTAAAACTGAAAAGTAATGGATTGTAGCATTGTGAAAACGTGATTGGAATACGTTTGACGGCAATACCAGATCTTGAGCAGATAGCAGAAGAAACAGCAGATGCTACATTTTCCTCACAGGAGAATGATACCTTGGCAAGTTCAACATTCATATCTCATGAAGTACCTAACCTGGATGCAAGGTTGGATGCTTTAGCTGCTACACTTGAAGCTGTATTTGGATTATGCTCATCCCTAATGAAAGAAAATAGGGCTTTAAATATGACTGTGTCAAAAATAGTGGATATAATACTGGAGAACAATGTGCCAGAACATGGGTCGCCTATGAGAAAAGATATAGAAGCACACAAACAAATTAAACAAAGTGAAGTGAACCAGGAGGTTTATGAAACCAGTATACCAACAAATAATGGTGATGACTGGAGTATCATGTCAACAATTTCAACTGCAATGAATGAAAGTGTGGACACAGAGACCTACGGGAAAAGTAAAAGAACATGCCGGAAACAAATTAATAGGATGTGGGTAAGTAAGGTTAAAGAGCCGAAAGGGGTGCATATGAAATTACTGAAAAGAAATAGGAGCTCCTTGACATAATGAATACCAGTGACATTACATGTATTAGTAATACATTAACATCAACATTTGAGCTGCGGGTCATAGAATCTGGTAACACAAATAACGTCTTTCAAAATAGAGGCCCTTTGGATCAATGGCTTAAAACAAACAAACTTCAAAAGAATCAAACAAGAGGGGAAATAATATCTCCCAAACCAGGTGTGTCCAATGAGGGAACAGACCCGATAAAGACAAAATTACATGTAGATGTAAAGAATTGATCGGTTAAAAAAAAAATGTTCAGCCAAATCCAAATAATAGCACAAGTAACCAATCTATTGTTGGAGTTGAAAATATATTATGCCTCCTATCGCAGTGTTTGAATGTGTGTTGGCCTACGCCAAGTTGTCTGAAATATCATGTAAATAGACTCCGCAGCAAGGTCTTGACCTTAACGAAAAACTGTGTAATTCGCCATCTTGGATTTAGCCGCCATTTTAGGTTCTCTTGTAATGTGGAAGTCACCCTGAACATCAAAATGGAGGCTGAATGACATTCTGAGTGAGATTCTGTCCGTTGTGACCTCCGCACACATGAATAAATAATATGCCTGCAGGCCACTTGTCGGGGTCGCGAACTGAGACCTTGTCCTATCCCTGACCTATGTGTAAATGTACAACTATATCAGCGAAACTGATCAAAATGCATAAATTATAGGATTGACCTGGCAAGGAACCCTAGGCCTGGTCCTAAGAATGGTTAACCCGCGAGGGGGTTGGCCAGGGATGGATAAAGAGTATAAAAAGCCCAAATATTCCAATGTACGGTCTCTCTACTAATGCATCGAACCTTCGTTGAAGTTTGTTACGTTACTCTGAGAGCCGAATAGCTATCCGTTTGTCAATTGACTTTTTGGTAACTGTTGTAGCTTTTAAATAAAGCACTTTGTATGTCCTTTGTAACCTGTGTTGGTGTGTTTCCTTTGGGCTTCCCGGCCTCATATCAATTTCTTTGTTTTCACAGTTGGTGCCCAAATAGGGACCCTCAAGATTGATGCCGGATCATTGAAGGTTGACGCAGACTATCGAACCGGGATCGGACGGTGTGATTCTGCGGGCCCGACCGAACGAGACGCGATACCTCGGCAGCGCTGCACGATCCGATCCTTGGACGATAGTCGTGTGGTCTGACACGGCATCTTGACGAGGGTCCATTTTTGAGATGGGCAGATTTGTCGAAACCACCAAACACAAGGAAAATTCGTTAGGTAAGTTCTTTGATAAACCGTACGGTCCTCCTTAGGTTTGGTCAGGTGCAGTCGTAACCCGGCTCTTAATTTAACCCTGACAATTTGAATTTGGCGTATTGTATCTGCAGACACAATTATTGACCAGGTAACACCAATTTTTTGTGAAATGCCTGGGAAATTGTCTAGCTGCTTTAGGGCTCTGTTCCGCAGCGATCGACAATCTTTGGAATTTAGCCGTCCGGCACCACAGGAGGGGTCGCCGGCATGTACTATGTACTGTAAGTATGGCATTGGTAGTATAGTATTTAATGATATTTGGCACAGACAGACCAGACATGCCTCCGAATTTCAGTGGCCAATCAACGGTAGTTTTGAGATCCCCCGTATTGAATACTTAGAATCAATCTTGCTAAAAAAGAAGGCTAGACCTGCAGCCTTTGATGTTTTACAGAATTGGAAAAAAGAAGCGTTACAGCAGCTTAAAAGTAGGGACAAACATACACGCCGTCATAAAACAAACGCCGAAAAAGCGTTGTTATATGATAAAGAAAAACATTCAGAATCAGTTAAAAATATGGATAGGGCTTTTTCACTTGGAATCCAGAAAATGTACCCCTCTAGAGATTTCCATGTTTCTGAAGAATTTATTGAGAAATTGTTAAACGAACGCAGGCCTGATGCCTCAGCGCCACCTCCGTATGAACCTATTGTTCCTCCACCTATCGCACCGCCCCTTCCTTCTGCACCGATAGTTTCACCTTTATTAAATTTACCTACACCTCCGCTCCCGAGTGGCCCCGTATTGACTGAAGTTGATCCAGGTGCAGGATCAAAGATCGTCACTCGTAATACTGTTTCTGCAGATAAGAAACAGGAATTGTTTGCATGGGCTAAGCATTATATGGAGAAAGGTGATCAAGTTAATGGTTTTTCCACATTATCTAATTTGAATAGTTTTCCTGAGAAAAATGTTTTTATCGAAGGTTTGGGGACTCATTTATGTGTGATGTGGGGTAGATTACAAAATTCGGATCTTCCACAAGGAGTGAGAGATCTGAATGCTTTGGCACTTTGGAGGGACACAGAGCAGAAAGTATATGGGCATGTTGAAAAATTGTTTGAGTTTAGGAAAGACTTTGAAAAGTCACGAGATGAGGACGACGAAGACGATAGAATATATGTACAGAAACGGATCCTTCCGTGCCGTAGATCGGCACCTGAGGAAATACGAATTTGTACCAAAGATGCGATTCGATGGATCTCGGATTCATCGATTCCGCCAGATGAAGTATATGACACGTATAGTCAGTATACAGTAGAAATGCAAAGAAAGGTAATTCAGGTAATGGTACAGTACCTGCAAGAAGAATGTGTAAGAAAGAAGGTTAGTTGCCCCATAGAATTATTGGGGATTTGTAAAAGGGCTTTTTCGCCCGACACTTCTTCAGCTGCCTTAGCGCTCAACCTGGCTCTGTTGCTTAGTAAGCGGCCGGAGGTACCTATATCTCAGCTGTCTATGAGAGAGGTCCCGCCGACCTTTGTCCCAAAAGTTGAGATCCCCGCCAACGCTGGGACTGGTGCCCCCGCTGTGGATATCCCTGCACATTATGTATCACAATTCGTTCACGTCCCATTTTCACGACAGGAAGGGAACACTATTAGAAAATCAGTTCCCGATATCAGGAAAAACCCGACGGGGTTTTACAAAGAAATAGAGTCCGTCTTGCAGTCTTCTGTGTTCACCTTGAGTGATATTGACTTGCTATTTCCTGTACTCCTACCCGTAGATGTATGGAAACAGGTTCAGACAGTAAATGATGTGCCAGGGTTGGGAGATACGTGGGCTAATATGATTAGGATTGATGGGGAAAGACCAGCTGGTGAGAAACCACCACAGGTAATACTTACTTTGCCTGATAGAATTGTCGCAAAATTAAAAACTATAATTCCAGAGAAAAGAATTATTTGGGACAAGCTTACGGCCTGTGTTCAAGGGAAAACTGAAGACGCCACCGAATTTTTTAACAGATTCGAGCAGGTATTTTCTGACTTCAGTGGACAGGATTTAGGTACAGAGTCTGGGAAAAGGTTGTTCGTGGACAAATTTGTACGTGGATTGTTGCCTGACATCCAGTCACAGATTATGTCCTCTGAGAGCGCTTGGCAGGCAAAATCTCAATCTGAGGTTTTGCACATGGCTGAGTATTATGAGAACCGTGTTAATAATGAGAAGGAAAAAATTGAAAAGAGGAAAGGAGATTTGAAAACCAAAGTATTATTACAGCAAATTGTTAAAAACCCCAGAGGAGGCACGACACAGACCAGAGGTCAGTATGTCCCAAAAGGAAATGCTCCTTTGGGTCCTGTGAATATTAATCAATGTGCTTATTGCCGCCAGGAAGGTCATTGGCGAGCACAGTGCCCCGTCCTTCGCCAAAGGTCAAACAGTGCATTTGGGAGTATGGGTAGACGACCTAGGGGCCGCCCTGGAGCAGGGGGCCCTGATAGAGGTCAGTTTTTACAAGATCCTCAGCAACCTTTTTCACGGGAAAATCAGACCTCGAGTGTGGACTCGAGGAACATATTTGATCACCCTTCTGCTGCCTACCTTTCTGAAGAGCTACCTTCTGACGAGGCTCTATTTCATTAGGATTGCCCGAAGCAGGGTTTGGAACCTTCACCTATTCCCGTTAATCAGAATGGCCCCTACGTTGAATTATTAGTAGGGAATAGGAAACACCAGTTTTTGATAGACACTGGAGCGCAGAAGTGCTCCATCGATCATTCTCGGGTTCCAAACATTCCACTGTCAGGACAAACAAATGTTTCCGTAGGGTTTTCTGGTATACCAATTGTCTGTCCGGTTTCTGCACCGGTGTCTGTTTCTTTGGGTCCCTTTACGGACCATTGCCCTTTTCTTCTCACTTCAAACTGTGGAGAGAATTTGCTGGGGTTGAATTTGTTAAAGAAATTGAATGCAGTAATTCATTGTTCTTCTGATGGAGTACGGCTGACGGTTTAACCACAGCAACTTCCTAATTCTCAGTTCCTGATTCGACCTTTACCTCCTGAGTTTAGCATTGTCCCAGAATGTTCATGGGCGGTAGACGACAATGATGTCGGGATATTACAGATTGAGCCCGTTAAAATAGTTTTGAAACATGGAGTGAAACTACCACGCATTCCGCAGTATAAAATATCAGTTGAGGGCGAGCGTGCTTTGAAATGCATTGTCTCCGATTTTGTGCATCGTGGGGTGATCGAGGAGATTACAGGTAGTTTGTGTAACAGTCCGATCTTGCCTGTATATCAGAAAGGCGACAATGCAATTCCATACCGGTTCATAATTGATCTTCGTGCTATTAACAGAGTCATCACCCCACAATTTCCAATTGTGCCTGATGTGACGACGATATTGACAATGGTCCCTGCTACGGCTACGCACTTCAGGGTTGTGGATTTAAAAAACGCTTTCTTTAGCATTCCTATACATGAGGAAAGTAGATATCTGTTTGCGTTCACCTTGGGGGGACGCTCATTTACATTTACCATGGCACCTCAAGGGTATACTGAAAGTCCTAGCATTTATAGTAGAGCTTTGAAAGAGCAGCTCGACACCCTTGAATTGCCACCTACTTGTACGCTGCTTCAATATGTTGATGATTTGCTTTTGGCTGCAGACTCTGAGAGTGCTTGTAAAGAAGGCACTGTACTGTTGCTTGTTCATTTAGCCAAAAATTGTCATAAAGCTTCACTTAAAAAATTTCAATATTGTTGTCAGGAGGTCGCCTATTTAGGCTACCTCCTGTCAAAGGAGGGGAGAAGATTGACATCTGAAAGAATAAAACACATTTCTGGCATGTCTGTTCCAAATACACAGAAGGAAGTCAGAGCCTTAATAGGTATGGCTTCTTACTGTAGGTTGTGGATCCCGAAACTTTTCGCTAGTGATAAAACCGATGTTGGCTTTGACGAAGAAGGGCATTTCTCTGCCACTGCCATGGAAATTGGAACATCAACGATCATTTGAGCTTCTCAAAACCGCGTTATGCTCTGCACCGGTTCTGGGTACTCCAAATTATGACAAGGCCTTTGTGTTGTTTGTGCATGAATGTGATGGATGTGCTTTGGCTGTGTTAACACAGGAACACGGAGGGAAGAATAGGCCGTGCGGCTACTACTCCTCCGCCCTTGATCCTGTCGCATGCGCTTTGCCAAGATGTTTGCGAGCTGTCGCTGCTGCTGCCACGTCTGTAAAACAGAGTGAGGGAATGGTTCTAGGCCATGATTTGATTTTGATGGTACCTCACTCTGTAGATATCCTATTGAATAAAACCCAAACGCAACACCTTACCTCTGCACGGTTAACAAGGTATGAATTAATTCTGTTTGCCCCTCACATCCAAATTAAGAGGTGTTGTGTTCTTAATCCGGCTGAACTCTTACCTTTCCCGCAAAACACTGTTTGCGGTGACGAAGAATGACATGACTGCCTGTATACCACTGAACAAGAAACGAAGGGCAGGATAGATCTCATAGATACTCCTTTGGATAATGCAGAAGGGGAGCTGTTTTGTGATGGCTCCTGCTTCAAACTTTCAGATGGTACATCTACAGCTGCGTATGCAGTTACTACATTGAGTAAAGTTGTTGAAACTAAGAGAATTTCGCATACCTCCGCGCAAGCCGCAGAGATTATAGCGTTGACCCGAGCTTGTGAACTCTCCCAAGGGCGTATAGTAAATATATATACTGATAGCCAGTACGCATTTGGGGTGGCTCACAACTTTGGAAGGCTCTGGTCGGAAAGAGGGTTCCTGACCTCACATGGGACCAAGATCCAGCATGGCCCCTTGATAGTGCAATTACTCTCGGCACTCTCAATCCCTAAACAGTTAGTGATCATGAAATGTGCAGCACATCGTAAGGTCATAGATGATGTAGGCAAAGGGAACGCTTTTGCGGACCTGATAGCCAGACAAACGGCCACAGACCTTAGCACGGACATGTATGCCTTGAGGCAAATGAGAGATGCTTACATAATGGATGAAGGTATTGGGTCTGTGTGAGATATTCAAACTGATGCCACAATAGAAGAATCTAAAAGGTGGGCTGCAAGAATGGGGAACTGGATGATGAAGGGTGTTGGGTGGATACATCCGAAGGAAAATGGTTGCTGCCTGATTCATATGTATTGGCAATGGTTACGATGGCACACGGTTCTACACATGTGTGTGCCCAGCAGATCATGAAAATGTTAGAACAAGTTTGGGTGAATAACAAGATTCTGGAGACTGCGAAGAGGCATGTCCAGAACTGTATGATCTGCTTACAGCACAATGGGGGTAAGGGGACAGTAACTCCAAGGGGAAGCTTTGGGCCCCCTTCTGTTCCCTTCGAGGTCATTCACTTTGATTTTATTGAGATGGAACGATGTAATAATCTGAAATATGTTCTTGTAATTATTTGTGCCTTCAGTAAATGGGTCGAGGCTTTCCCCGTTAAAGATGCTACCGCCATGACCACTGCAAAGATTATGGTAAAAGAATTGTTTCCTCGATTTGGGCTCCCGAGGGTAATTTGGTCGGATAATGGTCCCCATTTTATTGCAGCAGTAATTTTGCAGATATGCACAGCCTTACGTATTGAAAAACGATTTCACTCAGCTAGACATCCTCAAAGTGCTGGGTTGGTGGAAAGACACAATGGTATCTTAAAGAATAAGCTTGCGAAAACATGTGCCGATACCAAACTGAAATGGCCAGATGCCTTACCTATTGTACTATTAGCTATGCGTACCACACCTCAGATTAAGACTGGGCTTTCTCCATTTGAGGTAGTGATGGGGAGACCTGCTAACATTTGGGGTCTCCCAAAACCTAAAGCCCTGAGAGAGGTGGAAAATGTATTGCTTGTAGATTACTGTAACCAGTTAACTAAAAACCTGTATTTCATTTATCACCAGGTGCACTCAGTTTTACCTGTACGGTTCACAGGCCCAGGATACGATATACAGCCTGGAAGTTGGGTCCTAGTGAAGGCCTACGAGAGGTCTTCCAGTCTCGTGCCTCGCTGGCGGGGACCCTACCAGGTGTTGCTGGTCACCAGGACAGCAGTGCGGGTGGCTGTGAAGAAGCACTGGATCCGCGCGACGCATGTCAAGAAACTTCCTCACCCGACGCCACATGTTACAGAAGAAGCAGATCCCCTCGCTGATGCTACAGTCCCTGATCTTGGAGTAGCAAACAGCGCTGTGAGTGTGTCGGCGAATTTCACTGAGCCCGAGGAGCTTGGGGAACAGTCCATTTCGTCTATGCACTCTCTTGAAAAATCACTTCCGGAAATCACTGTTTCAAGCTCCGCGACTTCCGTCGCCTCTGATATGTCGATTCCCTCAGGAAGTGACGACACCTTACTTACGGATCAGACAATCTTGGGTACCACCAGGTACAACCTTCGACGAAGGAAATAGAACTACGGCACGGGTTTTTCTGTGCATCTGGAAAAAGGAAGTGATTGGAAGTTTTCTTTTGTATAAGAAAGTTCTGTTGAGCAAAAAGGGATTCTGCTGGCTAGGGTTGGGAAGGACTAAGAAATCACGCGACCGTAGCGTCGCCAGCAACGAACATTGGGGTCGTCGATTGAGGAACTACAATGCCTGCCACCTCCACTGCTGCTCCCCGCACTGGACTTGTGAACAAGGGGGTGACCAACTTGGACAATGAACAATGTGCCTGGGCCCCGAAAACGTACTGCTGTGTTTTGATAATGATAATTGTTATTTTTGCAACTACTGCTGTAGGACTGTGGTATTTTGAGGAAATCCATCCTCTGAAACCTTTACTACCGACCGAGATTGTACCAACTGTTTTGACTCCCTCTGTACACCTTCACACTCTGTCCCCTAGAGACTCCCAACATAGACAAAATTATCATAATAACACTCTAATGATAGTAATGAATGCAACTCATGCCATTTTTAATAAGAGTAATTGTTGGATTTGTACTCATTTACCGCAACATGGGAACAAGGAACTGGGATGGTATATACATCCTTTACCTTTAACGACTGCTTGCTATGCCTCTCTTAGAGCACTATTCTTTGGCCGATGGAATGATAGCATCTCAGGGAACTTTGATGGAACTAATCTGAATGATTTAGAGAAACGTGAATTAACTCCCCTGGGATGCTCGCTTTTTGCAAATAGAAGTAAACCTAATGTTGCTTCTATTAGGCCGTCTGATAAACTAACTCTTCCGTTTCAAACTCTAATTTCCTTTAAAATGGCTCCGATAGGCAATAAGGACGCCGTTCCTCCTTCTTATTCTATAAATCATAGCCCTGACTCGGTCCCCTTTTGTGTACAAAGAAATGGCACTCGGCCAATGGGAGATTTTGAAGGTTGTGAGAACATTGTAAATTTGACTGGAGAAAACAGGCCTCTGTATGTAGGGGGGCCTGTTTATTTTGTTTGTGGTAGTTTAGCATTTCCCTGGTTAGCCAAGGATTGGCAGGGAACCTGTTATTTAGGAATATTGTTACCCGGGGTATTTCTAGCTATTACATTGGAGGTTTCTAAGGCTCGCCCGCGGCGGGACAAGAATGGAGATACCCCTGGGCAAGTATTGGGAGATATAGCGAAATTAGCGGTGCCCTTTTGGGGAAAAATAACAAACTCTGAGAACATTAGGGGATTAGCAAGGGTACTGGAGAGAACGATCAACCGGACCACGGACATACTCTACAATATGACCTTAGAGCAAAAAGCAATAAGATTGGTAGCACTCCAAAATCGGATGGCATTAGATGTCATTCTGGCAGAACGAGGTGGAGTATGCAAATTAGTGGGGTCCGCTTGCTGTGTTTTCGTACCAGATTCCTCGCCGACAATTTTTAAAGCAATACAGAACTTGCATATCCTTAGTTCTGAGGTACATATCCCTCTAGGAGATTGGAATCTTAGCACCTGGTTCTGGGATTCTTTACGATCTTGGGGTTGGAAGGTGCTTTCTGTTATTCTGGTTATTCTGGGGATCCTGCTATTCCTTTGTTGCTGTTTTCAATGTCTTCCGAGTATATGTGGAATGCTAGGGGGATGTTGTGCCCAAGCAGTGAGCACAATAGGGCATAAAATATATGCCCCAGATACAGCATCTAAAGAATTTGTGTTACAAGAGGTCCTGATGAACGACCTTATGGCTATAGATATTACAGACAATGATTCGGGATGTATGGATGACAACACATGGGGTTATTTTCAAAAGTATTAGAAATGATGTTAGCACTTGACATAGGCCAAAAGGAGGGTCTGTTGGAGTTGAAAAGATATTATGCCTCCTATCGCAGTGTTTGAATGTGTGTTGGTGTACGCCAAGTTGTCTAAAATATCATGGAAATAGACTCTGCGGCAAGGTCTTGACCTTAACGAAAAACTGTGTAAGTCGCCATCTTGGATTTAGCCGCCATTTTAGGTTCTCTTGTAATGTGGAAGTCACCCTGAACATCAAAATGGAGGCCGAATGACATTCTGAGTGAGATTCTGGCCGTTGTGACCTCCGCACACATGAATAAATAATATGCCTGCAGGCCACTTGTCGGGGTCGCGAACTGAGACCTTGTCCTATCCCTGACCTATGTGTAAATGTACACCTATATCAGCGAAACTGATCAAAATGCATAAATTATAGGATTGACCTGGCAAGGAACCCTAGGCCTGGTCCTAAGAATGGTTAACCCACGAGGGGGTTGGTCAGGGCTGGATAAAGAGTATAAAAAGCCCAAATATTCCAATGTACGGTCTCTCTACTAATGCATCGAACCTTTGTTGAAGTTTGTTACATTACTCTGAGAGCCGAATTGCTATCCGTTTGTCAATTGACTTTTTGGTAACTGTTGTAGCTTTTAAATAAAGCACTTTGTATGTCCTTTGTAACCTGTGTTGGTGTGTTTCCTTTGGGCTTCCCGGCCTCATATCAATTTCTTTGTTTTCACACCATGAGTGCCAATGATGGAGAAGAAACATGTCTGAACCCAATCTCACAGTCTGCATGTAAATACAGAACACAGGGTGCCGAAACCAAGGATGTAACCCAGGAAAGAGAGCCACAATCGACAGAGTACGGGCAACGACAAAAAAATAGAGTCGAACGGTCAAAATTATGAGGAGTATCAGCAAGATGAAGCCTGGAAACCAAATAAATTTGACTTAAAGGGGAGAACTATGGAAATCATTGAACTACAATGAGTTTTTGGTTTTAGCTATTAGGTGGTGCTGAAAGCGCTACCATTAGGCAAAAACGATTGTCATTAAAATAAGAGCTTTAACACAAGAGTTTGAAATAGGGGCTTTGAATGAGAGTCTCTAATGCTTTTCAATGCAGATGACACATGAGGATGGATTTTTGTTGTTTGGCTATGTGTCCCACCCATTTAATGCACATCTCTTTTTCAAATCTATATGATTTTCCTGCCATTCCCACCCATCTTCCCTCAAACCACACCCCTTTGTGCACTCTTTACCATGCTGAATGTGTCAGCCATTTCTTTTTCTACAGAGCCCTCATCTTGCAATGCAGTTGTTTCAGTTGTATGTTGGTATATAACATCCAAACTTAAAATGTTACATTTTGATGAAAGTAACATAAATTGCACCGATTTTTTGTATCATTTTGATTTCTTTGTAAAAAAGGAATCCTTTACACATATTATAATAACAATGGAGATATATGCTCACTTGCAAGTTACTTTAGCGCACAGCACAGATAGACCTCATCATGCAGTGTAATCGTATTGTATGGAATGTAGGCAAAAGTTGTTGTAAAAATAAACATTTATGCTAATCCTTACACTCTTCGTCTATTTCTAGAGACCCCTGAAAGAATAAAGGAACATGTTCTTCCGGTTTATACTGTGTGACCACATCGAGACACGTCACGTGATGGTATGAGATGATACGCTCAGCTGGCAGACTGTCCAATGATCTATTTGGTGCAGTGGGTACGAGGTTAAGGTTTGGCTGGACTGGGAGAGCCAGAGGACTAGCAAGGTGCCCATATGCACAGAAGGATATGGCGAAGGGTAGCTTGGGGTGCTGTCTGTGACTGACTGGTATTGTCAACATCAGGCGTATCTTCATTTGCTGCCACTGTCATTGGGGCATTTCGATCGCCTTAGAACGTCTGCATACTGAGGAACATGTGGGGAAGGGGTTCTAGTTATGCACCTGCGGCAAACACTTTTGGTGAACCTGTCCACTGGCCAGCTGACCGCTTCTATTATCACTGCATACTACACTGATGGTGTTCCAGCCTCAAAACATGGGCATCCGTGGGTTGTAATTGCATTTTTTGATTGATCAGTTGTTGCCACTTCAAACATTTGTTGACATTAGCTCACCATTCGTGCACTCCTTTAACTCACTGTAAAGTTAAAAAGAAAACGAACAGACAACATTTCTAAAATCACAAGCTGACCCTAGTCTAGTTTGAGCACTTTGCTAATGGCATATTAGGAGAGACACAAAGGTTGCAGGTGTTTGGTATTTTCCCAGCCATGTACTGCCCATTGCCATGCTAACCCATATGGCCATTCCCACACATTACTTGCGCCTCCCTGCCCAAAACAATTCTTCCTGGGAGCTCTTGGAGATAGCTTTACCAAGCCTTACCATCATACTTTGTGAACAAAGTGCCTGCCAGTATTTGTCAAAGTAGTCTTTCAAGACTAATTGGAGCAGTACAGTGCTACTGGTGTAATAAAAATGTCTTAACCAGATCTGCCTTCAGCCGCTCAATACGTAAGCACTAGGCCTGTCCTTCACACAAGTCATGTTAAAAACAAGCATTTGCAAAGCCAACAGTTGTGGCTTGTATATTAGGAATTGGCCAGGCACTGATATTATATGCCCAGGTACTCACACTATTTTGTAGCTGCTACCATCAAGGGCCAGTTAATATAACTGTGACAGTGCCTTGCAAATGCCAGTCTCATGCCTACAGAAAAAACCCAAACTGTTGGCATTGCCAATGCTTGTTTAAATAGACAAAGGATATTGAATGTATTATATTATGTTACTAGATTGTCCAGCATCACATCTTCTGATATTGTTTCTGTGGAAATACCTGAACTGTATAGTGCAGGAAATTGGGCAATAGTGGAATTTGTGCCCCCAATAATTTCGGAATTAATAGCAGTCTCGTCTGATCCATTATTGAAAATAGATTGTGACATTATAGTGAGTAAGAAATGCGTTGGGAAAGAAATGAATCCTGCAAAGATGAGCAATTAGAACTTAAATAAGAGCCTAGCACTGGCTACCAAAGTGAAAGAGTTAGTTTGTTGAATGCACGTTGCAGCATTGGAGAACATGGTGTAAAGAATGAGATTGCTGAAAGGTGGACCGCAGAGAACCTGAGGCACCATGATGAATGAAATATGGACACAAATTATTGTATAACAATGATGGTATGGAACACCAGAGGGTATAGGTCATTCACACGTATAGTGGGAAGGGCCAATATATCAAATTGTGACGTGTTTGCATTGCAGGAGACAAAACTAAGTGGTAACATACTTGGAGGCGGAAAATCTATAATCCAACGATTTGCATACAGTAAAGGTGTTGGCCGTCCCTCTGGAGGGTTGAGCACAGTGGTAAGATCAATGTATAAGATATCTGAATATCGTGAACGGGACACTGCACCTATGCACTTAGGACATGTATATATGATCTGCACCCTATGGGTAAGTTATTGGTCATCAATGTTTATGACCCACCTGGTGGACTTAACACCAATCAATTGTGAATTATGAGGAATTTACAACTGAGCAATGGAGTAATGATTACCCAGAGGCAGGGATCCTTTTGTTTGGAGATCTACATTCATATTATCATCGAGTGGTCTTGGGTGAAGAGGGATGCAATACTGAACTGTGTAACATGTATATAAATGGAACAGCAAAGCAAGGGGAAAAATCCAATGAGACAACAGAAATAAATGGTTGGAGTGCCAAGGTTGGATGGACCTTGATTACCTGAATCCTATAAATCAAATATGTAACACTGGTTGTGGCAGCGGGTCAAATGGAAAGGCCTTCACCAGAGTAGATTACATATTCCCAAATGGAACAGCAATGTGATGGATACAACAGTTTATTCAAGTTCAGACTTCATTAAGTGATCACAAAATCCTGAAAGCAGAGTTTAAATTGCAGAAAGATAATTATAAAGTGACTAGTGCATAGAACTCAGAGTTCACATCAGCGGGGAATAGAATTGGATGGTCAGAACCTAACATAGTCAAGTACAGTACAATCAGTTACTGGCTATGTGCCCAAATGTCATAGGTGTTCCATAAAAATGGACAATTTGGAAATAGTTTCCACATTGGGTGAGGTCCTGGGACAGCCCATGACATCTATTGTAGTGATACCTAATGGGAAACGTCATGCAAACATGTACAACACAATTTGAATGAAGAGAAAACAATTGTACAGAGGAGAGTTGCGTAGAACTTAAAGACCTGTGAATCAGAGTGGGACAGAATAAAATGCAATGATCACACCCATAAGAACAAAATACAAAAACTGGTTAAGATCATGCAAGCAAGATGTTATGAAGGGTAACTGGAAGTTATTGTTTAGTATGTTTAGATCAAAGGATAGTAAAACATGTTGGTATCAATATCGACAATACATCTCAGAAAAAGACCCAGAAATGAATAATCCCATAGCGGCACAAATATGGAAGAGTTATTTTGGATGAGTGTATTTCAATGCGCTAACAATAAATGCCATTGAATAACACATGGGGCATAACTCTCAATATGACTTCCCATTTGACCTAGAAGGCATATTGAATGTGTGCTCAAACACCCTGAAGCGTCTCATGTGTTAAATAGAATTACCACTAGTGAACTCTGACGCAAATAACCAGACAGACTTCAAGAATATAACAAAGTACTACTTTATTATCAGCATAGAAATAAAGATGGGCAATCTGGTGAATAACAGACCGTAATTCATGCACTCACACCCAAATGTGATTATACAAAGGTTTTATACCTTGATATGCATCATCTATGATGTCACCCGACGTGCCAAACTAAAACCTATTGAAGGGAGGGATTGGTTAAGGGTACATATGTATCTAAAGTATATATAAATGTTACTAACTTGAATGGCTGCCCCTTATCTGGTGGGCACCCCTCAAACTACCTCTAAATATGTATAATACTGATTACAACAGAAAGAATGGCAGCAGGTTGATCTTTACAAAATTGTATTGCATGTTGCTTCATAGACCCTTTATATGGTTTGCATACTTTCCCAACCTTTGACTTTTGGCTCGTTAGCAGCACGTAACTAAAACCAAACTCAGGTGCCGCAACCAAAGTCAGACTACTCCCCACTTTACCAATTAGTCCATCATCTCTCATCAGTCATGCCCCAAGCCAAGGCTTCTCCTTTGTAGTTGACCTTGAAGCCTGCTCTGGGACTTTCAAGGGAGTGCAAACACACTCTCATCTCCATTTGGGCTTAGTGAATAGACATTGTTTTCAACTTCTTAATCATGTGTGAGGAGAATACAAATGTGTCCATCTCTACCTTCTCTTTACTGCTATTTAATTCAATTGAATTGGGTGTCATTACCCTTCTTGGCCTCTAGAGACTTACTAACTCCATCTTACTTGGGTTTTCTGCATCTTTATTGTCTAATACTTGGCTCTTGCCAATGTTTTCTAACTTGCTTAATCTAAGAGAAATATATCTTATATACATAGCTTGTCCTTTTGACTCCCATTGGTCCTTTTAATTATTGCTTGACATAGCATCCTTGATCCCAGCCCAATAGACTCCTCTTTATTCCTCACACAAAGATGTTTTCCAACATCTCCTGATTCTGCAGCCCTGGTCAGTCTCTGAGGTAGCTTGAATGGTTATAATACGAGTTTGACGTCCATCTTTCCATCGTGCCCACTCTAGCCATGTTATGTTTTCCAACAAGCTTCTATATGTCTCATCTACCTTGCATTTCGGCGTGTATACATTTATTAATCAGCAGGTTACGTTATCTTCTATGCATATATGATTTCTTCATATTCGATTACTTTTTTCTCTTGTTACTTCAGTTAATTCCTTATTCTTTGAGTATTTGCATTTCCTTTTAGTAAGTATCAGTATCTTTCCTCTATGACATCACTCTGCTCGTTAGATTTCACTCATAACTCTATAATTTCCAATGTTGCGTGCAGGCATCCTTCCTCCCTCTCAGTGCGAGGGTACATTCAATATGGTTGTCTGAGTACATATCGTCCCTCATACACTTGATGCGGTATTGGGATGATACCAGGTGTCCCAGATAGGGCTCTTCTCCTATTCTTACTATATGACGGAAGTGAGAGGGCGGGAGCTACGGATAACATATCCACCTGCTCTTCCACAAATATAATCTCTAAACTGAAGGCCTTGTGGGATACCAGCCCTGATGGCCTGTATTATACAGTTATAAAACATGACCCAACTAGTTGGACCGCTGATATTACCTCGAATGTTTACAGCTATATGGCAGGAAGAGAGGATTCCTGATAGCTTGCGTGAGGGCATATTTATACCATTGCACAAAAAGGGATCACAAGAGGACCCTGCACAATATCGTATGTTAGCCATGACAGATGTCTGCTGAAAAATATTTTCAACTTTATTACAGAAGATACAAAATTGGCCAACACAAAATGGACTACTGTCTAGACAACAAACAGGCTTCAGAACCGGCATGGGGACACAGGATAATATATTGGTACTGCATTATCTATATCGGCAATCAGAGCCAGTTAGGGGAAGAAGTCATACTTATAATACATGGATTATTCAGCCGTGTTTAACAGAGTGGATACATCACGATTGTGGGCTAAATTACGGAATTGGGGTCTGTGCTCATGATTATTGCACTTGGTCATGGCAATGCATACCAGGACCAAGGTAACTGTATGCTTAGACACTGAGGGAATCAAACTAGAGCTATTAACGCAAATATTGTTCTCAGACGAGGATGGGTACTAGCACAGGTTCTATTTAATCTATACCTAGCAGACATGGCCAAGGCCTTTCATGAGGCCAGAGTTTTCCCCGCTGTGACAGGGAAATAAGAAATAAGATGGCTCACTTATGCAGAAGATACTGTGGTCTTAGATAATACTGCCATACATTTCCACCGCCCAATTAAAGCTTTACATAAGTATGCCATAGAAAATAACATGGAAATTAACTTAAATAAAACAAAGGTGATGGTTATAGGAACATCATCTTGTAGCAAATCCAAATTTTGCTGGGAAATAAATGGAACAGAGCTTGAGGTTGTATCCTCTTATGTATATCTTGGCCTAGCCCTTTTTTCAAAACTCCAAGAAAAAAGCATACAAAGATCTAAGGACCAAAAAGGTCAAAAGGAAATGGAACATTACCAAACAGTTCCTAGCTAGTACGGGTAGTCACTCAAAAGAGGGATACCTACAAATATACAGGACAGGTATAATACTAGGTATCTTTTAGGGGCTTGAGGTACTCGATGAACACTGCATTCAGTGAATTAATAAACTGGAGGGAAAACTCAGGCAGACGGTTTTGCGGCTTCCAATGTCCTATAGAGGCCATTAGGGCCGAATTGGGCTTAACATCCCTAAAGGTACTCTGGCAGCTACAGCAGTGTAACTTATATATTAAGTTGAAGATGCTGAAATCTACAGATGACACAATGATGGGTCTGATAGAAAAAGATAATCAACATAGGAATCCCATTGATGAAAAATAAAATATCATTTTCTGGAAAATTACTAAAGATTCCCTGCCTGAAACCACCATATAAGAGTCCTGAATTGATAAATAGCTTTTATACTAAGCTAAAAATGAAATTGCGTACATTGGGATGTATTACTGAGTGTAGACCCAATGAGTACAAAAAAGCAATAGACTCAGTATGCCACTCAAGGATTTAATGTTGGAAGTGGAAGGTGATTATCTCCAGAAATATTGTAGTTATGACCTCAACCTCTACACAATGTTCCTGCAGTTTAATATATTACCATGTTAGGAGTATATAAGATTCTTGCAAGGTATACCGGTACAAGACAGACGATGCTGACCCTGTAACGATAATTTGGAGAAAACTAGACACATATTAATGGCTGCTTCAAGTTGCAACAGTGTATGTGAAAGGTTATTCAAAACTGGTAAGAGATGTAACAGCTATCTCCCAAGATCTATTCTGGGCTGCGATATACTCTCCCAGTTCTTTGGGTATAACAGGGGGAACCTATCATATATGGAATAGAGTGCCCCCCTCTTACAAAATGAGTAACATTCACCTATGTAGTTAGAATCCACGATAAACGTGAATACCTAATGAAGAACTTGATCTAAATGATTAAATGTTGAATTGAATGTTAATTAATAATTTTCAATAATTTTCTATGGACTCATTTTAATAGTGCTTACAGGTATGGGAGAACGAAATTATCATAAACTGTTTTTACAATATTGATTATTGTGCGTATGAACTGTAATCAGATGAATGTAATGTTATATTTTTATGACATTTGTATGTATTTATGATGTATTGAAGTTTTGTGCAAAATGTTTTTCAGATAACCAAATGCACGTAAATAAAAGAATTCAAAAACTGTCCAACTTCACCAACACTACAGGCCTTTAAGTGAAGGGGGTCTGAAAATCCAAAATTCCTAATCATCCCCATTTTTCTGTCCAACTTCCCCAACAGAAGCATTTAAGTAAAAGGGGGGGTGTCTGAAAATCATGCCAGCCTTTTAAGGTGCGCAGGGAAATCGAAATTGCAAAGCACTGCATATATAAATTGATTTTGTTCATTGACCAGTGTTGATTATTTCTTAAATTGAAATCTGCATAAAATAAAGTATACTTTGTGTTTTCCAAATCAACTTGTGTGATTTATTTGTAAATAGAAGTTTCATTGTGGGCCAAAGAGGTGGCATGTGTAGTTTTAGTGTGATCTCCATTACCTACAATTTAAATAAATATAAAAATATTTTCTGTACACCGGCTTGGTTCTTGGCTCATTGGTGGCACAGGGGGAGGGATCTAAGTGGTAGGATATGAGGCTGAAATAGGTCTGAACAAAGAATGCATTAAACAGTTTGTTGTGTGACACCTTGATTGGGGAGGGAAGGTACTCCCTGTGTTGAGGGTGGCCTCTCAATAAACTGATACATCAAGTCACATTTCTGTCAGAACTCTGGTGACGTATTGCTATATGCCCCACCAGTAGTATGCAAAATCATTGTGGCATCTTGTGTCCTGCACAATGCTGCCACATGGCGTGGCATATCATTAAAGATGCAGGAGGGACATCGCTGTCCTCGACAGGCACCACCCATGTCCTTGGCCGGCCAAAGGGCACAGGAGAAGGATGCATGCTATCAGCTCATGCAAACCTGCTTCACGTGAATACCAGCCCCTGTGGAGCACACACAGAAAAGCCACAACCCTGGTGGCCTTCGATAATGAATTGAGGCCAATCCACCTGGCCATAACAGCACCCAGAGAATGTGTGCCTGGGAGAGGCAAACTGTGTGCATGCCCATAACCATAACATCAGCGGCACTGTATGGGAGGGAAGGTCTTCATGGCCCCCCTCCCCTCCATTCTCTCAAGGTGTTCAGACTGTGACTCGTCCAGCTGCCACCCGTGCACCTATTGCCAGGGATGCAGGATGGCTGCTGACCAACACACGTGGCTGCAATGCTCGCTCATCTGATAGGACGGTACCAGACTCCATTTTGTGATACACTCAGACTCCATTTTCAACATGATAATTTAGGCCTTACTGGCACAAGCAGTCTGCAGGGCTGCAGCTATCCCCTCCTGACTGTGCACAGCGAACCTGGCGATTCCCTCGCCCATCTCTCCTTGGCGGCTCTGCTGCAGGCCTGTTCTCACGGGAGACTAGGGGCAAACAAGCTTCATTACAAACACTGTATCTTTCACCTTCCGCAGTCCATCATTGACCTGTGGATGACCGGGCTGAAGCTGGGGTTTGAAACAACAAGCTACCTCCATAAAACTTGTCTTGTCCTCTTGCAGACCCCACATTCATGACATATGCTGTGGATAACCCCCAACCCTGTTCCCTGTTTGAGTGCCAGACATGAATGTTAAGCCTGTGTGCCACCCTGTTTCACCCATGCAGCTAAGCCATCTGAAGGGACAATACATTTGCTTTGAGTCCATGAGATTCATTGTACATAATGAAATAAGATGGCCCTCACCCATCCAAGATCCCACCCGAAACAATGAAGGGTATGATCAAGCCTTTCAGTACTAATCAAGGATTACTGTTGCTGCACAACATGCAAAGTAATGTATGATATCAATATATATATATATATATACACAATGATGTCCTAAAAATGTACGATTTCAAATGTATTCAATTAAGTATTACAAAATGTATGGTTTTTAATGAAATGGGTGCCAACTGTATAATAGAGTGTGCTTTGTAGCATCTGTTTACCCTCTGAGCATTGGGTTATGCACCTCATATTGTGAGCAGAACGTTGTAGACTTTTCACTGTACCAATGCACAGCTGTACGTGTGACCCTCACAACGTAGCGAATGTGCGGGCCAACACTGGACCGTTTCTCCCCTCACCCCCCCTCAGATACCACCGCGTGCACAGCCCCCACCTACCCCCCCTTTGGCCGGACCATGATTCAAAGCCTCAGCCCTGTGAATGATGTGATGCTACAAATACAACCTCTCACCACTTTCGTTGAGCCTGCACCAAGCATGCACCCTCCCTTCAGCCCCCATAACTCACGATGCTACCATGAATCTGCCTGGCACCCCCAGACTCTGGTTAACGAAATATGGGCAGTAAGCCCCACATTTTAATCATAACGCCTTTTGAAGTAAGAGTGCATGCCCCTCCTGAAGTGTACCGCCCCAACTGACCCCTGACCCACTGTGTGACAATATATTCCTCTCACAAAAACAAACAATAAATAATTGTCTTCAGAGATCTGACAGAATGATTGGTGAATGTGACACCATAATCCTATGAGTAATTTTGCTACTTATGTGTTCTCACTTTTATTGATCATGTCAAACGTATGTCTCTCATGTGTTAACTTAGATGGATGACAGTAAAAGTATGTGTGGCCACAAGGGCACTGCTATGTAGCATAAATTGTAACAGCTCAGACTTCCTCAGACCCAACGCTCAACCCAGATGAGCCCAGCTGACCCGAGAACCCTGCACAATGTGGATCTCTGCCAATCATGGAGCAAGCCACCTATATACTACTTAGTGTCCAGTCTTCACCACCCAATCCCCACGACTATGTGCCCCCTATAGCTTACCTCACTAATGATGTTATTTTGTAATAGATATGAATGTATTTCTATTGTCTGGCAGAGCGCTCTTAGAGTTTGCATAGTTCTCTGCTTGCCCTATATTGGTTTAGATAAACTTTTACCATTTTTACTTCACCCGCACTTGGTCTTGGTCTCATTCCCATTTGGGGTGTGTCCATTATTGACTCTCATTGGGGAGTTTTGAATGCCTTTTAGGGGACGCTCACTTTCAGCACCAACCACTGACACAGTCATACCAAGTGGAAACAACTGTATGCATGTCGCTCACACAAAATCACACAACATAATGAACAAAATCCCCTTCCACTTTCACATGGTCGCAAACAACAATTGTGCATGCAGACCCCCAACAAAACTCAGGCGAACACAAGTAGGAAGGCACAGCATATAATGTAAGTAGAAAGTAGCACTTGTGAGGAATGCCCTAGCCACCCTAGCTGTGTCTCACAACAATATACAGGTGGAGTGGGCTCCCCATTCCCTGACAACAATTTAGCTCAAAATAAACATCTACATCTAAATAGTCATACAGACTGACAAAATTGCAAGTTCAGTTCAAGAAAGATGCCCATCTCGCCTCACAACTTTCACCTTGAGAGACTGCTCCAGCTGTACCCAGTCATGTGTCCATGCTCCTCTGTGTAGGTGTCCAAACCAGCCTAAACTGCTGAGGTGTTGTGTGGAGGCATCCAACAGCCCTGTGTCCATGCATAGCAGCAACCATCTCCCCTAGTAGAATGCCTCAGAAGAAACAAATATCACAGCGTTAGAACAGGAATCACATCCATGCAACCAGTGACACCACACCCTCTGCCCCCGAGTGCCATGCAACAACTGCAAGCAATGACTCGCTAGCCTACCATCACCATGCTCCCCCGCACCTGTGTAAGCTCGTCCTGCTCACCTCAGGCCAACACAATGAAACTCCCCACACAGTGACAACATCCCCATCCACAACACCTCCACTTCATGCCCCCCTAGTGCCATGAAACAACTGCAAGCAATGACTCACCAGCCTCCCATCATCATGTCACCCCCACATCCATGCAGTCGGACCTGCTCACCTCAGGCCAACGGAATGAAAAATATCACACACAGTGACAGCATCCACACCCACAACTTCTCCACTTCATGCTCCCCTGAGTGCCATGCAACAACTGCAAGCAATGACTCACTAGTCTCTCATCACCATGTCTCCCTTGCACATATGCAGACGAATCTGCTCACCTCAGGCCAACGCAATGAAAAACACCCTACAAAGTGACAGTATCCCCACCCACAACACTGCCACTTCATGCCCCCCTGTGTACCATGAAACAAATGCAAGCAATGACTGGTCAGCCTCCCATCACCATGTATCCCCTGCTCCCATGCAGCTTAACCTGCTCCCCTTAGACCAACGCAATGAAAAATACCCCACACAGTGACAAAATCCCCACCCACAGCACCTTCACTTCATGCCCCCCTTAGTGCCATCCAACAACTGCAACGAATGACTCGCCAGCCTCCCATCACCATATCTCCCCCGCACCCATGCAGTCAGACTGGCTCACATTGGGCCAACACAATGAAAAACACCCCACACAGTGACAGCATCCCTGCCATGAATGACACGACACCCTGTATCCCTCTGAGTGCCTTGAACTTACCTATGCAAAGAACACATCTGGCTCACATCCACAGAATTTCACAAGAAATCACATTCTCAGTTTGCAAAGGCATGCAGTGCATGAAATCAAACAAACAGCACAGCCTTGTGGTGTCTTGTATTGAACAAGGTAACCTGATAGCCATGGTCTGCCCAGTGTCAACAGCCGGAAGGCCACAGGAAAGAGTGAGCACCAATGAATCCAACAAAATCTGAACTCATTGACATGGTAATCAATGGGAGTGAAGAAAACAAATTCCCACCAGAGCACGTAATGCACTCTGGACACAGGTGTTAGTCTGCCCTTGGATGCGGGCACAAGCTGGGCCATCAAATGCAGGAATACAAGTCGGGCAAACCCACCGTCAGGTTTCCCAGGTGCCTTTGGGGTACCATTGGATGCAGGGGTGGGAAAAGGACACCAATGGAGTAGAGGAAGGTCTGGGGAATGGAAATACAAGTGGGGGAGTTGACGGTATAAGTGATTTCAATCCGGCACACACACAAGTCAACACCTAGCACGTAATGCGCAACTGAAATCCTTATTTATTTTTGTCTAAAAGTTCTTTATTCTGAGCAATGTACCACTCATATAACACCCTCCCCCCCCCCCGGTCACACTGAACCAGGAATCAGGCTGGTTTGCAAAGTTAAAATATTTATTTATGTATTTACAATTTAATCACACTATGTGTTAATGGGTACACAATAATCACCAATGGGGTGATGTAACACTGAATGATCTCTTTAATACACCAGGAGTAACAGTGAGCAAAACAATTCAGCACAGAAATAATACTTTTGTGTGTGTGTTCAGATCGAATAACACTGTGGTTATAGGTTCCCCCTGCACACCCCTCAACCCGTCAATAGACAATGTAAAGAGATAGGACAGAACAGGTATTCGGAATGGCAGAATTCACACAAAATATCAATCCCACTTTCCCCCAGCAAACCCAAGAGAAAACGAAATTGACTGTCAAGCTGTCAGAATGGCTTTTAAAATTATCCTTCGAATGGACTTGGTAAAAACACTAAATATGGTCAAAATTGCTAAAATTACTATAAATTCTTAGGGAGCCACTTTGGATAGTTGCACACAAACACAAGCAATTATTTAATACCAAGAAACAGTTTGAAATCTTAAAATTGAATTCGGGAGCAATCAAAAGCTGTTTTACACGTGTCAGAATTTCCCAAAAACGTAATTCGTGGCAAACTTTTCAATGTGCGACAATCGCGATAACGGGAGAACCATATAGATTTGGGATGTGATCTAAAGCTGTGGATGTTAGCTACAAGCAGACGTTTAAATTCTGTTTCTAGCACAAAAGCTGAGGAAGTTATGGATGTTTTAGTGGAGGTCTTTTTTTGAGATAGGCGCAAGAATGGGAAACAGGAATGCACTTTAAAAATGACAAAAGGATTTCTTACACTAGGATTACTATGAACAAAGCGAATGCCCCACAGGAACACAGCCAATTGATCAGAATGACTGCCTGCAGAGGAAACTCGCCTTTTTCAGATGAGAAAAGATCAGTGCAGAGATAGTTTTAGCAATACTAGGAGGAAGATAGGATGGCTTGGATAGAGGGTTCAAACAATTCAAAAATACTCCTAACAATACAGGTTCTGAATACAAGACAGGATGGGTTTAATTTAGGGATTAACTAAGCAAGGTACCTTTGCTAGTGACACAGTTCTATCTATAGGTACTCACTAGATATGCTTTTAAACTGAACCATCAGGATTCTGGTCCGTCAAGATTCTGGTCAGGGAATTGGATCTGCTTCTAGTACAGACGGCACACATCCGATTGGATCTGCAATCAGCAATGCCCTCTTGTCACAGCACGGCACAGGACTGAGTTGGATCGACCCTTCTTGGTTCTGATGATAATTATTTCAGCAGACAAGCAATACAACACAGCCTGGCTGCATTTTGATGCTTCCCCTTAGGTTTGGGGGCTGTGGTTCTGGAATTTGAGGCATAGCTTAAAATGGTTTAGCTATGCAATGGATGTCTGCTTTGCCAATTTTCTGGAGTCTAGAGCAAGGAAGATGTAGAATTCATTAGCAGGGTGCTCCGCCAGCATCGGGATAGTGAGTGAATCTATCTGTCCTTCTGAGTGATGAGCTGTCTCTATTTATGCTATGATAAAGGGGTGTGTGAGCTGTTTTATCCTAAGCTTGCCCCTTTGACAGGTGATTGGGTCAGAGTCTCCTCTCTGCCTTGATAGGAGGAGAGAAACAGGGTGTCACCTTTATGGTTTGATTTTATGAGGCTGGGGATCCACCCCTGGCCCCTTGAACACAAAATCTACTTTTGGCACCATACATATTTACACATGTGCAACCTCTATAAGAATCACATATACATATTACATATTTTATATAGCAGCTATCCCTCCAAACCCCATAGCGGTGGGAACTTGTCTCAGATTTTCCCAGAATTTTGCCCTTTTTTATCAGGAACACAATGTCCAATTTATAAGCAAATTTCTACAAGTGTGTGAATTAACATGTGCATAAGTGTATAAAGTTTCATACTTCTAGCAGAAATACATTTTGTGTAAAATCACATTTTCTGCCGTTTCTCTCCAGAACATGTCACACGGTTTTGCCGCCTCTTGAAACGTGCAGCCAAAATTTAGATTCACAAATCTGTTACTGCTATATTTTACACAATTTTCACAGGCAAATTATAAGTCTTTTAAAAAGTGTTCTTTGTGAAGGTTCAGCCACAGATGGTTGTTTGTCTCCACCTCCTTTTGTCTCCCTGCAGTTCAGAAGCAGTCTCCTCCCTGTTGGCTCTTGGCAGAGGCCTTTTACGACTGTCCTTACACCCCGCATTTCCTAAGTGGCAGCTGTTCATTGTTCCCTTTTGCCTCTGTAGACCAGGTTCTTTCCAAACCCCATAATTATCACTTTGGTGTGATTTCCTGGTGGGGGGAAAGGCCATCCTTCTGTGGAGAAACCTGATATTCCAGTTTGGTAGCTTTTAGCCAGGCTTGATTTAATTGTTAATTATGTTGCGTTTTCCCTTAGCTTAAAACAAACATGTGATTTCAAAATAGCAGCTAGAATACTTATTCAAGGTTTTAAACCATGGCATCAAAACAATTACAAGATATGTCACTCTCAGTAACAGGCCTCTTAGATTGCAAACATTTTATTTCAGTTTATATACATGTTTAAAGTTTAATCAGGCCGGCTCCTGACAACTGTCATTCAGGTGGCCCAGGGTTTTTCCCCTCATATTTTTGATAGATCCACAGACAGGCCACTTTTGCTGTGGAATTTTCTTTATACTCTCAGCTTTTCAAGACCTTGCCAGTTCACAATGATTTCTTAAAATAAGTGAATTGTAGCACCCAGCAAGAATTTTGGGTGTTTGAGGGTGTTTTGCACCAGCATTCTGCAGTTTCAGTAACAAAGAAAAAAGGATTTCAAGCAAGATTTTGGGGTTTCATTTAGCAACACTGCTTTATCCTTCTGTACTCTATTTTTACTTGTTGTGGAGCCCAGTGACACATTGCCGGGGTGAGATCTCTGTTCCACCACTGACAACATGCATGGCAGATTGGGCAGCCATCTTTTTGTGCATTGCAAAGCACGATTTTGTGAAGTTTTGGCACTCACAAGGGTTTTGCAGCCATTTTGATATTTCTGTCACCATCATAACACAGTGCTGCAGCATAGCAGAGACTAAGTGGGTTAAAACATCCCACAACGGGAAGGATGAAAGAGGGCAGGAGGGAGAGAGGAGACAGAGAGAAGAATGCACATCTGTGTAGAGGAGAGAGTGAGAGAAAGAGAGAGAGTGGGATTGGGGAGGAAGGAGGAGTTAGGCTGTTGGGGAGATGAGGAGAGAGACTGGGGATGTTACAGTGGGTGAGGGCTGAGAGAAGATAGGAGAGGAGGAGACAGACATAAGGGTAGGAAAAGAAGGGGCAGAGAGCCCATGGGGCACACTGATTTAAAAATAGCACAGGTTGGGGGCACTTTTTCGCACTGACAAGATGGCCGCCTGAACTGCGAGCTCCCGCTCCGTCATAAAATCCTATGAATAATTTATCCTTTTCGGAGCCGCCGCCGAACTCCAAAACTCATGTGCAGAAGCTCTATAGACCCATCCATGGGCCCTACAAATCCTGACCTGCTGCTAGGTCGAATACCGGAGTTGTGGAGACCGGAGGTTTTGCCGGCCACTGCTGCGGGCGCGATCCGCCTGAGAGCTCCATACGGTAACAACTAAGGCCTGAGGTCGCAGTCTACTGCTGGGCCGAAGGGGGCGGGGCCTGTGGATCTAGCCCGCGCTCTGAGGCTGGGCACAGAGTACTGGAAGGCGCCCCGGCGGTGAGGAAAGATCGGCGCTGATACTCTCCAGTGCTGCTACTGAAGAACGCCAGCGGCCTGACCGCCCTGTGGCGCCCCGGTTGAGAGCAACACAGCGGCGAACCCGTGCAGAGCACTGGGACTGGGCGGATTGGAGGGCGGCCCTCGGTGCACCCAAGGACGGGGGATTCCGACACTGTCATCGGGTAAGAAGGCCCGGCGACTCGCTGCCCGGATAACACGGCTTGTCCGTGCTGTTTCGGGGAGGCACTGACTGAGATCCTTGCTGGGTTTGTGGCCCCGCCCGTCCTGGATACCGGTGCTCCGAACCTCCCCCGCACACCCAAATCGCTGGTGAGACAATACAGGCGGTAGCCGGAGTCCAAAGCTGCAGGCGACCCGGCTGCCAATCCATCAGCCCGGAACTTCACACAGCTGGGCACACCTCTTTGAGCCCGCGCCTGGGACCTTCGGCCGGCACCCGGTCTCCATACAACTGTGCTCCCGCTTAACTAGATTGTTGCCCGCTAACCTGTACTACGATCGGGGTGCGGGCTCTGTCGGCCCTCCCCTACATGCACGCCCTTCGCACATCCTCTGCTGATTTCTCGGACGGTACCCCCGGTCAAAACACAGCTCTGCAGACAAGGGCAAGACGGACAAAGATCCTCCACCGGCGAAGTAGCTGCATTGGAAGCTGGTAACACTCGAGCTCTCCTTAGAACCAGACTACTGAGAGTTTCATTTGGTAATATGTGGGAGAACACAGTCCATCGTGGTTTACACGCCAAGAGACAGGTGATAAGGTGGAGTGCTGGGCTCGAGCTTGTACAGAGTGGACACGTGCTATGGCCAGAGAAAAGATATCTTAGCACAGCAAACCACGGACAGAATTATGGGGGAACCTCAAAAAACTGGTAAGGCAGCCAAGACCCCCAGCAACAAAAAGAAAGGCCCTATGGACGTATACACGGCCAGTCAAACACAATCTGTTGTGGCAGACATATCCATCAATAACACCAAGGCCCTGAATCCAAAGAACAGCGAGAACGAGGACAGATTAACAACAATAGTGCAAGATGGATTCCGGGCAGTCAACACGAAGCTGGATGACATCATGTCCACCATTGGTTCCCTGAAGGCCAGGGTGGACAAAGAGAGTATACGTGTAACTGAAGCAGAACACAGAATAAGCACCAACGAAGATGCGATTGCACACCATAGTCAAGACATCACCCAACTAAAAGAGGCTATGTCCAAAATGCAAAATAAGTGTGAAGACCTCGAATCCAGATCCAGACGCAATAACATCCGGGTTGGTGGGTGTTGCGGAAACATTCGGGAGAGGCCAAATGGAAAAACAGCTTGAACAGCTCCTCAAAACGATATTCGGGCCAAGATGCATACACCTCTTGATCGAGAGGGCGCATCACACACTAGCCCCGGTCCCTAAACTAGGAGCTCCACCACACACAATAATTGCCAGGTTCCTTAATTATAGGGATAGAGATCTGATCCTGCGTATGGCTAGGGAGCTAGAACACTACAACACGATGGAAACCGGATTTATATATAGCCGGACTTTTCGGCTGGTGTCCAGGCGAGTAGAAGATCCTACGAACCAGTCAAGAGACTCCTAAGGGATCGGCAGATACCATATGCTCTAATGTTCCCCGCCAAAATGAGGATTCAGCATGCGGGCAGAGCAAATTTTTCCGAATCTCCAGCTTAGGCCACGCATTACATCGAGTCTTCTATACCCCTCCCATCTAGAGGGTGCAGGCTGGCCCAAAACAACAGGCCCAGACCAGAGGATTAAGATACTTTTATAGCTGTACACTATCTGTACTGTCACACCAACAGGGCCATAGCCCTGGCAGTTCCTTGATTATTGCGGCTCCACTCTACATGATTGACGGAGTCGTGGAACGATTGGGTGGCCATGTGATGCAACACGGCTACCCCTGGAATGATCCAAGAGTTATTTTGGTCACATTGTCGAGTTGGGGTTGACGATGAGGGTGGGTGGGCAAAGGGAGGAATATTGGTTATTCTTTGAGTGCCTGGCAAAGAGTACCCCAGTCTATGGTTTGACTATGGTTTGTTTAATGTTTAAAAAAAAGTGGATGCATTGGGAGCAGCGCTGGTCGGCTGGCACATACGACACGTTATTAAGGGTCATGGAATTGGAAAGATTTGACACTATATAATGCCAGTGACGGGTTAATAATAAAACTGCTTACTTGGAATGTGAAGGTTCTGAACAACCAGGTTAAGGTCATACTAATGCTGCAAGAGACACATATGATGGGGACCACCAACTTACACATACTGCCTAAATGGGGATCTCAGCGTTTCTACACAGAGTACTCCACTCAGGCTAGGGGTGTCATCACCCTGATTCATCCAGGCTTGTGATTCTGCCCAGAGGGACATAAGGTGGACCAGCAGGGTAGATATGTGGTTGTATGGGGGAGGCTCGCTGGCCAGCAAATGCTTCTAGTTAATACATATGGGCCCAATATAGACGACCCTGCGTTTTATGTAAACATGTATCAACTGATTGCTGCCAGTCGACTATCTAATGTGATATGGGGTGGGGACTTCAATGTGGTAATTGACCCTGTATTAGATAGATCCTCCAAGGTCACCAGAACCCCCAGTAAAACTACCTCCACCCTAGGTGGCATCCTTACACAGCTGTCGATGGTAGATGCCTGGCGTATGATGCACCCCGGAGACAGGAACTACACTTACTACTCCTTGGTGCACAACTCCGAGTCCAGGATAGACTACTGGTTTGTTACATTGAACATGTCCTCTGCACTGCAGAATTGTGAAATCTTGCCCTGTACGTTCTCTGACCACTCTCCAGTGATGATAAAATTTAAAATCCAGGACACCCCTTGTCCCGTTCGCAGATGGAGGATGCCGAGTGGTATGCTGGGTGACCCCGGAGTGGTGGAAACACTACATGTTGAGATAGCTGAATATTTCACAAACAATTTGGGAACGGTAAACAGATACTCCACTGTGTGGGAATCATTTAAAGTATGGGTCACGGGGGTGTTGCTGTCCAAGTCGATTGGCATGCTGAAAAGCGTTCGCGCTGAACTCGCGGACATCGAAAATAAGCTTGAGCTATTAGAGGGGAGATATACTCGAACACACAATAGGGAGCTATTAGCAGATATTCACACACACTTAAAGAAGTTCGACAAACTGGCCGCTAGAGAAGTGCATTACATGGCTGCCCCCATGCGTGCACGTAGGTACGGGAAGGTAATAAGGCCGTCAGGACCCTCTCTAATCTTCTCAAACACGATAAGAAACCACACCAAATAACTAGTATACAGACACCACGGGGGGAGATACTCCTAAAGGAAGAGGAGATAAACCAAGAATTTGTCAAATTCTACACCAGACTGTACTCGAACCAAGATAAAAAATCCCCCACTGACATTGCAAATGATCTTGCTGCTCTCAACCTCCCCCAACTTGCAGAGGCACATTGTTTGGCGCTAGATCAACCAATATCGGCAGAAGAGTTGGTGGAAGCTATTAAAGGGTTGTCATCGGGTAGGGCATCGGGATCCGATGGGATAGGGGCAGAATTTGACAAGGAATTCCGTGAGGAACTGGTCCCGATACTCCTTCAAGTGTGGGAGGAATCCCTTGAATGCAACATACTGCCCCCGACCATGAGAGAGGCGGTGATCACAGTGCTCCCCAAACCGAAAAGGCCGCCGCAAGATGTGTCCTCCTACAGACTCCTATCACTAATAAATACAGATGCTAAAATACTTGCAAAAGTAATGGGCAATAGACTTTTAGCGGCGGTCCCCTTGCTGGTCCACCCCGATCAAAATGAGTTAATTCCCGCTAGGTCAACAGCCCTGAATCTCCGTAGACTCTTCGGGCTAATGGCGCAAATAGACCCCAAGAGAAGCACTGCCGCAATATCCCTAGACGTTGAGAAAGCTTTCGATTCAGTCTCCTGGGTCTATCTCCTAAAGGTGCTGGAGGCGTTTGGGGTGGGGCCCGGCTTTATTGGGTATGTCAAGCTATTATATACTGAGCCGGGAGCTCATGTACTGACCAATAGGTCCATCTCTGAACTCTTCTTGTTGGGTAGAGGCACCAGACAGGGCTGTCTGTTTTGGCCCCTGTTGTTTGCATTGACCATAGAGCCTATGGCTGCCGCGGTTAGACTGAGACACACTGATAAAGGCATAATCCGTTCAATTGATTTTGCTATATGCCGATGACACCTTATTATACATCTGTGAGCCTAACGCAAATATCACCCCTATAATGGCGGAAATACAAAATTTCGGGGATTACTCAGGGTAGACGGTTAACAGAGCCAAGTCTGAAATATTTCCACTCACGCCAAACACTGAGTGCCCTGCAACGCTAGACGGTCTCAAATGGTCGGATCAACATAGTAGATATCTGGGTATCCTGGTTTCAAGAGATAGGACCACTCTATCCCTGGACAATCACGAGGCCACACTGCAGTCCATCACCACAAAGCTACAGATTTGGGGTCGCTTGCCGTTGTCTTTACATGGTAGAGTAGCAGTCCTCAAAATGGTAATCCTCCCTAAACTGCTCTACTTGTTTGTTATTATCCCCATATGGCCGGGCAGACCATTCTTCGCTAAGTTTCGCTCCATGGTGGTGACGTTCCTTTGGAACGGGAAGACGGCCAGAATTGGCTGGGAGAAGATGACTGAGTCATATTCCACGGGCGGTATAGCGGCGCCTGACTTTGAGCTCTATTACTATGTGGCCCAAGCACAATTTGAAAAGCACTGGTATGATACTGCACAAGAGGCACGTCATGCATTAATAGAGGAATACACCACACATCCCCCGAACGTCCAATCTGTCATATTCGATTCACAGTATAAGGATAATTGCGAATACGACCCTGTAAATTGTACGGTTAAAGCATAGGAGGCCATATGTAGAAGATTGCAGATTGAGACACTGTACAATCCAGAGATACCTCTTTGCAACTACCCTGGTATACCCCCCACACATGACAGCACAATACAAGGAGCCTGGGACCCCAATATGGAAATGAAAATTGGTGATATGTTTATAAATGGCAAATTTGCGACCCTGGGGGAATTAACAAGAGCGTTTGGGGGTGGGCCACTCATAACACTTCAATACTACCGCATGCGTGCTCCATTCCAAAGGAAATTGCCACTATTCCCGGACGAACCCCAGTCACACCCATGTATACAGATGGTAACCGCAACGGGAGGCCTGGGTATATCTAGATTATACGCGGAGGTTCAAGCCCACACCCCCACGATAAACCATGTGAAAGAAAAATGGGAGCAAGACCTACAGATACCCATTGAAGACGTGAAATGGCATAGATATTGTTCCTTGACTAAGAAGGTCTCCCTGAATGCTGGGTTGCGGTTAATCCAATTAAATATACTTAACAGGCTACATTACTCTCCAATTAAAATTGCGAAATTCACCCCCACTGCATCGGATGCATGCCCTAAATATAATATGCCACAGGCAGGAGACTTTCACATGTACTGGGAATGTCGTGTGGTGATGAAGTTCTGGAAATAAGTTGCTGAAATGCTAGAGGAAATCACACAGATACCCCCAGACCTGAAGCCCCAAAAATATCTGTTTGGGGACATGGGTAAATGTTCAGAGAAATTGAGAAGATTCTTCAATGTGCATGTGCAGTTGCTAAAAAGTGTATCCTCCTTAAGTTGAAAAATGCTTGCCCACCCAGTATGAACCAATTTCTACGTGAACTGACCTATGTAAATGAATCAGAAGAAAAATATACCTATGCAACCTGTCCTCCGATGATGACGTATCTATGTAATATGTGTAAATGCTATAATCATGACGCCAATATTCCGTCCTGAAATATATGCTGTAGACGATGAGATGTCTTGTGTTCCTGTGTTTCCACTAATAAAAAGTGTTTGAAAAAAAAAAGCACAGGTTGGGTTGGAGAAGGAAAATAGGGGGTGAGGATGAAGGGCAGACTGGGAAACAAAGGCCACCTGCTAAAAGGGACTCCTCATCATGCAAACAACATGGTCAACACACCACGGCATGCAACCCAGAAAGAGAACCATGTCCAATAGTATCCATGCATATAAGGCTATGCCACCCCACTCTAGACTCCTCGCAACCCACCTACCCCGCCCCTCTTTGGACACCGCAGTTCATGGACAGATCATGACTCCCCAGCTGTTGCATCACCCTTAAACAGATTACACAACTTGGATGAGCTGTGCCCAGGAAGGGGTTGGGCATCATAGGGTGTAGTGCAAGCACTTGCAGGGACAACAAATAAACAGAAGCTGTGGAGAGGGGATGTTGTTCCACATGCATGTGCCCACAACGTGCAGTCACATACAGTGCAGTCACTCACAGTGCTGGATTTGAACAGCAAGTTATGGAAACAAAAGTCATGCAAAAACATTGAAGATGAGCGATCATACAAAAGAAACACTAAACAACAAGTGACTTGTATGGGGAACACAGATAAAGGCAGTCAGGGATCCACATGTGCAGACCAGTGCACACCTAGATGGTCCAAGTGCGCTAAATTGGTCCTGTGGAGTGCAGGGAGACATACAGCCAGGACACCCTGCCATCTGCGTACAAGTGGGCTGATGTACACCCCTTGGCCAGGCACCTTGCAGACCGAAACAAGACAGACTCCTGCAAACCAACACAGCCATGACAAGCAGTGCAACAATCCCATGTGCCTGAAGGGAGCCCTAAGCAGGTCAGTTGTGGCTGGGACATAACATGGGTTATGGCCTACGACCTGCTTGGTGAAAGAAAGAGCCATGTTCCTTGATATGATATGATATGATAGGTTATTTATAACATGCTTAATACCCAGAGGTTTCTAAGAGCGGACCCAGGGATCGAACCTGTGTTGCTCTGTGTCGTCTTGTTTCCAAGGTGAGCATGTTGCCACTGAGCTATCCTCCCGAGACATCCTCCTTGTGCCTTATGAAATGAAAGGTGGCCCACCACTTGGCCAATGCTGAATGGGAGGGGGTATCAGAGTGTGGGAGCCTTGATGGAGAAAGAGGCATGTCAAATTCAAGTTGAATTAAGTGCAGGGATCACAAAGAGTAGTGTAGAGCCTGATGTGAGGTATCTGTAGTGTCGTCAGGTTGTGAGCCAGTGTTGGACGAATTATAAAGGCACATCTCGTGGAGAGCCCAGTTGGTAATGCAAATGGCCATGAAGGTGGTGTGTTAGACAATTGGAAGCCAGTGGAGCACAAAGAGTGAATGAGTCATGGGGGTGAGTGCAAGGATGAGGCATTGTTCAGGATCTGTAGTAGCTTCATGAGATGATTGCCAGGGCCATACACATACATGGAAAAAGAGCAATCTAGGTCGGAGAGGATAATTGCCAACATTGACATGGCTCTGTGAGGGTAGGATAGCCAAGGGAAGGATCATTCAAGGATGGGGAGTTGTAGATGATAGGACCTATGAGCAGTGTCCATGTGGTGACAGAGTGTTCAGTCATAAACCATGGAGCATCACAGTTACTTCACTGAGCTGAATGCCGTGGGAGTGTGGACTAGGGATCACAGCCAGGGGGTGGCTTGGTAGAAGAGTGCAATGTCACTGCAAACATGAATCTGTCCCAACAGTATTCATGAGGAGGTGGCTAGCTGCTATGCAGCGTTTGGAATATATGTGTCCTGAGACGAGATCAAAATGGTGATCTGTAAATGGATGTGTGTGTAATATGTGTAGTTGTAGCAGGACAGGTCATCTAACTGGATAAGGGCGGAGAATTGGCTCAGGCATAGGTTGAAGAGTAGGGTGGATAGGGAGTACACATACAGGATCCCTTATGAGACATGGGGTATAGAGAGGAGAAGGGTGGTTGGAAGAAGACTTGAGAACGGTCAGCGAGGCAATAGTTAAACCATCAGAATGCAGAGTCCATGATGCCGGGAGAGTGGAGACTGAGGATGAGAATGCTGTTGTTGAATGTGTCAAAGGCTCAAGGGAGTTCAGTGCCACACAGACTCCTGAGACTGCTGTCCTTTGTGGAAGTGAAACCACAAACCCAAAGCACATGCGTGGATGATTAAGGGGGGATACACAAACAGACATGTGGACAGACTCACATCTACACTGACAGTCACCTCACATGATCCATGCAAATCCTAAGTGTGCCACTGCATGCAATATTGTGGTGCACACATACCCAGCCATTAACATGATTGACAGTACAAAACCGTACCTGCCACCATAGCTGTCCCGAAGTTATTCCCTCATCCCCTCCACCTAACACTAGGCCTCTGCATTGGGAATGGAGGATCCATGTCCGGTAGAGGGCAGATGGACTAGGAAGATGAAAGGGTGCTGGGTGGACCTCTCCTGGAGTGCTGTTCCTGGATGAGACAAGATCCATGCAACAACATGGGACATCGGATTTTACCAGTTATAGGAGTAATTTGTGAAGATATGAACATCAATGTTTAGTGTGATCTGCACCTGTAAGTGCAATCCTGTTGCAGTTAAGTGAGCAATGCAAGTTGACACCGCTGCACGTCCAGTCCTTCACTCGTAAAGGCCTCAAAAGGGCAACAACACATCTCTCAGGTGCAAATGAAAAAAAGCAAAATGTGTCAATCCTGGACAGGGGTGAAAGAAAAGTGTCCATCTTGGACAGGAGGAAATAAATCCATGTCCACATGAGTGCTTAGAAAAGAGTCAACAACAAATCCCCCAAAAAAGAAAAACCCCTCCCTGAGTTCATGGACATCAGGGCACAGGTTGTAGAGGTGGTGTGGAGCTGCCATCCTGTGGTGGATCCTAAAATGGTGCTGGTGTGGTGGTGCATCCTGTCCATCCTGCAATGGAGAACTCTGGTCTTCATTGGCTAAGGCCACCTGTGATACTGATTCATGCACTAGCATCCTAATAATGGAGAGGTCTCGATGAACATCCTCCTGAGTGGCCACAGAGTCTGTATGTGCGCTCACTCGTGATGCATCAATTTGCTGGCATAGCGTCTACCTCAAGGGGTCCATCTTCTCATGGAGCTGGGACCTTATAGCCGAAAGTTCCTCATCCAATGAAATCCTCAAGCTCTCCTTCTCACAGTGATTGGAGTCTCTTGTTGCCAACATCTCCTGCTTCAGGGCTTCTATATGTGCCATTGCATCTTGATGCAAGGAGTCCTGCAGAGACTTCAGATCAGCCCGTTGTCCCTTGAGGTTGGCCTCCACACCCAGTTTGTGGGAGAGCCTTGAGGACTGCATCTCAGCATGATGTTTCTTCACCAGGCTGTCCAACAGTCGATGCTGATGTTCCTGAGAGGCGAGCTGCTGTGCATCCCGGGCATCTGGTGAGATGTTCTCAGCCATGTAATGGATGTCCGTGGCCATCTCATGCATTACCTCGCCATGTCGGATGGTCGCATGAAGCATCTGCTGCTCCGATTCCGTCTGTCTGGCATACACACATCCAGCACATGTGCTGGGCAGATGAAGGTAGGATGTGGGGTCCAAGCCTATCGCAGTGGGACCCCTGTCCTTTGCTGCAGGATTGCAACTCTTTGTTGGACATCAGTCCCTGAACCTGATTCCAACTCAGGTGAAGGCGATCTTGCAGCTGTAACAACTGTGAACATGGGGATTACCACTGACCAGACCCATCACTCCTGGATCTCCTCCTCAGACTCAACGGCCCCATCCAGACTGCTCATTGGGGGAGCCTCCATGTCCACTTTGTCATCCATATCTAATTCAGCATCTTCACTTGCAGAGTATGAAGAGTCATAAGTGTCAGAAATCTTGACTGAGGAGTGTCTGCAGCACCGGTGGATTTTCATGGCATACGACACGCCAATCTCCACTGGTTGTCTGCTGTATGACTGCCACCTCTTCCTCCTCCACCTCTGCATCCACTGCATCATCACCTGCACAGAGACAGACAACAACATTTTGCGGCAGGAGTACCTTGCCGAACATACATATGTGCATTACAATGCATACAGCCACAAATGGCCAGACACACATACATCACACATTATGACTGGACACTCTGTGAGCTCTACGTCACAGATGAATGACATGCACAGTCATGGCTGGGCATATCAGATTCTGCAACATAGCATGGTCTGTGACTGTGAGGGTACATACATCAACCGGGCATGAGTGACAGTGATACCCATCAGTGGAAGAATGGAGGTATGTGCATCATCAGTGATCCCATACCCAACTCCAACATTTACTTGTTGAAACATCTGGAAGTGTGACCTGCACATCTGATGACCCACAATTTCATGCAGGCATATGTGGTGCCATGATATCACCAACCACCATTACATCATTCCCCCTGCAAGATGCGATTTGGAATGGACAAAGGCACCATTGCATGGCCACTGCTCAATTGACACTCCATATGTGGAATGCACTACTCCGAAACAACTATTTGTCACCCACATCTCATCCCATCGGCAAGATTGCCTCATACGTCTATGCGCAGACATTGTTGCTCATTCATGTCTACTGGCTGCCAGGCCCTGGTAATGGGTGACTGTGAAAACTTGCACACAATTGTGCTATGGAGGGAGTTGTTTCCAGTCACCTGCCAGCAAAATCAAGTGCGAAAAATACAAGTACCAGAATCACCAGAGCTAATTAACTTGTCACACCTGAAACAGAAATGCAGACCGCCTGAAAAAACGAAGAAATTCAGCCTCCCTGAAGATTGATGAAGTCATGAAAACGTGTGTTAGGAGGAGAAGCTAAAGACTGGTAACAGAGTGCCTGCCTTCACATATTTAAACATTGTTCCAGGAGTCCTGGGCTCACAGGGCAGTGCAACAGGGCCATCATGCCTTACATTGGAGAGCCACAACCATGGCTTTCTCCCTCCCCCCATCAAGGGGTAGATTTGTGCTATAGAGGGAGTTGTTTCCAGTCACCTGCCAGCAAAATCAAGTGCGAAAAATACAAGTACCAGAATCCTCAGAGCTAATTAACTTGTCACACCTGAAACAGAAATGCAGACCCGCCTGAAAAAATAAAGGAACTCAGCCTCCCTGAAGATTGATGAAGTCATGAAAACGTGCGTTAGGAGGAGAAGCTAAAGACTGGTAACAGAGCGCCTGCCTTCACATCTTCAAACACAATTCTGTGATACTACGTCATGATTGTCACACCCAATGGACGATACACATGCAAGACACTGTTAATGTGTACAGTCACATGTGTGTTGCATGCCATTGCACATGCACACGATGCACAATTTCCTGGTCCAGGTGGAGGTGCTGACTTCCCGGGGAGCAGAGTTCAAGTCACAATAGGGGTGATCACAGGAATGTTCCGTCTTACACAGCTGCCTCTGAGTACCCCGCTGGTATAAAAATATGCATTACTATGCATATGCATTACTATGCATTATTGTGCTCCCAAACACCTGGGTATGAGCACAATATAAATAAAATATCATATCATATATCATATCATGCATCAAATAGAGGAGTGCATATTGAGAACACAGCTACTAAGATGCTCTTGATACACACACCCTCTGGCTTGCACCCCCCAAGCCCTAGTGTCCAGCTCATGCCCAAAGTGTTGACAGAGTCATTCAAGAGGGGACAATTCATGACTGATGGCTCATTTAAGCTTTTGCATTTTCATTTTGAAGGCAAGCACAAAGCATCAGTTAGCTGACCAAATCTACAGATTCCGACAAGAAAATGAACATGCCACACAGAAAAACCTCTAAAAAATGTACTTAATTTCCATGTCTTGTCATTTCACGTGCAACAACCTTTCATGAATATCACTTCATAGCTACATATGGTGCATGCCAGAGAAGGTTAATTGCGATATCGTTGACAAAGTGCTCTAGTGGCTGCATTGGGACATGGACTACATGCATCCCATCACCATCAATGTACTCTCCATTTTCTCAACATGCCAACCACGGTCAGATGGCTCCTCAATGTGACTTTGCACCTTAATTAGGACAGCAGGTTCCTTTGTGTCACTGTGCAGACCATAGTCCGTGTACAATCAATGCCGGGATATGTGTGCAGCAATGATTAGTGCGCTGCCCAAGTCACCACCCTGTTCGTCAATGTGTCCATGTGCTGTTCTATATGTAACAACACATATGACTCGTTCTGTCTGACGTGTCAAATCAGTGCTTGTCCCAGGTCTACCAGCACCCTGTGTAAGATTTCTCAGGGGCATGAACCCCCCTTATGTTAGCCCAGCTCCATTCATGAATAGGCGGTGTCACTTTCATTGTGAGAGCTGGCAGCGTCCTATATTTGCCTTGGCCCTGTGTGACCGCACCACTTGATCATCTCTTGAGCCAATTCTGTATCACTTGTCCATACAATAGCGCACTGGAAATGTTGACATATGCAGTGGGCCATACTGTCCCCACACTTAAACACATGAATCAATCACAGAAGTTCCCTAAAATTGAAAGTCCACTGGACTAAACACCCATACTACACCGCCACACCATGATATTCATTGGCTGGAGGCCAGCACTAATAACAGATGCTAATGCCAGCTCTGTCAGCCAAAGCATGGTCCTGCTATTTTGTGCATGAATAACCCCTGAGGTATGCGCAATGGAGGGAATTCAGTGGCTGGGGAAATGTGGACCCTATACGACGTATCAGAAGCCAGTTTTATTCAAAGCACTTCATAAGCTCATTATTGGTCAGGCTAATGTTCGTAAGTTGAACAATCTTTCTGTTCATTTGTACTTCCTGTTTGGGTGTCTCTTGTAGGGCATATGTTCCTGTCTGTAGACATTATTCACCAAAGATGTTTCTGTTTTGTTGACTGGGGGTAATCCCCACATAAAACTAATTCTAAAACAACAAAGATGAAATATTTAAATGTTTTTGCACCTTTTCAAAGAATTAATATATGGGGTGTTGCGTTAGGGAATAGAAAAAAGTGGGGGATGTGTGGGAGTGTGGAGGGTCCAGCCCCGCATTACAAAATGAAAAAAGTTAAAAGAAATGAAAAATAATTGGCGATTCCTCAGAAATGTTTGCCTGCACATGTTGCATGCTTACAGCTCTGGCTGTCAGGGATGCATGTTGCTAGATGTAATAGGGTGGAGAGGTGCCCAGCAGGTGTTATAAGACCTCTCCACCTGCTTGCATGGCCATGTAGTGTGTAGTCAGATTATGACTGTCTTGTAGGATCCTGCATACGACTGGGTGTCTTGACACCAATGTGTTCCCAGCAGTACCCCAGACCAGATATGCTGCATGCATTCAGTGGTTCCCAACCCTACCAAGGGACTCACTGCACACCCCTGTGCCCCTGTGTTCTGCCTCCCTGCGACACACTGCAGGGGGGTTGGACTTTGCCAGGGGGCCTTTTCCATGGTCCGCGTGTGCCCATTGTGATCCTTTTGAAAGCCTGGTGTCATGTTGGACCTTGGGTATGCATGGTAGGCCCAGAGAGCGGGCCAGCTACATATGTCCAGATGGACTTCAATCTGGTATGTACTCCTGTTGCGTATATGAGGAGGCATGCCACTTTAGGTAAGGTCTCCTCCTTTGTCCCCCAGGGTACACAGTTCACTTGTCCGCATAGTCGCCTTACTCAGGTCTACTGTTGACAGTGTTTCACAGTCCTGTCTGCCACCACTTGCTACTCGCTGACATACCCAGGTTCATCACATCCACAGGACAGAAAAGGGCCGTACACCACGCAATGTGCACACAGAGCTTTGGCCGCTGGTGGCACTCTTCCGAGAAGGTAACTACTTTTGCAGCCAAGCAGGATGCTTGGCCGGCAAATTACCCTCAGTGACTTGCACCGCAACTACAGGGCAGGCCATCCATCTGGCTCCCTGCATTCCACAGGTTGATCTTGGGCACCTGGTTCATCTCCGGTTAGACTGCTTGTCCAGCCATGACCATTGAGACAGGAAATAACCTGCCACCTGCATAGGGTCGATGTTGACTCAAGGTCATGCACCCTGTGGGAGAGCACCCTTACATGGCTGTCCCTCCCATACAAGCAGTGAAGGAGCAGAGCTGGTCAGCAGTTCACCAGTGCTCATGTGAGAGTACAAGAATGGTGTGCTGATCACATGGCCTGGCAAACACCCAGTGGGTGTGGGCCCATGTGAGCCTGGCCCTTGAACCTCTCCACCAGGCTCAGTTTCCTAATGCAGATGAGGGTGACAACAGTTTTACGGGTGCCATCCCACCCTCCCATACATCAGTGTAGTGTACATGGGCTGCAGCCGCACCCTTCATGCATTAATATTGCCTGGGCCCAGGCCAGTCCATCCACCCATACAGCTGGTCCACTAGGGCATGTGTTACCAACATGGCCCATTACCTAGCAGCATCGGGCCATCCACTGACACTGAGGTCACATGCACAGGCCAGAGGGTGTGACGCTCATCCCAGCCCACACATCTAGCTAATGTCACCTGGTGACATATTTATATCAGATTTGGCGGACTGCTACATTAGGGCAGGTTGCCAAGCAGTTGGGGCACGCAGACATCTCGGGAAGGTACTACTCTGTTGTGGTAAAGGCATGGACCCAGTTGTGCACATTGTGGGCACACACCTGTGTGCCACTGTGTAGGCCATG
This sequence comes from Ambystoma mexicanum, assembly GCF_040938575.1. NCBI lineage: Eukaryota > Metazoa > Chordata > Amphibia > Caudata > Ambystomatidae > Ambystoma > Ambystoma mexicanum. The sequence goes on from NC_090927.1 coordinate 962,972,361, forward strand.
ACTGTCAAGTTTAGCTGTCGCATGGGTGACTCCTTGTGGCCGTCCTGTTTGTAGCCATTCCCACGCTGCCTATGTATGTGAACAAGTAAGACGATTATTGATAATGTGAGACATACAATGGTGTTGGTGAGACATGTGGCCAGGTGCACTTCCCATGGCCCTTGCTGCATGTCACACTTGTGTCACTTTGTCATTGGTACTGTGACATTGCATGATTTCTTGAAATGTGTTTGTGGCCACACAACAATGTGCTGGGTTGACATGTGCGTGTGTCATGACTGTGAGTCATCATTGTCCCTACCGAGAAAGAGAGAGAGAGAGATAAAGAGAGAGAGAGAGAGAGAGAGAGAGTGTGTGTGTGTGGGGACCGGGGCCACCACACTCAGACACAGACCCCAGCCAGTAACCATTGCCACCACTTCACCTGAGAGTGAATAGGCTGGGGGAGCACCAGTACCATCAGATGAGGCTGCTGATGTTAAGTCCCAGGATGGAATTGTGGTGGGAGACAGCTCAGGAGCTGTGGGGCTGTGGCACAGGGTGCTAACACACAGGGCCCATCAAGGGTAGAAGACCCTCTGGAGTCATCTGGGTTGATGGAGGTGGAGGCCATTGCAGCCCAGCCCAAGGGGTCAGGTGGGGCATAGAGGAAGTGTAGTCCACAATAGAGGGTTCTGCACAACCTCTTGTCCCAGGGCCATCAGCTGCAGCAGTGACCACCTTCCTGGATGCCTCCACCTGAACTATTGACCCGCTTCTGGCCAAAGTGTCCATCCAGGTTCAGGCGCTGCCCTTGCTGGCTGGGTTCATGAGGCAAACTGCCTCATTTGTGATACTGTACAAGCGTCTCACCAGGAGCTTGTAGAACATCATAATGAGATGTGATGCTTCCTGGCCCAGCTGGCAAAAGCGCTTCTCTTGGGTTGAATCTCTGGGCTGGCCAGTGCAATGGCCCCCTCCTCTACTGCCTCCTCTGTGCCCTAGTTGTCCTCCAGAGGGTCTTCTGTGCCACATGCCACCACGGCACCCTGTGCAAACACCACCACCACCCAGTCTGGTTCTGCATCCATCCCTGCCCAACATGGAAGTCCCAAGAGTTCCACGTGTGGTGGTAACAGTGCCTGCCCAAGCAACAACACACAAACAGGCAGTGAAGAGACAGCTGGCACTTCAGGGCTGTGGAGATTCTGTACGCCTGCAACAAATGTCATCTGGTCGCAGGGCATACATCCGGATCTCCCACTCTAGTGGCAGCAGCAGACTGTGACTGTGAGGAGGCAGATAACTGCAGATGATTCAATCCGGAGGAGGCACTTGGCACATGTGAGGAAGGAGGAACACATTGGATCCCTCCAGGCCATGTGCACTGTGTGTGGTCGCTACTGGAGGCAGCTGGTGGCAGAGAGGCAGTCAGGAAGGGAAGCTGCAGTGATGGTGGCCAGGGCTAAGGTGGAGCCGAGGTGGGCAAGGAGGCTGGCTGCCAGCCTGGCGGATACTTGCAGGTCAGCAGAGGATTCAGAGGCAACAATGGAGGCATGCCTAAAGGAAGAGTACATGGAATGTGACTCAGCCCTGGTGGAGATGCTGTCTGAGACTGAAGAGAGATAGCCCACTGCCTTTGCATATAGTTCATTAGGATTAGGTTTCATTTTTTACTTTTATTTATTTTTTATACCTTGACACTTTTAAACTTCTCTTAATTTTATAGTATATAGTTCTATTTTAGTACAGGTTTGCAATCAGTTAATTCCACGCTTCTTGCAGTCTCTTTGTCTGTGTGCAATTTTTTTTTTTATGTTCTCCCAGTGCATGTGTTTGGTGTCGGTCATGTGGATTGGGGCCTCACTGTATGTGTCATGCTGTTACTGTGATGTTTGCGTGGGAGGTGTGCGCATGTGCTTGACATGTAGGTGTGGGGCCATCAGACAGCTAAGGGGGAACTGGATGATTTTCTGATTACTTTCAGTGTGCAGGAGCACTGCGTGTTTGGTGTCAGTGTGTTGGTGTTGTTGGAGTAAAGGCTTTTGGTGTGTGTGTAATACTGTATATACAGGTATGGTTGTTGTGATGTGTGAGATGTCTGATGATGGTGTTTGCAGTCACTCATTGGGGATGGATACTCACTTGTTCATATGTATTGACACATGTTCCACATGTTTACGTTGTGTTTTGTATCTGGTGTCATATCATGAGCCTTTGCACATTCACTACTGGAGGTGGAGTTCATTTTACATGGATTTCCTTTCTGGTTCACTGATATTTAGGTGTTTGTTTGGTACTTGCTTGACAACGTGTATGTGCCATCACTTCATTCACTGTTGTGGGTATTTGCCATTGTGGGTGTCGCAGTGATATCTGGACTCACTGTGGATAGGGGGCTGGACAACTCACTTGTGCAGTAGATGGTAGATTGCATTGTCATTCCCACATCATGGTCACCCACCCGCACACATCTGCAATCACCCACTACCTGCTCTCATTTCATGCATCACCTCTGCCACTGGAATGCAGCTGAGCCCCATGATTGATGTTTCAGTCTAGAAGCACACATTACCTGAGTTGCACACTCTCTGACTCTCTTCCTATCACCCATACACAGGCCTCTTCTGCTTTTGTCATTGGCAGGGACTTTGCCACCCCTACCTACTGGCCTACTTTTGCACAGGCTGAAATGCACACAGGCATTCTTTATGATTATGCCCAATCTGTGATTCATTGTACTTTTGTCCTCAAAGGGCATTCACTGCAGTGCGTTGAGGACATTGCAATGGCACAAAGGCACTATACATATGCTACATTGCATTTAATTACCATGTCACATGTATATGTGGTGGCCACAGACAGTGTGGGTGGTGCAATAGTGTGCTGTCCTTTTGTGGTAAGCTGGTTCTGGTCTACAAGGGAATGATAGAAGATGCTCCTGTCCTGGATTCAACAGCAGTGCTCCCAGTTGACCGTGACGGAGGAGGATATGTGACAGGTATACTTGATGGTGGATGTAGGCCAGGGAGTTGAGGTAAGTTGAAGCTCCACATTAAACTGGTTGGGGGGCAGACTGACAGAGGGCTGCCAGGGGTGATAGACTTAGGAGAGCGGGGTGGTGTCAGGACTTGGGTGGGCTGCCTGAGGGTTGGGGCAGAGGTCAGGGAAGGGGTGTATTAGCAGCAGGCTGGAAATGGGGGCTGCGGCAGAGGTCAGGGGGTGGTGGGTGGTGACAGGACATGAGGGGGCTGTCTGGGGTTTGTGTCGGAGATCAGGGGTGTGTGGGGGGTGTACTAGCAGGGGGTTGCCTGGGGCTAATTGTAAAGGACAGCAGTGAGGGGAGGGGGTTGTACTAGCAGGGTGCTACCTGGGGGTTGTGGTGGAGGTCCGGGGGTGGTGGGTGTTGTCAGGTATTGAAGGGTCTGCCTGGGGGTTGTGGTGGAGGTCAGGGGCTGAGGTGAGGGGATGAGGGGAGTGCACTAACAGGGACTTCCTGGGGGTTGTGGAGTAGGTCAGGGCGTGGTGGATGGTATCAGGACTTGGAATGGCTGTCTGGGGGTTGTGGCAGAGGTCAGGGGTGTGTGGGAAGGGGGTGTACTAGCAGGGGCTGCCTGGGGCTTGTGGTGGAGGTCAGGAGGTTGAGGGGACGGGGTGTACTAGAAGGGGGATTCTTGTGGTTGTGGTGAAGGTCAGGCGGTGGTGGATGGTGTCATGGCTTGAGGGTGCTGTCTGGCGGTTGCAGCAGAGGTGAGGGGTGTGTGCGGAGGGGGTGTACTAGCATTGGTCTTCCTGGGGGTTGTGGCAGAGGTCAGGGAGGTGGGGGGAGTGGGGTGTACTTGCAAGTGGCTGCCTGGTAGTTGCGGCATAGGTCAGGGTGTGTGGGGAGTGGGTGTACTAGCAGGGGGCTACCTGGGGGTTTTGTCAGCGGTCAGGGGTGAGAGGGCAGGGGAGTGTACCAGCAGGGGTTTGCCTGGGGGTTGGGGCCAAGGTCAGAGGGTCTGAGGAGAGGGTGTACTAGCAGGGTACATCCTGGGAGTTGTAGCGGAGGTCAGGGTGTGTGGGGAGGTAGGTGTACTAGCAGAGGGCTACGTGGGGCTTGTGGAGGAAGTCAGGGGGGTGGGGGTTCACTAGCAGGGGGCTGCCTCAGGGTTGTGGCGGAGGTCAGGGGGTGGCGGGTGGTGTCAGGACTTGAGAGGGCTGCCTGGAGGATGTGGCAGCGGTCATAGGTGTGTGGGGAGGGGAGTGTACCAGCAAGGGGCTACGTGGGGCTTGTGGCGGAGGTCAGGGGGTTGAAGCGAGGGGTGGTGTACAAGCAAGGGGCTTCCTGGGGGTTGTGCCAGAGGTCAGGGTGTGGGTGGTGGTGTCAATGCTTGAGGGGAATGTCTGGGGGTTGTGGCAGAGGTGAGAGGAGGGGGTGTACTTGCAGAGAGCTGCCTGGGGTTGTGGCGGAGGTCAGGGCTGTGTCGGGAAAGGGTGTACTGTCAGGGGGCTGCCTGGGGTTTGGTGCAGAGATCGATGGGGTGTTGGGTGGTTTCAGGACTTGAGCGGACTGCCTGGGGGTTGATGGTCAGGGGTGTGTGGGGAGGGGGTGCTCTAGCAGGGGGCCATGTGGGGCTTGTGGAGGAGGTCAGGGGGATGAAGGGAAGGGGGTGTATAAGCAGGGGCCTGCCTGGTATTGTGGCAGAGGTCAGGGGAGTGGTGGGGGCGTGTCAGGACTTGAGGGGGCTACCTGAGGGCTGTGGTGGAAGTCAGGAGGTCCGTGGAGGGGGTGTATATGCAGAGGGCTGCCTGGGGGCTGTGGCAGAGTTGAGGAGTGTGTGGGGAGGGCAGGTACTAGTAGGGGTCTGCCTGGAGGTTACAGGGGATGTCAAGGGCCGAGGGGAGGGGGTGTACAAGCAGGAGGCTGCCTGGGGGTTGTGGCGGTGGTCAGGGGGGTGGGTTGTTTCAGGACTTGAGGAGTCTGCCTGAGAGTTGTGGCAGAGGTCACGGGTTGAGTGGAGGGGGTTGTACTAGCAGGGGGCTGCCTGGGTTTGTGGCAGAAGTCAGGGGTGGTGGGTGGTGTCAGAACCTGAGCGGACTGCCTTGGGGTTGTGGCAGAGGTTAGGCGGTGAGGGCAGGGGGTTGTACTAGCAGGGGGCTGACTTGGGTTTGTGGCGGAAGTCAAAGCGGGTTGTGGGGGGTGTCAGGACTTGAGGGGGCTATCTGGGGGTTGTGGCAGAGGTCAGGGGTGTGGTATCAGGACTTGAGGGTGTAGGCCAGCAGTTTAGATGCATTGAAATTAGGGGTGACGGCTCTAGTTTCACCAGGATGCTGCCTTGAGTTATGGGGGACAGCATGCAGTTTTGCTGGGGTGCTAACTTGAGTTACGGGGAGATGGCATATAGTTCTGCCACATTGCTGCCTTGAGTTATGGGTTGACGGTACACAGTTTTGCTGGATTGCTGCCTTGTATTACGGCGTACAGCATGCAGTTGTATGGGTTCTGCCTTGAGTTACCTGTTGACAGCATGCAGTTTGGCGGGGGTGCTGCCTTGAGTTACAGGTTGATGGCATGTAGTTTCGCCGGGGTGCTGCCTTGAGTTATGGAGGACGGCACACAGTTTCACCAGGGTGCTGCCTTGAGTTATGGGTTCACGGTCTGCTGCTTTGTGGGGGTGCTGGATGATGGGGCAAAGGTAGGCGCAACGGTTGTTAGTTGGCGCTGGTATTTGTTTGTGTGGGGCGTGTTGTGGGCATTCGAGGCGCAACTCGATTTTCTTTGGGCCTCGGGTAAATTTGCGCTTTTGAATGCATGAATACACAGAACGCGCAAAAATTCTCAAACGTGCAAGGAGGAACAAGGTTGTTTATGGCGCTATGTAATTTGCAGGGATATTACACTTTTTTCTATGAATTAGGCCTTTGTGGCTAGTCCTACACCTCCCTCATGTTGGCCATGAGGCAATAGAGGAGATGGTGAAATTGGCTCAAGATCGAACTTCTCAACAACAGTAAGAAGAAGGATTTGCTTTATTACAGTAGAGTTGTATCAAGTTCTTATTGCTCTGAGATTCGATTGACAGGATAGCACCTAAATTGGACAAAAGTTGTCAAATTTCTTTAATAAGAACAGTGGCCTGGCTAATCGGGCCATTATTAAAAGAGATTTTGTAACCTGTCGAACTGGGGATGAACAGGTTCTGGCCTTCTGTTTTGTCATTTTGCAATGCAAAAATTACAGCACACCAGAAATAAAGGTTGCAAAAACTGTCTGAACAGGCGAAATAAAAAAGCACTGTCAGAGCAAAGATATAAATGTGAATAACAATAAACCACAGAATGCACAATAAAACCGAGATTTTAAAATTTACGAATAAAACAAACTGTGCGGCACATCCAAATTATTACTCCCTTTCTGCGCAGTGCAAGTCCACAATAATTATTGTATAGTTTACCAAGTTGTGCTGAAAAGAAGAAGTAAGCAATTGTATAGGCTGCCTTTTCTAAATAGAAATCCACAACTTCCAACAGAGTGGATAGAGACATTAAAACCAATGATAGAGGTATGGGCTTTAAAAACACATTTTCAATTTCTCAAATGATTTTCAAGTCCTTGTTAAGTCTAAATCAACTATGCCTGAATGCTCTCTGCTGCCATCCGAACACACCTCGCTTCACCTCATCTCACCGCAGTCAATGACCAAACATAGACAGGCACAGCAGCCACAGAGCATCACGGTAGCACCCCACCAGCCCGGTCCTTGGTAGATATACCATACAAATGATATCCTGCAAGGACCAGAGTAGCCACAAGAACCACAGTGAACATCAAAACCTAAAACCAAATCCAAAAAAACTGAATTGAGCTCCTCACTCCACGCCTCACTCTAGCGAAAGGCCACATATGGCACAGCATGGCCTACAATACTTGTAGTTGTCAAAATCCTCCCTACGCCCTTTACACTAAAGCCACTTCTACAGACAGAGCCGGCAAACACAATAACAAAGAGGTAAAAATAGGTAAGAGGAGTAAATGAGCACAGAATATCCACCAATTCAGGCAAGAAAGAGAGCAAATGTCAAAGGGAACAACCAGAGCCAACTACCGCCTACAGATCTAGACAGATTATGGTCTCCCCCCCTCCACTTTAGTGGCATACATTATTCTTTTGTCATACCCTCACACCCACTTCACCTATTCTTTCCATTTCTTGTAGCATTCCCAGGAGGGGGCCTGCTAAGGCTGGGTAAGAAGGGGAAACCCAACAAGGGTCTCCTACACTTAGACCCACATGCAGCTGCGTGCTGCCTCAGACTGCCAGACCCTGTGCATGGGGCCACATAGAGCCACGACCTCCACCGCCAGGTAGACTAGAGGAAGGCACCTTCAGGCATCAAGTCAGCCCACTCTGCCCCACAATTGGCCGTCTTGGACACCCAACATCTACCACTCTTTATGTATACTATGCCAATTGGCAAATGATTAGATATAAAAATAAAGCTATAAACGTTTTGACATAGTGGCCTTTAGTAAAAACACTTATACATAACCAAAACCATCTGTGTAATTTTGGTATCAAATGGTCTACTGTAACTCCTACAGTTGTCAGAGTGTTTGTGCATTACTGACTGGGGATGAGGTTGGCTGGGTCCAGCCCTGCAGCCTGGTTTTGTTCTCTGCTGGAAAGGCATGACATTTTCTCTGAGGAACAGGATACACTGTCAGGCGGTAGGGTGGAAGCCAGCGCTTCAAAGGAAGCTCTGAAAGCACAATGGAGAAGTCCCACCATGGGGATAATTACTTGAGTCTTTTTGATCAGGCAGACAGGAGAGGGGTAAGTATAGTGATGCATAGGTGAGAATCTGTCAGCAGAAGAAGGGCCCCCACATATTGGACATTTTTAGATCCCACTCTTTTGTTCGTGCCCTCACAACTTCCTGCAGACATGGTACTCTGGCAGCTGATATCAGAAGTCAAAAATCATGTTACAACAGCTGAGATTCGCCCATTACAGAAGGACCAATCTGTTAGGGCAACATTATTATATAAGGGTGGAGTGCCCCCCGTGCCCTCCTTAATTGAATCATCGTTGTACCCAAAAAGAAGAAGGATTTCAATGAAAACATATTGGGTTATCTGTCTGGCCAAAGTCCCATGCCATTGCTGTGAAGATAAGAATTTCCAAGAAGCTGGAAACCTTGCTTTTGTGCTTCATAGAAGAGAATGAAGTTATATCAAGCTATTGTAGCAGAGCGAACATACTCAGGGACATTCAAACTCAGAGCTGCCCACAAACTGTCCCACAGCAAGGGTTCCATCCATGTGATGCCATTCTCTGATGCCATCTCATTCTGTTGGATTGCATCAGAATAAGAACCATAGACGCTGACAGGGCACTATACAACTTCTAATGGAGGAAAAAGATGAATAAGAAAAAGTGCATAAGGCACTACAAAAAACAGAACCCAGAGCATCTTCCGCTCTTCAAAATACGAAACCACAAAATAGGATGGTGGGACGGGTATGCAGCTAACTACTTGAATTTGAAACCCTGAGATTTGTTACAAACCCCTCACTCTTCCAAATTCACCATATGCTGGAACACTCAACCACATGCACAGGTTTGGAAAAAAGGGTCTGACCCATGGCACACATCAGGGAGTGTTTACCTTTACTGGATTCCCAATACGTATCCTCTTAGATACACATCTGTGTCTCAGATCATCAGTCATCTTTGTTATACAATTTGTATGTTCCACTGTCCCTCTAAGGCTTTCATCAGTCCAGTCTGCCAATTGTGCACTGCCCATCCCACCTTGGCACACCCTTTTGTTCAGTTTTCTACTGCAGAGAATTTCAAAAGGAGGCAATCTCAGGGCATGCTCACTGTCTTCTCCCTGTCTTAGATCCAATTTGACACTATCCAACAAGGTGTGGTTGAATCTCCCCATGTTCCCATTTGACTGGGATGGTACAACGCACACCTCAAATGATTGACCCTGCTCTGACCAAAAGACGCTCCACCTTTGTTGGGATTGATTGCATCCGGTTGTCAGTTCAGAGCCCAGCAATGGCTCCTGATTGACAGCCAAATTAAGTCTGAAACTCTTTGTATGGTCTATCAGGCTGTTCATGGTTGTGGAGCAATTTATCTTTGTCAGAAAATCAGTACATACTGCCCCTATTGGAACTTTCACTCAGCAAATCAATATCTACTCTATGTTTGCTGTTTTTTTGCAGATCCACTGTGGCCGGACAGAGTTTTCTCAGTTGCTTCTCCTTTGTGGAATTCTCTCTCTTTGCACCTTTGGATAATCGAGGATCATCTGTGCTTCAGGAAAGCTCTGAAAGCTTTTCTGTTTAATCACTGAATATACTGTTTCTGCTTTGTTGTTGGGTCCTCTTCTCTAAAGGAGCCATCCTAGTGCCAGGACACCATTGGGGAACAGTCGTACTTACTAAGTTTCATAACATAACATGCCCATGGGTTCTTTCCTTAAACGCTGAACAGAGCCACTATTTTTGCAAATATCCCCTTCTCATCACAGCCTCTACATCGGGGATACCGGCAAACGTCTCTTAATGTCTCTGCTGCCCAATATCCCAGTATTACCAGTGTACAACAAATATTTGGCTGTCTTCAGTTCAATAAAATGATGCAAAAGTTCAAACTTATAGTTTTTAGAAAGTACTCCTTGTGACCAAGGCTGGGTTCCCTTCCAACGGATCAATTCAGGAATATTCTTGGACCAGTTCTGTTTCAACAAACATCTGTTCAAATCAACACAAAATGTCTTTTCCATCCACTGTGTCTTTCAGATTGGCAAAGAAAGTGACTTTTCCATAAAAACTTGTACAAGAACAACAAAGCAATGAATCTCCTCCACAGGATTATTTGTCGTAAAGCCAATATCTCTTTCACAAAACCCTTTTCATAAACCAAGGCAGCTGTTTTCCTCAACACAATAGATGGGCCTCATTACGAGGCTGGAGTAAGCCATGTCGGTTTTACCGGCATGGCTACCCCCAAACTCGGCTCTGGCTCCCGAGAAAGGGGAATCACCAGGCCAGTCTGACCTCGGCAGACCCGGTAATTCCCCTTGCGCGGGAGCAGAGCCGGTACGTCCCCATTCCCATTTCAGCCCCCATAGGGCTCAATGGGAATCGGGAGGATGGTAGTAGCGGTGTCGTTCATAACGGTACTGTTGCTACCATCTAGTTCTGCTCGCTGGTGCCGGTATGGCCACCTGGTCAGACCAGGTGGCTGCAAGGGCACCCTCGAGCAGAACTCGTAATGTGGCAGTACGGTAACAACGGTGCCGGTATCACTACCAGCGCCGTTAACACTGTACTGCCACAGTCTTAATGAGGCCCAATGTCTTTCTGAAGTTTCAAATTGAATCTCAACACAACACGATTATTCTTCATATGAAGTGTTCTTGTCAGGATAGCGGAACTAATACTTGTTGGTAATGTCACAATTTGTCAAAATGGTGCAGTTATCAATGTCTCTTCACAACACCTTTTTACCACAACCACATTTCTTTCACTGAACTGTTTCTTTCCTGGTTCACTCTTCTGCCAGGAAGAAAGCTCCTACTAATACAGTTGATCCCTTCTTATTGGCAATATGTTTTACATATTATCCCAGGTTGACTCTCATACATGGAGAATTGTGCCCTTTTTGCATTCTTGCTCCTTTTGGATGACCTCTTGGCTGCTGGCAATCTGGGGTACAAGTTTCCCCAAGTTGACTTCTCATAAATGACAAATTGCTCCCTTTTCAACTTCTTGTAGTTCTCCAATTTAGGGGTTTATTTAGACCTTCACTTGATTATTTTTGTACCCGCCCCACTTCTTAGGTTATTCTGCTTTGGACTCCCTGTGTCTTAATTGAGGGAGACGCAAATGCTATGGATTGCCCTGCTGCCCAGTGACTCATCGGAGGCTCACTGGTTAATGTTGGCGGCTTCAGCATCCTTCATCAGTGCTGCGCGGCATAGCAGCTTTCCCCTTCAGCAGCTCAGTGTCACAGGGACCTTTCGGGTTCCCTCGCCATCTTGGTCTCTCTCCATGGGAGCTTCTGTTGTTCCATTCTCCATAACCACAGCTCTCCCGGTTTCCTTCTGGACACTGACACGGACACCTCCTCACCTTCCTGCACCTCTGCAGATGTGCACACACTGACAGCCATCTCCTCCCATGTGATCCTCCCTCATGATACCACCCCCAGGGTTGGGATCAGGTAGCATCTGCCTTCCCCTGGCCACATGAGAGTAGCTCTAGGCTGGGGTTGAGTGATGACACCGTAGGATTCATCTCAGATTATAATAAAAAAGAGAAGAGATCCATTTAGAGCTGTATACAAGCGTGATGGTTCCAGCCCCCTAACATTTCTGATCTCTAACTTCTAAGCTAGGAGAACGCTACTGACCGAGGCAGAAAAAGGAAACCCATTGTGTTTGAAAATTATATTGTGACAGAACCCCTTCAGTTCACCTATATCTTCTCTGAACACATCAGGAACCCATATAACCATATTGGCCATTTGTGCGTTAATAAACATCTAGTTGAACTTTCCGCCACCAAATGCCTTTTGGGATCATTGTGTCCAAAACTATATTGAACTGGCCATGCCAATCCCAAAACACAGACATCCATGTCCAGTAGCATTCAGTAATGGAAAGGCTCCCTTCTGAGACTTTATTCATAATGGTGTAGCCTGCTCTAGAGTACACTAACCAATTATAAGTACCCTCTTTCATGCAGAATTTGGCACATGGCTTTTACATGGGTGACCTAACCCAGACCTCAGAGAGTAAAATAGCGATATCATGGCATCATTTCTCAGCCTGGGGCAACGTCTGTGTAAATGACTCCTCAAAGTTGGAAATGCTTCTTGGACGACCATCAGAATTCTTGCAGCATCTTTCAAAGTGTCCATTGCGACCACAATAAGCATGTATGGCGTACCACCCAGGGCAGCCCATAACATTGAGGAAGTGGGAAGCACTGTTACACTGGTAGCCCCTGTGTTGGATGTCTCTCCTGCCTCCTCTAGCACCCACCTTAATTTCAGTAGCAGGGATCAATGTGCCCCTTGCTCCTCCCACTCATGGAAGGGGACCTGCCCTCAGAGATTTTAACTTTAGTCTCTTTACAAGCCACCTACTTCTCCTTTCCCTTATCCTTGGTGATGTTGCCAACTCATTTCATTGAGTGCTCTACTCTTTTGGGGAGAGAGATAAGTCCATCCAGAGAAGGACTGTATTTTAATCAAATCTCCTAGTGAATGTGATAGTTCCTGAATCTGATCAGGAATTGGTCTCAGATCGTCTCATTATTGTCTGCCTTATGATATAATAATGTCCACCATGCTCTCCCTTTGCCTCTGTCCTCAGACCCCAAAATAGTAGCATTCAAGCATCACATACACCTTGGGATTGTATAGAAGGTCAAATTTGCAGATACTGTTTTCATAATCACTCTGGTCTTTTAAGTTACCACCATCTGTAATAATTCCAGAGTTCCAGAATACAACCACATCGCTGTGACCCTCATTGAAGTGTACTAGCTCCCGCTGCAAGCACGTACCAGCCTTTGACATTCTACATTTTATTTCTTAAATTTCTTTGTTGCATGTCACACCATTCTTTGTTAAATGTCACACCATTCACTCAACCTCCCTCCCTGTTCTCCAGGGCCTTAGATCCGATTGTTGCTGTCAAACTGCACCATGTCATTAGGCACAGTAGAATTGTCTCACCCCTGCACTTTAATCGATGCATCACAACACCATTGAGCCATCAAACTGAGAGGACCTACAAATCACCTGTTCCCAATCTTCCTTCGAGTTCCACTTGCACAGTCTTTGCCCCTGAATCAACCTTGTGGAAGTTTCACAGAAGCCCGGCTCAATGGGGTTACGCCCACCGAAGAAGATTTAAAGTGAAACAATATTAGTTCTAATCCTGTTTAAAAGGGCTGTAGTAACAAGCAAGGCCCCATTAGATACTTGTTTGGGAAACATACATTTGATCTTGGACTTTGCTACAAAGGCAATTGCCTATAGAGCCTCGCCTTCATACCCAGAATGCCCCTTTCATCCAAAAGTCTCCATACCCTGTGTCTGTCTTTTTCAGGGGCGTAGCAAACACATAAAATCTGGTGGGGACAGGGTACACCTTGGGGACTTTGCCTTTATTTATTTATTTATTGTGTTTTAGTCAAAGAACTCGACTTTTCACAAAAATTTAAATTAAAATAGCAGTAAGCATTACATTACATATATCATCACTGTATGAAACAAGAGAAAAGAAGAAAAGAAAACAGAAGAAAATTAAGAAAAAGAAAAGCATTTCAGAGTATAAAATCCTTCAATTTGGCGTCTCATTTCAGAAGGGTCAGTTGACGTAAAAATGTTACCACTTCCCAGGTCAAAAGGCTTAATGTCCCTAGCATAGCTAGTCCCAAAAGGATTGGGTGTCTACCCACCATTCCTTGTCCACAAATCTCACAAACTTTACAACCCTCTTAACAGGGACTTTTCTGCAGACACAAACCACAGAGTAAAAGGATCTGCCAATTATTTTGTAGTGAGTGATGATCATGAGCATTTGTTCAAAATCCATATCCCCTAAAGGAGTCCATTAATCTAATGTGTAATGTAAATATTGGAGAGGTGGCTTTAAACAGACACCCAATGTTAACAAACATGTTTTCAATCAGGCTGTCTGTGCTTTAATGATGGCTTAGTGAATACAAGAGGTCATTAACAACATGTACTGCAGTTAGTATCAAACTATTGGGGTAGGATTGAAAGCATCCCCTCACTTAGCACAGTGTCTATTGGGTGTGGCACCAGGCCATGCAGAAGCATTAAGTTAAAAATCCCTCTCTCCTGTATAGCGGAGCAGGGCATGCAGCGGGCTGTTGGAGTGAGAGCTCTGTGTGCTTTCAGTGACAGCCCAACCCAGCTAGCCAGTGCAGTGTGTGACAACTGTCCACAGTTTGTGACTAAGGAGGTCAAATGTTATCTTGGACAATGTTGTATAAAAGACAGGAAGACAGCGCTGTACCTTCCCAAAGTAATGGGGTGGTGGAAAGTGTTAATCGCTGTCTGATGGATGTGGTGCAAATGGCGAGTCCAAGTGATGTGGACAAGAAGGAGGCAATCCATGCAAGAGAGAGTTGATTGCACCAATCTCCACACAAGGTCAGGGGGAGTCTGGGATTGATGGTTGCTGGGAGAGGAGGCTGAGGCTTGCCATGCAGGGCCTTTTTTTGATGTATACGGTGTGGAACCTTCAGAGGTGGTCAAGGTGCATGTAAGACATCGCTCAAATATGTGCACAAAGAGGAGGTGTGTGTTTTTGTCATTGCTTGAGCTCATATGGCTCCTTCATTCTAAGTCCTACCTAGAAGGGTGTCAAATGCATTCCCGATTTTATAGGGTATTCTATGTCCACAAAATGACAATTTCTGTTCTCCCACATAAAAATAAAAGTTCCCTTCCTCTTTGAGGTGCCTGAGCACCACCAAATCGCAGTGGTTGAACCACTGCAGCTGGTTTCAATCTCGGATCCTGTGTTAGTGGGCTCAATCCAACCAAAAAACATGGTCAAGGATAATGCAACTTCCTTCACTGCAGGTCTCTTGTTGCCCACACCCGTGAGCAGAATGCATCAGCCCACCCATTAGCCAAAACCTGCATTAGCATCACATAAACTAGGGCTGCGAGGGCTCCCCATATACAGGAACTGCCCTGTTCAGCCTCAGGTTCCGCTTTACCTGCATCCTCTATCCCACAATATATAAAGCTTCTTTTATTATAAGGATTTTTTTTGCAGATGTTTATTCTACCGTTAATAACTTATTTTTTCAAGTCCCACGTCTTAGTGCATGCATCTTACTTTCACACATAGAGTACATGTACTCACACAATATCTTCTTCTATTGATTTTATCCTAATTGATTTGAAAAAGAACACGCATTGGCAATGCCAACAGTTTGGGCTTTTGTGTCGGCAAATGTCACTTGTGGCGCGAGTACCGGGCATCTAACAGCAGTGCTTGGCAAATGCCTAATAGTTGTTCACAAGCCAAAACTGCTGGCTTTGCCAATGTTTGTTTTTACCAGAACTCAGTGAAGGACACACATAGGGCCTCATTACGACCCTGGCGGTAAGGGTTTTACGCCAGCGTTAGCTGCGCCGACCCCTTACCGCCAATTACGAGGTCCCCTAGCGCCATGGTGCTTTTAACACCTGCTTTTAGCAGGTGTTAAAATCCATGGCGCTAAGGGACCATGGAGTTAATTACGCCACCGTAATTTACGGTGGCGTAATTAACGCCTTCCCCACTCCCATTATGCCCTATGGGGCAAAAATGGGAATGGGGAAGGGTAAATGGGGATTGGGGACTTACCGCCCCGCCAAGGTCGGAATGGGGCGGTAAGTCCGCCAACCACCATGGCGTAAACGTAGTTTACGCCATGGTGGTAAAGTCACGGCCCAGGCGGTAACTTACCGCCAGGGTCGTAATGAGGCCCATAGTGCTTATAAATCAAGTGGCTGAGCACGAACCTGGTTACACCATTTTGATTACACTTATAGAGGATTAGCAGCCGCAACATCTATTTCTCAGCTGTGTGCCTACGATCTGTGGTAGCTGGCATAGGCTGGGGTAGGCTGGCACGCAGTTTTGCTGTGGCTGAATGGGACAGAACTTCAACTGAGAAAGCCGTGATTAAAGGACCTAAAGACCCTGGGTTCCGGACTGGTGAGGCTCCATGAGGCTGAGTGGAATTTATATTTATATTATATATAATTAAGGTCGCTTTGGATACTTCTCTATTTCGAGCCTTACTGGTTGCCCAACCACATGCATGTTCGGTGCTTCACCGAGATATTTTAAGAGAATCAGGATATGTGAATAAGGGTCAGGAGCTACTGACTTATTATCTCACTGACGTCTAACAGACAGCAGCTTCTATCTGCTATATTGTTAACAGCAAGGCCTAGTGGGACTGTCATTGATGTTTTTTTCCCTGTCCCCCACATCCTTTTTGTCTTGTGGTGCCTTGAAACACCATTTTCTGTCTAGGCGCCCCTTAAGTGCCATGGACGAGTATGCTCGTCATTTTTGCATAGACTTGCATAATAGCCTGGCACTTAAGGGGTATACCGAATACAAACATAAATAAATAGCTATGTTCTCATGACACCATGCACCCAGCAAAGCATTGGATTAGTGATGCCCAAATGCAGGAGCTGAAACGGCTCTGTTGTTGAAAACACACCAATGCAAGTGTTGTGGTGCGAAGGGGCTTTCAATAAATAGAAAGTTGAAATGTTGTGGCAAATGTTTCTGATGATTACTACATGTAATCAGAGAATATCTAAAAATGATAAACTGATGATTTGATCTGGTTTTCATGCTGACACTTGGGCGGAACAAGAGTATGTGTTGCCACTCCTGCCCTCTGCATGCGGAAAATCTGCCTGTGTGCAGCACGTCCTCTGCCCCAGCATGCTTTGGTTGCTCCCAAATCACTTTTCTATCATGTTAATGGCTTTAGTATATACTGATATACATCCTAATCTTCAGCAGGGTTTGTTGGTGTGCCATCTGGCAGTCTTTGGGTTTAAATTCCATACCAAGCTATGTAGTTTCTCACAGCTATGCCATAGGCTGCAAGGAATAGCTAGTTTTCCTGGGTGTGGCAGAAATGGCGGCGGGGTTGTGCCATTTTGCACTGATAGTCATTAGAGAGTTTTGTGTCAGCAGGGAATGTTGATCCCGAGTCGTCGGCAACGTCATGTAAAGACACACTTTTGGGCCCGATTCATGGACATTTTGAACGGTTGAAAGTGACTTTGCAAGTTTGCACTGCTGAAAAGTGACTTTGCACTGGCACTGCCGACCCAAAGCCTGATTCATGGAACCGTGCAAAGTGTATTTTTGCAGTGCAAAGTCATTTTGTACTGCAAAAATGACTTTGCACTGACTTTGCACACCAAAAATGCACTTTACACAGGTCCATGAATCAGGGTTTGTTGGCAACTTTTCAGCAGTGCAAAGCCTGCAGAAGTATTTTTACATGCTGCATGCAACTGCAGCCAGTGGCAGAGACACAATGCACTGTGCACAACACAGACATATTCTGGGGGGATAAATGCCATTATATCCCCCCCACTTAAAATTGTGGGGGGGATTTTTCCCTCCTGCCCCCCCATGTCGTACGCCCATGGTCTTTGCAGGGTGGGTTGTTAGTTTTGTAATAGTGTGGTTGTGTTTTTAGTTTAATTAAAGACATCTACATTTCTTTAAATAGAAACTTGATAGGGCATTTCCTTTCTTTTTGTTTCACAGTACTACTGCTGTCTGGATGTTTCTATGCTTACACACACTGCTTTTTAAGAGTGTTGAAATGGATTTTCAAGATCATCCCGGGTTGGGAATTGTGAGAGGCCACCCTACTTTAGTTAAAAGGAAAAGGCACTGATTTCTAGCCAAACCCAATCAAGGTAGGATAGAGGAGTGGTAAAACGTAGACTCAGGAGGGCTACAACAAGACACACATAGAACAGTCCAGTAATTCAATTTACAGAAAAGATGTACAAAAACATACAATTATTTATTGGGATTTTAAATACACTCTAAGCAATGAAAACGTCTGGTAAGTATTGTCACACAATGACTAATATATACATATATACCTTCACAATTGATGGGGTCTGCTAACAGAACACCAAAACTTTACCTTTAAAACAGTTATGCAAAAGATAGGCAATGTCAAGAGCAACACTTTAAGTAACTGTGTATGGTAAAGCAAGTGAAGAAAGAACTAATAGCAATTTAGAACCAGTTGGGGACAGGTACGTAAATTGCAAGAAAACAGAAAATCCACAAGAAAACCTAAATGAATTTCCCTAATTGTTATTACATGCTAGGAATTAATGCCTTTCGCCCAAACGTCACCATTTCTACAACATGTACTTTGCAGGTGGGTTTCATATTGGATTCACGAACAAGAGTTGCCAAAGCCAATGGTTGCAGGTAAATGTGCCAGAAGATGTAAATAAAGGTAAGTAACGTTCTTACAGGGTTCCCTCACAATCCCATAACACTAGGAGAAGCCCAGTGGGGATCCTTGACCAGACCACAACCTGTCTTAGTCCAGCATGGTCAAGATAGTGTTAGGATTCTTCACCCATACACATCTATCAGTAATAGGGATGCAAACTCACTCACTTACAACTTCTGGGGTTCCTGAATCTGCTGGGATCAGTTACTTTTAGGCATTGTCTAGTTGATGGAGGTCCAGGGGACCGGGTGCAGAGGTCACTTTCAGCATCAGGAATGGGTCCAATGAGTGGGCAGTTGTGGGCTCTGGTGTGAACGTACTGGAGACTGGACACCCTTGTCAAACCAGCATGAGGACCCCCATGAAGCAGGCTATCTCACAAGATCTCCAAGACATGAAAAGGCCGGTTGCAGCGAAAGTCACCACTATCAGGCAGCAACTCGTGATCCTCATGGTGAGAAGAACGCAGCAGGCCCTGCATGGCTTCTCCCCAGTCAGGAAGGAAGACCTGCAGGGACATGCATCTTGTCCCACAAGTTGAGGATGTGTAGAGTTCCAAGTCTGAACTCAGAATGGTGACTGGAGCAGGACGTAGCAGTAGCCAAGGAAAGAGCTGGTCAGTCCACCGGGCAGTCCATGGATATTTCCAAAGCCTCATCAGGCATGGGTCCTTGTGCACTGATGAGGACCTTCTTGAGATTAGTAGAGAGGAGCAGGGCTTCACCGGAACTTGGCTGGAGGTAATGGTGATCAGCTGCAATGGTTGTCCTTGGGTCATCAGTGGACTGCACTTATTTGTAGGGGTCTTTGCTCCAGCGATGATCTCTTGCATGGCCGCAGGAATCCTTCTTTTATCCAGGATCTGAACTGGACTTACCTCTAAGCCCACCAATGCTAAGAATTGGCACCATTCAAACTGGCAGATGCTGTCCAAACATAGATAGACTCTGGCAACAGACATACTTTCTTTGAATTTGAACTGGGTCAAGACAGACCAAGCCCCCACCCACATCCAGCCACACACATGAACAACCATATTTGCCCAGGAAAGCAGAGGCACTGCCCAGGAAAGGGCTTTCCATATATGGCAATTCCAGACCTGAGAGTGCAGAACAAAGGCTGAGGCACGAAATGGCCAACTGACAGATTCAAATCTCTTGGCACCGCCATTTTAGAGTATATGGTAATCTAAATGGCATTATGCAGTAACAAGCAAAAGGGCATGAGAACAAAGTACAAAACAATGCAGAAAAATACCCATTGCCACCAGTCCATCCTGGACACATTGGCCCTCATTACGACCCTGGCGGAAAGGGTTTTACGCCAGCGTAATGCATGGCGTACCTTTCCGCCTTACTACGAGTTCCCGTAGCGCCATGGTGGTTTTTTCGCCTGGTTTTTCCGGGCGGAAAAATCCATGGCGCTACGGGACCTGTTGTTAATTACGCCACCGTAATTTACGGTGGCGTAATTAACGCCTTCCCCACTCCCATTATACCCTATGGGGCAAAAATGGGAATGGGGAAGGGTAAATGGGGATTGGGGACTTACCGCCCCGCCAAGGTCGGAATGGGGCGGTAAGTCCGCCAACCCCCATGGTGGAGTTGGCAGCTTAGCGCCATGGACCATGGTGCAAATTACACCATGGTCCTCCGCCAGGGTCGTAATGAGGGCCATTGTGTCTGTAACGCCAATATTACAAAAGAAAAAGGTACAGTGATGCAAAGTATCTCAACCACACTTCATGGTAAGTTGCTTTGTGCATTTTCAAAAATACAAGAATTCCAAATAGAGAGGCAGGGTTTCCAGTACTGAGAGTCTTATGGACACCAGTATCCCCATAAAAGTGAGGAAATGCAAGGTAAGTAAAACAAAAGTTTTTGCTTACCTCCAAAAAGTAAGCTCAGAGTGCAAAGAATAGCAAAAAGAGAAGGTGTCCCATTGAAGTCCATGGGGACAAAGCAGCCAAAAGAAAATAGTTCCTAACTAATTGTACAGGCTGTCCTCAGCCCATGCTATCTTAGAGGCAAAGTAGATGTACCATTCGGGTTGTGCTTGTTTCGCCTCTATGATTGGGATCACTGCTGGTTTAGCAGTAGTTTGGGGCTAAGTAGGAGTTTAGAAACCCCTACTTAGCCCTGTCCTCTTGCATAGCAGTAGAGATTTCATTATAATCATATTATCACTATAGTTTCCTAGTGGTGAACCCAATATTGTGTGCCAATAATACAGTGACATATCAATACGAGTACAATCAGTTCATGGATAGTAGGGTATTTGGGGTCCTTTTGGGTAAACTTAACAGATGTTAAAAAAAACTCATACACCCTCTTATTGAGTTCCATGATGTCTTGATGTCTTGATAGCCCCAAATCACTGCCCCTTTGACAGCAATATATACACACTGGTATTTATAACCACCCAGTGCTGAATAAATGGCTCTACCTCCCCAACAATGGCCAGCCATGGACAATTGGTTCTATGTCCTTCCATCGCCAGGTGTTTTAAAGCCTGCATTTTAAACGTGCATAAAATAACAAAAAAATTAAATTGTTTTTTTGGGGGGCCAAGCCCCCGTCCTCAGCCTATTTGTAACTATACCTGACCCCTCATCCCCTTATCTGCCCTTTCCCACCAACCAAAATAATTTGATGCACTTTTTCATTATTCTTTACACGTTTGAAATGGAGGCTTTGAAATGCCTGGCGATGAAAGGACGTCATACCAGACCATTCACTTTTCTCCAACTGGGGTTCCCCGTTACAGTTTTGGCTATACCTGATTCCTAAATCATTAAAAAAAGATACTCCTTCACCTATTCTGTTTTCTCTATCTTTATATGAAGGTCTTTACACACTCACATATCGTGGAATGTACTGAGCTGCAGCTAGTGTACCATATGCGGTTTGAATATTAGGAATTTACAAAGGTTTTCACTTATTTCAAGTTCATCTAATTTGTTCCCAACATTTCATCCAATGCAATGCATTTCCTTGGAATGGCAAGCATATTTATCCTTTACAAAACGTTCCTATTTTGATGCTTAGGAGATGCTGGCAGGGCTGGGGAGTAGTCAGTCACTCACCAGCCACAGAACGGATTCTGTGCCAGCTCTATGGACGTCTCAGGTGCATATGTCTGTTAGTGAAACTATGAATTTACCTATCATTCTTTCTCCCTCTGTGACCATTACTGGAGTCAAGCATCATTTTGTTTCTAAACGTGAAAAATAGATCCTTTTTGCCTAACAAGACCTTTAGAAAAGCAGCACTGCTTGAATCTAGTAAGGGGTAGAATTCAATCATAAATCCATCTCAGGTTTTCTTTTTTTATTGCAGATTTCACGTACACTCTGAACAGTAACCAAAAATGTTCACTAAAGAAGTTTCAAAACGTATAATAATGGTAGGAGTGCATGGTATGCTATGTAAATGAAATACACTAGATGCTGTCCAGCCTATTTCAACTCCAGTAAATTAATATCGAAAATACAAAAAGAAATCGAAAAGAAATACGATTCCACAATTTGGTTAGATTCTTTAAAATAAAACTTCTTAATACCATGGTGAATGGGGAATTACCGCCCCGCCAACCTTGGAATGGGGCGGTAATTGCTGCATTCACCATCGCGGAATCGGTAAGGTTCCGGCGGCAAACATGGCGCTAATAGCACCATGATTACCACCTGGGTCGTAATGAGGCCCAAAGAAAGGAATGTCAACTTTTTAAAACAACCTATAGCTAGGTAGGTATATTCATGCAACCAATCCCAAATAAATGTCCTTTCATTAACTTTTGAAAAATGAGCACTTCCAAAACAGAGAAATAAGACCTACTAGCTGGACCCACAGTATCATAAATCAATCGAGAACCCTCTTCCTGGCTTCCTTTGGATAAAGGGGAAGGGGACACAAAGCACATGTGAAGTGTCCAACCTGCTTTGCATAACATCAAAGATACATTTGGGAACATAAGCATGAGCACACATCGTTATAGCAGGCATACATCTCTGGATAAAAGTGTGGTATGCTTGAATGACTAACTACACAATGCACACTGGGCTTGGTGCTCATTTCATTTGTCACAGTATTCTTCTCAACATTCTAATGTTTGCAGAAGGTAAACATATACACTGATTGGGGCAGCCTACAGGTTCGGATTTGAGGATAAGATGGCTGCCCCACTGATCAGACCAATGGGCTCCAAAGACCGCCCAGTTTAGCTAGGTCTAAATGGTTAGATTCTGTAAAAAAAACTTCTCAATACCATACACATGACAGGGATAGCAATGAATTAGAGAAATAGAGGAAACGGGGTGGAGGTATATCCCAAGCCAAGTTGAACTAATCGTATATCTTAATCCAACAAATACAAAGAAACAAGACATTCAACATACAATTCCTTATAATATTTCCATAATAACTGGTAGTCCTTCAACATTTGCTTCTACACCCAAAAGACAATTTCTTTAGCAAATAAGATTATCATGCTGTAAATCATGCCTTGGTCTCGCACTGCTTTTCCATTGTTTTAGTACATGCACTTTTGCCCCTATTAATGCTTTGTATATCCAATTCTTGACATTGGCAGATAAACTCAGGTGTATTGGCAGAAGACCCAGTATACATAACAGCGGAGAGTTTGGAAATGCAGAATGAGAGTCCATTTCCATTCGATGAAGGATCTCGTCCCAATCACAGGCAATCTTGTCACAAGGCCAAAGCATGTGCACATTCGTGCTTATTCCTCGTTTGCATGACCAACATAAATAAATCCCATGTCAGAAGTGTGTATTTCTTCATCTTCCACAGCAACCCATATAAAACATGAGCAACCCTCTATTGAGTATGACGCAAATCCATAACCACTTCAAATTTCACAACATGTCTGCAAATTCTCATCCAATCCTGTGCTGCCATCATCTGCCCTCTCTCAACTTCCCATATTTCCTGCTCTGGTCTGTCCATGCAAGAGACAGAATCACAGGAGAGCCATCTATACATCACATATTCGGAGAGTAGTTGTTTTGTAAGCTAGAATATCCTTCGGGATCGTGTATACTTGTATTTAAAGGAGAGAGGATGGGAGCATTTACCCCATATAGTGCATGATACCTCGTTGTCTCAGAGTTGCGTGATTTGTATTTGAAGTGTAAAAATAAAACAAATCTACCCGAGAATTCACACCTAGAACTTGATTAAGCTTCCAGATGCCTGCAGTTGGCCATGGTCTCCAATTCACATGTGTATTGTTAGATGTAATGGCAGGGTTTATCAACATACAGGAAGGTTTGGACAACAGATATTTTCCAACCAAATCTCAGGTTTTTCAGTATGGGAAACCTCTGCACTTTGATTAGTTTGGGCATTAGAACTTTAGCTCTGTGCACATGCTTTACACCAATGGGTAACCAGCATTCTGCAGATTAGAAACTCAGAAGTGAAAATGCACCCCAGGGAAACGGAATCAGAGTCAGACTTGTCAACATTGCCTAGCTCCGCTCAGGAATATGTAAATATCAAGATATATATTTTTTTTTTTACATCAATTGAAACGAATTTGATGTATGGGAATATATTAGACAGAAAACGTATGCATTATACATATGTTCACAGGAGGCCCACACTGCGACAAAGAAAGGAATGCCAAGTGTTTAAAACAACATGCAGCTAGGTAGGAATATTCATGCACCCAGTCCCAAATAAATGCCCTCTCATTAACTTTTGTAAAGATGAGCACTTCCAAAACAGAGAAATAAGACATACTGCCTGGGCCCACTGTATCATAAATCAATCGAGAACCCTCTCCCTGGCTTTGGGGAAAGAGGAAGGGGACAAAAAGCACCCGTGAAGTGTCCAACCTGCTTTGAATAACATCAAAGATACATTTGGGAACATAAGCATGAGCACACATCTTTATAGCAGGCATACATGTCTGGGATAAAAGTGTGGTATGCTTGAATGACTAACTACACAATGCACACTGGGCTTGGTGCTCATTTCATTTGTCACAGTATTCTTTCTAACATTGTAATGTTTGCAGAAGGTAAACATATACACTGATTGGGGCAGCCTACAGGTTTGGATTTGAGGATAAGATGGCTGCACCACTGATCGGACCAATGGGCTCCAAAGACTGCCCAGTTTAGCTAGTTCTAAAGCACATACATCTTCTCATAATGATACACATATAGGATTTGAAATTAAAATCAGATAATGGAAATGGCAGTGACTGTTGTGTCCCCTGTAAGCATAGAATGGAGCACAGCGGCACTCGCCTTCGCCTTCACTGCACTGAAGAAACCAGGAGTTGACTGTTGGGCTGCAAAAGTAACTTTGAGCCACAGGAAGCAGAGTGAAGGGGTCACAGAAGGGTCGTGACTGTGAGCTCATTTCCGCACATGAAAATATGTGTGTGACTCAACAGCAGTTTCATTATATAAAACATGGAATTCAATGAATAAAACGTTGTTTTTGTATTTAGTTGTGAGAATAGGCCTTTCATTGTGGGATATATACAAATTGTAAAGTGGTAACTAAGGATTATTATATTTAGAATGTGGTGTTCGGCATATGGTATATCCTATTTTTTCAGTAGTTAGCAAAAGCATCTTAGAATATAAAATAATGTTTTCACTTGCTGGTGTATTGTTTTTCATTATATTACTTCTAGACCATGTTGGTATTTCATGTCACTATTTCATTAATTAATACCATTGTACCCATATACAATGTAAACACTTTATTTATTAAAATATCCCAACTGCCTCCCTCCCTGAGGGTAGAAAAATCCTACTGGGTCTTTCTCAAAGCACTCAAAACTCAGCTCTTCTCCTGACCCACAACCCCCCTTTTCCCTACTCTTACCCACCAGGAAACTAACCCTGTTACGATAATGTGAATTGGTTGCTATGTTCCTGTATTACTGTTGGTATTCTTTTACGAAATATTGATCAAACTCTGTAACTGTAACAGCGCATCAATGCCTATGGGTTGTTTGCACGCTATACAAATGAAATAAATAAATAAATATCCATTCTTCGCTATATGACATGCACTTTACAATATATGATCTATTCTTTGTTTTAATGTGAAATATGTCTTAGGCATCCGGAATTCTGTCCCTATCGACCACTCACAGATGTGACTGCAGATAACAATTTCACAACTGAAAAAAAAATCATTAATAAACATGTGAAGCAAAACCACCATGGCGTCTGGCATTGCCACTCCGTTTAAATGTCATCCAATTTGCCAAGCCACCTCGGAGCACGCTTACTGATTTCAGTGTGAAAGTAAGTGTTTGAGAAAGTTATTTGCTGTGCGAAAGACTAGTATAAGGCAATTCAACGTCTTTGGTAAAAGCCATTATTATGCATTAGCAAAGCCACGTCTCAGCGATTAATGGACACGTGCACCTAGATAGAAAAAAAGACCAACTAATGGCAAACTCAGTCACGAAGAACAGAAGGCACGCAACTGCCATTGAGATGTGAACAAATGAAACATAATGAAACAGCGTTCTTGGAAAACCAGTTCTGTTCAACAGTGCAAGCCAATCTCGCGAGAATTCCTCTAAACGTCAGTCCCGGAAGTCAATGGACAAATAATATTTTAAGACATTCCAATTGGTTTTATGGATTCCTAAAGTGGCTGAAGAAGACATATTTTACAGAGGAAAAAAGGAAAAAAATGTATTTGGTGAATAACGCAATGGTATTCCAAATATTGGACATACCATAATACCCAGATGAAATATCCATTGTGGCTTGTCACCTGACTCAAAGTTGTGTATGCATCGAGGTACATACTACTTTGTCAGATCACACGAGGGGCCATGTTCACTAATGTGAAGCACCCTTCACAAAAGCAACGCCACCGAAAACACACATTGGTTTAACAAAGCGGCAAATCTTGGTGGGGGTGTTCCCTTGTTTGTATGGCGGAGTGCTTCACGCAAATGAGCCAATCCGATTTCCAGTGGGCATGCTGTGTATTATCAAAGCATGCACGTAGCCACTTAAGCAATGGTCCTCTGAGTCGGTGTTCGCGCAGGCCCTCGAACATGGTCTCACACACATTGTGCACCCTAAGAGCGTGCATGTGAAAGTAGATTCTTAGGCGCTCAATGGTGTCCCCCCTCTACGATAGAGGGCAGTTCCAGAGTGCACCTTCCCATGGTGAAATCGTGCTCCCTTCACAGCGTCCACTCAGCTTTAACCCTCACTAATGCTGTCAGGGTGGCAGATCATGGCTGGCGACTTTAGAAATCATCGTGGCGCTGACCGCATGCCCAGCGTGATGGTGCACTATATCTGAGGGCTGAGCAAATGCTTTGGGGCGCTATTTTTTAAATAAATAATGTATTGCCAATCCACTGCTGCACAGCCTCTGTGTGCTTCTCCTGGCACAGCCTGGGGTTTGGTGAATCCAACCCCACATAGTAACCAGAGAACCTCTTAGTCTCACCACTGCCACCTTTAAGCTTCATGCCATGAAACATGCACACATATCAAAAATCCGACAAATTGTTCCAGATCTTAAAGGCCTTTCCATGACATGTCATCGGTGACTCAATGCATCAGATGTATCATGTGTGGCAGCATAACTGGCTGGCCATTCCAATTCACACGTAGTCTGAGATACCCTAGTCTGGATGCCGAACCTGCCTCCACTGTGTACCTTCATAACATCTACAAAGCTTTTTCAGCAGTTCCCCTTAGCAACTGCAGCACCACGCTAATGACTGTAGGAAATCATAATGTTTACTTAACATCTAATAGTTTCAATTCCTTTCATTTCTATTGGCACAAAAGTGTTCTGCCACCACCTTTTCTTGTTTATTCTGTTTCTTTTGGTTTGTAATGTAAAGTAAAAATGTGCCTTCAGAAATGTGTCCCATTTTTGCATTCTCCAGGTGTTCCGTTCTGCAAGGTATGGGTGACCTAATGAGAACAGTGGAAGAGGCAAGGTCCAAGCAATGGCAAGTTAATGCATGCAGATTTGGACTTTGTGCCAGTGAAATGCTAGGTGATTTAGGTTGAGGGATGTAGGGATTATGCAGCCATCTTGCCCCCATGTGGTATGCTCTGTTGTGCACTAAGTAGATCTGCCCTATGAGCGTGGGAGGTGTAAGGCTGCAACGTGCTGGGAAGGTAGAAGAGAATAGATTGGCGAGCGTGGCGGGGGCTCCAATGTTGTGAGTATTTGAGCAACTGCTTTGTGTGCCTTAGGTGTTTGATGTGTGACGTGTATAGTGGAAGAGGGAGCAGAACTGTGATGATGATGATGAATGGGATAGATGGGAGTGGGGGTTATTCGAGTCCATGTCTTCTGCCTTGATTATGTGTAAAATGTAGCGGGTTCCACCCTGCATCCTTGCATTTACTGTGAACTGTTTTGTCAGCTTTACATTGTGTGTGTTGTCCATTGCTGCCGGTCCAGTTAAAAAGGTAGTACAAAAGTAATTGTTATAGTTTCCCAATTGTTTTGGCTTCTGGACTTGCTGAATTGGATCATGGTTGGTTGGGCATCTGGTTCTTGGTTATTGGTGGAATGTCCACGTTGAGGTGTTATTCACCGTGGTGTACCGTCAGTGGCGCATTTAGGCTTTTTGCTGCCCTGGGCCCAAGTAAGTGCATGCACCCCCCCTGACTTTACTCCACCTCTGCAAGACTCTGTGCCTTTACCAGATGCCGCCCATTCAACAAACTCTGTCTGCATTGTCCAAGCTAGGGTGCCTCATCCCCATTTTACCCTATTTGATTCCAAACCATTATAGGGATGTTTTTAAGGTTGCAGGGATCGGAAAGTTATTGCTTCCTTTCTATTAATTCAAGCCTGTCATCTTCTGTGTTATGTTAGTTGAAAGAGTGTTTTCAGATCTCTGCTGCCCATGATTTGGGGAAGGCTGTGGGCCTCATTGCGAAGCTGGCGGTAGCCGTTCCTGTAGTACAGGTAGGGCTGCCGCCGGTATCCATTTTGTTCTGGCACCCGCGAATAGGCAATTACTGGGTCATGCCGAGTTTGGTGGACCCGGTTCGGTAATTACCCATTTGTGGGTGCGGTAATAAGGGACTCCCTATCCCCATAGGCTCCATAGGGTTGAATGAGAATGGGGAAGGTGGTATCACCGGTACCGTTAATAACGGTACCGGTGCTACAGTCCTGTACTGCTCACGGCTGCCGGTATGGCCACCATGTCAGACCTGGTGGCTGCAAAGGCACCCACGAGCAGAACTATGTAGTAGAACTAGAAGTAGTATGGCGGTACGGTAGCAACGGTGCCGGTAGCGATACCAGCACTGTTCTTTCCTTATCGCCATACTTGTAATGAGGCCCAGTGTGTTCTACAGTTGAGTGCATTAGAGGTACTTGTTACGGCCAATTGTCTACTTTCGGGTGTGTTCGAAAACAATTTTTAGAGGAAGCGATCAGAACATAAGCTGTCTGCCAACAGAACACAGGTTTAAGAATGTTGGAACGAGGAATTTTGGTTTCAATGATAATATCTGGTTTCTCTCACAAATTGCCTGCTGTCACTCTGAGCAGCACGTAGACAAGTCTGTAATATGAATGCAACATAACTAAATTTCAACACCCGGTCCTGTCAAATGGTAATGTTTACACATGAAATATATGCAAGTGGTACAGGCACATTTTATGAAAATGCTGAATAAAAAGATCTGAACCCCCTTTTCATGGTTACAGCTCTGGTGTTAGCAGGGAGCAAAATGGAAATAAGGAACGTTACCTGCTGCAGCCAATGTACCTCCAATTCCTTAGGCTGGAACACCATTAAAACATGGCAAACTCACAAGTGAAGTTTGTTAACTCTGCCTAGGCATACATATCTCAGTAGAGTAAAGCAGGTGGAGAAGGTTCTTTCTTTGGCTGTGCATTCTCATGGTGGAGTAATGGATAAGGGGGACCCTGAACATTCATGTGGGGGAAGCAACAGAATTCCTCATTGCTGCACAATGCAGGCACCTGTTATAACAAATGTAGTGGTACATACTGTTTACATCATTGCTGTTTGTGCCATTGTCCAAAATACCCAACACTCCAAATCGAGCAATGCCTCAGGCGTTCCAGCAGAACATTACCTTTGTGGGTGTGGTTTAGGCTACGGGTCTTGCCAGCTTGCGTTTAAGGTCATTAAAAACATTTGTTAATTCCGTAGAGTTGGTTGGATTGTACAATACATAGGAACATTTTGAGATTTGTGGTATAGATATAGATGTCCTGCTGTCGTTTGAAGTACTGTTTCACAGTAAAGGTCCTACCTTATATTTAAAATATAATTGATGTAAAGATTACTTATACACAGCAAAGTTATGCATTGTGTGGCATACTTTGCTCCTGGTAGTACTGAGCAGAATGTCATCAGAGACACATAATACACCCAGCAGGGATGCCATTTGCCTGCTTAGAAATGAGCAACTTCTCTAAAGATGGCTAAATGGATATCTTTATGGGACGCCTTCGTTACAGCTGTTAAACAGAGTACTTTTGGCACACAGTTTTTGTTCTCACCCTTGTATGGCTTTGGGCATCCTTTCACAGGTTTCTTGATGCACTTGCACATTTAAAATGTCCCCTTTTTCAATTTTAACTTCTCTTTGATCTATTTCATGCTTGCACCTTTTTGGGTGGCCCGAGACTTCTGAAATGTGGGGGCGAGCAGGGAAATTAGTGCTTGCTTCTGAACATCATTTTAATGCCACGTGTGGGAACTCTGTACTTGACTTAAGCATAGGCATGCGTTTAATATTGTAAAATGATGCATCATTTTTAACCTTTACTTTTCAAAAGGGAAACCCTATTTTTTGCAGGGGTTTAAAAAATGCATCTTCTGTATTTGAATATAAAAGTGATTGCTTAACAAAGTGTTTGTGTGTATTGATTAGAAATAACTCCAAAGATAATGTGAAGTGGTACCAACAAAACCAATGAGGCTTTGGCTGTTTAGTATATTAAAGAGCATTTTGGGAAGATAAGAATAACCAAAGAGCTTTATATGTGTCACATGTCTGTGAGAGTTGTATGACTGAATCACTAAAGACCTAAAGCATGCTCGGTTTGGTACGCATTTCCATTTTTTAAAAAAATTATTTTATCAAAAGTCACCCTAACAATAAAGCTTTTGTAAATATCAAGCATATATATGTTTGGCCAGGGAAGACATTAGCTGTCAGAATGGAATGACTGCTAACAGCTCAATATTACTTGGGCAGTGTTGTTAATTAGCCAGACTTGGAGGAACAACATTGGCTTTTTACTAAAAAAAAAATGGACAACCAGTAAATTGAACTTAAAATGCTGCTCCTCTGGCTATCTGCCGCCTTAGGCCTACTCGGCATGTTTGTAAATACATCTCTGTGTACTGTATTCCATGTATAAGGTAGGCCCAAAAAACCGGATTAGCCACAATATCAAACCAATGAGCAATACAAGTGCATGAGTATCAAGAAAAACAAATGTTTATTGCATGCAGTCTCGGCTGGGAATAATACAAGCATCATTCGATGTGTCATCATTAAATGGCGTTTTTTATAGGAGTGAGTGACATCATAGCTTTAACAATGTTTCATGATACATGTACATTTTTATTCACTGATTGGGCAGTAGTTGCTGTCCCCTACCGAAATCCATACTGTGGGGTGTAGATTTAGCCCCAGAATGACATGAACCGAAAGGCCAAGCAAGGCCTCCACCGCAAATTTAAACTGGCTAATGGAAAAGACACATTGGAAACCATAAGCCAGCTCTAACCTTGATACAGCACTGAGGCCTAGTGAATGCAAAAAATGAGTCCCACTGAACATTACTAAAATGGAAAGGCAAACAGGTGAAGAAGGCATGCCTTAAAATGTTAATACAGCTACATGTGCCTGACAGGTTTAAAGACATGTGTTTCTACAAATGACACTGATTTCATATAAAAGACAAAAGCTACAGTCTGATTGAGGAACACAACAGCAGCATTTCACATTGAAAACTATGCAATACAAAGCTATGCATTTGGATAATAAAGGTGAAACTGTGCCTTATATGAAAAAAGCAAAGCCAAGCGACACATTTCATTTGAAGTAAATAAACACTTATTACAACAGTTACCAGACAGAAGAAACTCACGTTTAGACGCCTTGAGCAGAAGAATCTATTGAATCCATGCACATAGGAATGCTGACTAGAAGAGGCGACTGGGAGTACTAACAGGACCGGTGTCACTGTTGTGCCCGAACCACACATATTTCATGGGAGATCTCTCACTAGTGGGATCGTGACCAAAGACTAACTGCATCAATTTATGGTGGATCGTCATTTCCACAGCCACCGGCGTTGCACAACATTCGATATGACGTGCTAGAAGAATTCAGGTACAAATTCTATCACAGGAGAGTTTGTCTGAGCCCAGACTGCAAGTCCTCATCCCGATGAAGGCCATCCAACTGATAGCCATCAGAATAGGCTAAAGGCTGAAACACAGTCGTGCCTGTCACACACACAAGGCACTCACTTTTTTAGTTGATTTTCAGAATCAATACCTATACAGTACCCCGGTTCCAATCAGAATGGGAAGGACTGATGAGAAAATTGATGCTCAGAATATGTACTAAGTGTGACTACGATTATTAATTTTTTGTGTATGTTTAATGTTTGGAAT
Source organism: Ambystoma mexicanum (assembly GCF_040938575.1). Taxonomy (NCBI): domain Eukaryota; kingdom Metazoa; phylum Chordata; class Amphibia; order Caudata; family Ambystomatidae; genus Ambystoma; species Ambystoma mexicanum. Next base: position 963,004,078 of record NC_090927.1, read on the forward strand.
GTTTTTTGGGTTCACTTTCCTGCAGTAATCATTGACATGTAAGAGAAATAACATGTATTGTTTATGTTAGAATGTTCATTTAATTGTTCTTGTGTCCGTGTGGCTTTAACAAGTTTGCCCTGATTATTTGTTTTAGAACGTTGTAAAGTTAGCCACACATTTGTTCACTTGCTCGGACAGGTTAGGGACAAACAAATCCTTGCTGATATCGGCAGTAATATGCTACTTGGGGGCATGAGTGGGATAGTGCAGTTCTTCCAGTGTGATGGTCAATAATTCCAAAGCCATTACTACTTTACCTGTAATATTTTGTCTCCATACCCGGTCCGTGGGTGAAAATACATATCCTTTCTTCACACCTGCTCCAGATCCCGACATCCACCCATGTTATTTTTACCCCACTGCACAGTAATTGCTACCTACTGAGCCCCTCGCACTCCGTTCACGATCAACTCCCATGCAGTAGGACTGCCTGTGTATCAATGTCAGATTCGTGATTGTTACAATGCACTACCGGATTTCCCCTTCCCCCACCGTGTACTTGCCAGAACCCCTGCTGAACTGAGCTCCAGTGAACCCCATTTTGCATGCTGCAAGCATAGGTGCACCCCACCATGGGCCTCCCTGTGCTCCTGATGAACAGATCTACAGTGAGCCCCATATCCCACGATGACATCATATGTGAGCTCCCCAACATGCGCTTATGAGCGCTCCTGATAAACAAAGCTCCAGTTAGCTCCACGCTGCCAGCATATGTGCGCCCCCCACCATGTGCCTACCAAGGCACCTGATGAACAGAGCTCCAGTGAGCCCCACATCCCATGCTGCCAGCATATGTGCGCCCCTACCATGCACCTACCGGCACTCCCGGTGAAGAGAGCTCCAGTGAGTCTCATATCCCACGCTGTCAGCATATGTGCACCCTCTACCATGCACCAACCAGTTCTCCTGAGGTCACAGCGTAGTGAGCCCCACGACCGAAGATGCCTCTGTGCATCCTGTATCTCGCCCCCAAACCACTATTTACCAACTGGAGAGAACCTGCCGACCAGCAATCAACTCATACCTGGTTGAGTATGCCTACTGCTTATAGTGAATGAGAATTCATACTCTAACATTTATGTAGGGGTGAGGTGCGTGCAAGTTGGCAAAATATTCACAACCTTTCCTGTGGAAGCTGAAGTCAGCCAAGGTGTTGTCCTGGCACCCCTTCTAATCTCCTTTATAAATGACATCACAATCTAAATGTCAGCACTCAATGCAGATGTCATTAGGTTAAGTGGTAAGCAAATAGGAATAATATTCGCAGATGATGCAGTGTTCATATCTAAGACAGAAATTGTGTAAAAAAAGACTTGATAACGTGGATAACACTTTTTCTATGGCTTTCCATGTTTGGAAGCCAAAGAACTGAACCATGAACTGGATGGGATGAAGAGTACCACTGTAATTTGTATGTTGATGTCTTGGCGGTCTGATTTAGCAGCAATGGTTCCTTGATCCCCATCTGCCTAAAAGTGAAGTTGAGCTTAAGACATGAGTAACTGGTACTCTACTATTTTTCAAAGTACTTTAGAGGATTAGCCATTGTGCCAACCATTGAAATATATAGGCTCAATATCAGCTTGCTGCGTTATGCAGTGCTGAAAGATGGGCATATTCAAGCTTGTGTTGCCTATCAGTTAAAGAGAACATATTCCATAAGTACATTTTGTCATTGCCCAAAGATTCTCAGAAAATTCTCTTACAGATGACCTTTGGAATGTTGGGCATAGAGAGAAAAGCTTCTTGTTCTGGATCAGACTCACTTAACGGTTCTCCTGGATTAAGCATGTGAGACATGAACAAGTCAGTTTTAAACTCCAACATTTGGATGATAATCCATCATCCATTGTGAAATAATCACATGTCACACTGAAGGAGGCCAGCATAGAATGGGCCATACAGCATTTAATTTCGAAACATTATGGTTGTACTTGCAAGGGATCTAGTTTGAAAGCAATCTTTTGTCCAAGGAGGTAGAGTTTTTTGTTGTTGAAGAAATCTGGTATTTTCAATTTCGCATGCTTTGTGCCCAGATAGCACAGGGGAAATTCAAACAGGTGTGCGTATTGTATGCTGATGAAGGAAGCCTGGGTACCCTTTCCGTGTGTGTGTCCCTTGCATAGCTGTATTAGGAAAACCTGGTCAGGACGATGCTTGGGCGATTATAGAATTAGGAAAACAGCTGAAGTCTTTGTGCTTTTTAAATCTACAGCTCAAAGACATCTGTGTTTGTGGTCGCAAGTTACACAATGGGACTGGAGGATAAGGAGGAAGGAATTCAAGCTGGCATCTCAATTCACAGTGGGTCATTGGATTCTAGGATGGGTCATGAGGTGAGCCGTGCATAGAAGCAAGTCACCTGAGTATGTAATAGCGTGTCATGAGACTGGGCAGGAGGGTGGAGGTTGATTATGGCATGATGTAATGAGTCGTCGGTTGATGTACTGATTTTTTTTTGTAAAGAAGCAATCCAGTATTTCTTCGTATTCTATTGATGCAGATTGCATGCATGATGGGATTGATGCTAGTTGTATTATGTTTTTATGTTTTTGAAGCATTTGAACCATTTTGTTTCATTTTCTTTTTTATGTACATATCTGTAGTATGATGCACCTTTCAGTATGGGTATGTTGTGCTAACCCTGTCTAAAACCTGTGGGCATGATGTAACTACCTCCAGAAATACTGCCAAATGGTAATACCACAACAGCGTGTCATAAATTGAAGAGCCCAGATAATTTCGACCATGTGGACCCTTCTGTTATTCCCCATTGTGGAGTCCTAGAGGAATGCATTGGGATGCCATGCTACTATCAGGGTAATTCATAGAATTTTACACAAAAGTGGCGCACGCGGCTGGCGCACAGTGTACGTGTGCGAATCTCTGCACCAGCCGCGTGCGCTAAAATCCATTTCCGCGCACAGCATATTCATGGATTTTAGCTACCAAAACCAGCCGTGGCGCACATTGACGCAGTGACCCTGCAGCAGCGCCAGTTACGCCCCCAAGAACGCCCTCGCGCAAGGAAAAGCCATTAAAATCCCCAATCCAGCGCAAAGGGCTGCGCTAACCCTGGACCAGTAGACAGGGCTGCCACACAGCACACAGCAAGCGGGGAGCGTGTATTTCTGGGGTGCGCGGGAAGTTACACACGCGATTTCAGCAGGGTACGTGTATTTCTGGGATTCGCAGGAAGTTTCACACGCGATTCCAGCAGGGTACGTGTATTTCTGGGGTTCGATGGAAGTTTCACACGCGATAGGCCCTGTGCGAGTGGGGTACGTGTATATCTGGGGTGTGCGGGAAGTTTCACACACGATTTCAGCAGGGTACGTGTGTTTCTGTGCTTCGCAGGAAGTTTTGCACGCGATTCCAGCAGCGTACGTGTATTTCGGGGGTTTGCGGGAAGTTTCACACGGAATAGGCCCTGTGCGAGTGGGGTACGTGTATTTCTGGGGTGCACGGGAAGTTTCACACGCGATTTCAACAGGGCATGTGTATTTCTGGGGTTCGTGGGAAGTTTCACACGCGATTCCACCAGGGTACGTGTATTTCTGGGGTTTGCAGGAAGTTTCACACGCGATAGTCCCTGTGCGAGTGGGGTACGTATATTTCTGGGGTGCGCGGGAAGTTTCACATGCGATTTCAGAAGGGTATGTGTATTTCTGGGGTTTGCGGGAAGTTTCACACGTGATAGGCCCTGTGCGAGTGGAGTACGTGTATATCTGGTGTGCGCAGGAAGTTTCACACGCGATAGGCCCTGTGCGAGTGGGGTACGTGTATTTCGGGGGTGCAGGGGAGTCCTACATGTGAATTGGCAATGTGGGTCCTCCAAGGTGTTCCCTCTACACCCTCCACGGCTCCTGCAGGCAGCCCATACCACAGGGGAATACCCTGCACCCCTAGTCATGTCCTGCAGGCAGCCCATCCACCATGGGCATGCCCCCCAGGCAAGCCACATGTCAGCTTGCACTACTGATCACCAACGCATGGCCCCCTCCACCCCCACACCCCAGCACTGAGGGGCACCTGCCAGCAGCCCCCCACTCATGTCCCCTTGCACCCCCACCCCCCAGCAGTGCAGGGCACCTGCCAGCAGGCCCCCACTCATGTCCCACCCATGTCCCCTTGCACCCCACCCCCCAGCAGTGCAGGGCACCTGCCAGCAGGACCCCACTCATGTCCCCTTGCACACCCACCCCCCAGCAGTGCAGGGCACCTGCCAGCAGGCCCCCACTCATGTCCCCTTGCACCCCCACCCCCCAGCAGTGCAAGGCACCTGCCAGCAGGCCCTCACTCATGTCCCCGGGCAACCCCACCCCCCAGCAGTGCAGGGCACCTGCCAGCAGGCCCCCACTCATGTCCCACTCATGTCCCCTTGCACCCCCACCCCCCAGCAGTGCAGGGCACCTGTCAGCAGGCCCCCACTCATGTCCCACTCATGTCCCCTTGCACCCCCACCCCCCAGCAGTGCAGGGCACCTGCCAGCAGGCCCCCACTCATGTCCCCTTGCTCACCCACCCCCCAGCAGTGCAGGGCACCTGCCAGCAGGCCCCCACTCATGTCCCCTTGCACCCCACCCCCCAGCAGTGCAGGGCACCTACCAGCAGGCCCCCACTCATGTCCCCTTGCACCCCCACCCCCCAGCAGTCAGGGGCACCTACCACCAGGCCCCCACTCATGTCCCCCAGCACCTCCACCCCCCAGCAGTGAGGGGCACCTGCCAGCAGGCCCCCACTCATGTCCCACTCATGTCCTCGTGCACCCCCACCCCACAGCAGTGCAGGGCACCTGCCAGCAGGCCCCCACTCATGTCACCTTGCACACCCACCCCCCAGCAGTGCAGGGCACCTGCCAGCAGGCCCCCACTCATGACCCCTTGCACCCCCACCCCCCAGCAGTGTAGGGCACCTGCCAGCAGGCCCCTACTCATGTCCCCTTCCACCCCCACCCCCAGCAGTGCAGGGCACCTGCCAGCAGGCCCCCACTCATGTCCCCCTGCCCCAGGTCATGACGATCCTCAATCATGGCCCTTATGGACAGTCTCCCCAGCCCAAAGACCCAACCAAGTATTGCATCCACCCACATAGAAAAGGCAATTACATGATAAAACCCCAATGGCAAGTATGTAAATGAACACATGTCCGTCACACACGCACAATGGTTGCAAGTGAATGTGAAAACCCATATCATGACATGCATGAAACCAATGAGATAATACCACACATCGAAGTATGAAGAAATAAATGTATTAAACGCAACATGAATGGAATTAAAATCCAACAAACAACAATGGGAATAAAAAAAGAAAAGCTGCATGTCCGTAAAATAATGAACAACAAGAAATCATAATCCAAAGGAAAGGTGTCCAAAGTCACAGTCCAACAAAGCAAATCCAAGGGAAAAACAAAACCATTGCCCCATGGGGAAATCCAAAAAAAAGAGATGAATCCAATAGTGAACTATATACAGATGAACAATCCAGGGTCCATGATCCCAACTGAAGAAATGAAACCCATCAAAAATACTACCTAATGAAAAACTATATACAGAAACGTGGTGCATTGTCCAAGCGCAACCAAAATAAAGAAAAAACCAAAGGAAACCTAACACTATCTAACTATTTACAAGGGTAGCAGGCTAGTCCGATGGCTCACTTTTGGATGTCCCGGGCCCGGGCATCATCGAACTCCTGCTCAATGTCCCGGAGGCGGTCCTCTTCCATGGCCCCAAGGGTTCGCAGGGACGATGACATGTTCTTCTCCAACTCCCTGCGAATTGCCACGAGGCACTCGGCCCGCCTCAGTGCCTGACCATCGTGAGCTGTGCCTCTTCTGCCCGCTGCCGCTCCGCATCTATGGTATGGCCTAACCGCTGCCACACGGAAGACACTTCCCGTCCTGGGTCCTCCTGCCCTCTGGCTGATGCCTGCCCCTCCGATGACGAAGGCCCCGAGCCATCATGGCTCCCACCTTGTTGCTGCTGCTGCTGTGCCTCTGCCCGTGCCCTGGCTATTGCTGCCTGCACATCCTCCTCTGGCTGGGGTGCAGTTGTTGAGGTGGCCACCCCTGCTGGACGTTTGACTCACGACGGTGGCAGGGATGTGCCCTTCAGCAGCCTGGCTGCAGGGTCAGAGGCAGCTCCTCAGGGCACCCAGGTGACACATGGGTGGGAAGATGGCACAGAGGACGACTGGCGCATAGGGGATTCAGTTGAGGAGGGGGTCGGAACAAGGCCCAGCAAACGGAGGAATCCGGCCCTGGTGACCTGTCCCAGTAGGTCAACGTGGTCAACGAGCCATTTGAGATGACATGCAGTCTCCCCATGAAAAGACTGCATTTCGCCTCACATGGCCCATTGACGCAACGCCACACCACCCAGGACAGGCTCAACCCGGTCCCGGATAGCCACGTCCGCAGGCAGATGAAAGCCAGTTGTCGTAAGCTCATCCCCTGCCTGAAAACGGGTCTGGACGTAGGTATCCCTGCTGGTGCAGGATGATGCCGTCACAGGATTGGGGACAGGATTACACACAGGCACCTCCGCGGCGGCCTGTGCTGCCTCCTGTCCCTGCCCCTGCACTGCACCACTAGCACCAGTGGAATCCCCACCTCCAGACCCCGTCTCTGTCCCTTGCACGGCCTCCTCCTCCACCAAACCCCCCACCAACCTGGATGACTCCGTGCCATCTTCCTCCGTCGGGCCCTGTGGGGTCTCAGCTGCCCCTTCTGCTGCCGAGGAGTCCAACTCCGACCTCCGCCTCTTGGACCTCCCCTCGGCAGCTGCGACCTGGGACGCGGCACCGGACTCCTCACTCCCCCGACGAGATGACAAACTGGGAAGGGAGCCGTGCCTTGTGTCTCCGGCCGGCGGTGCCATCCCTGCCGCTGTGCTCCACAGCACCCTCTCCGCCCTCTTCATCAGTCGACGCTGCAGACAGGGAGAGATAGGACACAGGCATCAGGGCATTGTACAATGGACTCATACACACATGACAGTTGCACACGAGTGTCATTGTCAATGGCATCACAATCCCCAACACACATGTCATTTCAAATCACACACATGAGCTATTCCACAGCCATATCACAACAGCCAGCATCGTCCATACACATACAACAGCATGAGCAGGCAAAGATGAGCCAGACATCACATGAGACACAGGGAGTGCACTAGACATGCACACACGCCGACACACTTACATGCATGTGTACCACTCCACCAAGTGTCGCAGTGATGAGATTGGCATCCATGTCACATCTGGCAATCAGTCTTCTACATATCAGTCTCACATGCATCCATGTTGCATGACAGTTGCACACTTGTCAGATACACATACATGCACATGTACACAGTGCAAATACATGCAGCTGGAACCAACATCCATGTGTGACACCACAACCTTGACAACTGACATACACAGTCATTCAAACATGTTGTCAGGAACTCGGATTGGAGGGTCTGGAAACGCTGGAGGCATTGATTGCCGTACATGCGTTCCAGTCCTCACCCAATATGGCGGACAAGTCCTTATATTCTGACTCCTCCCACTAACCGATGCGTTGTATCTGTTACCAACGCTGCGGTTCGTGAGGAAACTTCGTCCGTGTTATTCGCCTGCCTTCTTCCTTCCTTTGATATATTCCGCCCTCCTGTTCCTACTTCAGCGGGACGTCTACTTCCCCGTTGCCTTCCATAGTCTTAATTTAATTCTGTTTCCGAGTCCACTACTGTATCTATCCTCAGCCGCCTCCTGGCATCCCAGCCTTTTGTTTGTTTCATACTCCCTACTTTCTACTTACCTCGCGTCCTCCTATCAGTCCGGTTCCAATCCTACGTTTGCTTGGGTATACTTCCAGGTTCCTGTCTTCTTGCCTAATCTTTCTGCTACGGGTTATTTGGTTTTACGGCGCCTTGCTGATTTCTGCAGCCGGCCCCGGCACCTCATTTTCGCTTACAGAGCAGTCTCCCGCTCTGTAAGCATCTTGCATTACTTTCCTTGCTTTTTCTTTATGTGAAATGATCCTTTTCTTTCTCTTTTCTGTTCTTCCTGTCTGCCTACCTTAGTGCTTCTAGTTCTGTTCTTCCTTCTTAGCGCTGACTGTCTAATTCTCCTTCTCTCCATTCTACTTTCCTTTTCACCTTTCCAGTCAGATTTTTCATTTGGCATCTTTCTATTTGGAACTTCCACTTCCAGCAATTCACCAGACCACAAACAAACTTACTATTGAATTCTACCAACGTTGACTGCCTTCCTGTTTTAAAGGAAGAGAATTATAGCCATTTGAACCCATCTGAAGATACAGGGTTTTTTCCGGCTTTGTGCTTTTTCCCTGAATTTAGGGCTGGCCCCCCGTGGTTCCCCGCAGACAGGGTTCCTCCTCTGCCAAGGTGACCTCCGGAGGGGCCAGACCCTACCTGCATGAAAAGAAGATCAGGACACCCAAGAAAGAGACTCCCACTACACGGAAGGAACGAAAGAAGACCGAGACCATCCCAATAGAGTCTACCTCAGAGGAGTCAGGTGAGGAGGAGGGGGAGGAAGTTCCTAATCTTGACACATGTGTGCTCACACATCTGCATTTGGCCTGCATGCTTACCCACATCCATGTGTCTCACACATGAAAGGACTTGCATGTGTCAGCCTCATGGCCCTGTACATACACATCCATACATGTCCCTACAAAACCACCTGTGCAACCTGCACACTACTGGCACACCACCACACGCACAGCTTCCAATCAGTATGCATGTACACTTACCGCTCGACTCGGGTGTGCCTCTCAAGGACCTGGACGTGGAGCGCTGGGCATATGCGTTCCAGGACCCTCATTTGGTCTTCCGACAGGTGGCCCTGCCGCCCCTTAGCATCCGCTACCTTCAAGAGGCGCCGGGCCTTGTTGAGGGTCCTTGGCCTGAAGTCCTCCCAGCGCTTCTTGACATGATGGAATTCGCAGACTGCCACCCCCTCCGCGTTGATGGCAGTCACGATGTCCGTCCAGATCCTGGTCCGTCCTTCCTTGTCGGCACGCGACCTTCCGAAGAGGGCATCATACTGCCCCAGGACTTGCTCCACCAGGACACCAACTTCAGTGGCAGTGAAGCTGGTGGCCCTCTGCCTCTCTGGCTGGGGGTTGCCAGTGCCGCCAGATTGTGTAGTGCTGGACATGGCAACTCCAGAGGCAGGAGTGGGTGGGCAACTGGGTCCTGGGGCTGGGCTGTGGAGCGATGGAATCCCAGTCGGGAGTCTTCGGTTCCAGCAGGGGTGGTCACAGCAACAGCACACCTGGCTGATGTGCAGGCAGCAAATGGCAGGGCACGTGGGCAGCAGGCAATCAGGCAGCAGCAGATGGCAGGTGGGAACGTGCTCGGGGCTCTGGGGGGCAGTAATTCGGCCTTCTGGGCAGGAGCGTGGTCTTCCGTGTGTGAACGCGTGGCCAGCTTGATATGGAGTGATTTGGCACGTGAAAATCTTGCACGTCAGCGTGTAATTCGAGGAAAGGCCCTTAGCGCGTAAGCGTGTCAGCGCACGTACGCAATTTCATTGGACCAAAGGCCCTTAGCGCGTAAGCGTGTCTGTGACGTGATGCGCGCGGGTGTTTCCCTCATAGCACGTGATGACAGAGCACACGTGGAAAAGCTGCACGTCCGAGTGTCAGGGCGTGTAATTGGAGGAAAGGGCGCGTACACGCGTAAGTGATGTGTACGTGTGGGCCAGTTTAAAAGGTACATGTAGGACGCCATTTCCTTGTACATGCTTTTTGTGGAGAGCGAGTGGGTGGATTCTGTATTTCTTGTCGGTTCACATGCGATTACTTCACAGCGTTTCAAGTCCGTACTCCCTGTTAACTCTGACAGCTTTCATTTTTCTACATTTTTTGGGCCTATTTCCTCAAACAGTGTTCACTTCTCCTTTTGTCCTGTCTCCTCAGACAGCGTACAATTCTTCTTTTGGTGGGGGTGTTGCCAACGCGCACACGCGCGTATTTTTCACGTTCTTTTTCCAGGTAGACGGTGAGTTCCGCACATACTTAGCAACTGTGCTTGCCCCGTGTGTCGCGTACCCCTTCAGAGGTCATTGTAGGCTGCATGTATCACGTGTACACTTATTTTTGTGTTTCTGGGTGCCACAGAGTAGTGCAGGTTCATTTTTCCATGCACGTGGTCTACACGGGGTTGTGTGCACGTTTATTTTTGGTTTTGGGCTGCCTGTGCATTGCGTGACCCGTCATCTTCCCCCAGGGGTCACAGACAGCCTTGTTAGAGCACTAGGGTACGAATTCCATCTAGTACCCTACCCCTTTGACCCCCAATTGCCCAGTACAATAGTTTACTGCCCCTCCCATGCACACAACAACATCAGTGCCATGGTTGGGAGGCGACCAAGCGGTAAGGGAGGCAAAGGTGGCTGACCTTCAAAAGGTGGACGTGGTGGGCGCGGTCAGGGACGTGGCTGGGATTTGCAGGGTGCTCCTATACCCCCATGTGTGGAGGACCAATCAGGGACACCCATGCCCCCCCCCATGGTTGAGGGAAACGTGGCTGAGACCATCCCAGCTCAGCCCTTGTTGGACCAGCCCATTGTGGCACCTGACCTGGCACTGGATGACTCCCTGGCTGACTTCCAGGTCAGCAAGTCTAAGCCACGTGTGGCGGTGCAAGTTGTCACCAAGCCACGTGGATCTGGGGCAGCTATGTCATCTGCTGCCCCAAGTATGCAGGGTGGTGAGGCTGCAGGGGCAGCTGCAGCTCCATCCGCCCCAGCTCTGACTCTCCCAGCCAGGACAGTGTCGGTCCTGGTCCATCATACTGATGTTCCCCCTGCCAACATCACACTTCAGACAATGCCTGCACCAGGTCCTATGGTCAATGTGCATTTGCACATTCCAACAACCCAGTCCACTGGTGATTCTGCCCCTACTGACCAGAGCGGCGTTAGCCACTCTGGCTCCGCTCCACCTTCTAAAAAGAGGAAGAAGGGTGCTCTGGCACGACAGGATGAGACCCCAGGCATGGCTACACACTCCGGTACCTCAAGGAAGGCTTGGTTCAATGATTTGGAACTTGAACATAGCCACGAAATGGTGGTGACTGGAGGGTCCAAGACCACACCTGGTCAACGTAAGGCACACTGGCAGACCATCGCCGACCATATAAGTGCCCTTGGATTTGTGAGGCGCTCAGCTGATGATTGCTACAAGCGGTGGAACGACCTGAAACGCAGAGCAAAGAACAAGCTGGCCTCAAATCATCCCGCTACTCTGGTGACTGGCGGTGTGTCTCCACAAGAGGACAACAAACTCACTGAACATGAGTCTGTTGCTGGGACCTTCGTCACAGAGGAACAGATCCAAGGTGTGGGAGAACTACCCAATTATGACACATTGTCCGGTGAGTGCCCATGCGTGTGTGTGTAATGCATGTGTATGTTGTTTGGGTGACGGGTTCTGATTAAGTGGCAGGTGAGGGTGTGTGTGACTGAGTAGTATGGGTCACCCATGTGCTTCATCCAAAACATTCTGCGGCCTTGAATTTGGGCGTGACACTATCCCTTCTGCCCACAGTAGTAACTTAGCGTAACTTTACGGCAGTTGCCCTTGAGGTAGCATCATGCAACAACATTGTTTGTATTTTTCAGTGTTCTTTCAGGCTGATTGTTTCAATTCTCCCACTTTTGCAACACATTCCTCAGCCCTATTGTGACATATGTGACATGCTTCTGTCATTGAAGAACCCCACATTGGCCCACATGTGTCACCTTGGTAGTTGAATGATTTGACCATTCAGGCTGAATGAGTATTGTCCTGATCACATGATGTTTTTGGGCCTGTTTGAATGTGGAACATGCTAGTTGTTTCCTGTCATGTTGAAGTGCACAACCATTGATGTGTACATGGCCCTGCAATCACTGTATTTTTGTACACTGGATGTGTTGCAGTGTGTGGCACATGGCGTATCTTTTCACACTATGTGGCATTTTTCATCTCTTCATGTCCATCTCACATGGATGGGTGACAGTACTCATTCACTGACATATGGATGTACTTGTGGAATGTACCATGGCTATGGTACATGCCATCTGTGTGATGGCATGCGTCATTTATGTGTATAGGACATGCCACTCACAGGCCAATGTGTGATGGCAGTGCTACCCAGCATGCAGAAAATGTGTTGCTCTTCCATCTTGGTGTCATCATTGTCTGACTTTTGCCTCCCCTTCCAACTCTGTTACAGTGCATGCATGGGAGGGTTATAGTCATGTGGGACATGTGTAAATCATGTACTGGTTCTGTAGCTTGTCAGGCCTATTTGTGTGCTATGGTGCTAATGCCTGTTTCCATTTTTTGCATTTCATGTTTTTACAGGGGATGACACACTTGATACTAATGAGGTTGAGGAGATGGTGCAGACCCAGGAGCAACCTGAGGCACAACCGGCCACCAGTGGGGGACGTGGTGTGGTGGTGGGTGAGAACCCACTCTTGCTGCAGACGATTCTGTCCAGGGGTGTCTCTGGGTGCACCTTCCCAGACCTCTATTCAGGTGCTGATTCAGATGATGAGACCTATATGGCATTGCAGGTAAGTGTTTCTGGAAGGGGTTCTGTTCTGTCCAACCCACCTGCACCAGGGGTAGAACCCTCTATGGGGATGTCAGTTTTGGTTAGTCCGTCTTTGGCGGTTACGGGTGCAGGGTCACACTCCACAACATCTGATCCTGTTCCTGGGCCAGTAGATCAGAGGGGGAATGCAGTCCTGCAGCCTCAGGCAGTGCCGGCACAGCAAGGTGCAGATCGCTTGCCCCAAACAGGTGTGGTGCCCGCCGACGTGGTGGCCGTACGTCACCAGGCAATAACACATGGGAACAATCCATGTACGGTATGGCAACCCAACAGGCAGCATCAGTTGAGATGATGGCTCAAGCAATGGAGAGGGTGGCCACTTCCATTGTCCCCCCTGAAAGGTAGATGGAGCAACTACAGCAGGCAACAGACTCCATTTGCCAATCACACAGGGAGGACATGTTGGCGTCCAACAGGGACAGACGGGCAGCACTGGAGACTCTACGCCAATCGATATCAATAGAGTCCCAGGGCCACAGGGAAGCCATGAGGGTAGAACTGCATCACCTCAGGGAGACTCTTGTTGACCTTGAGACTTCCACTAACTTGAGGACAGAACAGCAGCTGGATCGGCTCACACGTTCGCTCTCAGCTGAGATGCAGGCAACTCGGGAGGAGATCCGGGCATCACGTCAGGTGCTGCATGGGGATCTCCGCACTATAATCCTCCAGAACGAGACCTTCCACACCTGCATGCTTGCTGCCATGGAGGACCATACCAGGGCTTTGCGTGGGCTGCCTCCCATAGCACCACCACCTCCTGTGGCAGCAGCAGAGGGTGATGAGAGCGACAGCAGCAGTTCTCCCACATTGGCATAGCCGTGCAGGCCATGAGCCCACGGAGGTGTTTTTTTCCCAACATCCACACAGGCGGCTGTTGGTGCGCACCCTGTCCTCGGACCTCCTGGGTAGCCTCCCCCCAGCCCCCACATGGCCATTTTTTATTTTTTATTTTTTATTTTTTTATTTTTCATTTTTTATTTTTGATTATTTTTTGACAGTGTGTTGCCTTGTGTGGCTCCCGTGAGCATCCACTGTATTCTGGCTGGGCACATGCAGGCTTGTCCTGAGTTTGGGTTCGATGCTTGGGTTCGTGAGACACACACCCCTCCTGCTTCCCGTTTCCATGGGCTTGCAAAGGGTGTGACCAAGTGACAGTGATGTACACAGTGATGTTGGGCTCCCATGAGCTGTGTGGGCAGTCTGTAGTCAATACTGTGTAGACATTCCTTGTGTATATTGTTGTTATATTGTACACTGCATGTTGGAATTATGTATGCTTCTGCTTCCATGTCTCCCTCTAAATTTGCAGGTTCATTCCTCATGTCTTCCCAAGCCCGTCTAGTTTGGAGATGGAGTTCATGTTGTATGCAGTACACAGACAAGTTTTGAAGCCTGCAAGACTACAGTTGGAAGGGGGTGATGTAGTGGCATATTCAGGTTGTAAGACTACGGCTACTTTAACTTAGTACTGTCATGTTTTAGTTGTGTTTGTGCTTGTGTAGGTGTATTGTATTGTTGGTAAGTATTTAGTCATGTGTGTCGTTAGTTCAACATTACTAGGAGAATATTGTGTGTTGCCAGTTTCCATTAGGGACACTGTACTTTGTGACACTTTTATCAGGATTTCGGGATTGCTTTGTTTGCTCTCACATAGCATGACATGCCATGATGTGTTGGGTGGCGGTGCTGGGGAGGGCTTGGGTGACATGGCACTGTTCTCATGTTGTATTTTGCAAGGGGTAATGCATTTAGCAGCATATGTGTCTTTTGATGACACAGCATTGGTGGTGTTTCTGTAGGTAGGGATGCACACATTGTGACACTTCCAGGTGACCAATCTCATGCTGGTATGGTTGTGACAGTTGACTGTCCCTTATGTCATCATCATTGATTGTCAGCTGGTATGTGGCAGGGCTGTGTGCATTCCACAGGGGTGTGATTCTAAGTGAAGTAGTTAGCCACCAGCTGTGTTCGGGCTGCCTCACACCGTGCCCTTTCCCCTCCCATGTGCAGTGGGCGTGCATGTGGTTGGGAATGTGGGGGCACCACCATGTCCACCGGCAGGCCCCGGCGTGTTGCAACGTTGTGCAGGACACATGCTGCCACTATGATCCTGCACACTACTGGGCGAGCGTATAACAGCTGCCCGCCAGAACGGTCAAGGGAGCGAAAGGGTGACTTGAGCACTCCAGATGTGTCTTCCACTATACCCGGGGTTGCAATATGGGTTGTGCTGTGTCTTACCTCGGTTGGCGTGGTGGGGTTCCGAATTGGCGTCATCATGTGGGTGCCCAGAGGGTAGGCACTGTCCCCTGGGGAGGTGGTGATGGTTATCATTAGTCGGGTTGTGACATTGCTCAGTATCTGGCATGCATGCATGTGCTGTGGCATTTATACTCACCAAGCAGCCATGTATCACCATGCCGCCCAGCTTCTAGGTCCCGGTTTAGGGTTGACATTCTGTAAATGAAACTGTCGTGGGTGGACCCTGGATAGTTGGGATATACTGAGGTGATGATTCCCTTGCCATCACATACTACCTGCACGTTGATGGAATGCCAGTGCTTGCGGTTTCTATAGATGTGCTCTGATGCCGTGGGGGGGCGTAGAGCCACGTGGGTGCAATCAATGGCACCTAGGACTTTGGGGAATTGTGCCACCCCGTAGAAATCCTGGACGGCAGCCTGCCTTTCTGCAGGTGTTCTGTGCAGATATATGTGCCTGCGGACTGATGGGCGTGCAGTCATGATGCCCAAGACCTGGTGTAGGCAGTGTGACTGCGTGGCCTGTGACACCCCCCCCACTATGACACTTGTCCGCTGAAATGATCCAGTGGCCAAAAAGTGCTGTACATTGAGGACCTTCTCCAGGGGGCTGAGTGCTTGGGAGCAGAGGGTGGGTGATGTGAGGTCATCCTCCGACTCACTGACCAGGTTGAGTATTATGTGAGGTGGAAACCTGTACCTTCCATACACCTGGTCATCAGGCATGCCAAAAAGGCTGGTTCTGGTGTGAAAATTCTGGGCCTGACTATCCTCCTCCTCCTGCGTTATCCCACGACCACTGCTGCTAGGAACGGCATGTTCATCCTGCCGTCTGAGCTTCCTTGTTGTTTGCGTGCACTTTTATGCTGCGCGGGGCCACGTAGGCCTGCTTCCTGCTGGCGTACGTGTTTCCGGATTAGCGAGTCTTTTTTGGCGCGTGCGTCTGGGCGTTCCACGCATTTGCCTCCTGTACTTCCCCGCCCACCCCAGTAATACACGTACCCTGCTCGCCCAGGCCTAATCGCGTGTAAAACTTCCCGTGAGCCACTGAAGTACACGTACCCCACTCGCCCAGGCACAATCACGTGTGAAACTTCCAGCGCACCCCCGAAATACACACTATTTTTGACACAGCGGGTGTCCGTGTTTGTCGCGTACCCCTTTGCACGTCATTTGTCCTAGAGGGCCACAGTATGGGACATTCATCAGAGCTGTATATACGTGCTTTTTGTTAGCACACATTTTTTTAATGCGCAGGGACGCTACCGCCTGCCTTCGTGTGGCGGACAGGTGTTGATGTACATAGTTGACTTTTGGTTTGTGTCATGAGGTCGCCATTTCACTGCTGGGGGGTGGGGGTGCAAGGGGACATGAGTGGGGGCCTGCTGGCAGGTGCCCTGCACTGCTGGGGGGTGGGGGTGCAAGAGGACATGAGTGGGGGCCTGCTGGCAGGTGCCCCTGACTGCTGTGGGGTGGGGGTGCAAGGGGACATGAGTGGGGGCCTGCTGGCAGGTAACCCTCAGTGCTGGGGGGTGAAGGTGCAAGGGGACATGAGTGGGGGCCTGCTGGCAGGTGCCCTGCACTGCTGGGGGGTGGGGGTGCAAGGGGACATGAGTGGGGGCTTGCTGGCAGGTGCCCCTCAGTGCTGGGGGGTGGAGGTGCAAGGGGACATGAGTGGGGGCCTGCTGGCAGGTGCCCTGCACTGCTGGGGGGTGGGGGTGCAAGGGGACATGAGTGGGACATGAGTGAGGGCCTGCTGGCAGGTGCCCCTGACTGCTGGGGGTGGGGGTGCAAGGGGACATGAGTGAGGGCCTGCTGGCAGGTGCCCCTCAGTGCTGGGGGCTGGGGGTGCAAGGAGACATGAGTGGGGGCCTGCTGGCAGGTGCCCTGCACTGCTGGGGGTCCAAGTGGACATGAGTGGGGGCCTGCTGGCAGGTGCCCTGCACTGCTGGGGGTGGGGGTGCAAGGGGACATGAGTGGGACATGAGTGGGGGCCTGCTGGCAGGTGCCCTGCACTGCTGGGGTGGGGGTGCAAGGGGACATGAGTGGGACATGAGTGGGGGCCTGCTGGCAGGTGCCCTGCACTGCTGGGGGGTGGGGGTACAAGGGGACATGAGTGGGGGCCTGCTGGCAGGTGCCCCTCAGTGCTGGGGCATGGGGGTGCTGGGGGACATGAGTGGGGTCCTGCTGGCAGGTGCCCTGCACTTCTGGGGGATGGGGGTGCAAGGGGACATGAGTAGGACATGAGTGGGGGCCTGCTGGCAGGTGCCCTGCACTGCTGGGGGGTGGGGGTGCAAGGGGACATGAGTGGGACATGAGTGGGGGCCTGCTGGCAGGTGCCCTGCACTGCTGGGGGTGGGGGTGCAAGGGGACATGAGTGAGACATGAGTGGGGGCCTGCTGGCAGGTGCCCTGCACTGCTGGGGGTGGGGGTGCAAGGGGACATGAGTGGGACATGAGTGGGGGCCTGCTGGCAGGTGCCCTGCACTGCTGGGGGGTGGGGGTGCAAGGGGACATGAGTGAGACATGAGTGGGGGCCTGCTGGCAGGTGCCCCCCAGTGTTGGGGGGTGGGGGTGCTGGGGGATATGAGTGGGGGCCTGCTGGCAGGTGCCCCTGACTGCTTGGGGGTGGGGGTGCAAGGGGACATGAGTGGGGGCCTGCTGGCAGGTGCCCTGCACTGCTGGGGGGTGGGGGTGCAAGGGGACATGAGTGGAGGCCTGCTGGCAGGTGCCCTGCACTGCTGGGGGGTGGGGGTGCAAGGGGACATGAGTGGGGGCCTGCTGGCAGGTGCCCCTCAGTGCTGGGGGGTGGCGGTGGAGGGGGTCATACGTTGGTGATCAATAGTGCAAGCTGACATGTGGCTTTCCTGGGGGGCATGCCCATGGTGTATGGGCTGCCTGCGGGACATGGCCAGGGGTGCAGGGTAGTCCCCTGTGGTGTGGGCTGCCTGCAGGGGCTGTGGAGGCTGTAGAGGGAACACCCCAGATATACACGTACCCCTCTCGCACAGGGCCTGTCGCATGTGAAATTTCCCGCGCACCCCCGAAATACACGTACCCCACTCGCACAGGGCCTATCGCATGTGAAACTTCCCGCGAACCCCATAAATACACGTACCCTGCTGGAATCGCGTGTGAAACTTCCCGCAAACCCCAGAAATACACGTACCCTGCTGAAATCGGGTGTGAAAGTACCCGCGCACCCCAGAAATACACATACCCCGCTCGCCCAAGGTCAATCGCGTGTGAAACTTCCCATGAACCCCAGATTTACACGTACCCAGGCCAATCGCATGTGAAACTTCACGCGAACCCCAGGAATACGCGCACCCCACTGGCACAGGGCCTATCGCATGTGAGACTTCCCGCGAACCCCAGATTTACACGTACCCAGGACATTCGCGTGTGCAACTTCACGCGAACCCCAGGAATAGATGCACCCCACTCGCACAGGGCCTATCGCGTGTGAAACTTCCCGCGAACCCCAGATTTACACGCCCCCCGCTCGCCCAAGGCCAGTCGCGTGTGAAACTTCCCGTGCACCCCTGAAATACACGCACATGCTATTTTTGACACAGCGGGTGTCCGTGTTTGTCACCTACCCCTTTGCACGCCATTTGTCCTAGAGGGCCACAGTATGGGACAATCATCAGAGCTGTATATACATGCTTTTTGTTAGCGCACATTTTGGCGCACATTTTTTTCATGCGCAGGGACGCTACCGCCTGCCTTTGTGTGGCGGACGTGTTTAGGCCTGTGCGCGTCTTCGCCCGTGTGCTGGTTTGCCCTATTCGATTCCATGAATACGTTTTGTAGGCGAGCGTGTGGGCGTTACGCGCACTTGCCTCCTGTACTTCCCCGCTAACGCCCACATTTTCACACGTTGTTCCCCATTCCGCATGTCACGCCCCGTGTTACGCCTACTTTTGTTATGTGTGCTGCGCTATGTGCGCTTCGCTGTGGCCGTAGCGCACGCCGTTAGATGACCTGTGCGCCGGTTTTGCGCCACGCAGATTTTCAACGCACATCCCAGATTTTACTCGCGCACGGACTTCCATGAATTGATGTGCGCAGGTTTTGCTGCGATTTTCTCACTTGCACTGCGATTTTCGCACGTGCACTGCGATTCGCACGGTTTTGCACGCTTGCGCAGGAATTTCAGCACACATTAATTCCATGAATCGGCCTGTATATGCGGTCATCACTGCATGTGGTTATTGCCACATGGGATAATTATTCTTTTGTGGAGGTAAGTGACTCTGCTCAAAAGCTGTCACAAATAATGAGCTTCACATCTGAAACTCATAGTTTAGTGTTTTGGCAAAACATACAGAATTCTAAAATACTCAATATTTTACCACTACCGTCAAAGTCATAATCAGGCTCTGTATTTTTGACTTTGCTCTATTGTAGTCACCCAAACTCCCAAGTGACCCTAATTTTGAAAGTAAACAACTATTTCATAGTCATTTCTAAAATGACAATGTTCTTGCTCTGAACCTCAAAATTAAATATTCAGACCAATACATTTCAACAGGAGGTTCAAGTTCACCTATCGTCATAATATCACAGGACACCCTTTACATCTTTGATAGATTGAGAGGTATGTATGCACACAATATTTTTTGTGAATACTTCCCCGAGCAAAGGTGTTTTAGTTAGCACATGCATGACATTTCTGAGAGGGCTTGGAAACAGTGCTCCCCATCTCCTGCCTACTCACTGTTAGGGAGAATGTGCTAATTCCCTCAACCTTAGAGACCCCCAGCAACTTTGCTGGATTTTGAGGAATTGATTTTTTTAACCTGGAGATAGTGAGACACTTTTTTCCCACTCTCTCATGTATTGTAATGTGATTTTGTACACTGTGTTTCTTTTGGTTCTGGAGTCTGACAAACTCCATAGGCATCATCTTTTACGTTATGTCACACAGCACCTTCAGTGCAGTGACACAGGGAAGTCTTCCAGATTTCCCTAAGGTTTAACTACCTTCTCTGGGATAAAATACTTTTCTCAGAGCAGTAAAGTGAAATTGACTTTACTTACCATTGTAACTTTCTAGACCCAGCTCACAATATCTTACGATAAGGTGCTGGAGAGGTTACCTAGTATCACCTTTGTCTAGCTTCTCATGTAACATTTTTTACGTTACCCTTTTCTCAATGAATGGCTGGTGGCAGTGGCTTCGTTTTAACTACTGTGGTATGCATTTATTCTGGGCTGCGTTCGTAGCTGCAGTGCATCACCCAAGGGTGCCATTTTTGCCAAAATGGCCCAGTCTTCTTTTTTCACCATTTATTTGTGGAAAGGTCCTACTGTTCATTTTGCCTTTGGCGGGATTCACGAGTGAAGCCCGCCTCTGGCTCCAGAGTGTCTGGGGTAGGCAGGAAGTGTGGGAGGTGCCCGAAACTCCCCGTGCTTAGTCTACTAGGAGACCCAAATGCACTCTGTGGTGATTGGCTGGTTGACTGTCCGGCAAGGACAGCCACCCTACTGGGTGACTGACAGCTAGGCTGCAATGAATGGGAGAGAACTGAATAAAAGCAAGCCTTTTGGCTTGGAAGGCAGAGTCGACCACTGGACGAAGGAACTGAACAAGAACTTGAAGAGGATGCCTGCTGCAACTCCTGGACCATTGGTTTGCTCGGTGAAGCCCTGCTGCAGTACCGAAACGCCAAGTTCGCATCGACAGAGAAGCCCCTGCAAGGACGACTTCTCCCCCCTTGAGATGGTGGGGCCAATCAACTCCAAAGTAAGCCACCTGGACATCCATCTCAGAGCTGATTGCATTTCCACAGAGTTGCTGCTGGAAACTGTATAGCTAGGGACTCTCAGGAAGCAGAAGCAGGACTGACTGAGCCTGAGCTTCCTCAACAGAGTGCTGGACCCCAGAAGCAAGGAAAGTCCATCTCGACAGCCAGGAACCACAGTGTTGCTATTTACAGTACATGTGAGGAGCTGAAACGCTGAACATCCACTGAAAGTGAAGTTTGCCGGTTGCCAGTTTTGACCATCCCAGAGCATTGCATGAGTCCCTCGACATCCCCCCTCTTGTCCCACGACTGAGGCCCAGGAACAGTGATATCTGCAGAGCTGCACAGGACCATTTGCTGCATCTTTTCTTCATTTGTAATGTACTGTAAAAAGTCTGAGAGAACTTACCTCTTGCTGTAGAGTTACTTGCATCTCTACTACTCACAAGACTAATCAGCTTGTGGCCCTACATTTGATTCTTCTTTTTTTTCGTTAAAGACTCCTAACCACTTGTGCAAAGGCTTTTCCATTTACTTGCCAGAAGTGCTTCATTCTATACAAGACTTGTGCCCATTGGATTTGGCTTAACCTATTGAACTGAATGACTCTTCTAGGGGGATCCAAAAGTATTTGCCTGCTTAAGAATATTTGTGGTCTCTTGTTGTTCTAATAACCTTTACCTTTTGCCAACTTCTAAGAGTATTCTAAATTTCAATATTAAAGATATTAATGTCCCCAGCACCCTAGCTGTTGAAGTCACATGTGGCTGTAGGTTGTGTCTGTGGGCCATCCCAAAACGGTCTTTACTGATTTAGAAACTAAGAGTGTACAGTATTGAAGTGTATGTGTCTATTACTATTATATTGCTCCTTTCTGAAGAAGGCTTATTCTAACTGACTGATAAATAATTAATAATTGTTTATGAATCTCTGTGTAACTCCACCACAACTCACATTGACCCCTCTTGAGATAAGCCTGGCTGCTCAACACGCTACCAACACTGTGTAGTACAAGCTTATAACAAAGGTAGCGTTTCCTATACCTGTAGTCAGAGTTGTTTGCAGTGTTCGTAGAGGGTACTGCATACAAACATTGCCTAACACTGGTGGCAGGGGTGGGATATATTGTAGAGTTGTTAAGAATTTGCTTTACTCGTGTTCAACTAAAAATCTTCACAAGGCTAAACTCCACTAGAAAAGCAATTGTAACATGCCAGCTATGGATAACTTCAGGCAGGAAGCCCTGATCATTTTAACAGTAGAGCAACTGAAAGAAATGTGTAAAGTCAGGAATCTCCCTGTTAAAGGAAAGAAACGTGAACTAATTGCAAGATTGTTGAATAATCAAATTCTGGGTAGTAGGCCTGTCACACCTATTATCCTAGGAAATGTGGAAAATGATGAGGATAATTCAGAGTCTAACTCTAATATTGTTGAAGAGTCAGAAGAGTCAGTGGAGTCTCGGGAAAAGAGCCACTCTTTACCTCAAACGGCCCTTATGCCTTAACCTTTAGCCACAGGCACCCTACCAGGTACATCACTGAGTCCAGAATGTGTGTCTCTTGAAAAAATGAGACTTGAGTTAGAGTGCAAAGGATTACAGCTCCAAGCTGAAACCAAGCCTCAGTACATCAAACTAAGGGAAATGGAAAAGCAACATGCTCTTGAAATGAAAAAAATGGTCTCTTGAAAATGTTTCTATCTCAGAGTCCTCTAGGTCTTCCAGTCCAAAGAGACGTTGCATGCCTAAAGAAGCAGTGAGTATGTATGATGTGAAACTTGATATTTTGTATTGTGGGTGCTTTTGAATATAACTATGGGATTCAGGGTTTCACAGGGAATCAGTTGATTCCTTTGCTTTTGTCTA
Organism: Ambystoma mexicanum; assembly: GCF_040938575.1. NCBI lineage: Eukaryota > Metazoa > Chordata > Amphibia > Caudata > Ambystomatidae > Ambystoma > Ambystoma mexicanum. Next base: position 963,026,630 of record NC_090927.1, read on the forward strand.
GACTCCCCCAGGTTGCAACTGATGCTCTATTGGAGGTGGGGGAACTTGAAAGATTGTGAAGCTAGCTTTAATAGCTAGATTTGGGAAAACTCCTTCCCAGTACCTTAAGAGGTTTATGACCATCAAAAAGAATGATGGTAACCCTTGGGCTACCTGGGTGTGTGAATGTTTGAAAAACCTAGATGGTTGGGTTAAGGGTTACAGAGTGAACTCTTTTGAAGGAATGACAAATGTGTTTTTGTTGGAATCTATATGTTATGCCTGCTCTCCTGAGCTCAGACAGTACTTGGCTGACTCTAAAGAGATTGATCCCAAGAAGCAAGCAAAAGCTGCTGACTTGTGGGGTTGCCAACAGGGCTACTCACAAGGATTCTTGCACCACTCATAAAAAGGATGAGTGTAAGCAGCACAAGAAAGATGGCACAGAGAATTCTAAAACCTCCCATCCAAAAGAGGGCCACAAACTTAAGAAGGGTAAGCCACATGGGAAACCAGGTCAGTCTAGTGAAACCTCTGGTGGCAACCCAGAGGGAGGTCAGTAGAAGCCCCCATTTGTCAAAACATTTGGAAAATGGTATGCTTGTGTGTCAACTGACCATGTGAAAGGGGATCCCAAATGCAAGGGTAAACCTTCAGGGGTCCACACTGCCTCCTTAGCCTTCATCCCTGAGGGAGAAGTACAAATGGCAAGTGGAAACTTTCAACTATTGGCTGAGGACCCCATTGGAGTCTCTGCCAGTGTTTCATTAGTGTCCCCGGGTCTGTGGGAACAGCAAAATGTAGATGTCTATAACTCTATACTAGATAACACAAATGAATACTACAAGGACAGTTTACTTGTAAATGGTCAGGATACCCCTGCCATTAGAGACACTGGGGCCAGCATCACAGTGGTAGATGAAACCTTTTTCAAACCTGAGGATGTTGCTAAGGCACTCAAAGGTACTACTAAGCTTGCTGGAGGCCCTAACCAGATGGCTCCAATACTACCAGCTCTAATCCAGTGCAACAATATGACTGTAAGAATACCTGTCAGTGTACAAAGTGAGGTGCCTGGGAGAATCCTGTTGGGGAATGACTTAAATACTCTTGGAGTTGTATCAAGCTACCCCAGGCCTCCCAGTAAAAGGAGGAAGCAGGAGCAGACTAGGAAGGCCAGAAAGCTCACTTTAAATGACTCTCAGTGGTTTGTTACAGAAGAACCTATAACATCCAGTCCACAGGAAGAGCCAACTTCTATTTCCAGGAAGAAAGAGACAAAGGGGAAACCCAAGGTCTCAGGAAACAAGAAAGATAATACTCCTGTGCATCAAACCAGGACATCCCTGAGAGGACAGTCCAAAGTCAGACCAGTGACTACTCCACCAGCTGAGGCTAAGTGTGAGATCCAACCAGAAGAGGTTGAGTCAGCTACTAATGACACAGAGCTGTAATAAGACCTTCCCCCTCTTGGAGATATGGATCCTAAAGACCATCCTGAGCTGCAATCTTTACTGGCAGAAGGTGGCCCCTGTAGGGCAGACTTCAGCAGAGGTCAAATAGAGTGTCCTACTCTTGAAGGACTTTGCCAACAGGCAGCTTCCCAACTGGAAGGGCAAGAGCCAGGGAAGCACTGATTGTACTCGGATGATGGCCTCCTCTACAGTGAACCTATTGAGTCTACCACAGGAGACTTCAGATTACTTATAGTGCCCCAGTAGGTAGGACCTCAGTTTCTACAGTTAGCCAATGAGATTCTTTTGGCTGGTCACTTAAGCTTTAAGAAGACCAAGGAAAGGATTTCTCTCTATTTCTACTGGCCTAAGATGGGGTCTGATGTAGATACATTCTGTAGAAGCTGTCACACTTGTCAGATATCTAGCAAGAGTGAAGCCAAGAATGTGGCACCTTTGGTGCCTCTCCCAGTGGTGGGAGTCCCTTTTGAGATGGTACGAATCAGCATTGTTGATCCCTTAGACCCTCCAACATCTTCAGGCAACCGTTTTATATTGGTTGTGGTAGACCATGCTACCAGGTATCCCGAATCAATACCTATGAGGACTGTCACAGCTCAGGCCATGCCTAAGGCCCTACTTGGTATTTTTACCAGAGTAGGTTTTCTTAAGGAGGTTATCTCTGACAGGGGATCAAACATTATGTCCCACTACATGCAGGCCATGTGGAAAAACTGTGGAGTGACTTAGTAGTTCTCAACAGCCTACCATCCCCAGACCAATGGGTTGGTAGAGAGGTTTAACAGAACTATGAAGAGCATGATAGGTCATTTAGAAGAACCCATTAGAAGAAAGTGGGACCTTCTACTGCCATGCCTTGTCTTTGCTTATAGAGAAGTCCCTTAGGAAGGGGTTATTTCAGTCCCTTTGAGCTTCTCTATGGTCATTCGGTTAGAGGTCCTTTGGCGCTAATCAAGGAGGGGTTGAGGAGTGCTCCTTCCCACAAGCCAGTGAGAGTCACTGATTATGTGTTAGGTCTCAAAAAGGAGAATGACACACATGATGACAGAAGCTTCAGATACATTGAAAACAAGTCAGGCCCTGGTACAGCATTGGCACGATCAGAAGTCCAACATGGTTGAGTCTATTTAAGACCAGCTAGTTCTAGTTATGGTACCTACAAGACAGAGGGCCTTACAGGACAAATGGATTGGATTCTGTAAGGAAGTGAGATAACTTGGAGAGGTCAATTATTTGTTGGACTTAGGCAACCCTAAGGAGGCCCCCAGGGTATTTCACACCAACCACCCAAAGGCCTATGTCTCTAGACCAGAACTGGGAGCTTTGCTTCTAGCCTCTGCTCAAGAGGAGGAGGAAAGTGACCTCCTCAGGGGACAACCTTTAGATGGAAAGATATAAGGAGTTAATCTCTCTTCTGATCTGACACTGGAACAACAGGAGGAGTGCAAGGCTCTGTTAAATCAGTTTTCCCCTCTGTTTTCACTATCACCAAGCTTGAACCCCTGGGGCCAGCATGAGATTCTCATTGGTGAATGTTTACCTGTTAAAAGCAGAGGTTAGACCATATAAGAACCCACATAAAGGAAGAGGTCAACAAGACACTTGATCTCGGGGTAATACAGCCATCTATAAGTCCCTGGTCTAGGCCAGTTGTGCTAGTACCAAAGGCACGATCCAATCAGTTGAGATTCTGTGTGGACTATAGAGCCCTTAATGCAGTCACCACGACTGATGCCTATCCTCTACCTAGGACAGATGAGCTGGTGGACAAAATTGGTTCAGCCAAGTACCTCAGTACATGTGACCTAACCTCAGGCTATTGGCAAATAGCTCTGACAGACCATGCCAAGGAGAAAACTGCATTCTCAACCCCAGGAGGCTTCTACCAGTTTAAGGTCATGCCTTTTGGACTAAAGAATGCACCTGCTACAATCCAAAGGACAGTGAATCGTGTACCGAATGGGATGGAGGACTTCTGCATGGCATACTTGGATGACATTGCAGTGTTCAGCCCTATTTGGAAAGAACAAATTGACCACCTGGGATATATATTGCAGGCTCTTGAGTAGACCAATCTGACCATAAAGGCAAGTAAATGTCAAATTGGTCAGAGTAAAGTGGTCTACCTTGGACATGAGGTAGGAGGAGGTGAAATAAGGCCATTACCTAGCAAAGTACAAGCTGTACAAGACTGGGCCACACCCACTACTCTGACCCAAGTGAGAGCCTTTTTAGGTCTTACAGGTTTTTATAGGAACTTCATTGAGAACTAGGGGTCCATAGCTTCTCCCTTGAATGTGATCTCCTCATCCAAATTCCCCAAGAAGGTCAGGTGGAATGAGGAATGCACTAAGGCATTTGAAGGACTTAAAAGTCTTAACAGCTCCTGACTACAACCAATCCTTTATTGTTCAAACAGATACTTCCAATACAGGTATATGTGCAGTTCTGAGTCAGCTGGATGAGGAAGGCAGGGAACACCCAATCTGCTTCATCAGTAGGAAACTGAAGGAACCTGAGACAAGGTGGGCAACCATAGAACATGAATGATTTGCCATTGTGTGGTCTTTGAAGAAGTTAAGGCCATACTTGTATGGATCTATTTTTTTGATTCAAACAGACCACCAACCCTTTAGATGGTTAATGCAGATGAATGGGTAGAATCCTAAATTGTTAAGATGGTCCTTCAGCCTACAGGGGTTTGATTTTACCATTGAACACAGGTCAGGGTGTAATCACCAAAATGCTGATGATCTCTCCAGAAAGTATGACTGACTGGAGAAAGGAGATTCACCCAGGGGTGGATTAATTCCTGCTGCCCCTTAGGCTGAGTGTTAGGGAGAATTCTCAGAAATTTGCTAATTACCTCCACCTTAGAGACCCCCAGCAACTATGCTGGATTTTGAGGACTTGATTGTTTTAACCTGGAGAGATAGAGCAACCTTTTATTCCCCCTCTCTCATGTATTTTAATGTGATTTTGTACACTGTGTTTCTTTTGGTTGTGGAGTCTGGCAAACTCCTTAGGCATCATCTTTTACATTTTGTCACACTGCACCTTCAGTGCAGTGGCACAGAGAAGTCTTCGAGATTTCCCAAAGGTTTAACTACCTTCTCTGGGATAAACTACTGTTTCCCAGAGCAGTAAAGTGAAATTGACTTTACTTACCATTGTAACTTTCTAGACCCAGCACACACTATCTTACAGTAGGGTGCTGGAAGGGTTGCCTAGTATCCCCTTTGTCTAGCTTCTCATGTAACATTTTTTATGTTAGCTTTTTCCCACTGAATGGCTGGTGGCAGTGGTTTAGTTTTAACTACCGTGGTGTGCATTTACCACGGGCTGCGTTCGCAGCTGCAGTACATCACCCAAGGGTGCCATTTTTGTCAAAATGGCCCCAGTTTTCTTTTTTAACCATTTCTTTGTGGAATGGTCCTTGTTGAGATTTAATCTGCACCCCAAACCAGGTTTAGTCTCTTTGTTAATTTTGCCTTTGGTGGGATTCACGAGTGAAACCCGCCTCTGGCTCCAGGGTGTTTGGGGTAGGCAGGAAGTGAGGGAGGTGCCCAAAGCTCCCCATGCTTAGTCTCCTAGGAGACCCAAATGTACTCTGTGGTGATTGGCCAGCTGACTGTCCGGCAAGGACAGCCACCCTGCTCGGTGACTGACAGCAAGGCTGGAATGAAGGGGAGAGAACTGAATAAAAAGTGAGTCTTTTGACTTGGAAGGCAGAGTCGACCACTAGACGAAGGAACCAAATAACTTGAAGAGGATGCCTGCTGCAACTCCTGGACTGTTGGTTTGCCTGGTGAAGCCCTGATACAGTGCTGAAATGCCAAGTTCGGATAGACAGAGAAGCCCCCGCAAGGACAACTTCTCCCCTTGAGTTGGTGGGGCCAATGAGATCTGCAGAGCTGCACAGGAACAGAAGTCATCTGCTGCATCTTTTCTTCAATTCTAAGGTATTGTAAAAAGACTGAGAGAACTTACCTCTTGCTGTAGAGTTGCTTGCATCTTCTACTACTCACAAGTCTAATCAGCTTGTGGCCCTACATTGATTCTTCTTTTCATCAAAGACTCCTAATAACTTGTGCAAAGACCTTTCCATTTATTTACCAGAAGTGTTTTCATCCTATGCAAGACGTTTGCCCATTGATATTGGCTTAGCCTATTCAACTGAATGACTCTTCTATGGGGATCCAGAAGCATTTGCCTGCTTAAGAATATTTGTGGTTTCTCTGTTGTTCTAATAACCTTTACTTTTAACCAACTTCTAAGAGTATTCTAAATGGCAACAGTAAGATATTAAAGTCCCAAGCACCCTAGCTATTGAAGTCACCTGTGGTGTAGGTTGTGTCTGTGGGCCATCCCAAAAGGGTCTATATATATATATATATATATATATTCAGTAAAAAAACTTTGTTAAAGGGACGTTATGGTTAAGTTGCGCTACTAAAAACCTATGAAATTCAATGAAAAAGCTTTGTTAAAGGGACGTTATGGTTCCAAGTAAAACCGAAAACCTCCTGAAATACGCCAGTCATGGTAAACTAATCAACCATAACTTGTGCCACCACTGTGCACTGCTAAGACTAACACCTAGGACATCAAAAATGAAATCACAAATGTCATTGATGACATCACTGATGATATCACATGTCTGCTCACTCTTTTTTCCTTTACTGATATGTCTAGGCCAGTAACAGTCAGGAACTAAAAATTCACTATACTATAGTACAAAGTCCTATATTTGTAGACTTATACTTCAAATTTGTTTTTACAGTAATTCACTTAGGGTGCACTCAAAGCATATAAAACATATGCAAAGGGGAAAACACAGACTTGGAAGACAGCAATGCTATCTGTGTATGAAGATGATTAGTAAGGTTATCAACACTGTCTTATAGTTCTGTTGCTTTTTATTACTGTACTTTCCCTGGATATGCTCATATTTCTACACATTGCACTTACACTACTTTCCTTAGGGTCTAGTCACAATATGTGATAGTTATACATATGGAAGTAGTAGCTTTGAAGCAGAGAAATAATTTCTGTGCATGAAGATAATCAGTTAGGTAATGAAGATTGTTGGGTGTGGTGGTTATTTACTAATCAAGGTGACATACCGAAAGCACGTGTGAACAAGGTCACCTGCAACCAGTGCAAAATAGTGCTGAGTCATGGGACACCTGGTTCGTACAGCTTTGGTACGACATCTATGAAGCGACACCTAAGGTCGTTCCACAGTGGGGCCGTTCGCAAGGTTGTACCTTGTGAGGAATGTAGTAGGTTGAGTTCCTCTACCACATCCTATGTTTCCGCTCTTGTCACCACAAGAGACACTCCTGTCGACAGTGCATCCCAGCTGCCTCACATGCCATCCATGATGCTGATGACCCTTACCTTTCGAGGGTCACAGTTTTGTGTATGTACTGCGACGCAGTACTCTGCAGGGGGGAGAGACTTCAAAGTACTTTCGAGACTGTGGTCAAGGAGCACGAGAAGACCTGCCCATGACCTAAGTAAGGCCCATCCTACATCTTCCTCTCTCCACCTGCCCATTCTTATCCCTGTGGTTTGTGTCCCCTCTTACCCTCCTTTCCCCTTGTCTCCTAGTATGTTGTGTGTGAAAAACCAAAAAAATACAAAAAAAAATAAAATAAAAAAAGACTCTTTTCAGAGCCGCCTTTCACAGTTTAAAAAAAAGAAGTGGCAAATAAATTGAGCAGGACCCTGTGCATTTTTTTTAGAAGTGCGTGGACAGTTCGCGGACATCTAAAATTTTGGGAGGCTGCACTATCAAAACCATTGCACTTTTCTCTGGGAGGAATTGGTGGCTCTGAAAAGAGCCTTTTGGTGGTGTTTTATTGTGTTTGAAAAACTTACAATAGTCAATACCTACTGCAAAATGGATGGCTGTAATTGCACAAAAGGTTGCAATGCATTTTGTACATTTCTCAGAAAAATCTGATTACCAGCATAAGTAAGATGGACTCCATCTCTGCGAAAAATGTATGTGCTACGAAACATAATATTTTCATTGTGGAAAGAAGACATGCCATCATCTCTTAGAAAGGCACAAAAAGCTTTATTAACATTCCACCGCGCTTTCTCCATTTGTGGACCAAATGAAGAATGCAGCCACATTTGTCTCTGCGCAATACGAGAAAAAATTACTTGGGAATTTGGAAACATGTCGATGACCTTCCAAAGTCCTTCTTTCATTGAAAATTGCAAAGAAATTCCTGACACATGTCCCAAACTGTTCCCTACACAATGAATTATAATTATGTCTGGATGACACTGTGTCTCCAAAGTAGCACAGAGAGGTACCAAATCCAACCACTTCATTCCACGCACACCATGCCAATGCACTTCCAAATGAGGGAATCCAAAATCTGCAGCTACTCCACAGCGTTCTGCATGCACCTCCAACCAATATATCCAAGAATCTCCCAAAATCCAGATAATCTGTTTTCTGAAACACACAGCCATAGCTAACTGTTCTTCTCTCAGGAAAAATACTTTCTGACAAACTCTCTCCTTACACAACACACCCAGTAAACTATACTGACCAATCCCTTGCTCTGCTCATTCTCATTTGCATGCCTCTCCACCCCAAAATCCCTGTATGTAATACGCGATGTCTGCGGACTACCGCCATGTCCGCGGACATATCGCAACTTGGACAGCCCTTCTACGATTTCCACTTCACTCTCTTTGGCATTTCCTCATTGGATACAGATAACCAGTCACACAACAATCCAACAATCACACCCAAGACCTCTACATCTGACTCCATCATCAGAGTTCAGCACTTCAAATGTACTGTTGATCAATGTGAGTACAAGTCTCATATCATTGGAAAGCACCTACTACAAACACTAATCTACAAGTCTCCAAGATTTCTACTTGCAGCTGCATGCATATCCACATGCATGAATACAAACTACAGGTATGCATATGTTCTGCACAGTACATGTACAACTCTTATAAATGCATATAAACAGAGTAACTGCAACTTAACCTGTATAACCTTTAAAATGAATTTACTGTCATTTTTCCAATCTGCTATAATAAACTGTCATTTCCAAGCCTGTCTGCTATCTAATTTGTTTTTATACACACACCTATCTAAAAGATTATAATATTAGAAGATGGAAGAAATAACAATATAATTGTAAAAAAACACTTAGTAGTGTATTATAAAATTACACACAGCCAGTAAAAGGTCATGCATCTTCATCCACTCACACACATAGACACTATCATTGAAAAGCTCCCTGCTGCAATAACACCACTATCTGTAAATCACATCATTGTGCTTCATTACCCACACGTTCACAAATGCCTACCTTCCATGCTTTTCGATACAGTTTCTGCCATTTACCTTATAAAAATTGCAAAATAAATATATCATTATTTCTTCTTTCTCCTAACATCCTATAACACAGCTGTACAAAACGAAGTGCGTTTCATATAGTTAATATTCTACTCATTTGCAAAGCATGTTGAACTAAAATATTGTAAATACAATATAAATGCTGCACATAGTCTAATGAAACTACATGCATACACTATGTTCAGATATCAAACAAGAATACTAATACAAAAACATAAAAATCAACGTCTCAATTAACATCAGTGCTATAAACACACAAAATTAGTAACTTCTTTCTTTTACAAGTGCAGTGAAGACCACTCTCCTTGAAAACAGCAGCATCTGAACTACAAACAACAACTCCAAAGAAACCTGCTCATTCCACACAAAAAAAGTAAGTACAATATGACCTTAATTTCTCGGCCTAGTCTTTAAATATCTCCACGGTCTTGCTCCACCTTATCTCTCCTCCCTCCTCTCTTTCTACACTCCCCCCATTCTCTTCGCTCTGCAGACCACTTTCGTTTCACTGTTCCTCCTTCCCCTTGTGCCACATCCCATTTCCACTCCTTCCAACTCCTAGCCCTTCTGTACTGGCACTCCTTACCACTTTCACTCCGCTCTATTTCTACTCTTTCCTCATTCCACACTTCCCTCAAATCTCTCCTTCTCCATTCCGCGCCATGAAACCCCTCCCCTCTTCCTGCCCCCCTCCTTCCTTGCCTTATCTCCTTGATAATTTCCCTCCTCTCCCCTCTCCCCCATTCTCACCTTTCACCCCATCAGTTTCCCACCTCCTCCTCCTCCCCACCCCTCCCCCTCGCTCTCAGTTCTACTGCACTACTCTCCTTCTCCCCTTCAGTTTAATTGCTATACTTACTGTTTTGTTGTGTGGTTGATTCATATAATTTGTGCACCAAAGAAACAAAGATTTGTGCACCATTCTGCTCACAAATCACCATTCATTAAACAGGGATTAGCAGGCAGAATGACACACAAATCCCCATCCCCGTTTGTTTTTTTTTTTAACGCAAAGAACATAACTCAACCCCTTGAATGCTAGTATTACAAAACAAAGAACTGTTTTGATTTTATACCATTAGATTTACTATCAGTGCTTCTCCTCACCACTAGCTCACTTTCTACTGTCATCTGAACCGCAGTATAGTAACACACACATAGAAGAATAGCCTTCCCAACTAATTGTAGCTGTCCAATGCACAATTGCACACCGCCACATATATCTTTACCATCATACTAAGACACTCATGCATTCAGCACACATACATTGCACAACAGCCCAACCCATACCTTCTATTTTTGTTTCAACAGGCCCCACAGAATGCCTACCAGAAACCAAATCCGTAGAAAGCAACGCAGAAATAGAGCAAATGAAAATAAAAGTGTCCAAAATAAGCAGGAGACAAATCATGCACAACCCTTGAAACCTACCGTAGAAAATTAATCTTAGAAGCTTTGATAGACAGTGCAATCCTTCTCAAAAGAAAGTTATTTATTTTAGTGTTAAACAGAATGAAACCACTAACAAAACTAACTACTAAATTACAAAAAAGACTTCTCAATGAAAGGAATGTCAACAAAAATAACTTCTTAGATATCTGTGGAGGTGAATGGAGTCACACCACAAGCACAGAACCATATTTTAATGAATAAGCATACACACAAAATCAAAAAAACACAATTGCCATACATAGCAGTGGATGAGGTTATGAAAACTTAATAATACCATAATGCAACAAGAAATACTGCTTACAAAAATATCCCTAGGAAACACAGTATCAACTCTCCATTCGACTGAACCAGAACGTCCAGTATACAAATAGCCATGCACGTCAATGTGTTACATTGCCAAAAAATCTTTCAAATCTTTACGACAGTTCCTCAATCAATATGTGAAAGGGAAAGACCAAATCAAAATGAAACTGCTGCAAAATATGGATGCATGTCCAATACGCAAATACACAGGACTACAAGGACATTCATTGGCCTGCATTTCAGGACCTATTTGCAAAAGCACCTTCCATCATATCAAAATGATATCAACACATCATTCAACTATAAGAAATCTAGTCTATAAACTGTACTATGCTAAAACGCCTGCTTTAGAACTAGCCAATTTAAATAACAATCTTCTACATGGTACAGCCAAACACCTACTGGAAAAAAATAGAGCATATCCAGAAAAAATATTTTGGAAGTGAAAGCCAGTTACAAAATACAGTAGCTGTACAACAAACTAGCAACACTTGTACAGATGGCAATATTCTACTACACACATACCAAAAAGAAATACTAACATTTAAAAGTACATCTGCTGAAATACCAAACCATGTGTGTGTGTGTTACCGCAGAACTTTTTATAAAAGTAACACAAAAACTATAGATGTAACATACAACATAGAAAACAATGAAGATGTTTGAATTAGCTCGCTACCTTATAGCAGAAAACAAATATGAAATAACTGATCCCTTGATACTTTGCAGTTACTGCACTACAAAACGTGACAACAATCAAACTCCTTCATGTGCTATCACAAATAATTTGGAATTATTCCCACTACAAAAACCCCTGCAACAACTGAGTTTATATGAGAGCATCATAATTCAAACAGTACACCCATTTCAAGCAATAATACGCCTTCAACCAAAAACAGCAAAATTACCTCCCTCTGAATTGGTGAAAGGCATTCATGGCAAAGTAGTTTATTTACCATTAGATCTGAAAAAAAATGTGACAACTCTGGGAGTGCAACGTCCAATAGAGCAATCTGTAATTGTTTTTGTAAATGGTGTACCTACAAAAGACAAAAGAATGTGGCAACAACTCGTAGACTTACATAAAGTTAGACAAGCCTTGCAATATCTGAAAGATAATAATGAATTATACAAAGAAATAAATATTGAAGAAAACTTAAGGGAAACAACTGAAATAATTCAAGTGTCACCAGCAACTGGTCAATTTGAACTTCTATATCCTGCTACAGTATCCAACATTTTAGACCTTTATACAATTCATCCATTACACTCTAATTACACCATAGATGATGCACTAGAAACATACCAAATGCAACAAACCAAAGGATCACCAAGCAACATATGGGAAAAAAGTATAGAAGCACGTCCTTTTTGTTTACTCTTTCCTATTGGCAAAGGAGGACGGTACAATGATAAACCTATTCAGATAACAGCATCAGAATACCGCTCATTATGAATGTATTCTGAAGGTCCCAGATTTAGACAAATGTGGAATACATATTCCACCTACTCTTTGAAAGTGAACTAGCAACTCTATGTTATGGAGTTGCACGCACATTAGAATCAGGAACCCACTTTCAAAATATGTCAGCTACGCAATTATTACAAAAAGTGCAAGAAAAAGATGAGGTTTTACAATCAAGCATTACAAATCTGTTAGCAAACATGCGTGGTACTAAAGAGTACTGGTTCCGACATCACGGAGATGTACCTTGTATGATAAGAAACTTTGGCCCACCCACTTGGTTTGTTACATTGAGTTGTGCAGAATATGCATGGGAAGATTTACATGATTTCCTTCGCATATCAAAGAAAAACAAAACAAAACAAACATAGATTTACTAACACCTGGAGAACTTTGCTATCTAGATCCTGTTAATGTTTCAAGATATTTCCATCATCGCTTCATTACTATGCTACACTTTATTTGTAATAAAACTGTTCCCCCCCTAGGAGAAGTACAACACTTCTTTTGGAGAAAAGAATACCAAGCCAGAGGAGAACCACATATCGATATGCTTTTATGGATTAAAGATGCTCCTAAATTTGGTCAAGACAGTGATTCCACTGTGTTACAGTTTATCGAAAAATATGTCACTTGTGAAATTCCATCAGAAGCAACAAATAGTGATCTTCATGCACAAATTGTACAATTTCAAAGACAAAAATGTGGCAAATATTGTCATCGTCAATACAAAAACAAAGGGAAATACTACACCAAATGCTGCTTTGGTTTCCCTAGACCAGTTACAGAAACAGGTGAAGTGAACAACTTCAAGTCTTCCGTTAGACATAGTGTTAAAGGTAAATCACATAAAAACACATATTACATAAAAAGAACAGAAGAAGCCAAATATATCAATGATTACAATACAATCATTGCCCTATTATGGAATGCAAACATAGATGTGCAGTACATTGCAGACAATTTGACTGCAGTTGCATGATATGTCACAGCATACTTAACCAAAGCAGAAAAGACCGAGCTCCAAGACCTCTGGGATGACATATCATCTGACAAAACATGTCTCAGAAATTGTACAGCTTGGGCATACAAATACTCTCCCATAGAGAATGTGGTTACTATGAATCTGCAGATAGTTTAACTGGTACTGCTTTGTATGGAAAATCTGAAAGAAGAGTTCTCAAATAATACGACGACATAGAAACCATAGCCAAGAATGATCCCAACAGCCACGACATTTTGAAAAACAATTTACTAGACACATTCTACCCAAATAGAAATACCACTTTGGAAACCATGTGTCTATACCACGTAGCCCAAAACTTCACATACAAAAATAATATAAAACCCAATGAAAAAAAAGGTAGATACAGAGTGACAAATTGTGAAGGCAGCTTAGTAAAACTTACCAAACCAAGTTTAATTAATCATATCAAATTGTCATTAAAAACTCCTCAATATAAAGAACTATATTACATGTCCCTGCTACAACTCTTTAAACCATGGAGAAAAGAAGAAGAGATACTAGTATGACTCCTATGAAGACGGTTTCAAAGCAAATGAAAGCACTATAACCGATATAAACTTTACACAGTACAAAACAATGTTGCACAATGAACAGCAACACAAAGAAGAACTCCAGGCCCAACTAGATAAGGATTCTCCTGAGAGAAGTCAACCTTCTGTAACAGGAAGTCAAGAACCACTGGGACAGGCACTAATAGCAAATGAGGCAGAATTAGCCATGACAGAAGTAGAAACACCATGTGTCACTATGAAGATACAGGCAACTTAACCGTACTAAAATCAAAACTGAACAATGAGCAGCATAGCATTTTTCAAGAAGTAACAAAAGAAATTGCACATGGTGTACAACATGAAAATAAAGAATGTACCTGCCAAAATTACAAACCTATACTACTATACGTCAGTGGTGAAGCTGGTTCAGGCAAAACATTCTTAATCAAAATCATTAGCAAGTTCCTTCGACAATTGACAAACAACAAACTGTCAGCTGCTGTAACTGCCCCCACAGGTTTAGCTGCCTACAACATAGGCGGTGTCACTTTACACCGATCACTACTCCTGCCAGTAGAACACCAAAACAAATTAGAATATTACAAACTTTCTACAGAAGCTGCAATGGAACTACACAGCGTGTTAAAACAAATGAAAATGCTACTAATAGATGAAGTGAGCATGGTCTCCAACCTAATGTTGGCTTTGATTCACCTCATATTACAAGAAGTACTTAAAACAAACTACGAAGAGCTCTTTGGAGGAAAACACATTATTGTTTTCAGAGATCTTCTTCAATTGACCAATTGACACCAGTGGAAGGTGAACCTATTTTTAAAACCTTAGGACACAAACTCTGCCGTAAAACAGTTGGCAGAATAGGAAATGTCAACCTTTGGCAACATTTCCAATACTGTCACGACCCTCGTCCAAAACCCCCTCTGGCAAACCCATTGGCCAGGTGGAGTCAGGACTCGGGCCTTTAGAGCCTGGCATCCTCTTCAAAAGCCCTCATACTGGGATGCCGCAGGAGCATTGCATAACCCCAAGGGCATGACTTGATATTCAAACAAGCCGTACTTAGTACGGAAGGTGGTTTTCCATTCATCTCCTTTTCTGACTCGGACCAGGTGGTACGCTCCTCGAAGGTCCAATTTGTTATAAATCTGGGCATCTTTAACTTGGTCTAGCATCTCAGGGATAAGTGGCAAGGGGAAGCGGTTCTACACGGTGATCTGGTTCTACACAGTGATCTGGTGCGCCTATGGCGCCAGGCTCATACACCATGAAAAACAATGTGCTTGGGAACTACTTTATTGTATTGTCAGCCAACATGGAGGCATCCACATAGCTTGGTTCCTAAGAATCAAGCTATGCGGTCTAGTGTTTTGGGTGTGGTAGCCTAGGGATTACTTTACCTGGACTATTTTTTTGGGGCTATTTAAACCACACCCGAGCAAGACAACACGCTTCGCGTTACCTTGCAGCTTGCAACGTGACGCTCACTGTGTCCAGCTATTCCCTCAAACCTCGGAGAAGCAGAACCTGCAAGAAGACAAAAGGAACATCATTAGCAGCAGCATCTTACCTGCATTCTTCATCTTATACACTTGCAGCTACTGAGAACAGCTTCCTCGAATCTGCACTCCTCCCGGACAGAATGACCTGAAAGAGGAAGATAGAGGCAACATTAAAGAAAGCAGTAGAGACATTTACAAATTACGAACTGCTCAAAAGGCTTACCTGGCTGGTCGCCTCCCGGCTGGCACCACTCCGGACATTCCACTCGACCTACAAGGAAGGAAAACACAGGTTAGCAAAGGCAAGACTTCGCCGCGCTGTGCATAGCGCTTACTTACCGCATCATAGCTCTCTTAATGCGCCATCATTTACCAGCGGGGCTCAACCAAGCCAGTTCGCCATACTGAAGCTCTGCATACCTAAGGGAGAAAAAAGAGACATTTTAAACAAAGAAAGGCATGCAGGATGGCAACAAAACTAAAGAACAGCAATAAGACCTACCTGAACAATATCAAACGGCCGGCGTCAGTGAAGTAACTTGACCGCACTCACCCATGAAAGACAACACGCCCCTGCAAATAAGGCAGGACGGAGAGCACGCCTAATTCTATCACAAGATGAGGAGGGGGCACCAGAGGGACTGAAATCATATGGGGGTGGAGGGAGGATACTTACCCCAGTCGGTCAGTCTTGAACACAGTCCTCCTGTATTTTCAGGCAGAACCTTCCCCGCAGACCAAATCAGGGCGAAGCTGAGAAGCATACCAGCGAGTAACCTGGCTGGGTGGCATCCCTGTGAATACCAGGTGAGTGTAACAAATACAGAGAATTAACAAACAACATGCAACAGTCTGCAGATCTATATTTTCATAGCTCACCTAGGCCAACATTTTTAAAGTATTAGAGTTGGTGTACTATCTCAAGAAGCACAAGCAATATTAAAAACCCAGCACATCCATGCACCTTATGGCCATAGCTCATGTGCTACTGATGTCATGGAACAATTAGCACACAACAATGTCAATTGTATGTCCTTGATGCCAACTCTAGCAAGCTGTTCCAAATTCAATGAAACAATACTGAAAAAAGAAATGCAACCAATAATTGAAATTTCCGCAACAGACAAACTGGACGTACATGGCATGCATGCAGAGAACAATTTTCTCTAACTCTAGCATACGCAGTCACCATTCACAAATCACAAGGTCTTACCTTAGATAAAGCATTGGTAGATATTGGGTACACAGTCCTTAAAGAAGGCATGAGCTATGTAGCACTATCATGCTTACGTACACTTGACAGTCTATTTCTAATCTACTTTGATGCAAGTAAAGTAAACGCTGATATTCCTTGCATTTTACAATACAACAGACTACGTTCACTATACACCCCCATATAAAAACATATCCTGTTCCACAAAAAGCAAAACTTTGTAAAAGAAAACTAGTTCAAACAGAAATGCAACAGGATGTCACTGCAAATCCTCCAAAGAGAGTAAAAGAAACTAATACTTCATTAATTAGTACAACCAAAGAAGAATCTATTATTCAAAGTAACTCAGGTACTTCTTTAAAGAAGCAACACACACTCCAAAAAAATTACTTGGACACAAAGTATCTGGTCCATTCAAATTTTCAAATATAACTGGTGTAAATTGCTAGGCAAATGTAGCAATCAATATTCTATTTCAATTGCCACCAATTATTAACAACATTTACTTACACAGTACAGACCAATTGTGTTTGCAAATGTTAGTCCTTCCTAGAAATGCAACCAATAATCCTGACAACACCTACAGTGTTCCTGGAATAAGACAAGAATTGGACTACTGTGCTGATATGGTCACTATAAACTCACAAGAAGATCCACAAGAATTTCTAATGTACTTGCTACAAGCACTGGAAAACAAAAACATACCTATAAATGAAATCTTGCAGATTTCATAAATGTGGAAACATATATGCTGACTGGATTCACACATGGTCAAGTATCGCGTGGTAAGAAAACATTCACAACAATAGGTATAATCTACCACGCAGGAGCCACAACCAATGCAGGTCACTACACTGCATATATAAAAAAGAATTGTGGATGGTTCGAATGTAATGATAGTACCATTACTCTAAAGCAGAGATTACCAGCAAATCTTATAAACGCTTATTTAATCTTCTTAAAACCAAAATTTTATAACTAATCTGTACTTAAACATGAACAAAACTTCAATTAGAAAACTATAAACAGTTAGAATATGCCAACAAGTATCTAACTGCTCCAAAAGTTTTCAACAACCAAACAAATAAATCAATACCACTAATAACTAATCTGTGCATAAACATTAATAAAACGTCAATTAAAAAATGTTACACAGTTAGAAAACGCCAACAGGTATCTAACTGCCCCAAGATTCTGCAACAACCAAACAGATAAATCAATACCACTAAATTATAACAAGAAATAAACAGTTAGAATATGCCAACAGGTATCTAACTGTTTTGCAACAACCCAACAGATAGATTAACAATTTGAGAATATAAATAAAAAGTATAATCAGTTACAATTCAACAACAAGTATCTAACAATCTGCAACAAGCCCACATTAGCCAGAAACAACAAGTAAACACTCAAAACACAACAATAAATGTACTGTACCAAAAGAAAAAAAAGTTTATTTGTTTAATCCATCATGGATTTTTTTTCCCACAGACCCAATTATTTAATAAGAAACTGAGCAAATTGCACAGTACACTGGTTTGTAATCTACTAAATATGAAGGTCGGAATGTATCAAAAATGTCTATTATTCAATGCTATAAGTCCTTACAAACTACCAACACTAACATGATCTTTTCTTTTATCACAGAAATTGACTAAGAATATATGTGCTCCAGTTACCAACCAAACAGTAAGTATATTATAATAAGTACAACTCATAAATACTGCTCCATAACACAACCATTGAAGCAAACATGTAACCGTACACCACAATGCAAAATGTTTACTTCCATGGATATGTTATACTCCAGTGCTTTTATTATTATTATTATTATTATTGTAACCAAACTCTAAAGTCTTAATGGCATGATGTACCCAAAACTTCACATACAAACTATACAAATCAAAAAGTACATAAACTGTAGATTTGCAAATATTTCATACATATTCGATTCTATGGGTGTGATCTAGGGGTGTGATATGCTGCGGAGGTTGTGGCCAGGGCCTAGAGTCCTGGGTGCATGGCCTACAGCCTACGGCCTTCAGCCACGCACCCAAGACTCTAGGCTCTGGCCACAACCACCGCAGCATAAACACCCATAGATCACACCCATAGAATCAAACATTTTAACCATGCAGTATGGGCATTTTTTATGTCCGCGGACACCTAACATGTTCTAAGAACAGTTTTATTTTGCTTGCGTACAGCACGGACAGATATAGTGTCCTTAGGACACCTCCATTTTGATTGCTTAAGGATATTCCGGACACCGCGCCTGTTCTTAGAACAGTTTCAATTTGCCTGCGGACTCTAGGGACAGGAAGTAGTTTCCTTAGGACACCTTCATTTTGGTTAATTGCGGACAACCCGGACACTGCGCCTGTTCTTAGAACAATTTCAACTTGCCTGTGGACAATACAGACAGGAATAGTGTCCTTAGGACACCTCCATTTTGGTTAACTGCGGACAACCCGGACAAAGTACCTGTTCTTAGAACAGTTTCAACTTGCATGCGGACAGTACGGACAGGAATAGTGTCCTTAGGACACCCCCGTTTGCCCAATTACGGACATCCCGGACACCACGCATGTTCTCAGAACAGTTTCAACTTGCATGCGGACACTACGGACAGGAATAGTGTCCTTAGAAAACCCCTATTTGCCCAATTACAGACAACCCGGGCAATAGGCCTGGGTGTCCACGGATAAGACGAACACAACAGGGGTGCCTGCCACCGAAATAAATACAGCATTTGACCCATCCCTTACTCCGCCACCCTCCTCAAACGCTCTTATACACCAACACACTTGCCAAAGTTGTATTTCTCCATTTGTCACTGTGCTGTCTGCGGATGTCCGCGGATGCAAGAGGGCGGGCATTTCCAAAAAAATCTAACGCACTCCACGCTCTTCACCATCCAATCAGCGGACACGTCACATGTCCGCGGACATGACGCAAGCCGATTAGCCAATTGGGACACTGTCCGTGGAGTGAACAGGGAAGTGTATCCGCGGAGCGCACATAGATATCACTAATTTTTTGTGACCTGCTTTTTGGTCGTTTTTTAAAAAACTACTGGACGGATTTTCAGCAAATTTACAAAAGCATGCTTTTGGGACGAAGCCGCTGCTCCTGCGGCAAATTCCAGCGGTTTGGGCTGTAGGCGTGAGCAAAGTTTTTTCCCTATTCACTCTATTGGATAAAAAGAAGTTTTGAGACCCCCACAATAACTTTGCCCCCCCTGGACCAAACCTCACCAAACTTTGTAAATAAATTCAGAGTGGGCCATATACTTTTTTTTGCAAAGTTTGGTGTGGATTCGTCCAGGCGGAGCAAAGTTATAAGCTGGCAAAAAAGTGCTCTTCCTATGGGAATAGAAACTTAACCATAACTACACAGCCACTATTGTGGCTGTGTAATATATATAGTGGGTTGGTTTTGGTTTATAATAATAGAATGGGATTGGGTGGGGGGTTGCATGGGATTGTATTGGGTGGAGAGTTGCGGAGGTTCCCCCTGCATATATGTCCTAATTTACCTTTTAAATTCTGTCAATTGTCAATTCGGTCAATTGTGAAAAGGCCAATTGTGAAACGGTCAATTCGTATACAACCCTGTCTCTATTGTATTAGACTGTGTAAAGGCATACCATAAATCTTTTTTCAGGTGTTTTCATTCCTCGTTACTTGGATACAAAATGTTTGGGAATTAATTTTAAACATTTGCAAGGTAACGTTTTATAGAAAAATCACTCTGAAGATTCCCTGTTGATTATCAATATGTGTATTAAGCCAGGTCTTTTTGAGATTCAGGTAAGTTCACTGCTTCCCACAGGTTTTTCTTCCAGCCTGATACTCCCCGCATCTTCTTTGAGAACCATAAAACATCCGGAAACCACATATACAAAATAAAAAAAATTAAGCAAGGGAGAGAAAGGTTAGGGGAAAGGGAATGGTCAGGGGAGGCTTGGAGTGGGGATTTGAAAGAGGAAATGGAATCAGAGAATGTTTACCAAGCAGGACAGTTCACGAGGTTTCATCCTGATCAATATGTAATCATAGGAACTACTAATGTTTAATCATCGCGGGAGCCCATGGCTGCAGGTCAGCGTCCTCAGAAAGGTCAGTAGGCAGAGACAAAGTCAGTCACATGACAAGCATTCAATGATGTAGTCTCTGATGTTCCCTAAAGAAATACCATTTAGTCCGGTGGGATCACAATGCCATGAGCTCTGTACCTGGGAGAAAACTCATGTGGTATCTACAACAGCCCTGTTTATGGCTGTCACTAATGTGTGTAAGCGGGATGACCAGTGCATCATTTATGCAACAAAGGTATTCTTTATTCTTTATTCATATTTTGATTGGATTATGTTTTTTTGAATTTGATAATGTGTCTTTTTTAGTACATTTTTCTAAGCTGCTAGCAGAGAAATGTTTGGTTTGTGTATTAAAAAAAAGCCACATGCAGACCATCAGTTATTCAGACACTTTGCTTTCTTTAAGCATCTCTGACAGGAAAGGTTCTGAACTTCTGACCTATTTCATTAGCTTTAAACTTGCTTTGCTTTCAACATGTACAGGCAGGAAAATGTCTGAACTTTTCAACCCCGTATTTTCAGCAATATTTCACCAGTTTGAATTGTCATAATCTTAGCCTTAATCAGTGACCCGAATCTCTTACGGAATCGGTGGAAATGCAATGAACTGAATACGCTTAAAATTGAGGTGATTCAGTGTTTGGGCACATTTCTTCGCCCGTGCTTAGTGTGCATGAAACAACAGCACAGGCGGAAATTAGGACAGATGGCAAATGCAGCGAGTGATTAATAATCTGGAAAAGTCCTAAACTACTGACATCTTGCATCACTGTCTCCACAATCGTCATGTAGGTAGCGGGATGGTAATCATAGCGAAGGGCACATTTTATTAAATATATAAAAATACAGGCAAGCTCCTTACATTCACATTTGTATTTATTCAGTCTTGTGTAACACTCCACATGCATGCAAACTATTTCAGAGTGATTAGAAGGAATCCATACAAAGCCCAGTGAGTGAAAGATGTAACAAATGAAATCATGACAAGCATGGCATTTATTATTAATGCCTTGATTAAATTCCATCATTCTAATCATGAATTGTATGTTGCACATTCACCATTAAGTTTACTGCTAAAAAGGGTGGGCAAAAATGACATTTGTGACATGACTTCATGCATAATAAAGAATTCCGCCAAGGTTTATGATACTCAAATTACCCATAACCTATATACATTGGGAATTGCTGCGAGTGAAAATGCGAAATCAGCGCTTATTTAAAACAATCAGTTACGTATTTACAAGGAAACGTATTGAACAACTCTGAAAACTCATTACTAGAAGTGAAGCAAGAATGTTTGTCACTATAATTGTACTGGTACTCCAGAAGAATACACAATAGATTGTATGTCAAGCACAGACACTTTGTATTATGCAGTCACTTATATTTGTTCATACAGCATCAAGAACTCTGTTTTCATTTACAATAATCAGGGCTACATGCTCTATAGTCTTTGTCACACAAATAGCTGAGCAAAAATACAATCCGTCTGCAAACACTGCAGGTATTATTGATACATGCCTGGCATATGTGGATGCCTGGATGAGAGCAAACAGACCGAGCCCGCCCAAACAACACTCCCAAAACAAAACTGATGCTCTGCAATCCAACAACGTTTAACACCACCTGAATTCCTTGGCCTGACCATATGGGCCCAGGCCCTGTACCATCCACCGATGTACCATTCCCAATCTTGGAATCAAATTGGACAATCCCTTCACACTTAAACCAAAGGTCAGAGTCATCATCAGAAATTGTTGTTTCCATCCGTGCCCTCTATGACGTATCCTACTTTACTTAAACTTCATCCACGGAACAAAGGCTCTGATATCACTAAACTTGGGCGAATCTCCTTAAAAAAAACCACCAAATCCCTGCAGGCTCCATCGCTGGATTCAGATAAAACTAAGGTAGGGCGCCGAAGAATTGTGAACTTCAAATTTCTCTTGAGTGCTCGGACGAGACCAGGAAGACATAGACGGATTCAGGCATCGAGTCATGGTATGCCCAAGAGATGGTGATGTGCTGGATTGGGGTATTCTTCTGTTGATTTGGATCCGTCCTTAGGCAGAAAATGAGTTTGGGAGCCTATATTATAAACAGCAACTTCTTATTCTATGAAGGTTGGCTTTGGGTGCAGGAAGTAGATGCAGGGTTGCTCCACACAATGAGTTGGAGAAAGAGAAATGTTTAAGGCATCAGGCAGGATTGTATTTTCTTTCGGGCTGCTCTGCATCATTTGTGATTTGAAAGGGTTTTGGTTTTAACGAAGAAACCTTTGTTTTTGTTTGCTTATTTTGTGAGTCGGGCACTTTGTCAGTTTATTTGGGAATGCAGCTTGTTTTTATGGGGAACCTCTGATATCTAATTTGAGAAACTTTCATTGTTTACCATGTTTTTTAGAGAGACACATTTGCATTTTTATTTCATTAATGAGAACCTCTTTTTTTTGGGAAGGATGCAGGGGGAGGAATATAGTGTGGTGCTGTTTGTGTAGTAGGAGAATACAGTGATGTGTATCTAGTCATTGTGAAACTCTTATCCTCCTACTTGTAATCCGAAGAGGGCAGGACACAGTTGATCGGCATTCTCAGGATAAGGAACACAGAGAGCCTTCCTGCTCCAGCTCCTGAAGCTGCAGAAGATGTTGTTGGTGGGATTGGTGGTGATGAGTGCGACGGTGAGAACGGTGGATACACAGAAGAAAGGGAGGTGAATGAGCTGGTGGCGTAGCCTGTACTGCACGAGTCAGGAGGAGAGGCAGTACTGAAGAGGTTATGAGGAGCAGAGCCAGTATCACAAGGGTCAGAAGGAGGCACAAAGCCCGGTGAGGGATTACAGAAGGGACAGGGATCCTCCGAAAGTACAGGCAGAGGAGGAAGAAGTCCTCCATTTCCCACCACCCCCTTGAATCTGGGATTAGTTTAAGTTGACTGATGGGGTTCCAGCAGCACAGGCTGAATCCATGGAACGCAGGTTGTGCCCGCGGCCTGAGACAAGTAGGAGAGGGAAGATCTCATCTACTCATTCACTCGGTACCATTGTCCTCCCGAACGAGCTGTGGCGCCAGCAGCGGAGAGTGTAACACAAATTCCACCCATTCCAAGTCCTTATCAGTAAAGACACTGCAGCATGGACCTCTCAAGGCATAGTTGAAAGGCAATGTGCTTGTCAGAAGACCAGACTTTTACATGCAGAGGTAAAAGGGCCCCTTGAGCCCCAGAATAGGGCTGTTCTTAAGCAAGGGGAAGAAGATCCTCCTCAACCCCAGATGAGGTATTGAGGCACCCCCTTAGCCAGTGGCGGCTGCTTATTTATGGTGGGTGGCACCGCCCCAGCCCCACAGAGAGTGAGAGCAAGAAAACATTACAGTGTGCATTTCTTTCGTTCATGTACGCTGCAGCGTTACGGTGTAAAATAAATAATTTCAAGTGGCAGAGGGCTGCATCCTATTCCATGCTGCTTTTTCTTGTATACTGCACAGAGCTCATAGAACTTCACGCAGTTGACCTAATATTAACTAATCCAATCATGTTAAGAGGCCGGCGGTGTGCTAGACTTGTGGCCCTGCTACCCAGAAATGTATGCGCAAATAGAGCGGAGTAAGCGAGCAGACACAGGATCTGCTCTGCTGCATAGTAACAGAACTCAAGGGATGGGTTAACATTTCTATGGCTGTTTTTCAGCCAATGAAATGCAGGTAGAATGAGTGTGGGTGGGGTCAGGTCACGTCACATGGCGGCAGGAGGCGCGGAGCGTGCCTTCTCACTAGCTGCAGAGCAGGTGAGTGGAGCATTCAGCATTCCTGCATTCTGATCCAAGGCCATGTGTGAGCCAGGGCATGGCATGCAGCCACGTGCATGCAGTTTGAGGGTTGCAGGGCCTTGTTGGCCGCCCACTTGCCTTCAATTTTGTTGATAAGTAAATTAAGTAGTAGTATGTACTGTAAATTGGGAGGGCATATACTAGTCTACAATAGTAATGTAGACTCGTATGTGCCAGTGCCCCCGACCCACCCCAGCTAGCCCCTACTGCGGCTGGAGTGGGCTGAGTCCGACTACGGCTGTCCACCCGTCTTTCTCTGTGGTGCCGTTCTTTCAGCAATTGTGATCGTGTCATGTATCTGGCGGGGCCTCTGCATGGGGATGGGGGCTGCAGGGCCTGGTACTGGAAGCTTGTCGTACTGATGAGTTTCTGGGGAGATAACCCACTGTGGGAGTGGGCTATTTCCCCAGACCCCCATATCACTGTGCCCCGTATATTGGGCAGTCTCACCATTTATATTCCCTCAGGAAGTTTACTCAGCACGTTGCACCTGCCCTACACAGGTTTCGCCCCCATCCACACCTCCTATCATTGGGAATGCAGCTATTCCGTGTAGGTGGTGGGGCAGGGCGGGTGTGCGCACACCACAAGAGGCAAAGCAAAATAATCAATGCCACGAACCAGGCGCCATATATCATTCCCACTACAATATCATATCGAGTGGTTGTTTTTGGCCGCAATTATCTTTGTCTGGCGCGACTGCCTATGAATAAAATACTTCAGACCCCAGATGGCAAGCATATGGCACAGGGGAACATGGTCCCAAACACACTTTCGAGGCGAGCGCTCCACTCCCAGGGCCACTGAATCCACGCCGCTGTTTCATAGCTTCGGGGAGACCATGGCAATAAAGGTCACTTACACCGTTTCTCTTCTCTTATAAATACACTGATGCCAGCTTATCGAGCTGAACACAAGGGTGTCTCTAGGGGGGCTCAAGGGGCTTTAGCCCGGGTCTTTTGGTTGTAGCCCCAGATAGAAGCTCAAGGGCTACAACCAAAATGCTAGCTAGCTCTGAGTCCCGCCAGTCCAGACATTAGCTTAGCCCCTGATTGTTTTCCAGACCTAGCAACACCATCATTGGCCAACACTGTGCCAGCCTGCTCACCCCCACCTGACCCTACCCGCTGCAGCCCTCTGCGCTGGCCCTGCACCACCTAAGAGGAAGGCAATTTAGACACATATTATATAAACTAGTGCCAGGCCAACTGACACAAAAATGACCTTACACCGTGCGACGATCATTGCAAAAACAGTCATAAAAAACAATGATCACAATAATAAACACTCCAGAATAACACCGACCAGATGATTACTAGTGATGGGAACAATATTATTAATATTATCAATACTACGAACAATGATTCGGAATTGTTACAATGAGGGCGAACCCTGGCCTGCTCGCATATTCTGCTGCTAGGTCACATTCTGCGTCTTCTCCCCTGTTTAACTCTTCGGTTTCAGCGCTTTGCAAGCTTTGTGGGTCATGCTAAATTTATTTGGCGGCCGATAGTGGGCATAAGGGGGCACTCCCTCTGCCCAACAGGTTTGGCCTGTCTGTTCCTTGTGTCTTGGCATTTTGGGGGCTATGAAGTGATGGCTTCTGTGGTTACCATAGCCCTGTGCTTTTGGGGCTCAGGTCGCTCTGGGCGATGGCAGGCTGCATTCCTGCCATTCCTCCCATTGATGGAATCTATCGAATCTGAAAATGGTGACCAAATGGACGCCAATATGGGGATGTGATACACTGATCTGCTTGTGTGCCCCCATTCCTGCACAGGAAGAGGGCCCGGCCACGGCGCAGATTTGAACGCGTGGTTGCATCCGCTTGGCGGAGCAGGTGGACAAAAATAGGCGTCAATCTTTTTGCTTTATCTGTGCATTAACAACATATCACGTTTTGCATATATTTTAGAAGGCATTTTCCTGGAATGGAATTATTTATATTTGCTGCTGTATGGCTTTGTTTGTTTTAATCCTCTCTTTAGGCTCCAGAGAACCGCAAAGTGGTTTGCTGCTCGACAGGCCTTGTGGAGGGGAGGGGAATCAATGAGGTGAGCGCTGGTTCATGTGTTTGCTTGATGCTCATTGTTATTTTGATTATATTGTATATTTGTTCTAACTGTAAACCTAGAAAATAGTATACAATTGAATACTCTGCAGACAAGCCGGGGAAATAGCTAAGGGCAACACGTGCGCCTTGGGAACTGGACAATGCCATCCCATGAAACATTGGTTTGATTCCCAGTTGACCGCTT
The DNA here is from genome assembly GCF_040938575.1 of Ambystoma mexicanum. Lineage (NCBI taxonomy): Eukaryota > Metazoa > Chordata > Amphibia > Caudata > Ambystomatidae > Ambystoma > Ambystoma mexicanum. Next base: position 963,053,139 of record NC_090927.1, read on the forward strand.
AGAAGCTGGCCGTGTCCATCATGAAGCACTAGAGAAATCGCAATATTGATAAGCCGTATGATGCTCAAAATTCCTGTTCCAGTGTCTCACTGGTATGTCATGTTCTCTGCTCCTGTTGCATCCGGGGATGTTTTCTGTTCCGACCACATGTGTGATATGTTAACACTAGAACCTCCACCATTTGTGACACGTTGTCTGCTCCTGCTCCACTGTTGACATGCTCTTTATTCCTGTTCGAGGATTGGGCTGTTTGCGCCCTTTCTTCCAGGTATGGGATGATCATGTTCTCTACTTTTGCCCAGACGTGAGATGCTCTCTACTCCTGCCCCTGTCTGATGTAAGAAATCCGCTCATGTGCCAGCTTTCAGAAACGAGAACCTCTCTGATTATGTTCTAGTTTGGAGATTCTCACAGCTCCCAATCCTGGTTCTCTCTACTCCTATTCCATGTGTGAGTTAGTCTCTGTTCCACTTCCTGCTGCAGGGTTGAGATGAGATGAGATGATATGATATGATGATATGATATGGCATTAATAACGCAGCCTACACAAAAGTGTTTCAAGCGCAACTACGCAAGGAAGGGGGAACAGAGGGAAGACAGAGACAGCGATCTTACTAGGCCAGGTGACATCGAGATTGCGCAAGTGCAGGGGAGGGGGAAGGGGAAAAGTGCGAGGGGAAGAGGTCAGTGCAGTACATAAGAAAACTGTAAAAAAATAAAAATAAAGATAAATAAATAAAATAAATAAAGCCAATAGATAAAAAGTGCGACCTACTGGTGGCAAGTGCAAGGGCAGACATCAGGTGTCAAGTGCTGGTAGATGGCTGTAAGGATACAGAAACAGTCCCTGAGTGCAAGGGTTGCCACAGGGGCAGTGCAGATGTGCAACTGGCGGGGGGCGGACCTGGGCCCGAGATCAGAGGGTAACCAGGTAAACCAATGCAGTGCTCTGTTCCAGGCGTGAGAGACTGTCTGATCCCGACTCATTTGCGAGTTGCTCGATGCTCCTGTTTCGTTGTTTTTGCAGTACACTTTGTTTTACTGTAATGTGTTGTATAATGGTGCAGTCCCACAGGAAAACGCTTTGTGAATCAGACTCTTAGTCTCACAGACTTACAGAATGAATAGGTATTTTAAAAACATATTATTACACTTTTCCTTGTGCTATAAAATATGTCCACAATTATCAGCGAGATAGGTAAGATTTAATGTATGGGCCTCATTACGAGGCAGGTGGACACAGAATAAAGGGTGCCGGAAAGGGTCCAGCCCCGTTCATACCGGGCAGCCCTATTCCGAGGTCTGCAGCGGGACCCGCTAAGGACGTCTGGTCTGACCAGACGTCCTTAGCGGGACCCGCTAGCAGTTGAGGGTGTTAACAACGGGCTCATTATCAACAGGCCCATTGTTAGCACCCTCCCCATTCCGATTGAGCCCTATGGGGGCTGAAATGGGAATGGGGAAGTACCGGGTCGGGGTCCCGCAAAAGGAATTTACCGGGCCCTCCAAGGTCGGAATGGCCTAGTAAGTCCCCTTTCGCGGGACCGGGACCTGGACCTGGACCTGGAACCTGGTATGGAGGCAGCCATGCCCTTCTGAAGGGCATGGCTGCCTCATACTCGTAATGAGGCCCATATATATCTCAGTGAAAAGAGCGTCTCTCTTTTAAAAGTCCTTTTGCGTCTGTTACTCTTCTAACCACCCCTTCACCAACGTATGCAGAATTACCTCCTCACCCCTAAACCTTTTCTGTTTCTTCAGTGCCCCAGCCACATGCTCTGCACTGGTTACATCTCACTGCCAGTCAGTGATGGCTGGAAGGTGTGTTTCAGTAAAGCATTACACGCCCCATTGTTTGGGCTCTCCTGCTCAACTCCATGACTATTACCATGATAAAGACCAAGGCCTTCCAATGCTTGCAGCAATGTAACAAAGCAAACGCTTATGTTATGTGAAAAGAGTCATGCTTTTGTGGGGTACATTTACTAGCCCAGCAGAACTTCCCCTTTATCACCAAACTGCATTTTCAGCAGTTACAAAAAAAATGGCTGCGCTGTGTCTGCTGAGCACCTATTCCCTAGCACCAAAACTGTGTTTTGCAGTTACAAATATAATTGCCAAAAATAATGGCTTTGCTGTTTCTGCTGAGCACACATGAAGCGAGATGGAACATGGAACACCCTGAGAATGGCTGCAAGTAATTTCTTCATGTGCACCAAAGAAAAGAATTCAAAGACAGCACTGCTATGCTGCCAACTCAAAATTTCCCACTGAAAAAGAAAATGTTCTGCGTCTTAAAGGACTTTGCACTGGTGCTGTTTTCATCTTTTCAACATTACACAGTGTTCCAGCAAAGCACATTCATGCCCATCTATCTTCAGGATGAACACCAGCCAAGGAGGGTCATTCCTCCATGAAAGGAATTATGTGTCAAGAAAAAACTGTGAAAGAGCAAAGAAATTTGTTTCAGGCCGTACGACAAGCGTTTACTCTTGCAACAAAGTAACACAGGCAAAATTCCTCACACAAAGCTTTCTCTCTCCCTTTGCTTATGTCAGTGTCAAAGAACCCTTGTTTTGAACAGATTCCGGTGTATTAGAAATTGACTAGAGCCATGGAAATGTTCAGAATAAAGATGCGAGGAAAATCGTATTTGTAAATGACCAGGGAAAGTAAAAATGAACCCTTGTTGCACTGCCCTGCAAAGCAGTGGTTTCACATTGTACAAACTAAATGGAAATAATAATGTAACATGCCCAGGAACAAAACTATGTATATTGGGAGGAAAAGCTGCTATGTGTAGTGTATTTTTCACCACAAAAAGAACTTTAACATCCTGGCTAGGCCTAGAAATTGCTAGGAAACCTGTTGTTTTGCAAGGCAGGCACTTCTAAATGTACCAGCCACATGGGAAAGGAAGTTCCTTTGTCACATGAAAGGACCAAGGTGTGGGTATTTGTGACCTCGTCAGACTTCCTGGCATTGTTGCAGCCTGGGACAATGGACAGCCCTGTGTAATGATTTCACCCATTAACGCGACATGAAGGGTTTTGTTCCTGTTACCTATTTCAATGTGGCTGTGCAGGCAGGACACGTTAGCAGTCTAGCATCGACTGCGTCAGAAGGGACGTTGCCTCAGGAGAAAGCCACACCCACAATAGAAGGAGAAAACTGTTTAAATGAATGGAGGACAGACATCACGTCGCTTAGCTACTCTATCAGAGATTGCCAGACGCTCAGTGAGTTCGCTTTAGGGCACTTACTATTATTGAACATTTCTATTTACTGCTACCCTTCATCTACTCGTCTCAGCTTTCCCTTTCCCGTTTTTGTTTCTGTAGAAACCCGCATGTGTAACTGCTACAACTTCCTCATTCACATTTGTATGGGAACGGCAGAGCAGCAGAATTCTTTCTCATGTCCCTTTCCGTGTTGTATTGTTAGGAGATTAACTCTTTCTATCTATGAGACCTTTCTTTGTGTTAGGTTATCATAATTATTTGATCTTGCTTTTCCTATTCAGGAAACAGTATCCATTTGGGGAGGAGCATTGAGCGGGGGAAACTACCGGATCCAGCATCCTTTGCAATTATTCTTTTCAAAGCATTTCATGCTTTCCAAACGTACAGGTTAGAAACGTATTGCTTATTTCTTTAGAAATTCCGACCTTATCTAGCCTTTAGAGTTCCTCAGTGCATCTCTTTGGGTTCATGTGACATTAGCACATCCTGCAAAGCATAATTCTGTGGTCCCGGATCCTCTTCATTCAAACTAAGAATCTTGCCAACATTCTATGTAGGGTAAGGGCTCCATAGTATCTCTAGAATCAACTTTCTCTCTAAAAACCTATCCATTCCCTTTGAGATAATTATTGTTAATTCACACACCCACAGCTGGGCTGATCCAAGGAATTAACGTCTTCCTGAGAACCGGAAATCAAGGCCTACATGCCTCAGCACCTGGTTAAGGAGGGCGCAGACCCGTGCTCCCAAGCAGCTCAGAACAGGGTTTTTTCCCCCACGAGGGTTTCCCTGGGACTTCCTCCATGGTGTCGCGTTTACAGTGCTGAGTCACGCAGGGGGCCTCAGGGGGATTCTTACTTCCTTCCTGGTCTATTTCATCTCTCAAAGTCTTCTAGAAGATAAGGTAGGATCTTCCAAAGAATTGCAACATTACCTGTATTGACGGCTATATTCGGAAGACCCACAAGGCTTCCCAGAGTGGAGTGGGTCACAGAGGTTACAGATAGCTACGCCCATAGTACTTATAAGGATATCTCGGGAGAAGGGAGAAGGCATCTGAACGCCAAGTTTAGGTGCTGCCCAAAATACTCGGTCATAATGGACCCCCAACACGCTCAACATATACAGCAGTTAATCGCAGCAGTCCAAACTTTAACCACAGAGGTACAGCAGCTAAAACAGGAAAACATTAATCTACGGCAGCAACAACAGCAAGATACACCAGCCTTGAGACAGCAGCAATTACAGTTACAACAGGGTAACCGGACACCACATTGTTCGGAGGTCCCACCAGGTCCCTTACCTGGGGGACAATTTGACTGGAACCCCCATAAGGTAAAGGAGTTTTCAGACTCCTGTTCCATACAATTCGCCTTTAAGGGTGCCTATTTTCATACTGATCATGATAAAGTTGTGTATATGATTTCCCAGATGACGGGACCTGCCTTAGCCTGGGCCACCCCTTAGGTGACCACCGCTAACCTGATTCTTGATTTGCATATCGCATTCTGTAATAGTGTCAAGAGCATGTTTGGGCATCAAGAGCTGACAGTGGCCGCTCAGGAACATGTATTGGATCTAAAACAGGGGAGTCAAGACATTGTATCGTATATTACCAGATTCTAACAAATGACAGGGGAAACTAGATGGTCGGACAAAGCCTTAACGACCATATTTCGCAGAGGACTTTCTGAAGACCTTAAAGATGAGGTATCATGGGTGCCTCCCCCACAGTCTTTGGCAGAATCTATTGCCATGGTTCTGCAGATAGATTACAGACTAAAGGAATGCCAAATGGAGAGGAAAAAGGAACGGACATATCGACCGTCTACTGAAACCCCTTCTCCAGCTAAGGTCTCCTCGTCGGGAGACGAACCTATGCAACTAGGGGCTACTACCCGAGGCCCATTATCTTCAGAAGAACGGTCTCGCCGGCGTACTTTGGGATTGTGCATGTATTGTGGGGCAAATACACATACGGTTCAGGAATGTCCAATCACACCTTTAAGAAAGTCGGGAAAAGACAGAGCCTGGCCGTAAGAGGAACCACGGTCCAGGAACCTTTACATGTCACAGGTTCCTCATCAAATGGGACACAGTATCCAGTGCCTATTTCTTCGGGCATTGGAGCAATGGAAGCTGGGATGATGGTATTGAAGTTCTCCTTAAAATTTGGGGATAAAGTGGTGCAGAACATTCCTGCAGTCATTGACAGTGGGGCCGCAGGTAACTTTGTAGACGATATCTGTGCCACTGAACAAGGTATTCCACAATCTTCCAAGAGTGTGTCTATCCCAGCAGAGAGTGTCGATGGTAGTCCTTTGGTGTCAGGACCCATCAAGGATCAAACCAGGTTGATAGAAATGTCTATTTCTTCACATTCCAAAATACTCACACTGGACATTATTAGAGCTGCACATCACCCAGTGATTCTTCGGCTACCATGGCCAAAGAGACATAACCCTTTCATTAACTGGTCAGCTGGGTCATTTATCTTGGGTTCTGAATATTGTTTGAACACTGTATTCAGAGTCATTCTACGGTCCCCATGGGAGAAGTGTCTACCATCCAGGACACTCCAAATGTTCTTTCTCTCAACCATATAGCAGGCTTGCCAGATGAATATCAAGATTTTCAACCGGTATTCTCGTCATCAGAATACGCAGAGTTACCTGCGCATAGGAGAGATGATTGTGTTATCGTATTGATTCCTGATCAACCACTACTCTTTGGGAGAATGTATATATTATCTGCATCAGTGAAGGAGGCTCTTCGGGTATATCAGCAGACAAACCTCAAAAATGGCCTTATCACTGAATCCACTTCACCTGCAGCAGCATCGTTATTTTTCATTCCCAAGAAAAATACCAAGGAGTTACGTCTTTGCATCGACTACCGGGGTCTCAACAAAATGCTGCACCCCATTTGAGCATTACCAATACCGGGTGCGGCAATTTGGTCTTTCAAACACCCCCACGGTTTCCCAGAGATTTATGGACCATCTCTTCATGGATATCCTCCTCCAGTATGTCATCGTATATCTAGATGACATTCTTATTTTCTCCAATTCTCTGCAAGAACATCAGAAACATGTTAGGGAAGTGTTATCAAGACTTCAACACAATCATCTGTATTGCAAGATTGATAAATGTGTCTTCCATCAGTCCCAAGTAACATATTTGGTATACATTCTTTCACACACCGGAATTGCGATGGATCCTTCCAAGATTTCAGCCATTCAAGCCTGGACAGCTCCATCTACAGTGAAAGAGATACAAAGATTTGTCGGCTTTGCTAACTTTTACCGAAGGTTCATCCCTCATTTCTCTACGTTGACACATCCCCTCACCTCTCTCTTAGAGAAGGGAGTTCCCTTTCATTGGTCAGACATCACCCAACGGGCACTTGAAGAATTGAAAAGAAGATTCACATCTTCTCCGGTGTTGATGACTCCAGATCAAAACCACAGTTTTATAGTGGAAACAGATGCATCTTATTATGCCCTAGGAGCAGTGTTACTTCAAGAAGATCCAGATGGTCAAGAACGCCCAATTGCATATTTATCAAAAACCCTGTCTTCCGCTGAGTTCAACTACTCAGTGTTGGAAAAAGATTAATTGGCAATTAAACAGGCTTTCGAAGAGTGGAGACATCTCTTGTTAGGGGCAAAACAGGTCATTGAGGTAAGGACAGACCATCATAATCTGAGAGCTCTTCAGTATGCTCAGACTTGTAACAGCAGACAGGCCTTATGGGCTCATTTTTTTTCTCCATTTAGAATTCTTTTTACCTTTATTCCAGGAACAAACAATTTGTGAGCCGATGCTCTCTCTCGAAAGGAGATTATACCACAAAAACAATTCAGATCTTAACCCTTTTTTCCACAAACTCAGGTGACCCAAGTGGTCAATAAGGATCTACTCACTCGTATTCAGGAACAAACAAGAAGTTTGACAAGGAAGCAGAGAGAGGAACTCTCCACTTGGTGTATGGTCAAGGAGGAAGGATGCTATTTTTTGGTTCAACAAGTGTTCATACCAAATGATTCCTTATGAAAAGAAATCCTAAAACTGTGTCATGCCTCAAAAGTAGCTGGTCACAGGGGAATTTCTACTACTCAAGAACTGGTAGCAAGATATTTTTGGTGGCCGTCTTGGAAGAAGGATGTGACAGAATATGTAAACTCTTGTCCTCTCTGTTTACAAACTAAAACCCATTGTCAATCCCCATTGGGAAAACTGGTCAAAATGTCCTTACCGTCACGTCCGCAGCAAATTATTTATACTGACTTTATAGTCGATCTACCTCCCTCAGGAGGATATTCCTCAATTATGGTAACCGTGGATTCTTTTTCGAAACTTGCACATTTCCTTCCATTGAGCAAACTACTTTCAGCCTCAGAGATGGCAAGAGTATTCATCGAAAGAATATTTTCTTTACATGGGTTACCTAAAATAATAATATCAGATCGAGGATCACAATGCGCCTCGAAATATTGGAGTGAAGTTGGGCATCTCAAGAGCCCTTAGTTCAGGTTACCATCCACAAACAAATGGTCAAACTGAACGTTTGAATCAAATGCTGGAAGGATATTTAAGGACTTATGTATCCTCCGCACAGGATGACTGGAAGGAATTATTACCTTTGGCGGAATATGCATATAATAATTCCTTTCATTCCACCATCAAAATGAGTCCATTTTTTTGTACGTATGGATTTCATCCATCGTCATTCCCTGTGCCAAGTCATACTGCTTCACAATTCCCAGATGTGGATAGTCTCATAAAACAACTTGGCAGCTGTCATGTTCTAGCCCGAAAGGTGCTTCAAGATTCACAAGTACGGATCAAGAGGTTTGCAGACAGACATCGAAATTCAGCGCCTGACATCAAAGTCGGAGATTACGACTGGTTGTCATCCAGATTCCTCCCTAGACATCTGTTGCCATCTAAAGTGTCACCTAGGTTTTTTGGACCATTTCAGGTTCTGTCCAAAATTGGCCAAGCTGCTTTTTGTCTACATCTTCCTAACTCCTAGTCTCAGATTCATCCGGTATTTCATGTATCGCAATTAAAACCAGACAAATGAAGTAGATTTCAGCCTAAAACCACGGCCAATCCTCCTCCGGTTCTGACACCTACAGATCCGGAGTTCAAAGTGGCCAAGATCTGCGATTTCAGATACCATTATGGGAAACTCCAATATCTAATAGACTGGAAGGGTTACTCTCCAGCAGAGAGATATTGGGAATCTGCCGGGGCTATCCATGCTCCACTATTGGTAAAGAAGTTCCATAAGAGTCATCCGGACAAACCGGGGGGAACTCCGGTAAAAAAGGGGCATACTGTAATGATTTCACGCATTACACAACGCGACACAGAGGGTTTTGTTCCTGTTACCTATTTCAATGTGGCTGTGCAGGCAGGACACGTTAGCAGTCTAGCATCGACTGCGGCGGAAGGAACGTTGCCTCAGGAGAAAGCCACGCCCACAATAGAAGGAGCAAACTGTTGAGGACAGACATCACGTCGCATAGCTACTCTATCAGAGATTGCCAGATGCTCCGTGAGTATGCTTAAGGGCACTTACTATTATTGAACATTTCTATCTACTGCTACCCTTTATCTACTTGTCTCACCTTTCCCTTTCCCGTTTTTGTTTCTGTAGAAACCAGTGTGTGTAACTGCTACAACTTCCTCGTTCACATTCGTACGAGAACGGCAGTGCAACATAATTCTTTCACATGTCCCTTGCTGTGTTGTATTGGTAGGAGATGAACTCTTTCTATCCCCTCTACGCGACCTTTACTTGTGTTAGGTTATCGTCATTTGTTGATCTTGCTTTTCCTATTCAGGAAACAGTATCCATTTGGGGAGGAGCATTGAGTGGGGAAACTACCAGATCCAGCATCCTTTGCAATTATTCTTTTCAAAGAATTTCATGCTTTCCAAACGTACAGGTTAGAAACTTATCGCTTATTTCTTTAGAAATACCGACCTTATCTAGCCTTTAGAGTTCCTCAGTGCATCTCTTTGTGTTCATGTGACATTAGCGCATCCTGCAAAGCATAATTCTGCGGTCCTGGATCCTCTTCATTCAAGCTAAGAATCTTGCCAAAATTCTATGTAGGGTAAGGGCTCCATAGTATCTCTGGAATCAACTTTCTCTCTAAAACCCTATCCATTCCTTCTGAGATAATTATTGTTAATTTACACACCTACAGCTGGGCTGAACCAAGGAATTAACATGTTCCTGAGGACTGGAAATCAAGGACTACACGCCTCAACACCTTGGTAAGGAGGGCGCAGACCGGCGCTCCCTAGTTACTCAGCAAAGGGTTTTTTCCCCCACAAGGGTTTCCCTGGGACTTCCTCCGTGGTGTAGCGTTTACATTGCTGAGTCGCGTGGGGGTGCCAGGGGGATTCTTACTTACCACCTGGTCCAGTTCATCTCTCCACGTCATCTAGAAGATAAGGTAGGATCTTTCAAAGAATTGTAACATTGCCTGTATTGACGGCTATATTCGGAAGACCACACGGCTTCCCAGAGTTGAGTGGGTCACAGAGGTTACACTCTGTCACTAAAGTGTGAAATCCTCTGATGCCTCTCCTCGGCTTCAAACTGCCTAGGATCAAAAGGGAGTCATAGTGACCCCATGTGCAAGCTGATCAGGGAAGGACATTTGCCTGGTGGGTTGGAAAGACTGCCCATATTTGGAAACAAAGCCAGCCCATTTGATTTCAAAGACTGTTCGTATCATAACATTTATTTCAGTAACCTAAAGAAGCAGTATTGTAAAATGTTGACAGTTTGAATGTAATTTTTGCACCATTAAAATCAAACGATGTGTTTTATCCTAGCATGTGAGGGAGGCAAACGCCAGTAAAATGACATTTCTTGAAAAAGCGTACATGACACGGTTATCAAACTTAAATGCAAATATGCCCAATGATGTTAGGCACATGTGTTTCTATTTGTAGGATGTTTGATCAAATATTTTCCATAGAAATTGCGAAAGAATGCCAGGAGAACAAAGCAATATCACACAAACTTGGCGGTTGGACAGCAATGTTCCTTGTGAAATATGTAATCTGCCTATCTAATTTTCCTGATGATGACATTTGTGAATATAAGTGTTTTGTGTCATAACAAGGTTCTTGTGTGTCGCCGACTGTTTACAACGTGTTAACCAAACCTCTATTTGATGTGCTTGATTATCTGCATGTCTCCTACACACAGCCGATACCAAATCCGTGAATTACGTCTACCTGGTTATTCAGGCCAGGGTGGCACAACACAAACTCTGCCTCAATGACGACAAGACTGAGCTCCTATTACAAGGCTCAACTCAACGCCTTAATAAACTAGAGCACGCCTTCAAGTCTTTCAATATTGATGGCAATGACATTAAGGACACTAAAACTCTAGGCGTCTATCTGGACTCTGCTCTTTCACTGAACAGACAAACTAATGCAGTAAGGTCGGCCTCAGCCTATACCTGCACACTCATCACTGCCTGCAGACCCTTCCTGAACTCCCATAACTGCATTACCTTGGCAAGAACACTCATTATGTCTAAGATCAACTACTGCAGTGCCCTTTACTTGTGGACTAGTCAGTCCAACCTCAACAAACTGCAAACAACCCAGAATAATGCCATCAGGGTAGCTCTCAATATCCCCAGGCACTGCCATATTTCTAACGTCAGATCAGATCTACACTGGCTCCCAGTAAAACAAAGAATCGCCTTGAAAACCCTAGCCTTGACAAACAAATAATTGGACAACAAGGCCCCACCCTACCTCTCCACCCGTCTCACTCTCCATACCTCCACACAACCCACTAGAACTCACAAATTCACAGCCTCATTTTGCCGAGATTCAAACTCCAAAAAGCCGGAGGAGCAAGCTTCCCTGTCCTAGCCTCGAAGCTCTTGAACTCCCTTCCTGTCCCCATCAGAACTGAGCCTTCTTTTCAAACCTTCAAGAATAAATGCAAATCTTGGCTCTTCACGCAGAACATATGATGCACCACATATAAGGTCTGGCCTTAAACTCCAGGGTCGTTCTGCTTTCTTGCATATTTTGTTTATTTACCTGCTTATTTTTATTGATTATGTCTGTATATTTTGTATATTTACCTTTTTATTTTTTATCAATTATGTCTGTATATTATTGTATTCATGATTCCTCTACGAGACTTCTGCTCCCCCGTATCTTCTTGTAAACTGGGGGAGCTTGAATTTCTTGCCATTGACCCTTACTGTAATGTACTGTAACTGTGTATGAAAGACTATGTGCCCGGATGCCCACGGACCTGGCTGCGCTTTACAAATAAACTAAATACAAAATGAATAAATAACTGATTTTGGTAGAACAAAGCACATTGTAAAAAACACCCACACTAAAGCTGAGTGACTTTCTTCAGTCCAATCTGCTTACAGGGAGGCAGCGACATTTAAAGGCTGACCTATCCGATTTTAGAGGTATATCTAGCTTAGTTCTGCCCACATAATAAAAATCCTCTGATGTCATCCAGCCTATTCAAGGAGGAGAGATTAAAAAGTCAGGACATTAAAAAAAAATCTGACATTCAAGAATCCTTCCATCAAAAATCAACATCCAGAGATCCAGACAGCCCACATTCACCCTGCAAGATTCCAGATTCCAGTGCCAGGCCAGAGGTAGCAGATTCAGGCAGAACCACTGATCCAGTATTAAAACCCTACAAAATCCCAATAATTCAGGCAGAGCCCAGCTGATGCCCCCCGCTGTCTACTGTGACCAGACCCCAGTTGTCCTGCTGTGTCCCTAGAAGAGAGCCCAGCTGTTACCCAAGTGACCAGATCCTTGTCCCATGTCGCGAGGCCCGGATGGTTGTCCAAACTACTCCATTCAAGTGCTTTTTGTAAGTATTACCCCTACCCAATATCAAAACGCTGCATCCTTCACTCTGTTACCTTGCCATGTGTCCAACCCTATAAGAAACCCTATAAGAAATACTATAAGTGTTCTAGTAACTTCTTAAAATTGTTAGAATCATCTGTGTATCCTGTCCTTAGAAAATCCGAGTTAGTCTCTTAGTGTTAACGCAATTCTTTCCAACTCATTCAGTTATCTGTGTAATTCCCTACTACTATTTGAAGTAAATCAATTAATTTCCCAGTTGAAAATTCACGTTCATTGTTGTTGTTATTCGTAAACAACAATTTTGTCGTGTGTTTTTACTAATTATAGACTAAAACATAGTAACAGTAGAATAAATCCTTTTTTTCTGACCAAACCGAGTTGCCAGCAAAATTGTTTCACTTTTAAAACCCGATATTCTTTCCTTTAAAGAATCAAATACTGTCACCCATCACAAATCACCCTTCCCCTTTCATATCATACTTGTTATGTGCCTTTGTACCTTAGCATTAAAACCGCATTGCGATTTTGTCTGTTTAGCTTATTTTTCAAGACGTTTTGCTATCTTAAACCATGAAACGGTGCAACTGCAATTTTGCCACGTGTGATTCTTGCTGCACTTTTTTTCCTCCCAAAGTCGATTTTCTACACTATATGCCCATTGTTTAGTACATTGCCTTGTAGTTTGCATGTTTTCTTGCTTCTTTGAAACAGCCATACACATTCTTGCCTTATTCATTCAACAGCACATGTAAAATCACCATTCAGTAATTCCAAGTGTCATTTTGCTCATTTTTCAAGGGGGCTCAAACCCGATTTTGTCTTCCATTCAGGGGTGGTAGGTCGGATTTCCAATCCAATTTTTGCATAGGATACCTGACTCCTTGCTACTCCTCTCCACTCACATAACATTTGGTTACCCGGGGTTTGAGGAAGTGTTGCAGGGGGAATGCCTAACTATGGTGCTATCTGAAAATACTAACTGAAAAGTAACCTTGCTTTCATTCATTTGTGCATTGTGTATGTTATATTAGAAGGTTAAACTTAGTGTCTCCTATCATTTTATTGTATCATTATCACCACACTGGTGATTGCTGCCCTATATTGAATGTGTTTGATTTTATTCATAATTAAAAATAAATAAATATTCTAGTATTGCACACTAGTCTGATTCATGGTCCAATGCAACATAGGCTGTACGTTAAGGGGGGTGTGAGACTGGTTGGCTGCCTTCTCAAAGCTGAATATATTTCATAAATTTAAAAGCGTTTTTATTGTGTGCCATAGTCTTGGTCTGGAGAGTGACGCCTCTTTAAAATCCTTAACACAGTGGGGGCTCATTGCTAGGATTGATATAAGTGTTTCCACCCATGACAGCTTAACAAAGCAGGCTAACCGTAGAGGTAGTGATACTTTTTGTGGCTAGAAAGCTGTGTTACACTGTAAAATCGCCTTCCCAAAAGTAAAATCAACCCTGAATTAGACAAAAAGCAACAGAATACAGGATACCCTTATATAAATAATTTAATAAAGGAAGAACACTCTTCATAATGACCACAGTGGAGATAGACATGGCTAGGCAGCACCTCCTGCACAAACTATTTGTCAGAGGGGAATGGGCAGAGTAAAATGAGGAGGCCTGGCTAGAAGAAATGATACAACAGGTCACTGCCATGAACATGGATGTGTGGCAAGATGGTAGCCTATTACATCCAGCCTTGAGCGAGTTGTATATGGCTCTGAAAATTAAAGAGGAGCAGATGAAAATGGTCAGAATCACAGCCTAGATATTTCTCCACATTGGAGTTACAGAGGAAAAATATGAAGAAAATAGAACCCTTGCGCAAAACCAGTCTGTGCTCTTAACCCAAATATAGACGAAACTAAAACTAGAGAAATTGCAAAAGAGACAAGATTCTGACGTAGAATTGGAAAATTACATCAAACAGCTAAAAGAGGACTTGGCTCTACTACAACAAAATAATTCAGAGCAAGAGGCCAAATTAAATACATTAAAAGTGTAGTGTCAGGAAAAGGTTGAAGAGGGTCAAGAGATATTGAATCAACAAATAAAATATAACAGAGTCTGCGCAGAGCAGATAGTTACATTACAAGATCAGATCAAAAAGTTGGAAGAGGACAATAATAAATTAATAATTAAAGAACTGCACTTCCAGACAAAATTTAAGAAAGAACGCCTGTCATTATGTACCATCAAACAACAGTGGGATGACCTGGTTGAACTGAGGGGCACCCTGTATTAAGAAAAAGATGCCCCCTATCAGGAAGTGTGCAACTTAAAACAGACTTATAGAAAAGAGAGTTAGACCTCCAGAAACTGAACAAACTAAAAGTAGAATATGAACATTTATTGGGGTACACCAGACGAGTAGATGGTGCTCTAGAAGAGAACACCCAAGCTACAAATGCGCAAAATCAGGAGATGAATCTCCTGCAACAAAAATGGTCTCAGTGTTTCCAGGCCACACAGGCAGCACAAAAAGACAATGAGGCCCTCTGTGAGGAGAACAGTGGACCCCAGAGTCAGGTAAAAGCCCAACAGAAAGTAATAGAGGTAACCCAAGCCCTGATAGCAGAGTAAAAGGCTCAGGCCTTTGTGTATCGTCAGGAGATAGGGGCTGAGAGAGAGAAACTTGAGCTGTTAGAACAAGAGTATGCTAGGCAAAATCAAAGCTTGAGGGAAGCTTAACAAGGAGAGAGGGACAGGGCCACCCCTGATCACAGTGTGATGCCCTCTGTACTAGGGGCCTCCAAGCCATTTACCGACTTGGGTACACCAGGTACTGCTAACTTCATGTTCACCGGTTCGCAAGAACCAGGAATCATGGGGCAGCCAGGCTTTAGTAGGTCCAGCATGATTGAACCGGCAGGCCCATCAGGGATTGATGGACAGGTGTTTCTGTACAGATTTCAAAATGTTGTGGCCAATATATCTGGTCAGGAAGACTCCTATGAGGAGAAACTCAGGGAGTTAGACCTGCAGAAGCATAATCTACGAAGGGACCATTTGGTTCGCTTTGCAGAACAAAAAGAGCATGAATTGAGAGGGAGTCCAAGGGGAGTTACCCAGAGAGCCCAAGGTACAACAGGGGAGAAGAAACTAGGCCCCACCATTCTGTGAGCCACTCACAAGCTCAAAGAATCAGGGAGCATCTAGAAGATAATGAGGGGACCTCAAGCAGTAGCAGCTCTGAGTCTTAGGGCGAATGGACTCAGGTGAAGTGGCAAAAGAAGGCCAGTAAACAAGAGAGAGCTCTAGTGAAATACCCCGTCTGCACCCCAGGGAACAGAGGGTGGGTAGGAGAAACAAAGAAGTCAAAAAGACCCATTTTGGGGATGAAGTCAATGTTCTCCAATTTGAAGGGGAAGAATCCTTGGATGATTCTGGGAAGAAAATCTCCTTCAGGGACAGGGTGAATTCGTACCAAAGAAAAATGGTTCCCAAGAGACCAGAATTTAGACTGGGTAGGGGTGGGGACTGATTCAGATTCACCCATCCCTGAACCCCAGTATTGTCATCCAGAAAACAAAATATTGAGGGAGGGATCATCCCTACAAAATGGTTCTGGTGACTGCCACCAGGAAAGAGGGGGCAGCCCAGAGCTAAGGGAAAAAGGGGATTTTAAAATCTCACATATTTCAGGATGCCACATTTTTGTTCAAATTCCCAGATAGAAAACTGTTCAAATCTTCACTGTGTCGGAGTCCAAAATAAAGAAATTGATGGCCCAGCTTGCCCAAAATGCCCATAACCTTTGACCCTTGGAGGAGAAAGAAGGTAGATTCTATGTCCCTGTCCTGCAAGGGCAATGTGCATTTTCGGCACTGGTGTACACTGGATCCTAAGCCACTCTTCTGTCCAAAAGGACCTTTGAGCAGCTAAATTCAGGAAGGGGAGAGAGACACCAGATCCCTCTCATCCTTCTTCCTGGACACCTCCAGAACTTCGACGGGAATGAAATTCCCGTCGAGGGGACTGCGGATCTGGAAATTAAAATTGGGTGACATAAGGTGAAACACCCGGTCATAGTCGTGACTCCAGATGGAACCCCCTGTCTATTAGGGAATGACATCCTCCGCAGGTTGTCTCCCCTAACAGACTGTAAATAAGGTCCTCTGGACTCAGTCTAACCGGTCAATAAAATTAAAACAATTTGTCAACCATGTTAGTTTAAATGGCACATGCAACATGGTTGAACAAAAATCTGATCAAATTGAGTTTCTTTTCCAAAATAATCAAATACATGACATTACAGTAATTACAGTAATTGCTGTAGGACAACAAACTGGTGATGGGAACTCCTCTCCATCATGAAAATCAACCTTCCTTCCAGTTTCAAGTGGCATTCCACACTGGAAGGCAATACTTTGAAATTTTATACCAATTCCCAATCTGAAAATCCAAATCCTATAGTCAAAAGTGATGAAAAACCAGCTCAAAGCTTAGCTGACATTCAGAAAATAAGAGAGCAGCTGTTCCTCCCTGTTCAGTTAAATGAGGGGAAGGAGTCTGTTCTCGCCAGAGTGTGCTTGAACAATGGAAAGAGCTTCATCAGCAAAGCCATGTTCAGGAAACTCCCAAAAGATCCAAAGATTCCCACATTTAAATTGATTGATAAGTGGGAAAAGGGCCTGGAAACTCCCAATTCCAAACATCTCCTGCCTAGCAGGTGTATGCTCAAAATTTCCATAGGTGACCAAAGCATAGTACATAATTGTTGCATCGTACGAGATGTCCCTGCTGCATTCTATTTAGGCAGTGACAAACTCAATCAGTTTGCAATTAATTTGGATATAAATTACAAGGCCTGGTCCCGACTGGGGAGCAATCCCATGGGCTTTGATGATTCTGAAAAGGCATTTCGGTCAGCTCAATTGCTGCCGTATGCGGTTGAAGTTCAAATTGGAGAGGAGGTCACCATCGGACCCGACATTTCCCACTTGACCTAAAAATTAAAAGAGGACAGAAACTACAACTCCAGACGCCTATGTACACCTCAATGCCCATCTTCCTTCCGGGCACCCGGCTGGGTGACTCCATGACAGCCACTGGGCTGTGTGCGGTGAACCCACGTGCAAGGCAGATGCCTAATGTCAGGGGCAGCACCTCTGGCCATCCTAGAGCTCTGGCTGTGCTGCGTTACAGCTTTTCCTTCGGAGATGGGGATGGGAACCCTGCCGGTGCTCCCTGAGACTGCCGTTGGGCTTGGGGATGGTCAACCCACATGGAACACATGTGCCCAAGGCCAGAGGCGGCACCCCCTCCCCTCCTGGAGCCTTGTCTGTGCCACCTTACAACGTTTCCCTCCGGAGTGGGATGGGGACCCCGCCAGGTCACCTCATGACTGTGGCTGGGATGGGGGGCAGTCGACCCACATGTGAGGCACATCCCCAAGGCTGGGGGCAGCACCCCCGGCCTACCTAGAGCTCTGGCCAGGCTGTGTTACAGCTTTTCCCTCCAAGGAGGGAGGGATGGGGACCCTGCTGGGGCTACCTGGGACCGCCACAGGGCTTTGGGATGGTCGACACACATGGGAGACAGGCACCCAAGGCAGGGTGCTGCACCCCCAGCCGTTTTGGGGGACTGGCCATGCTGCATTACAGCTTTTGCCTCCATGAAGGGCCAGGAACCCGGCTGGGGTGACCCATGATCGCCGCTGGGCTGGGGAGTGGTCCACCCATGTGTGAGGCAGATGCCCAAGGCCAGGGCAGCACCCCGGGCCGTCCTGGAGCTCTGGCCATGCCAGGTTACAAGTTTACCTTACAGGGAGGGATGGGGACCACGCAGGGTCACGACATGACCGATGGGCTGCGGTAAACCCATGTGCGAGGCAGATGGCCAAGGCAGAACCCCCATCCATCCTAGAACTCTGACTGGGGAGGGATGGGGATTGCCTTGGACCGCCACTGGTTTTAGGGATGGTGGACACACATTGGAGATAGTTGCCCAAGTCTGGGGCAGGGCCCCTGGAGCTCTGGTCATGCCGAGTTATAGGTTTTCCCTTCGGGGAGGGACATGGACCCCACCAGGTGGCCCCAGGACTACTGCAGGGCTGGTGGACGGTCAAACTATTTGCAAGGCAGATGCCTAAGTCTGGGGGCAGCAACCCCGCCATCCTAGAGCTCTGGCTGGGCTGCGTTTTAGCTTTTCCCTCCGGGAAGGGATGGGGACCCTCCCGGGCCTCCTGTGATCTGCCGCTGAGCTTGGAGACGGTCGACCCATGTAGGAGGCAGACAACCAAGGCTGGGGCAGCACCCCCAGCCATCCTGGAGCTATGGCCATGCTGCGGGGAGAGACGGGGACCCTTTCGGGTCACTCCATGACCAATGCTGGGCTGGGGGCGGTCAACCCACATGTGAGGCAGATGCCCAAGACCGGGGGAAGTACACCCGGCTGTCCAAGAGATCTGTCTGGGCTGTGTTACAGCTTTTCCCTCCAGGGAGGGATGGGGACCCCACCAAGTCTCCCTGGGACCACCGCTGGGCTCGGGGACAGTCGAGCCACATTTGAGACAAGCACCTAAGGCTGGCTGGACTATGTTACAGCTTTTTTTATATAGGGAGGGATTGGAACCCTGTAAGGCTCCCTGGGACTACCACTGAGCTTGGGGAGGGTCAGCCCACATGGGAGACAGGCGCACAAGGCCGGGGGCAGTACTCTAGGCTGTCTTGTAACTCTCTCCATGCGCGTTAAAGCTTTTCCCTCCGGGGAGGGATGGGTACGCTGCAAGGCTGCCCCATGACAACCATTGGGCTGGGGGCAGTCAACCCACATGCGAGTCAGACACCCAAGGTCGGGGGCAACACTCCCAGCCATCCTAGAGTTCTGGCTGGGCTGAGTTACAGCTCTTCCCTCTGGGGAGAGATGGGAACCCTCTAGAGCTCCCTGGGACCACCGCTGTTGTTGGCGTCGGTCGACCCACATGGGAGACAGGTGACCAAGGCTGGGGGAATCACTCCCAGCCATCCTGAAGCTCTGGCCATGCTGCTTTACAGGTTTTCCCTCTAGGGAGGAATGGGAACCTCTCCAGATCACCCCATGACCACCACTGGGCTGTGGAGCAGTAAACCCACATGCAAGGCAGACACCCAGGGCCTGGGGAGAAGCACCCCCGGCCATCCTAGAGCTCTGGCTGGGCTGTATTACAGCTTTTCCCTTTGGGAGGGATGAGGGCCCTCCTGGGGCTCTCTGGTGTGGCCGCTGGGCTTGGAGATGGTCAATCCACATGGGAGACAGGCGTCCAAGGGCGGGGCTGCCCCCACAGCCATCAAAACATTTTTAATACATTACCACTATATACAAATTGTCCAACAAATAGTGGATTTCATCCTCACCTGGCACACCACATTTAATTTTTACAGGTGTCACAGAAGGTAATCATACCCCTCTAAAGTCCCAACATGACTTCCTGCACTTGAGTCACAATGGTGATCTGTGAGTATCCTGTTTCATGTGTGTGTATGCTCCAGAACACTGAAATACATTTGCAAAAATATTGTACATTAGTTGTAAAAGTAGTGATACTGTCTCCTGTGATTCCCAACATGGTCATTCTGAATGCTGCTGCCAATCCAGCACTGAGGTGAGATCTTTCCAAATAAATATATATATATATATATTTATTGTTTTTACAATGCAATTTGCAGTTTATTTAAAATGTAAAGTATATTAAACATAAATCAAACATAATGGTAACTTTGACTCACCCTTGTTTTGTTTTTTATGCTGTGTTAAGTGTTTATTGTTTTGGTTTACCAGTTTTGATTTTGTGAAACTGATGTATTGTTTTAATTTTTTTAGTTGCATTTTTTCATTAATACAGTTTTAAACGGTGGCCACCAGGGGGCTCACAGGTAATGGCTGACTGAACTCCATGCTCCTGCTGAGGCCAGGCCGTTTAAGGGCATTGAGCCCCCTCAGACCCCCTAGCAGATTTACACAGCTGGATTGGGCTGGTGACCCCCCAGGGCCCCCCCACTCGAAAGAGCGAAGCTCAGGGACCCAGGAAAGATAGAGTACGGGCTGTGACGGAGGAGCGGCGAAGAGAGCTCCGGCCTCGGCACCAGGCAAGGAGGAGTGGCCAGGCGGGTGAGCCTTGCTGGGGAACCCGGCCTCCTTAGTCCATCTGCTCCACGCCCCCGAGGGAGGAGCGCACAATCGCGGGTCAGCGGCCCCGGAGCAGGATTTGGGCTTTCGCCAGTGGATGGAGAGAGCACGCAGTCCTGGACCCGGCATCTGGGGCCTGGCAGTCGAGGTAGTGGGGCCCAATGCCCCCTGGCGTCTGCCGAAGCGGTCAGGCGGCATCGGGGCATGCTTGGGAGCGGAGGCCACCTGCGACACACCACGCAGCGGATCTAGTGGGGGCCCATCCGCCACCCCCTCGGAGCCACGGCCCCCCCACCTGAGCAGGCCCATCAAAGGCCACACGAACCCATGGAGGGCCCTCAAAGGGCAGTCGGGCCCACAGCACAACAGTCGAGGGGCCCCAGGGTCTCTGTGGCCTGCATCCACAATGAAGACAAGCGGAGGGACAGTGATCACCCGCGCTGGACTCAGGCAGGTGGTGGGCCCTGGGCCCACCTCCAGGGCGTGTGCCCACCTGCCATCACCCAGGAGGACGAAGAAGGCATCAGACGGAGGCAGTGGAATGGTGTTGGCGGTCCCCCAGCTTTGAAAAAGTCCGCCAACCTTGGGGAGAGTCAGAGGTGTGCGGCCCCCTCCCCACTGGAGGAGTCCCCCCAAAGCCCCCGGTCCACGCCAGACCCCTCGGTGGGCACACTGGAAAACCATATGAGCTGGCAAGAGGCCATGCAGGCATACCGCTACAAGGAGACGGGGAGTAATATCAGCGGCCCTACCCGCACTGGGGACATGGCCCAACCAGAGGCCTCGATGCAGTCCACGACAGCGATGGAAAGGGGCTTTGTCTCTATCCTACAGGAAATCAGGGAAATGCGATCAGACATCGCTCAGAAATTCGAAAAGATGGACCAGAGGGTGGACAAGGTCGAGGACAGGCTCCTACAAGTGGAAACTAACCAGTCGACATCAGCATCCCAGGAGGTTCAAATTGATATGAGGCTAGCGACCCTGGAGAAGAGGGACGAGGACAGGGCCAGGCAGATGGACAACTATGAAAACAGGGAAAGGAGGAATAACCTTAGATTTATTGGGGTCCCTGTGACAAAGGGGTAAACAGAGAGAGACTTAACCCGAGTGGTGAGAGACATTATTACCCTCCTGTTCGCAGAAGAGATGACCACGGAACTTACGTTCGATCGGGTGCACAGGGCAGGGGGAAAGGCGGGGAACCCTCGGTCAATCCTGGCCCGGTTCCACTACTACACGGAAAAGACTAAGGTTCTGGAGGAAGCAAGGAAGGCAGGGGCGATCACCTACAACAACGCCCAGATCACGATTTTCCAAGACCTCTCCGCCTACACTTTGGCCAAACGCAGAATGTGTTGCCCCCTTACGCAACTATTAAAGGAGAAAGGGGTGCACTACAGGTGGGGGTACCCCTTCTCCCTGGCCTTCGAATATATGGGCCAACGGACAATGCTGGTCATAGAAGAGGACATAAGGGGAGCCATCCAGGATTATGTGGTGGAGCCAACCCCCCGGAGGGGCCCAGTCGTCCCGAAGGCGATCGGTGTGGTCGTTTCCGGCCAGACGAGTGCCAGGAGAAGGAAAACCAGCTCGAGGAAATATAAAAAATGGAACACTCCACCACCCGCAATGGAAGGAGAGCGTATCGACTCGGAGGGCTGACGATTGGGGTGCCTCGACCAGAAGTGGATCGGGAAAGGCAGTTCTTGAGGCTTCACTGAATGCAGAATCCCATTGAACAGCAAGTATAGCGGGGGCAACCGATGGGACAAAGCAGTGGAGGGGAAGAGGGCTCAAAGAAACGGGTATTGTACTGCATGCCTGGCCGAGGAGGGCAGGCTGGTGGTCCGGCCAAATGCCAGCAATGGCTGAACTCACTGGCTGGACGCTGGGAAGGGGGGAGGGAGGTTACGAGTTGGTTGGGTTGTTCTTTTAAGGATAGGGACCGGGGGGCAGTTGGGGTTAAGTTTCAGGACCACCCGGGAGGGAGGAAGGGGGAACCAAAGAAAACAAGAGACAAGACGAAGGGAACGAGAAGGGAGCAACAATGTGATGATGTTAACCAAGAGAGAGGGAAACCTAGATTATGGCTGATAGTCTGCCGGCCCTGGGAGTGGGTACCCTGAACGTGCGAGGTCTGAACACCCCCACTAAGAGATCGCTGGTTTGTAGAGAATTCAGGAGGGCAAAACTGGACCTGCTTTTCTTGCAAGAGACACATTGGGCATGGGGGAAGGAGCCCAAAATGAGGGGGAGAGGAATTGGAGAGGTGCTCTGCGCATCTCACAAGACTAAAAAAAGGGGGGTGGCCATCTTATTAGCGAGGGACATTGGCTTCGAAAAGGAGGCCACGCTGAAAGACCCCTAGGGCCGCTATCTGTTGGTAAGGGATTCCCTACAGGGCACCCCCCTAACTCTTGCGGTGGTGTACGGGCCGAATGAGGGTCAAGCTTAATTCTGGGAAGAAGCGAGAGACAGGCTCAAACTTGTTGTGCATGTCACGGTGGTGGTGGGGGGAGACTTCAACATGGTCCTGGACGCATCCACAGACAGAAAGCGGGTAGGCCCCCAAAGCATTAGGTCTGCGGATGATGGCATGGCAAGAAACTTCCAGAGGGTTAACTCGGAACTGGGCCTGGTGGATACAAACCCGTTGTTACGCTCCCCTGGTTCCACGAGGGCACCACCCAGCAGTTGGGGTTCAGATGTGCCTCCTTGTGATGCCTAGATGCGACCAGCGGAAGAGTTTTGCCTGGAATACAGATAAGCTATGTTCAGGACTGGGCAATCGGGTAAAACAGCCTCCCGCCTCCCTGTAGGTCTGCGACCCTTCTGGACTTCTCCTCACCTTGTTTTCGATGTTGGCGGGTTCTCCATCCTGCTGTCTTGGCAGGGGCGCGTTGAGTTTGGTGGGCAATGGCGATCGAGTTGCTTCACTGATGCCAGCCCGTCTTGAGTCTTTCAGGTAAGTCTTATTGCTGTGAATATTGCTGTTCTTGCATGCCTTTTAAACAATGTCTTTTTCTTCCTAGGTACGTGGATGTCCAATATGTGGCAAGGCGGAATCTGTGTTTCGCCGGTAAGTATGGGCGCATTGATGCGGTGAGTAGGCGCTATGCGCTGCGCTTAAAATGCCTTGCCTTTGCTAACCTGTTATCTTTTCCTCTGCACAGGTCGCGGTACTTGGCCGGAGTATGGAATTTCCGTTGTGATGCTGATTGAGGAGCGGCCGGCGAGGTAAGCCTTTCGGCACAATTCGTTAATTGTACAATGTCTAATTCCTTGTTTCGTCTCTTTTACAGGTCCGTCGATCCGGGGGAGTGCTGGTTCCGGGATGATGGTCAGAAGAGCTGCGGACCGCTGGCGATGAAGTTCAGGTAAGCTGCTGCCTTTTTCTCACGATGTCTTCTCCTTTCCTTTACAGGTGCTGTCCTTACGAGGTTCGTGGCTGAAGCTGAACACAGTGAGCGTTACGTTGCAGTAATGCAAACTAATGCAAAGCGTGTCAGTCTATTCGGGTGTGGTTTAAATAGCTTCAAGAAAGAAGTCCAGGTAAAATAGTCCCCATGGTACCACACCCAAAAACACTACACTGCAAGCCCCGGTTTCAAGGAGCCAGGTTATGAGGATGCCTCCACATGACTGACATTAATGAAAAGTAGTTCCCAAGCACAAGTCCATATTCAAATGTGAGCCTGGCGCCAAAGGCACCAGGGCTGGCCCCAAGAAGGCCTATGCTACAATTTCTTGGGTTTAGTGGGGGCAGGAATCAAGACTCTCCCTGGCCCAGAGAATGGGTCGTGACAGCACTCCCCCCCAAGACCCCTCTCAAGGGGTTCCTTCTGTCCGGCCCAGGCTTAGTTGGGAAGTTTCGATGGTAGCTTTTGATCACACGCGGTGCGTGAACATTTTCACAGGGTACCCAGGATCTGTCTTGGGGTCCAAAACCTTTCCAATCTATTAGATTGTATAGTCTCCCCCTTGAGTACTTAGAATCCAGTATGCTTTTAACTTCGAATTCAAGTTCTCCGTTGACAAGAATGGGTTTCGGAGCTGGTTCAATCAGTGTACCAGGTTGCATTGGTTTTAAAAGGGACACATGAAATACTGGATGGATGCGTTGATTGGATGGTAAATCTAACTTGACGTCTGCTGGACTGATAATCGTCTTGATGGTGTAGGGTCCCAAATACCTGGGTTGAAAAGTCCGGGTTTCTTTGATGGGTATAAACTTGGTGGCTAGCCAAACCTTGTCTCCTACTTGATAATCGTGGGCCTTCGTCCTATGTTGGTCGGTGAATTGTTTTTGCTTGGCTTTGGCATGAATCAGATGTTCTTTGGCCTTTTGAAAGCCTGAGTGATGCTGGTGTGAAGGGTTTTACCGCAGGCATTTCCAATCTGGTTGGGAGATCCAATTCTGAGGTACGCGGGTGTCTACCATATAAGGTATAAAAAGGTGTTTGCCCAGTACTGCAATGGAAGGAGTTGTTATATGCGTACTCAGCTATCCATAGTAAGTGCTTCCAATCTCTCAGCTCGTGATGCAACATACACCATAAGTATTGCTCAGGGGTCTGGTTGGTCCTTTCGGTCTGACTGTCCGTTTGGCGGTGGTGGCTAGTGGATAACCGGACTTCAATTTGCACCATTACACAACACTTTCTCCAAAAGTTGGAAATGAACTGACTACCTCGATCAGAGATCAGGACTGATGGGAATCCATGTAATTTAACAATATTGTCCAGAAATACCTTGGCTAGAGTGGATGCATCTGTAAGGCCTTTGAGTGGAATAAAGTGGGCCATCTTCAAGAATAGGTCTACGACTACAAGGATGGTGTTTAACCCTTGACTAGTAGGCAGATCCGTGATGAAGTTGAGGGAAAGGGTGTGCCATGGTGCTGGAGGAAAGTCCAAAGGTCTCAAAATAGCAGATGGTTTATGTTTTTGCGATTTGTTTTGTGCGCAGATTCCACAAGATTGAATGTATTGGATTATATCTCTCCGCCAGGTAGGCCACCAAAAGTTCTGTTTAACCTTGGCTAAGGTCTTGGTGATTCCAGGGTGCCCTTCGATTAGGGAATCGTGGTAACCTGAAATGACTTGCTGTTGTAGGTCCTTGGTGGGTATGTATAGGCGGCCCTTAAAAAGGGGTAAGCGGTCTTGGCTGGAATATTGTTCTCCTTGCGCTTGCCATGCAAGGAGGGCATCCGGATTCATGATTTGTTGAATTTCCTTTCTCAGCTCCATGTGTGTTAAGGCTGTGGTCAGGCCTAAAAGTTTGTCTTCAGGTATGATGGGGACTGGATCTGGGGCTGTAAAAACCAAGTCATCAGTTCCAGTACAAGAAAGTGTGTCAGCATTTCCATTCTTGACGCCTGGTCAAAAAGTTATGACAAAATCATATTCAGCGAAGAAGTGAGCCCATTGCAGCTGGCGTGAAGATTGGGCATTTGCTGTTTTAAGATACTGCAGGTTTCGGTGGTCAGTAATAACTGTAATCGGGTGTCTGGCTCCCAGAAGGTAGTGTCGCCAGGCTTTGAAGGGGGATTTGATTGCCAAGAGTTCTTTGTCTGTGATGGCGTAGTTAATTTCTGGAGGTGAAAACTTCTTTGACCAGAAGGCCACTGGATGTAGCTGGCCAGTTGTGGGATCTCTTTGTGAGAGGACAGCTCCCATTGCTATACTGGAAGCGTCTGTCTCTACGATATATGGGAGGTCAGGACGTGGATGTCGTAAGATCGGTGCTGAGGTGAATCTTTTCTTTAGTTCCTGAAATGCTTTTTCTTCGTCTTCGGTCTAGGTGAATTTCTTGTTATTTTTTCGTAACAACACAGTGATTGGGTGTACGATTTGCGAGAAGTCCGGTATGAAATGACGATAAAAGTTTGCAAAGCCTAACATACTTTGTACTCCCTTTATCAACGTCAGTGAAGGCCATTTCAGAACGGCGTCAACCTTGTGCAGGTCCATCCTGATGCCTGCGGGAGTAAGGATGAAGCCTAGGAACTCCACTTCGGTTCCATGAAAAAAGCACTTTTCCAGCTTGGCAAATAAACGATGTTCGCGGAGCTTGGCGAGGACTGAACAGACGTGCTTGATATGGTCTTGTTTAGAAGTTGAGTATACCAGGATATCATCTATGTACACTAGGGCGCAGACATCAATTAATTCTCTCAAGACGTCATTCATGAAGTATTGGAATGCTGCCGGTGCGTTGCATAACCCAAAGGGCATGACTTGATATTCGAATAACCCATATTTAGTACGGAAAGTGGTTTTCCATTCGTCGCCGCTTCTGACCCGAACCAGGTGATACGCTCCCCAAAGATCCAATTTGGTGTAAATTTGAGCGTCCTTGACCTGGTCCAGCATTTCCGGAATAAGTTGCAAAGGGTAACGGTTCTTCACCGTGATCTGGTTTAATGCGCAGTAATCAATATAGGTCCTTAAGTCCCCTTCTTTTTTTGGCAAGAAGAACAAAGGACTGGCTGCCAAGGACTTCGATGGACGGATAAATCTGTTTGCGAGGTACTTGTCTAGATAGGACTTCAGGTGAAGATTTTCAGGTTCAGTCAGAGCATAGATCCTCCCACATGGGACTTGGGCACCAGGAAAAAGGTCGATTTGACAGTTGTAGGGCCTGTGGGGTGGCAGGGTTTTGGCTTGTTCCTTCTGGAATACATCCGCGAAATCACGGTATTCCTCAGGTAAGGTAATGGTTACACCTAAGATAGATGTTGTGGTTCCGGGAATCATAGAATTACTGAAAGCAGTCTTCTGTTCTTGATAGTAACAGGCTGGAGAGCAGTCACTGGGGAAGGTTAATTTCCTGGCTTGCCAGTTAATCAAATGATTATGAGCGACTAACCATGGCATCCCTAGTATAAGCTGAAATTGAGGTGCCTTGATGAGGTCAAACGAAATGAGTTCCCCATGCCCGTCCTGGCCCAGTATTGTTATCTCAGCTGTGCATTGGGTTACGGGTCCGGAAGTGATTTCAGTCCCATCCACTGTAGTCACCTTATCTGTAATTACTTGGAACATAAGGGAAGTCCCATCTCTGCAGCCAGATCTTGATCAATATAATTCCCGACTGCCCCACTGTCAATGTAAGCTTCTATGGCATGCATTCTGGACGACAGTTGGTCATTGATCAAGATCACTGGTATTGCAAAGTGTGAGGTCGGTGGCTCCTTTCCCTCACTCGACAAACTGACCTCCAGGTTTGCCGAGCTGGGTAGTTTTCCAATTGATGTTCTTTCTCTTGGTCTTTTTCCATGGCCCCAACGACCTTCCTAGGGGGTTTCACCATTCAGTCCTTCAAGAAGTGCCCAGATGTTCCACAATACAGACACAGTTGTTGTTGCCTTCTTTTATCTCGCTCTTGTTTTGTTAATGGGGGTCACATTCCTCCAAGTTGCATGGGCTCAGCAGGGTTTTCTTGTGCATGAGTTACATTGTCTCTAGACCGAACATACACCGCCCGTGGATCCATTTTGGAGCAATCTGCTGTTTGGTCTTGCAGCCGGTGGTCTAATTGTACAACCAAATTTATGAACTCCGAACAGTCTCGAGGAGGGTCCACTACTTGAGCTAGAACATCTTTTAATTTGCCTCGTAAACCCTGATGAAACAACATGGTTCTTTTGTTTTCAGGCCACCTAACTTCAGTGACCAATCTGTTGAAAGTAGCAATGAACGTTAACAGGTCCTGATTTCCCTG
Organism: Ambystoma mexicanum; assembly: GCF_040938575.1. NCBI lineage: Eukaryota > Metazoa > Chordata > Amphibia > Caudata > Ambystomatidae > Ambystoma > Ambystoma mexicanum. The sequence goes on from NC_090927.1 coordinate 963,081,143, forward strand.
TCGGAGGGAAAGGAGTTCATTGTCCACTAGTTGCTCTCGGGTATGACGAGCAAAAAGTTTCTCCATTTCCCTCTGAAATCCCCCAAAGTCTTGTAGCAGAGGATCATCATGTGTCACCAATGCAACTGACCAGTCTCCTGCGCTACCGCTCAGGTATGACAAGAAAAAGGCCACCCGAGCCTGGTAATTTGGAAATGCTCCAGGCCTGCAAAGAAAGTGAAAGCGGCATTGATTCATGAATGTGGCGTATTTCCGTGGATCACCTGTAAATCGCTCCGGTGGGGCCAAAGGAACTGTTCCTGGTAGCACGACTTGCACCGGAGTTGAAGAAGTGGATGGCAGGGTAGGATTCTGCATTGTTGGGTTGTTTCCCGGTAGGGGGGTCTGGCCCACTTGTGATTGCAAGTATTGTCTGCTAATGTCTTCAGTGTGTTCCTTAGTCACTATTAAATCGCTTCTGAGAGCATTAGTCTCCTGACGGGCAGAATGAACCTCGGCATGCAGTTCTCTTATTAGTTGGGCCAATTGGTCTAATTCTGAGGTTTCCATGGCGCCCAGGTGGATTTAGATTTGGAGGCTTCGCGTTCTGTTACGCTCACCTGGTTCCACAGGGGCGCCACCTAGCAGTTGGGGTTCAGATGTCCCTCCTTGCGATGCCTAGATGCGACCAGCGGAAGAGTTTTGCCTGGAATACAGGTAAGCTATGTTCAGGACTGGGCAAATGGGGTAAACAGCCTCCCACCTCTCTGTAGGTCTGCGACCCTTCTGGACTTCTCCTCACCTTGTTTTAGATGTTGGCGGGTTCTCCGTCCTGCTGTCTTGGCAGGGGCGCGTTGAGCTTGGTGGGCAATGGCGATCGAGTTGCTTCACTGATGCCAGCCCGTCTTGAGTCTTTCAGGTAGGTCTTATTGCTGTGAATATTGCTGTTCTTGCATGCCTTTTAAACAATGGGCCTCATTACATGGTAGGTGGCAAGGGTTTACCGGTACCGGTATTTTACCGGTACTGGTAATTCCTTACCGACTTACTACGAGGTCCCTTTGCGGGTTGGGGATTTTAACACCTGCTTTTTGCAGGCGTTAAAAACCAACCCGCAAAGGGTCCCAGGGAGCTAATTACGGTACCGCAATTTGCGGTGCCGTAATTAGCGCCTTCCCCATTCCCATCATGCCCTATGGGGCAAAAATGGGAATGGGGAAGGGCAATGGTGGAAGGGGGAATTACCGCCCCTCCAACCTTGGAATGGGGCGGTAATTCCCCTTTCCACCAAGGCAGTGCTGGTATTTTACCGGCATGAACCATGGCGCTAATTGCGCCATGGTTCATCGCCTACCGTGTAATGAGGCCCAATGTCTTTTTGTTTCCTAGGTACGCGGAAGTCCGATATGTGGCAAGGCGGAATCTGTGTTTCGCCGGTAAGTATGGGTGTTTTTGGAGAGCCTTGATGCGGTGAGTAGGCGCTATGCGCTGTGCTTAAAATGCCTTGCCTTTGCTAACCTGTTATCTTTTCCTCTCCACTGGTCGCGGTACTCGGCTGGACTATGGAATTTCAATCGTGATGCTGATTGAGGAGTGGCTGGCCAGGTAAACCTTTCGGCACAGTTCGTTAATTGTACAATGTCTAATGCCTTGTTTCTTCTCTTTTACAGATCCGTCAATCCGGGGGAGCGCTGGTTCGAGGATGATGGGATGGTCGGAAGAGCTGCGGACCGCTGGCGATGAAGTTCAGGTAAGCTGCTGCCTTTTTCTCACAATGTCTTCTCCTTTCCAGGTGATGTCCTTACGAGGTTTGTGGCTGAAGCTGAACACAGTGAGCGTTACGTTCCAGTAATGCAAATTAACGCAAAGCATGTCAGTCTATTCGGGTGTGGTTTAAATAGCTTCAAGAAAGAAGTCCAGGTAAAATAGTCCCCATGGTACCACACCCAAAAACACTACACTACAAGCCTTCCACATGACTGGCATTAATGAAAAGTAGTTCCCAAGCACAAGTCCATATTCAAACATGAGCCTTGCGCCAAAGGCGCCAGGACTGGCCCCAAGAAGGCCTGTGCTGTAATTTCTTGGGTTTAGTGGGGGCAGGAATCAAGACTCTCCCTGGCCCATAGGTTGGCCAGGGGGTCTTCAGAGTGTGGGTCGTGACACCCGTCCCCTAGGACGGATGACCCCTCATTTATATACTACTCTGCCATCCACACCTCGTACTCCAGAATTGATTACATTCTGGTGGACGAGACCCTCCACCCATATATCTCTGGCCACTGGGTCGACCCGGTCCCCTGGTCAGACCATGACATGGTCTGCGTCACCATAGCGGAGGGATGGCGCAAAGACCGCAGAGGACGCTGGAAGTGTAACGATGCCCTATTAAAAGACGAGGTCCATGCTCAGGAAGTGCTAGATGCCATAACGGAATTCTTTGAGCTTAATGATAACGGGGAGGTTGGAACACACACACTGTGGGACGCCTTCAAGGCAACTGTACAAGGAGTTCTCATCAAAATAGGAGCCCAGAAAAAAAGGGAGAGGGAGGCCCTGGAGAAGACCTTGAGAGATAAAATAGCCTGTCTCCAGCTGGGGGGTCCACCGGATCAGCCTCTCGAGCTCGACCGGGTGGCCGCCCTGGAGGACCACAGGCTCCAGCTAAAGAACCTCCTCCTACACAAAACAGAGGGGAGCCTCCAGCTTGTCAAGCAAAAATATTATGACAAAGGGGATAAAGCAGACAGGATTCTTGCCTGGAAGCTGAGGGAGGTCCAGAGAAGTAGAATGGTGAGGAACGCGCAGGGGTCATTGGGTTATGATACTCCCCACATAGGAGAGGCCTTCCGCCAATACTACAAAAAATTATATGCGTCAGAATATGACGGGTGCTACGCCCAGATAGAGGACTTCCTGAGCTCCATCCAAGTCCCGGCCCTAACGAGAGAGATGTCGGAGGGGTTGGAGGGCCCGGTCACCGAGGAGGAGATAGAAAAGGTGATTAGTGAGATGAAGCTGGGTACTTCCCCCGGGGAGGACGGCTTCACAGTGTATTTCTACAAAAGGTTCTGATCCACCCTAGCCTCGCACCTGGCGAGGGTTTTCAGTTCCGTGTTGGAGGGGGGCATTCTCCCCGAATCCATGGTGGGGGCCATAATAGAAGTGCTGCCCAAGGAGGGTAAGGACCCTGCAGAATGTTCTTCCTACCGCCCTATTTCGTTGTTAAACATAGATGTAAAGATCCTGGCCAAGGCGGTGAGGAGGCGGCTGGAAGGGATAATGCTAAAGCTGGTCCATGGGGATCAGTTGCGTTTTATAAGGGGAAGGCAGGGGTCGGACAACATTCGCAAAACGATAGACCTGCTTCATTACCTCCTCCAAAAATTGGGCTTCGGGTCACACATTAGGAATTAGGTATCCACACTCTACAGAGCCCCCACGGCAAGGGTTCAGGTGAACGGGAAATCATCAGAGTCCTTCCCCCTCTCACGAGGGACAAGGCAGGGCTGCCCACTCTCCCCCTTGATATACGTCGTTACGATGGAACCACTAGCCATAGCGGTCAGAGCACAGCCGGATATCAAGGGGATTAGAAGAGTTGAGGTAGAATTTAACTATCCCTGTTTGCAGACGACATCTTAGCCTACCTGGTAGATTCCAGCTCCTCGCTCCCTCCCTTTCTGTCCTTGGTGGCCACATTTGGGTGCTTTTCGGGGCTGAAAATGAACACAACGAAATCGGTACTGCTCCCAATGAGAGCGCGAGACCCTGAGCTAGACCCCCTGGATAGGTTCAATGGGATCGCAGTGGGGAAGGTCTCCATACGTTACCTGGGCATCCTGCTTACCAGGGACCTGTCGAAACTCGCCGACCACCAACTATGACCCCATAATAGCAGGGATCATATCAGAACTGAGGAGATGGGGCAAGATGATCCTGTCTTGTTATGGCCGGATGACGGCTGTAAAGATGAATGTTCTGCCACGGCTTCTATACCTCTTTGCGGTGCTCCCAACCAGCATCCCCGATCAGACCTTTAGGGACCTACAGAACGCAGTACGAGATTTCATATGGCAAGGAAAAACCCCAAGGACTGGGAGGGCCATCCTAACCCTACCAAGGGAGGGGGGAGGGTTTGGGTTACCAGATTTTCTTCTGTATTTCCGTGCCGCCCAGCTGCGCGTCCTCCTGGAACATATGAAAGAAGGGATGGGGACTTACTGGTCTTATTTAGAGGACATGAACGCCAATCCCCTGAAGGCTCAGGACCTCCTGTGGGCCCCATGTAGGACAATCCTGAGACACCTGAGAACCCATCCGACCTTGGCAGTTCTTTAGGAAATTTGGAAAGAGGGCCCACAGACCTCTTACCTTACTTCATGGCCATCCCTGATGACCTCTCTTTAGGGCCATCCTCTCAAACTGGGTAGTAGGAGGTTCCGGAGCTCTCAGACCTGGTCAGACATGGAAATGGAGTGGGCGGGGCAGTTGTTCAGAGAGGGTGAGTTTCTAACTTACGAGGAACTAAGGGAAGCTCTCGGACAGGGGTCTCTTTCCATCTTCGAATACCTCTGCCTCAAGGGCATCCTCTGCGACCAGTCATGGGGTCAAAACCAAAGGAGACAGTTGACCCCCTTCGAGAAGCTCCTGGACACGGCGACCTCAAGGAAGGTGGCTGTATCTAGAATGCACACAATTTTGAACATCGTCAACCTTCCGGGGAGGAGGAGTTTACGCTCATTCTGGAATGACCTGGCAGGAGAGGATATTTCAGAGGATGCTTGGTCAAGGATATTCAAAATTGCTTTTCACAGGAACTTATTCACCTCGGACATGGAGCATAATTTTAAGATTCTGCAGGGGTGGCACAGAGACCCAGTGAAATTGTCAAAGATGTTCCCAGGGGTGTCACCAAGATGCCCAAGGGGATGCGGCCAGGTGGGCACTAGGAGACACATGTGGTGGCACTGCCCAAAAGTTCAAGACTTCTGGTGGAGGGTGAGGGCCTGGATTGCAGAGTATCAGATGAACCTCTCCCACTACACCCTCTAACGATGCTGCTGGGTCTCCCACCGGAGGAAACAGAAATACATAGATACCCAAGGATGTTGGAAACAATGTTGAGGGCAGGTAGGGTGGCTCTGGCACAGAAGTAGAAGAGCCCGGAGACCCCCTCCAAGGAGGACTGGCTGAAAAAAGTAAAGAACATGTTCCTAATGGACAAACTGACTGCAATGGTGAATAACAACTCTGGTTAATTCCTAGTGAACTGGTATGGGATGCAGCAGACCTGGGGACGGGATGTTCACTAACACCAGGACGATGCCCTGAAGTGAGAGAGGGGGGGCGGGGCCAGAAATGTGCTGTAAACAAACCGAGCACCCACGGCCCGGGGGATGGCGGCCTCAATTCAGCCGGCAAATATGGTCACCAATCACATCATCTCCTAAGTACAGGAAACGAAGAGAACATTCAGAGTCTCCCAAGATTAAAGTTCTTGTTTGGGCGTGGGGATTAGGGGATTAGGGGGAGGGTCGGTGTTGGGGTGGGGCACTTGGCGGGGAGGGGCAGGGGTTTAATGGGCCAGCTTATTGCATACATTTCAAATCTGCATTGACCCTGTTTGTAACAATAAGAAAATGCTAATAAAACCAAAGTTTTAAAAAAAATACAGTTTTAAACGTATTTTTTTTGTTTTATTAAACAATTTTTATTATTTTTTTAAAACAACGCACCAAACTTAACCAACATGTAGGACATTGCCATGTACTAGCTTCTTGGTATTACATTAACATGTTGCACATTACAGCCCTCACCGTTAACTTGAGCACCAACTTCAATGCCACAAAATTTGTTTCTTCGGGTTTATCTCCTTCACTGTTCCCAGACGTATCACCTTTGCTAGGTTCGACATGGGAGGGTCCCAACATCGTGGCCACCATTTGTCTCCATGCTATCAGGTGTCCCGCTTCCTCCTCCCCTCCCCTGCTAACTTCTCCGTACCATACCACCGTCTCCGCCTCTGCCCATTTCAAGAGGTCATTCCACTACACCTCCAATCTAGGTCTCTGGGCTGCTTTCCAGCTCAGAGCAATTCTCTGTTTGGCCAAGATGTAGGCCAGGTCTTTCAGTTTACTGATATGCTTTAGGTTACGTGGTCTGGTGAATCCCCCAACATGCATGCCCATACTGAATCCACCCTTAACTTGATCCCCTTTTGGGACAAGCATTGTTTAATTTCCTCACAGAATCTTCCCACCTCCGGGCACGCCCAGAACATGTGAATCATCCCGGCATCCACCTCCCCTCACTTGGGGCATTTCTGTGTCACTGTACCTCCAAACCTAGTGACTTTACTGGGGGTCATGTATGCCCTATGGGTAACATATAACTGGATCTGTTACAGCCTCGCATTCTGGGACAACTTCTTATGATACCTCTGGGCTCTTTTCCATTGCCTATCCTGCATAGGTTCTCCCACCTCCTCCTCCCAATCTCGTCTCAGTTGGATAAACTCCTTGCCCACTCTGAATATCAATAGTTCGTAAATTCGGGATATTTCGTGCCCGCCCTCTGAGATATCGTACATCGTTTCAATCACTGTGTCAGGTTGTTCTGCTAGTGCTATCTCGGGCCACTTTTCTCCCACTCGTTTGATGATTCTGGTGTATGTAATGTGTTGTCCTTTGTGTACGCTGGTGTCCTCCATAATCTTTTGGAAGTCTAGTACCTCCCCCTCTTGCCATATGTCTCCCAGTGTTGCGAGGCCCACTGGTTCCCACAATTTACAGATCCCCTTTATCATTTGCTCGTCCTCTCTGCATAGCGCCACGAGTGGTACCTGCGGGGAGCATGGGGTTGGGTTTCCCACTACTTGGCACGCTTTGCGCCATGTTTTCCAACCTAGTTCAAGCAATCTCGCTCGTCCTTGCACCTCTAGTCTAGGTAGCCATATCAGTTCTTTTAGAAAGAATGGAACACAGTGCCTACTTAGCAATCTGGCTTCTGCCGTTTCTTCTTCCGACAACCATCTGGCCACGTACTGAAGCTGCCCTGCCAGGTGGTACATCTCAAAATGTGGCAGGTTTATGCCCCCTCTGTCTCTTGCAATTTCCATAGGGCCACCCTGTTTCTGGTATTATGCCATATGAAGCCCCTACATAAGCTCTGGAGTTTCATGGGGAGCATATATGGGATATTCGTGAAGAAGTGTAGCAGCCTGGGCAGGACCACCATCTTGAGCAAGGCTGCCCTACCGACCATGGCCAGGGGGAGTTTCGCCCAGAACCCCATGCTATTCTTGATGCCTTTCATTGCCCTCTCTGTGTTGTATTTATATTCGTCTTCTGTCGAATGATATACATTAATCCCCAAGTATCTGAATGTTCTAGTCTGCCAGGGTGTCTGTAGGATAGGTAGGTTCCCCAGTGGGACCCCCCTATATCTCCCCAGGGGGAACATGCATGATTTTTTGGTGTTTACTGCTATGCCCGAGAGGGTTGCAGAATGCTCCATCACTTCCAGAACATAGAGTGAGTTTTCCTCTGGGAAGTGCAGGTATAGCAACATACCATCAGCGTACAATGATATTAAGTGTGGTCCCCCCTTCGGGTGGACCCCTATCTCTCTGTACTGCTGTCTGAGACAGATCGCTAATGGTTCTAATGCGAGGATATATAGCATAGGGGACCAGGGGCAGCCCTGTCTTGTGCCCCTGCTAAGTTGCCATTTATATGAAATTATCACACCCGTTTTGACCCTAGCTGTTGGGGAGCTATATACCATCTTTACCCATCTCAGATACCCTGGTCCCATCCCGTATTCTTTCAAGGCCGCCATCATCAAAGGCCATCTCAGAGTCAAAGGCTTGCATCCAGCGAGACTATTGCCATTTCGCTAGGGTCACTCTCTGTCTGTTCTTTGATATGGTGAAGTCTCCTGTGGTTGTCGGATATATTCCTGCCCGGGACATAGCCAGTTTGATCAGGGTGTATGAGTTTGTTAATTACCCTTTTAAGTCTGTTTGCCAACACTGCCGTAAGAATTTTGCTATCTTGGTTTAACATAGGTAGGGGTCTGTACGACTCGCTGTGCTTGGCTTACTGGGTTTGAGGAGCGGAATAATCACCGCCTCCCTTAGGGATTCCGGCAATCTCCCTCTCTCGAACGGCTCGTTTAGCATAGCCAGCTGCGGGGGGGAGCACTTCCTGTCTTTACCTTTTTTTGTAAAATTTGCTGGGGAGCCCATCCGACCCCAGGGCTTTGCGAGTGGGTAGGTGCAGTACCACTGTCTCTAGTTCCTCTATTGTGATTGGGGCCTCCAGGTTCTCCCTTTCTTCCTCGTTTAATTTGGGTAGTCCTATGTCTTCCAGTGTCTCCTGAATCTCCCATTCTGCTACCTCCCCTGTGTCTTCATAGAGGCATTTGTAGAACCTGAGGAACCCCTCGTTCACCCCCTCTTGGGTGTTCCAGATCTGGCCTTCTTCTCCCGTTATCTCCCTGACTACTGGTCTTGGTATCTCGTTTTTATATAACCATGCTAGCAGCCTCCCTGGTTTATCGCGCCTGCATGTTGCCTTTCAATATATTTTTTATAGTTCAGTTTGCATAGTCTTTCCCAGAGCCCCCTGCTAGCTTGTTGTAGTTGGCTCACTTGTTCGGCGTCCTCCTGTGAGGTGCCTCCCCTATGCATTATTCCTTCTAATTTCTTCTCTATCTCTTGTAGCTCTCGCTCTATGCCCCCTTGTAGCCCTCTGGATTTGGACATGGCCGCCCCTGTTACTACCACCTTAAACGCCTGCCATACGGTTTCTTATGAATTCACGCTCCCTGTGTTAGTATCAAAATACCCAACTATCTCCTCCCTTAAATCCTCTCGGAATGGCGAGTCCTGCAGGGCCTCCGCTCTCAGCCTCCATGTCGGAATTCTTGCTCTGGGGGGCTGATGTCTCCACTCCAGGACTAGAGGGTAGTGATCCGATAGTGTTCTAGCCTTATATTCTGAGCCCATCATTTCCCCTACGAGGTCTGAGGCAACGAACATATAGGGCCTCATCACGAGTCTGGCGGTAACCCTTAAATGCGGCGGTAGCGCTATTACCCCTGCATTTAAGGGTCCGCCAGATGATGGCTTTGGCAGATTTCCCCCCAGCTCTGAGCTGGGGGAAATCTGCAGCAAAATTGCCAATTTTCAGCGCGATTACCGCCAGTGGGAAATCCGCTGGCGGTAATAGCGTGAATTTTACCCATTGGGCCCAATGGGGAATGAAGATATCCTGAATGGGCCCAACGGGGAATGGGCAATAACTCTTCTGCCAAACCCGTGATCCGGCGCTAATAGCGCCGGTGGGTTTGGCGGTAGGGCTATTAGCGCAAGCGCTAATAGTGCCGGCACTACCGCCCAACTCGTGATGAGGCCCTAGTCTAGTCTCGTATATAGGTTGTGTGTGGTGGTGTAGTGTGAATATCATTCGGATGTTGCTGTCTCCATATGTCCTCTAGCTCGAAATCTCTCAGCAGGGCCTGTAATGCTTTTGGAGCGGGGGTGGGTTTGTCTAGTTTCGTATCTGACCTGTCCATTTTAGGATGTAGCGTGCAGTTGAAGTCTCCTCCCCATATAATCACGCCTCCCATGAGGGGGCTGATTTTGCTATATAGTGTCTTGAAGTAGGCCGCCGTTTCATGCTTGGGGGCGTACGTATTTATGATACTCAATACTCTGTTCTCCAACAGCCCTCGCATCCATCAATATCATCCTCCCATCTGGCTCCGCCGTGGCCTGAAGCATCTGGAATGGCACATGAGGTGCCACCCAGGTAACCACCCCCATAGCGTAAGCTGAATATGTTGCTCCCATGGTGGTCCCTCTCCATTTTTTCTTGACCACCTCTAGTTTCTCTTTGGTGAGGTGGGTTTCTTGCAGTAATGCTATGTCCACTTTTTGCCTTCTCAGATACATCATTACTTTGTTCCCCTTCAGGTAACTGTTAAGGCCTCTCACATTCCACGTTACAATTCTAAGACCTCCCATTGTCATCTGTAATTTATCCCTCCTCTCTCCCTCTTTGTTCCTCTCTCTGACCTTGTTTGGCATGAATGTGGGCTCGTTCCCCTTCCCTTTACAACAATAACTCCCCAACTAACCCCCCTGCCCCATCTTCCTCAACTATATTCACTGCACACATCCCCTCTCCTCAGTTCTCCCTACACATCCCCAACTGATGCCCAGCTCCATCCCTGGATCTCAGGCTCTCCCGCATTTGGTCCTATCTCGGTGTGCAGAAATCAGGAACCCTGCAGGGTGTTACTGGTCTATCCGTAACCAAACTAATATATACTTGGGAGTGTGAGAGCAAGTTCCATGAGTATCTCCAAACTGTCTTTGCCCTGTCTGATATTCTAGTCCCAGTGTCTGAGTCTGCAGCACCATAGGTACTGCAGCCTCTATTCTACTTATCTGTGCCGTCTTCTTTCTGGATACCGGTTTCCGATGGGCAGCTCTGTGTGTCCAGCCACTCTGACACATCCTCTGGGGTGTCGAAGAACAGTGTTCTATTTTTGTGGTACACCTTCAATTTAGCCGGATATATTAGCATGTACTTGTAGCCTGCTTCCCGCAATCTTCTTTTGACTGCTCCATAGTTCATACAATGTCTTTGTACCAACAGTGTGTAGTCCGGGTATGCTTTGATGTTCGCCGATGCCCTTTGTATCGTGCATCCTTTCCAGAAGTGTTCCAGGATTCTTTCCCTGTCTCGATAGTTCAGGATTTTGGCAATTATTGGTCTCGGGGGGCACCTTATCAGGGCCCTATGCACTCGTTCCACCATAAATCCTTGAATTAGCACCCCTCCTGTTATTTCTTGCGGCAGCATCGTTTCAATATAAAACATGGGGTTCGATCCCTCTGCTCCTTCCGGTAATCCCACGATGCATACGTTGTTTCTCCGGGCGCGTCCCTCTGCTTCTTCTGCCCTGTTTTTCCAGATTGCTCATGCGTTGTTCCAGGATGTGGATCTCCGATGTGTGGGACGTGCATGCAGATGTGTGTGTGGGCTACCTCCTTTTCCAGTTCGCCTGTACGTTCTGCTAGTGTTCTGACATCTTGCCTGAAGTGATTCACCTCTTCCTGTACTGCGCCAACTTTAAGTTCCAATGCCACCTTCAGTTCGACCATGGCCGATTCCAATTTGGTTTCCCACGCTAGTTTCAGGTCTGCAATCGCTTCTAGGATCTGCTGGTCTTTGCTCACTGTGATGGTGTCTGGGGCAGGAGTCTTCTCCTTGCTCCTAGCCCCTTCTGCCATTTGCGGTGTTCTTGCATATTCTTCCCGCGTGGGTTGTTTTCCCTTTGCCTTGGTCTGTTTGTTTGCCATCTCGGTTTTACCATGTGCTTCCCTTTGGGCACTCAGGAGTGTGGTCCTCAACGCCTCAGGGCTAGTCCGTTCCAGCTACGATGCTTGAGGGGAGCTATGGTGGAAGTCCTCATATTCTGTTAGCGTTATGTCACAAATGGGTTATGTCCTCCCATGTCCCTGGCCGCTGCTATTTCTTGTTATTTTTGTGACCCACTCTTGTTGGGTCATATCGCTATCTGCACGCCAAAGGGCCTGTGGGTCTGTTTTGGTGCAATTGTGGATAATGCCTACACAGGATGTTCGGATCCGTCACCCTGTGCAGTTGATCCAATGCGTCTCTGCGGGACTCGGTCCTTGCTCTGCTCTGTTGCACCGGAACCCTGGTGAATACTTTGTTTTGTACGGTGGCAGAGCCCTATCATGTCTTCATATTCTGCCTCAGCGCTGCCTCACCAGCTTTCGTGCAGTCACACTGACCCCAGCCTTGTCAGTACATGAAGCGTCCCTGTGGCCATTGTAAAGTGACTCTGGGGAGAGTTTCGTTTACCACAGTGTCAGTGACCTCTCCTCCTTTCAAGTTCGGCCTGAGCGCGGCCTCCTCAGTTTGCCAGAAGTCCCAATTGTCATCAGCCTTGCATGTATACGTAATGTTCTGGCGGCCGTGTTGTTGCCACAATGCATCCACGGACTATGTACCTGTACTCCACACAGTTGTGGTTCACCTGCTCTCATGACACTTATTTGACATCTCCAGGGATGCTGTGCCTCTTAGGCTGGGTGATTCAGAGCCAGCATTGAAAGACTCTGTTTCAGGCCCTCCCCGAAGTTTGGGTTCTCATGCACCTTCTCCCAACAGCTTGCACCTCAATCAGTGTATCTCTCCTTCCTTCGACCGCTACTTGTTCCGGCTGAAAAGGCTCATTCATGTGATTACACCGCACGGGCCAGGTTCATATAGTTGTACATCTCGTGGTATCTGTCAGCAAGCAGCTTGCTGTTTGTAGTATGTCAATCCCTGTATCTACCCAGCAGGGGCCAGTCACTAGTTTCCTCCTTCCAGTCCGTACCCTTTACAAACACTCTGCAACTTTCTTACTTTATCAGTGCCCCAGCGGGATGATGCGTTGCAGGAAATAGCCCTTACAGCCGTGCGCAAACTCGCAGAGGCTCTGTGTAATGCTCCTTTGGGACACGCCGGGGCACTTCCCACTTGTCTCTCATCACCGGGGGGAGGGCCGGACCGTACGGCGGGGATACGCACAGCACTTGTCATGTACTAACTGTTGCACTGCATGATGTGGGGTCACACTAACGTCCTTCTCCTCACTTCCTCTCTCTTCTGGGCCCACCGATCTTCAGCAGCACTCGTCCACTGCTAGCTATTATGGCACACGCTACAGCACTTCTGTCCCTCGCCTGCGACCCTCCTTCTCGTCAGGATTGTGCCGTCTTCACAGGACTTTCGGGCTCTCCGCTCAATCCTTTTGTCTTCCTGATTATACGGGTGCCATTTTGGATCGTGGCACGTCCGTCAGTCTTGGCGTTTCGCTCCTTATATCTTTACTCGCAGCGGGTCTCCTTGCTCCACATTCTAGTCGGGTGTGCCTGGGATGTTTAGTATCCCGATCCTTAGTTTGTGGGCTGCTTATCCATCAAGTCACTCATTTATTAGTCGGATCACGTAGGATCAGGCAGGCACTGTCTCAGAAACCGACCTACACCTTCGGCTGCTAGCCAGGCCCCCCTTCCAAATAAATATGTGTTGCAAATGTATCCATATTTCCAGTACTACGGTTACTCAATATATGCAGACAACACTCACAAACTACTAAGAAGACAGTCCTGAAGAAGGTAGCACGAACTAGACAGTCCACAGAAACCGGTTGACCAAACATGTGAAGACAGAGGGAGGTTTTCTGCTGCATTCCACGTCTTTCAGCAGCAGGGAGATCTGTAAATCAACGTGTCAAACCGCGGTAGCTTGGTGTTCAGTTTATCTTAACCAATAAAATATCAAATGAGAGTATTTTTCTTTTAACTGTGGCACATTCACCATCAGTACTGGCAAATAAAGCAGCCATTGCCAAAGTACTGGTGGAGACTTGCCTCCTCTCTTGTTTTTTTAGTTCTTTAGTTAGAAATATGCAAATCGTCAACACCACAACTACTAACAAACAAGTAAATAAGCAGTTGGTGCTTCAAGTATAATCAAACAGAGAATGCATGCAGTTAAGAAATTACACATTGGTGTTTTTTTCTATTTTTCTTAATCTATCCACTATTAGATAGGCGGCCCACCAACACTAGAAATGGATAGTGGTATAGATTGGCAGGGCTAGATAGAACTTTCTCTGCCCACCTTTTCTCTCTTTTACAAACTGCTAATTGTCACGGCTAGATAGAACTTTCTCTGCCCCCCTTTTCTCTCTTCCACCACCAACTGCTGAGTAGTCTCAAAGCTACAATTAGCTGAAGAATACATCTCTTCTAGGCATCCGACAGGTAGTAACTAGTTGTTTCTGCTTTCATCACAGCAGAGACATTTCAGAATATTCAACCACTGAGGGGCATTATATATGTTCCTCACATATAGACAATCAGCCTTGTAGGCGGTATGCACCCCAAATCCAGTCTATCCCACGATGTTTGGTGTACCAGTGGTTTAGCCTTTTCCCCTGGCACCCAGGTCAATGCACCCACACATGTGAGGTACCATTTTTTTTTGGGATACCTTTGGGAATGTGGGAAGGTAAGCCATGTGTTGTTTTCTCTTGGTTGTGATCACGTTTTCATATATTTCCTACTGCGTTTTTTACAGAATCCTTTCATTTCCTAAATGTGCCCTACATTTAGTCACTGCTTTAGGCACTATATGCTTTTGTGACCTTTGCAAGTCGCCTACCTTTCAAATGATCAGCCTTTGTACTTTCAAAAAATGTATGGTTGGCATTCTTCACCACATTAGTTTTTATTATTTTCAAATCCTCATGATATCAGTTTAGGCCATCAGCATACAAATACTGTGTACAAGTGCCTGGTTTTTGGCTCGGGAATCGCTTGTTTTGTGAAACATTATGAAAAATTTGCTATTTTCTAACTAGAAGAAGAGTCGGGGGAATGTTGCAGTGAATTGCTTTTCTGAATATTCATGGAAGCCATTACCTTACAAGTGTCACTTTTCCGATTTTATACCAAACTATTGGAATTATGAGTACATAGTTGTTGCCTAACCTGCGCAAATGACCCCTTCCTGAACTTGGAATTGTGTCTACTTTTCAGAAATGTATGTCTTTCCCACTGAGCTTTCGTATCATCCTCTTCCATTCCATGCAATCATGTCCTTCTAAAAAAATACTATTGCATCATTATATTCACACCCTTTAAGTACAATACAAAAATGAGGTTGAGCTAAGGTAGTTTTAATGTGTGTTTTATGTTATATTACTTTTACTGTTTTTTTGTTTGTTTAATAACAGGTTGAACCTTAACATAGGGATTTCCAGTGTTTTATAGACTTTAACATTTTATAGTTTAAAATGTTCACTTTTTTAAAAGCTTTTTTGTCATATTATAGGGCGGCTATAGCCTCCTCATAGTTAAGGTGAGTCTTACTCCTCCAAGGTCCCATTACAATTCTATTGTTAATAACTCTTGATTCGAGTAACAGATTTGACTGAAATTCCAAAGGTGAGTAGGGATTTGTACCCCACCTCCCTCCAGACTGCAAAGTTTCATAAAGATACATTAAAAAATAATAAAGTTATTAAGAAGACAAAACGTTTTTTTTTCCAAAGTTGCGGCCGACTTGCCATTCATTTTCCCATAGACAAACATGGTCAATTATTATCAAAGCGCACAGCCCAAAACCGCTGGACCGATTTCGACCAGGTCTGAAACAACTTGGGCACAAAGCGTTCACTAGTGAGCCATGATTGGTTTTGGGTTATTCTGTGCAGTAGTTTTTTAAATATTTGACAGAGAAGGGGGTGCCCCTTTCTCAAAAATAAATAGCCATATCTCAGAGATTTCCCCCAAACCGGGTGTTTTTAGAAATGAAACAGCCATCACCGTGTTTTTCTCTCGATGCGAAAGACAACTGCTGCTATAGCCGAGGATACCGGGGGATGAAAAGTAGTTAAAAAACTATTGGCAGGTTAAAAGTATTGCAAATTACTTTAGTCTAGAGGTGGGAATGTTGCTGGAGGACACCAAGATGAATGTGGGTGTTATAGGAGGTCCAGGGACTGAGTTTTCAACACAAAGCTTTCTGTATCCACGGGTTTAGACTCGAATAGCCGACATCTCAAAGCAAACTCTGTCACAGAAACAGTGTGTGTTGTGGGGGAAAAGGGAGAAAGCAGGGGAGGTTAAGAGGCCATCTGGGGAGGTGAGGAGGCCATCTGGGGAGTTGAGGGAGCTGGCACAGATGAGTTGGGCACTTGTTGAAGGCCCGGGGGAGCAGGACAGCATTTTCTTTTGTGGCCATTTTTCCAATATTCACAGCTATATTCAAGGCTATACAGGACTACAGATAGCCGTGGGTATCAGTAGTTCCTTGCCGTGGCTATAGATTTTGGGGTGTTTTATTTCTTTTTAAACATTATTTATTTAGGTCTAATGATATTGGGGTGAAAAATCACTGGCCATGGCTAAAGGCCATGGTCAGTGACAAGGTAGGTATTTGGGAGTATTATCTATTTTGGCTGTGTGTTTTCAGACTCTCACTTGTGAGACTGTGGCGAAAAAAAAAGAAAATTGTTTTAAAAGATCAATAGAATAAGGAGCCACCCTACTCTAGTTTTAGAAGTACCATCCATTGTATTTTAGCCTCTGTATTCTCAGCCATGCTGTTATATCTTGAGTAATTTTGTAAATCTATATATATGTATCAAACCCAATGTGGGCCTTTAACAATTTGTAAACGTGTCTATAAAAAAGTTAATGAAATCTAGCCGCAGCTATGCCCATTATTTTAACGATTTCTGTATTTATATGGGTTAAGTAGTCCTTAAAAGGACTGTTTGGGGTACACAGAGTGTAGTATTTTAGCACATTTGGAGCACTGTTTTGAAGTTGTGAAGGAACATCACGTTTACTTCATCAGTTAGGTGTACACCATCATGTATATAGAAATTGCCAATGTAGAACTGTATGTTGTTTGAAATCCTTAGGGCCTAATTCACAGAAGCATTTTATAATGGCAAAACCCCATTGGAAAACGCTCTAGGCCCTTAATTGGTTGTGGTCTCATGAATGCTGAAACTACTTTATTAACATTTCTCCACGACTTTTCAATTTTACCATTAAATCTGGTGGTCCACCTCCTTTTTTGCAACTAAGTCAGATTGGAAAAGATAAAGATGGTGTGAGGAAAAAGTTCCATTAGTGTTCCAATGTCTTGTTTCATCATTAAAGTAAGGGACACACCTTGTAAATTCCCCAAATCATTGCCTCCACAATGAATTAGTATGACGTCTGGCTGCCCTGTTCTTTTCAGTCTGAACAATTTTGGAAAAACCAGGAACCAATGCATTCCCCGCAATCCAAACCATTTAATTGTAAAATCTCTGAAACCTAGGTCCATGTTATTATTTACTTATTCACAAAAAGTCAGTAACCAAAACAGCCAACTCTCTCAGATCAGCCACACAGTTTTCAAACCAGTCATATCATCTTCAGTTTTTTTTTCTGTTTCCAGGAAAATTATTCGTAGTTTGAATTTCTACTTATTTGTATGATTAGGGTATGCCTGATGTGTGTTTTGGTGTTTGTAATTGGTTGTTGTTACTGTTGCAATTCTGTATTTGCCTGTAATAGGTTAACACTCAAAATATGTTGGCCATTTTAGTATTTTGGTTAGTAAATATAGTCCTTTTTTGTGGTTTTGATTTTAAAAACTATAAAAACTATCAATGTATGCAGTTATGTCCTTCTGATTGTAGATCTTTATGCACTATAGCCTCATTGTTTTTGTCCAACCCACCCATTCCTGTTTTTGAACCTTTTCCACCCTACCTAACCATAATCTTCTTCATCCTAACTACTATGTATACTTTATCGTCATCTACTTTAAATAACTCCATGAGCAGTCATGTATTGTATTGTCACCCTTTATGTACCATTGTATCACTACTGTCTCTTTAGTCATTTATATTGCATACTCAGATTTTCTTTTTTTTAAAGAATCCTCATAGCTGCGGCTATAATAAAGGGGAGTAATTGGTGTATTGAGGATTGCACCTAGCATCAGCAATGACTAGGGTGTTGACCTGCGGCACACTGTGCAGCTGCAGCTATATGCGGGCAAATGGCATGTCGTGTGTTTCCGAACGTGTGGTAGCCGTGGCTATCTGACATTTTGGGTGGAGTAGCATCATAGATGCATTGAGTGTTTTGGGGGATTGTAAGAGACCAGGGGAGTGGAGAGGAACATGAGGAGTGGGCGGGGGGGAGCGAGGGGGGTATGGCAGGCATTTTAGGGACACTTTTCTGGAGTTTATGGGAGTGTAAATACATTTTTCTATTCATAATTCTTTTTCTGTGCAGCCGTGGCTAACTACAAACAGCCATGAAGGGGCTTTTCAATAACCATTTCTATAAAAAGCATGTGCATAGGCGCATCAACGCTTTTCATCATTTTATTAGTTGCACCTGAAGGCGCTGCTATGGTTATAGCCGTGCCTATTAAACCATATATTTTATGTACAATAAGCCTATTGCTAGGTGGATGATACAGCACAGAATTTCATACAAGTGTTATTTTATGTGCTAAGGTGTTCCCTCATTTTATTTGACGCTTTGAAGGTTAGCCTAGTTTGTTTTTGAGTTTGCAAAAAATGTACATGTAGCCGCGGGTACAAAGTAAGATCTGCAGCTGTGAAACATGCTGGGTGGGGTAAAAAATGTTTGTGTGAGTTTGATTGTTTGTCATTGCTTGTTGTTACTGTTCTATTTTGTAGCTCTTTGTGATTGGTTGTAGTGGAAATGTGTCATCCATGTTAGTAGTTTTATTGGTACATAGTCCTCTTTTCTGGTATTCATTTTGGAAGGTATAAAAGCCACCATTTTCTGCAGTTGTATCCTTTTGATTCCCGAACTCTCACTGTGCACATGGCAGGAGTATGGCTGATGTGAAAGTACGTGTTAATAAATATTTATATTTTTGAAGATTCATTTGCTTTGCTGTGTGTGATAGTTATATTAACCACTGCTATCAGGTGGTGTTCATTATCATTTTCTTTGTCTGCTCTGATTGTGTGGCAAGTATTTTTCAATATAATTTTTAACTTTCACTAATATGGACCTACAAAATTAGATGTGTCAGTCATTAGCTTTTATATGCAAGCATTTCGTTTTTGTATTCATGTTAGTGATTTGTAACTGTGGATTTGGGGTATTTAAGGAGAGCCTTGCTGCGACTGGGTTTTAGATCAGTGCATCTGCGTAGTTGTGAAAAGTGTCGCATAGGAAGTGCAGTTGGAGTGATCCCCCTACTCCATTAATAGGTAATCATTCGAATGACACTTCTCAGAATGCGCCATTCATTTTTTTATTACTGATTATGCCCTCTGGTTTACAAGTGTTTCGGCCTAAGTCTTTGAAAAATGTCAAAATTCAGAAGACAATAACATTTTTCACAATGACAGAACAAAGAACAAAACAGGAGACAGAAGAAAAAAGCAAAAGAAAATGTGTGTAAGTATCATGAGCAATAGCTATGAAAATAACATGTATCACAATTAATGTTTGCATCGTTCATTTAGCAATTATAAGACTGGATTCCAAACATTTGTTGATTAAAAAATGGTACTCAACTCAAGAATGCGTGAGTTTGGCTTCTTGCAATTGAGAAAGGTAATTTTCATCGGTACAGTCTATCTTTCTTCTGTCATTGTCAAAAATGGTATTGTCTCTTTTGTCATTCATATTGCATACACAGTTTAAAAAACTGAAAACAATCCAATAGCCGCAGCTACATAAAAAAGGGGTGTCATTGGTGTATTGAGGATCACGCTTAGGGACAGCAACGACTGTGGATGTTTACCTGTGGCAATCCCACATCACCCCCTGGTGCTGGGTTGTTACCCGTGGGTATAAGTGGCGCTTTGTGCAGCTGTAGATAATAAGCAGCTACCGGCATTTCTTGCATTGTGTAGCCATGGCTTTAAAAATGTATTAAAAAAAGATATATACATATATGTGTGGGTAGTCATTTTGTAACATTGTTATAAGATATATTGAGCATACTTTTTGTAAAGCGTTTATTGTAACATTTTCAATACTTTTAATTGATTATTACCTATACATGTAACGACTTTAAACAGGCAAATAAATATGCAAACAAATTTTGCTGAAATCAGGTTTATTGGGGGTAATGTAGTTGGGGGTTTTCTTTTTCTTTTACTTTGAACACATCATACATCTTCTTCCTTAGCCCAATTATCTGGATTATTACTGTCCATTATTGATTAATGTCTTAAACTGTTCCCTGCACAATGAATAAGAATAATAATGTCTGGATGACACTGTGTCACCAAAGTAGCACAAAGAGGTACCAAATCCAGCCACTTCATTCCACGCACTACATGCCAGTGAACTTCGACATGAGGGAATCCAAGATGTAGAGCCACTCCGCAGCGATCTGCATGCACCTCCAACCAATTTATCCACGAATCTACCAAAATCCAAACAATCTGCTTTCTGAAACACACAGCTATAACTATCTCCTCTCCTCTCAGGAAAAAGACTTTCTAACAAACTCTCTGCTCACACATCACACCCAGTAAACCCTATTGACCAATCCCTTACTGTGCTACGTCTCATTTGCATCGCTCTCAACCTCAAAAATCCCGTATGTAATACGCAGTGTCCGTGGACAACCGCGGTGTGCGCGAACACATCGAAAAATCTGAGAGTGAGGAATCAAAATTTAAATAGTGTGCCCCATCTCTCCTTTGAGGTTGGCTCTGAAAAGAGACTTTTTTTGGTTTTTTTGCAGATGCTTCAGAAACACCTTTTATTTTGTATTTTATTTTGTGTTTTTTTTCTTATTTTCCTCCAAAAATCTTCACACTAGCTTCTCCAAAGCAACCCTTATGTTCCAAAACAGCATGGCATTTCCCATAAAAGATAAAGACATGCCATCTTCTTTAAAGTAATCAACATTACCAGAGTCAATGTTCTCATTGTTGCAAAAGAACATGCCAGCTCTAGTCATGAAATCAAACATGCATCGGTTGATTAAGCACTAGCAACATTTTGCTGAGGACAAAAACAGAACTGTTGTCCCATATTGCCCTAGGAATCAAACCAGAGAAATAGTCTTGGCATTTGGAAGTAGTTTCATTACTACCTGAACCAAGTTGTGCAGATCTTCCAACAAAGTAGGGACACTGACATAACCCAAATGCAAAGCACCACAGTGCAGAACAACCACATGTGGACTGCTAACCCTAGCGTATCTTGGCAAACTTCTACCATTGCCTGCAAATTGAAACCAGGCACAGTGCTCCACACCACCTCCACTCCTTTTACATCAAAATTCTTTCCGACATTCCTACATTTTGCATACTGCTCCAAACCATTCACAAACATATCTCCAAGCACCACCACCCTGACTCTCTCCACCTCCGCCATCTTCGCTACACACAGCCTCTCTCAATACGAAGCAGAACCTCAACACCTGATTGGCTAATCCTCAAAATACACACCCATTTCATGCTTGGAAGCCCCAGATGTGCCATTACCTGTCTGTAGAGCATGTAAGTAACACTGGCGGAGGCCTTCTACCCTTTCCACTTCACTCTCTGCACCATTCCCTCATTGGCTACTGTTAAGCAGCCACACAACTATCCACCAATCACATGCAAGACCTCTACATCTAACTCCATCATCACAATTCAGCACTTTAGATGTACTGTTGATCACTCCGAGTACAATTGCGCTGTGACTGCAAAGCACCGACAGCAACTACTAGTAAACTCTCCAACATTTCTACTTGAAGATTCATGCACATCCGCATGCATGAACACAAAGTACAGGTATTAATATTTTTTGCACAGTACATCATACATGCCAACTACTGCCTCTACACCTGTTCTTCAATCTAGACACCTCTCTCATTCCAGCTGGTTGCCCATTCCATACTAGATTTCACAACAGCATTCCTCTATGCACAAGTGCAGTCATATCTATCACATCATCTACAACTATGTACAGTGTTGTAAAGCAAAACATACAACATTTACCCCTTCTCTTCAGTCTGCAACACAACCACCAGGTCCTTCCTTGCAGCCCTTACTTTATTTCAGACTCTCCCATCTACAAGCACCACAGAATCACCCACTACTTTAGTAATCACCTATTGAGTAATAAGCTGCTGACCCCATCAAATCCTTCTGAATTATTTCCCACACCTTCACACATATATTGCATACCTTTCCATACAGTTCCTGCCATTTACCCTGTAAAAATAGCAAACAAAGCATACAAATATTTCTTCAATCTCCTAACATCTAATAACACCACCTTACAAAGCCAAGTGTGCTTTGTGCGCTTACTATTGTACTCCATTCTAAAGCACATTCAACTAATAGATTCTAAATAAAATACACAGAATGCACATAGGCAAAGAAAAGTGCATGTACATGCTATGCACAGTTATCAGAAAGCACTACTACACAGTTATCAGAAAGCACTACTACTGCAAAAACAAAGAAATCATTGTCTACATTGACAATAGTGCTATTAACACACATATTTACTAACTTCTTTCTTTCACAATTGCAGTGAAGACCACTCTCCTGAAAAGCAACAGCGTCTGAAGTATGAACGAGAACTCAGAAGAAACCTACTCTTTCCATCCATAAAAGTAAGTGTAATACTGCCATCATTTTCTAACTGTTATTCAAACTTTGTAGAATTCTAGTATTCTACAACAAACAATTTTATTAACCCTGCAACATTAGATTCAATATTAGTGCTTTCCCTCACCAGCTCCATACTTTCTATTGCAATCTGAACACCAGTATAGTAGCACACAAATACAAGAATAGCCTTCCCAACCTGATGTAGCATCCCATTGCACAATCACACACCTCTGCATACATCCTTGCCATCATACTCAGACACTCATGCACAAAGCACACATACGCTGCACAAGATCCCAACCCACACTTTCTTTTTTCTCCAACAGACCCCAAAGAATGCCAACCAAAAAGCTACTCCGTAGAAAGCAACGGAAAAGTAAACGAAATCAAACTAAAACTCTCCAAAATAAGCATCCACCTCTAGCAGAATTTGTACAAAAAGTTCAAACAAAACAGCTAATACAGTCATTAAGCGAAACAAAACAAGCTTCCAGTATAGAAACTTTGCCTCCTCTTTCAAAATGTAAAACAAAACAGAAAGGGATTAACAAGACTGCAGATACCACTAGTGCTAACACTGCACCTACAAATCTTGATGTAGCGGCAAGTAAGCATACCAAAAAATTATTTTACAAAATATTTTCTGCCACAGAGAGTCCTTCAGAACCTTATAAAAACAGGAGAGAAATCACGCACAACCATTAAAACCTACCGTAGAAAATGAATCCCAGAAGCTCTCACAGACAAACAATTTGAGGCACCTCACGCCTCATCCCAGCCAATCAGAGAACAGGTCGCGTGTCCGCGGACATGATGCAAGCCGATTATCCAATCGGTGTCCTGTCCGCGGAGCAAACAGGGAAGTGTGTCCACGGAGCGGACATAGATATCACTAATTTTTTAGACCTACTTTTTGGTCGTTTTAAAAAAATCTACTCGACGGATTTTCACCAAATTTACAAAAGCACGCTTTCAGGACCAAGCCGCGACTCTTGCCACAAATCTGGTGAAAATACGTCCAGCAGTTGGGCTGTAGGCGCGACAGAAATTATTTCTCCATTCAGTCTATGGGAAAAAAAGACATTTTGGGACCTCCCATATTATTTATTTTGCAGAGTTTTGTGAAAATTCGTCCAGAAGGAGCGAAGTGATAAGTCGCCCAAAAAGTGTTCTTCCTATAGGTTTATCAACTTAACCATAACTACACCGCCACTAATGTGGGCCGTGTAATATGTACAATGCACATATGTAAACAAACATATTTGTATATTTGTTTTCATATTATTATTTATAGCAGTGTTTAAAGCAACAGCCAATGAGATGCAGGAATATGCAGGCGCGGCTAAGGTGAGCAATGACTCGAGTGCTTATATCCGTGGCTACAGTCCGATCTGCCCGCATTTTAGCTGCAATTATATGGGAAAGGTTGGGGGATTATGGTCACTCAAACTGCATAAAATAAATGACAATAGATATTGTAATATATTTTTGAAGTCTGTGTTGAATTTCGTCTATTTTTTATTTAAAAGGGCTGTTTTGGGGGAAGGAATGAGGGGTGTGGAACAGGGAATTAAAACACATAAGGATGAAACATATAACAAAGGGAATTAAAATTAAAATAACTTTTTTGTTAGTTTGTCTTTGTTTTTATTTATTTGTATTTATTTTAAAAAAAGGGGGAAACGTGCCACTTTAAAAAAAAACTAAGGATGAACGCTAATCTGGTGCTCAGATATTAACTTCTCCCAATCCCAATCCTTAGTTGTGGTACCTCCTATGGCTAACCATTTGTGGCATAGTTCACACATGACTCTCATAACAGAGACATTCAAAGCCAGTAAGGTTAGAACATGTGCAGTCGACACTGTTGCTGAAGTTGAGGCTTCATTTAATGTTGGTGATGTCCCACTAGTGGATGCTAGTGGATGCAGGTTCTGGAGTGGTGCTGATTTTTGTGCATATAATGCATGAGCCCCATGCATTTTAAGTATGTGGTGTTCGTGCACTTTCCAATATTTGTCATCCACATCATCCCAATAAACTCTCACTAGATGATTCATCATCACTGATGTTCCAAGGCTTTGCGATGGCACATTTGATGGTCCAAGTCTTAGAGTTTTCAGGCACAATGTGCACTGTACTCCTTTTTAGAGCAGTGTTCTTTGACTATGAAATGTCACCAATGGTCTGCCAGGGTTTTGTTTCCTGTGGATTTCTTCCTGGGTGGTGATGGATTGAGGACTCATCACTTCTACTGTTGTTCTCAAGGTCAGACATAGTGAAATGTTCAACTGGGGAGGAAAAAATGACAACGCTAAAAAGACAATGGGCCTCATTACGAGTTTGGAGGTAGCCATGGTGCTATTAGTGCCATCGCTGCCTCCAAACTCGGGTCTGGGTCCGGGTTCGTTGAATGAGGAATTACCGGGTCATTTCAACCTTGGAGGTCCCGGTAATTCCTCATTCAAAAAACCCATCCCCATTCCCATTTGAGCCCCCAATGGCTTGTTATTAACGTGCCCGTTATTAAAGTGCCCGTTATTAGCTACCTGGTCCCCTTGCGGGACCTGCAAAGGGCGTCTGGTCTGACCAGATGTTCAGAGTGGGTCCCGCAAGGGAACCTCGTAATAGGGCGCAATGGGTTTACCGGCACCATTACTGGCGCCGTTAAACCCATTCCGCCCACCTCGTAATGAGGCCCAAGGCAACAAAAATGAAAAGTTTTTAAAAAAGAAGAAAAAAGTGTTAAACAAATACAAACTGAACAAATGACAAGACAAGGGAAAAGAAAATTAGGGTTAAAATGGAGGAACAATTACATGGTTAAAGGGCCAAATGTTTTTGTACTTACTTGGTAAACCTTTCAATAACAAGCACTAGTAGCAATGAGCAATATAAATGTATTCTTTTGTGTGTGGGGTGACTATTTGCGGGTATGATTGGTCACTTTCGTACATGCATATTTCATCATGTGGCGTGGGCATAGCTGTGTCAATTCATCGCAACATTTGATTGGACCTTTCATTGACATGGATAGGAATCATGTGTAGACACACACTGCCGCAGTGTGTGATATGATTAGCTGGTGCATCATGCGTGAAGATGCGTAGCCGTGTTGAAGTAGATTGATGTTCCACTGGTGATTTCATACACGTGGATTTTATTACACTGCAGGGTGTTGCCACGTAAATACTACACAGCGTGTGATAGGTCTGATTGCTGACGTGGCTACGAGTCATCTGTGGACACACAGCTGCAACGTGTGATATGATTGTTTGATGCTACAGGCACGAAGAGAGCTAGCCACGTCGATGAAGCTCGACATTCCATTAGGTGATCTCACATGCACAGACTTTGTCATATGGCATGGGCATGGCCGCGTCAATATACTGCAGTGTGTGATTGGGCCGTTTGTTGAAGTGGCTAAGCAGGGGGAGTGGAGCCCGTGTTCTGATTGGCTGTGGAAAACAGGCACGATGGTGCATAGTCCTGTGAACACAGCTTTCAAAGTCATTGCGCCTTCCCTTAATCCGGCTGCGGCCATGTGCAGACATGTCTTCTCATTCATTTAGGTGATTGGTCAAAAATGTAGGCACAAACACGTCATTGGGCTTGGGCGTACTGTGGTGCATGTAAGATACATTTTGGTTTTCTGCATCTCATAACTGCAGTTATACTCCTCTCCCCATCAACTCTTTCCTGCTTACTGTCATAGGTTTTTGTGTCTTTTTGGGTGAACTTCTTTGTAAGCCTTCAGGCACCTTTAACAGCAGTACTTTGATTTATACATTCATTTTTTTACCTTTCCTCTTCCTATGACTTTGTCCTTTGTCATGTGCTTTGTATTTAGTCATTTTAGCTTGTTATTTTTTTAACGTTTTTTATATTAAGTGGCAGATCCTTTTTGTGTTGTGTATTTTGTACAGTTTTTATTTTTCCTTCACAGTCCTGCATTTGAAAATGACTACGACGAGCAGTGATGAGGTGGTGTGGGTGGATTCAACTTTACCACCACGGAAAAAGCAATGTGCACCAAAAAAGATTGCTGATAGTTGCCAATATTTCCACGTAAAGGACCACCACAGCACACAGATGATCGAGGAAGTCATTTGCAATTTCTGTGATATGGTTTTGTGGAGGGGACCTTCACACAAGCTGTTGCAAAGCTTGGGGACATCCACGTAAATTCAACATCTTGTCCTTGTTTATTGGGATGAAGTGGATGAATCATATAGGAAGGCTCTTGTGAAACATAAGGTCAAAGCACATGGAGCACGATCAGCACAGCAGTATTTATCATCTGCGCCACAGACTTCCAATACAATTACTAGCTATTTTCCAGCAACTAACACCCAACCTTAGTCCTTCCTGCCTGCACCTGATCTTTCTAATTTTATTGTGATGTGCAAAACCTGTCACAACTTGATTAAGGTGGGAGGTGGCACCGTAGATGCTTTGGACAAGGCTCCTTTAGAACATACGGCCAATTGCCAATGTTATGTATGTTTTTAAGTGTACATTTTTTTACCCCATTCTTTAGAAACAAAAACAGACAAAACTGTACTAAATATAAAATGCAAAAAAAGTTTTTTTTTACCTTTTTTTATATCTTTGAATCTTAGTGCTTTTTCCTTCCCAGTTCCTACCTCTTACATCACTAATTGCATGTTGTATGAGTAAGACTGATGACATTGCAAATCACATCACTTATGCCATCACTGGTGACAACACTAATTACATTGTATAGAACTGATTACATCAATAATGGAATTAGACGTAACATCCTTTATAAGTTAGCTCATGAAAACTTTGATTACCTTAATAACAATGTAGGCTGTGGACTTGGCCATGACAAAGGCTGGGGTCACTGGCCAGCACCAAAGGCCATAGGTAGTGGTCAATTAGTGTTCAAAAATACCAATCTGCATGGTTAAAAGCTATGCCTAGTAGCCTATAACTGTTTTATAATATGCAGTGTGAGACATTGAAATCTGCAGTCAGTGGCCATAGCTAACGGCCATAGCTAGTGCCCATTAATATGTTAATATATACAGTCGGCACAGCCAAACAGTGTGGCCACTGCCTAGTATTGTGTTGAAGACCATGGCTACTGGCTGGTTAGTGTATATAAAATACAGTGGGAACAACACAAGCCCTACCTAGTGGCTGTTTAGTGTTGTATACTACACAGTGAGCATGGTTGAATTCCATCGCTTATTGCATTTCATTATTTTAAAATCTACAGTGGACATGGCCAAACGATGTACAAACTTCTCAAGGTCAAAGGCCACGGCCAGTAGCCCGGGTGTATGTTAGAATATATAGTGGGCACAACCAAAGATCGTGGCCACTGGCCAGCAGTGTGCAAAGGTCCATGGCTAGTGCCTGTTTAGTGTATGTAATATACAGTGGACACGGTTGAAAGCTGTATCCACTGGTAAAGGCGAAAATCTATGGTTGGTAACGTGTTAGTATTTTAAAATATTCAGTGCACATGGGTGAACGTTGTGACCGCTGTCCATAACTGAAGGCCATGACTAGTACCCATTCATGTGAATAATTTTGGCCATGCACACTGACCATGGCTGAATGCCATGCTTAATGCCAGTTGCTGTTGCAATGTAAATAGTGATGTCATCAGTGGTGTAACCAGTCTTTGTTCTGTGTAGAAATACATGAATGAAACCAACCTGCCAGACAATTCCTGTTAACCCTTTCTCTATAGATATGATATGATATGATATGATATGATATGATATGATATGATAGTTTATTTCTATAGCACCTATACATAATGTGTTTCAAAGCGCTTCAAGGCAAGGGAGGGAACAAGGGAAAATACAATGACATTCTTACAGGCCATGAACAGTAAGGATGTGAAATTAACTATCATACTCGGCCTGACGAAATTTCAGATAGTGCAAGAGCTAAGACATAGATAAGGAAGGGGCAGAGTGGGAAAGAAATGGAAACAGACAGGCAACTACCGTACTAGGCCTGACGACATTTCTGGTAGAGCTGGAGAAAACAAAAGGTGAGGGAAAGGGGTTCAGAAAGGGAGGGGAGGAACAAAACAAGCGACTATCATACTAGGCCTGATGACGATTCAGATAGTGCTCGGGGGAACAGGTAAGGGGAAGGGGCGGAGACAGACAAGGCTGCTATCATAGTAGGTCCTGGGACACTTCTGATAGAGTAAATGCATAAAAGAAAGTAAGAGGAGGAGATAGGAAAAGGGAGAGGAGGAGAGAAAAGAGTGTAAGCAGTCGAAATGAGTTAAGAAGCAAGAGGGGAGAGCGAATACAATTGCAGAAGTCAGTAGTAACACATAATGTTGCAAGCCTGGATAAAAGATAAAGATGGGAACAGCATGATTCATGGTCACCATGAGAAAGGGTGACGCACTGTGAATCAATCAAGTCCATAAAAGTCAAATCCAGCATTGGCCTCAAGATGGTGATGGTGAAACCAGAATGTATCAGGACAGACTCCTGCATAAGTAGGCTGGAGGAGGGGAGTGGGAGCAGGATAGAAGAATAAAGCAAAACAGGCAACACCTGTGTGCGAGAAGGGGGGGGAAAGGAACATCATGGGGGGACCAGAGGGATTGGGGATGGCCTGTGGGGACAGGGGGAGTAAACACATGTTGGTGCATGCTTACCTGATGTCTGGGCAGGGGTTTGGGCCCTGGGTCCTCCTGGTCTGAACAGGAATTGCCCTTTTCTTTGTTTGCCCTTCTCTTTGGACGCCTGGGTGAGAGACGCCCTTGATCTAAGAGTTAAGAGCAGGAAGGAAGAGGCAGGGCTAAAAAGGTGGGTGGTGCTTAGACCAGGTGACCTAGATCCATTTGCTATCATCATCATCAGTTTTCCATCTGGAGGGCTCCTTAAGTAGGGAAAAGAGCGGCAATCAGGAAGGCACCAGGTGGGCAGGGCTTGCTAAGTGGGGAAAAGAGCGGCAACCTGGAAGGCACCAGGTGGGCAGGGCTTGCTAAGTGGGGAAAAGAGCGGCAACCTGGAAGGCACCAGGTGGGCGTGGCTTAGGTCAGGTGACCTACATCCACTTGCACCTGCTCTTCATCAGCAAAGGAAAAGAGTTTCACTGCAAGAAGCATAATAGAGTAATGATGTAATTACGCTGTGCATTTGGCTGCACATAATTCGCTAGAGAGAAATGTGAGAAATATGAGACCGCCAATATTATTGGAGTGTTTCCATATAATGTGTAGCATGTTTTTAACAGGAAAGCAGACTGCCATCACGCAAAATCAAGTAAATATTTATATGCGTTATCTCCTGAGGAAAACGCGCGTCCTACTATTAGGCCAAGGCATGGATAGATAGCGCAATGCAGTCGAGCGAGTAAAGTGTCACAGCAATCAGTTCAGCGCGCTGGGCATTTTTCACGTTAGGGCCCAGTGTGGCAGGATGGTAAAGCAGCCCCATCTCGCCTTAGCTCCCACTCAAATGATATAGCAAAAAAAGCAAATCATGAAATCCTATTTTCCTGTAAGAAGAAGAAAAAAAGAAGCGCGTCTGAAATAGCACCGCGAATAGCCGTTCAATGTCCGTTTAGCCTGCGGCATTTTCCCTTCAGTATTTACGGCAAATGAAGTTCCTTGCTCAGGAGACTAATACATATTCTCACAAGCAGGTGATTTAGCAGAATAAAAAGCCTGCTGCGTGCTTTCGTCATCTCTAGTATAGTAATGGATTTTTCAAATCACACGTTTTATGTCGAAATTGGCAGCGCGGACAAACTTCGTCGAGTTCCCTTTCAGCCGGAAATTAAGTGGAAGAGGAGAGACGTCAATGCTAAGGCCGACCTGCCGCTTGAGAAGGGATTTGGGAGACTGTGGAAACCCATGTGAGGGGCTGTAGTTTTTAGGGAGGGAGCAGGGGTACCAGAAAGGTGGCGGTTCACAGCAAATAATTTAAATACATACATATGAAAATGAGAAACAAATGGCTCACACTGTTATCCCTGCTCTGCCAAGAGCAGCGTTTGTGATATGTCATCAGTGATGCCATAGGGCGTCATTGGTAATGGCAAGGAAAATGCAATTCACAGTGTCTTCGACGAGGAATTGGTAGATTAGAAACTGCAAAACAATCATGTTGAGAATGTTCTGGTTTTACATTGTAACCTAACCTCACTTCAGCTTACATTTTCTGTGGGAAATTCAATTAAGCAGGGGTCATGTTCTCCAAAACAGACATTGGCCCTCATTACGACCCTGGCGGAACGGGTTAAACGGCGCCGTAAAAGGTGACAGCGCCGTTCAACCCGTTCCGCCACATTACGAGGTCCCCTCGCGGGACATGGTAAGCACGCCTGGGATAACCAGGCGTGCTTACCGGGTCCCGCGAGGGGAAGAGGGAGCAAACAATGGGCCATCTCGTTATGGCCTGTTGTTTGCTCCCTCTCCCATTCCCATTCAGCCCTATGGGGGCTGAAATGGGAATGGGGAAGGACCCTGTCCGGGTCCTTGAGGGAGGAATTACCGGGCCATCCGAACTCGGAATGGCCCGGTAAATCCTCATTCCGAGGACCCGAACACGGATGCGATGTCGGAGGCAGCCATGCCGCCAACAGCGGCATGGCTACCGGCCGAACTCGTAATGAGGGCCATTGTATGGTGGACACCAGCTCGATTTGCACTTTCATGTAGACAAGCTCCCAGCATGCCATTATAATTCTTTCCACTGCATGACAGAGGACACGTAAAGGGGAAAAGGCAGGAGAAATCACCTTTACACTTTACTTTTTCCCATTTAGAAAGCGTAAATGCCACCTACAATAGACGACTGAGCGAGGCATTTAAAACAGATACCAACGGAATCCAACTGCTTTTACTGTAGAAATCCATTACTTTGATGCTAACATGAACAAATACATGCTGGCGTTAAACCATGTGTTCTTTTGAGGTGGAGCAAACATGAACACAAAGGTTTCTCCTTTTGCCCACCCCCCAGCCCCTCAGGCCCCATACTCTGCCTCAAAACAAAAGGAAAAACTCCCACGATCTGTAAAGAT
This sequence comes from Ambystoma mexicanum, assembly GCF_040938575.1. Classification (NCBI taxonomy): domain Eukaryota; kingdom Metazoa; phylum Chordata; class Amphibia; order Caudata; family Ambystomatidae; genus Ambystoma; species Ambystoma mexicanum. The sequence continues at coordinate 963,112,385 of NC_090927.1, forward strand.
GTTTTTTTGACAGGGGTAACACGTGCATGTCAGTCGTAACACCCTTTCTAAAGATCCGTGGGACTTGCGAAACGAGGCCCACTCTGGTCTGCTCTCAGTCCTTTCTAGCTAAGGGCCCGATTCATGGAACTTTTAGCGTGGTGCAAAGTGACTTTGCACTGCAAAAAAACACCCTGATTCACAGAGCGGTGCAAAGTGTATTTTTGTAGTGCAAAGTCACTTTGCACCAGTGCACCTCCCTAAAATTCCATGAATCAGGCCTTACTTCTGAGACATCAGCAGAATGGAACATGATGAGCCTGATTGACAAAGCTTTTTCCAATGGGAGTGTGTCATTTTAAAAGGCTTGCTAAATCAGCCCCAATGTGTCATGTAAGAGTTCTTTTAACTGTAATAACAAGTACTATTATTACTCAATTGAATCATCTGCAATTTATGTAAGAAAGGCAGGATAGCAGATTTTTTTTTGTACATGTTTTCATATAGCTTTGTGCAATATGGTGATGTTTTATGGATCTGAGTAGTTAAAATAAATATTATTTACGTGCATTTACGCATTGAATTCATAAAGACTCTTTGGACAAAGAGGTGAGGGAATTGAACGCGTAACTGCAGGCTGCACACAGATAATGGAGGCCTCAACTCGCTAAACTGCCGTACTGGCACTTTTCTAATTGTTTGTAACTTTAGAATAGGGGCCTGCAACATGTGGCTCGTCTGATGTTTCTGTAGAGGAGGAGCCAAAAGCCTCTACGGGAAGTACCACCCCTAACCTGCCTACATGTTGGGAATCAGAGATAGAGATAAAGACGACACCAGTAATGATTCCAATGACATGAAGCAAAGTACCCATTAAGAAAGCCATTCTTTCTGTATCCACGAAGAGCTGACAGTCTCTTGCGGAAGATCCCCGAAGAGCGGTAGAAGATTAATGAAAAAGCAGAATGGTAATGTCACATTTTGTAACGTGACGCACTGAGAAGATATAGTGGTGAAGCATGTAAAGAGAACAAATAGAATCCGATGGCGAAGTAAATAATCGAGTAACCTGTTACGTGTAAAATGAAGATTAGACGTGTGAAGAGCATGAAGAAAATGCAAATCATTTTATGAATGTACAGAGCCAGCAACGCAAGTAGACTAAGTGATCATAGAAGCTAGCTATACATAGCATTCAATGAAAAAACTTTGTTAAAGGGAAGTTATGGATAAGTTGCGCTACTAAAAACCTATGAAATTCAGTGAAAAAACTTTGTTAAAGGGACGTTATGTTTCCAAGTAAAACCGAAAAACCCCTGAAATTCGCCAGTTATGGTAAGCTAAGCAACCATAACTCATGGCACAACCGTGCACTGCTAATACTAACACCCAGGACATCAAAGATGACATCACAAATGTCATTGATGACATCACTGATGACATCATATGTCTGGCTCCCCCTTTTTCCTTTACTGACATATCTAGGCCACATGGTTTTCTTCATTAATAGTTAGGAATTAAAAGTGGAAAAGGTAGTATATTTGTAGACTTATTCTTCAAGTATGTTCTTACAGTAATTCCCTTAGGCTCCAGTCAAATCATGTGATACATATACATAGGGTAAGTAGCAGCTTTGAAACAGGGCAATCATTTCTCTGCATGAAGGTAATCAGTTAGGTTATGAACACTTTCTGCTACTACTGCTGTTTTTTTTTCTGACATCAATTTCCTTGTATATACTCATATTTGTATGAGGTGTTGTCTCTTTGGGGCCGATTCATGGAACAAACATGCGCCGAAAATCTATGCGCAAGCAGGCGCAAGCAGGCGCAAGCGCGGAAAAACAGGCACACGCGCACACGTGCGATTCATGGAAGTCCCTGCGCGTGTTTTCCTCGGGATGTGCGCCAAACCCGTGCATGGCGCACACGTCACTGAAACATCCCGAACGGCATGCGCGACGCACACAGTGAAAGCGCACAACCTCGGCGCACACACCAAAAAGGGGGCAGAACACGGGCGTAACGCGCGGAATGGGGAACAACGCGCGAAAATAAGGGCGTAACTGGGATGTACTGCTGGGAAGCAGACGGAACGCCCACACGCACGCGAACCACACGTATTCATGGAATCGAATAGGGCAAAGCCGCGCACAGCCAAAGACACGCACAGGCCTAAACACGTCCGCCACACGAAGGCAGGCGGTAGCGTCCCTGCGCATCACAAAAGCGCCAATATACAGCAATGATGAATGTCCCATACTGCTATTGTGCCTGGGGTTCGCGTGAAGTTTTTCACGCGATCGGGCCTGGGGGAGCGGGCTACGTGTATTACGGGGGTTCGCGTGAAGTTAATCACGCGATCGGGCCTGGGGGAGCGGGCTACGTGTATTACGGGGGTTCGCGTGAAGTTTTTCACGCGATCGGGCCTGGGGGAGCGGGCTACCACTCACCGTCTGCCTTGCGTGTAGAAGAACGCGTAGCCAACACCCGCTGTGAAGTAATAGCGTGTGAACCCCAACGGCTGGAACACACACGCACCGCACCCCACGAAAAGCACGTACAGAGCAATGTAAAGGCACGTGGGATCTACAAGCCCTGCCAGGGAAACGCCCGTGCGCGAAACGTCACAGACGCGCTTACGCACTAAGGGCCTTTGGTGCAATGAAATCACATATGCGTGCTGACGCGCTTATGCGCTAAGGGCCTTTGGTCCAATGAAATCGCGTATGCGTGCTGACACGCTTACGCGCTAAGGGCCTTTCCTCGATTTACACGCAGACGTGCAAGATTTTCACGTGCCAAATCACTCCGTATCAAGCTGGCCACGCGTAAGCACACGGAAGACCACGCTCCTGCCCAAAAGGCCGAATTACTGCCCCCCAGAGCCCCGAGCAGCCTCCCACGAGCCATCTGCTGCTGCCTGCCTGCCTGCCTGCCTGCTGCCACCGTGCCCTGCCATTTGGTGCCTGCACATCAGCCATCTGCAGGGGTCCATTTGCTGTGTCCACCCATGCTGGAACAGAAGACTCCGACTGGGATACCATCGCTCCACAGCCCAGCCCCAGGACCCAGACCCAGTTGCCCACCCACTCCTGCCTCTGGGGTTGCCATGTCGGGCACTGAAACATCTGGCACCACTGGCAACCCCCGGCCAGAGAGGCAGAGGGGCACCAGCTTCACTGCCACCGAAGTTGGTGTCCTGGTGGAGCAAGTCCTGGGGCAGTATGATGCCCTCTTCGGAAGTAAGCGCGCCAACAAGGAAGGACGGACTCGGATCTGGACAGACATCGTGACTGCCATCAACGCGGAGGGGGTGGCAGTCCGCGACTACCAACATGTCAAGAAGCGCTGGGATGACTGCAGGTCCAGGACCCTCTTGAAGGCCGGCTCCTCGTGGAGGGGGGCCGGGGCCGCATGAGTACCATCCAGATGAGGGTCCTGGAACGCGTAGGCCCAGCGCTCCACGCCCAGATCCTTGAGAGGTAGACCCATCTGGAGTTGAGCGGTAAGTGGCCAAGCATTGCTGTGTGAGACAGGGCATGTCGCAGTGTGCTGGTTGTCTGATACTTGCCTGTATGTGTGACATAGGCCATGTATGCATGTGTGTGTGCAGGGACGTCATGCATGTGAGACCAGTAATGTGTGAACCACACGGTTGGTGCATGTGTTCAAATGCAACATGGGTTGCCCTATGCGGAATGGCCACATGAAAGCAAGCCAGTCTCTGTTCCTGGACATGGGTGGGGGTGAGGGCTGGGTGCTGATGCCATGTACATGTATGCTGTCCATGTCTGTGTGTCTGACCTGCGTGTCTGTGACTTGTGAATGCCAGGGATGCATGACACATGTCTGTCGCAATGTTCAGGTTCACTGATGCAGCCTAGTCATCCTTGTATCCACTGTGTCTGTGGTGTACGAGGCCAGATGGATGAAACTAGGGTGAAGTGTGTGCATGTGATAGGCATGGCCCATGATGCATGTGAGTTCCAAAACAACAGTGTATGTTTCAAGAATCCCTTGGACATGTATGCTAATGTCCACAGCATGCGCCATGCCTGTTACTGCATGTGTTTTACCTGCACTGAACCATGTGTTGTGGATGGACATGATGGAAGTGATCTTTGACAGTGCCACTCATCTGCTATTGCTTCCTGTCTAGGGGACCATTGTACAGTACCCTGATGCTTGTGTTCGATGTCTCCCTCTACACAGCGCCACGTGCAGAAGAGGGCGGAGATGGCTCTGTGGAGCAAAGTGGCGGGGATGCCCCCACGGCTGCAGCGGAAGGGGTGGGTGAGCCCCCACAGGGGCTTGCAACGGCGGAAGACGGGGTGGAGCCATCCAGGTTGGTGGTTTCAACAGAGGAGGAGGAGGCCGCTACTGAGGCGCACATGGGGCCAGGTGGGGGCATCCCTGCTGGTGCAAGTGTTGCAGTCCAGGGGCAGGAGGCAGCACAGGTCGCCGTGGAGGGGCCTGTGCATGTCACTGTCCCTGACACTGTGACTGCACCACCATGCACCAGCAGGGATGCCCCATCCCAGGCCCGTCCGCAGGTAGGGGGGATGGCCATGTATTCTGACTCCCCTCCACCTGCGGACGAGGGGACCCCTGGCCATATGGAGAAGGTCCTGATTGGTGTCGCGTTGCGCACAGGTGCAATTCGTGATGAGGTGCGTGCTTCCCGGGAGGAGCATGCACGTCATCACGGAGAGCACCGTGCCGACGTGGCCCAGTTGGGATCGGCCATGGTCGGGGTTTTCCTACATGTGTCGGCCAATCTGGTGACCCTCTCCTCCTCTGTGGAGACTATGCACCAGTCGTTCTCCATGCCGTCGTCCGGCCCAGATGGCACCAGGGCCCCCTGTGGACCTGCCCCGACCAATGCAGCCGGCTCGGTGGGGATCCCATCCCTGCCACAGTCGGGAGTCGGAGGTCCAGCAGGGGTGGACACACCAGCAACTGGACCTCAGCAGATGGAGGATGTGACGGCATCATCGGGCAGGACACGTGCACGACGGCGTCGGTGGATTCCATCAGCCTGGATGTCGTCGTGCTGGCACAGGCAGTTGCGTCGGAGGCAGCGGCAGGCTCGACGTGGGAGGCATCATGGCTCGGGGCCATCAACATCAGGGGTGCAGGCATTGGCCGGAGGGCAGGAGAACCCTGGAATGGGAGTGGCTTCCGTGTGGGAGCGGTTGGGCCAGCAGATAGGTGCGGAGCGGCAGCGGGCAGAGGACGATCGGCTCACAATGGTCAGGGTGGAGAACTCCATGCGGAGGGCGCTGAGGCGGGCTGAGTGCCTCGAGGGTCTTCGCAGGGAGTTGGAGCTGGACACTGCCTTATCCCTGCGAGACCTCGGGGCCAGGAAACATGCCTGCCTCCAAACCATTGAACAGGAGTTCGATGATGCCCTGGCCCATGACAACATCCAGTGAGCCGTTGGACTAGCCCGCTGCCCATGTAAATAGTTATGTAGTTAGTGTTAGGTTTCCTTTGTTTTTGCATTTTCTTTGGACCTTTTGGACAATGGGCCACATTTTTGTATATAGTAATTTTTTATTAGGTAGTGTTGTTACATAGGTTTGATTTCTTTTGTTGGGATCATGGACCCTGGCTTGTTCACCTGTACATAGTTCACTGTTGGATTTTAATTGTAATTTCCAATTGGATTTTCTTTTGTGGACTGTGACTTTGGACACCATTCCTTTGGATTCTGATTTTTGGTTTTGCATTTTTTCACGGACATGCTTCTTTTTACTTTTTTTACATTCCCATTTCTGTTAGTTTATTTTTGATTAAATTCATGTTTCCTTTAATACATATTTTTTGATCAAACTTCAATGTGTAGTATCATCGCATTGGTTTCATGCATATCATGATATGGGTTTTGAGATTCACTGACACCCATTGGGTGTATGTGAGGGACATGTGTTCGTTTCCAAACTTGCAGTTGGTGTTCTATCATGTTATTGCCATTTCTAAGTGGGTGGATGCAATACTCGGGTGGGTGTTTTGCATTTGGAAGCTGACCATAGGGACCAGGGATCTAGATTGTGATGACATGTTGGCTGGGGAACATGAGTTGGACATGAGTGGGGGCCTGCTGGCAGGTGCCCCACAGTGCTGGGGGTGGGGGTGCAGGGGAACATGAGTTGGACATGAGTGGGGGCCTGCTGGCAGGTGCCCCACAGTGCTGGGGGGTGGGGGTGCAGGGGAACATGAGTTGGACATGAGTGGGGCCCTGCTGGCAGGTGCCCCACAGTGCTGGGGGGTGGGGGTGCAGGGGAACATGAGTTGGACTTGAGTGGGGTCCTGCTGGCAGGTGCCCCACAGTGCTGGGGGTGGGGGTGCAGGGGAACATGAGTTGGACATGAGTGGGGGCCTGCTGGCAGGTGCCCCACAGTGCTGGGGGGTGGGGGTGCAGGGGAACATGAGTTGGACACGAGTGGGGCCCTGCTGGCAGGTTCCCCAAAGTGCTGGGGGGTGGGGGTGCAGGGGAACATGAGTTGACATGAGTGGGGGCCTGCTGGCAGGTGCCCCACAGTGCTGGGGGGTGGGGGTGCAGGGGAACATGAGTTGGACATGAGTGGGGGCCTGCTGGCAGGTGCCCCACAGTGCTGGGGGGTCGGGGTGCAGGGAGACAGGAGTGGGGGCCTGGTGGAGGGTGCCCCTGACTGCTGGGGGTGGGGGTGCAGGGAGACAGGATTGGGGGCCTGGTGGAGGGTTCCCCTGACTGCTGGGGGGTGGGGGTGCTGGGAGACATGCATTGTTGATCAGTAGTGCAAGGTGACCTGTGGCTTGGCTGGGGGGCATGCCCATGGTGGATGGGCTGCCTGCGGGACATGAGCGGGGGTGCAGGGTAGTCCCCCGTGGTGTGGGCTGCCTGCAGGGGCCGTGGAGGTTGTAGAGCGAACACCTGGGAGGACCCACACGGCAAATTCATGTGTAGTACTCCCCAGAACCCCTGAAATACACGTACCCTGCTGAAATCGCGTGTGTAACTTCCCGCGCATCCCTGAAATAAATGTACCCTGCTGAAATCGCGTGTGGAACTTCCGGCGCACACCTGAAATACACATACTCTGCTGAAATCGCGTGTGGAACTTCCCGCACACCCCTGAAATACACGTACCCTGATGGAATCGCGTGTGGGACTTCCCGCGCACCCCTGAAATACACGTACCCTGCTCGCACGGGGCCAATAGCGTGTGGAACTTCCCACGCACCCCTGAAAAAACGTACCCTGATGGAATCGCGTGTGGAACTTCCCGCACAACCCTGAAATACATGTACCCTGCTCGCACGGGGCCATTCGCATGTGGAACTTCCTGCGCACCCCTGGAATACACGTACCCTGATGGAATCACGTGTGGAACTTCCCGCGCACCCCTGAAATACACGTACCCTGCTCGCACGGGGCCAATCGCGTGTGGAACTTCCCGCGCACCACTGAAATACACGTACCCTGATGGAATCGCGTGTGGAACTTCCCACGCATCCCTGAAATACACGTACCCTGATGGAATCGCGTGTGGAACTTCCCGCGCACCCCTGAAATACACGTACCCTGCTCGCATCGGGCCAATCGTGTGTGGAACTTCCCGCTCACCCCTGAAATACACGTACCCTGATGGAATCACATGTGGAACTTCCCGCGCACCCTTGAAATACATGTATCCTGCTCGCACGGGGCCAAACGCGTGTGGAACTTCCCGCGCACCCCTGTGATACATGTACCCTGATGGAATCGCGTGAGGAACTTCCCGCGCACCCCTGAAATCCACGTACCCAGCTGAAATGACGTGAGGTACTTCCCGCGCACCCCAGTGATACATGTAGCCCGCTTGCGGTGCTGGTACAGGGTTAGCGCAGCCCTTTGCGCTGGATTGGGGATTTTGATGGCTTTTCCCTGAGCGAGAGGCGTTCTTGGGGGCGTAACTGGCGCTGCTGCAGGGTCGCTGTGCCACTGTGCACCACGGCTGGTTTTGGTAGCTGGAATCCATGAATACGCTGTGCGCGGAAATGGATTTTCGCGCACGTGGCTGGCGCAGGGATTCGCACGCGCACAATGTGCGCCAGCCGCGTGCGCCACTTGTGCGCTGAATTCTATGAATTACCCCCTTTGTATTTTGTCTATATTAATGCAATTATGTAGTACGTGGGTTTTATTACCTACTTATCACATGTTTCACAGTATGCAAAACTCTAATAAGAAAACAGTTATCATTTCACTATTCAACATGGCAAGCTTATGAATATTGCACCTCCATCATGCTATGTTTCTACATGAGTACCTTAGTATGCAGGATGGAACTTCATAATAGAATGCTATTTATATCAATGCATTGCTTAATGCACTAATTAACACTTGAAATTTATTACAATGATCCTTGACACTTTTTTTTATTAACATTACAATAGAAATCCCTTGTACAGACTTTTCATGAACGGTAAATGCACATGTGATGTCATCCGTGATGTCATCAATGACATTTGTGATGTCATCTTTGATGTCCTGGGTGTTAGTCTTAGCAGTGCACGATGGTTGCTTAGCTTACCATAACTGTTTTTTATTTTATTTTGTTGTTATAGCTGAACTGAATCAACTTTACAATATTTCATTGATATTCCATCTTCATTCATATTTATAAAATTATAGAATTATATATAAAAGGGTACACATAAAAAGTACACATAAAAAGTACACATAAAAATACACATAAAAAAGTACACATATATATCTATACATAAGTATCACCCAATAAACTGAACACAAAAGGAGAAAAAAGACACACCCACTGGGCTTAACTAACTAAATAAACTGCACAGATTTCAATCATTAAAGTAAAACAGAGCATCAGTATCTTCTATCACTTAAACAACCATCATAATATCTACTTGCTCCTTCCAACCATCAGTACACTTCATAAAAGTTTGCTCATCATTATCCATGCAGTTTAATTCCTAGCAAACTTCCTAATATTCTGCTCAGAGAATTTTAATTTACTCATAGCCGATTCCCATGGTTCTAACACACGTATGTATATATGTACTTAGCATTTCAGCTATATATAAAAACTAACTAGGCATTCATCAGTATCAATAAGTGCACTCTTTTATCTCAGTATTTGTACGTATTTGCTTATCTATGTTATACTATGTTAACCAAGACTCATCTAATCTTACTCTTCTCTCAATATCCCTCACTAATGGTTGCCACAATGGTTATACCTTGGGTTCTGTCAGTTCTTGATCAATATCCAATCTCAAATCCTTCACAAGAGCAATGGTAGCAAGCCTTAGAGGGGTGGTATGCCCGCAATAAATCAACCACCAAAGAGATTCTGTTGTAATTTGGGTGTTTTCATATAACAGTGGTTTAAAGTAGAGCTCCTGTTTCTGTTTAAGGGTTTGACATTCTGTAAGGAGATGCCGTAAAGTTTCAGGTTGATCATTTATCTTACAGAAGCGGCATAAGTTATCTTCCTTCATTATCATTTTCCTTTTAGCTTTCAGATCCCTCGTCTCACATAAGTTAAACCGTATTCTTAAAAATTGTCTTCTATGATCAGTTGATGGTGATCTAAGTAGATATGGTTCCACTATACTATGCCTTTTATGCAGGTACGCATTTTTGGGTAAATCATGATACTTCGAACATATCTCCCTTGTACGTAACCAGTCATGCAGAAATATGTTAGTTTTGGCTCTATCTGGATTTGTAAGGAGGTCATCAAGGGAGAGATCCGCATCAGCCAAAGCTTCAATTATAGTGTGCCGCCATTTCACCATATATTGGTCATTAGTTGTGAACACGTAATCAGCAACGGTATTAATCAGTTTAGGCCTACCAGAAGCCAAAATACATTTTCTGAACAATGATATCATTTGCCAGATGTAACGTGCATGCAATGATATTAACCCCAATTCATTCCTAATCCAAGCCATAGGTAGGCATTTTGGTAAACCCAGAATGCGTTTCCAAAATTTACTCTCAAAACGTAACCATGTATTTCCCATTATACAAGGTTTTGTTTCCGCTCCATAAAGTAGTACCGGGACCACTTTCTCTTTGAAGTATGTTATGGCGGGTGTGATAGTGAATTTACCATATTTGGCTTGGATAATTAAGGCTTGTGAGATCATCATTTTCAGCTTCTGGTTGAGGCTTAGTAGGAATGCTTTATTACTTGCTCCATCAATAATAACTCCTAAATAAGTATATTGTGGAACTATCTCTAGTGTATGCTCTTGTAAACACCACCTTAATGCTTTTTGTTTCTTGTTTAGGGTGCCACTTGGGTTTGGGTTACAGACCATTATCTTTGTTTTGTTCATATTCACGGTTAACTTATTTTCAGTGACATATCTAGCAAGTGCATCAAGCAGGTTTTGAAGGCCACGGGGAGTTTTTGAAATCAGTACCAAATCGTCAGCATATAACAGAGCTGCAAGTGCTTTTCCTGCTAATTTCGGAGCATCAGAAATAACCTCTTTGAAGGCTTTGCATATATCGGCGATGAAAAAATTAAACAAAGTTGCCGCAAGTATGCAGCCTTGTCTTTGACCTCTATGAGTTGAAATATTCGTGGTTAGTAAGCCTTGTAAATTTAGCCTCACTCGTATGCTGGTCTGTGAGTGTAACATACTTATCAAATTAATTAAGTATGTAGGGCACTTTTCTCGGGCTAATTTGTCAAATAATATTGATCTAACCACTGAGTCAAACGCTGCTCTAAAATCGACAAACACAAAAAATAACGGTTGTTTCAGGAGGTTATGATGCTGTATTAAAGCTGTTATTGATAACAGATTTATATAAGTTCCCATGCCAGGTATAAACCCTGTTTGATGCAGATCTTGCTCGTCACAAGTTCTTACCCAATTGTTAAAGTCCCGTAAAATGAACCTGCAAAAGATTTTCCCAGGTATATCCAAAAGCGCGATCGGTCTGTAATTCGCCAGGTTAGACCTGTCACCTTTTTTAAAGATGGGCACTACCACAGAGGATTTCCAAGACTTTGGAATACTGTTGGATTGTAGGACATGGGTAAAGATGTTATACAGAATCAGAGCCCATTGTTCCGGATGCTGCTTCATCATATAGTTGGTTAACCCATCAGGTCCTGGGGCCCTTGAGTTAGACGCTCTGTGGATATATCCTAGTATATCTTCTATAGATATTTGTAATAGTTCCATGCTGTTACATATTATCACAGGGCTATTTTGTCTGACCACAGGGTCAGCATATAGTTCCGTATAATAGTCGATCCATAGTGTTTCAGTTACACCGTTTATCTGGACCGGACCCTGTTCCAAATGGTTAGCAGCATTAAGCAAAGCCCAAATTTGGGCTGTGTTTTTTGACATAATCACCTTGAGCATTTCTTCGCCATCAGACTGGTATAGGATACATCTACGAGTACGGATCCAAGCCGTATATGCACGTTGAAGAGAACGAATGACCTCAAACCTGATATTCACCGGCAATGATAATGCCATTCTCTTTTCTCGTCTCAGTAAGGTTTTACGTTTTTGAACCTGATCGTCAGCACTGTGTCTGGGTGCAAAGTACACATGAGTTTGTGTTGAAGAGTGCAGTTTGAACATTTGGAGTGTGACGTTGTAAGGTTCTTCTACCCCACCGTTCCCCGTCTGTTCACCCAGCAACTCTTCATTCAACTCATTCAGTGTAGATTCATTCCACCTAAACCTTATTCTTGAGTTATTTGTTATCAAATTAGTGGCATACCGCTCTTTTTCTAGATTTTGTGGTTCTTTATAATAGTTCCATTTCAAGGTTAGCATATGATGATCGCTCGCCGTCTGTGTTATCACCTTAAATGAAGCAATGTTTTGGAACGTTGCTTTGTCCGTATAAATATAATCAATTGTAGAGCTACTGAGTCCTCTACGCCACGTCTTACTAGAGGGTGTGTCGCCAGGTATCGCACCGTTAAGCATCAGCATATTACGATCACACATCACATCCGCCCATATTTCATTTATGCGGCCCTTTTGTGTTTTTTTGGCTTTCAGACATTGCATATTCAGATCTCCCACAAGAATAACATTCGTTATTTCGGGGGTCATAAGAATCATGTTGAAGAAATTCTCCAGTTCTTTAATGAACATTTTATCTGAAATAGCCATTGGGCTACGGTAGATATTAATTAGAGCCAAACATCCCCCAGGGTAGAGAATTTTAACTAATTGCCTGAATATATTCGGGGCTGCCTAAGGCCTAATTGACAAGCCCCTCCCCATTTTGGTGGCAATTAGTAACCCACAGGATGGACGTCCTTTCTTATTTGATTTGGCTGCCAGAAATGCTATTTCATGATTATTCCATACCGGGCAATCCACCAGCCACGTCTCTTGTAGGGCAACTACATCATAGTTGTTAAGGTCATTGCTATCTTTTACAGAGAGATGGGCATGACCACAGGTATTCCAACTCACTAAGGTCAGTGTGTCATCCCACCACTCCTTGTATTATGATCTTTTATCACTCGATCTGTATTCATTTTTCCCCAAATCTCCTACCATCTTATTTTGATCTAGTAAGTTTTGTTTATGATATATGTTTAGGGATCTAGTAGTCACGTTATCATTTGGATCCTGTAATTGTTCATAATTCATATTAGTTGGTAGAATTGTAGGATCAACTGCTAGCAAAAAACCCATTGTGAACAATTCCATCCTAGCTTGCCATATAATATTTCTGACAAGGTTGGATGAAATCCACAATCGGACAGCGTCAAGCCTCTCCTCATTTAAAAATTCGACTTGTTGAATATCAGTTGAAGAGATATCTCTTAACTCTTCAATATCTTCAAATATCGTCAGCTCACTTGCTCTATTTAGGTCATAGGATATATGGGGAGCAGGGCGACATTTCAGAATAAATCTGTGATATAGTTTCGGGTCTAGGGCATGTTTTCATTTCTTTCCTGTACCCCCACCCAACCGTTCCATCTCAAATCGTTGGTTTGGTTCTGAATTTTTCTCAATATTTTGTGTTGCATCAGATGAATACACTGTAGTTTTACTGTTAAATGACACTTTGCCTCTCTCCACTACAGTGTTTGTCGCGAGAGTCTGATCTTGTTTCCATCTTAGATATTCATCAACCGAGTTCTGTATGGTCTCTCTAATGTCTTTTAGTATGTCCAGTGAAGGTTCTCTCGCTAGAGGAGGGTTTGCGCTTGTAGTATTTGTTATAACATCATTCTTTGGATGGTTTGTCACAGCGGTACTAGCCAATGGGATGCAAGGGGTTTCATGGGTTGTGATGTTAACAGCAGCTCGTTGCAGCCGCAGTTGTTCCTCTGAACCTTTTTTTGCAAGCAAAGCCACTAGATCATCTAGTGGAACATAATCGTTGTGGGATACAACATTCACAGGTTGACTAGCTACCGGTTCTCTAGCCTGTCTTAAGTTAGTATAATTACCTTTTAGTCCTCCTCCCACAACCGCTTTACGTTTGGAGGTAATTTGCAATCGTTTTAGGAATTGATTAGTAGCGGCCTTTGATGGTCGCAGAGCCTGCTTCTGATTCTTAGTTTTCTTTTTAGTTATTGTGTAAGCTTTTGATCTTACATTGGTTCTTGAGTCAAAATTATTATTCACACCAAAGTCATTCTCTCGGTTATCTACAACAGTTTTATCTGCATTCACCTTAACAGAGGTACAACTTTCCACTGTCACCATCTCGCGACTAGAGAGGCTACAGTGCACTTCATCATCACTGGATGTGACAGGGCATATAATAGCCTCAAAGACAGGTAAAATCGATACAACATTCTCAACCTCGTTCTTCTCCTTTACAACAGATGTCATTTGTGCAGAGTCTCTATTTTTAGTATCGTTCGTTGTCTTTGGTGGCTTATTATCACCCATGTCAATGTACCTAGACATTTTGTCTGAGTTCTGAGTAATCAGTTCAATCTGCACAGCCTGTCGGCTTATTTTAGCATCCAAGGTCTCAAACAATTTAAAAAGGGACATAATCGAGATGTTTATGGCATTCAGCGTTATTTCCACCAGTGAGCCATGTACAATTTGTCCACCATTACCATCTGTGATTCCCACACTCGGAGCAATCTTTTTGTGTGGTGCATGTGGTGTAGGATAGACAAAGGAGGATGTCAAGTTTCTAGGGCACTGTGTATGGTGGTCAAAAAGGCTTGGGGAGCCATATAGACTACCATCATTACCCTTAGTTCTATCATTGACAATTGGAGATTCAGACAAAGCAGGGTCATCTACCACAACATTATTAATAGAATCATCCAAATTAGATTTGTTTGTAACAGTTATATTTTCCATCTCCTCCTGCATATCTTTATTCTCACCCTCGTTAGCCGCTTCATCATTAATATAATTTAGGTCGTTTTTACATGATAATACAGGATTTTGTGTAGTTAAGTCGATTAGAGGGCACTCCTCAGTTCCCTCAGAGTCACGTTGTGTTGAGCATATCTCATTTACAATAATAGTGTCCGAAATCGACACATTTGAATTCACAGAAACCACGTGCGGTGCAATTTTCCCTCCTCCCATATTTACCGGGCTCGAAGGTTGATTTTCAACACACATGGGAATAAATACATCGGAATCACCCCTTAAGGTGCAAAATCCTCGTATATCACTAGTAGAGTTCTTTCTCACAGGAGTCACAATAGGTGAACCTCCTATTTTTTTTTTTTTTAAGAATAGTAATGGGGGAGGCTTTAGGGGTTACAGGCTTAAGGTTCACAGAGGCTCTTGTAATTACAATGTTTGCTGGCATCCCAGACGTCAGCGTATATGTAATACCTTTCATTCGGCACGTTTAACAAACAAATGGTTAACAATGCAACAAATTGGATATAAGTGAAAAAGTCTTACTCCACAGTCCACAACCCGCTATACCCGCTCTAACAGCGGTAACAGCAACCTTTATAAAGCAAACTTGCAAAGCGCGTGCGCAAAGCGCGTGCATTTGCAGTAAATAGTTTCCTGTTGGCTGGGGGCGGGATTTCACCGCAGCACGTCCTATGGGTGAAGAGAAGACAAACTACCGTGAGTGCACTGATAGAGTTTGTCTAAGCAGTTGCTTAAGCAGTTGCACAGACAGTTGCCTTATGCAACCTTGGTTTGTAACAGTCACAGGAGTTCGCAAGAGTTCTCACTTGGTGCAGGCAACGGTCAATCACACTTCGTCGGTGAGTTCAGTAAATCCAGTAGCGAAGCGTCTCGCAGCGGTAACAGCAACCTTTCCAAAGCAAACTTGCAAAGCGCCATAACTTGCAAGCTTACCATAACTGACGAATTTCAGGGGGTTTTCGGTTTTACAAAGTTTTTTCACTGAATTTCATTGGTTTTTAGCAGCACAACTTAACTATAACTTCCCTTTAACAAAGTTTTTTCATTGAATTTCATAGGTTTTTATTAGTGCAACTTAACCATAACGTACCCTTAACAAAGTTTTTTCAGTGAATTTCATAGTTTTTTATGAGTCCAACTTAAGCATAACGTCCCTATAACAAAGTTTTTTCAGTGAATTTCTTTGGTTTTTATTAATGCAACTTAACCATAACATCCCCTTAACAAAGTTTTTTCATAGAATTTCATAGGTTTTTATTAGTGCATGTTATTTTCCTACAACTTACTAATGTCATACTTACCAAATACAACAATATTTGTGTCCAATCTACAAAGTGTCACCTTAAAACTCTGCCATTTCTCACCTTCTAGAATCATTTTTAACACTTCTATACACTTTCTTCAACTATTTCAACTAGTTTTGCATCCCTAGATGTCTACGAACATCTGACTTCATTGCGGACCTTCCGGACAGTGCCACATGGTGACGTGTCCAAGAACCCGTCCGCAGTTCACAATAAGGTCTGTCCTTCGCGGACAGTTCGGAACTGCATTTTCTACTGATCTAGGAACTTTCAACTTAAAAATTTCCCTTGCACAGCTCCAACACCTATTCCTACTCATCCATTAACAATCTAGTACACAGTACATACTTTCAGCAAAACTGCTATTTCTCTTTAAATGGAATCAGCTAATGCCATCCCTCCTCCCCAAGAGACACCACCACTGCTGTAATCAAGGAGCATGAGAAACACTGCCCCCTACCTTAGAAATAACAAACACGCAACATTTTCCCCTGTCCACCTGTCCCTCCATATTACTGTGTGGTGCCTCTTCCCTCATTTCCCATCCAAAAACAATAAAATTAATGTTCCTTTAAGAACCACCTTTCACAGTTAAAAAATAGAACTTCCTCCACCTCATCTTCTTTAACAAATACTATAACCACACATCCTGATGTCTGCGGGCATTGGTGTGTTATGAATAAATAAATAAATAAGGAGGGCTACAGACCATTATCGTCAATTGCAGACCCTGAAATGGCGGATAAAGGCCATTAGCACTCCTGGTTCCCAAAGCGTGAACCCAGGGTGCTAAAACATAGATTTTTCTTCCTATAGCAGGACGCCTGTGGCGTCCCACTGTAAGATGGAAGGATTATTCTTCCTACAGCGGGTCACCTTTGGCGTCCCGCTGTAGGAAGGAAAATCCTTTTCCAAGACAGCCAACATGGAAAGAGAAGGCAGGGCTCCGTACACAGCTCCTCTTCCCTTGCCATGGCAGCCTGCAAAACCCTATGAACATATTACCACAAGCACTTTTTTTCCCTTTCAAACCTAGCCTACCTTCGAATAACTTTACCACATAGCTGGTCCCAGGTAGACATAGCCACTTTAACACCATTTTTCGTCCCTAGCGGTCATGGCAAATAGCCAGATATCCGCGTCATGACCTTATGCCATGACCCAGACAATCTGGCAACTGCCCATGGCCACAGGCTATACCTCAGTCACCAAAGGTATATGACTATTTTTTGTACCTACATTATTACATTTGTCAAAAAATAAAACACGGCCACATTTGCAAAACCATGCTTTAATGTCCTGGCCAATGCTCCTCACGAGTTTGTTCGAAACCCGCCCATGTTTTATTTTTTTAAAAGTGTCAAAATATATGTACAAACAATAGTCATATAACTTAGTTCCCACTTGACAAAATCCATTCAGTCTTTACACAAACATTGAAGGTTGGGTCTATAATCTTTCTCAAAACTTTTGTCCACATTCGTCAAATAGCAACAAAGTTATAGGCCATTTAAAAATGTTGAGACCCCCCTCTAATTTCGCCCCCTCTTGAGACAATCCCACCAAACTTTAAAAAACCATTTATATCTAGATCCAAAATCGTTTTGCAAGATGTTGTGCAGATTTGTCAAATGACACCACATTTATATTCCTTTACCATATTCTGGGACCCCCCCCTCTAATATTGCCCCCTCTTGACAGAATCCCACAAAACTTTGCAAAACCATTCAGGATTAGTCCTAGAATAAAATTATAAAATTACATGCACTTTCACTGAGTGGCGCAAAAGTTATAAGCCATCCAAAAACTGCTTTTCCCCAACCCTGTAATGCAGAAATAGGTACAGTAGGACATCTGAGGTGTCAGCGAACCCCACAGGACTGCCCCAGGACATCTGGGATGTTCGCGAACACCACAGGACTTTCCCAGGGCATCTGGAGTGTTTGCGAACACCACAGGCTGTTCCAGGACATCTGGAGTGTTCGCAGACTTTCGGGGGTGAAACAACACATTATTGGCTTCTTATGGCCATATCCCATCCCATCCTCATCCTCCCCACCCCCCAGAGATTGATTGTTGAGTTTGAAAAGTGAAATGCTGCTTTTTAAAAAAAAAAATCACTGCATTGTTCGCGGACCCCAAAAAAGTCAGCGAATCCAAGATGGCGGGCGTTTCAAGAAAACAGACGCATTTCACGTTTTCTCACCATCCAATCAGCGGACGCGTCCCGGCCAATCAGAGGCCAGTCCGCTGACAGCACAGCCAATCAGAGGCCGGTCCGCGGACCAACAGGGAAGTGAGTCCGCGGACCAGACATAGATATCACTAATTTTTTTGCTTTACATTTTGGTCATTTAAAAAGAAACACGGTTTCGGGACCAAGCCGTTACTCCTGTCGCAAATTTGGTGTAAATCCGTCCAGCGGTTTGGGCTGTAGGCGTGAGCAAAGTTTTTTCCCTTTATGTCTATGGGAAAAAAAGACATTTGGGACCCCCCTATAACTTTGCCCCCCCTGGACCAAACCTCACCAAACTTAAAAATTCAGAGTGGGCCATATACCTTTTTCAAAGTTTGGTGAGGATTCGTCCAGGGGGAGCGAAGTTATAAGCCGCCCAAAAAGTGCTCTTCCTATGGAAACAGCAACTTAACCATAACTCCCGTGGCCATGTAATAATAGACTGCAGGCAGTGCTACCAAGGTACATATAAGCATAGGAACTCTGGATATTCCATATCGTGTTTTAGAAAACTGGGATCTCATGAGTAGGAAGCCTGAAGTGGGTCGCAGTTAACAAACATTTGCTGACGAGCAAGAAAGAATCAAGGAGGCTTGTCTGGCCCAGTGTCAAGAAGGCCTGTGCAGCCGAGAACTGATTGTCTTTTCAAAGGATACAATGAATACAAGAGACAAGCCAAGCTACTGCCAAAGGGCAGCTGAGAGACAATGAGTGCTGAGTTTTATTTGTTTTAATACCATTTAATATTGAATTTAAAGCTCGAATCATGGTCTTCAGACATGTGACCTAGATGGAAATATACTCCAGCAGATGACGTCGAGACGATAAGATGTGAGTATACCCATACTCCCATTTTAATCCCAAGAGTTTTAGGAGCCTGCAATGCCATGTTCAAATGCTAATTGATGACAGAAAGTAAGAGTGATGATAGATGTTGGGCTAATTGGGTGGGGAGGTGTGCTCAAGACCAGCTTGTGCTCTGCTAGCGAGTGGAATATTCCAGAAGGTTACACGCTTGCCAACCAATGATAAAGTGCCATGTAACAAAGAGCTCTATAGTTTGTGAACTAATAGATGATTGTGTATTTTATGACAATGAAGATGACTTGCACTGAAGGAGGGCTTAGTTGCCCATCTGATAGTAGAGACCCAATCACAACATGAAACCCCAGAGAAAGTATATATAGATGTTTCCCATTACCCAACCACAGCCCGACATATGTTTTTACAATTTGCCACGTGGCATGACGTCAATGATAACGTGTTTTTACGATAAAAGAGTGTTTTTTATGAAAATCTTTGAGCTTGATACTGTTGACATCTGTAGATGTCCGTTGTACTCTCTGTTTTAGATAATTGTTAATAAAACAGCGTACCTTTTGCCAACTTCCTGAGTCGACCTTATTATTGATGTTTGAGTAATTTCTGCATCCCAATCCTTCCCATAAGAGTGCCACCTCATCTTAAAGAGCCCCTCAAGTTCTTTGCGGACTACAAATCCCATGATCCCTCACCGTTGGCTCTGCTGTGCACGGCTGAGTGGAATTTTAGTTGAAAACATCTGGAGAGTCAAACGTTGCAGACAGAAACATTTTGTGTGGACCGAAATGTTAAAGGAACATTGGGAAAGGCAAAAAGAGAGTGCTTGTCAATATAAATATCCAGTAGCAATAGTTCAAATATAGCAAAAGCAGTGAATGCAGGATTCATTTTGAAGGCAGATTGTCTTGACTTCATTCGTGGAGTGCCTTTTCTAATTTGAAGCCGGTAACCAAACTGTTGCAGGGCACACATAGAGGTGATATGCAAGTTGATTTATGTTCCATTTTACTTACAAAGTAACATACTTTCTCCAAAACATATGTTCTTCAATATCAGAAGTTACATCACCTTGAATTTCCTGTTTTTTTCAGTTTTTGTCATGCACAGTAACCATTTGGATTTTTGGGATATTTTTTGACTAAGGGAGAAAAAAGATAATTGTTGAAAAGAGTAATGGAGCAAAGAAAGGTTCCACACCACTGGGAGGCCGGGTCACATTTATATGAGTCTACTGTAAGGTTCCCCCACCTAGGGTGCACTGCCACCCCTTTCTGTTGATGTCATCAAGGGGTCATCACAATCTTAAACCTTCATCTATGTTTGACTTTCTGCTGTCAATTGCCTACTGAGTATTAGTCCCATATTTGGGATTCCACTGTCAATTCGTTGTTCACAGCTACGCTCTGTGTCTCTATGAGGTGCCCCGCTGCACTTTGGTATTGAGGTAATAACACCCACCAGGGCAGAACATCCCTGTGGTAATGGCCCGTCTGCCCGAGTTGGTGTCCTTAATGAGGACAGTGTGGCACTGTTACCCAGTGGGATGCCATAGCTGATGTTATCATCCTTTCAGTTAAAATAAAGATATAACCGTGGTGGTAGTTAGGCATAAGACAAAAATGAAGCAATTCTCTGGACGTATGTCCTGGTGGTCAGAGAAGGTGGCATTGTTCAGGCATGGAACAAGTGAGCTGCGGGGTGAAAGCAAAGGAAATGGTCCAAAGGGAGCCCAACAGGATCAGAGGGTGTCACGAGATTGGATGATGGAGGCTGGCAGTAAGGACAGTCAGCTTGTGCATTTGGTTTGGGGGTGCGGGCAGGTGGGAAGGAGCAGCAGATGAGCAAGTATAATGGTAAAGGTAGTGCTGCGTGAGTGCTCAGTCAAGCTGAGTGTGAGAGAATGCAGGCTCGTACTTGCGGAAAAGAATCCCACGCTCTATCACACCTGATTGACTGAGTACACTTACAAAAGTGCTAATGTCATGTCTACGGTGGAAGGGAAGACTTTTTCCAAATTGTTGGTGTCCCGTGAGTGTCCCATTACAAGACTCCTATTTGACTCAAACTTCAGTCAAACATCATGTGTTGAAGCTTCCAATATTGCGCCATTGTATGTTATGTTATGTTACTTTGCATTTATATAGCGCCTTATGTACCATTGGTATGATCTCAAGGCGCTGGTAGGTTGAACGCCCTCGGGAACTGGAGTTCAAGTCAGTAGAGAGAGAAAGAGAGTCATAAGTTGCGTGTGTACACTGGATATGTGTGCAGCAGGTGTGGGACTCGTATGATAGCTGCTTCTTAGCGGTAGGTGTGGTGGTTGGGAGATCATGAGTATGTGTGTGTTCTGGCAGGGTGATACCAGACTGATTCTGACTGCGTTAGGCCTGAGGAGAATGCCTAGGCTGGCGGGTGAGCAACCAGCTGTTTTAGTTCCGATGATGTGGAGTATGTGTCAGGAGTTGGTATGAGAACAGCTATACCGAATGTGTCATAGTATCGCTGTGTTCTAGTTGAGTGGTGGTGTATAGAAGAGAGTGAGTGTGCTGATGTGATATGGTGGTTTTCAGTAGGTGCTTGAGATCGTGCGCTTTCATGTTCGATGCCTTCCGTGTGCTGAAACCGTTTTGTGCGCTCCAACCGTTTCGTGCGCTCCAATCGTTTCGTGCACTTCGACCCTTCTTGCACAATGTCCATTCCATACCCTCTATCTGTTCCATGCATTCCATCCGTCGCATGTACTCCCTCAGTTCTATGCACTCCATCTGTTCAATCTGTTCCATGCATTCCATCCGTCGCATGTTATCCCTCAGTTCTATGCCCTCCATCTGTTCAATCAGTTCCATGCAATCCGCTCCACGCTATGCACTCCATCCGCTCCACCGGTCCCACGCACTCCACCCGTCCCACGCACTCCATCCGTCCCACGCACTCCATCCATCCCACGCACTCCATCCGTCCCACGCACTTGATTAATCTAGTCCATTTGTTCCTTTCATTCCATGCACTTGGTCATTTCATGCCATTCATCCATTCCATGCACCCGATCTATTCCGTGCACTCCATCCGTATCATGTACCCCTCCTTTCGATCCTCTCGTCCACTTCATTCCATTTGTCCACTTTGTTCCTCTCCTCCATTTCATTTATTTCATCCATTTCATTTTATTACCAAACCACACATTTGAGTGAGAGAAAACATGTATTCGGAAAACATAATCCATTGACATACAATGAAAAAACTCCAACATATACACAATGCAACCGACAATGCGCAACAAAAATAAAACACATACAAATTTAACTTCATTATTATACACTTTTCTCCCACTCGTTTGATGATTCTGGTGTATGTAATGTGTTGTCCTTTGTGTACGCTGGTGTCCTCCATAATCTTTTGGAAGTCTAGTACCTCCCCCTCTTGCCATATGTCTCCCAGTGTTGCGAGGCCCACTGGTTCCCAAAATTTACAGATCCCCTTTATCATTTGCTCGTCCTCTCTGCATAGCGCCACGAGTGGTACCTGCGGGGAGCATGGGGTTGGGTTCCCACTACTTGGCACGCTTTGCGCCATGTTTTCCAACCTAGTTCAAGCAATCTCGCTTGTCCTTGCACCTCTAGTCTAGGTAGCCATATCAGTTCTTTTAGAAAGAATGGGACACAGTCCCTACTTAGCAATCTGGCTTCTGCCGTTTCTTCTTCCGACAACCATCTGGCCACGTACTGAAGCTGCCCTGCCAGGTGGTGCATCTCAAAATTTGGCAGGTTTATGCCCCCTCTGTCTCTTGCAATTTCCATAGGGCCACCCTGTTTCTGGTATTATGCCATATGAAGCCCCTACATAAGCTCTGGAGTTTCATGGGGAGCATATATGGGATATTCGTGAAGAAGTGTAGCAGCCTGGGCAGGACCACCATCTTGAGCAAGGCTGCCCTACCCACCATGGCCAGGGGGAGTTTCGCCCAGAACCCCATGCTATTCTTGATGCCTTCCATTGCCCTCTCCGTGTTGTATTTATATTCGTCTGCTGTCGTATGATATACATTAATCCCCAAGTATCTGAATGTTCTAGTCTGCCAGGGTGTCTGCAGGATAGGTAGGTTCCCCAGTTGGACCCCCCTATATCTCCCCAGGGGGAACATGCATGACTTTTTGGTGTTTACTGCTATGCCCGAGAGGGTCGCAGAATGCTCCATCACTTCCAGAACATAGCGTGAGTTTTCCTCTGGGAAGTGCAGGTATAGCAACATACCATCAGCGTACAATGATATTAAGTGTGGTCCCCCCTTCGAGTGGACCCCTATCTCTCTGTACTGCTGTCTGAGACAGATCGCTAATGGTTCTAATGCGAGGATATATAGCATAGGGGACCAGGGGCAGCCCTGTCTTGTGCCCCTGCTAAGTTGCCATTTATATGAAATTATCACACCCGTTTTGACCCTAGCTGTTGGGGAGCTATATACCATCTTTACCCATCTCAGATACCCTGGTCCCATCCCGTATTCTTTCAAGGCCGCTCTCATCAAAGGCCATCTCACAGAGTCAAAGGCTTGCATCCAGCGAGACTATTGGCATTTCGCTAGGGTCACTCTCTGTCTGTTCTTTGATATGGTGAGTCTCCTGTGGTTGTCGGATATATTCCTGCCCGGGACATAGCCAGTTTGATCAGGGTGTATGAGTTTGTTAATTACCCTTTTAAGTCTGTTTGCCAACACTGCCGTAAGAATTTTGCTATCTTGGTTTAACATAGGTAGGGGTCTGTACGACTCGCTGTGCTTGTCTTACTGGGTTTGAGGAGCGGAATAATCACCGCCTCCCTTAGGGATTCCGGCAATCTCCCTCTCTCGAACGGCTCGTTTAGCATAGCCAGCTGCGGGGGGGAGCACTTCCCGACTTTACCTTTTTTTGTAAAATTTGCTGGGGAGCCCATCCGACCCCGGGGCTTTGCGAGTGGTTAGGTGCAGTTCCACTGTCTCTAGTTCCTCTATTGTGATTGGGGTCTCCAGGTTCTCCCTTTCTTCCTCGTTTAATTTGGGTAGTCCTATGTCTTCCAGTGTCTCCTGAATCTCCCATTCTGCTACCTCCCCTGTGTCTTCATAAAGGCATTTGTAGAACCTGAGGAACCCCTCGTTCACCCCCTCTTGGGTGTTCCAGATCTGGCCTTCTTCTCCCGATATCTCCCTGACTACTGGTCTCGGTAACTCGTTTTTATATAACCATGCTAGCAGCCTCCCTGGTTTATCCCGCCTGCAAGTTGCCTTTCAATATATTTTTTATAGTTCAGTTTGCATAGTCTTTCCCAGAGCCCCCTGCTAGCTTGTTGTAGTTGGCTCACTTGTTCGGCGTCCCCCTGTGAGATGCCTTCCCTATGCATTATTCCTTCTAATTTCTTCTCTATCTCTTGTAGCTCTCGCTCTATGCCCCCTTGTAGCCCTCTGGATTTGGACATGGCCGCCCCTGTTACTACCACCTTAAACGCCTGCCATATGGTTTCTTATGAATTCACGCTCCCTGTGTTAGTATCAAAATACCCAATTATCTCCTCCCTTAAATCCTCTCGGACTGCCGAGTCCTGCAGGGCCTCCGCTCTCAGCCTCCATGTCGGAATTCTTGCTCTGGGGGGCTGATGTCGCCACTCCAGGACTAGGGGGTAGTGATCCGATAGTGTTCTAGCCTTATATTCTGAGCCCATCATTTCCCTTACGAGGTCTGAGGCAACGAACATATAGGGCCTCATCACGAGTCTGGCGGTAACCCTTAAATGCGGCGGTAGCGCTATTACCCCTGCATTTAAGGGTCCGCCAGATGATGGCTTTGGCAGATTTCCACCTCAGCTCTGAGCTGGGGGAAATCTGCAGCAAAATTGCCAATTTTCAGCGCGATTACCGCCAGTGGGAAATCCGCTGGCGGTAATAGCGTGAATTTTCCCCATTGGGCCCAATGGGGAATGAAGATATCCCGAATGGGCCCAATGGGGAATGGGCAATAACCCCCTGCCAAACCCGTGATCCGGCGCTAATAGCGCCGGGGGGTTTGGCGGTAGGGCTATTAGCGCAAGCGCTAATAGTGCCGGCACTACCACCCAACTCGTGATGAAGCCCTAGTCTAGTCTCGTATATAGGTTGTGTGTGGTGGTGTAGTGTGAATATCATTCGGATGTTGCTGTCTCCATATGTCCTCTAGCTCGAAGTCTCTCAGCAGGGCCTGTAATGATTTTGGAGCGGGGGTGGGTTTGTCTAGTTTCGTATCTGACCTGTCCATTTTAGGATGTAGCGTGCAGTTGAAGTCTCCTCCCCATATAATCACGCCTCCCATGAGGGGGCTGATTTTGCTATATAGTGTCCTGAAGTAGGCCGCCGTTTCATGCTTGGGGGTGTACGTATTTATGATACTCAATTCTCTGTTCTCCAACAGCCCTCGCATCAATATCATCCTTCCATCTGGCTCCGCGGTGGCCTGAAGCATCTGGAATGGCACATGAGGTGCCACCCAGGTAACCACCCCCATAGCGTAAGCTGAATATGTTGCTGCCATGGTGGTCCCTCTCCATTTTTTCTTGACCACCTCTAGTTTCTCTTTGGTGAGGTGGGTTTCTTGCAGTAATGCTATGTCCACTTTTTGCCTTCTCAGATACATCATTACTTTGTTCCCCTTCAGGTAACTGTTAAGGCCTCTCACATTCCACGTTACAATTCTAAGACCTCCCATTGTCATCTGTAATTTATCCCTCCTCTCTCCCTCTCTGTTCCTCTCTCTGACCTTGTTTGGCATGAATGTGGGCTTGCTCCCCTTCCCTTTACAACAATAACTCCCCAACTAACCCCCCTGCCCCATCTTCCTCAACTATATTCACTGCACACATCCCCTCTCCTCCGTTCTCCCTACCCGTCCCCAACTGATGCCCAGCTCCATCCCTGGATCTCAGGCTCTCCCGCATTTGGTCCTATCTCGGTGTGCCGAAATCAGAAACCCTGCAGGGTGTTACTGGTCTATCCGTAACCAAACTAATATATACTTGGGGGTGTGAGAGCAAGTTCCATGAGTATCTCCCAACTGTCTTTGCCCTGTCTTATATTCTAGTCCCAGTGTCTGAGTCTGCAGCACCATAGGTACTGCAGCCTCTATTCTACTTATCTGCGCCGTCTTCTTTCTGGATACCGGTTTCCGATGGGCAGCTCTGTGTGTCCAGCCACTCTGACACATCCTCTGGGGTGTCGAAGAACAGTGTTCTATTTTTGTGGTACACCTTCAGTTTAGCCGGATATATTAGCATGTACTTGTAGCCTGCTTCCCGCAATCTTCTTTTGACTGCTCCATAGTTCATACAACGTCTTTGTACCAACAGTGTGTAGTCCGGGTATGCTGTGATGTTCGCCGATGCCCTTTGTATCGTGCATCCTTTCCAGAAGTGTTCCAGGATTCATTCCCTGTCTCGATAGTTCAGGATTTTGGCAATTATTGGTCTCGGGGGGCACCTTATTAGGGCCCTATGCACTCGTTCCACCATAAATCCTTGAATTAGCACCCCTCCTGTTATTTCTTGCAGCAGCATCGTTTCAATATAAAACATGGGGTTCGATCCCTCTGCTCCTTCCGGTAATCCCACGATGCATACGTTGTTTCTCCGGGCGCGTCCCTCTGCTTCTTCTCCCCTGTTTTTCCAGATTGCTCATGCGTTGTTCCAGGATGTGGATCTCCGATGTGTGGGACGTGCATGCAGATGTGTTTGTGGGCCACCTCCTTTTCCAGTTCGCCTGTATGTTCTGCTAGTGTTCTGACATCTTGCCTGAAGTGATTCACCTCTTCCTGTACTGCGCCAACTTTAAGTTCCAATGCCACCTTCAGTTCGACCATGGCTGATTCCAATTTGGTTTCCCACGCTAGTTTCAGGTCTGCAATCGCTTCTAGGATCTGCTGGTCTTTGCTCACTGTGATGGTGTCTGGGGCAGGAGTCTTCTGCTTGCTCCTAGCACCTTCTGCCTTTTGCGGTGTTCTTGCATATTCTTCCCGCGTGGGTTGTTTTCCCTTTGCCTTGGTCTGTTTGTTTGCCATCTCGGTTTTACCATGTGCTTCCCTTTGGGCACTCAGGAGTGTGGTCCTCAACGCCTCAGGGCTAGTCCGTTCCAGCTACGATGCTTGAGGGGAGCTATGGTGGAAGTCCTCATATTCTGTTAGCGTTATGTCACAAATGGGTTATGTCCTCCCATGTCCCTGGCCGCTGCTATTTCTTGTTATTTTTGTGACCCACTCTTGTTGGGTCATATCGCTATCTGCACGCCAAAGGGCCTGTGGGTCTGTTTTGGTGCAATTGTGGATAATGCCTACACAGGATGTTCGGATCCGTCACCCTGTGCAGTTGATCCAATGCGTCTCTGCGGGACTCGGTCCTTGCTCTGCTCTGTTGCACTGGAACCCTGGTGAATACTTTGTTTTGTACGGTGGCAGAGCCCTATCATGTCTTCATATTCCGCCTCAGCGCTGCCTCACCAGCTTTCGTGCAGTCACACTGACCCCAGCCTTGTCAGTACATGAAGCGTCCCTGTGGCCATTGTAAAGTGACTCTGGGGAGAGTTTTGTTTACCACAGTGTCAGTGACCTCTCCTCCTTTCATGTTCGGCCTGAGCGCGGCCTCCTCAGTTTGCCAGAAGTCCCAATTGTCATCAGCCTTGCATGTATACGTAATGTTCTGGCGGCCGTGTTGTTGCCACAATGCATCCACAGACTATGTACCTGTACTCCACACAGTTGTGGTTCACCTGCTCTCATGACACTTATTTGACATCTCCAGGGATGCTGTGCCTCTTACGCTGGGTGATTCAGAGCCAGCGTTGAAAGACTCTGTTTCAGGCCCTCCCCGAAATGTGGGTTCTCATGCACCTTCTCCCAACAGCTTGCACCTCAATCAGTGTATCTCTCCTTCCTTCGACCGCTACTTGTTCCGGCTGAAAAGGCTCATTCATGTGATTACACCGCACGGGCCAGGTTCATATAGTTGTCCATCTCGTGGTATCTGTCAGCAAGCAGCTTGCTGTTGGTAGTATGTCAATCCCTGTATCTACCCAGCAGGGGCCAGTCACTAGTTTCCTCCTTCCAGTCCGTACCCTTTACAAACACTCTGCAACTTTCTTAGTTTATCAGTTCCCCAGCGGGATGATGCGTTGCAGGAAATAGCCCTTACAGCCGTGCGCAAACTCGCAGAGGCTCTGTGTAATGCTCCTTTGGGACACGCCGGGGCACTTCCCACTTATCTCTCATCACCGGGGGGAGGGCCGGACCTTACGCCGGGGATACGCACAGCACTTGTCATGTACTAACTGTTGCACTGCATGATGTGGGATCACACTAACGTCCTTCTCCTCACTTCCTCTCTCTTCTGGGCCCACCGATCTTCAGCAGCACTCGTCCACTGCTAGCTATTATGGCACACGCTACAGCACTTCTGTCCCTCGCCTGCGACCCTCCTTCTCGTCAGGATTGTGCCGTCTTCACAGGACTTTTGGGCTCTCCGCTCAATCCTTTTGTCTTCCTGATTATACGGGTGCCATTTTGGATCGTGGCACGTCCGTCAGTCTTGGCGTTTCGCTCCTTATATCTTTACTCGCAGCGGGTCTCCTTGCTCCACATTCTAGTCGGGTGTGCCTGGGATGTTTAGTATCCCGATCCTCAGTTTGTGGGCTGCTTATCCATCAAGTCACTCGTTTATTAGTCGGATCACGTAGGATCAGGCAGGCACTGTCTCAGAAACCGACCACAAAAGTGATGGGTGGAAGGTTTCGAATGAATCTAAGCCACTGGCAATTGCTCTGGGCAACCTTCCACACCACCGTTTTTTAGCCCGTCTGCGCCATTGCAAAAGGGGACCAGCCATGTGCAAATCAGTCAGCAGCTGCCGCCACATCAGGCAGCAGCCCAGCCCGAACTGCTAGGCCAGGTCCCCTCTGCACAGAAAACCAAGCAACCCCAGACATGTTTCGGCCTTGTTGGACCTCCTCAGTGAGGTGCAGCCCGGTTCCCTGTGGCGCAGCGAGCAAGGGACCCACGTCTGGGCATACCCTCTCTCACAAGGAGAAACAAACTGACCACAAAAGTGATGGGTGGAAGGTTTCGAATGAATCTAAGCCACTGGCAATTGCTCTGGGCAACCTTCCACACCACCGTTTTTTAGCCCGTCTGCGCCATTGCAAAAGGGGACCAGCCATGTGCAAATCAGTCAGCAGCTGCTGCCACATCAGGCAGCAGCCCAGCCCGAACTGCTAGGCCAGGTCCCCTCTGCACAGAAAACCAAGCAACCCCAGACATGTTTCGGCCTTGTTGGACCTCCTCAGTGAGGTGCAGCCCGGTTCCCTGTGGCGCAGCGAGCAAGGGACCCACGTCTGGGCATACCCTCTCTCACAAGGAGAAACAAACTGACCACAAAAGTGATGGGTGGAAGGTTTCGAATGAATCTAAGCCACTGGCAATTGCTCTGGGCAACCTTCCACACCACCGTTTTTTAGCCTGTCTGCGCCATTGCAAAAGGGGACCAGCCATGTGCAAATCAGTCAGCAGCTGCCGCCACATCAGGCAGCAGCCCAGCCCGAACTGCTAGGCCAGGTCCCCTCTGCACAGAAAACCAAGCAACCCCAGACATGTTTCGGCCTTGTTGGACCTCCTCAGTGAGGTGCAGCCCGGTTCCCTGTGGCGCAGCGAGCAAGGGACCCACGTCTGGGCATACCCTCTCTCACAAGGAGAAACAAACTGACCACAAAAGTGATGGGTGGAAGGTTTCGAATGAATCTAAGCCACTGGCAATTGCTCTGGGCAACCTTCCACACCACCGTTTTTTAGCCAAATGAGAGTATTTTTCTTTTAACTGTGGCACATTCACCATCAGTACTGGCAAATAAAGCAGCCATTGCCAAAGTACTGGTGGAGACTTGCCTCCTCTCTTGTTCTTTTAGTTCTTTAGTTACAAATATGCAAATCGTCAACACCACAACTACTAACAAACAAGTAAATAAGCAGTTGGTGCTTCAAGTATAATCAAACAGAGAATGCATGCAGTTAAGAAATTACACATTGGTGTTTTTTTCTATTTTTCTTAATCTATCCACTATTAGATAGGCAGCCCACCAACACTAGAAATGGATAGTGGTATAGATTGGCAGGGCTAGATAGAACTTTCTCTGTCCACCTTTTCTCTCTTTTACAAACTGCTAATTGTCACGGCTAGATAGAACTTTCTCTGCCCCCCTTTTCTCTCTTCCACCACCAACTGCTGAGTAGTCTCAAAGCTACAATTAGCTGAAGAATACATCTCTTCTAGGCATCCGACAGGTAGTAACTAGTTGTTTCTGCTTTCATCACAGCAGAGACATTTCAGAATATTCAACCACTGAGGGGCATTATATATGTTCCTCACATATAGACAATCAGCCTTGTAGGCGGTATGCACCCCAAATCCAGTCTATCCCACAATGTTTGGTGTACCAGTGGTTTAGCCTTTTCCCCTGGCGCCCAGGTCAATGCACCCACACATGTGAGGTACCATTTTTTTTTGGGATACCTTTGGGAATGTGGGAAGGTAAGCCATGTGTTGTTTTCTCTTGGTTGTGATCACGATTTCATATATTTCCTACTGCGTTTTTTACACAATCCTTTCATTTCCTAAATGTGCCCTACATTTAGTCACTGCTTTAGGCACTATATGCTTTTGTGACCTTTGCAAGTCGCCTACCTTTCAAACGATCAGCCTTTGTACTTTTAAAAAATGTATGGTTGGCATTCTTCACCACATTAGTTTTTATTATTTTCAAATCCTCGTGATATCAGTTTAGGCCATCAGCATACAAATACTGTGTGCAATTGCCTGGTTTTTGGCTCGGGAATCGCTTGTTTTGTGAAACATTATGAAAAATTTGCTATTTTCTAACTAGAAGAAGAGTCGGGGGAATGTTGCAGTGAATTGCTTTTCTGAATATTCATGGAAGCCATTACCTTACAAGTGTCACTTTTCCGATTTTATACCAAACTATTGGAATTATGAGTACATAGTTGTTGCCTAACCTGCGCAAATGACCCCTTCCTGAACTTGGAATTGTGTCTACTTTTCAGAAATGTATGCCTTTCCCACTGAGCTTTCGTATCATCCTCTTCCATTCCATGCAATCATGTCCTTCTAAAAAAATACTATTGCATCATTATATTCACACATTAAGTACAATCCAAAAATGAGGTTGAGCTAAGGTAGTTTTAATGTGTGTTTTATGTTATATTAGTTTTAGTGTTTTTTTTTGTTTGTTTAATAACAGGTTGAACCTTAACATAGGGATTTCCAGCGTTTTATAGACTTTAACATTTTATAGTTTAAAATGTTCACTTTTTTTAAAGCTTTTTTGTCATATTATAGGGCGGCTATAGCCTCCTCATAGTTAAGGTGAGTCTTACTCCTCTAAGGTCCCATTACAATTCTATTGTTAATAACTCTTGATTCGAGTAACAGATTTGACTGAAATTCCAAAGGTGAGTAGGGATTTGCACCCCACCTCCCTCCAGACTGCAAAGTTTCATAAAGATACATTAAAAAATAAGAAAGTTATTAAGAAGACAAAACGTTTTTTTTTTCCAAAGTTGCGGCCGACTTGTCATTCATTTTCCTATAGACAAACATGGTCAATTATTATCAAAGCGCACAGCCCAAAACCGCTGGACCGATTTCGACCAGGTCTGAAACAACTTGGGCACAAAGCGTTCACTAGTGAGCCATGATTGGTTTCGGGTTATTCTGTGCAGTAGTTTTTTAAATATTTGACAGAGAAGGGGGTGCCCCTTTCTCAAAAATAAATAGCCATATCTCAGAGATTTCCCCCAAACCGGGTGTTTTTAGAAATGAAACAGTCACCACCGTGTTTTTCTCTCGATGCGAAAGACAACTGCTGCTATAGCCGAGGATACCGGGGGATGAAAAGTAGTTAAAAAACTATTTGCAGGTTAAAAGTATTGCAAATTACTTTAGTCTAGAGGTGGGAAGGTTGCTGGAGGACACCAAGATGAATGTGGGTGTTATAGGAGGTCCAGGGACTGAGTTTTCAACACAAAGCTTTCTGTATCCACGGGTTTAGACTCGAATAGCCGACATCTCAAAGCAAACTCCGTCACAGAAACAGTGTGTGTTGTGGGGGGAAAGGGAGATAGCAGGGGAGGTTAAGAGGCCATCTGGGGAGGTGAGGAGGCCATCTGGGGAGTTGAGGGAGCTGGCACAGATGAGTTGGGCACTTGTTGAAGGCCCGGGGGAGCAGGACAGCATTTTGTTTTGTGGCCATTGTTCCAATATTCACAGCTATATTCAAGGCTATACAGGACTACAGATAGCCGTGGGTATCAGTAGTTCCTTGCCGTGGCTATAGATTTTGGGGTGTTTTATTTCTTTTTAAACATTATTTATTTAGGTATAGTGATATTGGGGTGAAAAATCACTGGCCATGGCTAAAGGCCATGGTCAGTGACAAGGAAGGTATTTGGGAGTATTATCTATTTTGGCTGTGTGTTTTCAGACTCTCACTTGTGACACTGTGGCGAAAAAAAAAGAAAATTGTTTTAAAAGATCAATAGAATAAGGAGCCACCCTACTCTAGTTTTAGAAGTACCATCCATTGTATTTTAGCCTCTGTATTCTCAGCCATGCTGTTATATCTTGAGTAATTTTGTAAATCTATACATATGTATCAAACCCAATGTGGGCCTTTAACAATTTGTAAACATGTCTATAAAAAAGTTAATGAAATCTAGCCGCAGCTATGCCCATTATTTTAATGTATTTCTGTATTTATATGGGTTAAGTACTCCTTAAAAGGACTGTTTGGGGTACACAGAGTGTAGTATTTTAGCACATTTGGAGCACTGTTTTGATGTTGTGAAGGAACATCACGTTTACTTCATCAGTTAGGTGTACACCATCATGTATATAGAAATTGCCAATGTAGAACTGTATGTTGTTTGAAATCCTTAGGGCCTAATTCACAGAAGCATTTTATAATGGCAAAACCCCATTGGAAAACGCTCTAGGCCCTTAATTGGTTGTGGTCTCATGAATGCTGAAACTACTTTATTAACATTTCTCCACGACTTTTCAATTTTACCATTAAATCTGGTGGTCCACCTCCTTTTTTGCAACTAAGTCAGATTGGAAAAGATAAAGATGGTGTGAGGAAAAAGTTCCATTAGTGTTCCAATGTCTTGTTTCATCATTAAAGTAAGGGACACACCTTGTAAATTCCCCAAATCATTGCCTCCACAATGAATTAGTATGACATCTGGCTGCCCTGTTCTTTTCAGTCTGAACAATTTTGGAAAAACCAGGAACCAATGCATTCCCCGCAATCCAAACCATTTAATTGTAAAATCTCTGAAACCTAGGTCCATGTTATTATTTACTTTTTCACAAAAAGTTCGTCACCAAAACAGCCAACTCTCTCCGATCAGCCACACAGTTTTCAAACCAGTCATATCATCTTCAGTTTTTTTTTCTGTTTCCAGGAAAATTATTCGTAGTTTGAATTTCTACTTATTTGTATGATTAGGGTATGCCTGATGTGTGTTTTGGTGTTTGTAATTGGTTGTTGTTACTGTTGCAATTCTGTATTTGCCTGTAATAGGTTAACACTCAAAATATGTTGGCCATTTTAGTATTTTGGTTAGTAAATATAGTCCTTTTTTGTGGTTTTGATTTTAAAAACTATAAAAACTATCAATGTATGCAGTTATGTCCTTCTGATTGTAGATCTTTATGCACTATAGCCTCATTGTTTTTGTCCAACCCACCCATTCCTGTTTTTGAACCTTTTCCACCCTACCTAACCATAATTTTCTTCATCCTAACTACTATGTATACTTTATCATCATCTACTTTAAATAACTCCATGAGCAGTCATGTATTGTATTGTCACCCTTTATGTACCATTGTATCACTACTGTCTCTTTTGTCATTTATATTGCATATTCAGATTTTCTTTTTTTTAAAGAATCCTCATAGCTGCGGCTATAATAAAGGGGAGTAATTGGTGTATTGAGGATTGCACCTAGCATCAGCAATGACTAGGGTGTTGACCTGCGGCACACTGTGCAGCTGCAGCTATATGCGGGCAAATGGCATGTCGTGTGTTTCCGAACGTGTGGTAGCCGTGGCTATCTGACATTTTGGGTGGAGTAGCATCATAGATGCATTGAGTGTTTTGGGGGATTGTAAGAGACCAGGGGAGTGGAGAGGAACATGAGGAGTGGGCGGGGGGGATCGAGGGGGGTATGGCAGGCATTTTAGGGACACTTTTCTGGAGTTTGTGGGAGTGTAAATACATTTTTCTATTCATAATTCTTTTTCTGTGTAGCCATGGCTAACTACAAACAGCCTTGAAGGGGCTTTTCAATAACCATTTCTATAAAAAGCATGTGCATAGGCACATCAACGCTTTTCATCATTTTATTAGTTGCACCTGAAGGCGCTGCTATGGTTATAGCCGTGTCTATTAAACCATATATTTTATGTACAATAATCCTATTGCTAGGTGGATGATACAGCACAGAATTTCATACAAGTGTTATTTTATGTGCTAAGGTGTTCCCTTATTTTATTTGACGCTTTGAAGGTTAGCCTAGTTTGTTTTTGAGTTTGCAAAAAATGTACATGTAGCCGCGGGTACAAAGTAAGATCTGAGGATGTGAAAGATGCTGGGTGGGGTAAAAAATGTTTGTGTGAGTTTGATTGTTTGTCATTGCTTGTTGTTACTGTTCTATTTTGTAGCTCTTTGTGATTGGTTGTAGTGGAAATGTGTCATCCATGTTAGTTTTATTGGTACATAGTCCTCTTTTCTGGTATTCATTTTGGAAGGTATAAAAGCCACCATTTTCTGCAGTTGTATCCTTTTGATTCCCGAACTCTCACTGTGCACATGGCAGGAGTATGGCTGATGTGAAAGTACGTGTTAATAAATATTTATATTTTTGAAGATTCATTTGCTTTGCTGTGTGTGATAGTTATATTAACCACTGCTATCAGGTGGTGTTCATTATCATTTTCTTTGTCTGCTCTGATTGTGTGGCAAGTATTTTTTAATATAATTTTTAACTTTCACTAATATGGACCCACAAAATTAGATGTGTCAGTCATTAGCTTTTATATGCAAGCATTTCGTTTTTGTATTCATGTTAGTGATTTGTAACTGTGGATTTGGGGTATTTAGGGAGAGTCTTGCTGCGACTGGGTTTTAGATCAGTGCATCTGTGTAGTTGTGAAAAGTGTCGCATAGGAAGTGCAGTTGGAGTGAGCCCCCTACTCCATTAATAGGTAATCATTCGAATGGCACTTCTCAGAATGCGCCATTCATTTTTTTATTACTGATTATGCCCTCTGGTTTACAAGTGTTTCGGCCTAAGTCTTTGAAAAATGTCAAAATTCAGAAGACAATAACATTTTTCACAATGACAGAACAAAGAACAAAACAGGAGACAGAAGAAAAAAGCAAAAGAAAATGTGTGTAAGTATCATGAGCAATAGCTATGAAAATAACATGTATCACAATTAATGTTTGCATCGTTCATTTAGCAATTATAAGACTGGATTCCAAACATTTGTTGATTCAAAAATGGTACTCAACCCAAGAATGCGTGAGTTTGGCTTCTTGCAATTGAGTAAGGTAATTTTCATCGGTACAGTCTATCTTTCTTCTGTCATTGTCAAAAATGGTATTGTCTCTTTTGTCATTCATATTGCATACACAGTTTAAAAAACTGAAAACAATCCAATAGCCGCAGCTACATAAAAAAGGGGTGTCATTGGTGTATTGAGGATCACGCTTAGGGACAGCAACGACTATGGATGTTTACCTGTGGCAATCCCACATCACCCACCGGTGCTGGGTTGTTACCCGTGGGTATAAGTGGCGCTTTGTGCAGCTGTAGATAATAAGCAGCTACCGGCATGTATTGCATTTTGTAGCCATGGCTTTAAAAATGTATTAAAAAAAGATATATAAATATATGTGTGAGTAGTCATTTTGTAACATTGTTATAAGATATATTGAGCATACTTTTTGTAAAGCGTTTATTGTAACATTTTCAATACTTTTAATTGATTATTACCTATACATGTAACGACTTTAAACAGGCAAATAAATATGCAAACAAATTTTGCTGAAATCAGGTTTATTGGGGGTAATGTAGTTGGGGGTTTTCTTTTTCTTTTACTTTGAACACATCATACATCTTCTTCCTTAGCCCAATTATCTGGATTATTACTGTCCATTATTGATTAATGTCTTAAACTGTTCCCTGCACAATGAATAAGAATAATAATGTCTGGATGACACTGTGTCACCAAAGTAGCACAAAGAGGTACCAAATCCAGCCACTTCATTCCACGCACTACATGCCAGTGAACTTCGACATGAGGGAATCCAAGATGTAGAGCCACTCCGCAGCGATCTGCATGCACCTCCAACCAATTTATCCACTAATCTACCAAAATCCAGACAATCTGCTTTCTGAAACACACAGCTATAACTATCTCCTCTCCTCTCAGGAAAAAGACTTTATAACAAACTCTCTGTTCACACATCACACCCAGTAAACCCTATTGACCAATCCCTTACTGTGCTACGTCTCATTTGCATCGCTCTCAACCTCAAAAATCCCGTATGTAATACGCAGTGTCCGTGGACAACCGCGGTGTGCGCGAACACATCGAAAAATCTGAGCGTGAGGAACCAAAATTTAAATAGTGTGCCCCATCTCTCCTTTGAGGCTGGCTCTGAAAAGAGACTTTTTTTGCTTTCTTTGCAGATGCATCAGAAACACCTTTTATTTTGTATTTTATTTTGTGTTTTTTTTCTTATTTTCCTCCAAAAATCTTCACACTAGCTTCTCCAAAGCAACCCTTATGTTCCAAAACAGCATGGCATTTCCCATAAAAGATAAAGACATGCCATCTTCTTTAAAGTAATCAACATTACCAGAGTCAATGTTCTCATTGTTGCAAAAGAACATGCCAGCTCTAGTCATGAAATCAAACATGCCCGGTTGATTAAGCACCTAGCAACATTTTGCTGAGGACAAAAACAGAACTATTGTCCCATATTGCCCTAGGAATCAAACCAGAAAAAATAATCTTGGCATTTGGAAGTAATTTCATTACTGCCTGAACCAAGTTGTGCGATCTTCCAACAAAGTAGGGACACTGACATAACCCAAATGCAAAGCACCACAGTGCAGAACAACCACATGTGGAGTGCTAACCCTAGCCATATCTTGGCAAACTTCTACCATTGCCAGCAAATTGAAACCAGGCACAGTGCTCCACACCACCTCCACTCCTTTTACATCAAAATTCTTTCCGACATTCCAACATTTTGCATACTGCTCCAAACCATTCACAAACATATCTCCAAGCACCACCACCCTGACTCTCTCCACCTCCGCCATCTTCGCTACACACAGCCTCTCTCAATACGAAGCAGAACCTCAACAGCTGATTGGCTAATCCTCAAAATACACACCCATTTCATGCTTGGAAACCCAGATGTGCCATTACCTGTCCGTAGAGCATGTAAGTAACACTGGCGGAGTCCTTCTACCCTTTCCACTTCACTCTCTGCACCATTCCCTCATTGGCTACTGTTAAGCAGCCACACAACTATCCACCAATCACATGCAAGACCTCTACATCTAACTCCATCATCACAATTCAGCACTTTAGATGTACTGTTGATCACTCCGAGTACAATTGCGCTGTGACTGCAAAGCACCGACAGCAACTACTAGTAAACTCTCCAACATTTCTACTTGAAGATTCATGCACATCCGCATGCATGAACACAAAGTACAGGTATGAATATTTTTTGCACAGTACATCATACATGCCAACTACTGCCTCTACACCTGTTCTTCAATCTAGACACCTCTCTCATTCCAGCTGGTTGCCCATTCCATACTAGATTTCACAACAGCATTCCTCTATGCACAAGTGCAGTCATATCTATCACATCATCTACAACTATGTACAGTGTTGTAAAGCAAAACATACAACATTTCCCCCTTCTCTTCAGTCTGCAACACAACCACCAGGTCCTTCCTTGCAGCCCTTACTTTATTTCAGACTCTCCCATCTCCAAGCACCACAGAATCACCCACTACTTTAGTAATCACCTATTGAGTAATAAGCTGCTGACCCCATCAAATCCTTCTGAATTATTTCCCACACCTTCACAAACACATATATTGCATACCTTTCCATACAGTTCCTGCCATTTACCCTGTAAAAATAGCAAACAAAGCATACAACTATTTCTTCAATCTCCTAACATCTAATAACACCACCTTACAAAGCCAAGTGTGCTCTGTGCGCTTACTATTGTACTCCATTCTAAAGCACATTCAACTAACAGATTCTAAATAAAATATACAGAATGCACATAGGCAAAGAAAAGTGCATGTACATGCTATGCACAGTTATCAGAAAGCACTAATACACAGTTATCAGAAAGCACTACTACTGCAAAAACAAAGAAATCATTGTCTACATTGACAATAGTGTTATTAACACACATATTTACTAACTTCTTTCTTTCACAATTGCAGTGAAGACCACTCTCCTGAAAAGCAACAGTGTCTGAAGTATGAACGCCAACTCAGAAGAAACCTACTCTTTCCATCCATAAAAGTAAGTGTAATACTGCCATCATTTTCTAACTGTTATTCAAACTCTGTAGAATTCCAGTATTCTACAACAAACAATTTTATTAACCCTGCAACATTAGATTCAGTATTAGTGCTTTCCCTCACCAGCTCCATACTTTCTATTGCAATCTGAACACCAGTATAGTAACACACAAATACAAGAATAGCCTTCCCAACCTGATGTAGCATCCCATTGCACAATCACACACCTCTACATACATCCTTGCCATCATACTCAGACACTCATGCACAAAGCACACATACGCTGCACAAGATCCCAACCCACACTTTCTTTTTTCTCCAACAGACCCCAAAGAATGCCAACCAAAAAGCTACTCCGTAGAAAGCAATGGAAAAGTAAACGAAATCAAACTAAAACTCTCCAAAATAAGCATCCACCTCTAGCAGAATTTGTACAAAAAGTTCAAACAAAACAGCTAATACAGTCATTAAGCGAAACAAAACAAGCTTCCAGTATAGACACTTTGCCTCCTCTTTCAAAATGTAAAACAAAACAGAAAGTGATTAACAAGACTGCAGATACCACTAGTGCTAACACTGCACCTATAACTCTTGATGTAGCGGCAAGTAAGCATACCAAAAAATTTATTTTTACAAAAAAATGTATGCCACAGAGAGTCCTTCAGAACCTTATAAAAACAGGAGAGAAATCACGCACAACCATTAAAACCTACCGTAGAAAATGAATCCTAGAAGCTCTCACAGACAAACAATTTGAGGCACCTCACGCCTCATCCCAGCCAATCAGAGAACAGGTTGCGTGTCCGTGGACATGATGCAAGCCGATTATCCAATCGGTGTCCTGTCCGCGGAGCAAACAGGGAAGTGTGTCCACGGAGCGGACATAGATATCACTAATTTTTTAGACCTACTTTTTGGTCGTTTTAAAAAAATCTACTGGACGGATTTTCACCAAATTTACAAAAGCACGCTTTCAGGACCAAGCCGTGACTCTTGCAGCAAATCTGGTGAAAATCCATCCAGCAGTTTGGGCTGTAGGCGCGACAGAAATTATTTCTCCATTCAGTCTATGGGAAAAAAAGACATTTTGGGACCCCCCATATAATTTATTTTGCAGAGTTTTGTGAATATTCGTCCAGAAGGAGCGAAGTGATAAGTCGCCCAAAAAGTGTTCTTCCTATGGGTTTAGCAACTTAACCATAACTACACCGCCACTACTGTGGGCCGTGTAATATGTACAATGCACATATGTAAACAAACAGATTTGTATATTTGTTTTCATATTATTATTTATAGCAGTGTCTAAAACATCAGCCAATGAGATGCAGGTATATGCAGGCGCGGCTAAGGTGAGCAATGACTCGAGTGCTTATATCCGTGGCTACAGTCCGATCTGTCCGCATTTTAGCTGCAATTATATGGGAAAGGTTGGGGGATTATAGTCAATCAAACTGCACAAAATAAATGACAATGGATATTGTAATATATTTTTGCAGTCTGTGTTGAATTTCGTCTATTTTTTATTTAAAAGGGCTGTTTTGGGGGAAGGAATGAGGGGTGTAGAACAGGGAAGTAAAACACATAAGGATGAAACATATAACAAAGGGAATTAAAATAAAAATAACTTTTTTTAGTTTGTCTTTGTTTTTATTTATTTGTATTTATTTTAAAAAAGGGGGGAAAGTGCCACTTTAAAAAAAACTAAGGATGACAGCTAACCTGGTGCTCAGATATTAACTTCTCCCAATCCCAATCCTTAGTTGTGGCACCTCCTATGGCTAACCATTTGTGGCATAGTTCACACATGACTCTCATAACTGAGACATTCAAAGCCAGTAAGATTAGAACATGTGCAGTCGACACTGTTGCTGAAGTTGAGGCTTCATTTAATGTTGGTGATGTCCCACTAGTGGATGCAGGTGCTGGAGTGGTGCTGATTTTTGTGCACATAATGCATGAGCCCCATGCATTTTAAGTATGTGGTGTTCTTGCACTTTCCAATATTTGTCATCCACATCATCCCAATAAACTCTCACTAGATGATTCATCATCACTGATGTTCCAAGGCTTTGCGATGGCACATTTGATGTTCCAAGTCTTAGAGTCTTCATGCACAATGTGCACTGTACTCCTTTTTAGAGCAGTGTTCTTTGACCATGAAATATCGCCAATGGTCTGCCAGGGTTTTGATTCCTGTGGATTTCTTCCTGGGTGGTGATGGATTGAGGACTCATCACTGCTACTGTTGTTCTCAAGGTCAGACATAGTGAAATGTTCAACTGGGGAGGAAAAAATGAGAACGCTAAAAAGACAATGGGCCTCATTACGAGTTTGGAGGTAGCCAGGGTGCTATTAGTGCCATCGCTGCCTCCAAACTCGGGTCTGGGTCCGGGTTCGTTGAATGAGGAATTACCGGGTCATTCCAACCTTGGAGGACCCAGTAATTCCTCATTCAAAAAACCCATCCCCATTCCCATTTGAGCCCGCATGGGCTTGTTATTAACGTGCCCGTTATTAACGTGCCCGTTATTAGCTCCCTGGTCCCCTTGCGGGACCCGCAAAGGGCGTCTGGTCTGACCAGATGTTCAGAGTGGGTCCCGCAAGGGAACCTCGTAATAGGGCGGAATGGGTTTACCGGGGTGTGTGGGGTGACTATTGCGGGTATGATTGGTCACTTTTGTACATGCATATTTCATCATGTGGCCTGGGCATAGCTGTGTCAATTCATCGCAACATTTGATTGGACCTTTCATTGACATGGATAGGAATCATGTGTAGACACACACAGCCGCAGTTTGTGATATGATTAACTGGTGCATCAGGCGTGAAGATGCGTAGCCGTGTTGAAGAAGATTGATGTTCCACTGGTGATTTCATACACGTGGATTTTATTACACTGCAGGGGTGTTGCCACGTAAATACTACACAGCGTGTGATAGGTCTGATTGCTGACGTGGCTACGAGTCATCTGTGGACACACAGCTGCAACGTGTGATATGATTGTTTGATGCTACAGGCACGAAGAGAGCTAGCCACGTCGATGAAGCTCGACATTCCATTAGGTGATCTCACATGCACAGACTTTGTCATATGGCATGGGCATGGCCGCGTCAATATACTGCAGTGTGTGATTGGGCCGTTTGTTGACGTGGCTAAGCAGGGGAAGGGGAGCTCGTGTTCTGATTGGCTGTGGAAAACAGGCACGATGCTGCATAGTCCTGTGAACACAGCTTTCAAAGTGATTGCGCCTTCCCTTAATCCGGCTGCGGCCATGTGCAGACATGTCTTCTCATTCATTTAGGTGATTGGTCAAAAATGTAGGCACAAACACGTCATTGGGCTTGGGCGTACTGGCGTGCATGTAAGATACATTTTGGTTTTCTGCATCTCATAACTGTGGTTATACTCCTCTCCCCATCAACTCTTTCCTGCTTACTGTCATTTTTTTTGTGTCTTTTTGGGTGAACTTCTTTGTAAGCCTTCAGGCACCTTTAACAGCAGTACTTTGATTTATACATTCATTTTTTTACCTTTCCTCTTCCTATGACTTTGTCCTTTGTCATGTGCTTTGTATTTAGTCATTTTAGCTTGTTATTTCTTTTACGTTTTTTTATATTAAGTGGCAGAGTCATTTTTGTGTTGTGTATTTTGTACAGTTTTTATTTTTCCTTCACAGTCCTGCATTTGAAAATGACTACGACGAGCAGTGATGAGGTGGTGTGGGTGGATTCAACTTTACCACCACGGAAAAAGCAATGTGCACCAAAAAACATTGCTGATAGTTGGCAATATTTCCACGTAAAGGACCACCACAGCACACAGATGATCGAGGAAGTCATTTGCAATTTCTGTGATATGGTTTTGTGGAGGGGACCTTCACACAAGCTGTTGCAAAGCTTGGGGACATCCACGTAAATTCAACATCTTGTCCTTGTTTATTGGGATGAAGTGGATGAATCATATAGGAAGGCTCTTGTGAAACATAAGGTCAAAGCACATGGAGCACGATCAGCACAGCAGTATTTATCATCTGCGCCACAGACTTCCAATACAATTACTAGCTATTTTCCACCAACTGACATCCAACCTAAGTCCTTCCTGCCTGCACCTGATCTTTCTAATTTTATTGTGATGTGCAAAACCTGTCACAACTTGATTAAGGTGGGAGGTGGCACCGTAGATGCTTTGGACAAGGCTCCTTTAGAACATACGGCCAATCGCCAATGTTATGTATATTTTTAAGTGTACATTTTTTTACCCCATTCTTTAGAAACAAAAACAGACAAAACTGTACTAAATATAAAATGCAAAAAAAGTTATTTTTTTACCTTTTGTTATATCTTTGAATCTTAGTGCTTTTTCCTTCCCAGTTCCTACCTCTTACCAGAACCCTCCACCCCCACCCAAAATGATCTTTATCAGGACCAACTTTTCAGTTATAAAAATAGACAATGAAAACACATACTGCATATATGGATCAGAGAGCCTTAATTGATCTTTTCAACACAGTGTGTGTTAAAAAAAAAACTAAATATTTATGGTTATCTACTGTGGAAGCCATGGGAAAAGCGCCCAAATCATTGCTGCATTTAGCCATGCATGCATCCTTTGTAGCCATGGCTATAAAGCCGTTTTTAACAAAAAAAACATATGTGCATATATATATGTGGGCATTAGTCTTGTAAATAATTATTTTTGGATACATTGATTGTAGTCTTTGTACACAGGTTTTGTAAAAAAATGTAATAATGTTCTATTTGTCAATAGTACATATAAACGTAAACACTTTAAAAAGTTAAATAAATATGCAAAGTTTTTTTTAAGAACAGGTTTATTTGGGGGGAATGTGATTGCACAATTTCTTTTTATTTTACTTTCTATACCTGGTACATTGTTTTCATTAGTTCAATTGTCTGTATTATTAATGTCATTTATGTATGGAATAACAAAACCATTGAAATTCAAGGAAATAACTTTAGTTGCAGAGACGGTAAGGTGAGCAATGCATTGCAAAAGGACATTAAGGTAAGAACTTAATGCAACAAAACACCTGAAATTCAGCTAAAGCCACCTTAACTACGCACCCCCTGTTGCACAGCCTATGACAACAAGGATGACATTACAGATCACATCACTGATTACATCACTAATTGCATGTTGTATGAGTAACACTGATGACATTGCAAATCACATCACTTATGCCATCACCGGTGACAACACTAATTACATTGAATATATTTGATTACATTAATAATGGAATTAGACGTAACATCCTTTATAAGTTAGCTCATGAAAACTTTGATTACCTTAATAACAATGTAGGCTGTGGACTTGGCCATGACTTGGCCATGACAAAGGCTGGGGTCACTGGCCAGCACCAAAGGCCATAGGTAGTGGTCAATTAGTGTTCAAAAATACCAATCTGCATGGTTAAAAGCTATGCCTAGTAGCCTATAACTGTTTTATAATATGCAGTGTGAGACATTGAAAGCTGTAGTCAGTGGCCATAGCTAACGGCCATAGCTAGTGCCCATTAATATGTTAGAATATACAGGCGGCACAGCCAAACAGTGTGGCCACTGCCTAGTATTGTGTTGAAGACCATGGCTACTGGCTGGTTAGTGTATATAAAATACAGTGGGAACAACACAAGCCCTACCTAGTGGCTGGTTAGTGTTGTATACTACACAGTGAGCATGGTTGAAGGCCATCGCTTATTGCATTTCATTATTTTAAAATCTACAGTGGACATGGCCAAACGATGTACAAACTTCTCAAGGTCAAAGGCCATGGCTAGTAGCCCGGGTGTATGTTAGAATATATAGTGGGCACAACCAAAGATTGTGGCCACTAGCCAGCAGTGTGCAAAGGTCCATGGCTAGTGCCTGTTTAGTGTATGTAATATACAGTGGACACGGTTGAAAGCTGTATCCACTGGTAAAGGCGAAAATCTATGGTTGGTAACGTGTTAGTATTTTAAAATATTCGGTGCACATGGGTGAACGTTGTGACCGCTGTCCATAACTGAAGGCCATGACTAGTACCCATTCATGTGAATAATTTTGGCCATGCACGCTGACCATGGCTGAATGCCATGCTTAATGCCAGTTGCTGTTGTAATGTAAATAGTGATGTCATCAGTGGTGTAACCAGTCTTTGTTCTGTGCAGAAATACATGAATGAAACCAACCTGCCAGACAATTCCTGTTAACCCTTTCTCTATAGATATGATATGATATGATATGATAGTTTATTTCTATAGCACCTATACATAATGTGTTTCAAAGCGCTTCAAGGCAAGGGAGGGAACAAGGGAAAATACAATGACATTCTTACAGGCCATGAACAGTAAGGATGTGAAATTAACTATCATACTCGGCCTGACGAAATTTCAGATAGTGCAAGAGCTAAGACATAGATAAGGAAGGGGCAGAGTGGGAAAGAAATGGAAACAGACAGGCAACTACCGTACTAGGCCTGACGACATTTCAGGTAGAGCTGGAGAAAACAAAAGGTGAGGGAAAGGGGTTCAGAAAGGGAGGGGAGGAACAAAAC
The DNA here is from genome assembly GCF_040938575.1 of Ambystoma mexicanum. Taxonomy (NCBI): domain Eukaryota; kingdom Metazoa; phylum Chordata; class Amphibia; order Caudata; family Ambystomatidae; genus Ambystoma; species Ambystoma mexicanum. Next base: position 963,157,338 of record NC_090927.1, read on the forward strand.
AAGCGACTATCATACTAGGCCTGATGACAATTCAGATAGTGCTCGGGGGAACAGGTAAGGGGAAGGGGCGGCGACAGACAAGTACAAGGCTGCCATCATAGTAGGTCCTGGGACACTTCTGATAGAGTAAATGCATAAAAGAAAGTAAGAGGAGGAGATAGGAAAAGGGAGAGGAGAAGAGAAAAGAGTGTAAGCAGTCGAAATGAGTGGAGAAGCAAGAGGGGAGAGCGAATACAATTGCACAAGTCAGTAGTAACACATAATGTTGCAAGCCTGGATAAAAGATAAAGATGGGAACAGCATGATTCAGGGTCACCATGAGAAAGGGTGACGCACTGTGAATCAATCAAGTCCATAAAAGTCAAATCCAGCATTGGCCTCAAGATGGTGATGGTGAAACCAGAATGTATCAGGACAGACTCCTGCATAAGTAGGCTGGAGGAGGGGAGTGGGAGCAGGATAGAAGAATAAAGCAAAACAGGCAACACCTGTGTGTGGGAAGGGGGGGCACAAGGGAACCTTATGGGGGTCCAGAGGGGTTGGGGATGGCCTTTGGGGACAGAGGAAGTAAACACATGTTGGTGCATGCTTACCTGATGTCTGGCAGGGGTTTGGGCCCTGGGTCCTCCTGGTCCGAACAGGAATTGCCCTTTTCTTTGTTTGCCCTTCTCTTTGGACGCCTGGGTGAGAGACGCCCTTGATCTAAGAGTTAAGAGCAGGAAGGAAGAGGCAGGGCTAAGAAGGTGGGCGGTGCTTAGACCAGGTGACCTAGATCCACTTGCTATCATCATCATCATCAGTTTTCCATCTCCCCATCAGCAAAGGAAAAGAAGCTGGAGGGCTCCTTAAGTAGGGAAAAGAGCGGCAATCAGGAAGGCACCAGGTGGGCAGGGCTTGCTAAGTGGGGAAAAGAGCGGCAACCTGGAAGGCACCAGGTGGGCGGGTCTTAGGTCAGGTGACCTAGATCCACTTGCACCTGCTCCTCATCAGCAAAGGAAAAGAGGCTGGAGGGCTCCTCAAGTAGGGAAAAGAGCGGCAATCAGGAAGGCACCAGGTGGGCAGGGCTTGCTAAGTGGGGAAAAGAGCGGCAACCTGGAAGGCACCAGGTGGGCAGGGCTTGCTAAGTGGGGAAAAGAGCGGCAACCTGGAAGGCACCAGGTGGGCGTGGCTTAGGTCAGGTGACCTACATCCACTTGCACCTGCTCTTCATCAGCAAAGGAAAAGAGTTTCACTGCAAGAAGCATAATAGAGTAATGATGTAATTACGCTGTGCATTTGGCTGCACATAATTCGCTAGAGAGAAATGTGAGAAATATGAGACCGCCAATATTATTGGAGTGTTTCCATATAATGTGTAGCATGTTTTTAACAGGAAAGCAGACTGCCATCACGCAACATCAAGTAAATATTTATATGCGTTATCTCCTGAGGAAAACACGCGTCCTACTATTAGGCCAAGGCATGGATAGATAGCGCAATGCAGTCGAGCGAGTAAAGTGTCACAGCAATCAGTTCAGCGCGCTGGGCATTTTTCACGTTAGGGCCCAGTGTGGCAGGATGGTAAAGCAGCCCCATCTCGCCTTAGCTCCCACTCAAATGATATAGCAAAAAAAAGCAAATCATGAAATCCTATTTTCCTGTAAGAAGAAGAAAAAAAGAAGCGCGTCTGAAATAGCACCGCGAATAGCCGTTCAATGTCCGTTTAGCCTGCGGCATTTTCCCTTCAGTATTTACGGCAAATGAAGTTCCTTGGGCAGGAGACTAATACATATTCTCACAAGCAGGTGATTTAGCAGAATAAAAAGCCTGCTGCGTGCTTTCGTCATCTCTAGTATAGTAATGGATTTTTCGAATCACACGTTTTATGTCGAAATTGGCAGCGCGGACAAACTTTGTCGAGTTCCCTTTCAGCCGGAAATTAAGTGGAAGAGGAGAGACGTCAATGCTAAGGCCGACCTGCCGCTTGAGAAGGGATTTGGGAGACTGTGGAAACCCATGTGAGGGGCTGTAGTTTTTAGGGAGGGAGCAGGGGTACCAGAAAGGCGGCGGTTCACAGCAAATAATTTAAATATATACATATGAAAATGAGAAACAAATGGCTCACACTGTTATCCCTGCTCTGCCAAGAGCAGCGTTTGTGATATGTCATCAGTGATGCCATAGGGCGTCATTGGTAATGGCATGGAAAATGCAATTCACAGTGTCTTCGACGAGGAATTGGTAGATTAGAAACTGCAAAACAATCATGTTGAGAATGTTCTGGTTTTACATTGTAACCTAACCTCACTTCAGCTTAGATTTTCTGTGGGAAATTCAATTAAGCAGGGGTCATGTTCTCCAAAACAGACATTGGCCCTCATTACGACCCTGGCGGAACGGGTTAAACGACGCCGTAAAAGGTGACAGCGCCGTTCAACCCGTTCCGCCACATTACGAGGTCCCCTCGCGGGACACGGTAAGCACGCCTGGGATAACCAGGCGTGCTTACCGGGTCCCGCGAGGGGAAGAGGGAGCAAACAATGGGCCATCTCGTTATGGCCTGTTGTTTGCTCCCTCTCCCATTCCCATTCAGCCCTATGGGGGCTGAAATGGGAATGGGGAAGGACCCTGTCCGGGTCCTTGAGGGAGGAATTACCGGGCCATCCGAACTCGGAATGGCCCGGTAAATCCTCATTCCGAGGACCCGAACACGGATGCGATGTCGGCGGCAGCCATGCCGCCAATAGCGGCATGGCTACCGGCCGAACTCGTAATGAGGGCCATTGTATGGTGGACACCAGCTCGATTTGCACTTTCATGTAGACAAGCTCCCAGCATGCAATTATAATTCTTTCCACTGCATGACAGAGGACACGTAAAGGGGAAAAGGCAGGAGAAATCACCTTTACACTTTACTTTTTCCCATTTAGAAAGCGTAAATGCCACCTACAATCGACGACTGAGCGAGGCATTTAAAACAAATACCAACGGAATCCAACTGCTTTTACTGTAGAAATCCATTACTTTGATGCTAACATGAACAAATACATGCTGGCGTTAAACCATGTGTTCTTTTGAGGTGGAGCAAACATGAACACAAAGGTTTCTCCTTTTGGCCACCCCCCCCAGCCCCCCAGCCCCCATACTCTGCCTCAAAACAAAAGGAAAAACGTTTTTTTGACAGGGGTAACACGTGCATGTCAGTCGTAACACCCTTTCTAAAGATCCGTGGGACTTGCGAAACGAGGCCCACTCTGATTTAGGGAGTCTGCTCTCAGTCCTTTCTAGCTAAGGGCCCGATTCATGGAACTTTTAGCGTGGTGCAAAGTGACTTTGCACTGCAAAAAAACACCCTGATTCACAGAGCGGTGCAAAGTGTATTTTTGTAGTGCAAAGTCACTTTGCACCAGTGCACCTCCCTAAAATTCCATGAATCAGGCCTTACTTCTGAGACATCAGCAGAATGGAACATGATGAGCCTGATTGACAAAGCTTTTTCCAATGGGAGTGTGTCATTTTAAAAGGCTTGCTAAATCAGCCCCAATGTGTCATGTAAGAGTTCTTTTAACTGTAATAACAAGTACTATTATTACTCAATTGAATCATCTGCAATTTATGTAAGAAAGGCAGGATAGCAGATTTTTTTTGTACATGTTTTCATATAGCTTTGTGCAATATGGTGATGTTTTATGGATCTGAGTAGTTAAAATAAATATTATTTACGTGCATTTACGCATTGAATTCATAAAGACTCTTTGGACAAAGAGCTGAGGGAATTGAACGCGTAACTGCAGGCTGCACACAGATAATGCAGGCCTCAACTCGCTAAACTGCCGTACTGGCACTTTTCTAATTGTTTGTAACTTTAGAATAGGGGCCTTCAACATGTGGCTCGTCTGATGTTTCTGTAGAGGAGGAGCCAAAAGCCTCTGCGGGAAGTACCACCCCTAACCTGCCTATATGTTGGGAATCAGAGATAGAGATAAAGACGACACCAGTAATGATTCCAATGACACGAGCAGCCTTTGAAGGAAAGTACCCATTAAGAAAGCCATTCTTTCTGTATCCACGAAGAGCTGACAGTCTCTTGCGGAAGATCCCCGAAGAGCGGTAGAAGATTAATGAAAGAGCAGAATGGTAATGTCACATTTTGTAACGTGACGCACTGAGAAGATATAGTGGTGAAGCACGTAAAGAGAACAAATAGAATCCGATGGCGAAGTAAATAATCGAGTAACCTGTTACGTGTAAAATGAAGATTAGACGTGTGAAGAGCATGAAGAAAATGCAAATCATTTTATGAATGTACAGAGCCAGCAACACAAGTAGACTAAGTGATCATAGAAGCTAGCTATACATAGCATTCAATGAAAAAACTTTGTTAAAGGGACGTTATGGTTAAGTTGCGCTACTAAAAACCTATGAAATTCAGTGAAAAAACTTTGTTAAAGGGACGTTATGGTTCCAAGTAAAACCGAAAAACCCCTGAAATTCGCCAGTTATGGTAAGCTAAGCAACCATAACTCGTGGCACAACCGTGCACTGCTAAGACTAACACCCAGGACATCAAAGATGACATCACAAATGTCATTGATGACATCACTGATGACATCATATGTCTGGCTCCCCCTTTTTCCTTTCCTGACATATCTAGGCCACATGGTTTTCTTCATTAATAGTCAGGAATTAAAAGTGGAAAAGGTAGTATATTTGTAGACTTATTCTTCAAGTATGTTCTTACAGTAATTCCCTTAGGCTCCAGTCAAATCATGTGATACATATACATAGGGTAAATAGCAGCTTTGAAACAGGGCAATCATTTCTCTGCATGAAGGTAATCAGTTAGGTTATGAACACTTTCTGCTACTACTGCTGTTTTTTTTCTGACATCAATTTCCTTGTATATACTCATATTTGTATGAGGTGTTGTCTCTTTGGGGCCGATTCATGGAACAAACGTGTGCCGAAAATCTATGCGCAAGCAGGCGCAAGCAGGAGCAAGCAGGCACAAGCGCGGAAAAACAGGCACACGCGCATACGTGCGATTCATGGAAGTCCCTGCGCGTGTTTTCCTCAGGATGTGCGCCAAACCCGTGCATGGCGCACACGTCACTGAAACATCCCGAACAGCATGCGCGACGCACACAGTGAAAGCGCACAACCTCGGCGCACACACCAAAAAGGGGGCAGAACACGGGCGTAACGCGCGGAATGGGGAACAACGCGCGAAAATAAGGGCGTAACTGGGATGTACTGCTGGGAAGCAGACGGAACGCCCACACGCACGCGAACCACACGTATTCATGGAATCGAATAGGGCAAAGCCGCGCACAGCCAAAGACACGCACAGGCCTAAACACGTCCGCCACACGAAGGCAGGCGGTAGCGTCCCTGCGCATCACAAAAGCGCCAATATACAGCAATGATGAATGTCCCATACTGCTATTGTGCCTGGGGTTCGCGTGAAGTTTTTCACGCGATCGGGACTGGGGGAGCGGGCTACGTGTATTACGGGGGTTCGCGTGAAGTTAATCACGCGATCGGGCCTGGGGGAGCGGGCTACGTGTATTACGGGGGTTCGCGTGAAGTTAATCACGCGATCGGGCCTGGGGGAGCGGGATACGTGTATCACGGGGGTTCGCGTGAAGTTTTTCACGCGATCGGGCCTGGGGGAGCGGGCTACCACTCACCGTCTGCCTTGCATGTAGAAGAACGCGTAGCCAACACCCGCTGTGAAGTAATAGCGTGTGAACCCCAACGGCTGGAACACACACGAACCGCACCCCAAGAAAAGCACGTACAGAGCAATGTAAAGGCACGTGGGATCTACAAGCCCTGCCAGGGAAACGCCCGTGCGCGAAACGTCACAGACGCGCTTACGCACTAAGGGCCTTTGGTACAATGAAATCACATATGCGTGCTGACGCGCTTATGCGCTAAGGGCCTTTGGTCCAATGAAATCGCGTATGCGTGCTGACGCGCTTACGCGCTAAGGGCCTTTCCTCGATTTGCACGCAGACGTGCAAGATTTTCACGTGCCAAATCACTCCGTATCAAGCTGACCACGCGTAAGCACACGGAAGACCACGCTCCTGCAAAAAAAAAAAAATTACTGCCCCCCAGAGCCCCGAGCAGCCTCCCACGAGCCATCTGCTGCTGCCTGCCTGCCTGCTGCCACCGTGCCCTGCCATTTGGTGCCTGCACATCAGCCATCTGCAGGGGTCCATTTGCTGTGTCCACCCATGCTGGAACAGAAGACTCCGACTGGGATACCATCGCTCCACAGCCCAGCCCCAGGACCCAGTTGCCCACCCACTCCTGCCTCTGGGGTTGCCATGTCGGGCACTGAAACATCTGGCACCACTGGCAACCCCCGGCCAGAGAGGCAGAGGGGCACCAGCTTCACTGCCACTGAAGTTGGTGTCGTGGTGGAGCAAGTCCTGGGGCAGTATGATGCCCTCTTCGGAAGTAAGCGTGCCAACAAGGAAGGACGGACTCGGATCTGGACAGACATTGTGACTGCCATCAAGAAGCGCTGGGATGACTGCAGGTCCAGGACCCTCTTGAAGGCCCGGCTCCTCGTGGAGGGGGGCCGGGGCCGCATGAGTACCATCCAGATGAGGGTCCTGGAACGCGTAGGCCCAGCGCTCCACGCCCAGATCCTTGAGAGGTAGACCCGTCTGGAGTTGAGCGGTAAGTGGCCAAGCATTGCTGTGTGAGACAGGGCATGTCGCAGTGTGCTGGTTGTCTGATACTTGCCTGTATGTGTGACATAGGCCATGTATGCATGTGTGTGTGCAGGAACGTCATGCATGTGAGACCAGTAATGTGTGAACCACACGGTTGGTGCATGTGTTCAAATGCAACATGGGTTGCCCTATGCGGAATGGCCACATGAAAGCATGCCAGTCTCTGTTCCTGGACATGGGTGGGGGTGAGGGCTGGGTGCTGATGCCATGTACATGTATGCTGTCCATGTCTGTGTGTCTGACCTGCGTGTCTGTGACTTGTGAATGCCAGGGATGCATGACACATGTCTGTCGCAATGTTCAGGTTCACTGATGCAGCCTAGTAATCCTTGTATCCACTGTGTCTGTGGTGTACGAGGCCAGATGGATGAAACTAGGGTGAAGTGTGTGCATGTGATAGGCATAGCCCATGATGCATGTGAGTTCCAAAACAACATTGTATGTTTCAAGAATCCCTTGGACATGTATGCTAATGTCCATAGCATGCGCCATGCCTGTTACCGCATGTGTTTTACCTGCACTGAACCATGTGTTGTGGATGGACATGATGGAACTGATCTTTGACAGTGCCACTCATCTGCTATTGCTTCCTGTCTAGGGGACCATTGTACAGTACCCTGATGCTTGTGTTTTATGTCTCCCTCTACACAGCGCCACGTGCAGGGGTGGAGACGGCTCTGTGGAGCAAAGTGGCGGGGATGCCCCCACGGCTGCAGCGGAAGGGGCGGGTGAGCACCCACAGGGGCTTGCAACGGCGGAAGACGGGGTGGAGCCATCCAGGTTGGTGGTTTCAACAGAGGAGGAGGAGGCAGCTACTGAGGCGCACATGGGGCCTGGTGGGGGCATCCCTGCTGGTGCAAGTGTTGCAGTCCAAGGGCAGGAGGCAGCACAGGTCGCCATGGAGGGGCCTGTGCATGTCACTGTACCTGACACTGTGACTGCACCACCATGCACTAGCAGGGATGCCCCATCCCAGGCCAGTCCGCAGGTAGGGGGGATGGCCATGTCATCTGACTCCCCTCCACCTGCGGACGAGGGGATCCCTGGCCATATGGAGAAGGTCCTGATTGGTGTCGCGTTGCGCACAGGTGCAATCCGTGATGAGGTGCGTGCTTCCCGGGAGGAGCATGCACGTCATCACGGAGAGCACCGTGCCAACGTGGCCCAGTTGGGATCGGCCATGGTCGAGGGTTTCCTACATGTGTCGGCCAACCTGGTGACCCTCTCCTCCTCTGTGGAGACTATGCACCAGTCGTTCTCCATGCCGTCTTCCAGCCCAGATGGCACCAGGGCCCCCTGTGGACCTGCCCCGACCAATGCAGCCGGCTCGGTGGGGATCCCATCCCTGCCACAGTCGGGAGTCGGAGGTCCAGCAGGGGTGGACACACCAGCAACTGGACCCCAGCAGATGGAGGATGTGACGGCATCATCGGGCAGGGCTCGTGCACGACGGCGTCGGTGGATTCCATCAGCCTGGATGTCGTCGTGCTGGTACAGGCAGTTGCGTCGGAGGCAGCGGCAGGCTCGACGTCAGAGGCATCATGGCTCGGGGCCATCAACATCAGGGGTGCAGGCATTGGCCAGAGGGCAGGAGAACCCTGGAATGGGAGTGGCTTCCGTGTGGGAGCGGTTGGGCCAGCAGATAGGTGCAGAGCGGCAGCGGGCAGAGGACGATCGGCTCACAATGGTCAGGGCGGAGAACTCCATGCGGAGGGCGCTGAGGCGGGCTGAGTGCCTCGAGGGTCTTCGCAGGGAGTTGGAGCTGAACACTGCTTTATCCCTGCGAGACCTCGGGGCCAGGGAACATGCCTGCCTCCAAACCATTGAACAGGAGTTCGATGATGCCCTGGCCCATGACAACATCCAGTGAGCCGTTGGACTAGCCCGCTGCCCATGTAAATAGTTATGTAGTTAGTGTTAGGTTTCCTTTGTTTTTGCATTTTCTTTGGACCTTTTGGACAATGGGCCACATTTTTGTATATAGTAATTTTTTATTAGGTAGTGTTGTTAGATAGGTTTCATTTCTTTTGTTGGGATCATGGACCCTGGCTTGTTCACCTGTACATAGTTCACTGTTTTTTAATTTTAATTATAATTTCCCATTGGATTTTCTTTTGTGGACTGTGACTTTGGACACCATTCCTTTGGATTCTGATTTTTGGTTTTGCATTTTTTCACGGACATGCTTCTTTTTACTTTTTTTACATTCCCATTTCTGTTAGTTTATTTTTGATTAAATTCATATTTCCTTTAATACATATTTTTTGATCAAACTTCAATGTGTAGTATCATCTCATTGGTTTCATGCATATCATGATATGGGTTTTGAGATTCACTGACACCCATTGGGTGTATGTGAGGGACATGTGTTCGTTTCCAAACTTGCAGTTGGTGTTCTATCATGTTATTGCCATTTCTAAGTGGGTGGATGCAATACTCGGGTGGGTGTTTTGCATTTGGAAGCTGACCATAGGGACCAGGGATCTAGATTGTGATGACATGTTGGCTGGGGAACATGAGTTGGACATGAGTGGGGGCCTGCTGGCAGGTGCCCCACAGTGCTGGGGGGTGGGGGTGCAGGGGAACATGAGTTGGACATGAGTGGGGTCCTGCTGGCAGGTGCCCCACAGTGCTGGGGGTGGGGGTGCAGGGGAACATGAGTTGGACATGAGTGGGGGCCTGCTGGCAGGTGCCCCACAGTGCTGGGGGGTGGGGGTGCAGGGGAACATGAGTTGGACATGAGTGGAGCCCTGCTGGCAGGTGCCCCAAAGTGCTGGGGGGTGGGGGTGCAGGGGAACATGAGTTGACATGAGTGGGGGCCTGCTGGCAGGTGCCCCACAGTGCTGGGGGCTGGGGGTGCAGGGGAACATGAGTTGGACATGAGTGGGGGCCTGCTGGCAGGTGCCCCACAGTGCTGGGGGGTGGGGGTGCAGGGAGACAGGAGTGGGGGCCTGGTGGAGGGTGCCCCTGACTGCTGGGGGTGGGGGTGCAGGGAGACAGGAGTTGGGGCCTGGTGGAGGGTTCCCCTGACTGCTGGGGGGTGGGGGTGCTGGGAGACATGCATTGTTGATCAGTAGTGCAAGGTGACCTGTGGCTTGGCTGGGGGGCATGCCCATGGTGGATGGGCTGCCTGCGGGACATGAGCAGGGGTTCAGGGTAGTCCCCCGTGGTGTGGGCTGCCTGCAGGGGCCGTGGAGGTTGTAGAGCGAACACCTGGGAGGACCCACACGGCAAATTCACGTGTAGTACTCCCCAGAACCCCTGAAATACACGTACCCTGCTGAAATTGCGTGTGTAACTTCCCGCGCATCCCTGAAATAAATGTACCCTGCTGAAATCGCGTGTGGAACTTCCGGCGCACACCTGAAATACACGTACCCTGCTGAAATCGCGTGTGGAACTTCCCGCACACCCCTTAAATACACGTACCCTGCTCGCACGGGGCCAATCGCGTGTGGAACTTCCCGCGCACCCCTGAAATACACATACCCTGATGGAATCGCGTGTGGAACTTCCCGCACAACCCTGAAATACATGTACGCTGCTCGCACGGGGCCATTCGCATGTGGAACTTCCTGCGCACCCCTGGAATACACGTACCCTGATGGAATCGCGTGTGGAACTTCCCGCGCACCCCTGAAATACACATACCCTGCTCGCACGGGGCCAATCGCGTGTGGAACTTCCCGCACACCCCTGAAATACACGTACCCTGATGGAATCGCGTGTGGAACTTCCCGCGCACCCCTGAAATACACATACCCTGATGGAATCGCGTGTGGAACTTCCCGCGCACCCCTGAAATACACGTACCCTGCTCGCATCGGGCCAATCGTGTGTGGAACTTCCCGCTCACCCCTGAAATACACGTACCCTGATGGAATCACATGTGGAACTTCCCGCGCACCCTTGAAATACATGTACCCTGCTCGCACGGGGCCAATCGCATGTGGAACTTCCCGCGCACCCCTGTGATACACGTACCCTGATGGAATCGCGTGAGGAACTTCCCGCGCACCCCTGAAATGCACGTACCCAGCTGAAATGACGTGAGGTACTTCCCGCGCACCCCAGTGATACACGTAGCCCGCTTGCGGTGCTGGTACAGGGTTAGCGCAGCCCTTTGCGCTGGATTGGGGATTTTGATGGCTTTTCCCTGAGCGAGAGGCGTTCTTGGGGGCGTAACTGGCGCTGCTGCAGGGTCGCTGTGCCACTGTGCACCACCGCTGGTTTTGGTAGCTGGAATCCATGAATACGCTGTGCGCGGAAATGGACTTTCGCGCACGCGGCTGGCGCAGGGATTCGCACGCGCACAATGTGCGCCAGCCGCGTGCGCCACTTGTGCGCTGAATTCTATGAATTACCCCCTTTGTATTTTGTCTATATTAATGCAATTATGTAGTACGTGGGTTTTATTACCTACTTATCACATGTTTCACAGTACGCAAAACTGTAATAAGAAAACAGTTATCATTTCACTATTCAACATGGCAAGCTTATGAATATTGCACCTCCATCATGCATGCTGCACACAATGCCTATGTTTCTACATGAGTACCTTAGTATGCAGGATGGAACTTCATAATAGAATGCTATTCATATCAATGCATTGCTTAATGCATTAATTAACACTTGAAATTTATTACAATGATCCTTGACACTTTTTTTATTAACATTACAATAGAAATCCCTTGTACAGACTTTTCATGAACGGTAAATGCACATGTGATGTCATCCGTGATGTCATCAATGACATTTGTGATGTCATCTTTGATGTCCTGGGTGTTACTCTTAGCAGTGCACGATGGTTGCTTAGCTTACCATAACTGTTTTTTATTTTATTTTGTTGTTATAGCTGAACTGAATCAACTTTACAATATTTCATTGATATTCCATCTTCATTCATATTTATAAAATTATAGAATTATATATAAAAGGGTACACATAAAAAGTACACATAAAAAGTACACATAAAAATACACATAAAAAAGTACACATATATATCTATACATAAGTATCACCCAATAAACTGAACAGAAAAGGAGAAAAAAGACACACCCACCGGGCTTAACTAACTAAATAAACTGCACAGATTTCAATCATTAAAGTAAAACAGAGCATCAGTATCTTCTATCACTTAAACAACCATCATAATCTCTACTTGCTCCTTCCAACTATCAGTACACTTCATAAAAGTTTGCTCATCATTATCTATGCAGTTTAATTCCTAGCAAACTTCCTAATATTCTGCTCAGAGAATTTTAATTTACTCATAGCCGATTCCCATGGTTCTAACACACGTATGTATATATGTACTTAGCATTTCAGCTATATATAAAAACTAACTAGGCATTCATCAGTATCAATAAGTGCACTCTTTTATCTCAGTATTTGTACGTATTTGCTTATCTATGTTATACTATGTTAACCAAGACTCATCTAATTTTACTCTTCTCTCAATATCCCTCACTAATGGTTGCCACAATGGTTATACCTTGGGTTCTGTCAGTTCTTGATGAATATCCAATCTCAAATCCTTCACAAGAGCAATGGTAGCAAGCCTTAGAGGGGTGGTATGCCCGCAATAAATCAACCACCAAAGAGATTCTGTTGTAATTTGGGTGTTTTCATATAACAGTGGTTTAAAGTAGAGCTCCTGTTTCTGTTAAAGGGTTTGACATTCTGTAAGGAGATGCCGTAAAGTTTCAGGTTGATCATTTATCTTACAGAAGCGGCATAAGTTATCTTCCTTCATTATCATTTTCCTTTTAGCTTTCAGATCCCTCGTCTCACATAAGTTAAACCGTATTCTTAAAAATTGTCTTCTATGATCAGTTGATGGTGATCTAAGTAGATATGGTTCCACTATACTATGCCTTTTATGCAGGTACGCATTTTTGGGTAAATCATGATACTTCGAACATATCTCCCTTGTACGTAACCAGTCATGCAGAAATATCTTAGTTTTGGCTCTATCTGGATTTGTAAGGAGGTCATCAAGGGAGAGATCCGCTTCAGCCAAAGCTTCAATTATAGTGTGCCGCCATGTTACCATATATTGGTCATTAGTTGTGAACACGTAATCAGCAAGGGTATTAATCAGTTTATGCCTACCAGAAGCCAAAATACATTTTCTGATCAATGATATCATTTGCCAGATGTAACGTGCATGCAATGATATTAACCGCAATTCATTCCTAATCCAAGCCATAGGTACGCATTTTGGTAAACCCAGAATGCGTTTCCAAAATTTACTCTCAAAACGTAACCATGTATTTCCCATTATACATGGTTTTGTTTCCGCTCTATAAAGTAGTACCGGGACCACTTTCTGTTTGAAGTATGTTATGGCGGGTGTGATAGTGAATTTACCATATTTGGCTTGGATAATTAAGGCTTGTGAGATCATCATTTTCAGCTTCTGGTTGAGGCTTAGTAGGAATGCTTTATTACTTGCTCCATCAATAATAACTCCTAAATAAGTATATTGTGGAACTATCTCTAGTGTATGCTCTTGTAAACACCACCTTAATGCTTTTTGTTTCTTGTTTAGGGTACCACTTGGGTTTGGGTTACAGACCATTATCTTTGTTTTGTTCATATTCATGGTTAACTTATTTTCAGTGACATATCTAGCAAATGCATCAAGCAGGTTTTGAAGGCCACGGGGAGTTTTCGAAATCCGTACCAAATCGTCAGCATTTAACAGAGCTGCAAGTGCTTTTCCTGCTAATTTCGGAGCATCAGAAATAACCTCTTTGAAGGCTTTGCATATATCGGCGATGAAAAAATTAAACAAAGTTGCCGCAAGTATGCAGCCTTGTCTGAGACCTCTATGAGTTGAAATATTCGTGGTTAGTAAGCCTTGTAAATTTAGCCTCACTCGTATGCTGGTCTGTGAGTGTAACATACTTATCAAATTAATTAAGTATGTAGGGCACTTTTCTCGGGCTAAATTGTCAAATAATATTGATCTAACCACTGAGTCAAACGCCGCTCTAAAATCGACAAACACAAAAAATAACGGTTGTTTCAGGAGGTTATGATGCTGTATTAAAGCTGTTATTGATAACAGATTTATAGAAGTTCCCATGCCAGGTATAAACCCTGTTTGATGCAGATCTTGCTTGTCACAAGTTCTTACCCAATTGTTAAAGTCCCGTAAAATGAACCTGCAAAAGATTTTCCCAGGTATATCCAAAAGCGCGATCGGTCTGTAATTCGCCGGTTTAGACCTGTCACCTTTTTTAAAGATGGGCACTACCACAGAGGATTTCCAAGACTTTGGAATACTGTTGGATTGTAGGACATGGGTAAAGATGTTATACAGAATCAGAGCCCATTGTTCCGGATGCTGCTTCATCATATAGTTGGTTAACCCATCAGGTCCTGGGGCCCTTGAGTTAGATGCTCTGTGGATATATCCTAGTATATCTTCTCTAGATATTTGTAATAGTTCCATGCTGTTACATATTATCACAGGGCTATTTTGTCTGACCACAGGGTCAGCATATAGTTCCGTATAATAGTCGATCCATAGTGTTTCAGTTACACCGTTTATCTGGACCGGACCCTGTTCCAAATGGTTAGCAGCATTAAGCAAAGCCCAAATTTGGGCTGTGTTTTTTGACATAATCACCTTGAGCATTTCTTCGCCATCAGACTGGTATAGGATACATCTACGAGTACGGATCCAAGCCGTATATGCACGTTGAAGAGAACGAATGACCTCAAACCTGATATTCACCGGCAATGATAATGCCATTCTCTTTTCTCGTCTCAGTAAGGTTTTACGTTTTTGAACCTGATCGTCAGCACTGTGTCTGGGTGCAAAGTACACATGAGTTTGTGTTGAAGAGTGCAGTTTGAACATTTGGAGTGTGACGTTGTAAGGTTCTTCTACCCCATCGTTCCCCGTCTGTTCACCCAGCAACTCTTCATTCAACTCATTCAATGTAGATTCATTCCACCTAAACCTTATTCTTGAGTTAATTGTTATCAAATTAGTGGCATACTGCTCTTTTTCTAGATTTTGTGGTTCTTTATAATAGTTCCATTTCAAGGTTAGCATATGATGATCGCTCGCCGTCTGTATTATCACCTTAAATGAAGCAATGTTTTGGAACGTTGCTTTGTCCGTATAAATATAATATATTGTAGAGCTACTGAGTCCTCTACGCCACGTTTTACTAGAGGGTGTGTCGCCAGGTATCGCACTGTTAAGCATCAGCATATTACGATCACACATCACATCTGCCCATATTTCATTTATGCGGCCCTTTTGTGTTTTTTTGGCTTTCAGACATTGCATATTCAGATCTCCCACAAGAATAACATTTGTTATTTCGGGGGTCATAAGAATCATGTTGAATAAATTCTCCAGTTCTTTAATGAACATTTTATCTGAAATAGCCATCGGGTTACGGTAGATATTAATTAGAGCCAAACATCCCCAGGGTAGAGAATTTTAACTAATTGCCTGAATATATTCGGGGCTGCCTAAGGCCTAATTGACAAGCCCCTCCCCATTTTGGTGGAAATTAGTAAGCCAGAGGATGGACGTCTTTTCTTATTTGATTTGGCTGCCAGAAATGCTATTTCGTGATTATTCCATACCGGGCAATCCACCAGCCACGTCTCTTGTAGGGCAACTACATCATAGTTGTTAAGGTCATTGCTATCTTTTACAGAGAGATGGGCATGACCACAGGTATTCCAACTCACTAAGGTCAGTGTGTCATCCCACCACTCCTTGTATTATGATCTTTTATCACTCGATCTGTATTCATTTTTCCCCAAATCTCCTATCATCTTATTTTGATCTAGTAAGTTTTGTTTATGATATATGTTTAGGGATCTAGTAGTCACGTTATCATTTGGATCCTGTAATTGTTCATAGTTCATATTAGTTGGTAGAATTGTAGGATCAACTGCTAGCAAAAAACCCATTGTGAACAATTCCATCCTAGCTTGCCATATAATATTTCTGACAAGGTTGGATGAAATCCACAATCGGACAGCGTCAAGCCTCTCCTCATTTAAAAATTCGACTTGTTGAATATCAGTTGAAGAGATATCTCTTAACTCTTCAATATCTTCAAATATCGTCAGCTCACTTGCTCTATTTAGGTCAAAGGATATATGGGGAGCAGGGCGACATTTCAGAATAAATCTGTGATATAGTTTCGGGTCTAGGGCATGTTTTAATTTCTTTCCTGTACCCCCAGCCAACCGTTCCATCTCAAATCGTTGGTCTGGTTCTGAATTTCTCTCAATATTTTGTGTTGCATCAGATGAATACACTGTAGTTTTACTGTTAAATGACACTTTGCCTCTCTCCACTACAGTGTTTGTCGCGAGAGTCTGATCTTGTTTCCATCTTAGATACTCATCAACCGAGTTCTTTATGGTCTCTCTAATGTCTTTTAGTATGTCCAGTGAAGGTTCTCTCGCTAGAGGAGGGTTTGCGCTTGTAGTATTTGTTATAACATCATTCTTTGGATGGTTTGTCACAGCGGTACTAGCCAATGGGATGCAAGGGGTTTCATGGGTTGTGATGTTAACAGCAGCTCGTTGCAGCCGCAGTTGTTCCTCTGAACCTTTTTTTGCAAGCAAAGCCACTAGATCATCTAATGGAACATAATCGTTGTGGGATACAACATTCACAGGTTGACTAGCTACCGGTTCTCTAGCCTGTCTTAAGTTAGTATAATTAACTTTTAGTCCTCCTCCCACAACCGCTTTACTTTTGGAGGTAATTTGCAATCGTTTTAGGAATTGATTAGTAGCGGCCTTTGATGGTCGCAGAGCCTGCTTCTGATTCTTAGTTTTCTTTTTAGTTATTGTGTAAGCTTTTGATCTTACATTGGTTCTTGAGTCAAACATATTATACACACCAAAGTCATTCTCTCGGTTATCTACAACAGTTTTATCTGGATTCACCTTAACAGAGGTACAACTTTCCACTGTCACCATCTCGCGACTAGAGGGGCTACAGTGCACTTCATCATCACTGGATGTGACAGGGCATATAATAGCCTCAAAGACAGGTAAAATCGATACAACATTCTCAACCTCGTTCTTCTCCTTTACATCAGATGTCATTTGTGCATTTGTGAGTCTCTATTTTTAGTATCTTTCGTTGTCTTTGGTGGCTTATTATCACCCATGTCAATGTACCTAGACATTTTGTCTGAGTTCTGAGTAATCAGTTCAATCTGCACAGCCTGTCGGCTTATTTTAGCATCCAAGGTCTCAAACAATTTAAAAAGGGACATAATCGAGATGTTTATGGCATTCAGCGTTATTTCCACCAGTGAGCCATGTACAATTTGTCCACCATTACCATCTGTGATTCCCACACTAGGAGCAATCTTTTTGTGTGGTGCATGTGGTGTAGGATAGACAAAGGAGGATGTCAAGTTTCTAGGGCACTGTGTATAGTGGTCAAAAAGGCTTGGGGAGCCATATAGACTACCATCATTACCCTTAGTTCTATCATTGACAATTGGAGATTCAGACAAAGCAGGGCCATCTACCACAACATTATTAATAGAATCATCCAAATTAGATTTGTTTGTAACAGTTATATTTTCCATCTCCTCCTGCATATCTTTATTCTCACCCTCGTTAGCCGCTTCATCATTAATATAATTTAGGTCGTTTTTACATGAAAATACAGGATTTTGTGTAGTTAAGTCGATTAGAGGGCACTCCTCAGTTCCCTCAGAGTCACGTTGTGTTGAGCATATCTCATTTACAATGATAGTGTCCGAAATCGACACATTTGAATTCACAGAAACCACGTGCGGTGCAATTTTCCCTCCTCCCATATTTACCGGGCTCGAAGGTTGATTTTCAACACACATGGGAATAAATAAATCTGAATCACCCCTTAAGGTGCAAAATCCTCGTATATCACTAGTAGAGTTCTTTCTCACAGGAGTCACAATAGGTGCACCTCCTAATTTTTTTTTTTAAGAATAGTAATGGGGGAGGCTTTAGGGGTTACAGGCTTAAGGTTCACAGAGGCTCTTGTAATTACAATGTTTGCTGGCATCCCAGACGTCAGCGTATATGTAATACCTTTCATTCGGCACGTTTAACAAACAAATGGTTAACAATGCAACAAATTGGATATAAGTGAAAAAGTCTTACTCCACAGTCCACAACCCGCTATACCCGCTCTAACAGCGGTAACAGCAACCTTTATAAAGCAAACTTGCAAAGCGCGAGCGCAAAGCGCGTGCTTTTGCAGTAAATAGTTTCCTGTTGGCTGGGGGCGGGATTTCACCGCAGCACGTCCTATGGGTGAAGAGAAGACAAACTACCGTGAGTGCACTGATAGAGTTTGTCTAAGCAGTTGCTTAAGCAGTTGCACAGACAGTTGCCTTATGCAACCTTGGTTTGTAACAGTCACAGGAGTTCGCAAGAGTTCTCACTTGGTGCAGGCAACGGTCAATCACACTTCGTCACTTCGTCGGTGAGTCCAGTAAATCCAGTAGCGAAGCGTCTCGCAGCGGTAACAGCAACCTTTCCAAAGCAAACTTGCAAAGCGCCATAACTTGCAAGCTTACCATAACTGACGAATTTCAGGGGGTTTTTGGTTTTACAAAGTTTTTTCACTGAATTTCATTGGTTTTTAGCAGCACAACTTAACTATAACTTCCCTTTAAGAAAGTTTTTTCATTGAATTTCATAGGTTTTTATTAGTGCAACTTAACCATAACGTACCCTTAACAAAGTTTTTTCAGTGAATTTCATGGGTTTTTATGAGTCCAACTTAAGCATAACGTCCCTATGACAAAGTTTTTTCAGTGAATTTCTTTGGTTTTTATTGGTGCAACTTAACCATAACATCCCCTTAACAAAGTTTTTTCATAGAATTCCATAGGTTTTTATTAGTGCATGTTATTTTCCTACAACTTACTAATGTCATACTTACCAAATACAACAATATTTGTGTCCAATCTACAAAGTGTCACCTTAAAACTCTGCCATTTCTCACCTTCTAGAATCATTTTTAACACTTCTATACACTTTCTTCAACTATTTCAACTAGTTTTGCATCCCTAGATGTCTACGAACATCTGACTTCATTGCGGACCTTCCGGACAGTGCCACATGATGACGTGTCCAAGAACCCGTCCGCAGTTCACAATAAGGTCTGTTCTTCGCGGACAGTTCGGAACTGCATTTTCTACTGATCTAGGAAGTTTCAACTTAAAAATTTCCCTTGCACAGCTCCAACACCTATTCCTACTCATCCATTTACAATCTAGTACACAGTACATACTTTTAGCAAAACTGCTATTTCTCTTTAAATGGAATCAGCTAATGCCATCCCTCCTCCCCAAGAGACACCACCACTGCTGTAATCAAGGAGCATGAGAAACACTGCCCCCTACCTTAGAAATAACAAACACGCAACATTTTCCCCTGTCCACCTGCCCCTCCATATTACTGTGTGGTGCCTCTTCCCTCATTTCCCATCCAAAAACAATAAAATTAATGTTCCTTTAAGAACCACCTTTCAAAGTTAAAAAATAGAACTTCCTCCACCTCATCTTCTTTAACAAATACTATAACCACACATCCTGATGTCTGCAGGCATTGGTGTGTTATGAATAAATAAATAAATAAGGAGGGCTACAGACCATTATCGTCAATTGCAGACCCTGAAATGGGGGATATAGGCCATTAGCACTCCTGGTTCCCAAAGCGTGAACCCAGGGTGCTAAAACATAGATTTTTCTTCCTATAGCGGGACGCCTGTGGCGTCACACTGTAAGATGGAAGGATTATTCTTCCTACAGCGGGTCACCTTCGGCGTCCCGCTGTAGGAAGGAAAATCCTTTTCCAAGACAGCCAACATGGAAAGAGAAGGCAGGGCTCCGTACACAGCCCCTCTTCCCTTGCCATGGCAGCCTGCAAAACCCTATGAACATATTACCACAAGCACTTTTTTTCCCTTTCAAACCTAGCCTACCTTCGAATAACTTTACCACATAGCTGGTCCCAGGTAGACATAGCCACTTTAACACCATTTTTCGTCCCTAGCGGTCATGGCCAGTAGCCAGATATCCGCGTCATGACCTTATGCCATGACCCAGACAATCTGGCAACTGCCCATGGCCACAGGCTATACCTCAGTCACCAAAGGTATATGACTATTTTTTGTACCTACATTATTACATTTGTCAAAAAATAAAACACGGCCACATTTGCAAAACCATGCTTTAATGTCCTGGCCAATGCTCCTCACGAGTTTGCTCGAAACCCGCCCATGTTTTATTTTTTTAAAAGTGTCAAAATATATGTACATACAATAGTCATATAACTTAGTTCCCACTTGACAAAATCCATTCAGTCTTTACACAAACATTGAAGGTTGGGTCTATAATCTTTCTCAAAACTTTTGTCCACATTCGTCAAATAGCAACAAAGTTATAAGCCATCTAAAAATGTTGAGACCCCCCCTCTAATTTCGCCCCCTCTTGAGAAAATCCCACCAAACTTTAAAAAACCATTTATATCTAGATCCAAAATCGTTTTGCCAGATGTTGTGCAGATTTGTCAAATGACACCACATTTATATTCCTTTACAATATTCTGGGACCCCCCCTCTAATATTGCCCCCTCTTGACAGAATCCCACAAAACTTTGCAAAACCATTCAGGATTAGTCCTAGAATAAAATTACAAAATTACATGCACTTTCACTGAGTGGCGCAAGAGTTATAAGCCATCCAAAAACTGCTTTTCCCCAACCCTGTAATGCAGAAATAGGTACAGTAGGACATCTGAGGTGTCCGCGAACCCCACAGGACTGCCCCAGGACATCTGGGATGTTCGCGAACACCACAGGACTGTCCCAGGGCATCTGGAGTGTTTGCGAACACCACAGGCTGTTCCAGGACATCTGGAGTGTTCGCAGACTTTCGGGGGTGAAACAACACATTATTGGCTTCTTATGGCCATATCCCATCCCATCCTCATCCTCCCCACCCCCAGAGATTGATTGTTGAATTTGAAAAGTGAAATGCTGCTTTAAAAAAAAAAAATCACTGCATTGTTCGCGGACCCCAAAAAAGTCAGCGAATCCAAGATGGCGGGCGTTTCAAGAAAACAGACGCATTTCACGTTTTCTCACCATCCAATCAGCGGACGCGTCCCGGCCAATCAGAGGCCAGTCCGCAGACAGCACAGCCAATTAGAGGCCGGTCCACGGACCAACAGGGAAGTGAGTCCGCGGACCAGACATAGATATCACTAATTTTTTTGCTTTACATTTTGGTCATTTAAAAAGAAACACGGTTTCGGGACCAAGCCGCCACTCCTGTCGCAAATTTGGTGTAAATCCGTCCAGCGGTTTGGGCTGTAAGCGTGAGCAAAGTTTTTTCCCATTATGTCTATGGGAAAAAAAGACATTTTGGGACCCCCCTATAACTTTGCACCCCCTGGACCAAACCTCACCAAACTTTGCAAAAAACTCCCGTGGCCATGTAATAATAGACTGCAGGCAGTGCCACCAAGGTACATATAAGCATAGGAACTCTGGATATTCCATATCGTGTTTTAGAAAACTGGGATCTCATGAGTAGGAAGCCTGAAGTGGGTCGCAGTTAAAAAACATTAGCTGACGAGCAAGAAAGAATCAAGGAGGCTTGTCTGGCCCAGTGTCAAGAAGGCCTGTGCAGCCGAGAACTGGTTGTCTTTTCAAAGGATACAATGAATACAAGAGACAAGCCAAGCTACTGCCAAAGGGCAGCTGAGAGACAATGAGTGCTGAGTTTTACTTGTTTTAATACCATTTAATATTGAATTTAAAGCTCGAATCATGGTCTTCAGAAATGTGACCTAGATGGAAATAGACTCCAGGAGATGACGTCGAGACGAAAAGATGTGAGTATACCCATACTCCCATTTTAATCCCAAGAGTTTTAGGAGCCTGCAATGCCATGTTCAAATGCTAATTGATGACAGAAAGTAAGAGTGTTGATAGATGGTGGGCTAATTGGGTGGGGAGGTGTGCTCAAGACCAGCTTGTGCTCTGCTAGCGAGTGGAATATTCCAGAAGGTTACACGCTTGCCAACCAATGATAGAGTGCCACGTAGCAAAGAGCTCTATAGTTTGTGAACTAATAGATGATTGTGTATTTTATGACAATGAAGATGACTTGCACTAAAGGAGGGCTTAGTTGCCCATCTGATAGTAGAGACCCAATCACAACATGAAACCCCAGAGAAAGTATATAAAGATGTTTCCCATTACCCAACCACAGCCCGACATATGTTTTTACAATTTGCCACGTGGCATGACGTCAATGATAACGTGTTTTTACGATAAAACAGTGTTTCTTATGAAAATCTTTGAGCTTGATACTGTTGACATCTGTAGATGTCCGTTGTACTCTCTGTTTTAGATAATTGTTAATAAAACAGCGTACCTTTTGCCAACTTCCTGAGTCGACCTTATTATTGATGTTTGAGTAATTTCTGCATCCCAATCCTTCCCATAAGAGTGCCACCTCGTCTTAAAGAGCCCCTCAAGTTCTTTGCGGACTACAAATCCCATGATCCCTCACCGTTGGCTCTGCTGTGCACGGCTGAGTGGAATTTTAGTTGAAAACATCTGGAGAGTCAAACGTTGCAGACAGAAAAATTTTGTGTGGACCGAAATGTTAAAGGAACAGTGGGAAAGGCCAAAAGAGAGTGCTTGTCAATATAAATATCCAGTAGCAATAGTTCAAATATAGCAAAAGCAGTGAATGCAGGATTCATTTTGAAGGCAGATTGTCTTGACTTCATTCGTGGAGTGCCTTTTCTAATTTGAAGCCGGTAACCAAACTGTTGCAGGGCACACGTAGAGGTGATATGCAAGTTGATTTATGTTCCATTTTACTTAAACAGTAACAGACTTTCTCCAAAACATATGTTCTTCAATATCAGAGGTTACATCACCTTGAATTTCCTGTTTTTTTTTCAGTTTTTGTCATGCACAGTAACCGTTTGGATTTTTGGGATATTTTTTGACTAAGGGAGAAAAAAGATAATTGTTGAAAAGAGTAATGGAGCAAAGAAAGGTTCCAAACCACTGGGAGGCCGGGTCACATTTATATGAGTCTACTGTAAGGTTCCCCCACCTAGGGTGCACTGCCACCCCTTTCTGTTGATGTCAACAAGGGGTCATCACAATCTTAAACCTTCATCTATGTTTGACTGTCTGCTGTCAATTGCCTACTGAGTATTAGTCCCATATTTGGGATTCCACTGTCAATTCGTTGTTCACAGCTACGGCTCTGTGTCTCTATGAGGTGCCCCGCTGCACTCTGGTATTGAGGTAATAACACCCACCAGGGCAGAACATCCCTGTGGTAATGGCCCGTCTGCCCGAGTTGGTGTCCTTAATGAGGACAGTGTGGCACTGTTACCCAGTGGGATGCCATAGCTGATGTTATCATCCTTTCAGTTAAAATAAAGATATAACCGTGGTGGTAGTTAGGCATAAGACAAAAATGAAGCAATTCTCTGGACGTATGTCCTGGTGGTCAGAGAAGGTGGCATTGTTCAGGCATGGAACAAGTGAGCTGCGGGGTGAAAGCAAAGGAAATGGTCCAAAGGGAGCCCAACAGGATCAGAGGGTGTCACGGGATTGGATGATGGAGGCTGGCAGTAAGGACAGTTAGCTTGTGCATTTGGTTTGGGGGTGCGGGCAGGTGGGAAGGAGCAGCAGATGAGCAAGTATAATGGTAAAGGTAGTGCTGCGTGAGTGCTCAGTCAAGCTGAGTGTGAGAGAATGCAGGCTCGTACTTGCGAAAAAGAATCCAACGCTCTAACACACCTGATTGACTGAGTACATTTACAAAAGTGCTTATGTCATGTCTACGGTGGAAGGGAAGACTTTTTCCAAATTGTTGGTGTCCCGTGAGTGTCCCATTACAAGACTCCTATTTGACTCAAACTTCAGTCAAACATCATGTGTTGAAGCTTCCAATATTGCGCCATTGTATGTTATGTTATGTTACTTTGCATTTATATAGCGCCTTATGTACCATTGGTATGATCTCAAGGCGCTGGTAGGTTGAACGCCCTCGGGAACTGGAGTTCAAGTCAGTAGAGAGAGAAAGAGAGTCATAAGTTGCGTGTGTACACTGGATATGTGTGCAGCAGGTGTGGCACTCGTATGATAGCTGCTTCTTAGCGGTAGGTGTGGTGGTTGGGAGATCATGAGTATGTGTTTGTTCTGGCAGGGTGATACCAGACTGATTCTGACTGCGTTAGGCCTGAGGAGAATGCCTAGGCTGGCGGGTGAGCAACCAGCTGTTTTAGTTAGGATGATGTGGAGTATGTGTCAGGAGTTGGTATGAGAACAGCTATACCGAATGTGTCATAGTATCGCTGTGTTCTAGTTGAGTGGTGGTGTATAGAAGAGAGTGAGTGTGGTGATGTGATATGGTGGTTTTCAGTAGGTGCTTGAGATCGTGCGCATTCATGTTCTATGCCTTCCGTGTGCTGAAACCGTTTTGTGCGCTCCAACCGTTTCGTGCGCTCCAATCGTTCCGTGCACTTCGACCCTTCTTGCACAATGTCCATTCCATACCCTCTATCTGTTCCATGCATTCCATCCGTCGCATGTACTCCCTCAGTTCTATTGACTCCATCTGTTCAATCTGTTCCATGCATTCCATCCGTCGCATGTTATCCCTCAGTTCTATGCCCTCCATCAGTTCAATCAGTTCCATGCAATCCGCTCAACGCTATGCACTCCATCCGCTCCACCGGTCCGACGCACTCCACCCGTCCCACGCACTCCATCCGTCCCACGCACTCCATCCATCCCACGCACTCCATCCGTCCCACGCACTTGATTAATCTAGTCCATTTGTTCCTTTCATTCCATGCACTTGGTCATTTCATGCCATTCATCCATTCCATGCACCCGATCTATTCCGTGCACTCCATCCGTATCATGTACCCCTCCTTTCGATCCTCTCGTCCACTTTATTCCATTTGTCCACTTTGTTCCTCTCGTCCATTTCATTTATTTCATCCATTTCATTTTATTACCAAACCACACATTCGAGAGAGAGAAAACATGTATTCGGAAAACATAATCCATTGACATACAATGAAAACTCCAACATATACACAATGCAACCGACAATGCGCAACAAAAATAAAACACATACAAATTTAACTTCATTATTATACATTAAAAAAAAGCCATGACCCCTGCACATGTCCTTATATAGTGAGGCATAAGCCACAGTTTCTTTAAG
Source organism: Ambystoma mexicanum (assembly GCF_040938575.1). Lineage (NCBI taxonomy): Eukaryota > Metazoa > Chordata > Amphibia > Caudata > Ambystomatidae > Ambystoma > Ambystoma mexicanum. Next base: position 963,182,346 of record NC_090927.1, read on the forward strand.
CTGGTTAAAAGCGTGCAAACTGTAAAAGAAAATTTGAAATCTTCCACACATTCCAAGCCACAAGGGCATGTCTTCCCCAGATCCAGTCAAGGTGCCCCGGCTCTAAGTGGTACGATATTTAGTCGGCCCATTCAAAAATATCTATGGTGCTCGTGGGAACGAAGCCTTACTATTGCAGGAACATACTCGCATCGCTCAGGTACGGGGGAGTACTGTTTTAGGCGAGGACACCTTGCCAATTCTGCATTGAAAAGCGCTTTTTATAAAATGGAGCTTGAGCTGGGATTTTGCAAAGGAGCCCAGAGTTGCCATGTTCCCCAGCCTCCAGCGCTTCATTAAATTATTCCCACTATTGTACCCGCATGAGCGATCTTTGCTTGATTGACAACATATGTCCCTTAAAGCAGCAGCACGATTTTTATTTGTGGGGCTACTAAGATGAAACTTCAAAAACAACTCCAGAAACCGTTGGTCGGCTAACAGGGTGATGTTAACGAGTCCCTGTTTGTGCCGTCGTGCATCTCTGGGGGAGCTGGGTGACAAACCCAGGAGCCTGCATAATCCTGAGTTTTGATAGCTTTCAAGACGGCCATAGTGAGGCATAGCAAAACAAGTTAGGTAATGACTGCAATGGTCTGGAGGGTTGCCCAGAGGAATACCAGAGGTTAAGATTAATTCTAAACCTTCCAGCTATCACCTCTTGTTTTGCTGTAGTCACGCCGAGTGAGATGGGTATGCCCAGGTGTGGGTCCCGTACCTGTCGGGCCTAGAGACCCAAGCTACTCCTCACTGATGAGGGCCAGCAAGGCCAAAACATGTTTGGATATGCTTGTGGTCTCATGCAGAAAGAATGTGACCAAGCAGTTTGGGCTGGACTGCCCCCTTGGGTTGGAAAGCCTGATTTGCATATGGTCTTTCCCATTTTGTAATTTTATTTTACATTTATAAAACATACAAATCAGCCCTCGGGCATCGTGGCGCTGTTACAAGCGAGGCTACTAAGTTACAAGAAACAGGGGGAGAAACAAAAAGACAGCATGTCTCTGGTTCGTGGTTACAGTGCACATATTACCAGACAGGTAACAGTTAAAATGTGAAGTGTACAATGAAGGATGGGGGACTCTTCGGTTCAGAAGTTACAGGGGAATGGGATAGATCAGAGGTCTACTGGATCCGGATCTGGGATCGACCATTGGTGTAAAGAGGACAGGGCTTGTGAAAGAGCATGGTTTTGAGAGCTTTCCGGAAGGACATGTGCGAGGTCTCTGTCCTGAGGGTGTTTGGGAGGGTATTCCATTGTTTAGGAGCAATGAAAGGGAAGCTGGCGCCACCTGCTTTGACCCTTTGACGGTGGGGAGGTTCAGCTAGTTGGAGTAATGGGATTGCTTGGGTCTGGACGAGGTGGCTCTGACAACTTTTTCCGAGAGATGAGAGGGGGCTGTAATCGCTAGGCACTTATGGGTTATGGCTAGCATATTAAATATGATACGATTTTTGACGGGGAGCCAGTGGGCAGCGCGCCTGGCATGGGAGATATTTTCACTCTTAGGGATGTTTAGGGCGGCTCTGAACGCATTGTTTTGAATAACTTGAAGTCTGTTCAAATATTTGGCAAAGGTGCTGGCAAAGAGAACGTTGCATTAGTCAAATTTTTCCCCAATAGTGGCTCAGGCTATTGAGAGGCAGTTCTGCTTAGGCAGGTATGGTTTGACTACATTAATCAATTTTGTTGTGAATGAGGCCGACAAGGCAATGGCGCTTACCTGGCGTGCCATGGAAAGTGTGGAGTCAAGGTACACCCCTAGAGTCTTTACTGAAGGCGAGACCGTGATTATTGTGTTATCTATGGTGAAACCGCCATATTGTTTATCAAGTTTTCGAAGAGTTTCCCTGGGGCCGACTAGGAGGATTTCAGTTTTGTCCCCATTGAGGCAGAGTCCGTTAGCTGCCATCCCGGCTTAAATGGTGGAGTAAATCTTGTGCAGTGACTTGGCATCTTTTTTATATGAGCCAGAGAGTGGTAGGAGGACCTGAGTGTCATCAGCATAGTTTGTGTAAGCTATGACGCGAGCATCCAGTTTGTGAAAAGCGATTTCGTGAATATATTGTACAAGTAGACGACGTGCAAGAACCCTGGGCGACTCCCCAGTGGATGGTGGGGGTGCTGCACAGTCCTGGTCAGAGAAGACTTTCATGGCTCTCCCAGGAAGGAGGTAATCCAGGTAGTGGCTTTGGGTGTGAAATGTGCTGAGTTGGTGAGATGTCTTCAGAGGGTCTTGTGGTCCACAATGTCAAAAGCTGCAGACAAATCAAGAAGGAGGAGAAGAGCTGGTTTGCCTTCATTCATAATTTGCAGCTAGTTGTTTTTTTTAAGGCCAGTAGTTCTGATTCCATTCCGCGACATGGGCATAAACTTGATTGCCTCTTTCCTAAAATGCCATTAGACTCAAGCAAATGCTGGATTTGGGTGTATGCCTCTTTGTCGAGGATTTTTAGCAAAAGTGATACCCTGGTGATCAGTCGATATTTGTTGGGGGACAAGGGGTGTAGAGAGGGTTTTTTCAAGAGACGGTGTACCCATTCTTCTTTAAGACTGGGTGTGACAATGCCAGATGTGAATGAGACATTTATGAATGCTGTCAAAAAAGGTGCAAGAGTGTCAGCACATTCTTTGACAATATTGGCTGGACAGATGTCACCTTTGCAATTGGATGGTTTTATGTGCTTGAGGAGGACTACAACTTCAATTTCAGAGACATCTCTGAAGGAGAAGAGGTTCTTGGCAATTCTTTATGCTGGGCTCAGATTGTGTTCTGCAGGAGGTTTATTTTATTGAGCATAGCTGTTTGAATTCTTGAGCACCAGGCTTCATCTTTAATAATATCTTGGGCACTAGTGGTGGGAGTAAATAGATGTTAGCAAATAGCGTACATTTCTTTGGATTGGGATTTGTCATTGGTTGTTGTAATGGCTTAGCTGGAGAAGAATGATGGCCTGGAGGGTTGCCAATAGCAATGCCAGAGGTTAAAAATATTTCTAAATCTTCCAGCCATCACCTCTTTTGTTTTACTATAGTCACCCCGAGTGGGACGGGTATGCTCAGACGTGGGTCCTATGCCTGCTGAGCCTAGAGACCCAAGCTAGTCCTCACTGACTGATGAGGCCCCAACAAGGCTGAAACATGTTAGGGGAAGCAGTTCGGGCTGGACTGCTCCCTTTATGGTGGGCCCAAGCATGATTTTGTCTTTCCCCTTTTGTAATTCGTTGGCTGGTGAAGCACGATGGTCTGCAGGGTTGCCCAGAGCAATGCCAGAGGTTAAGATTAATTCTAAACCTTCCAGCCATCACCTCATTATTTTTGCTGTAGTCGCCTACAGTGGGACGTATTTGTCCAGACATGGGTCCCATGCCTGCTGGGCCTGGAGACCTCAGCTGCTCCTCACTGATGAGGCCCAACAAGACTGAAACATGTGTGGGGATGCTTGTGGTCTCATGCAGAAGGGATATGACGAAGCAGTCTGGACTGGACTGACCCCTTTGGGGTGGGACGAAGCCTGATTTGCATATGGCATTTCCCCTTTTGTAATGGCTTGGCTGGCAAAGAACTATGGTCTGGAGGGTTGCCTAGAGCAATTCCAGTGGTTAAGATTCATTCTTAACCTTCCATTCATCACATCTTTTGTTTTGCCACACAGGAATATGCCAGACTTCAGCGGCATAGAGGACCGTTGTATTGACTTTAGAATCCTGCACCTGGAGGCATTTATCAAGTCATTTCCCACCATATTGGTTATAAAGACTTCTAGAACCCACACTTGCATGTGTTACCGTTATATTTACATTGCTTCTAAAAGTACCACATTTTGAGAATAGCAAACCGAAATACATATATTCATTTACGACTTCTATTGTTGAGTTGTCGATAACCCATTTAAAGGTGTTCTTTCACTTACCAAAGACCAGGGTTTCTGTTTTTGCCAAGTTCAGCTTGAGGCTGTGCTCCCGGAAATAATTACTGGCATATTCCAGGCACCGCTGTAGTTCTCTAGCTGTTCAATCCATAAGGACAGTGTCATCAGAGTACGAGAGCGTACTAAATTTGACACTCTCTAGTAGAGGAGGAATTATACCTTGTGTGGTATTAGGAGGGGTTGAAATCAGAGAAATAAAGGAAATAATAATGGGGCAAGAGGACATCCTTGCTTGACCCCCATATTGGTAGTGAAAGCTTGTGAATACCGATTATTCCTATCACACCTAACCAAAACTTAAGTGTCTGCATAAAGTAACTTAATTAGGTGAAGGAGCATGTCCCATAATAATGTCTGTTTTTTATAGTCAAATGCCTTGGAAAGGTCTTAAAAGGCGGTAAACAGCTGGTTATTTCTCCTTTTTGTTTACTTCTCCACTATCGAATTTAGAATAAAGCACTGACTCATAGTAGAGAAGCCTTTACGGAATACAGCCTGTGTCTCCAGAAGGATAGAATTCTCTGAGACCCATTCCCCTAATCGAGCCACTAAGCAGCTTGCCAAAATCTTATTGGAACTGTCAATCAAAGCGATTGGGTGGTAGCAATGTGGTTCAGTCAAATCTCCTTTTTTAAACAATGGGACTACAAGACTTTTTCCAAGAAGATGGGCTATACTAATGTAGGTAATTGAATTAAAAACCTGCAGGAGAATAGGCATCCAGCATTCGCTTGGTTCACCATGTTTCTGGGATAAATCCATTTCGCCCCACTGCCTTGCATTTTTCTTAGCATTTTGAATTGTGCCCTTATTCTGCCAATGAAAATATGAACTTTTTTCCATCCTCCTTAGTATCAGTGATGCTAGATAATACGTCCGACTCTGGGTCAAAAAATGATTCTTCAAAATAAGAGATCCAGCGTCCCGGGGCAATACGTTCCACATCTGCATCATTAGCTTCCACGAACCCCTTAGAAACTAACCTCAAAACGTTTTGGGCTGGTGTCCCCTTACCATTCTGTCAAGAAGATCCCACTGAGCCTCAGTAAATTGCTATTTCTTGTATTTTAAAAGATTATTATAGGATTCGTAGAGTTGACCTGCGGGTATTGAAGACTGCTGCAAAACTTGGTGGATTACCCATGGAAACTGTCTGCACTCGCCATCATACCAAGAGGCCTCAACTCTAGAGGACCCCCTGAACTTTCCAAAATCATGCGAGATATGGGGGGCAGTATGGTAAATTCGATCCTGTAAGAGTTCAAAGAGATGGATCACCTCACTGATGTTGGGATCCTAGAAGTTTCTCACATAGTGTGCCAATGACACTATCTTGAGAAATAGTTAGCATGTCTAAACTGTCAATTCTTCTCATTGGGAGTAGCTGACTCAAATCCTCTCTGGGTCATGCCTATCTGCCACTCGGCCACCTATGGGTTATCAGCACTCTACACCCGATCAAATATTTTCAAATCTTTAACTTTACTAAACGAAAAACCGTCCACCAGACAAAAATCAGTTATTGTCTTCCTTAGGCCAGCCTTATAAGTTGGTGTTGTGGGATGCATCCCCGGCTCATCTTCCAATCAGTTCCACAAACACATATTTAGCCATACATAAATCCATTAGTTGTCCCATAGCCGAGGGGACGCTGCTTATATATCTCTTTGGGATCCCACAGATTTCCTCCACCATGAGCTTTTCTTGCGGTATTCCCCTTTCTGTCCCAGCTATGCATTACTAATCTGATTGTATTTTGGCAGTACATATACGTTTATCACTGTTAGATTCTGGGGCTGAATTGTATTTCTGAGGCACAGTCAACTAATGATAAATTAGAGAACTTATTTACCATTGTCTGCAAGGCCCTCTGCCATCACCTCATTTTGGATTTTTCTGCTTTTACAGCATACATGTTAAAATCAGGGGAACATTCATCCAGGCATGTCACATCTACCAACCACGTTTAATTTCCTGTAAACAGATCACGTCACCCACGCTAAACCACTGTAACCACTAAACATCCTGCAATTTGTTTTTTATGCCAGCGATATTTCAGCTTACAATTTATATAAGGGAACCTGCAGGGACTGCCTGTATGACATGAAAACTGTTTCCCACAACCTTTACATTAAACACACTATGGGGGTACGCAGGAGATTAATTGGTATACACTTTACTTGTCTGGAGATTGCACAATGAGTACACCTGATCATCTTACCTCTATTATGTATTACCTCCTTGTTATGCCTATCTGTCATTACTGTGATTCCTTTACATGTACCGGGACTAGCCTGTACAAAGGGAAAGGGAAGGACACCTCTAGATTTCAACCAGGAATCATGCTCGGGGCAGATGCAAAAATTTGAGTCTAGATGGACTTCTATACCTCTGGTTGTGAGGGACTCTTTACAATTAAATAGACATTGTCTAATATATGTATTTATGAAGCCAAAGATAAGGCTACACACCCACAATACATACAGTCTGTGAGTATATGACAAGTAGTGAAAATGCTAAAAGAAAAATCCTCCACCCCAAAATTTTGACCATGGCTTTTGTACATGTTCTTATTACTGTGGGTTCGGCCTTTAAAAGTACAGATTACATTCTGCTCACGCCAGCCTGTAATGGAATCAGAACAAGTTAATGCTCCCTGATTGCTGGTGATGGGTCTAATTTGAACATCCTGCAAGTTCCCCAGAACACTGGACACTTCAGATCTTGTGATTGGGCCTTTGAGAGAGCAGGCTTTAACAGATGTTAAACTGGTGATGCCACCGGATGTCTGCAGCCTGGTCAGATTTCCTCCATGTGTGAATCTAAGCGTAGACTCTGAGATGCCCTAAAGGCGATTCCCTGTGGGACAGAGACACAACTTATGCGCAGTTTCCGTTAGTCCGAGATGCCCTGAAGGCGATTCCCTGTGGGACAGAGACACAACTTATGCGCAGTTTCCGTTAGTCCGAGATGCCCTGAAGGCGATTCCCTGTGGGACAGAGACACAACTTATGCGCAGTTTCCGTTAGTACGATGCCGGGAACATCATCAGTCTGATTGACAACTTAGCTGCAATTTCCTTTGATCTCTTTCCTGGAGGCATGGGCTGTCCAGATGACGTATGCACCATTTACAGTGATCCATCCTCTGGTATATATTCTTCTACATGATTCAAATGCTTATTCGGGGGCTTGTTGCATAAAGGCTTGATCAGACCTGCAGAAGAGACCCTAGGCCTCATTACACATTAGGCGGTAAGGGTTTACCGGTACCGGTAAGGGCACAGGTACCGGTAAACCCTTACCGCCTTACTACGAGGTACATTTGCGGGACCCAACCTTAACGGCTGGTTTTACCAGCCATTAAAGTAGGGTGTCGCAAAGGTACCTTGGAGCAAATTACTGTACCGCAATTTGCGGTACCGTAATTAGCGCATTCCCCATTCCCATTATGCCCTATGGGGGCAAAAATGGGAATAGGGAAGTGCCTTGGTGAATGGGGACTTGCCGCCCCCGCTCACCTTGGAGTAGGGCGGTAATTCCGCCATCCATCAAAGCGGACACAGTAAAATACTGGCGGCAACCATGGCGCTAGTAGCGCCATGGTTACCGCCTACCGTGTAATGAGGCCCCATGACAGGTGTTCCCTGCGCAGCCGTTTGGCAGGCTTTATCAACGGTTCCACGTGATGCAGTTTGATTGTCTGATTGACAGTCCCAGAGTCTGCTGGAGCTTTTGCTCAGCCTTTCCACAATCCTGATGCACTAGTCCAGCCAAGCCAGATCTTTATTTCTTGTGACCTGTGCAATACTTTGCCTCGATCACCGTTTCCAGATTCCTTTAAGATTCTCCATTGAGATAGGTGAGAGCAGTCCCGAAGCATCGAATTCCACTTGCTGAATTGAGGCGCTGAGATCCTCTAGCCTAAAGCTCTCAGAAGGTCATGGAATTGAATAGAGAGATTGCATCTCGTTACCAAATGAAGACCTTGTAAGAGGTGCTGCATCGCACTGCTCTAGAGGCATGTTTTCTCTGTTGATTTCCGAAATTTCCAGTGGGGGACGAGACGCTTGCATTGAAATGTGACGCACTTGATTCTCATGATCCTCCTCCATAACTAGTAGAGAGCCCAGTGGCATTTTCTATGCGGGTGACTCAGCAGCATCTGTGATGGCAAGGGAGACCGAGGGGGAGTAAGTAGACTCTTGGGGGATGGTGACAGTTCCCTCATGGCAGGTTTTGGCATATAGACAGTAAATTGACTGTTCTAGGGCCTTAAGAACAGATCTGTTGAATAGTCCAACAATGTTAGGGCTGCTCAGTCTGCTGGCAATAAATTCATCACAGTTCGGCACTCTGACAACCTTTGTAGATACCTTGGGGCAACCATGTGACTGTCAGCGTTTTGCTTATCATGGGAAGCTGTCGTCCATAGATTGGCTGTTGATTCATACATTGTTGCAGTACTGTAGGATACTCCATTATTTGATACAGGTTATTCTTTAAGTGCTTATTTAGGAGTAGCAATGAGGAGTTAGTGCAAAGCACGCAGTTTCCTCCAGCGGACACTTCTACTTGTTCGGTATACTGTTCGTGGGTTTTTAGATTCATTGGGAATGCCCACATAGTGGTGACTAGATGATGGTCACTATTTAGTTGTGGGTTAACAACCACATCCTTTACCCACCAAAATATATCCCTAGAAGCAAAGCAATAAATAGCTCTTTGTGAGGCTTTAGACCATGTAAGTGCTGCTGGTACATCCCCAGGAAATGAGCCATAGATTAACAGTAAATCTCTTTAATTCAATAATTCTAGGCATGTACTTTTCCTTGACAAAGAATTAACATCTGACAGTCCTATACATGAGATATTAAGGTCCCCAATAATAATCACATCTGCTAATTTTGATACAAGGGTACATGTATCTAGAAGAGAGGTTACATCTGCAAGGAAACTAGAGGTTGTTATTCCCACTGGGTTCCAGTACAAGTTTATCAGTCCTTTAATTCCCCACGAGTCAGCACCGTACATAGGCCAATGTAATAGTCTCAACTGGGCAAAAGCATTTGGGCTCCTCCATAACTTTAATTCCATACCACAATTATTTCTACATGCTGTTACCAAACCTGCTTTGGTCAGCCCCTAATCCCTTGGAGGCTGGCAAGTGAATGCCTGTGCAACCATCAAAAGTGAGGACCAACAATAACCATGTCTCTTGAAGATAAACGATATCTAGATGTATCACAGGATTATCACACCTTTGTAAAAGGTGCTTATGCCCTCTAGTTTTCCAGCTCCCCATTCATATGGAAACTGGTTCAGGTGCCCCTACAGGAATTAACTGAGGCTTCCTTATTAGCTAATGACTTTCCCTGCGAATACATAATGCTTCTGGTAACCAAGCCCAATCTTCAATCTTTTTGGATTTTATTTGAGCATGACAGTACTCTATGGGCCTCATTACCAGTGTGGAGGTAGCCATGCCCTTAAAAAGGGCATGGCTTCCTCCAAACCCGGGTCCGGGTCCGTGGTCCTTGAATGGGGAAATACCTGGCCATTCTGACTTTGAAGGGCCCGGTATTTCCCCATTCAGGGAACCCAAACCCGGACCATCCCCTTTCCCATTTGAGCCCCTATAGGGCTCAATGGGAATGGGGAGCATGCTAACAACGTGCCCGTTAATGTCAGGCACGTTGTTAGCATGCTGGCCCCCTCGCGGGACCCGCTAAGGACGTCTGGTAAAACCAGACATCCAGAGCAGGTCCCGCAAGGGGAGCTCGTAATAGGGCAGAATGGGTTTAACGCGCCGGCACCTTTACCAGCATCGTTAAACCCATTCCGCCAGGGTCGTAATGAGGCCCTATATGTCTACGGATTTGCTTATCCTTCCATGAACAGGCTCTTCTTAATGGGGGCCAATAACTCGGTGGATTCCAAGTGACAGGATGAAACACCTGGGTATTTCTTTTGCTGTTGTACATAAGGGCCCTTGATCTCCATAGAGTATAACTCGGGAGAATGTTTTACCTGCTTTAATTCCCAGTCATAAACCTCAAAGATCACATGGCCAAAAGCACACAGTTGAAAACGTGCATCCATAATTATCTGCTTTACTACATTTGATGCAATATGCAAGAAAACCCTATCTGTTTCATACTTATTTACATATTCCACCTGTTGAATAACACTTGATAAAACCTGATGTAAAATTGTTATTTGGTGTAATAATGCCAAAATATTTATTCTATTTATGTTCTTTTGATGGGGATTATTATTTAAACGTTCAAGTAAAAGATGGTTCATTGTTTTTGGCATATCCTTTCTGTCTTTAATGTTATTATTACCAGTAGCCACTGAGGTAAATATATATCGTTACAATTCAATATTTCATTGTTTCCTTAATTTGTGGCTAATTTAGGGAGAAAATCCACATAATTCAGAGTTTTAAAAACATCATCTTCCACCGCTCTTGTAGTTAGTAAAGAGTAAGGGCCTCATCACGAGTTCAGCGGTAACCCTTAAATGCGGTGGTAACGGTATTACAGCCGCATTTAAGGGCTGGCCCTATCACGAGTTGGGCGCTAAATGGGCTGTTTTACTCCAGCCTTTCTCTGGAGATGAAAATCCCTGTTTTCGGCAGTATTACAGCTGGCTGTATTAGCCCGCAATATTGGCACCGAAAATTCCCCATTGGATCCAATGGACCCAATCAGGAATGGGGTTTTCCTGTTAAGGCCCAACCCGTGATCCGGTGGCAATACCACCGGGCCGGTCGGTGCTAGGGTTATAACAGTCGGCGGTATTACATCCGGGAATACAGCCCAACTCGTAATGAGGCCCTAAGTCATATAAGGTATCACATCTTCATGCAAGTTCAGCAGGTGAGTTATATAATTCTACAGTGTCATAAATGCACTGGCAGAATGGTTCACAGGAGGCGTTGATGGTTTAATTCCTCTTGTTAGCTAGGGATGAAGAACTGGAATGTTCTCTTCATCAAGATAAATTGACAAATCCGCTAATTCAACTGATAATTTCCTAACAGCTGTATGTGGCATTTGATCTAAGGGTAAGTTGATGGTCTTAGCCTCTAAAAATAGGCAGGATATATTTGTTGTATTTCTCTTCTTTCCTCCTCTTGAGCGTTTTCGTCTTGCAGAGGCCTTAGTCTGAGCTATGCGAGTTGTTCTCAGCGAACGTATAAAGTATTTTGTGCTGCCTTGTGAGTTCTTTTTTGATGCCCTTCCATTTTTTAATTTCTTTATGATATGTAAATTCTGACTCTGCTCCTTCTTCTGGAATATTTCAAATAAAGAGGGGTGGATCAGCCCCAGTCACATCCTCTTCAGACACAGCTCTATTTTCATTATTCTCACTGGTCCTTAATATAAAAATCTACTTTTTTGAGGTTCGCTAATTCTGATGTTTTACAGAGTTTTTAGCACTGGTTGGATGTGTTGCCTTGGACTTATTTTGTGCTAGTTGCCTTTAGCACACTTGAGGCCAGAGGTTTACATTTCCTAGGCAACCAAGTATGATAGACCTAGGGGGTAATTCATGGAATAAATGTGCGCCGAAATTAGTGGCGCAAGTTGGCGCAAGCGGGAAAAAGCCGGTGCACATGTGCGAAGGCCCTGCGTGTGTATTTTCTGGGATGTGTGCCGAATCCACGCGTGGCTTACACCGGCGCAAACGTCACTTCCACATCCCGAACGCCGTGCACGATGCGCACATCGAAAGCGCACCACGTCAGCGCACACATCAAAAAGGGGGTGGAACAAGGGACGGAAGATGCGGAATGGGGAACAATGCGTGAAAATAAGGGCGTAACTGGAGAAGTACACGGAACGCAAACTACACGTATTCATGGAATAGAATAGGGAAAACCAACGCACATCAAAACACACGCACAATTACATCCAACACACGAAAGCAGGATAAAAGTGCGTGCAAACAACAAACAAGCATATACAGCTACAATGAATGTCCCGTTCCTCGCAGCAGTGATCGTGGGACACCGCAGGAGGAGGAGAATAGCCAGGCCCCACATTTTCTGGCCAGGACCAGCCTTTTTGGGATGCCTGATGACCAGGTCTATGGCAGGTATAGGGTTCCACCTCATATCATCCTAGAGCTAGTCAGGGAGTGGGAGTATGAGCTCACATCACCCACCCTGTGCTCCCAAGCATTGAGCCCCTTGGAGAAGGTGCTCAATGTACTGCATTTTTTGGCCACTGGGTCATTTCAGCGGACAACTGCCATAGTTCAGGGTGTCTCATAGGCCACGCAGTCACGTTGCCTACACCAGGTTTTGGTAATCATCATATATACATGCCCAGAACACCTGCAGAAAGGCTGTGGACCTGGACTTCTACAGAGTGGCACACTTCCCCAAAGTGCTTGGTGCCATAGATTACACCCATGTGGCCCTACGTCCACCTAGGGCCACTGAAAACATCTATTGAAACAGCAAACACTGGCATTCCATCAACGTGCAGGTGGCATGTGATGCCAAGGGAATCATCACCTCTGTCTATGCAAACTATCCTGGGTCCACCCATGATAGTTTCATATTCAGAATGTTCGCCCTGAGCCGGGCCCTGGAAGCTGGGAAGCATGGCGACACATGGCTCCTAGGTGAGTACAAATGCCTGTGCACATGCATACATGTCACACACAGACAAATACACCAGCCCAACTAATGACAACCATTATCACCTTACCAGGGGACAGTGCCTACCCTGTGAGCACCTACATGATGATGCCTATATGGGACCTCACCACACCACCCAAGGAAAGATACAACACAGCCCATATTGCAACCAGGGGCCTAGTGGAGCGCACATTCGGAGTGCTCAAGTCACGCTTCCGCTCCCTTAACCGCTCTGGTGGACAGCTACTATATGCATCCCCAGTATTGTGCAGTATCATGTGTCCTGCACAATGTTGCAACACGGCATGGCGTACTGGTGGACATGGTGGTGCCCCCACATCCCCAACCACATGCATGGCCGCTGCGCATGGGAGGGGAAAGGGCATGTGGCGAGGCAGCCCGTACCCTGCTTGTGGCCACATTTTTCACCTAAACTCCAACCCCTCCGGAGTGCACACAGGCCTGGCACATTCCAAGTCACAATCGATGATGAGAAAGGGACAGTTAACTGTCACTACCTTACCACCCTGAGAATGTGTATATGGAAGTGCTACATTGTGTGCATCCCTAGCTAATTAAACACAACCAATCCCATGTGACCGAAAGGAACACATGTAAGACATCCCCCCCTTGCTAAACAGGGCATGAAAGGACTGGTATGCCACCCAAACCCTCCCAACACTCCTGAACCCCGACTGCCACACCATACCATGGTATGCAACGGCAAAACATCCAAACATGTGCACAACACATGACACAATAGTCATGAAGTTCCATGTGAGAAATGTAAATAGGCACAATACAATTTTACCTGACATGTAATCGGAAGAAATGAGTGACCAAAACCTCACACCCTGAAAACGGTGGCACAAATGCATGCCACCAGTGGTGCAACCAACAAAAGTCAGAATACATGTTGCCATGCATATTGGACAATTGAAAATTGATTGCCATATCAAACACTGCACACTGCACATCACAGTGAGTGTGCATTGCATTGGTGAAAACCCTTCTGCATCATTTAAAAAAATGGCATTCAACCAAATAGTACCCTGTCATGCATGTACATGATCAATGACTTGGAATTGAACATGGATTGTCGTGACACAGCATGCTTGAGAAGGCAATCTGGGTGCACACGCTTGCATGGTGTCAATGTAGTTTTGGGGGCGTTGCCTAAGTGTATTTGTCCGTAGGGACATGCCTAGAATACATGCATGTGAAATGAAGTGAGCGCCAGTGTCCTGTACACAGCACATGTGAACATAGCACCAAGGACCCCTGTGTGTGTCAAACCACCCCCATCCCCTGACACCTCAAAATAAAGCACTACATTGCATCAGCCATTGACCAGCAGAACATATCATGTACAGAGTACCCCACATCGTCAATGGCAGACAGTGACCCATTACTGAATCATAGAAATCCATAATACGACCTACACACAAAGTTCATCAAAGCGCATCAATGAGGGAGGGAACAAGGGAGAAGAATAGTACATTGCTACATGTCCTTCAAACAGTCCACAGTGTGATAATGAACTGGAAAAGCAAAGTACATGTTACAAGTGCCTGGAACAATAAGGGGGAGTCTAGGGAGGGAATGTTGGATGACATAACTAGCATCAACATTCCTATGCCTGACGGCAATAGTCACAGTGCAGGAGTCACATAAGGAGGGGAGTGAGGGATGAGGAGGGAAGAGGTGAGGAGAGTAACAAAACAAGTGACAAACTGTGGTAGGTCTACAAAGAATCAAGATAGTGTTGGGGAAGAGGAGAAAAAAGACAGAAGGGAAAGGGGGAAGAGATGACCTGTAATCAGTGGTGGAGGGACTAATGATAAAAGCAACTGGCAAAATCATACTTAAAATGTCGAAGGTGGGGTGTGGAAGGACGGAGGCAGAAGGGCAAATGTCTGCAAAGAACAAGTGCCTACCTATCACCATGGCCTATGGCAATTGGGGTAGTGGTTGAAAATGACAGCCAGAGTACAGGTGGAGAGGGAGAGGGAGGAGAGATGGGAAGAGGGGGCCAATCTCAAAATGACTAATGGAGGAGATGGTGAAAGAAAGCACCACAGGGGGCAGAGGGAAACCTGATGGTGCATGAAGGGGGGAGACAGAGGGACACTGACAGGGGCAGGGGAGACAGGGGGGAATTCAAGTGACTAAGAAGGCATGTGGACAGGCCTAGACAGGGCCACCTTTGTGGCCTTTTGGTAGTGGTGGCAGGCTCAAGCATCCTGGTTGGCCGGATTGTCACAAGGGCCAAGTGCAAACAGTGGGAGGGGGGAGCAGGCCCAGGACACAAACAGGAAATTCATATCACGAACAATGTAGTCATAACTCAGATGGCACATCCAAACACCAGCCAGGGCTGGAAAATGGCCAAAGTGGTGTTAGCAAGGAATGGGTGGTTGATGAAATGCGTGGTGACAGGGGTAACTCAGCGTGCAGCCTTTATGTGGCATATCAAAATCACTGGTGGGAAACTGTCACAATTGAACATTCTCAGCACACGGACTCCTCCCACCATCAGTGTGTTGTACGTAGCCAAAGGGTGCCTGGTACCAGCTACAGCAGGAAGTGCATTAACATAGATAGTCAATAGATAACAAACATCTCAAGCAACATGATGAAATGCACAGTCAGCATAATACTCGCCTACTCACCAAAGTGAACTGCAGACATGCATTGGAGAAACCATCTGGAATACCCTCTAGGGGTGTACACACAAGTAGAACTGCAGGCTGGCCACAGATATGACGGAAGCCCAATGCCCATGTGTGATATGCTGTTACCCCGAGTCATCCTTGCAAGCCCATGGAAAAGGGAAGCAGGAGTAGCATATGTGTCAGGACCCCAGGCAAAACACATACACAAGACAAGCCTGAATGGACCCGGCTGGAACACACAGTGGATGCCTTCCGATGCCACAAAGCACCACATTGTCACATGTATGCACAATACACAAAATAAAATTGAAAAAAAAGAGTTGCAAAAAAAATACAAATTAAATCAAATAATCAATTGAAATAAAAACAATGGAAAGAATAATGAAAGAAATAAAAACAAAATCAATAAAATTGAAGAAAACCAGAAAAAAACCATAACAAATAAAAAGCAAAGTGAAATCATTGAAAAAGAACAACAAAATAAAGGAAAAAAACAATTGAAAAATGAAAATTAAAAGATAACATACTTACCAAAAACCATACTTACCAAAAACCATATAATTTGGATGAAAAATCATAAATATTTGTAGAAAAATAAAAAAACTGCTGGAAACTAAAAAAAAATATGCAGGAAATTTTTTTTAAAAAAATGGCCATATATGTCCCGGGGTGGGCGGGCAACCAGGAGGGGGGAGGTACCAGGTGCACCTCAAAACCCACATGTGGAGATGTCGAGATAAAAAAAAAAAACTCACTGGGCTCAGCGCCTGCATGGCCCGACCTATGTGGGAGATAGGTTGTCATAGTCACCCTCTGGATCGGAATCAGAAGGTGGACATGGTGCAGTTGACTCACCACGCCTAGCCGTGCCTTGCCCATCAATGCAGCAAGCATGCGGGTCTGGCAAGCCAGGTCCTGGCGGGCAATGAGACTGAGGTTAGCATGCATTACCTCATGTGACACACGTGCTTCCTCTTGCAGGGACTGACGTGTGAGACGGAGTTCTGCTTGCATGGTCTCACATGACAAACGGTATGACTCCCGGCTTGCACGGAGTTCAGCCGAGATGGTTCTTTCAAGCTGTTCCATCCTGTCTTCTGTCCGCCTACTCTCATGATGTCAGCTAGAGTAGATCGGAGGGCTTGTTGTTCCACCCTCAGGGCCTCACGGTGTGCCTCTGCTTGAGCATTAATTGATTCATGCAGAGCCACCATTTCAGCCCAGTGCGCCCTGTCAGACGCAGCCATGCCCAGCCTGAGTGAGCGGCACATGGACTGCGTAGCCCGCTGCTGGAGCACCATTTGCCTTACAGAGGGGAGGATGGAATGGGCCACACTTTCCATACCTTGAGCAATCATCTCAACTGCTCCCCCCTGCTGCTGTGCTATGGCAATCATGGAACGTTGCCACCCAGTTGACCACAGTGGCACACGGCCGCCACATTGCCAGACACCACACCTGCTGGGCTTAAGGAGCCGTGGTCATTGCTGGCTTGGTGTCGCCCACGGCTGCAGGTCTGCATCCCTCCGTCGACCTGATGTCCTAGGAACATGGCCAAATAGTGTTGAGTGTGACCGTGCACCCGTAACCACCACAGGCGGACATTCCAACCCTGCCTGGCACCCTACTGCAGGTGTCGCAGACAGAAGATCAACCAACACAGGATCACTTACCATTGACGACACATCATGATGCAGATCCGGCTCAACATTGTGGTCAGAGGATACATCAGAGCCTGAATCAATTACAAGACTTTTTCAAGATGATGAACCAGATGCATCCGAGAATCCAATTTACAACTCTCACGAGCAAATCTAACATTCACTTCTTGGACATTGAGGTCTATGTGCAAGCACAGAAATTGGAGACCCGCATCTTCACAAAAGTGACAGCAGGAACAGCCTGCTTCTTGCTACTAGCTTTCACCCACAGAGAACATTGGACAGTGTACCCCTGAGCCAATTCTTACGGAATAGGCGAAACATCTCAGAACCATTGGAGTACACAAGGCAATCTGCTATGCTGGAGAAGAAATTTCAGGAAAGGGGTTATGAACACACACTTATTGAGAGCGTGAAAGATAGAGTTAGCAAAGTCCAAAGAGAGACCCTGCTTACACCTAAAGTTCAGAAGACTAGTGAGACACTTTTATATGTCACAACACACTCTACGCAAAGAAGGAGAATCAAGAGAATAATACAGAAACACTGGGCGATGCTTCAAATGGACGCAAAGTTACAGCAACTTTTTCCACAGACACCCACATTTGCATATAAAAACAATAAGGTGCTGCGCAGTAGCCTCATCAAAGCAGAACTACAAACTCTGAGACCCGATATGAGTACGTTCAGCGGCACGACCCCCTGCTTGAACTGCCAACATTGTGCTAATGTCATTAAGGGCAACAGTATCAGACATCCACATTCGGGCAAACAGATTTGGCTTAAACATTCATGCATATGTGATGCAGTAAATGTCATCTATGGCCTTAAATGTCCTTGCGGCTTCTACTATGTGGGGATGACCACTAGGAAGGCCAAGACACGCTGGACGGAGCACAAATCAAATATCCGTACCAAGAGTCAGAAATCACCAGTAGCGGTACACTTTGCAGAAGCCAGGCATACAGTAGCTCAATTGAAATGTGCCATACTTGAACAGGTGAAACTGGGGCCAAAGGGGTGGTGACATCTTAAGGAAGCTCCAACAGAGAGAGATATTATGGATTGAGCTGCTGGATTGCCTCAGTCCAAGGGGTATGAACCTTGAATTTGATTTGATGTGTTTTGTTTAACGCAAGTAACATGTCCAGTTAACTAAACACGCTGCCGGATGATATTAAGATTGTGAACGGCTTGGATGCTCGCTTTAGGAGTTCCAAGTACGGCAGACTGTTGAGACAGGTTTTTGACTCTCTTCAACTATCTGCTGCACCCAGGTCATCTGATTATGAAAGTGACAAACCATGAACAAATTTGGGAAATGTGACCTATTCTGCATAGAGAATGACATTTAGAATGTGAACGGCTAGGACGCCAAGTTTGGGCTTTCCGAGTGCGGCAGAATGCAGAGATAGAAGCCTGCCTCCTGAAGTTTATCATTTATGCTTGGGTAGACTGCTGATACAAATGCCATTTATTACTAGGAGTCAGCTATGTTCCATTTCAGGACTATATCAATAGATCACATAAGACATTTGTGTTTGTTGTGACTTTGAAATACAATGGTATAAATTAACCTGGTGGCCATGGGGGCCCCAGCAGATCTTGATCTGCATTACCCCTATGCCCCCCTCCAGGTAGCGTAACTGATGGACTTCTGATACAACCCTTGGGTCTATCGTAAGTGTTTAATGTTCCTTGCACATTCCACACGTGATCGCCAGTTCGGCACGTATGCGACACTAAGGATTTAATATGAGGGTGTCTGAAATGCAGTACCTTGGGGCTCCTGCGACCCAGGTGTCATAAAACATCTGTGGAGCTGCCAGATCCCATACCGCTCGGAATGGGATTCTCAATTGCCCACTCCAAGATGGTGGGCGTGGACACACGCGGGCATGCGCGAAGTCGCCACGGCAACCGATATACACAAGAGACACACAGCCCTGCGCTTCTGCGTTGGACGGCTGGTTGTCTGCATACTCAGTGAGGTGAGCGCTCGTCAGACTAATTTCTTTTAATCGAACTGTGACTGTGCAGATGTCTTATTAATTTTGGACTCATGCATATGCTCGCGAGCGATAAGCCGTAAGTTCTGCTTAGGAGCGGTAATGTTCAGTGCTGCAATAGGGAGCCATATTACTTTACACTGGCATTAGCACAATGCTATAAACGTGTTTTTCGGCAACGCGGCTGTGACCTCCTGTCTTGGGTGCTTGCTTTTCTGGGTTGGAAGCATCTTATGATGCTAGGTTGAGCCACACTTTATGCTCCTTACTGTTACCTATGGGTTTTTAAAATGTGGAGCTTTGAACAGTTCTGAGCCTTTAATGGTGTGCTATTCACACATGAGACTGACTTACAAGGCCTAAGGGGCCTAATGATATTAGAGAATAAGGTTTCTCTCTTTTTAATTCACACTCCCCATCCTTCCCTCCCCATAGGGTATTGGGTATCCTCAAGTTCGACACCTTTTTACAGTCGGACCCAGTGGTGCACTGTGGTTCTGAGAGTCTGATTCTACTATCTGACATCTACTGTGGATGGACTACGAGGTTTGTGATCCTCTCAATAATACTAGTGATTTCCTGTGGTATAAAAAAACTCTAATCTCTTAGTGATTATGGTCCTTGTTGTTTTTTAGAGATTTGAATTGTGATATAATTTGTAGAATTGGAACAAATAGCACCCATAACCCTGAAGATGGATTCTGTAGTAATCCGTAATGCGTTGGCAACTGTTTGAACTTAATGGTGCTATTTGGGATGGTCTTAATGGACTTTGACGTTTCATCAAAAAATGCTCTAGTGTGAATGTTGTAAACACTAGTCATTGTATATTTGTTTGAAGATGCCAGTTTTTCCTTTATGAGAACTCGCAAGAAGCGATTTTTGTGTTTTGAGAAATATGATACAGTGAGCTATAGAGACTTTTGTAGTAAGTGCGGAGTACTGGTTGCATTCATTATTGTGCTCCACTTGTTATACTTTGTTGTAATTAAATAAATCCCTTTGCTATATATGTACATCTTTGTTTGAAAGTAATAGTTGTGAAAATATTGGCTTATTTGACAATGCCTTAAATTTTGCCACGGTAACATACCCATTCTCCTTTTGAGAGTTATACATTTAAAGTGTTGGTATAATACTTGCTCTCGAAAAACAATTTTATAAGGCTGGAACCTATACTCCCATTGCATTCTATTCTAGGGATTGCAGGGTGGATAGGCTTTTGAGTGACATTATGGATATTATCCCGTTTGGAATGCATGTGGGGCTACCGTGTGGTGACACATGGTTTTGTTTTTCTAGTTTCAATTCAGCCCTTAGTGGCCTCGTGGCATTAGCCGCTTTGCACCTGAAGTTGATTTAAATTCAGTACTTATATCGACATTCTTTTAGATATCCTTTATTGAATCATTGATGCGTTAGTGCCTCCCGCCCTCTCTTCTTTTGTCAGAGTCAGCTCTGGACACAATGGCCTTGAGCACCTGTGGGTTCTCGTGGGCTGCCACGCCACGACCACCACTGGTGCTTGGTTGGTCATGTGAACTGACCATCATGTCTGGGATGACATCTTCATCCTCTGCCGCCAGTGCGTCATCACCTGCAACATAAAGAAAAGAAACAAGGACACGCATGTCAGTAGCACATACCACATACATACAGTACACAACATTGATAGCCAAATAATGAAACAGCCATGTCACAGGCAACTCAAACCCCAACATGCATCCAGTGGCATTGCAATGCAAGGCCATCCGAAAAACAGAAAATGATGTGTGCAAAATGTGAAGGCAACACATGTATTGCATGTTGCACATCACCTGCATCACACACAACCTCTAGAAGGCATATATCCAATGCCAAAATGAGAGATGGGAACAAATAGTCGGCACCTAGCATAAGCATGTGTGAACACACAAATAGACACAGCTAGAAATCTAACCTAACACACCATGATACATGTAACATGCATGTTCATGTGCAGCACTCAACTACAAACAACTGTGCACAGTACATGTGTCATAAGAGGCACCTACACTAGTGCCTTTCCATACTGTCAAAGGAGGGACATGGATACATACATGTCAGGTCAACATCACACAGCACCATCAAGATTGCATGTTGAAGGGCTTAACTTGGCACAGGAGTGGGTGTGTGTGGTGCAGTGCATGTGTAGCCCCTCAATTTACAACATCTCCACGTACGTAGTGATGACAATATTCAAACATTATGGCAGTGTAACGGCAATTGCAGCCATCATGTGCAAATGGCATGCACCAGGTAGCATGGTTTTCGTGAAACACCCGCCCTCTGGCCAATAGCAGGGAGGCACTGCATTGCAATGGCATGTTCCACGCAGAAGTGTGCATTGCCAGACAGTGTAGGTATGCGTCTAGTGCATTTTGTCATTCAAATGTCACTACAGCCGATGAGAAGTGGACATGATGGAGGAGAGGTGAGGACCATAATACATCCATGCATGTAGAAGACACCAGTTGAAAAGAGGGCGTGCGCCTGTAACAGGGGGTGCAATGTGCATGATACAGATGTGCACAGCCTAAAGTCGTGCGTGATGACACACATACCTACAGTGAGCATGACATGGCTGTCCAAATGAGATGACACTTGGATCATCCTGGACAAATACAACAATGAGCAGGTGGTCAAGGACACCTAGGGGCATACATGGAATGCACATGTAACATGATCGTGCACATATGTGTATGGGGAGCCACTGCCATCAGCACACTCAGAGTGAGCCACACTGCACCAAGGACAAAGGATGTGTATGACATGATGTGACATCTCATCAAGCTTGCACTCGTTCACACAAGTGGCTCAGAGCGCAAACAAGCAAAGGGAGGGGAACAAGGGAGAAAAGGAATTCAAAACAATTATCATACTGGGCACAGTGACATTGAGAACACGTAAGTGCATGGAGAAGGGATAAAGGAAGGGGGACAAGGGGAACGTGCCAAACAGAGGAGACCAAAGAAGGAAAATGAAGTCCAATGATGGAATGTCCATTTAAAAAGTGGTAGTGCAGCCAACAAGTGGCAAGTGCAAGATGATTTGGACAGGACAAATCTGATGAGTGAAGACAAAGAGTGCTGGACTGTATGGGTACACGCACTGGACCCATTGATATGAGAGGCCTGTAGGCAGTGCAGCAGGGAAACAAGGTGAGCAGGTACCTGATCCGATGGACAGAGTGTGTACAGGGGCACAGTGCCAACAGAGGAAACTGTTCAGCTGGGTAGAAGAGGGGCTAATGCAAGAGCAAGTAGGAAGGTGTTGAGGTGCTTCCAGAAGCAGATATATTTCTCCTCAAGTTTCAACGTGGCCAGTTGGCTGTTCAAAAGTGAGCTCCCAGCTATACACACAGATGTGCTCCTACCTTATTTATTCAATGAATGACTGACCTTGAGGGAGTGTGGGGTAGAGGAGCAAAGGACTCAAGAGGGGAGGAATTGGTAGAAGGATTGTTGGAGGTATTTTCTACCCAGTCCCAAAACATACTTGTGCACAATGCAGAGGGTCTAAAGTATCATCCTTGCATCCACTGGTAGCCAATGAAGGGGTTACAGAGCTGGAAAGATAGGATCCCAGGGCTTGAGGCCAAGGACAAGTCTTGCAGTCCTGTACTGGAATAGTGGTGGAGGGTGGAGTGTGGAGGCAGGTCGAATATTGAAAGAGACTGTCACAGTACCCAAACCTTGAGTAAACCATAGCTTGGCAGACTGTGAGCATGTAGGAGGATGTTAGCAAAGGCACAGTACCCTTGAGGAGGTGGAGTAAGAAGTTAATCCATCTCAAGATACGTCACAAATGTGTGTGTAAAAGGAATGTGTGAGTCAAAGGTGACCCTGAGGTTCTTGGCCTTGCAGGTGGAGGCAGGAGGAGGGCCAAGTGCGGCTGGGCAGATATTGATGCCAAAGAATCACGAAGGTGTATCGATGAGGAGGATGTCAGTCTTGCTGGCATTCAGACAAAGACCATTGGTAGTACACCAAAAGCAAACGGCAATGAGGCTATCAGAAATAAGGGAGGAACAAGAGGTGCCCAAGGGCAGCCAAGAAATTAATTGGTTGTCATCAGCATAGCACCGGAACTTGTACAAAAACTGATAAAGAAGCAGTCAAGAGCTGCCAGGTGCTCTCTATATGAATTGATGCCGAGAGGTCAGACCACCGGTGAACAACAAAGGTGAAGAGGGAGATAAGATAGGAAAGAGCCAACTTGTAGCTGGATGGGTCACACATGCCAAACAAACATATCATTGAGTTACATGCATCAATACTCACCAAATGAAGCATCATAATCCATCCTCTCTCCCACTCCACAGAGTTGTTCTTCCGGGATGAACTCTGAAGTGATCTCCTCATGCTGAGTGAGTTCATCCTCCTCTGGTGGTGGCTCACCACCAGTCACCAGAGACATGGCGTAATTGGAGGCACACTTTTGCTTAGCACTGCGTGTGATGTCATTCCAGCGCTTTTAGCAGTCCTGAGCTGTGCGCACCTGGAATGCCCTGGATGTCACACCATCCGCAACATGCTGCCAGTGGACCCAATGCTGGTGATGTGTTGTATGACACTGTGGGCCCACAAGCATATCGCGTTGGTGTTCCGAAACATAGTCCACAAGGAAGTCCAGTTCCTGATTGCAGAAAGGCTTCTTCCTTGACGTGCTGGAGGCCGGAGCCATGTCTGGGGTCCCAGCCTCTTGTGCAGGAGCACGCTTCCTCCTTTTGGCCGGTGGTACTGACCCTGAGTGGGCAATGTGGCCCTGATCAATGGGGGCAGTGGTGCTGGTGGACTGGACCAAGGCAGTCAGTGTTGGTATGAGGACAGAAGGTCTGGCTTGGGTCTGAGTCACTGCCGGGGTGGTGTTGGCTGCATCTGCACATGCAATTACCACCACCCGGCTGTTTGAGGCAGCAGATATGAAAACTGCCCCAGATACGTGTGCCACTGTCACAGCCATAGTGGACACACATGAGCCCAACCTCCGGCCAAGATGGAAATCGTCCTGGGAGTCCTCCTCATGCAGGGGTGTGAGTTGATACAGTTGCAACACAAAAACAATAGTATGGTGGCACCAATATACATGAATACCCAACCAAGGTTCTACAAAAATAGGAACATTAATAAAAACTAAAAATACATACAACTAAAAATGCTAATGACCAATCCCTGTAAAGGAAGCATGGATAATGCAGACATTGAGAATAGAAGGCACTCAGCACTGATGGGCAGGTGTTCTCAGGCAAAATATTTGAGGACCAATGTCAATGTTCAAAGATTTGCATTTGTATTTGTATTTGTTTAATATTTATATCGCGCCCCAAACCCGTGGGTAGCTGGGCGCTTGAAAACTTGTGGTTACATACATGCAAGGTAGACAGATACAGTCAGGCATGAGGAAAATAGATAAATAAATGGGACGTTGGCTACATATAGTTCGGAGGAATGATGGGAGGCAAAAAATCGGTTGAATACAGTGAGTTGATGCAGTACAGTTCAATGAGTAACAACTAGGTATCAGTATCTCAATAATGATTGGAGAGCCAGTTTTTTATGCTGGCTTTGAAGGAGAGGAAGGAAGTTTCCTGTCTGAATGGGATGGGGATGGAATTCAAGCGTTTGGCAGCTTGGACCAGGAAGCTAGCTCCTGCAGCGGTTTTGAGATTTTACCTTGGTATCACCAGATTATGGTGGAAAGTGAATCCTTCTTCTCCTTCTGAGGGTCTAAAGATGAATCAACTAAGGAAAGGGTTCCTTGCACTTGTAAAGGAAAAGTGCAACAGTCAACTGGAGCAAAGCAAGCCTGCTGATAGGGGTCCAATCCAGGTTTCTGTAACAAGTGTCCTTTGACTTCTGGAATCATACCAAGAGTGCTTTGTCTGCATGAAGTGGATAGGGGCAGGTTGTTTAGAGAGCCCTGGCAGAAACCAAGATGGTGGAACCCCTCTCTGAGTCTACACTTCCCTTCTCGTTACTCTAACTCCACACGATATCCACACCTGTCTACTTTAAAATGACTCCAGTGATCAACACCCTGGTGTGAGAGTGGTTTTGTTATGCCAGGTCTGTCTCTGAAGCACTGGTTCCCAGGGCACCTCATGGAGGGTGTTACTGTGCCTTGGGAGAAGGGTGTATGCCTTTCTCATCAGGATCAAAGAAAGAGCTTCCTGGGAATTGTCCCACATGGCTGTTGTGGAGATGACAGGCAGCTAATACACATCAGCCCTGTCATGGCTGAAGCATCTCTCACCAAGCTGACACTAATATGATATCCAAATGTTGTGGTTGCATAAGTGTGTGACCCGAGTAGCCACCACGTCATAACCAGACATGGTTTATATTACCAGTTTAATGTGCCAGAAGGCTGATTTGGGTATGCAATGTTCCTGTTTTGAATTGGAGATGCTGTTGATTAAAAAGCCACCTCTACTACTCTACTGGTTTGAACTTTGCGTTCTAGCAGCTATCAGGAATGCATATGTGACTTCTGAACCCGCTCTACTGGCACTGGAGGGCAGTTTCTGGAGATGTCACAGAAAAGGCACATGAGTGCACTATGCATTTTGCATGGACCTTTATGAAATGAGGAACTGACTAGCAGGCCTCAGTTTGAAAAACAAAATGACCTGCATTTTTTTTTAATAAACATCAATAAAGTTAAGGCTTTCACAACCTTGCAGATGGAATTTCGTCACAACAATATACAAACCTTTAAATACTGTATAGAAAATGCTGCAGGCTTGAGGCCTCACCCTCTATTTTTTGAGGAATTGTTACAACTTTATTTGTGTTACAATCCGAATTGAGATTATAAGCATTTCAAATATGACACAATGTATGTGATTTAAAAACATCAGTTTAAGGGTCTGTGTTTATATAAAATCACAAGCTGGAAGATGACTGAAATAAACCGGACATTTACCTGTTATTTAGAGTGCCCGATTCCAGTGTAAGTGTCGCTGTGGAGTGGAAAGGCTCTTATGATGTCTGCTTGCCATTCTGGTTGTTGATTGCCGTGGCATTCGCAGGATAGAGATGTGTATGCTTTCAAACATGTTGTGGCGTAGCAACATGCATGGAGGACATTCAACAATGTGTAAGGTGCCAGAACAAGATGTGAACAAACAGACCTAGTCTAAAGCATATCTAAAATAGGTGCCAACGGATCAATGTGAACATATCGGAAAAAACACTGCAAATCCGAAAATGCCAATCTTTGTTTTCATTTATTACCCGATTACACTGCATAAATATATGCGGGGGAGACACCCCAGAGCACGCCCCCCTCTCATAGCCACACACATTTTCTATCAACCTAAAACATCTCCCCACATATATATGCAGTAAAATGGGGCTTTATAAAATAGACATTTTGGGATTTGCAGCAATGGTTTTATGTAGTAACACCAGTACTAACAACCAAAACCTTGGCTGGAGGGGGTGAGTAGAGCCGACCTGTTGAGATGGCAGAACGGGGGAATCTCTATGAGTCATAGCTAGTGGCAGGCCTACATAGGTACCTGGAGTAGGTGTGTTATGTTATGAGGCCGTAGTGTTGAAAACATGGCACATATGTAACATATATGGTGGTATGCTGGTGCAGTCAATATTTTAAAATTGTGTTGGTATTTAACTAATCTCTTGCAGAGGATCATATCTTTAGACATATTCTGACAAAATCTCAATAAGGAAATGTATGTACTAATTACAACGTGTAGCTTAGTCAATAATCCTAGGGGATTGTGGCTCTGAGTTTCTCCAACAATCTATGCAGTGAACCTAACTAAAAAGGAAAGTGTGGTGAGCTGGTAATGGTCACTGTCTTATGTACATTTAACAGAAACGATGGCTACATATTACGGTGACTTCTGTGTTTTTGGATCTTTCCTTTAATGCCCTTGATTTTCAGGCTGTATCCGAGTCTTAAGCGGTCATTATAACTTTACTGGTATCCTGCTGTTAATTCTGGCAGGATACTGGCAAACTGACCTACCGTTTCCACAGCCTGATATCCTGGTATTAGTGGGATATTGCAGGCGTCAGAAAGGTTGGTAAATCCCATTCCATGGAGTCCTAGAGGACTCCATGGAGGGGATTGCCGGTATTTCTGGCACCGGTAACACCAGTGCCAGAAATACTGGGTGTGTTTTGCCAGTGGGGGCCTGATTTATTTCCAGCTCTTTGCTGGAGGTATATCATTGACCCTCACTGGCAAACCTGTAGTTGCCGGTCTGGGAAAAATGACGGTCATGGAATTTGCAGACCGGCAAACATATAGTAACCTCCCAATCTCATCCCTTCATGTCTACCACACAAAATGTTGTTTTGCGCTCTCAAGCCAACACACCAACCGTCCTACACCCTTATTACCAGCATTGGATCATGGTTGAAAATTGATGTAGCTATGAGTAGCAATGCAGCCTACGGGATTTATGTTATAAATCGTCAATCTTTTTCTGGATATTGCAACAATGCAGGTGGTTAAGTCATGCATGGGTTTGTCTCTGTCTGTGTAATACATACATAAAAAAATCAGTTCAAGGAAATAGCAGTTTTGTTAGGTAAGAAAATGACGGCACAGTGATGTCCAGTGATTTGTCCAGGATCTCATGCTTTGGCCATGCGGGGGAGCTGGGATTTTAGGCCAGATTTCCTGGTTTTAGAATTTGCAAATGCAGAAGTAGGGGTCATTAAAAGTATGCTGGTACAGTAAAAACCACTGTGACCACACCACCATATTAGGAGTTGGGAGCTCCAGCAGAAAACATACCTCCAGCAATTGGCTGGAGGTGCACTCTTCACTGGACCTCCAAAAACTGGAAGAGTTACTGCATGTGGATTTACCACCTGCAATAAACCCTCAATGTCCAGCAGAGAAGCTGGATGAAAAAAAGTATCTGCCGGTCTCTACAATACAATTTAAAGTTGAGAAACAAGAGTGCTGTATTCAAACCAGCAACCTACACTGATTTAGCATATGAAATGATTAGAGAAATTGACAAGCTTAGAAAAACCCATGTCTACATATCATTTAGAGTTTGATTAGTGTGGAGTGTTCCAGATGTGTGTGATCTCTAACTGAAAGATATGAATCTTGGCAGGATGGACATGGTGTTTCATGCTTCTGAGGTCAATAAAAACATTATTATAGCAGCTATTTTTGACATGCAGAGAGAATACAAATCGTGAATCTGTTTAAAAGGTGCACACTTTCCACCACTGTACTCCTGCTTTAGGCTTATTTACCGCAAACCGCAATCCACTAGATAAATCCTCTTTGCTCATGGGGAAGCCAAGGAGAGCATACCCCACTCTACTTAGTTATAAAGACTCTGGCATTTCCAGGATATTTAGAGGTGTAGTATAACTTGGCCTTTTGATAAACCAGTGGCCAATTTTGTGATCTAAGATAATTGCTTCCTTTTTATGCACATGCATGAAATCCCAAAAGACCTTGAACTATTCTACTATCCAATGGAATATATGAGATTTTCTGCCGGTCTTGTTATTATTTGCTTGTGGCCATTTTGCTGCATACACAATAGTGAAGTTTAATTTCCCAGTAGGAATGCTGATCTGCATGCATCAGATTTACAGGATAAGCAAGCCTGGAGACACCTGACATTGGGTCAACCTGCCATATGCCATCCCTCTCAACTCACCTACATGTTGACGGTATTAACACTCTGGACTCAATTAATGCTCATGGTAAACACCATGCTCCTCCTTAGACATCAATGGACTCTCACTCTAAATAAACAATGGATTTCACCTGCCTTGGAGTCTCAATAGGTTGAGAGATCGGAGATCTACACAGAGGAGACTGCATTCCAAAAGGCATTAAGCATTGCTTAGTGGCTCCATGATATGTCTGAGAACCTCATCCAGCCTGGCAGTTCAGGCAACAGCAATGTCCTTTCTTAGATTTTAAATGACTTTCCCGCCACTACTCATTTACTTAATAAAGTAGTTTTGGAGCAGAGCTATATATTTTCCCACAACTTCCACATACTCTGTTTGCTTCCTTGCTTGCTTGTACCCAGCATTTTCTTCTGTTATACATCTAGGTACCGGAATGTAAAGGAAACACCAAATCTGGACTGGTTGGACTGCTCACATGGGGCATTAGACGGCTTAACTTGCTGATCGGATTTGCGTGACAAAGTGTAGAGCATAGTTAGATTGATGGTGCATGCAGAAGGTTGATTTATTTATTTTGATTTATATGGCACTCTAGGCAACAATCACTCCTGAGTGCTTAGAGGGTGCTCCAGAGTGCTTGGAGATTTAAATCAGAGATCTAACCATCCCTCATCTCATGTGGGAGAAGTGTATCGTTTGCCTTGTGTTTATCTGCACTCTGGTACTCATATTGTTGCTTTTCAAATATAAAAGCAGAGCGGAAAGGGACATAATTCAAGGAAACTGGGAAGGGCTAGATGTTCTATTCACAAATGTGAGATGAAAGTAAAGTCTGATGTGAATTGGTTATATTATCTTTTAAGATTGCTTTGTTTTTTTCATTGCTTGAAACAGGTAGGCAAAACCTTTGCATTATGTAGATAGAAAAGCAGCTTTTCAAAAACTCTTTTTTGCTTGTGAAGCTAGTAGGCAGATGTGTACATTTTTAAAGGTATTCAAATAACCTTTTCTTTCAAAAATTATTCAATTGCCTATTGTAAGCTGCTCTAGGGAATTGGCCTCCCAATGCATATGGCCCATCACAGTTCACAAGCCCAACATTAGCACTTTTCGTGAAGAATCAGTGTTTTACATATAAATCGGTGACGAAGATTAACTTGCCCCCATTGTTAAACCATATTCGCATAAATATCGTCTGATTATGAATATTGTCCTAAGCCATTTCGCATTTGTATTAAAATCAGCAGTTAATTAGAATTGACTTCAAACGCCATTTTGGAAAATATCCTCCATCTTGATTCTAACTTCTGCTCTCTGTTCAGTAATGATTAACCATGTTTTCAGCTGCCAGAGCAGAAACGACCTTTGAGCTTATGTCAACACTGGGGCTAGCAGAGCAGACCATTTGTCCTGTGCAAATAGACCTTGTAGTCAGAATGAACTCTCACTCAAAGTGTTATCTATGTCTACAAAACTCATCCTCCCTCAAACAGTGATATCCAATGCATGTAAAATAATGCTGTGTGCTTTTGAAGGAATCCTGAGCGTGGTGGAGTATGTAAATTGGTGGGATCTGGTTGTTGTGTTTTCATACCTGTGTTATGCTCACCTGGCTCCCACAGGGGCGTCGATCGGAACTGGACAGCTGCGGTTTCCACCCACATGACGCGTAGTGCAGAGATGACAGACCGGACTGGCCCACCTAATCTCGTCTGCTTGACCCGAAGAAGTATTCTCCTGAAAGTGGAGAAAGAGAATTAGCCACCTGTGGATTTGAGTGATAAACCCCTCCCCACTGTTCTCCCCTCTAATCACCTCTGATGTCTCTTTTTATATTGTCACCTTAGATTTTTAAAGGATGAGCTCTCCATCCTGCGTAGAATGCAGGGGCGCGTGGATAACCAGTTACTTCACTGGTCCGAAGGAATTGGAGAGTTCCAGAACAATATTGACTCTGAGGTTCTTGGCGAGGAGCCCTAAGTATATAGTTCATAAGAGTTCAAAATGTCTGACTTTCACTCTTGTCCGATTCCTTGCAGCTTTCAGCTTGACCCTAGAGACGATTGCCTCGTGCGGCTGGTAAAGTTCAGGTAAGAGTCTGTATTATCCAACACTGTCCGGTAAATGACACCCGTATGTAATCTGTTGCTTTCTCCCTTATTACAGGTGCAGAGTGAGAAATTATGGCGTTTTGAGGAATAATACCTCTGGCGGTAAAATCAGGTAAGTCTATTATGGTGAAAGAGATGCCCTTGGTTTGTTCTTTCGGCTCACCTGGCTGTCCTTTTGTTCCCCTTAGATGCCGGAGTTCGGCAAAGATGAATGGAGGCTGCGCTGGCCCGTGGAGATGAAGAATGCCTCCGGCGGTAAAATCAGGTAAGTCTATTGTGGTGACTAATATTGCCTTATTATTCTCTCGGCTCACCTTGCTGTTCTTTATTCCTCTTAGGTGCCAGAGTTTGGCGTAGAAATGATGAAGACAGAGGTGGATCGTGAAGGTGCTGCGAAGGCTGGTGAGTATAGCGTGGCGCTGCAGCAGGCGATGCGACGCGCATCAAATAATGTCTTTCTTCTTATTCGAAGGCGCGATGGATCCAGAATCAGGTGAGGAAATAAGTATTGTTCTTGTTCTAACCTTTTTCGTTCTTTCTCCCTTTTTTTCTAGGAGCTTCAGACTCGAGGTGGGCGTGGCAGAAGACTCGATGCTGGCTTGCAGGCACGGTGAGCGTTACGCTGCATGATGCAGAATAACGTGAAGCGTGAGCTGCTCTTCGGGCGTGGTTTAAATAGCCTTCAAAGTAGTACCAGGTAAGAAGTTCCCAAGACCACACCCGAGTAAGAAAATAGTCCCTGAAATAAAGTAGTCCCCCTTAAGACCTCACATTGGCTTGAATGCTGAGCAGCATGGTCTGCATGAGGTAAGTGAAAGCAAATGAGCCTGGCGCCTATGGCGCCAGATAGCCCCTAGCTGGGGCTGCTGGGTTTTTCCCAAGTATCTGGAGGCCTGCTCCCGGGACAGATGGACCTGGTCCGGATGCCCGAGGGTAGGAATCATGACAGCACTCCCCCCCAAGGCCCCTCCCAAGGTCGTTCTTCCTCTTGGCCCTGGTTTCTCTGGGTAGTCCCGATGGAATGTTTTCACCAGTCGGGGTGCATGAACCTGGTCACTAGGTTCCCAGGATCTTTCTTGTGGTCCATAACCTTTCCAGTCAATTAAATAAAAAAGTCTTTAGTTAACTTTCTTAGAGTTCAGGATATTTTTAACTTCAAATTCGGGTTCCCCATCAATTAGGATAGGATCAGGTGGATTGGTAAATCTTGTCCCGGGTTGGACTGGTTTCAGGAGTGAAACATGAAAGACGGGGTGAATTCACAGGTTAGAAGGTAGTTCCAATTTAACGGCCACCGGGTTGATGATGGCCTTAATGGTGTAAGGTCCCAAATATCTAGGGTTAAAAGTCAGATTTCCTTTCAGGGGTTTGTGTTTAGTAGCCAGCCAGACTTGATCCCCAATCTGGTATTGTGGAGCATCACTCCTATGTTGGTCAGCATTTCTTTTGTATTTCTCTTTTGCCCTTTTTAAATGCTCTGTTGCTTCCTTGAAGGCTTGTATAATAGTAGAGTGCAAATGATGCACCGCGGGCATTTCTGGGTGTTGGGGCAAATCGAGTTCAGAGGTTCGAGGGTGATGCCCATACATGGTAAAAAAGGGGCTTTGTCCAGTTCCTGAGTGTAGAGAATTGTTGTATGCATATTCAGAAATCCACAAAATATCCTTCCAATTACCTTCGGTTTGGTGTAGCATGCAACATAGGTATTGTTCAAGAGTCTGGTTAGTCCTCTCTGTTTGACCATCAGTCTGGGGATGGTGACTGGTAGATAACCTCAAGTCGATATGCGCCTGTTGGCAGCATTTTTTCCAAAATTGTGAGATGAATTGACTACCTCGGTCTGAGACCAATACGGAAGGGAATCCATGTAGTTGAACAATATTTTCAAGAAATTCCTTGGCTAAAATTGCAGCGGACGGTACTCCTTTTAAAGGAATAAAGTGGGCCATCTTGGAAAAAAGATCTACCACGACTAGAATGGTGTTAAATCCACTACATGGAGGCAGATCAGTAAGGAAGTCAAGAGACAAAGTGTGCCATGGCGTAGATGGAACATCCAAAGTTTGTAAATGACCACCTGGTTTCATCTTCTGGCTTTTGTTTTGGGCACAGATTCCACAAGATAGCACAAATGATTTAACGTCTTTTCGCCAGGTGGGCCACCAAAATTGCCTCTTAATTTTAGCTTCAGTTTTTGCGACCCCTGGATGTCCTTCAATCAGCGTATCATGATAGTTGGAGATGACTAATTCCTGTAGCTCCTTGTGTGGTATGAACAGACGACCTTGATAGTACGGTAGATCATTGATATCTGAATAATCTTGGCCTTTCTTTACCCAGTCCTGTAGGGTTGCTGGATTAAAACATTGCTTGATTTTTGAATGAATGACTTCTAGAGTTTGTAGAGTAGTTATGCCAAGGATCCTTTCTTCTGAAATTATAGGTACAGGTTCCGGGTCCGAGTATGCTTCTCCCATTCCTATTCAGGATAGGGCATCGGCCATGCCATTTTTACAACCTGGTCGGTAAGTGATCACAAAATCGAATTCTGCAAAGAATAATGGCCACCTAAGTTGACGTGATGATTGGGCCTTGGCTGTCTTCAAATATTGCAAATTCCTGTGAACGGTGATTACAGTGATGGCATGCCTGGCGCCGAGAAGATAATGCCGCCAAGCCTTGAAAGCAGCTTTGATGGCCAATAACTCTTTATCGGTAACCGCATAGTTTAATTCGGGTGCCGAGAATTTTCTTGGCCAGAATTCTAGTGGATGAAATTGGCCGGTTTCCGGATGCTTCTGAGACAGGACAGCTCCCGTTTCAACTAGGTATGGAAGCTCGGGGCGAGGATGCTTTAAAACAGGTGCAGACGTGAATTTCAGTTTTAGATCTTGGAAGGCCTTTTCAGCTTCCTCAGTCCACAAGAAGTGCTTGATCTTTTTAAAAAAATTCAGGGAGACATCTCCAGTAGAAATTAGCAAAGCCAATCATGCTTTGAACTCCTTTAACTGAACTGGGTGATGGCCATTTGAGAATGGCGTCCACTTTTCGAGAGTCCATTCGAACTCATTTTGGGGTCAGGATAAATCCTAGAAATTCAACTTCTGTGGAATGAAAGACACATTTTTCCAACTTTGCATACAACTTGTGTTGGCGTAATTTTTCAAGGACTGCTCGAACGTGCTTAACATGGTCTGATCTTGAGGAGGAGTACACTAGAATGTCGTTTATGTAAACAACAACACAGATGTCAATGAGTTCACGAAAAACATTGTTCATAAAATACTGGAAGGCTGCCGGTGCATTGCACAACCCGAAAGGTATCACCTGATATTCGAATAATCCGTAGTTGGTGCGAAAGGCAGTCTTCCATTCATCGCCTTTCTTCACGCATACCAGATGATATGCCCCTCGGAGATCTAATTTAGTATAAATACAAGCATCCTTAACTTGGTCCAGTAATTCGGGGATCAGAGGCAAAGGGTATCGTTTTTTTTACCGCAATTTGTTTTAATGCGCGGTAATCTATACATGTTCTAAGGTCACCTTCCTTTTTAGGTACGAACAACAGAGCTGAGGATGCAGGAGTCTTGGATGGGCGAATTAAGCCATTAGCAAGGTATTGATGCAGGTATTGTCGTAGGTGAAGGTTTTCAGGCTCAGTAAGGGCATAGATCCTGCTGCATGGGGGTTGTGCACCGGGTACAAGGTCGATCTGATAATCGTAAGATCTGTGAGGTGGTAAAGTGTTTGCCTGTTCTTTCGGAAAAACATCCAGAAATTCTTGATATTCCTGAGGTAACTGACAGGTGGGTTAGTGACTGTGGCCAGGCTTTTGTTCAAGGTTTTTTTTTGGTAACAGGTGTGTGCACAATCTGGGAAGGTCATTCTCTTCTCTCGCCATTCTATACAAGGATTATGTGTTTCCAACCATGGCATTCCCAGAATTATTTGGAATTGTGGAGCCTTGATTAAATCAAACACAATGCTTTCTCGATGCCCATCTTGGCCCAACAGTGTCATCTCTGTAGTGCAATGAGTTACTGGCCCAGAGGAAATTTCAGTTCCATCGACGGTAGTGATGACATCTGTAGTGGTTCTTTTGCAAAGAGATAGGTTCATTCTTGAAGCCAGTTCTTGATCCATATAGTTTCCTATGGCCCCGCTATCTATGTACGCACTTACTGCGTGCATACGTGATGGCTGCTTAGGATCAATGAGGACCATTGGCACGATTAGGTGCGAGGTCTGAATGTCCTTCTTTAAGCTCGGCAAGCGGACCTCTACGCTTGTCGGGCGTGGTCGTTTCCCGAATCAGACTCTGTTTGACTCTTGTCCACAGCTCCTACCACCTTTTTGGGTGGTTTTACCAGGCAATCCCGTAGAAAATGTCCCGAGTTTCCACAGTACAGACACAAGTGCAACTGTCGTCTCTTTTCTCTTTCCTTCTGAGTTAAAGGTCCCCTAACCCCCCGATCTGCACGGGTTCTGGTGCATCAGTTCCTTTGGGGGTAACATTGGGTTTAACCAACACTCGATTCTCGAACTTAGCTCGTTCCGCTTTCTATTCTGAAGTCGGTGATCTATCTGGACCACTAAGTCTATATATTCAGCACAATCCTGAGGTGGGTTCACAACTTGAGCCAAAACATCTTTGAGTTCTCCTCGCAGTCGACGATGGAATAATGTAATTCACTTTACCTCGGACCATCCTGTTTCCACCACCAACCTATTGAAGGTAGCGATATAGGTTAGTAGATCCTGGTTACCCTGTCGCAGGGACAAAAGTTCATTATCCAGGGCCTGTCCCTGTGAATGTCGGCTGAATAGTCTTTCCATGCTCAATTGAAAACCCTGAAAGTCACGAAGAAGAGGGTCATCCTGGTTGACAAGAGGAATTGACCAATCGGCTGCGCTACCACTGAGATGTGATAGTACGAAGGCTACTTTGGCTTGATCATATGGAAAGGCTCCAGGTCTGCATAAAAAGTGCAGGCGGCATTGATTCATAAACACGGCGAACCTTTTGGGGTCCCCAGCAAAGCGTTGGGGCGGAGCTAAAGGAATAGTTCCTTGTAGGATTACTTGCACAGGGTTGCTTGATGGAACAGGAGTTGGGTTTCCCCCTAGCCCAGGCAGGGGTGTTTGTCCAGCCTGGCTTTGCAGCAATTGCCTAGCAAGGCCATCAGTTCGCTCCTTTGACAAAATCAGTTCTCTCCTGAGCGCATTAGTTTCTTGGCGGGCAGAATGTACTTCAGCCCTTAGTTCCCCTAGTAATTGGGCCAGTTGGTCAGTATCTGAGGTCTCCATAACGCCCGGGTGGGAATTTGTGGGTAGACTTTGCGTTTTGTTACGCTCACGTGGCTCCCACAGGGGCGTCAATCGGAACTGGACAGCTGCGGTTTCCACCCACGTGACGCGTAGTGCAGAGATGGCAGACTGGACTGGCCCACCTAATCTCGTCTGCTTGACCCGAAGAAGTATTCTCCTA
The DNA here is from genome assembly GCF_040938575.1 of Ambystoma mexicanum. Lineage (NCBI taxonomy): Eukaryota > Metazoa > Chordata > Amphibia > Caudata > Ambystomatidae > Ambystoma > Ambystoma mexicanum. The sequence goes on from NC_090927.1 coordinate 963,218,584, forward strand.
AAAGTGGAGAAAGGGAATTAGCCACCCGTGGATTTGAGTCATAAACCCCTCCCCACTGTTCTCCCCTCTAATCACCTCCGATGTCTCTTTTTATATTCTCACCTTAGATTTTTAAAGGATGAGCTCTCCATCCTGCGTAGAATGCAGAGGCACGTGGATAACCAGTTACTTCACTGGTCCGAAGGAATTGGAGAGTTCCAGAACAATATTGAGTCTGAGGTTCCTGGCGAGGAGCCATAAGTATATAGTTCGTAAGAGTTCAAAATGTCTGACTTTCACTCTTGTCCGATTCCTTGCAGCTTGCAGCTTGACCCTAGAGAAGATTCCCTCGTGCGGCTGGTAAAGTTCAGGTTAGAGTCTGTATTATCCAACACTGTCCGGTAAATGACACCTGTATGTAATCTGTTGCTTTCTCCCTTATTACAGGTGCATAGTGAGAAATTATGGCGTTTTGAGGAATAATACCTCCGGCGGTAAAATCAGGTGAGTCTATTATGGTGAAAGAGATTCAATGGTTTGTTATTTTGGCTCACCTGGCTGTCCTTTTGTTCCCCGTAGATGCCGGAGTTCGGCGAAGATGAATGGAGGCTGCGCCGGCCCGTGGAGATGAAGAATGACTCCGGCGGTAAAATCAGGTAAGTCTATTGTGGTGACTAATATTGCCTTATTATTCTCTCGCCTCACCTTGCTGTTCTTTATTCCTCTTAGATGCCGGAGTTTGGCGAAGAAATGATGAAGACAGAGGTGGATCGTGAAGGTGCTGTGAAGGCTGGTGAGTATAGCGCGGCGCTGCAGCAGGCGATGCGACACGCATCAAATAATGTCTTTCTTCTTATTCGAAGGCGCGATGGATCCAGAATCAGGTGAGGAAATAAGTATTGTTCTTGTTCTAACCTTTTTCCTTCTTTCTCCCTTTTTCTAGGAGCTCCAGACTCGAGGCGGGCGTGGCAGAAGACTGGCTGCTGGCTTGCAGGCACAGTGAGCGTTACGCTGCAGGATGCAGAATAACGTGAAGCGTGAGCTGCTCTTCGGGCGTGGTTTAAATAGCCTTCAAAGTAGTCCCAGGTAAGAAGTTCCCAAGACCACACCCGAGTAAGAAAATAGTCCCTGAAATAAAGTAGTCCCCCTTCAGACCTCACATTGGCTTGAATGCTGAGCAGCATGGACTGCATGAGGTAATTGAAAGCAAATGAGCCTGGCGCCTATGGCGCCAGGACTGACCCCTTCTATGAGCCTGGTGCCTATGGTGCCAGGACTGTACCCAGATAGCCCCTAGCCGGGGCTGCTGGGTTTTCCCCAAGTATCTGGATGCCTACTCCCGGGACAGATGGACCTGGTCCGGATGCCCGGGGGTAGGAATCATGACAACCTGACTCCTCCCCTACCATACTCAAGGCAATTCAAAATCTACATAACTTGAGTACATGTCCCAGAAGGAAACTGGAATCTTAGTACTTGGTTCTGGGACTTGTTACGATCATGCGGTTGGAAGATCTTTGCTGTCTTAATGGTGATTCTTGGTATTCTCCTATTCTGTTGTTGTTGTGTACAATGCCTCCCTGTCATATGTTCCATTATAGGAGGATGTTGTACACAAGCAGTAGGTACACTAGGACCTAGAATACAAATGCCTGAAAAAGAAACCAATGCCTTAGTAATACAGGAAATAACTATTGAACACTTAATGGCAATTGATGTTTTTGAATCCAACAACTCAGAGTGTTCTGATTATGACACAAGGTCATCGTATGGTCAGACTGTTTGAGTTATGCTCTTGGCTTAGGCCAAAAGGAGGGTTTGTTAAACGATATTAGCATAAATATCGTCTGATTATAAATATTGTCCTAAGCCATTTCACATTTGTATTAAAACCTGCAGTTAATTAGAATTGACTTCAAATGCCATTTTGGAAAATATCCTTCATCTTGATTCTAACTTCTGCTCTCTGTTCAGTAATGATCAACCATGTTTTCAGCTGTCAGAGCAGAAACGACTTTTGAGCCTATATCAACACTGGGGCTGGCAGGGCAGACTATTTGTCCTGTGCAAACAGACCTTGTAGTCAGAATGAACCCTCATTCAAAGTGTTATCTATGTCTACAAAACTCATCCTCCCTCAAACAGTGATATACAATGCATGTAAACTAATGCTGTGTGCTTTTGAAGGAATCTTTTGTACATTTCTTGAAACAGGACTTACTCTAAAAACTAAAGATCACACAGCTGACTACAACAAAGTTTGTCAGTATGTTTAAGGAACCTTGGAGCCAAAGTGAACTTCAATTTAAAGTGTTGTCTGCATCAAGAGCCTCAGCCATATTCAAACATAAGAACTGAATGGTAGACAAACTGGAACTATGTGCCTTAACAATAAGCTATTGAATTTGTTCCTTGAAACTAGGATCAACCTAAGCTGGAGAACCAACAACACCATTGAATCTTCAATGATGGGACAACATGTCAAAAGTACAAACCAATATTGTATATTTGTTATGTGAACTGGGCACAAACCCAAATTTGTAACCTATCATTTGGAGATGGGCTGGGCTATGCCCAGGACTGTGTATAAATACTGCATGTTTTGTGATGACCAGTACTGACTCCCCTCATAGTGTTTTTTGGTACACACTGCAAGGTGTTGGGAGCCAGATAGCTATCTGCTTTGATATTTGAATCTGTACAGAATACATTTTTGACTTCGTGACTGGTGGATCCAATTTTTGGTGCTACTAAACCTTGATATTCCTTGCTTGATCCTACAAGATGGCACCCGAATAGGCACCCTCAAGATTGATGTCACCTCGCTGATTAAGGACACGGCTACCAGACTGGGATCGGAGCGTGAGAAAAGGGGCCCCTTTTTGTATGAGATGCGACACCTCAACAGTACTGGACGATCTGATCCCTTAACGGTGAGCAAGTGGTTCGAGAGGACATCTTGACGAGGGTCACCATATCAAGGCGGGTATTTTTGCCAGAATCACCAGCCACGTCGATCCTTTGTAATCCGATTGGAGCTCCTTTGTCCTTTGCAATCAGGTGAGTCGTGCCCCGATTCCTAAGTATCCTGATATTTGGTTGCAGTTTTGCACTCGCAAGTTCAAATGACGCAAGGTAACACCAGTGATCTGACATGCCTGGAAAATTGTCTGCATGTTCCAGGGCGTTATTCCGCAGAGACAGACAATCTTTGATATTTGGCCGACCGGCGCCACAGGAGGGGTCACCGGCATGTCTTTGTACTGTAAGAACAGCATTTGGTAGTATATTATTCAATGATATTTGGCACAGACAGACTAGTCATGCTTTGGAATTTTAGTGGCCAATAAATGGTAGTTTTGAGATTGCCCGAATAGAGTATTTAGAAACTATATTGTTAAAGGAAAAAAAAAAGCTAGACCTACAGCATTTGATGTGATTCAGAATTGGAAAAGAGGAGCAATGTAGCATCTTAAGAGTAAATAGAAGCATGCACATCGTCATATGTCGAAATACTGAAAAGGTATTATTGTATGATCAACAGAAACAGTCAGAGTCTTTTAGAAACATAGATAGGGCTTTTTAACTTGGTGTACAGAAAATATATCCGTCTAAAGATTTTCATGTCTCAGATGAACTAATTGATAAACTCTTAAATGAACATAGGCCTGGTGCCACGGCACCACATCCTTATGTACCTATTCCTGTTGGCTTACCTCTTCCCGCTGTCGCACCTACTCCAGTAGCAATTCCTGTTCTTCCTGTAGCTCCCCCGCTGCCAGTTATTGCTCCTCTTCCTATTGTTGTTCCTCTGCCTGTACCTCCACCTTTTCCAATTGTTACTATTCCAGTAATTCTGTCTTTGTTACCAGCGGCAGTGTCTCCACTACCTGTTGTACAGGATCTGTCTACTCTCTCTTTCCCAAGCGGTTCTGCTCTGCTTGTAGCTGATGAAGGTGCGAGTGCTGATTCAAATGAAGTGACTCAAAGTACAGTTTTCTAAAGATAAGAAGAGAGAATTGTATGCATGGGCTAAGCAATGTATAGAGAAAGGTGAAAAAAATCTACTGTCTTAGCTACAATCCTTAATTTAGAAAGTGTTACCAAACAGAATGTCTTTATTGAGTGGATGGGAATACATTTGGCTGTAATGTGGAATAAATTGATGGACATAGATGTCCCACAAGGGTTGAGAGATTTGAATGTTTTAGCCTATTCAATGGATTCTGCGGAGAAAGTAAAAGAGTGTGTCGAGAGCATTTTTGAGTTAAGAAGGGAGTTAGAACAGTTACAGAATGATGAAATAAATGGTGATAGTTTGGACGCTTTTTATGCGCAGAAACGGTTCCTTCCTCCTTGTATGTCAATGAGTGAAGGAATGTAAATTTGCACAAGGGATGCGCTTAGATGTATTTTGCTTGTGTTGACATCTCGCATCGAAGTATATGCTACGCATAGTCAGTATACTCCAGAAATGCAGAGGAAAGGGTTACAGGTAATGGTAGAATACCTGAAGGATGAGAGTATAAAGAAAAAAAGATTTGTTGTCCCGCAGAACTGATGATGTTTAGAAGAGAGCCTTTTGCACCCGATACTGTTCCTACCACTTTAGCGCTCGATCTGGCTTTATTGCTCAATAAATGTTCGGAGTTGCCTACTTCTCAGTTGCCTATGAGGGAGGGTCCTCCGACATTTGATCTTAAAGTTGAGATTCAGATGGTTAGACAGACTAGAGGTGGGAGCACACAGTTTCAAGGCCAGTTTGTTCCACAAAATAATGCACAGTTGGGTCCTGTACACATGAACCAATGTGCTTATTGCAGACAAGAGGGTCATTGGAGAGCACAATGCCTGATTCTTCAGCAGAGGTTGATTAACACATATGGTGTCATGGATAGATGATCCAGAGGCCGCCCTGGGATAGGGGGTCCTGGTAGAAGCCAGTTTGCTCCAAATCCACAGTCTTTCTCGCAAGATAGCCAGCAACCTCGTATAGATAGTAGAAATATTTTTGATAACCCTTCGACTGCCTATCTTTCTGAGGATCTTGTCTTTGATGATATATTGTTTCATTAGGACAGCCCAAAGCAGGGTCTGGAACCTGTACCTATTCCCGTTGATCAGAAAGGGCCCTACGTAGAAATGATGGTAGGGAATAGGAAGCATCTATTTTTGATAGATACGTAGACACGGGAGCACAGAAGTGTTCCATTGATCATTCACGGGTTCCAGATATTCCATTGTCAGGCAGAATAACGTTTCTGTAGGGTTTTCTGGAACGCCAGTGGTCAGTCCAGTTCCTTAGCCAGTACCAATTTCACTCGGGCCCTTCACGGATCACTGTCCATTTCTTCTAATGACGAATTGCGGTGAGAATTTGTTCGGGTTGAATCTGTTGATGGAATTAAATGCAGTAATTCATTGTTCCTCGGAATGGGGTACGTTTGATGATTACACCCCAGCAATCTTCTGCCTCAAAGTTTTTGACTAGACCTTTACCGTCTGAATTTAGTTCCGGCATGTTTATGGGTGGTTGATGTCAATGATGTTGGTATTTTGCAAATTTAACCTGTTAAAATTGTTTTGAAGCCAGGAGTTAAGTTGCCACGTATTCCACAATGTAAGATTTCAGTTGATGGTGAGCAAGCTCTGAAGAGCATAGTTTCTGATTTTGTCCATCATGGAGTAATCAAGTAAATTGCAGGAAGTTTGTGCAATAGCCCGATTTTACCGGTGTATAAGAAAGGGGATATTGCAATTCCCTTCTGTTTTACCATTGATTTGCATGCTATCAATAAGATTGTTGCTCCACAATTTCCAATTGTGCCTGATGTAACCACAATATTAACAATTATCCCGCTTCTGCTAATCATTTCAGTGCGGTGGATCTTAAGAATGCCTTCTTTAGTATTCCTGTAAATGTGGATATTAGATATTTGTTTGCGTTCACCTTAGGGGGACGCTCGTTTACATTTACTTGTGTGCCACAAGGGTACACAGAAAGTCCGAGCATTTACAGTAGGGCTTTGAAAGAGCAGCTCGATACACTTGAGTTGCTGCCCACTTGTACATTATTGCAGTATGTTGATGACCTTCTTTTAGCTGCAGACTCAGAAGTTGCATGCAAGGAGGGCACTGTGTTGCTGCTTATTCATCTAGCAGAGCATGGTCATAAAGCTTCATTGAAAAAGTTTCAATATTGTCGACAGGAGGTCATCTATTTAGGCTATCTCCTGTCAAAGGAGGGAAGAAGATTGACACCTGAACGGATAAAAAGCATCTCTAGCATGTCTGTCTCAAATACACAGAAAGAGGTTAGAGCCTTGATAGGAATGGCTTCTTAATGTAGACAGTGGAGCCCAAATGTTTCTCTAGTGATCAAACCAATGTTGGCATTGACAGAGAAGGGCATTTCTTTGCCACTACCGTGGAACTTGGAACACCAGAAAGCTTTTGATCTGCTCAAGACTGCACTGTGTTCAGCACGATTTTTGGGCACACCAAATTATGAAAAGGCCTTTGAATTGTATGTGCATGAACGTGATGGATGTGCTTTGGCTGTGTTAACGCAGGAACATGGGGGTAAGAATAGACTGTGCAGTTATTTTTTCCTCCACACTTGATCCTGTTGCATGCGCTTTTGCTGCGATGTCTGAGAGCTGTTGCTGCTGTTGCTGCATTTGCAAAGCAGAGTGAGGGAATGGTTCTAGGCCATACTTTAACTGGCATGACACCTCACTCTGTAAATGTTCTATTAAGTAGAACGAAAAACGCAACACCTTACTTCCGCACGATCAACTAAATATGAACTGATCCTTTTTCCACCGTATATTCAAATTTAAAGGTGTTGCATATTGAATTTGGCTGAATTGATTCCTCTTCCACAAGATATTGCTTGCAGTGACAAAATGTCACATTATTGCCTTTATACCACATTGTAAGAAATTAAAGGCAGGATTGATTTAAATGATGCACATTTGGATGATCCACAAGGGGAGCTGTTTTTTGATGGCTCCTGCTTCAAACTTCCGGATGGTACATCCACCACTGCTTATGCCATCACTACACTAAGCACGATTGTGGAAACCAGGAGAATTTTGCATAACTCCGTGCAGGCCGCAGAGATTATTGCACTGATTTAGGCTTGAGAACTTTCAGAAAAGCTTAGAGTGAATATATTTACAGATAACTGGTATACCTTTGGGGTGGTTCATAACTTGGGTTGACCATGGGCAGAGCGAGGTTCCTTGACCTTGCATGGGAAAAAATATTTTAACATGGTACCTTGATAGTTCGGCTACTCTCAGCACTTGTGCTTCCTACTCAACTAGCAATCATGAAGTGCACCGCACATCATAAAGTAACAGATGATATGGTGAAAGGAAACGCTTTTGCTGACAGAATAGCCAAACAAACTGCTACTGATTTACATTCTAAGATGTATGTACTGGACCCTACAAAAGGGGTCACTAACACTTGTGTGATAGATGAAGGGATTGGTTGCATAAAAGAAATTCAGGCTGACGCTACCCCGGATGAAATCAAACATTGGGCTGAGGGTCCAGCAAGTTTAGATGATGAGGGTTGTTGGGTAGACACTGAACAATATAAATGGATGCTGCTCAATGCTTATGTTACCGCTATGGTGACAATGGCTCATGGTCCAACCCATATATGTGCCAAAAAGATTTGTAAATTGTTAGAACCTGTCTGGGTTAATGTAAATATTCCAAAGACTGCTGAGCGTTTTGTCCAAAATTGCATTGTATGCCTACAGCATAATATTGGTAAAGGAATGTCGACACCAAAGGGTAGCTTAGGCCTCCCTTCTATGCCTATTTTTGGATACCAGAGCCCAAGTTACTAAAATATATAAAGCATTTGCTCCTTTATGAACACTGTGACCAGTTAACTCAAAACTTGTATTTGATTTATCAACAGGTGCGAGAAGCCCTCCCAGTAAATATACGAGGGGCCAGGTCATCGACTTCGACCCGGTGACTGGGTGCTAACTAAACCATTTTAGAGATCATCCAATCTCGCACCAAGCTGAAGAGGACCGCTCCAGGTCCCGTTGGCCACACAGACTGCTGTACGAGTAGATGGGAAAAAGACACTGGATCGACACACATCAAGAAAATATCTTTCCCTTTGCCACACGATGGAGAAGGTAAGAAGAAACTTACTTGCTCTGTTCCCAACAATCTATCAGCCTTGAACAGCACCAAGGGTGTTCCGGAGACTCTTCCTGAGCCCACAGGGTCTGGGGAGATTGCTGCTTTGTCTCCAAACGCTTCTGCAGATCCTTCTGCACCCTGGCACAGTTCTGTTGTAATTTCATCACTTCCATCAGGAAGCAACAACACACTTTTCGCAGATCACATGGTACCACGAGTCACAAGGTACAATCTGCGTCCACAACACTAGTCTCATTGCACAAATACGACTGTGCCCACGGGGGAACGATCATAGAGATTGTCCTTTGCCACCTTTTTGCACTGAAGAAGAAGTAAGGTGGCTGGGGACTGGGAAAGACTATCTACAATCAGGAAACCACGTGATCAGGAGATCACCAGCAAACGAAATACAGAGTTTTTTGCAGGAACTTTTCGGGAAAGAGCTTCAAGGAACAATGCCTGACATAGTCCCTACTCATGCGGAACAATCGATCAATCATGTGGCCAACAATGACATTGGATGATCAAATACATGGTCTTTAAAGACGTATTGTCTTCTTGTAATTGCGTTAACCAGTCTTACAGTATTGATTGCCTTTAGGTTCTGGTATATAGAAGAAGTGCATCCACTGGAAACATTCTTGCCTACTGAGATTGTTCCTACTATGTCTACACCTTTCGTGCACCTGCACACTTTATCTCCTAGGGACTCCCAACATAGACAGAGCTATTATAACAATACACTACTGTTAATAATGAATGCAACTCATGTGATTTTGAATAGAACAAACTGTTGGATCTGTTGGCACTTGCCTCAGCAAGGGGAAAAAGGGTTGGTCTGGTATATTCATCCTTTGCCTTTAACTACTGCATGTTATGCCTCTCTACGGGCACTATTCTTTGGCCGGTGCTATGATAGCAACTCAGGGAACTTTGACAGGACTAATTTGAATGAATTTGAAAGGCGGGTCCTGACGCCTCTGGGATGCTCACTCTTTGTAAATAGGAGCAAGCTTAATGTTGCTTATATTAGTCCTTCTAATAGACTATCCCGACCTTTCCAATCACTTATTTCTTTCATGATGGCTCCTGTAGGTAACAGGGATGCCACACCACCTTCCTACACTGTTAACCATAGCCCCAACTTTGTCTCTTTCTGAATACAAAGGAATGGTACTCCGTCAATGGGCGATTCCGAGGGTTGTACCAGTATTGCAAACTTAACCAGTGAGGACAGACCTTTGTTTGTATGCGAACCTGTCTACTTCGTTTGCAGTAATGAGGCTTATCCGTGGCTACCTAGGGATTGGCAGGGAACTTGTTATTTGGGTATCCTGCTGCCAGGGGTTTATGTAGCTAGTACCACTGAGATATCTCGGGCTCGTCCAAGGCGGGATGACAACAGTGATATTCCTTCACAAGTCTTTGGTGATGTAGCAAAATCCTTTGTACCATTTTGGGGACACATCATGAACTCTGAGGATATTAGGAGACTCGCAAGAGTATTGGAGAAAACCATCAACCGGACAACCGATATACTATACAATATGACATTAGAACAAAAAGCAATTAGATTAGTGGCTCTACAGACCGGATGGTGTTAGACGTCATCCTGGCTGAGCGTAATGGAGTATGTAAATTGGTGGGATCTGCTTGTTGTGTTTTCATACCTGACTCCTCCCCTACCATACTCAAGGCAATTCAAAATCTACATACCTTGACTACATGTCCCAGAAGGAAACTGGAATCTTAGTACTTGGTTCTGGGACTCATTACGATCATGCGGTTGGAAGATCTTTGCTGTCTTAATGGTGATTCTTGGTATTCTCCTATTCTGTTGTTGTTGTATACAATGCCTCCCTGTCATATGTTCCATTATAGGAGGATGTTGTACACAAGCAGTAGGTACACTTGGACCTAGGATACAAATGCCTGAAAAAGCAGTCAATGCCTTAGTAATGCAGGAAATAACTATTGAAGACTTAATGGCAATTGATATTTTTGAATCCAACAACTCAGAGTGTTCTGATTATGACACATGGGGCCTCATTACACGGTAGCCGGAGGACCAAGGTGCTATTTGCACCTTGGTCCATGCCGGTAAAATACCGGCACCACCTTGGTGGAAAGGGGAATTACCGCCCTATTCCAAGGTTGGCGGGGCGGTAATTCCCCCTTCCCCCATTGCCCTTCCCCATTCCCATTTTTGCCCCATAGGGCTCTATGGGAAAGGGGAAGGCGCTAATTACGGTGCCGCAAATTGCGGTACTGTAATTAGCACCCTGGTCCCTTTGCGGGTTGGTTTTTTAACGCCTGCTAAACAGCAGGCGTTAAAGTACCTACCCGCAAAGGGACCCCGTAGTAAGGCGGTAAGGGTTAACGGTCACCGGTACCATTACCGGTGACCGTTAACCCTTACCGCCTTATGGTATGGTCAGAATGTTTGAGTTATGCTCTTGGCTTAGGCCAAAAGGAGGGTTTGTTGAACCATATTCGCATAAATATCGTCTGATTATGAATATTGTCCCAAGCCATTTTACATTTGTATTATAAACCTGCAGTTAATTAGAATTGACTTCAAATGCCATTTTGGAAAATATCCTCCATCTTGATTCGAACTTCTGCTCTCTGTTCAGTAATGATTAACCATGTTTTCAGCTGCCAGAGCAGAAACGACTTTTGAGCCTATATCAACACTGGGGCTGGCAGGGCAGACTATTTGTCCTGTGCAAACAGACCTTGTAGTCAGAATGAACTCTCATTCAAAGTGTTATCTATGTCTACAAAACTCATCCTCCCTCAAACAGTGATATACAATGCATGTAAACTAATGCTGTGTGCTTTTGAAGGAATCCTTTGTACATTTCTTGAAACAGGACTTACTCTAAAAACTAAAGATCCACACAGCTGACTAAAACAATGTTTGTCAGTATGTTTAAGGAACCTTGGAGCCAAAGTGAACTTCAATTTAAAGTGTTGTCTGCATCAATAGCTTCAGCCATATTCAAACATAGGAACTGAATGGTAGACAAACTAGAACTATGTGCCTTAGCAATAAGCTATTGAATTTGTTTCGTGAAACTAGGATCAACCTAAGCTGGTGAACCAACAACACCATTGAATCTTGAAGGATGGGACAACATGTCAAAAGTACAAACCAATATTGTATATTTGTTATGTGAACTGGCCACAAACCCAAATGTGTAACCTTTTAGTTTGGAGATGGGCTGGGCTATGCCCAGGACTGTGTATAACTACTGCATGTTTTGTGATGACCAGTACTCACTCCCATCACAGTGTTTTCTGGTACACACTGCAAGGTGTTGGGAGCCAGATAGCTATCTGCTTTGATATTTGAATCTGTACAGAATACATTTTTGACTTTGTTACTGGCGGTTCCAATTTTTGGTGGTACTAAGCCTCAATATTCCTTGCTTGATCCTACACCATGACCCAATTACCATGAATTGATTTCTGCTGAGTTGCCTGTATCTGACAACAGAGCTGTAAGTCACAGCTCCCAGGAATGAAAGTGTACTTGATAGCCAGGCAGGATGAATATTTATGACAGCACTAGTCCCAAATGCACCTTCAGACCTGAATAGACCCTCTAAGTTTGACACCTGAGAAAACATTGGCAGGGTTATGTTATGTTATGCTGATTTATACCATGCACTGCTGCCATTAGCATGCTCATGTGGCTCTGTAGGAAAAGTGAGTTGCATTGGTTCCTGGAGGAGAGAGGGATAGGATTGAGGTTGTGCTCATCTGTTGATGCGTGCAGAACCAGTAGAACCTGGTGCTGTGCGTGTGAGCTTTCTAGGTGTGCTTTGTTATGTGCTCTGGGCTCATTGTGTCCGCCAGTGTGGTGTCCAATGTCTGAATTGTTTGTTCAATGTAGGTATTGGGTTTGTAGTATGATTAGAGAGGTGTGTGTGTGGTTTGCATGTTTTTGGAGGGTTGTTTGACTTGCCATCTGGGCTTGTGTAGTACATGGGAGTTGGGAGGGTGAGGAAAAGTGAATCTGAATGTCCTTTGGTGTAAGTGTCCTGTTTCTATTGGAGGTCGTTCTTCCATAGTAAGTCTCTTCTTGGTTGGCAACACGTGATTTTAGCTTGGAGGAATTTGGCTACCTGTCTGCGTAGTGAATTCCACAGGGCTTTGAAATTAATGCATTTCTTTACTGGTAACCCATGTAGGCTTCTCAGGGCTGGTGTAATGTGGCCTCTTCTATGTAGTCTCAGGAGAAGTCTTACTGCAGTGCTTTGGATACGTTGTAGTTTTTTGGTGAGATATTCTGACATTCCAAGGTAGAGACTATTTGCGTAATCTATTCTGGATAATACCAAGGAGATGATTGCAAAGGTTTGTGTGGGAAATTATGATATGATATGACATGATATGGCATTGAAAACGTGCCTGTACACAAGTGTTTCTAGGTGTGACAAGACAAGGAGGGGAAAACAGAAGGAGGACAAAACAACGATCTTAGTTGGCCCTGTGTGATTCAGATCGCACAAGTACAGGGAAGTGGAAGGGATGAAGTGCTGAGGGGGTTTTGGGGAGAAGTGCAGGTAACTCAATAAGTGCAGCCAGCGAGTGGCTCATAAGTGCAGAGAGAAGGGACTGTAGGGTTGCAGATACAGTCCATAAGTGCTAGGGGAGCTCAGAGGCAGTGCACAGGCAAATTGACATTCAGAAGCCTGGTCCCAAGTTCAGAGGGTAGCCAGGTGACCAATGCATGGAGCATTCAGGAGCTCAGCAGGGGAGAGGAAGACAGAAAGCAGACGCAAAAAGGAAGGTCTTGAGTTGCTTCCGGAACCAGAGGTGGTTCTGCTCAAGTTTGAGAGAGGCAGGGAGGCTGTTCCAGAGGGAGGCCCTAGCCAAAGAGAGAGATCTGCCCCCAACTCTCTGCTGCTTGGAAGTGGATGGGCTGAGAGTTTGAGAAGGGAGATGTTTATGAAGAGAGAGTTGGAGGAAGTGCAGTCCCAGGCCACAGAAAGCCTTGTGAACAATGCAGAGTGAGTTTAACTGGATTCTTGCTGCCATTGGGAGCCAATGAATAGTTTCAGAGCTGAAGAGATATTATCCCTGGGCTTGAGGCCAAGGACAAATCTAATAGACCTGTTCTGTATATGTTGTAGAGGTCGGAGATTGGAGGCAGGCAGGTTTAGAAAGAGGCTGTTGCAGTAGTCCAGCCTAGAGAGGACCAGAGCTCTGGAGACAGTGAGCTTCTGGCGGAAAGTGAGGAAAGGAAGAATTACCTCTGAGGTAAGGGAGGATTGTTCTTATTAGTCGTAGGAGGTAGAACATGTTTTTGCTTATCGGTGATTCAGTAACATTACTGGGATAGATTAAAGAGTTCTGGCCTTAATGGGGAAGGTCCCCCCCTCTCCGTTGCTTCAACTTGCCTATCAGTAAAAGGTACCTATGGTTGCTTGATCAGAACACAGAACATTTCTTTTCCATCTGATTTCAACACCATAATGTGCTCTTCTACAAAGGTAGAACTATAGGTAGGTGTAGGTTTATGTATTCACCTCATTGGAATTGAAGTTATACGATCTCCTCCAAACCTCATGCATAACCATCTCACATTATTGGACGTACAACACTAACACATTATTGAGTAAAATGTTACTTCATGTAACCATGTGCTCGCTGTACCTGCACACATTTAAAAAAGGGATAGTGAAGAAAACAGAAGGGCAAAATATTTTTAAACATTGAACCACTGACTGAATCAATAATGAATACTATTGTATAAATAATTCATTTTATTTTATGAAATAGCTCAGTGATCTCTCTAATAATTCACCAAAAAATCAAATCAAATAAACATTCTTACATGGTTCAATTCATGCCTTTATCAAACCACATTTATGATCAGGGTCTGTAAAAACCATCTCTTCAAAAAAAAAAAAACAACTCTAAAAACTGCTCAGTGCACTCCCACACGGGATGCCACAATTTAGGAAAAACTAAGACCCAAGAGCAAAATGATTTAACATCAACTAAGTTCAAACAAACATGTTCAACTCCACATCTCAAAATAGAAGCATGTATCAGAGAAACCACATGTAGTGAAATGTTAGAATAAAAACACCTGCTCTAGTGCATTAAGTAATTCTCATCCCTACCATATCTCTACCATATAAAAGACTAGCATGCAACAATGAAAATGGAAACACATTATATCATTGTATTAACACCTATCAAACAATATAATAAAAGGCCAGATGTATGTCCATCCCTGTAGGTTTGTCCAATGCAGTAGCTTGGCCTGTTCTCACCGCTAGAGGGAGCTGTTGCCTTAAAATACATAGAGACAATGCCAATTTTCATAGCTTCGACGGTTACAGTGATACAATTTGCATAGCGTTGCTTGTTTTCACCACTAGAGGGAGCTGTAGGCTTAAGATTGATAGTGGCCCGAATGTGTCAATGAACATCTGCATTTTGTCCCGTGTACACTAGTCTGAAAATAAATAAATGACCAATAGTTAGCACAGTTCTAATTCAGTTATACCCAGCAAATACGTGCATACTTCAAAATTAAGCCAACACCCCCTGTCCATTTGTCTGTCTTGACAGTTCTGTCTGACAACAGCTCCTCAGCTTGCCACTTCTGATTGTGCCAACCCTCCCCAATGGCCTTTCATAGAGTTTATATCAGGCCTAGATGGTAATTTCACATTAACATATACTTTCACTCGATAGGCAGTGTACCAGTCACTGCCAAAGTATGGTAGCTGGCCTTAAATTTTGCTTCATGTTCTATGACTTATGTCAGCATTATCCAATGACGACGACTCATCAGCATAACGTTTCCATAACAATGCTTTAGGGTCTAGTGTAATATCAGAAAGATGCAGAATTTGTCTGGAATCTTTGCTACATCCAATCGAACTGTAGCTTGGCGCTTTTGAGTCTACTCACATCATCAAGCTACAATTGGCAAGGGAGTACAGCTTCGTACTGTGCTAGGTTAAATGCGTAGGTCTTGACTTGCCTTGTTCAGCCATTTCTTAGCCTCTATTTATGCAAAGAATAACATTGAATTTCCTTGTGGTTCTTTCTGGCTCACTGTGTAAGTGAATGTGTAAACAATAGGATTGTATGCGGAAAGAAATATATATGTGCATGCATGTTTGACTAAGAATAAACAAATCATCTATGTGTAAGTAACTTAAACACACACCTCACTAAAGGCTGCTTTGAAAATGTAAAGCAAATACTGGTTAATACAGGCATCTAATGCTTTGAGCACACCCTGTTGTTTCAAATCACCACATTGTACTAACAGACCTTCTTTTAGTCTAAGCTAGGTTACATATATGAGGGAATTCTACATGTCATGGTATCTTCATATGCAGCTATCCTACCCTGTAAGGGACAGAATGTGTGAACACATAAAATGAGTATTGCATTGACTTGTGGTTCCAAAGAGAGGCTGTTGTCCATGAGGATTCCCACATTTTTATCTCTGTTGATGTCTCCAGTTGAGTTCCCATGCTCGGTGGTCAGGTCAGGTATGCCTCTGTTGAATTATCTTCAGATGGGGAGATCATTATTTCTTTCTGTTTTGGTTGGATTTATCTTGAGAATTCTAGTTTGTCATCCAGGTGTTTAAGTCTGTGAAGCATTTGTTGAGGGTGTTGTCAGGGTATCAGTCAGAAGATATCTTGCAGATCAGTTGGATGTCTTCTGTGTAGTTGTAGGCTGTCAGTCCATGGGTTTGAAAGAGTTGCATTAGCGGGGGTCATGTAGATGTTGCAGAGAAGTGGGGGAGGCTTGATCCTTGTGGTACACTGCAGGTGATATTTTTAGTGTTTGATGTAAATGGTGGTAGGTGTGCTCTTTCATTTCGGATGTTGAGGAAAGATCCCAGTCATTGTAGTGCAGATCCTTTAATGCTGCATTCCTGCAGTCTCTTCATTAATGTTGTGTGTCTGATTTTGTCAAAGGCGGCTGATATGTCCAGTTGTATAAGGGCCGATAGGGTGCTGTTGTCCGTGTTTATTTTTCTCCCACATGGAGAGCAGTGCTGATTCAGTTCCTCTCATGGTTCTTAAGCTGACTTGGTATTGGTCAAATATTCCATTGCTTTCTACATGATTGAGAAGTTCTTTATAAATGTGGTTCTCTGGGATTTTCTCTGGGTATGGTAGATTTGGTATAGCTCTGTAGTTAGTAGGGTCTTCTGTATTTCCTGTCTCACCTTTTAAGAGGGGTTTGATGTATGCTGATTTCAATGATTTTGGTACTGCTCCTGAGCTTAGTGATAGATTCACTAGGAGCTGGAAGTACAAGGCTGCTGATTTGTGGTTAAGACGTTTTTTGTACATACCTGGTACGCATGGGTCACTGGAGGATCCGGCGATGTTGGCGTTTTATATTAGTTTTTCAAAACTTTCCTCGCTTATAGGTTAGAATCAGTTGCGTGTTGTGGTTGATGGAGTTCTGGTTTCTGGGAGGGTGTTTGTTGTACAGTTAGTTGCCTTCATCAATGGTCTGTGGTATGGCTTCTATTTTTGCTCTGGATTGTGATGTTGTCACATAGGGTTCGCGATGGTACGATGCAGTTGTTAAAAGAATATATTTTTTTAAATTAACTTGATGATTTTGAATACTTCATTTTGTGGGTATGTTGCCAATTGGATGCTTGCAGTGTAGTAGGCTCCTTATTTGCATATTCAGATTTGTCATTGGTAGTTGGTTTTGTCCAATTGGTTGTAGAGTTTTCTCCATCTTTTTCCAGTTTGCAGTTTGTTTTTTTGAGTTCCCTCAGTTCTTCTGTGAACCATCTCACTGTGATTTTCTTTGGGGTGGGTTTGAAGAGTTTTAGGGGTACTAACCGATCTGTCTGTGATCCAGGTGTGGAGCTTCTCTTCCACTGAGTCTGGTGTCCTTCTTTTTTACTGGGAGGTGTCAAGTTTGGTAGATTTCAATATGTCATTTAGGGCTTGCAAGTCATGTCTTTTCCAGCTTCTTTTGTTTGTCGCCGGGAGTCTTAAGTTTGTGGGTTCAGGGTTTAGACAGTGAACAAGATCAAACGATGGTCACTCCATATGATTGGTGCCGGTGGGGCATAGGTCGAGACTCCATCTCTGCAGAAGATTGCATCTAAGGGGTGTCTTGATTTATTTGCACATATGCCCAAATATGACCCCTGCCAACATGCAATGGTATTTCTTCCCTTGAGCCTACTGCTGTCATTGTAGATCTCTAAATAGCATACAATCATGTTGATGTTTGCTTGTCAAATTACATGCTAGACTGTTTCCATTCGAATTCTATCTAAAAATGAGCTTCCTCTGTCACTTGGTCCTCCTTCCATATCACATTACACCCAAACGAATGCAGAACATCCCTTGGAGCCTCATTAGGCGCTATTAGCACCATGGTCCATGCCGCAGTCTGCCCTGGCGGAATGGGAGAATTACCACCCCATTCCGAGGTTAGTGGGGTGGTAATTCCCCCATGCCGCCATGGCCCTTCCCCATTTCCATTTTTGCCCCATAGGGCTCAATGGGAATGGGGAAGGCGCTAATTACGGTACCGCAAATTGCAGTACCGTAATTAGCACCAAAGTCCCTTTGCGGGTCCCTACTTTAACGGCTGGTAAAACCAGCCGTTAAGGTTGGTTCCCGCAAAGGGACCTCGTAATTAGGCGCTAGGTGTTTAACGGCGCTGCAGCCTTTTACAGCGCTGTTAATCACTTAGCGCCTGGGTCATAATGAGGCCCTTTGTGTTGAAGGAATGAGCGCATCTCTCACTGTTCCTCGATCAATTGTACTCCACCCACTCAACACCTCATATTGATGTATTGTAATCATGTGTTCTTTAAATGTGCAACCCAGCTTTGTTCTCCAGAGGAACCTTGTGGTAAAGGGAAGTCACACCCATGCACGTTAAGTTTGAACGCTCTCATGGTGCAAACCCTAGCCTACACCTCTGCTCTTGACATGAGCGGCCTCAGGAGAAAAACTCTCTCGCGCCGCCTTTACAAAATAACATGTCACTATGCTCTCACCTCCATCACCCATCAATGCAGCTTCCTTATAGAATCCTTTTTAGGACATCATTTCTCAAAGAAATAAAGAAAAGAGTTGACACCATAATTTAAGTATTTTTAGTAACATAAAATTGCAGAATTCTAATACTGTTATTGAATAGCCAGCATTAGATATCAGTAACCTGTGTTATCTCTCTACAAAGGCAAAACACAACAACACGGGATGCAATATCTACCATCCTTCAGTGTTCGGAGTGGGGGTGCTGTGTTTTTTTGCAGGTGACCACGTTAAAATGACAATACATTCAGTAGTTGCTCTTCTGAATGATCTATTTAAGTGTAAGGAAAACAAGGCCTTTTTGTGGTGGAGAAAATGACTCCAATCTGGTTCACATTCAGAATGAGGGTGAACCTTGAGGTATGCATCATGTCAATTTGATTTAAGACTAATATTGCGGTCCAAGCATGTGGAACCACATCATGAGAAAGCATTTGTGTTCCTTATTCCAAGGTCTGCAACAGCAGTGTGGGATGTATTTCAATGTTTTCTTTGAATTTTGGGCAATTCTTCATTGTCATACCACAGTTGGATTTGGATGGCATTTCTAAAAAATCACTTGCATAATGAGTGGAGAACCTGCATTTGTGAGTCCTGCATCATCACCATGTGCATTTTTGCCATTATTTAGGACTGTTAATGTGTGGTATCTAAATAACTAATTGTCAATGTAAATAGAGGAAATAATAGTAATATTCTGCTTACTACATCAAAGATTAGTGGTATGAAAAAGGTATGAATAGAGGTTGAGTTGTGGGCTGGCTAACATGGTGTTGGATCATGTGGAGAAGTGTGTGTCTTCTTGTCTGTGTTTACCTGCAGAGCTGCTAGAAAAGACTTGACAAACTAGCATCACCCAAACTTGAGTCGTGCGATTGATTACCACAACACCATCATATGGTAAAGTTAGGCTGTGACACAAGCATGTTTGCTGATAGAACCTGCTAAAGATAATAGAATGATATTGAAAACAAACCTTAAAGAGAGCTTATCAATTCATTCTAAAAGTGCTTGACAATGGGTTGACACCACTGTCATGAGAAAAGATGTATCCAAACCCATATGCACATGCAACAGTGTAGCTCTATCTGGCAGAAGGTACTGTACAAATGAACATTCATTTAATAAATACATAAACCAGGACAGGTGTTCTCCTCAAACTTCGACCATCGCGTTGCCCCACTTCCTAACAAAGGTCACCACGTCCCTCAGATATCAAAAACTGATTTCCAACCATTATGATCTATATAATAGCCACTACCAGTGCACCACTTTAGGAGCACCACTAGAAGGCGTGCTATTTCATGAATGAAGAAGCCATGTGACACTGCCATTAATTTGTCTGCAAAGAGAAAACTTTGATTGTTTACTTTCACAATGTATACTGTATCCATTTCCTATTGTTCAGAAGTCCAACTCTGAATGCATTCACAAATTCGTGAATGCATTCCGAGTTGGACCTCTGAACATGATGCCTGTGTTATTGTATCTATTCTTGTGAAGAAAAACACACATCAATCATGAATGGTAACAGCAGTTGTTTTTTTGTGGATTATTAAAAGTTACAAGCCTTGAATTTCTGATAGCTGGTTAAATGGAATTTTAAGGCTTACAAGACGTGAGTCTTGTTAGTGTCAATTGTAACAGATTTAACAAAGGCCCCACTGTAAATATCTCACAGTGAATAACAGAACATGTACTTTTAGCTAATGGGAAGCACAACTGTACAAGTACCAACTGTGTGTGTCACTCCTAGTCAAAGCAAAACATATAATTGCTTTCAATAACATATTTTTGAAGTAAGTAGCAATGGCTGAGGTAATGATTTTGAGGAACAAGGTAATTTCTGGGGTCTACCAAATTGATGGGGAGTGTGCACAATTGATGAGGTGAACACCTGGATTGAATCCTGATCCACAATGTTTTGGACGTGAAACAGGTATGCCATCAGTCCTGCTAACCACTGCGGTACAAAGAGTGTAGCACATTTCATTGTTTTTGTTCTTCACTCTCTCTAGAGCGCCCCCGTGGCAAGCCACCCAGAGGGATTTTCTTGAAGCACCATGTGCCTAAGTGTCTTTTCAAATCACTGTGCTGAATGCTTCTAATATACATGACTGTTCCCGCCACAGGTTGGTAAAAGGCGCAGTCTGGCTTGCCAGGATTTGGAACTGTGATATGACACCAGTGGTGTAGAAGAACAGTATCATGAGGGGCACAACCCTCACTCTTTCTTCCTTGCCCACATGTTCAACTTTACGTGCTGGAGATGAGAAGGATGTCTTGAAGGCCCTTTCTTCTTTTCATAATGCACTTTAAAAAGATGTGCGCCATAGTACCATACAATATCAGTCAAATAAAACACAAAAACAACATCACTCACAAGACAACGTCCTCCATTACATAAAATAAACTGACACCAACACCCAGGCAGAAGACACCCAGAAGATTGCACCATCGACCGTTCAAAGACAAAGCATGGCACATTATTCATGTCTGAGACAGATAACAACTACATTACAGAGACCACTTGAGATGCAACATCTTCGACCCAGATTGGAAACGTGCCAGAAATAGGCCTAACTTTAGCAGCGCAGCAACATTGACACTAGCCAGTGAAGTGTAGACACATTTGACCTAGCTGCAATAAAGTGAAAAAAGCAACCAGAGAAGACCTTTGTAGGCACTTCTGCAAATACACGTAGGTCCATAGGAATGTTGGCAGACTCAAGATCAAGTACCTCCAGCTGCACCCATTACTGAAGCAATGGACGGTGACGAGGTGCGCGTGCATGTCAGCAATTGGCGGAATGAACAGACGTTGAATTAATATACGAAGTGGGAACACATCGTCCGTAGTGCTCTGACCTTTGAACTGGCCTCCAGAGTGGGACATGTCAAAGGAGATGAATGAGGTAGGTGGCATTGCATGACACCCAATGCGGCTGCATGTCAGACGATTACAAGCGTAGGAGACTTCACGTCATTACACCAGCACAGAGCCATGCCGTGATTGTGAGGGAATAAAAATGGGTGAGTGTGAGTGTAGGCGTATACACTGGTCATTATGCACGTCATGCCTCACTGGGCCAAACAGTTTCAAGGCCATAATGTGCCATTCCACATTCTGCTATGTTCTGCAAAGTAGATGCAGCATGGAATGCTGGACATGTACTGATTAGAAACAATTCCACCTCTCGTCATCATCTTATCTGCTTCCTCTGTCATTCTGCCTAAAGGGAGGTTAAATGACAGTGAAGTACCTCAATGCCAAAGTGTAAATGATGAACCTGATACACGAGAAGTGACACTTTTCTTTTACAAGGTATTTAATCTTCTACCCTTTTCTTTGAACCATACAGCCCATGGATACTCCCTCATCTACTCCATTGTCCTAGGTGGCTTAGGGGGGAAGCTATGTCTCATATGGAGGAGCTGCCAAGCAATCAATACAGGAGAGTAAACCAATGGTGTGACAGCTTCGGCATCATACAGTTCCAAGAGTGGATTGGGCGAGGATACTACACCAGCTGCTCAAATGGGAATGGTTGATTAGGGCCCTGCAGGGGAGCCCATCATGATGTTGCAGCATTGCCTGGAGCAATGGGAACAGGCAGTGTTTATAGTGCATGGTGCCAAAATTGCTGCGCATCCTTCCCTCAATAGGTTTAATAGTGTTGCAAGCGAGGATAGGGGAGTGTGCTGCTGGTTTAGAGGAAAAGCCATTGGGGAGAGAGTCAGTGAGGGTGGAGGGGAATGCATCAGCATACCAGGCCTTTTCAGGAACCAGAGAAGAGTAATGAATGAGGTGGGGAATCTTTGAAGTACATTATGTGGTAGATAGGTTGAGTTCAAGAGATGTGTCATACGGGCTGAGGGGAGAGCAGAGCACGAGAGGGCAGAACACTGTGAACATCTTATGAAGAGGCCAGGGTGGAAATGGCTCACAGAAGACAGGCAATGGCAATGAACACATTGGTCATTTACAGATGCTTTGCTGTAAAGAGGAAAAGTCTGTTTCTGTTACAAGATACGAGGAAGGTTTTTGTATGCATATAAGAGAACATCTGGTGCTGTGTGTATCAGGGTAGTAAAATACAGAAATTCAGGTGTCCAGACTCCACTTAAATTTCATGAGTAGTGAGGGTGAGAGTCCACCTTCTATATATGGGTAGTCCATCAATAACTGCTTAGAAGATGTTACTCAAACAGTTTTGGAGACAATGTTGCCTGGCCTACAAATCACAACACTCAAGAATTGCACAGATGAAGATCAGTCTACATATCTGACATTGCCCACAGGACCTAATGCTCCAGGTTCATCACATTTGGGGTAGGAGAGAGATATGTCTGAAAAGAAGTATTATTGGCGCATACTGGTTTCTTTTAATCGAAGAGGTATGGTTGTGGCACTTTTGTATCCGACTGGAAACATTCTAGTAGATAAGTAAAGGTTGAGTAGGGTGGAGAGGTGGCTGAAGGGGACAGATTCAAGTTCCTTAATAGTTTGAGGTGGAACTGGAACAATTGCACACAATTTGGGATGGCCGAACAAAATATTGGAAGAAGTTCTACAGGGGTCGTGGAGCTAAAGTGAGCCAATGAGGCGAGCGTGTCAGGGATGAAAGTTGAGGAGGAGGAGGGATACGGTAGCAATGTAAGGGGAGACAAAACACTTATTTTGGTGATTTAGAGGAGAAGTAGTAGGCAAAGGCATCAGCAAATACACAAGAAGAGGGAGAGGGAGAAAACACGACTTGGAGAATCATGGGTAGCTTGTGTGGCTGTCACAGGAGAGGGAAACATCAGGTTAGTGTAGTAGGAGCATTTAGCAAGCTTGAGAATAATGGTAAGGTTAAGAAACTTGGATTCCAGAATTCTCACTGTGGATATGGCAGGCGCGTGGCTGATGTGCTGATTTCTCTGCATGCATTTCTCTGCATGTAAAGCTTGAGCCCCATGGATTTTTTATTTTGTTGTGCTTGTGTGATTTTTGATAGGCATCATGCACATCTTTGTAATGGATTTGTAGCAGAGGGTTTGACATTTCTCAAATGTGGCTACTCTCTTGAAAACCCATTTGTGGCATCATCTGCACATGACTTGGATGATGGAAAGATCAGGAGTCAGTAAAAGAGGAGTCTGTGTAGTTGACATTGTTGTTGAAGTTGAAGCTTCATTTTCACTTGGTGATGTTGTTGCACTGGTGGATTGAGGGTGTGCAGGTGGCAGTGATCTCTGTCTATGCAAGGAATGAGCCCAATTCATTTTTCTATTATGATGTTTGTTTGCATTTCG
Source organism: Ambystoma mexicanum (assembly GCF_040938575.1). Classification (NCBI taxonomy): domain Eukaryota; kingdom Metazoa; phylum Chordata; class Amphibia; order Caudata; family Ambystomatidae; genus Ambystoma; species Ambystoma mexicanum. The sequence continues at coordinate 963,242,114 of NC_090927.1, forward strand.
ATTGTTATCATCCACCTCATTTCAGTGGACTCACATTTGATGGTTTATCATTATTGATGTTCCTAGGCTTTGAGATGGAACATCAGAAGAACCACAATATAGAATTTTGTTGCAGAATGTGCAAAGTATGCCCTCTGCATCTTTTCTTGAAAAGTATTTATTTGCTTTAAAGAAGCGTGAACTGTGAGCAGTGGGTTTCATTCTGAATATCAATGGATTTGGAACACAAATGATGACATTATCACTGATGCTATTCAAAAAGTGTGTTTTCTAGCCCTTGTTCTCCAAGTTTACTTATCCTTCCCTATTTCGTCTTGTTATCCAAGTTTACTTAAACTTCCCCTTCCTTTGTCCTGCAACCACCGAGTATAATGTTGTGGCAGCACCTTCAATATGTGGAGGTTGATTTTGTACAACCACCGCTCACAGTTCCAGTGTTATGGGAAGATAACATGTAAGTCAAAGATGGTGATGTTGTTGTACTGGTGGATGGAGGGGCTGCAGACAGAATAACGGAAGGCGCATGGAGTAGAGTTTTGGTGCAGAAAGTGCAAAGTACCTCCTCTGCCTCTTTTCTGGAGCAATGTTCCTTCACTTTGAAGAAGCGCCAACTGTCAGATGTTTTTTTCATTCCTGTGTGCTTCTTCCTTGGTGGTGATGGATTGTCGACCCAAATGATGAGTCGGCACTACTCATGCTCTCATGTTGAGACATGCTGGAATGTCTTAGTAGGAATGAAAAATGAAAACTTTCAAAAAGAGAAGACAAAAAATTAAATGCTGCAACAAAAAAAACTGAACAAATCACAGTACGAAGGGAAATTGGATTAGAGGAAAGGTGGGTAAAAAGGATCAGGAATTTAAGGGGTAAAGTGCCAAAAGTGCTTGCAGTTACTGAGAAAACCTTTCACTAGCAAGTACAGAAAGCAATGATAAATGTGAACTATTTGTGTGGCTGTGGTGATCATTCGTAGCTACAGACTGCTGCGCCGTTTGTTTGGACAGTCTTGTACACATGGATGTCATCAAACAGCATGGGCGTAGCCGCATCAATATATCACAACATTTGGTTGACTCGTTCATTGATGCACATAAAAGTCACGTGAAGGCGCAGAGTCGCAGAATGTGATTTCATTGGTTGATAGATCATGCACGAAAATTGGTAAATGTGTTAAAGGAGTTTGAGGTCCCATTGGCTCATTTTGCACATGCAGGTTACGTCAGATGGCATAAAAGTCACGTGCAGACGCATAGCAGCATCACATGATATGATTGGCTGCCGTATTAGGCACGAAGATACATAGCCAAGCGGAAAACATCAAAGGCTTCAGGAACTCCAAAAGCTGCCCAACAAAGTGGTATGAAAGTAAAAAAGGAGTTTTATTAAATCATGGCAGTTTTAAAAAGGCTTCCTAATATAAAAGAGGCTGGCCTCTTACGTTATGTTACGTCCATAATGGGCCTAGGCTGTTAAATGCAACTGAGTCTACCAAACTGTGACTTAATGCACACATTATAGTGACACTTCTATCATTAACTCTCAGTATTATAATCACCATGATGGTAAACGATGTATCCAACCCCATGTTCTAAATGCTAGTATTAATGTAAGTCAACAAAATAAGAATAAGAAAAAGTGTGTGGAAAAATCAAGAACCCTCAAAAGAAAATGAAATGAAAGAGATAGGAAACACAGGTGAAACGCATTCAAAAAATCAGTTAGGTAATCAAAAAACAGATTCACATATATTTTTTCCACAGGAAACAAGCTAAACGTGTCACAAAATCAGGGATGGAGAAAGGCGGTAGAAGGTGGGATAGTATTAGTTGCCTAAACTCCTAGGAAAGTACACAATTCCTCATCTATATTATGCCCTGTTGGGTATTTGCTTTCAAAGTTGATTATGTATTTTGTTTCTTCTTGTCTCAGTAGTTTTTCACTGCCACCTCCTCTTGGGCAGGTTACAACCTTATAGATACCAAAGAATGTGAGAGTCTTCGGATCGCCATCGTGAAACTCAAAGAAATGTTTGGCCATCGGATATGCATGGTCCTTGTTGATGATAGCTCTAATATGTTGTAAAATCTGCACATTTTGTTTACATTTAGTGCTGCCTACATACCACTTAAGGCATGGGCATGTAAGGGCATACACAAGTGACTCAGACTCACAAGTGATTTTACCCTTGATTTTCATAGGTGTCTTAAGAATTGGGTGAGTATAGCTATTACAATTAAAAGCATATCTACAAACTTTGAATTTGCTGCACTTAAAAAAGCCATCTCATCCCCCTAAGAGCCAATTACTGCCCTTTTGAATGTTGTCCGAGACCATATAACTTTGTACTACTAGATCTTTGATAGACATACTTTTTCGGAAGGTTATATCAGGGCGTTCGTGTAATACTTTTCCTAAATTGTTATCCACCGTCAAAACTTTCCAGTATTTGTTGGTGATATTCCGTATGATCGGTGAATGACTTCCAAAAGTTAGAATGAGTCTAGTAGTACTCTCTTCTGTTGTGTCCTTAAGATCTGATTTGGATGTCATCAACAGGTCCTGTCTTTTCATATCCCGGACTTTGAGTTATGATCTTTCCATGACTTTTTTCAGGTATCTTTGTTGTAAAAAGTTTTGGGCTGTGACTTGGCTCGCTTTGTCGAAGTCTTCAACATTGCTGCAATTTTGTCTTATGTGAATGAATTCGCCATATGGAATGGACCAAAGAAGACCTTCAGGGTGAGCACTATTCGCATGTAACGGAATATTAGCGCCTGTGATTTTTCTATAAAGTTCACACCCTAGTTTTTGTTCCACAATTATGACTTTTACATCAAGAAATATGATATCATGTACACTGTGCTGTTCAGTGAATTGTAAGTTCAGGTTGTTAATGTTAAGGAATTTAACCAATTCTTGCCATGATTGTGCTGTTCTATTCCAAATGATAAATAAGTCATTGATATAGCGTAGTCATAATATTATTTTGTCAGTGAAAATTTCATTTGTCCGTCCACACCACGGATTTTTCCCAGTTGCCCATCATGAGGTTTGCATACGAGGGCGCAAATGTAGCACCCATAGCGGTGCCCTGGATTTAGCAAAATATCTCATCATTAAAAAGAAAGAAATTGTTTTCTAGGCAGAGTCTCACCATTTCAAGGATCATGGTAGAATGTTCAAAATAATTGAGAGATCGAGTTTTCAGAAAGGTATCACAAGCCCGTATGCCATCTTCATGTTGTATTGATGTATACAGTGACACCACATCTATGGTGGCCAATAAGTATGTAGGTTCCCAAGGCAATTCATCGATTTTACATAAAAAGTCTTTGGTGTCTCTAATATATGAGGGTAGCGTAGAGACAAAGGTACAGAGAACTTCATCCACAAAGTTGGACATATTTTCATGGAGTGAACCACATAGTGTCACTATAGGTCTCCCTGGGGGACTAGTGGGATTCTTATGGACCTTTGGAAGGAAGTATATAGTCGGAATGACTGAATGTTTTGTCAAAAGACATTTCACCATTTCTTCCTCCAAGATGCCTGCATTTTGCCATTTTATTAAGAAGTCCCAAACTTTATTTTCCATTTGTTGATTGGGATTTTTTGCAAGCCTTTCATAGCATTTGATGTCATTAAGCTGCCTATACGCTTCTTTTACATAGTCTTTCTTATTCTCTAAGACAATATTGCAACCCTTATCCACTGGTTTTACTATATACTTGTCCATTTTGCATATGTCAGACAGATCCCTTTGTTGTTTCCAAGCGATATTACTTTAAATATATTTTTTGTTTTTCCTTCTTGCTTGTTTAAGGTCGTCAATCACTACTTTGGAAAATGCTTCAATGTTGATATTCTGGAAACTCAATGGATTAAACGTAGATTTGCATTTAAGTTTACTTTTGGATGGCCAATCAGTACAGATACCTAATGTTTCTAAACCTGGAGTCTCTGAAATTGTAGATCCATCATCCAAAATCTGGTCACTTTCATGTTGTAAGGTGACTAGAGTGGTAAGAGTGTTCATATCAGCTATGATGATATCTGCCTGACCTTCCAGCGTTACTTTACATTTCTTTTTATATGTATTGGTTGTGAAGAACTTTTTCAAACGCAATTTGCATACAAAACTGTCCAAATCCAGTCTTGTCTGCACATAGTTATAACCTGCCAGTGGACAAAAGTTTAATCCCAGCTGGGGTTAAGAAATGGTCGGATAAGTTGACAATTTGTGGCTCATTTAGACTTTGCTTAATGTTTTTATTAATTTGCCAGAGCGCAATGATCTTGGCTCAGGGTTGCTGTTTAAACTTGTTGCCCCTCTGCCCCCTCCTTGTTGTTTTCTCCCTCCTCTTCCTCGTCCTCTTGTTGTGGCTGCAGTTCTTTTTGTTGTTTGAGCGACCATCTTGACATTTCAGCCACATTTCCTCTAAAAAATGTTGGTTCGTCATCTTCATTTTCCGTGATGTCTGATTCGGAATTGGAGGGTTTTGACTCTTGGCTTTCTTCATTCTCTGACTCTGATGGAACCACTGTCTCCTTCACCTTTTATCTCATGTGATCAAAGCGGTGTGCAAAAGTGTACACTCGGCCCTGTTCATAATCACCTTTGTCTCATAGAAACTTTCGCTGCTTTTCAATTTAATATCTTCTTTGTATATTTTTAAACCATTATTGATGTTAATTTGAAGTTTTTTCCCTTCTTCACTCTCCTTGAAGCTCTTTAGCTTTTCTTCAAGCTCCCCTATTTTTGCGAGGATTGTGGTACGATCGCTTCTAGAATATTTTACCAAAATGCATAATAAAGTGTTAGAACATTGGTCCGAAGCGTCCCCCCATTCTCTCAGCATGATGGGATCTTGCTCCTCGAAAGATGGTATCGAAAGGATCCTTAATCCACGTGGAATCCTACCCACATCCAAATGTTCTTCCCACCATTTGCTTGTTTCTTTTTTGCGTAATTTTTCCAATTCTTTCAACACAGAAATTTCACTGTTTTCCCTTGTCTTTTCTGTTCCTAGTGTCTCTTTCTCTTTAACAGATGACGGGTTTCATTGAATAGGCAAGCTGCCTGTTCTCTTCTTACAGCCTCTATACATTCTAGGGAAGCCATGGATTATTTATAATTTAATATAATGTCAAGTTCGCGAAGCTGCCCAACAAAGTGGTATGAAAGTAAAAAAGGAGTTTTATTAAATCATGGCTGTTTTAAAAAGATATATATGGGCAGTAGTCTTGTACATTTTTATTTTAAAATATATCACACGTAACACTTAAATAGCTATTCATGAACAGCACATATACATGTTAATAGTTAAAAAAGTTAAGTACATATGCAAACACATTTTTGTAACAACAGGTTTATTTGGGGGGAATGTAGTTGCACAATTGCTTTTTATTTTACTTTCTATATATAATACATTGTTTTGTTTAGCCACATTGTCTGTATTATTAATGTTAATTATGTATGGAATAACAAAACCCTTGACATTCAAGTAAAACAGTTTAGTTGCAAAACTCTGGAAATTCAGCGGTGATCAGGAGACCTATCATGACCTACTTAACCTATTAAAGAACGTACTCATCTAAACAACATTGTATTGGAGTGTTGTTGTTAATGCAGGAACCTAATCATACCTAAACATAGGCAACAGTTGGTGCATGCATCATAGAAGTATAATATTTATAATCCTGTATTTCTGGATAGTGAAATAATGAATGCTACCTTATCAGAGTTTTGAGTAATGCTAAACATGTAATAGCTAGCTAACAATTCAAGATTTACTGCACACTTGTGCTAGTACACACAATACATATGGAGACACACAATGCATACAAATCAGAGGCACATACAGGGAAACTAAAGTAAGGAATAAACAAACAGCATCACCAGAAAATGTTAAAAACATTAAAGTTTATTTCTATGTATGCAAATGAATTGTGTTTTTGAGGCCTGCTTATTACCCCATATTTGTGCACCATGAGCTGAGACTAAACCCTAAGGAAAGTAGTTGAAGAATATACCACAAGGTTAATGTCTAGATATATAGCACATTTTGAATTGTAATATTCTGACTGGTAATATTCTGACTGGTAGTGAACAAAGCCACATGGCCTAGATATGTCAGTGAACAAAAACAAGTGGCCCAGATAAGTGAGAATGACACATTTTCCCCTGATGTCATGGAACAATTAACAAAACAAAATGTAAAATATATGTCCTTAATGCCAACCCTAGCAATCTGTACACAATTCAATAAGACAATATTAAAAAAAGAAATGCAACAAATACTGCACATTAGCTCCACATACAAACTGAAAGTGCATGTTATAACACTCTCTGTGTGTCAACAAGCAACAGCCCGAATGAATAGTTTAGAAAAAGTATCTCCAACACAGCTGGTTTGAAGAAATTGTTAACGTTGTGTTTAAACTGCAGAGTAATTTTGAAACATAACCTTGACGTGGAGCAAGGTTTAGATAATGGAGCAATTGGTACAGTTGTTGGTTTACAGACGTATCAACATGACAACAACATTCACTTTGTCAACATCCACTTTGACAATTTTTCAGAAGTTAAATGGACAGGACGCTCAACTGCATGATTCCTTCTTTTCAAAGACATTTATGTAAGCAGAGAACAATTCTCTCTGTCTCTTGCATATGCAGTCCCTATTCACAAATTGCAAGGTATAACCCTAGATCAGGCATTGATTGACATTGGCAGCACAATCTTTAAAGAAGGTATTAGTTATGTAGCACTGTCACATCTACGTAAACTCGAAGGACTATTTCTAGTCAATTTTGATGCAAACAAAGTCCAGGCTGACATTCCTTTCATCTTAGAGTAAAACAGACTATGTGCACTCCACACACCCCATCTTGATATGTATAGTGTTCCTCAAAAAAGGTAAACTTGTAAAAAGAAAAGTAATGCAAACAGAACGTATAAGAGATCGCCTGACAGTACCACCAAAGAAACTAAAAACAACTGCTACTCCATCAAATAGCACAACCACAAAACTATCTAGTGCAAACTCAAGTGCACAGGCCACAGCACAAACAAAGAGAAATATGTCTTCTAAAAAAACAAGTGGAGGTCCAGAAAATGACACATAGACAGAACTCTCCAGTGTATTAACATTTTCCAACACAACTGGTGTAAATTGATATGCAAATGTAGAAATCAATCTTCTGTTGCAATTGCCACCAATTGTTCAAAACATTTAATTGAACAGCTCAGACCAGTTGTGGTTGCAAATGCTTGTCCTTCATAGAAATGCAACAAATAATCCTGATAACACTTACAGTGTCTCAGGAATAAGGCAAGAATTCAACTACTGTGCAGGAATGGTAAGATTTACGATAAACACACAGGAAGATCCACAAGAATTTCTAATGTACTTACTGCAAGTACTAGAAAGCAAACAAATACCTATAAATGAAATGCTCCAGATTTCATACACGTGGAAGCATACATGTACTCTCTGCAACTTTGTTGCACACAAGCAGGTCCCTGATGAACGATTTGTATACGTATCTATACCTAATTGTGAATCCATTCTAATTCATCAACTGGTGCAAAATTCAAATCATTGCATATATGCACTGTTTGCAATTCGGACAATCGTTCGACCTTACACATAAACTCACATAGACAATATGTAATAGTAATGCTTTTAAGGCACAACATAGATGGTAACAAAAACAACTGCAAGATTATTAGCTTCACACACAGGCTAGTATCTCTTGGTATGAAAACCTTCACAAAAGTAAGCATAATCTACCACACTGGTGCCACAACCACTGCAGGTCACTATACTGCATACATAAAAAAACATGTGCTTGGTTTGAATGCAATGACACTTCCATTACTATAAAACATAGATTACTAGCAAATCTAACAAATGCCTACTTAATATTCCTTAAACCTAAATGTAGTCACTGACCTGTAAAACTATCATACGTTGATGCACTTTAGACACCAACAGGTATCTAAGTGCTTGAAAAAATACCCTTCTCACCTGTAAAACTATAAACAGTTAGAATACTGCTACTGGTATCTAACTACATCAATAGTGCTACAATGCTGTATGTGAAATGTAAAACAGTTTCAATATGTAGTACATATTTGATAATGATATATTGATATTTTTGCCAATAACCCAATGATTATGCAAACAGAAACAACAACTGTGCAAAACCCACACTAATGCTGTTTCACCCATACTACTTAAAATGTACTGATTATGAGGGTCTACAAAGTTTAGTCACCAACCTGTAAAACTATCAACAGTTAGAATACGCCAACTGGTATATAACTGCACCCATAATACTGCAATATTACTTTCCAATAGTGAAAGAGTTAAAATCCACCAAGAAGAATGAAAGTACTTCAAAACATACCCTTCAAAACTGAAAAACAATTAACAGTTAGAATACACCAACTGGTATCCAACTACACCCATTATACTGCAATGTTACTTTCCAATAGTGAAAGAGTTAAAATCCACCAACAGGAATGAAAGTGCTTCAAAGCATACCCTTCAAAACTGTAAAACTATCAACAGTTAGAATACGCCAACTGGTATCGAACTGCACCATTAGTACTACAATATTAATTTCCAATAGTAAAATACTTAGAATCCACAAACAGGAATCAAACTGCATCGAAGCATGCTCTTGAAAACTGCAAAACTGTTAACAGTTAGAATATGCCAACTGATATCTAACTACAGCCATACCACCAGCACTTTCGAAAAGCAAAACAGGTACACCATTACAATCCATCCTACTGCAATACTGCTTATAACAGCAAATACACGTATTTGTGCACCTTAAACATTCCTTTAAGTACTGCACACTTCAAACAAACATAGTGTGACACATAACGTCCAATAAATGTACTGGGTTTTTTTTAATCCTACATGGATTTATTTTCCCACAGACCAAATGATTATGCAACCAAACACAGCAACTGTTCAAAACGCACAGTGATATTGTTTGAAGCATAGTACTTGGAATGTACTAATTACGAGGGTTTAAAAAGTACATGAATATGTAAGATTGTATGCAATGCGACATTGTGAAGTACCTTACCTAACATATTATTCTATATTCTTTCACAGAGAAAGAAGCAAATATTTATCCTGCATTGCCATGTACAACAAAGTCAACCTGTACCCCCAAAGCTACATCAATGAAAAGTACCTTTTCCACTTCAATCGTATTGTGTCACTATGTTCCAAAAACTATACACTGCCTATACAGTATGTATAATGACTATACACAAAATATTGCAATGGTTCTTTCCAATGGCTGAATTCCATTTCTATATACATATCGTTACAATGCTTGTGGCCAGTGGCCAGATTCTTGGGTGCATGGCCGTTATATGCTGGGGTGGTTGTGGCCAGTCCCTAGATTCTTGGGTGCATGCACCCAAGAACCTAGGGACTGGCCACAACCACCCCAGCACATTATGGCCATGCACCCAAGAATCTGGCCACTAACCACGACCACCACACCACAACTTGCCCTTAACTTCCCAAATCAAACACCATCTGCAGAAATCAAAATAGACCGCCAACCCTATTTTTCACCAATGGCAATATTGCCATATCATATAGATTCCACACCCCTACTCTAAAATGCCCTCTTGTAGTCACCAAATAACCCCAAATGTGTTTCTCCCAACTGCCCACCAAACACTTACTACTACAATGGTTGTAGCGAGATTCTTGGTTGAATGGCCGTATTATACTGTGGTAGTTGTGCCAGTGGCTAGATTCTTGGGTGCATGGCCTATTTTTAACCTATGCATGCATCCTCATAACATCTACATTCCAATCCCCTACTCTAATAAAGCCTGTCTGCATTACCAGATAAGCTGCCCGCATAAGACATTGTACGCAGACTACTGCAGTGTCCGCGGACTGCCACTCCCCACACGTTCTACTTCCACCTAAACAAATAGCCCCATATCATCTTTCTGTCACTCCCCCACACCTCCCAGCCCCTCTTCCCAACACCAAATGAGCCAAAACATGTTCCCAACCCTGTTCCACACTGCGCTCTCCGTGGAACGAACATGCCAGGCATTTTTTTTAAATATGACTCACATCACTCTTTTCACTAACCAATCAGTGGGTGCATTGTGTGTCTGCGGACATCCACAGCCCTCGGACCAATCGGAGTCCTACCCGTGGAGCGAGCAGCGAATTGAGTCCGTGGAGCGTACCCAGATATCACTCATTTTTTTACCTACATTTTGCCTGTTTTAAAGCAAAGTACTGGATGGACTGAAAAGTTCTAGGGGGGTCCCAAAATTTATTTTTTTTGCATAGACTGAATGGAGAAAAGAATGTTCGCATGCCTACAGCCCAAACCGCTGGACAGATTTTCACCAAATCTGCGGCAGGAGTGACGGCTTGGTCTCGAAAGACTGCTTTTGTAAATTTGGTGGAAATCCGTCCAGTATTTTCTTTTAAAACGACCAAAAAGTAGGTCTAAAAAAATGTGTGATATCTATGTCCACTCCCACCAATTGGATGGTGAAAAGCGTGAAGTGCGTCAGATTTTTGGAAACGCCCGCCATCTTGGATTCGCGGACAGCGGCCGGTGTCCACGGACATCACAGTAAAACATATTAAAAAACACAACACTGCACTTGTCAAACTTATCAAATAATCTCTGAGGAGGTGAGGGGCCATGAGGATGGGATGAGATATGGCTGTAAGAAGCCAAAATATTGGTGTTTTTTACCGCAAAAGACCGTGATAATAGGTATATGGGAGGTGATTTTGAGGTGGTGTGGAGGTAGGGTCTGAAGGCGCAAGGTCCCCTAAATACATAATATAATAATAATTATTATTGTACACATCCATAAGGGAATGAGAGTAGGAGAGTGGCATTGAGAATCATAAAGTCTTCATAGAGATTTAGCATACCGATGACTCTGCCGCCCTGTAAAGCATTATATCAAACACAATCTATTTCCAAATGATTGCAGGAGTGGGAAGTACAGGGATACTGCTCTTGAAAGACCTTATTAGTGGAAGAAAAAGCAAAACACAGTTTGAATTATAACACTTCGCTCTGGACCAGTCGTGACAAATAGGTAGTCTGACATAGGCGATGCAGGAAAAAGGTGGGGGGCAGTCACTGTTTGCTGCGTGCAGCATTTGCAACCGTGGGGGTTGTTGGTGCTCGCTGTGTGCACCGATAACTCTGCCACCCTGTAAAACATTATATCAAACACATTCCATTTCCAAATGATTGCAGGCATGGGAAGTACAGGGATACTGCTTTTTAAAGACCTTATGAGTGGAAGCAAAAGCAATACACTGTTTGAATTACAACACTTCGCAGTAGACCAGCCATGACAAATAGGTAGTCTGACATAGGTGCTGCAGGAAAAAAGTGGGGGCAGTCACTGTTCGTTGCGTGGGCATTTGCAAACGTGGGGGCTGTTGGTAGTCGCTGTGTGCGGCGCTCGCTACCAGGAAACTGGAGATGTGCTCAGCTGACAGGTGGGTTATGAATTCCGAGTGTTTTCTTAAAATCAGTAAATCTCTGGAAATTTCTCACGCGGCATTGCTGAATGCAAGCAAATAAGTAGTTTGTTTTTAATACATATTCCTAATGCTACAGTGGTGCATGGGGGAAATTGCTGCTGTGGGCCTGAAGGTCAATGCATTGCGCCGTCTATGCCCTTGCATCATGCTGAGGGAATTTGTGGCTTCCACTTACAAAAAGCAAGCTAGGCATAAGTAGGTATTTTTTTCTGTCCTTGGAAATAAAGGGAGTATTCGTAAGGAAAAAAAAATGGAATGAGGTATGTAAAAAACGTGAAACATGATAAAGGTTAGCATTCTAAAACTGGAGAAAGTAACATTTCATTTCATTTGATGAAAAATCATTGATCTGAAGAGACACTTTGCGTGATGTCAAGAGAATGGAAATGCTGATTATTATGTAAATTTTACAGTAGATGAATTTGTAATTGGTGAGCAGACTCAAAAACAACTGGTGTGTACTGTCCAGCACCGAAATGCATGGAGTCCACATCAGTGTTAGCACAGGTTCCACTAACACCCATTTCTAGGCTAATGTTATGCTAAAATGTTGTGTATGTGGTATTCGAATTGTTCAGTCAACTTCCGCATCGGCCTCCCATTGCGAGCTTAACACACTGCATAGCACTAACCTCTCCATGACATAGTTGACGCCAACATTGCACGTTGTTTTCGCTTTGTTGGCTTTGTTTCTCGTTTTTGTTCTTTCTTAGTTGTCACACGGTGCATAAGTAATGGATTGATTAGAATAGAATTAAAAACGGCTACTGAGACATATTTCTGTTATGTTTTCTACACAGCCACATCCTGCCCTGCTGCGAATGTCATAATTTCCAGATACCAATTGATGGCTTCTTTAGCCGGCAGTTGATGATACACCTCAATGGTTGGAGGAGCATAACGCTCTTTTAGGATGATCGTCGTGGGCCCAAATGTCCTTTCGTGGTACCGGCAATAAGGAGTACCTTGACATCGTTTACGGTGGTGAAGCAACAAGCTGATGCCAAAGCCTTTCGAATCACAGTGCCTCCATCCAATGAGTTTATACTCAAAGGAACACTGTGTGACTTACGATAAACATTTCTGTATGGAGAACAAATAAAGCAACAAAAAATGTTGTTGTATATGGAAATCAGCGGTGGTATAGCAACAAGCTGATGCCTAAGCCTTGCGAATCACAGTGCCACCATCCAATGAGCGTATAGCCAAAGGAACACTGTGTGTCTCACGATAAACATTTCTGGATCGAGAACAAAGAAAGCAGCAAAAAATGTGGTTGATTATGGTAATCGGCGGATGTTTTCAGAGTGTTTACTGTGAAATAAAAGCACATTTTAAATTGCAGAGTATTGCGGTTTCCTTTAAAGATAGTGGCCCTCATTACGACCCTGGCGGAATACGAAAAACGATGGCGGAAATGTAATACCGCCATTGAATACCGCCCGTTGCGATCATGACCCGTCACCGTAAAGTACGATGCCATTAGCGACACCGTAGCGAACGCCAACGCTAACTGCACCAAGTACGCGCACGCGCGCCCTGCAAAACCGCAATATCCGCCATGGCGCAACGGTACGCGAATGCTGACCCCAGCAGACATTCACCTAACGCCATCAAGCATGGCGGAAAGTACCATTCCGCCATGGCGAGAACTACGGCATCGCGAACCAACCGTAATGGCCCTACTGAGTGCCTGTACTCCACTCCCTGGCCACATTGCACAACTCCTCGTAGGCGCAATGCAGTCACACCGTGCAACCAGCGAAATGTACAAGTCACCCATGCATGCCAACGAACAAATGCATGCAGGGGCCCCAAGTGCCCTGTGAGTGGCCATCCACAATTGGCAACACACCATTGCCGTACTGATGCAGCACAGGCATCTGAAGGTGCAAGTACACCAAAACGAACAGAAAATTCCATGACACAAAACAACAACAGTCCCCCATCGCTTGCCACCAGTGCAAACCAACATCCAAAGCAGTAACCTGAGGGAGACTGCACCAGCCCTGTACACATGCCAGTAGTCAAACCAACCATCAGCATAAGGACGTACCACACAACTGTACCCAGAAGCCGGAACCCAATGCAGAACACCTCACAATACATCGCGCCACAAATCGGAATATGCCACATTACTAGCAAAGAATAACGCTACACGGTAAATATCTGAATATAAATTTAATGCACATCAAAATCACCAAGCCCATGCAGCCATTTGAACATAAACTCACAAATGATCAGCAATACTGTGGGCTGCATCCGCAATAAATGATCAGCTTCCCCATGTGTGACGCCCTGTACCTTCATGGCACACAGGGGCTACATCAACGTCCAAAAAGGCAACATGGAAGCGCCTAGGACCGCAGGGCCGTCCCATGAAGTAGGCACTAGTCCAGCTGGAAGCTAGGTATGCTGCACCTAGCCACTAGTACTGCGTAAGGGCATGTGGGCCATTGGCGATCGTCCCATAAGATCGTAATGGTGCTCCACTGATTAACTCGAAGCTGCAGGTGTCGACTGTAGAAGCCATCTGCAGGAGTGGCGTACAGATGGCAGCGGCAGAAGGGGAGGAGATACCTGTCACCCAAATGAATAAAATTATAGTATGGGCATCCAAACTCCATATGCATTACTCACTTCATTCAACACACCAAACCTACAACCATATGCATGCTAGCCCACTCATAAGGATCAATTGCACCCAAAAATCACTTGCGAATCATTACGACACAAATCGAGGTGAATACACTATTTCAAACGAGTGTCTGTGTGCATGCGCCTGTCAGAACAGGATCCATCAGATGGGATCATCAACGTGCATAGACACAAGTGATTGAAGGCGCGTCGAGACAGGGAGGGTTCAACAAGGGCAGACAGACGATGGTCCCACTATGGCAGCCTTGCATCACATAGCGCAGGGGAAGGGGACAGATTCCAAATAGGCATGTACATGGCAGACTCCCAATTAAATCATCTTTCCATGCATCCATTCATCATTCCCTCATCCCGTAATGAAAACGCCTGAATATTCACTCACATAACATTCGAAATTTCCATAGAGTCTGTGCGTAATGCAGCCTTCAAAATCCACTGTGCTCCTGCCCGGATTCCTTGTGTAGTGAAGTCACATGTATTTGGGAACGTCCTGTCTTATCGTCCACTACGCCATGGCGCATCCCATTCAGACCATATCAATCATTGCATTCCCGTCATGGGTCCTGTCCTAAGGACATTCAACAATAGAACGTTACATTTCCAGTCAGACCTGTGGGCGTCTCCACGCCGCTAGTTGAAAACCGAAAGCGCTGTCCTTCGAATTCCTCATTTGCAACATCACGTTGAAAAGGCATCTGTGAACGCTTGTATTCACAAATACATGTATGCAGTGCGGCTGTGTGTGAAAATGGTAACTGGCCTCAATCACTGATGGGACTCCCCGCCGTCGGTGAACGTCGGTACAGTGCTGCATGAGGGTCCACCGTTGATCGAGCACTACATTCCACTGACCCTTCACAAGTCTGCTCGCGAATGCAAATATAGTATGTGCAACAATGGGACCATAGCAGAATTAACATATAAACCAATATTCCACAGCCATCGGGATTAAGAACATGATTGCAAATGCAAGATGCCATGCGTCGAATTGCAGCGTCGTGTGCGGGACGTGCTCGCACGAAAGGCATTGCAGCTGACACAGGTGGAATGAATCACCACAGGTGAAGGCTATACAGCCTGAAAACACATAAATTGCACACCCAACCCCCTCCCCCAACCACACCCACTCCAGAATGCTACCGGCAGGACTAGCGATGTTGGGCCTGGGGGACCTGATTGCACTGCAAGTACTCCAACTTCAAGAAGAAGACGAACGCCAACTACTACAACAACCGGCCGCACAGAGGAGACGCAGGAGGAGGAGGAGGAGGGCAAGGCATGGCCAGCAAGCCCCACCAGCACAGCCACTACCACCACGCAGGCAGCCCGCAATCCCACGCCTCCGAGCTAATCCGTTCAACCTCACAGCTGAGCAGATCCACACCCTCTACCGTTTGGACCGGGACACCATAACCGCCATTGTCGACATGACACACGCTGACCTTGTCAGCATGATAGATAGCCCAACCGCCATCCCACCCCTACTGAAAGTGGTGTCTGTACTCCACTTCCTGGCCACAGGCACCTACCAGCACACAGTCGGACAGTTGCATGGCATTTCACAGCCACTATTCTCACGGACACTATTCCAAGTGCTTGATGCCCTCCTGAAGCACTCAGACGACTACATCACTTTACCACGCTCGGAGCAGGAGCTAACAAACACAAAAGTGGGATTCCATGCACTTGGCGGCATACCGGGTTGCATTGGTGCCATCGACTGCACCCATGTGGAATTGGTTGTCCCACATGCCATGGAGGCCCAGTACCGCAACCGGAAACAATATCATTCTATCAATGTGCAAATGGTGTGTGACTCCAACAGGATCTTTACACATTGTTCTGCCCGATTTCCGGGATCAACACATGATTCTATGGTCTTGCGGAACTCTAGAATACCACGCTACATGGAGCGACACGCAGGGCGCCGATCCTGGCTACTCGGTGAGTCTCATTTAATGCATGAGTATGTGGGGTAGGTGATGCGTGAATGACCTGGCAGGAAGGGGCGGGGGGTGCGTACGTAGCAATGACATTCCACAAACATCCTTTCTTGTCCACATACAGGTGATTGCGGGTATCCACTGAAGAAATGGCTCCTTACACCAATCCGGAACCCACAGGACCAGCATGAGGAGGACTACAACCATGCCCACTCACGTACCTGTGTGGTCATAGAACAGGCATTCTGCCTACTGAAGGCTCGTTTCCGCTGCCTCAGCAGGTCTGGCGGGGCACACCTGTACCGCCATGAGAAGGTGGCAAAGATGGTCATGGCATGTGTCATGCTACACAACATGTGCGTACGTAGGAATGTGGCCATGCCCCCCGACGCAGAACTGCTAGCACCTGAAGATGGTCATGATGAGGGTGGGGATGTGGCAGCACCTCAAGGGGTCCGCGAGGCACAGGAGGCCCGTGAATTACGGCAGAATCTCATAGATGCATGCTTCTAGCACTCACGCCTGGTGGCTGTTACATGGACACGGGACTTGTGGCACTGTGTGTGTCTGGGACATGCACAATATGGACTGTACGCCAGGATAGGCCTCGTACACAGAGATCAATGTCCACACATCTCATAGGATGAATATGAAGATTTGTATTGCAGATGTGAAAAGACATTACACACCCAATCGACCCGCCACCCAAAGAAGCCCAACACACCCCCTCCACCCTCCTACCTCCCCCCCGAACACCAGTGTCCAATGACGCTCATTGTCAGTGGGCAGACGCTATTGCAAGCCCCCTCTCCGGGTATCAGGGGCACCCCTGCCTGTGGAGCGCCTGGTCCTCCCAGATCTACGTTGGGGGCTGCCCTGGACGGAACTTGCAACGGATGATGTCTCTGCCTGCTCACGTCCATGCATGTCCCTAAGGGTTTGTGAGAGCTTAGTGAGCACACAGCGCACAGCGGCAAGTTCACCACATACGTCTTTGGACGTCGCATGCAGTTCACCCCTCAGGCTCTCGGTACTTCTCTCCATTTGTGCCCTTAGTGTCTCTGTACTTCGCTCGATTTCTGCCCTAAGTGTCTCAGTAGATGTTTCAATGGCTGCCTTAGAACCACCACATTCATCAGCATGCTCCTTGAGGAGCGTGGCTAGTTGCTGCTGTTGCACTATCATCTGCTCGAGGGACTGTTGCCTCTGCTGGGCCATGCCCATTTGCGGTGGTGTCACAGAGGGGCTGGACGCCTCATGTTGTCTTGCAACAGGCCTTGTGGGGGTTGGCCAGTCGTCGTCTTGTGGGTGCCCCTGCGTGGTTTCCTCATGGTGTACGGGATGAAACATGCAGGGGGATTGGGACAGGTCATGGATGTGTCCTACTTCGGCAGCACCGTTTTCTGTGTCGGAGCATGCTGGCATGAATGCAGTGCCACCTAGGGTGCTGCTGCCACCAGAAGCAGTGCCTTCTGTGGCATCCATTGGGGGGACCTGTGGTGCTGCTGTTGTGGACATGCTGGCTGCTGGGGTGCCTGTTGATGTCCCCTCCAGTGTGCTGCCACTCGATTTGTGCAGCTGCCGTGCCTTGATCCGTGCAGCTGAGGTGGAGGGTCTTTGGCCGTTGGTCTTGGCCCTCTTTGCAGGTGTGCTGGTAGGGATGTCCTGAAGCTCGTCGTTGGAATTGGACCCTGTGGTGGAGTAAAGGAGGGCGAGCGTTATTCATGGGTCTGTGGTGATTGTAATGGCAATTGTATCACATGCATTGGGGTGGTACCTGGGGGTGATTTGGGTCAGGGCCTTGGAGGTGGTCTCATTTTTGTGTGCATTGGGGATGCAGTTATTTTGCATTCTGCAGTTAGGGTGTGCATGCTGCACATTTAGGGTGTGTTTTTTGGTTTTTTGAATATTTAGTTATTTGATCTGACTTTTAAGGGGCGCTGTCATGGCATTGTATGTGGTCGTTCTCCTGAACATGTGTTTCTATTGCACTATGGGGACACATGGTACTTCACATGGTTGGTAATTGGGGATTTGCCATAGTTTTATTTGGGTCACCTACCTGATTCTTCTGATGTCTGCACTCCTTTCTCCATCCCTCCGACTCCCTCTATGCTCTCCATTCCAATGGTGGAGGCACAGATTTCTTCCCAGGGGGTCAACTTGATGGGTGATTCCGATCCTCCCCCGGTAGCTGTGGCAATGTTCCGTATCCGTAGGTCGTCCCATCGCTTTCTGCATTGCTGTGGGTTGCGGGGTGCGGTCCCCACCACACTTACCCGCTGTGCCACCAGCGCCCATATGGCCTTCTTGTTCGCAAGTGTCATCCTGGTCATTTGCGTGGAGAAGACGACGGCAGCGTTCTCCTGGAGGGTCTCTGTGAGCATGGTGAGTTCCTCGTGGGAGAAGTGGACCTGCCGCTTGCGGTCGCACGCTTTTTTAGCAACTTTTCCCATATTGATTTTTTGGACTGGGGTGGCTAACGGGTTGGGATGTGTCTCAGGGTCGGATTTTTAATGGTTGTGTTGGGATTCTGCTTTTATAGGTGTACGGCGTGCTGTTTCCCGTTCCGGCCCCATGTTTTTACTTCCGTTTCCGTATATTTACGGTGACCGTATTTTGCGCTGACCGCTCATTACGGTGACCGGTAAGATGGGTGGCGGAATTGCACCTAGGGCGACGTACGACGGCGGTAAGGGGCGTTTTGGGGTCATTTCCGCCATCGCGGACTTTGCACTTCCGCCATGGCGTAATGCTCGTGCCCGATGGGTCAGAA
This sequence comes from Ambystoma mexicanum, assembly GCF_040938575.1. Lineage (NCBI taxonomy): Eukaryota > Metazoa > Chordata > Amphibia > Caudata > Ambystomatidae > Ambystoma > Ambystoma mexicanum. Next base: position 963,261,076 of record NC_090927.1, read on the forward strand.
TTAGCCGCACTTTCCTCCATCGTGCAGTGGCGGAAACGCTATTTACGCTATGGCGGTCATGTCAGTTGATTTCCACCAGGGTCGTAATGAGGGCCAGTGTTTTGTATTGAGAATTGGGACACACTGTGCTGTGAAAGGATGTGTGTTGATATTCCGGTTTTGCGTCAACTGACGTCTGGACGTAAAGATGATGGCTGCGTTTGGCTACGCTGCACAGTAGCATCACGGATATAGGCAGAGAATATCGCTAGGATGGTGATGTCAGCTTCAGGGGCGGGGACTATGATTTAGTGCCAAAAGGACACTTCAGCTTAGGGCGATGGTACAACGGATAAGATTAGCACAAAATGGCTGCACCCTGCTACCTGATTTGGCATATGCAAAAGTGAGGGAAACCACAGTAAGGTGCATAGGAAAGGTTTTTACGGTCGATCAACGTATGCTTAAATAGACATGCCCGAACGCTTGGGACAATAATATTTTTGAGCGCACTAATCCTTTAATGAAACTGCATGAAATTGTTCTATTTTATTCCCGACCTAATTCTGAATGACTTTGCAAAGTTTGGTGGTATTCGGTGAAGAGGGGGCAAAATTAGAGGAGGGGTCCCAAAATAATGCAAAGGCTCATAAATGAGGTGCCATTTGATGAATCTACACTTAATTTGGTTAACAGATAACAGATATGTATCTAAATGTCTTTGTGAAGTTTGGTGGGATATTGTCAAGGGGGGCAAAATTAAAGGGGGGGTGCCAAAATAATGTAAAGTCTTATGAATGAGGTGCCATGCGACAAATCGATTCTTACTTTGGTGAACTGATAATAGATCTACATATAAATGTTTTTGTAAAGTGTGGTGGGATTTTATCAAGAGGGGGCAAAATTAGGGGTGTTCCAAAATATTGTAAAGGCTTATAAATGTGGTGCGATTTGAGAAATATACACAAAGGTTTACAAAAAGATTATAGATCTAGATATACATTTTTTTCGTAAAGTGAGAATGGATTTTGCCAAGTGGGGCCTAGGTTATATGACTATTATATGCACATATATTTGCCACTTTTGAAAAAAGAAAACGTGGGTGGATTTCCAGCAAATTTGTGTAAGGAACATTGAGAAGGACCTGAAAGCATGGTTTTACAAATCTGCCTGTGTTTTATTTTTTGACAAGTGTCATAATGTAGGTACAAAAAATAGTGATATACCTTTGGTGACTGAGGTGTAGCCTATGGCCATGGGCAGTTGCCAGATTGTCTGGGTCATGGCATAAGGTCATGACGCGGATATCTGGCTACTGGCCATGACCGCTAGGGACGAAAAATGGTGTTAAAGTGGCTATGTCTACCTGGGACCAGCTATGTGGTAAAGTTATTCGAAGGTAGGCTAGGTTTGAAAGGGAAGAAAATTGTGCTAATGGTAATATGGTCATAGGGTTCTGTATTGTCCTTCTGCAGGCTGCCATGGAAAGCAAAGAGAGGCCCTGTTGGGAACATCGCCTTCCCTTTGCATCCCTGCCATCATGGAAAAGGATTTTCCTTCCTACACCGGGACGCCAAAGGCGTCCCGGTGTAGGAAAAATAAAATGTTTTAGCACCCCGGGTTTCCGTATTGGGAACCTAGGGTGCTAATGGCCTTCATCCCTCATTGCAGGGGCTAGAATGGAGGGATAATGGTCCGGAGAATTTGTTATCCACCCTTGCTTCACTTGGGTAATAACTTGGCCTGCTAGGCTGGTATCCACCGTTCCAGTCCCTGAAATGGGGGATAAAATCCACAATATTCCCATTAGCATAAAACAAAATGCAAATGGAAATGTTGGAAAATCTTATTGCGTCTATCCAATTTACTGAGAAATATAGAGTAGATTTAATGAAAAAGCTTTGTTAAGGGGACGTTATGGTTACGTTGCACTAATAAAAACCTTTGAAATTCACTGAAAAAACTTTGTTAAAGGGACGTTATGGTTAAGTTGACTAATACAAACCTATGAAATTCAATGAAAAACCTTTGTTAAAGGGACGTTATGGTTGCAAGTAAAACCGAAAAACCCCAGAAATGCGCCAGTTATGGTAAGCTAAGCAACCATAAATCACGCCACCACCGTGCACTGTCAAGACTAACACCCAGGACATCAAAGATGACATCACAAATGTCATTGATGACATCACTGATGACATCACATGTGAAATAAATGTTGATGAAAAGTCCCTAAAAGGAGTTGTGTTTATATTGTTGGTAACAAGATGTCAGGGGTGATCGGGAGACCTATCATGAACTACTTAATCTATTAAAGAATGTACTCATCTAAAATCATTGTATTGGAGTGTGGTTGTTAATACAGAAACCGAAATATATATAAACATAGGCAATGATTGCAGCATGCACCATAGAAGTACACTATTTATAATCTTGTAATTTTGGATAGTACAATAATGAATGCTCCCTTATCAGAGTTTTGAGTAATGTTAAACATGTAATATCTAGCTAACAATTCAAGACCTACAACACTTGTGCTGGTACAAACAGTACATATGAAGAACTGCATTGCATATAAACCAGAGGCACATACAGGGAAATTAAAGTAAGGAAGAAAGAAACAGCATCATCAGAAAATGTTAATGACATTAAAGTTTATCTTCATGTATACAAATGAATTGTGTGCTTGAGGCCTGCTCATTTTCCCATGTATGTGCACCATGCCGTGAGACGAAACTGTAAGGAAAGTACTTAAAGAACATATGACAAGGTTAACGTCCAGATATATAGCATCTTTTTCAATTTAAATATTCTGACTCTCAGTGAACAAAAACAAGTGGCCCAGATATGTGATGTTATCAGAGATGTCATCAATGGCATTTGTGATGTCATCTTTGATGTCCCGGGGGTTAGTCTTAGCAGTGCACGGTCGTGGCGCCAGTTATGGTTGCTAAGCTTACCATAACTGGCGAATTTCTGGGGGTTTTTGATTTTACTTGTAACCATAACGTCCCTTTAAAAAAGGTTTTCCATTGAATTTCATAGGTTTTATTAGTCCAACTCCACCATAACGTCCCTTTAACAAAGTTTTTTCAGTGAATATATATATATATATATATATATATGGAAGGGAAGTCCATAAACCAATTTACAGGCAGGACCTATGTGACATCCAGATATGATTTCCCAATCTGCATAGCTACAAAAGGTGCAAGGCTGGGAATACTGGCAGACAGCTTGGAAAAAACCTCAGACAATGCCAAAAACTCCAAGGAACACCCTAGCCGCAAGCATTTAGCTAAGCCTGCTGCACCATACCACGGCAGACCACTAACATTAACTTGATGCTGTGGGCCACAGCACCAGGCCCATGCCCTGCAAGCGCTAACCAGATTCAGTGTGTTGCCAGGCCACCATGATGACCATGGGGTATAACACCATTCTGTTGGCAGAAGAGTGGTGATGTGTATCCATCCCGAGGCAGTCTCCATTTGTGTTTCCTTGGCCCTGATCTCTGTCTGTTCTGTGTGCAGGCTCTACTGCTGGGAAAAGGAGCTTTCTGTCTGCCAAAATGCATGGAAACAACCAAACGCAATCTAAATAGAGCAGCTAATTGGCAGGGCGCTCCATCCAAGATATCCCTGTCAGACAGAATCAACGTGTTTAGTCAGAACAAAGCAGCACAGTATTATTCCTAAATAGAGGAACTATACGTAGTTATGTGTGAATAGTGAGTGCCTTTACCTACCAGATTATTACACCTCCATCATGAGAACTCTAGTCTCTGCAGTAGGCATAAAGTCTTCTCACAGTCTTTACTCTGTCCTTTCATCAAGAATACATTTCATGGTTACTTTTGTTTGAGGCTGCCAGGTTAGAAAGTGACATAATGAAGGTTTGCTTAAAAACACAAGGCATTCTTCATCAGAGAGCGACTGCAGACCATCTTTTTAAATGAAAGACACATAAGAACATGCGTGGGTGCATCCTATCATGTGTATGTTCTCCAGCATGTCTTCAAAGCGATGTACCAAAAGTTGTTCAATGGGATTACGCCATTGTAAAACGTTTTTGTAAATCTCGCCCACTGTAACCTTTCTTCACAGTGTAGCTTAGAAAATCAAAAGTTTAATTTCTAGCTTACTATTCATACTTACACATTCCCCAGAAAGCTGATCTCTAGTTCAAGGGCACGGGTTTTATTCGAAAAGAAAAGCAAGGAAAGGACCTTGAATAAATTGGCTTTCAGTCAGAAGCCGCAGTCAGTAATTCAAGGGGCGCGTTTGATAGAACAGTGCAGCATCTCAAGGCGTGGCGCTGTTGCTGAACGCTTTTGTTTCAAATGGAAAATACAACGTTGCTGTAAATCCGTGCATTAAACTGTTTTAAGGAACAGATCACTGCAGCTTTTTTGTGCTACACCTATAGCCAGGCAAGTGTTGGTCCTTAATCCCATGCATGTTTACATCTGGGTCTCTCTCTTACTGACATTTCCTATTTTCATTTTCTCTACGTCCAACGTTTGTTATAAAGGTGCTGATATAAATGTGATGGTGTCCATAGAAAACATGCCCTGCTGGGCACATGGCATATTACAACTTGTCCACCCAGCATTTAGCATGCAGCAAATGCAGTGCCTCTCACAATGTGTGTCTTTTAAAACTTAAATCCCTTGACATCGGTGCAAGCTGAAAGAGCTATTAACCTTCGAGAATAAATCATCTGCCATCTTCAATAGGTTTGACCAGAGGGGGTCTGCATGATTTGGCTCTCCAGATATTTTGGACTACAACTCCCATCAGTTCTACCCAGCTTAGTCAATGGTGAGGGATCATAGGAGTAGTAATCCAAGAATCTGGAGACCCACAAGTTGTAGACTTCTGAAAAAGAATATGATGTTGGCATGCACCCTCCAGGGCTGGAGAATCCAGTTCAATTCAGACACATTTGGCAGAGGAGCTTCAGATGCCCCCTTCTCTGCACAAGGTATTGCTGATAGCAATTCCAAGCTGTTGATTCAGCAGCATCATACCGTAACTTTCAATGCTTGTTGACACAGCCCTTGTTTACATTGATATGATATGATGTGATATGGCATTTATAACAGGCGAGTACACAAGTGTTTCAAGGCGCAACGAGGCAAGGGACGGGAAACAGAGGGATGACACACAACGATCCTACTAGTCCAGGTGAGATTGATATTGCGCAAGTGCAGGGGAGGGAGGAAAGGGAAAAGTGTGGCTGGAAAGGGGATGAGGCAGTGCAGTACAGAGGATAACAGTACAAATAAATAAAGACAACAAATAAAAGTGCGGCCAGCTGGTGGCAATTGCAAGGTTAAGAGCCGACATAAGGGGTCAAGTGCTAGTAGGGGCTGTCTGAATACAGAAACAGTCCCCGAGTGCAAGGGTTTGCCAGGGAGCAGTGCAGGAGGGCCACTGGCAGGGAGGGGAGCTGGGCCCGACATCAGAGGGTAGCCAGGTAACCAGTGCAGTTTCAGATTCAGCCAGGAGATTAGCAGGGGAGAGGTGGAGAGAAAGCAGAAGCAAAGAGGAAGGTCTTGAGGTGCGTCCAGAACCGGAGATGGTACTCCTCAAGTTTCAGAGAGGCAGGGAAGAACTTGCTAAAAGTGCTAAAAAACCTAGAATGGTAAGGTCAGAATACCTCAATGATGATGAAAGCGTTCTTCCTGTGCTGACATGTAGCCTACCCAGGCCACCATTCTTGGGTTCTATCTAAACATGAGCAGCCTGACACACTCTTACACACTGGCCCTCATTACGACTACGGCAGTATCCATGCTGGTAATTACTGGCACGGCTGCAGCCATAGTCATTTTTTTACCGGCACCCGGCAATGGGGATGTACTGGGGCATTCCAGTCTCAGCGGACCCGGTACATCCCCATTGCCAGGTGGCGGTAATAATTACCCCCCATTCCTATTGGGAATGGGGAGCCCGGATGCAACGGCACCATTCGTGAATGGTTCCGGTGCATCCGACATGGTCTGCTCGCGGGTGCCGGCACATGCGCCAGGTCAAACATGGCAGGCGGAAGGGCCCCAACGAGCAGGACTCGTAGTTTGCCGGCCCGGTAACAACGGTGCTGGTAGCCTATTGGCACCATTGTTACCAGACCAGAAAACTTGCAATGAGGCCCATTGTTTGTAGCAACCTTCACACAGTGCATGACTTTAATTACAGTCAAATTAGATGTTTCTGTCATCTGACATGCGATATCATGTAACTGAATTAATATCCCAGTGGCTTCTGTTGAGTTTGGTCTCTATCATGCTAGATCGATTTAGAAGAGATTCAATTTACTTAATGCTTCTGGACCTGATTTTCACCAAATTTACAATCAAATATCTGGAGACCCTTTGTCCCTGTGTGACGGGATAAACAAATTACTAGTTAATTTCTCCACTAATAGGTTGTTGTCAGACCTGGAATCTCCCCATGGGTATCAGGGGAGGTTATAAAACAGCATGTCTATGTGCTTCTTCATTATAGGTCGATGTTGCAATCCATTAATGTTGTCATTGTTCCCAGTCTTGATAGTTGATATACCACCTCTTCTTCCAACTGCTCAACCATTCTGTGGTATGTCCTCTACCCTTTTTCTGACTAATTTGCACACCAATTCAAACTGTGCAGTCTCTACAATTTCTCTTAGACCACCCTTAAATGAGCTGAAACGACCAACCATTGAACCACCAAAGGGATTTGGTCTGGCACAGCCTATATAACATTGTTTTGTGAAGTAAATAATCAAATTTAGAGAAATAGCCATACAATAGATACCAGGCTCCATAAATAGCATGGCTTTACATTTATTCAGGAATAAGGTTCTGTGAAAACATTGACAACAGGTTAGTGAACAAAAACAAAGAAATGCCCATTGTTAAACGATTGCCTGAAGACAAGATATTCACACATGTGTGACTGAAAGAAAGTTAACAAAGCTGGTGGAACCAGTCTGCTTCATGCACTGGAACACATTTTATCATTCAGTCAGTTTGGCTTTATTTTCGACAACAATTGTCATAAAAGCTGCATAAAATACAACCATATATACGTTAATAAGACAGACACAAGTGTAACAGGGAAGAAAAAGTTCATCCCAAATTTGTTTATATTAAATTCATAATATTAAAAAAACATTGTAAACACATTGTATTGTACACAGAGTTAATTCAGTACTGGAAACATTATCTAGGTTTCCAGATGCCTTTCTACAACAATGGTTATAGGGATGCCATCTGATATACAGGACACTACCCAGATAATTAAAGAAGTAGGATGCTTGAACTTCAACTCTAAAGATGAATTATTATTTGGTCTGGATGTAGTTGCTTGATATAAAAGCAATCCACAAAGTGCAACAATCAATATGTTTGGAGGAACGGTTACTACTAAACAAAGTGTGACAACTATGCCAGCTTATTTCATACTCTGGTGTGCAGAAGGCACACTGACTGAAAACTATTTTCATTTCAATAGGGCTTTTTATCACCAGATACATGGTACTGCGATTGGGGCAACTTTGGCCCCCAACATAGAAAATCTCTACATGGAAGCTCTTGAGGAGAATAAAATGTAAACAGACACAAATCCCTTTAAACCACATATGTGACTATGGCGTAGATACACAGACGGCATACTAGTGGTATGGAAAGGTAGCAAAGAAGAAGCTGTACAATTTTGTGAATGATTAATAGTCAAGACAGGTACCTTACATTTATATTCAATTTGAGTAAAAATGCTATACATTTTTTAGATATAACCATTGAAGCAAGCGAGGAGAAAAATGTGCTCTTTGTTGAGCCATTTCACAAACCAACTGACCATAATGCCCTGTTGCATTACATGTACAAGAGCTTTTACTCTCAACATGTGTATTTTGTATTTGTATTTTATTTGTTTTTTTATAGCACCTTGCACCAAAGTGCTGCACATAAGAACAAGCACAGTACAAATAATGATTCATCATTTAAAAACACAGATTATTTCTGTGATTGCAGTAATCCTCATCAACCAGACAAAAGTAGGAAGGATCTTAGAGAGACCCGAAAGAGTGAATAAACAGTAACAGAACAGAGAGAGTGAGAGTGTGTTCCAGTTTAAGGGTGCTAAGAAAGAGAAATATCAAAAACGAGATTGAGCACAAGGGGGACAAGGAACTATAAGGAGATAATGAGAAGCAAAACAAAGTGGGCGAGAGGGAACAGAGAATGCGAGGGAAAGATATGGGGGAGCAAGACCAGGGAGAGCTTTGAAATCTAAACATAAAGGGTTACATTTTAAATGGTGATTACAGGAAAGCCATCCAAGATTAACCAAGGAGCAATAAATAGAATCACGAGGAGCAAGCAGACAGAGAACACAAATAAAAGCATCAAATACAGATGTTAAAGGAGCTAAATGAGAGGAAGTACAAAGAGAGCAGAAGAACAATAGAAAAGCCATGAAATGATTAAAGCAGAGACAGGTAGCTGTGTGGTTTTAAAAGTCATAAAAGGATGGGCTTTTCAAATATTATGCAAATGAAATCAACAGGGTCGAACAGATAAAGAAATATTATGACTAAAAGAAAAATCTGAATCAAGATAGAGATCTAGGTTACGGGCCACATAAGAAATGGGTAACTGGGATGGAGGAGAAAATATGAAGGGAGGTGATGGAGAAGAAGAAATAGTAGAAGGAAAAAAGATAACCTCAGTTTTTGCAGCATTAAAGGGGTAGTCCAGCTAAAAATGTTATTTAAAAAATAGATAGGCAACATTAAAAAAAAAAAAATAGTAGCACTTTTTTTTTTAAACTTCCTATGTAAAATTTTGAGCTATTCAAGCTCAAAATTCGCAAAAGCAAGCACATGGGCGCATTCATTTTGTGAAATAAATGCCCGCCTGTGCTGGCTTTTGCTTTTGCGGCACTAATGAAGGAAAAGCCAGACAGCTGTAGTAAACAAAAGCTACCGCTGGGTGGCTTTTTCTTCATTGGTGCTGTACACGGAGGACGGGGACCGGAGACCAGAGCAGGAAAGCTGCAGCTGAATCTCGGTAAGTGCTATTTATTTAAAAAAAAAAATAAGCACTAGCTGGAGGAGCCCGGAAAACTTAGAAATAAAACCGCAGCTTTAAAACGTTGTATTTATGTTTGCGGTCGCTTTTGATGCTACCGCACACATAAATACAACATTATTGTGTTTGAAAACGCTGCGGTTTTTCTTTCCAAGTTTCTCAGGCTCCTCCGGCTCTGGCTTTTTCCTTCATTAGTTATGCAAAAGCAAAAGCCAGCACAGACGGGCATCCATTTCACAAAATGGATGCGCCCATGTGCTTGCTTTTGCGAATTTTGAGCTTGAATAGCTAGTATTTTTTTTTTAATGTTGCCTATCTATTTTTTAAATAACATTTTTAGCTGGACTACCCCTTTAAGTACTAAAAAAATTATCTGACATCCATGAATGGGTGGCTAGAAGACAGGTGCTAAGTTTAAGGTGAATGTCATCAGTAAAGTGTGGAAACGAAAAGACAGAGCTGAGTGTCATCAGCATAGAAGTGATGTGAGAAACCAAAAGAAGAAATTACCCCAGTTTACGAAGAAGAGTAAAGTGAGAAAATAAAAGGACCAAGGACCGAACCATGAGGGACTACATAAGTAAGTGAACATGTTTCAGAAGAAGAGATAACCTACTATCGGGACCAATAGCACATGTCATCAAGACTTTAAAAGAGAGGCAGAAAGCCTTAGAGAAAGGTTACATGCAAGAGGATATCCGAGTGACCTAACTGCTAAAGCAATGGAGAGAGCGAATAACAACACTTGAAACAGTTGTGTATATGCGCGTTATAAATGCCATATCATATCATATCATATCAATAACTGGGAATCATTATTCAAATATAAGGAGACATGGTTAAATAAGAAAGAGGACGAGAAACATGTGGAAAGGGGTATATATCCCGTTGAGAAACCTATTGTAGCCTTCAAAAGGAGTAAACATCTTAAAGATCAGATTACACAAAATTATGTCCGTTTTAGATAAAGGTGGACAAAAGACTCGGACAGGATCATAGGGCCTAAAAGCATATTCACCATGTGGATGTGCACCAGATGCCCACTGTAACGCTCACCTGACTCGCACGGAGGCGCTGGCCTGGTTTGGATTGCTGTGGCCTCTTCTAGGGTGATGCGCAGGACTCGGAAGATGGAATGGACCGTACCCCCAAATATGGCTTGTCTGGCTCGTAGAAATATCCTTCTCTGTGTGAAAAGGGAGTATTAACAATCTGCGGGATAATGTGTAGGCCTCCCACTCCCCTTCTCACCCTCCACGAAACCCTTCTGTGATTCCCTGTGAAGTCTCATTTCAGGGTCTGAAAGGACGAGCTCTCCATCCTGCTTCTGATGCAGGGGCGCGTTGTTATCCAGTTACTTCACTGGATCTCGGATTGGTGAGAGTTGACTTTTCCGGTAAGGTATCGTAAGAATTCTGTTGCAAGTTCAAGCTTTAAATAACCATTGTCTGTTTTCTCTATTTCAGGTGCGGAATGAAGATTCCGAGTTAGGGAATGGAACCATCGAAGGAAACTTCTGGTGAGTTTTTGATGAGTGGGTCCTCTAGTGTTCTTGCATTAATGCACTAATTCTTGTGTCTTTTTCCCCTTAGGGGCCGGGGTTCGAAAATGCCAAAGATACGGCGCCTACCCGAAGTGAGAAGAGATGTCCCAATAAATATCAGGTAAGTCTTTGATGAGCGTTCCGCTAATGTCCTTGCTTTCGCTCACTAATGCTAATGTCTTTTTCCCCTTAGGGGCCGGGGTTCGGAAATGCCGAAGAAACGGCGCCGACCCGAAGTGAAGAGGGATTGACCCAACAGGTAAGTCTTATGGTGGAAATTAAGCCTTTCTTATTCTCCTCCCTAGCTCACCTTTGTTCTTGTCTTTTTCTCCTTTAGGCGCTGAAATGTGGCGGAAGATCCAGATGGTCGCTGATGGGCAAGAAGGCGCCTAGTAAAGGTGAGTGGAATGCTGCGCTACAGCGAGCTATGCGATGTGCTTTTAAAAATGAATGTCTTCCCTTTAGGATCGTCGGCGAGATGACTCTGGAATGCGGATTAAGCAGGTAATGTCTCTTCTTTCTCCTGTTCTCCTCTCTTCTCCCTTTACAGGTGTTCCAGGATGCTGTCGGGCGTGGCTGGAGTCCGGATGCAGGAGCAGACACGGTGAGCGTCCAGCTGCTAGGTGCAGAACAACGCGAAGCGTGAGTTGCTGCTTGTGCGTCGCTTAAATAGCCTTCAAAGTAGTTCCATGTATGTATTCTTCCTCTAAGGTATGTATTCTTCGTCCGGCCACACCCGTGTGGTAAAGTAGTCCCATAGGTAAAATAGTCCCATTCAGGCCTCTAGGTGGCCTGGATGTTGCAGCACGGTCTGCATCAGGTAAGTTCACACCAAGCACTTCTTAACACAAAGACATCCTTTATGAGCCTGGCGCCTATGGCGCCTGGACTGTTGTCCAACATGAGCCTGGCGCCAAAGGCGCCAGGACTTATTCCAAATGGCCCCTACCTGGGGCCGCTGGGACTTCCCTCGGGAACATGATGTCTTCCTCTGGGGTTGCTGGGCCCGGTCTGGCTCCTTGGGGGTAGGCATCATGACAGTACCCCCTCTCAAGGCCCCTCCCAAGGTTGTTCTCTCCGGAGGTTTCGGTTTGTTTGGGAATTTCCGGTGGAATTTCTGTATTAACCTAGGTGCATGTACCTGGTCGCTTGGTTCCCAAGACCTTTCGGGAGGCCCTTATCCTTTCCAATCAATTAAATAGAAGAGTTTTGACTTTGACACCTTGGAACCTAATATGTCTTTAACTTCGAATTCCATCTCCCCATCTACTTGAATTGGTTCTGGTGGTTTAATTAGTCTGGTTCCAGGTTGTACTGGTTTCAACAGTGATATGTGAAAAACGGGATGGATTTGCATGTTAGCTGGTAGATCGAGTTTGAAGGCCACCGGGTTGATTATAGCTTTGATTGGGTAGGGCCCTACATATCTTGGATTGAAAGTTCAAGGTCCTTTGAGTGGTAAATGTCTAGTCGCTAGCCACACTTGGTCCCCTATTTGGTACGGAGGTTCTTCACTACGATGTAAATCAGCATTTTCTTTGTACTTTTTCTTGGCTTGCTGTAAATGGGTCGTTGCTTCTTTGAAGGCTCGAGTTATCGTGGAATGCAAATGATCTACAGTGGGCATTTCAAGACTTTGAGGGGAGTCAAGGTCAGAGGTTCGGGGGTGATGGCCATATAAGGTATAAAAAGGGGTTTGTCCCGTTCCAGAATGTACAGAATTGTTATATGCATATTCTGCGATCCAAAGAATGTCTTTCCAATTACATTCAGATTGGTGCAACATACACCGAAGATACGGTTCAAGGGTCTGGTTTGTTCTCTCGGTTTGACCATCGGTCTGGGGGTGGTGACTAGTGGATAGTCGTACATCGATTTGTGCCAGTTGACAACACTTTCTCCAAAAATGGGAAATAAATTGGCTTCCTCGATCAGAGACCAGTATGGATGGAAAATCATGTAAACGAACGACATTCTCAAGAAATTCCTTGGCCAGGATGGAGGCTGAAGGTAACCCCTTTAATGGGATAAAATGGGCCATTTTGGAGAAGAGGTCCACAATCACCAGGATAGTGTTGTATCCATAGCAAGGAGGCAGGTCTGTAATAAAGTCCAGCGACAAGGTGTGCCAAGGTGCTGGTGGGAAGTCCAAGGGTTGTAAAAGGCCGGCTGGTCTTTTCTTTTGACCTTTATTTTGGGCGCAAACTCCGCAGGACATCACAAAGGATTTTATATCCTTTCGCCAGGAGGGCCACCAGAATTGACTTTTGATCTTTTCTTCAGTTTTAGCAATACCAGGATGTCCTTCCATTAATGTATCATGATAATGGGCAATAACGAGTTCTTGCAATTACTTATGAGGCAGAAATAATCGCCCCTGGAAGTAGGGTAGATCATTATTGAAGGAAAGGTGTGAACCCTTTTGACTCCATTCTTGCAAGGCTGTAGGGTGTAAAAGTTGTTTAACTCTAGTTTGAATGTCCTCATTAGTTTGTAAAGAGGTCAACCCCAAAATTCTCTGTTCAGGTATAATCGGTACTGGTTCTAAGCTTGAATTTGTTTCTCCCATCCCAATCCGGGATAAAGCATCCGCTTTGCCATTCTTGCAGCCAGGGCGGTATGTGATTACAAAATCAAACTCCGCAAAGAATAAGGCCCATCGGAGTTGACGTGATGATTGAGCTTTGGCCGTTTTTAAATATTGCACATTTCTGTGATCTGTAATCACTGTGATGGTGTGTCTTGCGCCGAGAAGGTAATGACGCCAAGCCTTGAAGGCGGACTTAATAGCTAATAACTCCTTGTCGGTGATTGCATAATTAACTTCAGGAGCCGAGAATTTTCTGGACCAAAAGGCTACAGGGTGCAATTGGTTAGTTACAGGATCCCTTTGAGACAGGACAGCTCCCATGGCTAAGCTGGATGCGTCGGTTTCAACAATGTAAGGGAGATCTGGGCGCGGATGTTTCAGTACAGATGCAGAGGTGAATTTAGTTTTTAGTTCTTGAAAGGTCTGTTCTGCCTCATTAGTCCATTCGAAGCGTTTATTTTTCAATAAGAGTGCAGTGATGGGTTGAACCACCCGAGAAAATTCCGGGATAAATCTTCGATGAAAATTGGCAAAACCAAGCATGCTCTGAACACCCTTCACAGAGCTAGGAGATGGCCATTTGAGGATGGCGTCCACTTTTTGTGAGTCCATTCGGACTCCCTTTGGTGTCAGGATGAACCCAAGAAACTCGACTTCTGTGGCATGAAAAACACATTTTTCGAGTTTTGCAAACAGTTTGTGCTGGCGCAATTTTTCAAGAACTGCCTTGACATGTTTTCTGTGATCGGATTCCGAAGAGGAGTACACCAGAATGGTGTCGATATATACGATGACACAAACATCGATAAGTTCCCGAAGAACATCATTTATAAAGTATTGAAAGACAGCAGGTGCGTTGCACAATCCGAAAGGCATCACCTGGTATTCGAAGAGTCCATATTTCGTGCGGAAAGCAGTCTTCCATTCTTCGCCTTCTTTTACACGCACCAGGTGATAAGCTCCCCGAAGATCTAACTTGGTGTATATACAAGCATCTTTTACCTGGTCGAGAAGTTCAGGGATCAGGGGCAGAGGATAACGATTCTTAATCGTTATTTGATTTAGGGCGCGGTAGTCAATACAAGTTCTAAGGTCGCCTTCATTTTTCGGCACGAAGAACAGAGCTGAGGAAACAGGAGACTTTGACGGGCGAATAAAACCATTGGCTAGGTACTGATCTAAATACTGTCGCAAAGGAAGATTCTCAGGTTCAGTAAGGGCATAGATCCTACTACAAGGCAGTTGAGCATTGGGTACCAGATCGATTTGACAATCGTACGACCGGTGGGGAGGTAACGTGTTGGCCTGTTCTTTTTGGAAAACGTCTTGGAATTCTTGGCACTCAGGCGGTAGTTGTATTGTGGTGGAGGTTACTGTGGCCAGGCCCATGTTTGGATTTCTTGGATAGCAAGTTTGTGTACAATCAGGAAAGGTTATTCTCTTTGCTCGCCAGTCAATTCAAGGATTATGTGTTTCTAACCAAGGAATTCCAAGAATTACTTGAAACTGTGGGGCCTTGATTACGTCAAACACAATAGCTTCTTGATGTCCATCCTGACCCACTAGTGTAATTTCTGTAGTAGAATGTGTTACCGGCCCTGAGGCAATTTCGGTTCCAGCAACTGTGGTAATGACATCCTTGTTGGTTTTCGGACAGAGAGGGATATTAATCCTGGAGGCCAATTCACGATCAACATAGTTTCCGATAGCTCCACTGTCGATGTAAGCCTTTATAGCATGCAACAGCCGAGGCTGTCTCGGATCCACGAGGAGCATTGGCATGATGAAATGCGAGGTCAAAGAGTTTGTTTTCAAGCTTGACAAGCGGACCTCTACGCTTGTCGGGCTTAGTCGTTTCCCGAATCAGGTTCCGTTAGATTGTTGTCAGTGGCTCCAACCACCTTCTTGGGTGGTTTTACCAGACAATCTCGTAAAAAGTGGCCAGAAGCCCCGCAATAAAGACATAATTGCCTCTGCCACCTTCTTTCTCGTTGCTTCTGAGTTAACGGTCCTTTAACTCCACCGATTTGCATAGGTTCTGAAACGTCAGTACCCTTGGGGTTAGCGTGAGTTTTGATCAACACTCGGGTTTCAAACTTAGACCGATCTGCTTTTCTATTCTGAAGTCTGTGATCAAATTGGACCACTAAGTCTATGTATTCCGCGCAGGCTTGGGGCGGATTTACAATTTGAGCTAGAACGTCTTTAAGTTCTCCGCGCAGGCCTCGATGAAATAATGTGATCCTTTTATTTTCTGGCCACCCTGTTTCCACAATCAACCTATTAAAGGTGGCGATGTAGGATAAGAGATCCTGGTTACCTTGTCATAAGGATAGCAGTTCGTTGTCCAGGGCCTGTCCCTGGGTGTGTCGAGCGAATTATCTTTCCATGCTTGCCTGGAAGCCTTGAAAATCCTGGAGAATTGGGTCATCTTGACTTACCAAAGGAACTGACCAATCGGCAGCACAGCCGCTGAGATAAGATAATACAAAAGCTACCTTGGTTTGGTCATTAGGGAAGGCCCCAGGTCTGCATAGAAAGTGTAAGCGACATTGGTTCATGAAAACGGCATATTTCTTGGGGTCCCCAGAAAAACGTTCAGATGGGGCCAGTGGCATATTTCCAGGTAAATTGATTTGTACCGGGTTATTCGAAACCACAGGAGTGGGATTACCCCCGGAACCAGGTAACAGAGTTTGTCCTGCCTGACCTTGCAACAGCTGTTTGGCCAGGTCATCAGTTCTTTCCTTGGATAGGATCACTTCTCTCCTGAGAGCGTTAGTCTCCTGGCGGGCGGAATGTACTTCTGCCCGTAATTCCCCCAAAAGGTGGGTCAGCTGGTCTGTCTCGGAAGTATCCATGGCACCCGGGTTGGAAATTGTAGGTAGGCTTTGCGTTCTGTAACGCTCACCTGACTCCCACGGAGGTGCTGGCCTGGTTTGGATTGCTGTGGCCTCTTCTAGGGTGATGCGTAGGACTCGGAAGATGGAATGGACCGGAAGCCCAAATCTGGCTTGTCTGGCTCGTAGAAATATCCTTCTGTGTGTGAAAAGGGAGTATTAACAATCTGCGGGATAATGCCTAGGCCTCCCACTCCCCTTCTCACCCTCCACGAAACCCTTCTGCGATTCCCCGTGAAGTCTCACCTTAGGGTCTGAAAGGACGAGCTATCCATCCTGCTTCTGATGCAGGGGCGCGTTGTTATTCAGTTACTTCACTGGATCTCGGATTGGTGAGAGTTCAAGTTCGCTTGACTTTTCCGGTAAGGTATCATAAGAATTCTGTTGCAAGTTCAAGCTTTAAATAACCATTGTCTGTTTTCTCTATTTCAGGTGCGGAATGAAGATTCCGAGTTAGGGAATGGAACCATAGAAGGAAACTTCTGGTGAGTTTTTGATGAGTGGTTCCTCTAGTGTTCTTGCATTAATGCACTAATGCTTGTGTCTTTTTCCCCTTAGGGGCCGGGGTTCGGAATAGCCGAAGATACGGCGCCTACCCGAAGTGAGAAGAGATGTACCAATAAATATCAGGTAAGTCTTTGATGAGCGTTCGCTTATGTCCTTGCATTCGCTCACTAATTCTAATGTCTTTTTCCCATTAGGGGCCGGGGTTCGGAAATGCCGAAGAAACGGCGCCGACCCGAAGTGAAGAGGGATTGACCCAACAGATAAGTCTTATGGTGGAAATTAAGCCTTTCTTATTCTCCTCCCTAGCTCACCTTTATTCTTGTCTTTTTCTCCTTTAGGCGCTGAAATGCGGCGGAAGATCCAGATGGTCGCTGATGGGCAAGAAGGCGCCTACTAAAGGTGAGTGGAATGCTGTGCTGCAGCGAGCTATGCGATGTGCTTTTAAAAATGAATGTCTTCCCTTTAGGATCATCGGCGAGATGACTCTGGAATGCGGATTAAGCAGGTAATGTATCTTCTTTCTCCTGTTCTCCTCTCTTCTCCCTTTACAGGTGCTCCAGGATGCTGTCGGGCGTGGCTGGAGTCCGGATGCAGGAGCAGACACGGTGAGCGTCTAGCTGCTAACTCACGCTTCGCGTTGTTCAGAACAACGCGAAGCGTGAGTTGCTGCTTGGGCGTGGCTTAAATAGCCTTCAAAGTAGTTCCAGGTATGTATTCTTCCTCTAAGGTATGTATTCTTCCTCCGGCCACACCCGTGTGGTAAAGTAGTCCCATAGGTTAAATCTAGGTGGCCTGGATGTTGCAGCACTGTCTGCATCAGGTAAGTTCACACAAAGCACTTCTTAACACAAAGTCATCCTTTGTGAGCCTGGCGCCTATGGCGCCTGGACTGTTGTCCAACATGAGCCTGGCGCCACAGGCGCCAGGACTGAGTCCAAAGGGCCCCTACCTGGGGCCGCTGGGACTTCCCTCGGGAGCATGATGTCTGCCTCTGGGGTTGCTGGGCCCGGTCTGGCTCCTTGGGGGTAGGCATCATGACACCCACAGACATCTAGCAGTACTAAGGTGGATATCGGATTACCAAAACCATGGACCCAAAAAAGCTTTACCAACTGTAATGGCACTCTAAGGCATTTGATATCCATGTAACAAGTTATATATATGCAAAACAGAGGGGAAAATCAAAGATACAGTGACAGATCATAATAGCTGCATTAGAAATAGGGTACTCTCGCAACCTCTAGATGCACATTATAATGTAAACATGCATACAGCTGAAGAACTAAACAGGACAGTTCTGTGTCATTTCAAAACAGGGAATGACAGCAATCTTGATAAAAGGAGACTTTTTTAAAAAGAGCAAGAACTCATTTTTCTGGCACAAAGTGTAGAAAGGTGCCTGAATGAAAAAATGTAGTGGTTATAACTGAACAGAGCCTACTGGTTTCTGAGCTAACATGCCTATGCCCAAACCCCCTGTGTCCTCATCTTGCTTGATCTCTCTTCTGCCTTTGACATGGTCAACCATGCCATCCTGCTCAATTGTCTCCATGATAACCTCGGTATCACCGGCCAGGCCCTGGTGTGTCTGATTTCTTTCCTCTCTGACCGATCATCCCAGGTCCAACTTGGGTCCTTCCACTCCGCTATCTTTTTCGCTACCTATGGTGTCCCCCAGGGGTCTAACCTCTCTCCCTGGCTGTTCAACCAATACCTGGCACTCCTTGCCCACTGCATTGCCTCTCTCTGCCCCAACTTTCAATGCTATGCGGATGACACTCAGCTCATTTTCAGGCTACCTTCAGCCACTTCCTCTCCGTTCCTCATCTCTGACTGTCTGTCTGCTATCCCGGGGTGGTGTGCCACCAATGATCTCTGCCTTAATGCCAGTTAGACTGAAAGTCTCCTGAACGGCACACCTGCTCCCTCCTTTCCTGCAGCTCTCTGGCCGTCCTCTCTTGGCCCCTTCCTGCTCCCACTGTGAGGCTAAAAACCTCAGGCTCATCTTCGACTCCACACTCTCCTTCTCTCCTTACATCTCTGACATCTCTAAGAGGTCACACTACCAGCTGCACCTCCTCAGAGGTATTCTTCCTTTCCTCTACTTCCCCCAGAAGCTCACTGTCTCCAGAGCTCTGGTTCTCTCTAGGCTGGACTACTGCAACAGCCTCTTTCTAAATCTGCCTGTCTCTACTCTCCACCCTTTGCAACTCATCCAGAACAGGACTGCAAGACTTGTCCTTGGCCTCAAGCCCAGGGATCGTATCTCCCCAGGACTGAAATCTCTGCACTGGCTCCCAGTGGCTGTGAGGATTAAGTTCAGAACCCTATGCATTTTCCACAAGGCCTTCTGGGGCACGGGGTCTCAATACCTTCAACATTCTCTTCCTAAATATCCTCCTTCTTGAGCTCTTCACTCATCCACCTCCAACTCCCTCAGGGTCAGTCGCTTTTCCAAGTAACGAGTTGGTGGTAGATCTCTTTCTTCAGCTGGGGCCTCCCTCTGGTACAGCCTCCCTGCCTCGCTTAAACTTGAGGAGAACTATCTCCGGTTCCGGTAGCACCTCAAAATCTTCCTCTTTGTTTCTGCTTCTTCTCCTCCTCTCCCTTGCTGACCTTCTGGCTGTAAACGGAACTACACTGGTAACCTGGATACCCTCTGATCTCGGGACAAGGTCCCTCCCCCGCCAGTCATGCATGCCTGCACTGCATGCCTGGCAACCCCCGCACTTGGGGACTGTTTCTGTGTCCCTTCAGTCCCGCCACCAGCACTTGACACCAGATGTCCGCACTTACCTTTGCACTTTCCATTTTCACCAAGGCACAGGGAAACAAGGTCATCACCTGTCCCGAGCCTGAGGAGCATTTCATCCAGCCCTTCCGTGGAGCAGGAGCTCCATCTGACCCTGCAGGAGCAGTGGTCAGGCAAGAAGAAGTCGCTTATTGCAACATACAATCGCGCTAAGCGCACATGCTTTTGCGCAAAGAAACAAAATTTCTCAGCTCGACCTTTGCTTTTTTTGTACAAAAGCCTCCCTGCTGTCAGATCCAAAAAATAGCATTTTCGCTATGTTCTGCTAGGTTCTAGCATCACCGCACCTACCATCACGATCCACCTTCCTCTGAAACCACAATTACCCACCATGAGGAAGTCACCACACTTTAAGATGGCCGCCCATTGTTTGGCTCTGGCTACCCATGCCTATCCAAGCACAGCATACATTGCTGAGCCCCAATTGGCTGCCGCGCCAATCACCTCAACCTATCGTGCACTGGCAGGCGTAACCCGGCCCATTTTCACCAAGGCCCAGGGAAACAAGGCCATCACCTGTCCCCTGCCTGTCCCCGGCCGTCCACACCATTAGCCAGTCCCCCTTCTCGACCCGGCTCGACCCTAGCGGACCTCAGCTGCATCTCAACTCATCGCCAAGGTAATTTAAACCTCCTATTGCACACTATTGTGAACAGTTTCCAAAGTTGCTCGCTGCAAGTCCTCCGGCCACCTGCTTCACCCATTTGCAGATTCTTCACACTGTTTCACTCTTAGAACACTGGCCTATATGCTACGGACATATGATACTCACTGTACGGCCACCAAATACTCTGCTCCGCCTCCCCACGCATCCAAGACAGATGCACTAGGTCTTTGTCTTGGCATGATCACTACCTGCAGCACCTGTGTCTGACATAAACTAACTGTGCATATTATAAGACTCAAGACGCTGCCCTGTATGCGTTTCCATGCTTCACACTCCTGTATAACTTACTGACTCTGCTAGCGATTTAAGTAACTTGCACCTATTTGTACTGTCATATGCTTTGCTATAATTGCCGGACTAAGATGCTTTCATTTTTGATGCATTATTAATGTAGAATGACTCATGATACATAGCTTATGCATAAGTTTGTGTCCCACGCCTCAAGTCCTTGCTCTAGCATATCTGTGAAAATTGTGAACACCACTTACCTGTGTGATTATCCTCAGCATATCAGCAGTTGATATTAGCCCACCCCTGCACAATGTGCTGATATTAGCCCATTTGTAAGTAAGCGCAGTTTACTCAATTGATACCACCCCTTACCTGATTGCGACCCAGCCCACCGCTGCGTAACTGTTTCTAGCCTACCTAACTTGATCTGAGTATCCCTCGTAACTGATACCAGTTTATACCTGATTGTGACCTTAGCACATTCTTTCGATTTGGTACAAGCCCATTCTGGACCTGTTACTAACCTAACCTGCATATTAATTATGCCTACATAATGGTCACCAGGCTATATTGAATGTGTTTTTAGCCCATTTTACCATATATTTCGATACTGCGACTAGCCCATACTGATCATGCCTCTGCTATGGCCCATACTGAATAAACACTTGGCCATACTGAATGTGTTTTTAGTCCATCTCTAGCATATATCATAGCATATTTTAGCCTAAACCCATGCAACCGCAACTATCCTATGTTGACTGTGCCTATGCAACGGACACCAGCCCATATTGAATGTGCTCTGAGTTTATTTCTCTATAATTATACAAGTCTACTTCGGTCCTGATTCTAACCTACTCACAGATAATTGATTCTAGTCTTACACTGAATGTCACCCTAATCTATTCCTATGCAATTGATACCAGCATTAACTGTATGCGATTTCACCTACCCTTGTGCAATCAACACTAGCCTATACTGAATGTGCTATTAATCTATTTCTCTGCAATCTATACAAACCCATTTTGGATTTGACGCTATCCCACTCTTAAGTAACTGAATGAGATTATTTTGAATTTGATTTCAATTTACTTATGCAATTGATACCAGTCTTTACTGAATGTGATTAGTCCCTTTTTCTATGCAACTGGTACTTACCCATCCTGAAACTGTCTCTAACCAATGCCTGTACCAGCTTCAAACAGCCTCTAAACTAGCCCTCCCTCAGAAACTGACCTGCCCGAGTCAAGCTTATGACCATGAGCAAAACCCAAAGGACACATACAACCCCATTCATCTTAGGCCTCCTTACCATAATGGCCCTTGTCTCAATGACCATATGCCCTCCTAAGGATAGAAATCTGAAACTGAGATCTAGACTGCCCCACCTTTTTGAACCAAAAATTAAATATACCAGTAGATGCCCTGTATGCAATGCAGCCAATCCTATAGAACTCTCTACTAAACTTGCACAGCAAAAA
Source organism: Ambystoma mexicanum (assembly GCF_040938575.1). Lineage (NCBI taxonomy): Eukaryota > Metazoa > Chordata > Amphibia > Caudata > Ambystomatidae > Ambystoma > Ambystoma mexicanum. The sequence continues at coordinate 963,282,862 of NC_090927.1, forward strand.
AGCACTTTTAATCTCACCCCTGCGCAACCAGCCACTATGCCAAAAAGTCCTCGCATAGAGCAGACACCTACATCTAGACACCCCCTCACTACCAAACCTAAAAGGATCTTACCTCTATCAGGGTCACTTATCAATGCCAGGTCTTTGATAGCCCATGCCGCTGATATTGCAGACACTCTAACCAATGGAAACCGAGAGGTACTGGCTATTACTGAAACCTGGCTCCATTAGGCTGCAGGATCTGCCCTTATGATAGCTGTACCAGAGGGCTACCAGATACTTAGAGCAGATAGACCTAACGCCAGAGGTGGGGGACTAGACATTATCTCCAAAACAAACCTTCCCATTAAATTAGCTACCACTCCATCCTGCCAATCCTGTGAGATACTTGCAGGTAAACTCCCTCTCTCCAATAACCACACACTTACTATCCACCTGGTATACAGACCCCCAGGACCACAAGGCTCTTTCGAGGACGGCCTCACCTGTCTCCTAGCTAATAATACCAAGGACCAAGTGCAAATCCTGATAATGGGAGTTTTTGATTTGGGATTTAACGACATTGGCGACAAACACGCCCAATCAGTCGCTGCCCTTTTGAAGGATGATGGACTAACACAAAAAGTCTCTACTCCTACCCATACTAAAGGAAGAATCCTAGTTTGGGTTGCCGACCTGAATTGCAACATTAACATCACCAATACCACCCCGCAATCCTGGACCGACCCCTCTCTAGTAACCTTCACTGCCACTTTAGACTTCACCTGTCACAATACCATAATTATGGCACCTCCTCTCCCAACTAGAAGTAAAAATGACATCACAGTGGACAAGATACTCCCACTGCTTGTCCCTGCCATTAATAACATAACTAGTAACCTAGACCTTACCATTCTAGTAGATCTTCAATGAGGCCATGACCAAGGCTCTGGACGCTACTGCACCTGTTAAACTCCGGAAAGGCAGACAGTAATCTCAGAATAATGCCTGGTTCACACCCCAACTTAAAGAACTTAGATTACAAAAAAGAAAGCTTCAGTCAATCTGGCGCCACTCGCCTTCCGACTAGAACAAGGCCAAACTAACTAACTTATCCAAACTTTACAAGAGTGAAATAATCAGCTCAAAAAAGAATACCTTCAACGACAGAATATTCAAGGTGAAGTCAGACACCAAGGAACTATGTTCCATCCTCCGGGAAATGGAATCACCAATACCACAGGTTGACAACACTCCCAAGGATAAACCTTGGTGTACTGGCATACAAAACACGCTCTCAAATAAAATTACTTCACTCCAACTTAAAATAGCCAATAAGAAAGCATCACTGATCACTCCTGAGCAGAAACCTCCCTTCACAATCATACCAAACAGTCCTATCTTACCCTTTAGCTTTATGAAAATCTTCATCATTGAGACAAAAAAGTCATACTCTCACTAAAACCATCAAATTGTAAAGGAGACAACTGTCCAGCCCAAATTATAAAGGATGCAGCTAGAGACTTAGCCCCCTTCATCTCTAAGCTCATAAATGCATCACTCAGGCAGAACCTAGTCCCTAATAACCTCAAAGAATCCTGGGTACTCCCACTGCTAAAAAAACAAACCCTAGACCTGTCCATCCCAACCAACTACAGACCTATCACTACAGTCCCCTTTCTACTTAAAATCATTGAGAGAGTAGTGTACCTACAAATATAGGACTACTTAGAAGCCAATCACTTATTAGGATCACGTCAGTCTGGCTTCCGCCCCCTCCACGGCACGGAAACAGCCTTAATAGACCTCAAGACCCAAATTGATGAGTTGAAGGACAATGGGGAAATCAGCTGAGGTACTGCTCCTTGACCTATCTGCAGCCTTTGACCTGGTGGATCACGCAACCTTATGCAACCATCTCAGGTCGACTGCCCATTTCTCAAGTGATGCCATAACCTGGATCCAGTCCTTCCTAGCCAACAGTACAATCAGAATGTTCTCCCCCTCAGCCGCTGCTGATCCCATACAAGTCTCCTGTGGCATACCTCAGGGATCACATGTGTCTCCTACTCCGTATAACATCTTTACTAAGCCCCTGTTCGGCAAGTTGGATAGTCTGGGTGTCACCTACACTAACTATGCAGATGACACTCAGAGCCTCATTCCCCTTTCGGGCAACTTCTTGGAGGACTCAGCCCTAGTAAACAAGATATACCTCCGCATTCAGGCATGGAAGGCTTCCCACGGCCTCTGCCTGAATGACGACAAAATGGAGCTACTGATTCTAGGTTCAAAGATGGCTATTAAAAAACTCAACCCTAGCTATGCTTCCTTCAACATTCATAACAACATTACCAAAGTGATGCCCGTATTCGAAACCTTAGGCTTCTACCTTGACTCAGCACTCACCCTCAAAAAGCAAGTCAACTCTCTAGCATCTTCAACAGCTTACACTTGTAAGCTGATCCGAGCATGTAGACCGTTTCTCTCTGAAACAAGCTGCATTACACTGGCCAATGCACTTATATTATCTAAATTGGTTTACTGTAATGCCTTATACGCAGGATCCAATAAATATATCAGTGACAAACTGCAAAGACTTCAAAATAATGCTCTTAGAGCAGCCTTAAATATCCCTAACAGAGAGCACATCTCCAGATTCAGAAGAAATATCCACTGGCTTAAGATCAATGATAGGATCCTCCTCAAAACACTCTGTCTCATGTCCAAATGTCTAAACAACATAGCTCCACCCTATCTGGCTGAAAGAATTAATAGGAGAATCACTGCCCGTCCCATGAGATATGCCAACATCAACACCCCTGAAGTCCCGAGATTCAAACGATCTACAGCTGGCGGCTCTAGCTTCCCGGTCATAGCTGCACAAACATGGAATACACTCACCCAGGATCTTGGATCTGACCAACCTTACTCGAGCTTTAGACGAAAAACCCTAACATGGATCCGGACCAATGGCTCCTAACCTATTCATAACGCCTTTTCCTATTGCTATCTGTACCTCTACCTCTTGCCACTTTATGTATACTAGGCCTTTCTCTTGTACTTACCTGCCACCCTTGTCTCTATCTAATGTCATAATACATGTATGCGACTACCAGTCTCGATGTAAACTAGGTGGTAGCAATTCCCCTTACCTGCCCTGTATGTATGGTCTATAATCATCTCTGTAATCTGCAATGTCAATTATCTCTATAACCAAGCTATAAGTATACTTGAACTGTTTGCGCCAAGCTACCCAAGGGTTTGGTTGCGCTTTATCAAATAAACAAACAAACAAATAAACATGCCACCTGCTGGCCGTTACTTTTACTTATTGTTATTATTCTATTCCCATGTACTGCACTGTCCCTTTCCCTATCCCATGCACTTGCGCAATCTGAATGACACCTGGCCTAGTAGGATTGTTTTCTGTCCTCCCTTTGTTCCCCCTCCCTTGCCACGTCGCGCCTTGAAACGCTTGGGTATAGGCGCGTTATGAATGCCACATCATATCATATCATATCTGTCCCTGCTCTCTGGTGTCTCCAATAAGCCTTGAAGTGCCATTTAAACCTAATATGTTGAAAATTAGATTGAATTCTCCAAAGCATAAAAAAATAAAATAGAAAAACAGAGTAAGGGCGTGCTTACATTTAGATGAAAGGGAAGACCGAGACGAGTAGGAGGCATTCAGAGCAGTATGCAGAACCAATAACATAGAGGAAAGTCCCTACAGGTACGAACGACAAGTGAGAAAGTCAGAAATAGGGTAATAGGATGCCATGCGTGGCGTGTGAGTGTGTGAAAACAAGAGAGTGAAGCTGTTACCATTCCAACTAGCATCTGCCTGTAAGTTACATAGCAGTACTGATTAGAGATAACTGAGAGAGTGAGAATCTAGCACATAGCGATGAAGAGGATGGACGAATGGTTCATGTGTTGTGGCCTTTAAGGACGACAGGATGCTTCAATGGGTTCTAACTGTCTTTATTGCAAGACAAACAGGTGAACATAAACTTGTCCTCGTGCAGGCAGGGGAATTACTCACAGTTCAGTTCAGGGCCTCTCAGTTACTTCACTGGGACTAGATGTGCACAAGGATGGCACGCTGCAAGCTTCCAGGGCCCCCATGTGGCCTCCTGTGGCTTTGGACTTACGCCCTGGAAGCTGAGTCATCAGGCTCTTCAGGGACTCTGTTTGATGGCTTCCTATCAGGAGCAGTGCTGTGGGTCGACCGCTTGGTCTCGCGCTTCGCCAACACTGGCGGAAACATTTCCTCGCGGAGCGCGGGTTCGCAAGATCTCGTTATGCCAAGATCTCGCAAGACCACGCTCCCGCGATCATGTGATGTCCCCACATCATGCCTCTGCATTGTGTCTCCTGTAGAAGCACCAGCCGAATGGATTGGCTTGTATGCAAGACAGATGAGGAGCAACTCCAGTACATCCCGATTGTGATGCCTTCTCCCTGGCCTCTGGATGTTAGCAGGGAGGGGCAGGAGCGTGATATACAAGCTACATGCGCACAGTGGGGATTGCTAACAAATCATGACTACACGCATTCAGATCGTACTTTGGCTCTGCCTGTTCCTGGTCATCACCGCTTTTATTATCTCGCCAACTTTCCCTCGGGCTCCCCTCACTCACGTGACTCGGGCACGTGTGAACACCACACCGTCATGAAGTGAAAAGGTCGGCTTGGAAACGCTGTTTAAAACAACGTTATGTAAATACAAGTGTAATTCTGTAACTCTAGGTTAGAAACCACTATGCATGTTAGAGAAAGAACGAATGAAGGTGATATATATTCTATTTTCCTGCTTCATGGACAGCTTCAAGTCACACGTGAAAATCAGCGTCGGGTGCACGCACCAGGAAGAAATTAAAAAGTTAAACTACACAATAGTCTACTGGTTGAGAAGCTACGCATGGATGACATTTTGAAGCCCACGCAAGGTACGTTTAGCAGCAAGTACAATTATGGTGCCCTGGAAACTGAGCAGTGATTGTGACTAATACAATGGCAAAGGACATATATTGAAGGACAGCATTGTATGTGTGTGTGCATGCAGTCTTTAAGTGAGAGTAGCGAATTGGAATCATTACAAATGAAGTAACATCAACTTGGCTGAAACGCTAGGAGGGGTAATTCACTTTTTAGTTGTGAGTTTTCTTACAAAATAATTGGCAGAGGAGTAGCAAATAGCAATAGGAATTTTCTAAAATTCGGTCTTAATGTTTTAGAGTTTGTCCAGTTAGGAGTGCAACCGTGATAAAGAAACAACAAGGACTGCAGGAAGTGTTAGAGAGCCTTATTAACATGATTGAGAAGAGTTTGAGGACAGCCAAGTGGCACACTTTGTTAAAGCTGTAAGCAAGGACATCATTTGGGGGTCTCCCTTGCTACCCCTGTGGTCTCACTTGCTACCCCTAAAAGATATATATATATATATATATATATATATATATATATATATATATATATATATATATATCAAATTAAATGGAAGCTCCTGGGCTGTGGCCAGTTCTGGAGTGGATGGCTTTCTTGTTCAGGCCTCTTAAAAAAAACAGGGGGTTCCACAATTGTAGCACTTTGAGCAGTGACCCTAAATAAGAAATAATAGGGATAACATATAATTTGTCTTCCTGGAGTTTTATACAAGAATTGCTCGACTCATTAAAGGTTTATGTAAGCACACTTCGGGGGGGGTGAATCCCTGATTTTGTCTGTTCTTAAGCACTTCAAATAAACAATGCAGACAAAAAAGTCCAAAAAGCATTTAGAGTAGAATAAACATCCTTTTCGCATGTTTCAGTTATAGCATGTTTTTTTCTACTGTTGTCTCTGTTAGTTACGATCATCACAAGACCTTCCATCTCGGTGTCCTCGTTCACTTGATAAAATCTTTTTGACTAAAAGCATGTGTACAGTGTAGAAATGTTTGACCATATCACATAAAGTGCCCTTGAGTTAATTGTGCCACAATTAATGCGTTGTTGTAATGTGTCTATCTTTCCTATCTCCATGGCATGCTGTTCAGGATGTTTGGTTGCATGTGTGAGGTAACGAGTTCCAAGAGTACGGGATGCTGCGTGAGTGTGCTGCTTTCGCGGTGCTACTCTAAATTCTTTAATACACAGTTATGAACCCTCACAATGGTATTTATTTTGCCAACCTCTGAAGCCTGAAAGGTAGATCCAACCAGGCTTGACATGTGGCCAACTTTGCACCAGACCTGCAGATGCACTGGCCTGGTGTTAAATCTAAGTTACCAGTTTAATAGTATCCAGACATGTAATTGCAATTTTTAATATAGCCGGTATGATAGCTTTAGCTGGATAGATAGCTCAGTGGGTTAAGCGCTCACTGATGTGATGTCTGTGATCTTCAGGTTGCAATTTCGAATCCCACTAAGGCCAACTCAGACTTTCATCCTTCTGAGATTGATTAATGAGTACCAAGACAGGTTCTGTGATATTGTATGCATATTTGTTCTTTATAAAGTGCTTAAGCATAAGTGCTATATAATAACACTTCATTATCATTTGGCCTTGGATGTCTGCTTGCATTTATTTTAATGTGGGCCTATGCGCACTGATATTAATGATACGTATGGTGATCCATTCTTGTATGAAATGTATATCACATTACAGTGTTATTGTAACCATATTTTTTCATAGTGTACTTAGGAACACTGCTATGTGATGCCACTTCCTGTTTTGTCAAGGGGTGAAAGGTCGTGTTCCATTGCTTCCTGTGATCACTTCAGGGTTTGGTCAAATGACATCACTTTATGTGATGCCATCAGAAGACAAGTGTCATGTGATGTCACTTCCGCTACCCCTGGCATTTTGGTGAAATTACATCCCTGGTTGTAAGTGCACAGTATGGTCCAAGATTTCACTTGTGTTCTAAATAATGGGCAGTACTATGGTTAATGACAAACAAGACAATGTGGAAAACTATAACCATGCTTATGTCGTTTTAGGAGGCCCAGAGTCGCTATGAACATCTGAATGAGTGCACACATTCAAGAACAAGAAAACAGGGGGTCAATGCTGTAACAACACGGGCCTGATTACACGGTAGGCGGAGGACCAAGGTGCTATGAGCACCTTGGTCCATGCCTGTAAAATACCGGCACCGCCTTGGTGGAAAGGGGAATTACCGCCCTATTCCAAGGTTGGCGGGGCGGTAATTCCCCCTTCCCCCATTGCCCTTCCCCATTCCCATTTTTGCCCCATAGGGCTCTATGGGAATGGGGAATGTGCTAATTACGGTGCCGCAAATTGCGGTACCGTAATTAGCACCCTGGTCCCTTTGCGGGTTGGTTTTTAACGCCTGCTAAACAGCAGGCGTTAAAGTACCTACCCGCAAAGGGACCTCGTAGTAAGGCGGTAAGGGTAAACGGTCACCGGTACCATTACCGGTGACCGTTAACCCTTACCGCCTTCCATGTAACGAGACAGTGTTCAGCGTAAAAGAAACATTGGGCCTCATTACAACCCTGGCGTTAAGGGGTTAACAGCACCGTAAAAGGCTGCAGCGCTGTTAAACCCTTAACGCCCGATTCACACTTTAACGCCTGCTTTTTGCAGGCGTTAAAGTCCAACCCGCTATGGGACCTTGGTGCTAATTACGGCACCGTAATTTACGGTGCCGTAATTAGCGCCTTCCCCATTCCCATTGAGCCCTATGGGCCAAAAATGGGAATGGGAAGGGGCCATGGTGAATGGGGATTTACCGCCCCGCCAACCTTGGAATGGGGCGGTAAATCCGCCATCCACCATGGCGGAATCCGGCATGGACCATGGTGCTAATTGCACCATGGTCCAACGCCAGGGTTGTAATGAGGCCCATTACCTATAAAAACAAGCAGGAGCCAGCTTACCCTGAAGAAATGACTAGAAACGTACTTTATTATGTTAGGAAAGAATTAAATATGTAGGGTAAATATGGTATAAAGTATGGATGTAAATAATTTGAGTTTTTAGAGAACGAGAGGTTAATCTGTGTCTGTGGAATCGCACTTTGGATTGAATGCACTAGCACTTTACTATAGAGTTGGTTGTGAGGAGCTGACTACCACGTTTTGTATTAACACTTGCACTTTCTGAACAATTGTGATGACATTGTGATGTTCTTGTATTCCACTGATGCTATATTAATGACGAGTTTTGTTGTTAAATATAAATTGTAAGAAGTGAGTCCATTATTTAAGTATTGTGGTGCACATGCTGGTGTGAATAGCAGTACCCTGCGCTCCTTGACACACATAGAACTGAGAGCACTTGTGTATTTGAGTAGTATATAAACTTCAAAGAGGAGTTGCTTTACCAGGTCGAAAATAGCCCTCTAGTCTCATTTTGTTGTGTGGTACACACAAATAACTACATAGAATTTTAATCGTATCCCGATTTGTGATAACATATTGAATACCTGACTCATTCAAAATCAGAATCAGGGATTTTTGTCTAGGTAAAGTGTATGCTTGGCAAAACAATAAAATGTGCAGCATATCTTCCTTTAAAGCCCCACATATAACACATCTGTTTATCTCAGCAGAGTTACACCATTGCACTGTGACTGCCCTTTTCCACTAGCCCTTTTTAGTTTTTGATGTTAGGTGGTCCTTAAGTGCCAGCTATAAGCCAAAAGTATTGATTATGAGTACAGGTAGTAGGGCGACAGGACGTGAGGAGGTACAAACAGCTTTTGGGTATTGTTTGGTTATTTACCCACCCATTGACTGCCCATGATTTTGATAATGGCTATGGCCATTCCCACCCACTTACTGACCCTCCCTACCAAAAATACATCCAGGATCTCGCGCTAGCTCCATCAAGCAAACACTCACATCTGTGTGCTGTATGTGGTCTGTCAGAGTTATTTCAAAACAGTCCTATGAGAATTATTGGCTTAGTTGTAGCTATTCATTTAATAACTTTATGGAATGTATTTACTTTTCTATTTATTTGTTTTACAGAGAAATGTCAACAAGCTAATGCCAACCAACATGACAATACCATCTCAAAATCTGTGTCAATAAACAGGATTTTTAAATCTGAATATTCTGCTTTGTTTAAAATAATATATCAAGAAACTGAAGGTGGGCTCACCAGCGTTCCAGTGTGGAGACGTCTCCCACAATATTCCAAAGCAATACAGGAAGTATGTCTACAGTAAAGTAAACACAACCTGCCTGCTATTATCTTGCTAATGGGTTCACTCAAATTCACACAAACCTCCACAGATAGAGACACAAACATGAATGACTATCCTAGGCAAAAGAATAATATACCATTTAAGGTAGATATACACATTGGCATGGCATCCAGTGATTTCAGCATTGAAAACAAACATCGTTGGGTAAACAATAATTTTTATTCTGCCAGTATGCAACACTTTCCCTACATATCCTAGGGCTGGAGTTTGTTTATATCATTGCACCAGTTCTAAAATATGTTGGGAAGGCTGTTTAGTGGGTGAAAACAAATATCATTTACCCAATTAAGTTATTTTCAGCACTGAAATCACATACAACAATTGGCATTGGTAGTTTGATTCAAAGCGATACAATAGTTATTTGAGAAAAGTTTGAAACAATATGATCATCAACAATCGTTTGCAAAAGAGACAAATATTGGCTCAATAAATGAGTCTAATATTCTGGGATTGATTCAAATCTAAAATATTGGACACTATCTGTGAAATGCTATTGGTTTCTAGCTTGGGCACATATTTAATTGGGTATCTTCACTGCGCTGAATCGGCTGCAAGATGTTGTTTTATTTAAATGCTTGGGTTTATAAATGATGTTTCTGTTTGGAATGTGGGGACATCAGCACCTAACTCTCTTACTTTTTGTAAGGAGTCAATTTGCCTGCCCACACCACAGTTCAATGTGTTTCTTAAGAAATGGATTTCAATAACTGTATTGGTTATGGTAGACATCGATCACAAAGGCTTGTCATTCCACATTTCAATTCAGGATGTCTAAAGCCTCCAGAGATCCCAAGCTGATGCAGAAAAGCCTTTTCATGGTGAAATGACTATATTCCCGCTTTCAGTGACATAAATTGTTAAAAGAGATCTCCCAAAATACCTTTAATTGTTATTTGGGATTACTTAATGCTTTGCACATTTGCATATAAATGCTCTGAGATTGTACTCACTTCTGATTTCTCTTTCAAAGCCTCGGGACAGCTAGGGACATCAACAGGTTTCAGGCATCACCACCAGATAGGCTCATCCTTTCAGTATATCCACCTGCTTAAAAAAAATCCCTCTCAGGTAATCTGGTTCTGCCTTTGGAAAGGCCTCTGTATTCAGCCCCATCTGGAAAGAGAACCGTTAACAAGAATTTCCTTCAGCTACTTCAAGTTGGAGTCCCAATCTGCTTTTCTCTTGTTGATGAGGCTCTCTTCCTTTTCTGCTTTCCCCACACAATGCCATCTTTTTTGTGTTTGAGCTTAAACACCCAGAATACTACACCTATGCAGCATCATTGGGTTCAGCATTTCTGAATCGGACACAGTGTCACGGCTTGATTGCTTGTTCATGCACATACCTGATACTGGTGTTGTGCGAGAATGAAGAATCTGGTCAGTGTTCTGCATGTACCATGCCACCCATAATGAAAGAGCATGGGAAGGCTGGTGTGCTCTGTGGACACTGCCAAGGTAAAAAGCCCTTCTGAGGCAAAACATTCAAAACGTGTGGTACTGTAGCCCGTATCTGCACGATGGAATGCTGGCACAACCGGAGTAGCCCGGATCCGACGTAACAAGGAGGCAATGGGAACAGGAGGACTCATGGGAAAAGGGGAAAGCAAGATCAGAGGGGGAAAGAGTAGAAAAACCAGGAAGGCGGCAACAAGAAGACACACGTCAGCAGAAGAAATAATGATGGCTAACCAAGTGTTGATATGCACAGGGCCTCTGGTAGGAAGTCCCTTTATCCGCTGCTTCAGTACTCTGCATTGGTGGCACAGTGTCACCTTTGAACGGTGTCACCTGTGCTATGTCCCTCCAGTGGCCATCCTGTAAAGGTTGTGTGTCTTGTGATGGTAGCCATCTTTGTTGGGCCATGCATAGGAAATACAGCAATGGGACTGAACTTATGAACTATATTTGTGTTTTTTTTTAAAACACCTGGTTGACAGTGTGTATATTTAGCATGCTGACAACCTCTACTTCTGCTGAAGCGTTTAAAAAGTGGAAGACAAACACATGTCAAGATGCCTTGGAGATACTGGTGGAGGATGTGATCTTCCAGTATGATTTTTTTTTTGTTGGTGTTATATCACATACATCAGCCATACATGCTGTACAACGATTATGTCTGCAATGCGACACACCATGACCGGTTTTAAGAAGCAGTCGGATTGTATGACTGGGCGACAAACGTACATGCCAAAGGAACTGGAGAATGTTCTCTTCTAGACCTTCATAGACAGTCACACTTATCTGATGGTACCAGAGAAGATGGACCCACCAAGGCATGTGTGAAATTCTATTTTGCAGAATTACTACTGTCCATTTAACGGCCATCTTTTTTCAGTACAACTGTAAGGGGCTGGGATATTGACTGGACTTGGCACTGCATGCCAAACATTACATTCTGTGTGAATAATTCTGCAGGCAAATTATTATGTTCACAAAGAATACCATCTGCATGCTAAATTGTGGAGTGAAGTCTAGGGAAGCCCACACTTGCAGCTAGTGGTGTTGTACCCTCTAGCAGATACATCGAATAGCTATACACTTTTCTCCAGGGCAGAAACTGTGGGTTTGTAAGGTAGCCCAAAACATGAATCGTATACAAATAATCTGATTAGCCAATAAAAATGCACAAGAAGCAAGAAAAACTAACATTTAGTATATGCAACCTCGGCTGGGAACAATTCACAAATCATTCAACATTACATCATTAAATGGCTTCACACATTGTTTCAAGATGCATGTAAATTCACATTTTCTGATTGCACAGTATGGGCTGTCCTATTGGTGAATCTATGCAATACCTAACCTTATTGGCCTGGCCTTTCCCTCGTGGCCATGCTAATGACTTCCTCTTGGCAGTGATCTAATAATGGTCTCATCCAGTTTCATACGGTTTTGATTGGACATTAGACAGGTTAACATTCTGCAACATATAAAGTCAGTTGATCGGTGGTTGTTCCATCTCAGGTGTTCCTGGGTGGGTTGTTTCCACCACAGTTGACCAATCACTTTGTGAGGTGTGAACAGTATGGCAACAAAAAGGAATACTTCACATCCTTTCTCATGGGACACAAAGGATGGCGTCAACTCACTGTTCCCACCCTTGTGACATTTCAAGTGACAGTTAATATTGTGACTTCTCAACCCTTCTACTTCCTTTCCAATGATGTGTCTGCATGACTTCATGGGGTGGGTTTCTTGGCCCTTCTTGGTCCTGTTTTTAAGGAAGGAGTGGATCCAGCATGCTGCCTTCTCTGAGAAACCTCCTGTTGAGATAAGGGTGTTATTTTCCTTAATATCTGGCAAATGGGACTGTGTACTAACCTTATGTTGTGGTTATTCATTTGTGTGCCATTCTGATATTTTCAGACAAGGCCTGTCGGACTTTGGAGCATTCATCGTTAGTAGGGGCAAAGGATTTGGGGATTTTAGGTTTTCATAATTGTTTTAATATCACAAAAAGCTTCCTTGCGCTATTCTCTGCATTCTCTTGGTTGTTGAAAACATCTGTTTTGCCTCAAGAATAGCTGCTCTATAGGTTTTGTTTTTACCATCATCCGTTTTATCTTGTCTTGATTGGTTTTGGTTTTAATCCATATGCCCTCTGCCTGCCTTTTTTTCTTTTTCAGCTTATCTAGTGTAGGAGTGAACCACTACTGTGGTTCGTACCGTCTCTCACTGTTTTAAGTTTCAGTGGGGCTGCAATATTTAATGTATTCAGTTTATGTGTTTTGTAGGCGGCAGCCAGGATGCACGGTGGTTATATGTCCATGGTATTGGTCATGAGTCCATCAAGACAGTTGCTTAAGTCTTTGGGTTTCACTTTGTTTAGGTTCCTACTGATAACCTTTTCCAGTTTGTTAATTTTAGGCTGTGGGGGGTCTCTCTGGGAGAGGATACCAAACTCTAAAAAAAGGTGGTCAAACCAGATGCAGGGTTTCATTTTAATTGCCTCGATCTTGATATTCCTGGATGCAACCCAGTCCAAGATGTTCCCCCTAGTGTGAGTAGGTTCATTGTTGTGTATTGTGATGTCAATACTGTTGAGATTTTGTTCTAGGAGTAGGGCTTCTTTGTCAGAGTTGTCTCCTTGCCATAAATGTATGTCACCCACAAGTGTAGTAGAGAAGTTGGGTTTATTTAATGGTGCTAGTAGGTGGGTTAGTTCATCATTGAAGTCTGGGGTGTCCACAGGAGGACGGCATACTAATATGATGTTAACACAGCTGTTGTTATTAGAGGTAGGCTTCAGATGGATAATTTCGCAGTCACCACAATTGCTCGGTGATTCAAAGAACTGTAAGTCTTTTTGGCAATGACTGCAACCCCTCCTCCCTTGCTAGAATCCTGATTCTTATTGTAGTGGTTGTAATCATCAGGTACCGTTAAGTCGATTTTATGGCCACTTGTGTCATTGAGCAATGTATCAGCCAAACATAATGCGTCAATTTTATTGTCCGTGATATAGTCCTGAATATCAATAGCGTGTTTATTTAATAACTGTGTGTTCAACATAGGCATTTTGATGTATTTATCTTTGGGCGTATGGGGAGACAAATCAGTGGTCATGGGGGGATTATCTTCTTCCCTTTCTACTACAGTTTTTCTTGTTTTAGCCTTGATATATGTGTTATACATTGTGTCATTATTCACAGGGTCGGTGTGCCCATCTTTAGTCTTATTTCCCTTGGCTGTGCTATAGTTTTGAATTTGGTCATTAGTGACAGGACGAAGTACTCGATCCCCTGCTGCTGCATGATGGACTTTTTGGAAACTGCAGTGCGTTTGCTTACATGTGTGGAGCACTAGTGTAAGTTTTGCTTCAAAATGTCCTACTTTGCTATGGCTAGTATAGCTCAGTGGCAACGTGCTCGTCTTGAGCACCAGAGGGTCCAATCCCGGGTCCGTCCTTAGAAATCTCTTCAGTATTAAGCGCGTTATAAAAAAAACAATTATAATTATAATCACTCTGTTTTATCTTTGACCCAATCATTAGGCACTTAGCTGCAAAGGAGGTGGACATTGAGGATGTCGACAAGCCTTACCAATTGAATAACTCTTCTCATCTTGGCATCAATGGCCATAGTCTAAAGAGGCTGTGGGCATCCACACCTACTCAATGCAGTGCCCAGAGTCAATTCTATCAGGTTACGTTTCTTGACTTGTTAAATAATTAGATGCCCATCTGATGTGAGTAATCAACACATATGACAAACATTATAACAAAGTGTGCATCCAAATATTTTGAGGGAGTACACTACCATGGGAAACTTACTTTTTCTATGTTGTCTGACGAGTAAAAGTTGGGCCACCAAATGCTGTTGCTTCTTTTGAATAGTCCTGTACTTAATTCATGATTTAATACAGGTTTATCTATCAAAATTATTTTTTGATGGCAAAAGTAATAATTAGTTTGGAAGTATATTGTACAAAAGAAAAGTTTTGCATTGCATGAGCATTGGGTTATTTGCAACTGAACTAACCTTGAGGTTCACCTTTTCAGCCTAAAATGCTGGAAGCGTTAATCTTCTGGAGAACATCCCAAAATCATATTTCTTCTGACAATTCAACCAAAGCGATCAAAGATGTGTTCAGCCGCGGCATGCTGTTCTAAGAATTACAGCATAAAAACTGAGCCTGGAGGGCAAGACTTGCAACATGTGCAGCATACTAGATATGAAGCAGTTTGAACATATGCCTCAGATGAAAGCTGGGCCTATTAACATTTCACTTCTGTACACTTGTTTACCAATTATGAAACAGTGGAAAGAAGGTTACAATTAACGCAGGTGCCATTGTGTATTCTTTGGGAATGTTATCTGAATGATAGAGATTGGCTGTTATCTTTTAATGTTAGTGTAAACCGAATTAATCAAACTCAAATCTTTTCTCTTTTTTTGAGAATATGAATTATTCTGCTAATTATCTAATCAGTCCAGGTTTGAGATACACCTGCATGTATGTGTATTCAAATTGGGGTATATTAATAGAGTTTGCTTTATTTTAAATGATGAAAATTCAATATCATTAACCGAAATCGACATAAAAAGAGGAGATAAAGTGAAGGAGATATTATTAATGAGCTGCTAATTGTTACATGTAATATAATTTACAATGTGCGTGTATTTACATATGAGTGTGTGTGTGGTGAAGGCATGTTTAGGGGAAGTAAAAAAGAAGATCCAGAGCTAAATGGGTGTCAGACGGTGGCAGCACAGGCCTTGAACCAAATGGGGCAGACATTTGTCACTGAGAGCCACATGGAGGAAGAACTTGGCACTAAGCTATCATGGTACAGACCATTGAACATTGGGCAATAGCTTGACACTTAGGGGGACATTATGAGTTTGGCAGCAGCTTTATAGACCTGCAGCGAGGGCCGTACTGGGCGTTATGGGCCCTGAATACCGAGTTAATGGACCGAGCGAATTGAGGGCCTTTAATGAGGACGGAATATAACGCCTGGTACGGCCCAAGCAGCAGGTCTATTAAGCTATTAGAACAACCTCATTGTTTAATTAAAGTAGAAAAAAGGATACATTACACACACATGCTGCAGAAATTCAGTATTTATTGGGAAAAGGCTTAGAGGTTCGAGTAGAAAGTACAAGGTGTTTCCCTACCGGTGTGTTCCTGGTATTGGCTTTTTTAATATGGTTGTGGGAGGTAATTAGCAGTGGGTAGGTGCTTGGATGAACTGGATGAAATGCAGTTGTTTTTTTAAAGATTTTGTTTTTAGAAATGCAAATTTAGTATTAAAGTAGTGACCAATTAGTTACAAAAGTATCATGAATACACATTTTTTACATTTAGTATATGGGTATTTATTCGTACTATTTAAAAATATGTTACACTTTCTTTGTATGTGTGTTCGTATTATTTTCAGCCTTGTTGCCCAACAGAAAAGTTTCTTTACTTTGTGTGAGGGAGCAGGGGCTACGGTATACAGGGTTGCACAGCAGGCAGATGAAACTTGCTGGTGTGCGCTGCAGTCGCAAGAGAAAAGAGGTGTGAAGGACCATGGTCCCTTTTTATGTCACTGCATATAGATGGGGCATTTAGTTGTGCCAGAGCGCAAAGGGCAGTGCTTTATTTACAGTGAAACACGAAAAGAAACTTAAATGTGTTTGTCTTCCTGGAGGGGGCAGGGCTACGTCAGGCACTCTCCCACGTCAACCCGGTCAATGCAGAACTAGTGTGGTTCCAGATTGGGACGCGGATGCAAGAGGCTTTGGAACATGCTGCCATTAACTTGCAGGCAGCAAGTACATTTTCCGGGCTATAATGGACGGCACCGGCGAAGGTAAGAAGCTATAGTCAATCTGCGGGCTATACCAGTTCATATAGCCTGCAGATTGACCAATCAGGTTTCTGGAAACACCACTAGGGTGTTCTAATTGGAATTACCACATGTTTTATCGCTCCACCAAATTATGAGTTTTGGTAGCTAAACTCTTCTTTTTAAAATTCCTCCACACACTGGTAGAGCTTGAGAGCCACATGCATTACAAGTTTAGCAGTAGTGGGAACATATGCAGTATTTGGAAATTACACATGGTTTACCACACCACCAAATTACAAGTTTTGGGTTTGAAGGGAGGACAATTCCTCCACACACATTTGCAGGGTATGAGTGCCACATGCAGGAGGAACTCAGCACTGAGTCACAAAGAGGGGCATAACTGGGCACTGAGAGTGACATGGGTAGAACTTGTAAATGCGAGAATGTGGTGCCAAAATGTTTACTGGGATACATCTTGGTGCAGATAGTTTCACTTCCCTAAACTTGGCAGACAACATTCATAGTTGGTCCAATTGATTTGAGTCTACATTCAGACTTTAATATTGTCAGCATTTTATAAGTATGAACAGAGTCCTACACTGGTTGCAACAATCTCCCCAACCCTTTTTAATGAAAGTTGGAATTACCCTATTCAGCAAGTACTATGATGTGTCTTTAAAGCACTTTACCCATTTTACTATTATTATTATTATTATTATTAGGGTATGTATTGAGTGCGGCCCTAGCTCTGGGAAGCAACTGTCACGCTCACCTGATTCCCACGGAGGCGCAGGTCTGGCTTCGAGTGCTGATGCTTCTTCAAAGGTGAAGCGCAGGACTCTGAAGATAGACAGGGAGGGCCCCTCAACTCTGGCTTCTCTGGCTCGCAGGAATATTCCCCTGTGCGTGAAAAGGGAGTATTACCTACTGACGGAATAATGTTCAAGCCTCCCACTCCCTTCCAACCCTCCACTATACCCTTCCACGATTCCCCGTGAAGTCTCACCTTAGGATCTGGAAGGATGAGTTCTCCATCCTGCTTCTGATGCAGGGGCGCGTTGAAACCCAGTTACTTCACTGGATTGAGGTTTGATGGGAGTTCAAATAAGCTTGACTATTCAGGTAAGGCGCTGTAAGAGTTCTGTTGCATGTTCAAAAGTTCAAGCTTAATAATAAGGTTCATTGTCTTATTGCAGCAAGCGCTACCGCTTATGTCTTTTTCCCCTTAGGGGCCGGGGTTCGGAATGCCGGAGATATGGCGCCGACCCCAAGTGAAACGTGCAGTTCCAGTAAATGACAGGTAAGTTCTGGATGAGCGTTCGGGTAATGTCTTTGCATTCGCTCATTCAATGTCTTTGTTTTTTTTCCCCATAGGGGCCGGGGTCCGGAATGCCAGGAAGCGGCAGGACCCGAAATGAAATGGGAATGACCCAACAGGTAAGTCTTAGAAGGAAACTGAGCTTTTCCTATTCCCTTCCTTCTCTCACCTTGTGCTCTTGTCTTTTTCTCTCTAGGCTCTGGGAAGTGGCTGCGGATCCGGATGATCGCTGCTGAAGATGGAGGTGCCCAGGAAAGGTGAGTGAAATGCAGCGCTGCAGCGATCGAAGCGAAATGCTTTTAAAAAATGATGTCTTCCCTTTCAGGATCGTCGGTGTGATGTCTCCGTGATGCAGCTTTAGCAGGTAAGGTCTTCTTTCTCTCCAATTCTCTCTTATCTCCCTTTGCAGGTGACCCAGGATGCTGACTGGCGTGGCTGAAGTCCAGATGCAGGAGCTGACACGGTGAGCGTCCAGCTGCGAGGAGCAGAACAACGCGAAGCGTGAGTTGCTGATTGGGCGTGGTTTAAATAGCTTTGGAAGAAGTTCCAGGTATGTATCCTTCCACCGATCAGGTATGTATCCTTCCCCGACCACACCCAGGTGGAAAGTAGTCCCACAGGTAAAGTAGTTCCATTCAGGCTTCAAGAGGGCCTGGATGTAGCAGCATGGTCTGCATCAGGTAAGTGCACATTAAAACACTTGAACACATGTCTAGCTTTATGAGCCTGGCGCCTAAGGCGCCAGGACAGGGGTCCAACATGAGCCTGGCGCCTAAGGCGCCAGGACTGTGTCCAAAGGGCCCCAGCTTGGGCCCGCTGGCACTTCCCTGGGGGGAATCATGCCTGCCTCTGGGGTTGCTGGGTCGGACCTGGCTCCTTGGAGGTAGGAATCATGACAGCAACAGAGCACTTCACAAGTCATGGGGGAAGGACCTGGTGAGGGAAGCTGAGACACAAGGCAGTGGAGAGTGATGTATCTGAGTCAGGAAAGACATGGAGCAGGAACCAGGCTGACTCAGGTAAGTGTAAAAGGAAACAGGCTTTATTCTTCTTGGTTACATAGCATAGTCATGAAAGGTAGGAGAGTAAGAATAAGCCTCTGCCCTGGTTCCCAGTCTATCTCCAAGTCCCAACCGATACTCCCTGGAACCCCCATGCCTTGAACACTCTCAGCTCTACTTTAACATTCTATGAGGCCCTTTCATACACAAGCACTAGCTACAATCATACCATGATACCACAGAGAGCTAACAACGGGGAGAGAGAGGGAGGGTAATTAGGTAGTTATGGATCTACAGCAACCAGGGGAGGAAACAGGGGAGTGCAGATCAATCATACACAGGTTAGGTGGAGAGTAGAAGGTGTGTGGACCTAGCTATTAGGGAGGAGACATTCCTAGAGTCTCGCCAGTACTCCTCATTGATGAACATTTGCCCATGCAATCTTAGCAGCTTTTTAGGTACATATTGCAATGCTAGTCTACGGCTCATGTTGGCCTGTGACCAAGTTATATGCATGTAACTATGCACCGAAGTGTAGTACACATGCCCAATCTCTCACCATTCTTCTGTTTCAGTGGTGTTGGCATGGTCGGCTAGGGAGGAAAAGGCTGCAATGCGAGCAAGTAAGCCATGTGAGAGTGGGGTGTGCAGGATACCATTGGGACTGAGGGCAGTATGCAGCGTTGGGGCTAATTCCGCCGGCGTAATAACCGCCAAAATTACACAGGTTTTACAAGTCCAGTGTAGCAGTGTAATTACTGCTAAATATCAGTGGCAATTCCTCCAAAAACACATCACAGTTACCTTCACAGAAAAAGTGGAGGTAAATGCATGCAGGTGCAAGAAATCAAGGCGCAGGTGCACTAGAACCACTCAGGAGGAGTATTACAGGGCCACACCTACCCTAAACACACATCCAAGCAACATGAAGCCACAAGCAAATGTCGATTATGGGCTCCACAAACTACTACTATACATCCAGCTACAGCGGCATGCTGGACCACAACAGGAAAGGCGACAGGCACCACAAAGGCGCAGGAGTGGTATGCTGCGCAGGGCACCCTTACCACCTATCTGCCCATCCTCATGGACAATGATGGACAGCCAATTAGTGACCCTATACCGATTGGACCATCCTACCATCACAGAACTGCTCACCCTGATCCAGGCAGAACTACAGAGTGTCATTGCTATCAGAGCTACCCCCCGCCGCCGCTGAAATCTGTAGCAGTCTTACACATTTGTGGCACGGGTGGATTGGGGTTGCATGGGATGTCACAGCCAACCTTCTCCAAGGTGCTGGACCAAATCCTGCATGCACTCATGAGGCATGCCCAACTTCACATCTCCATGCTCATCATCCAGGCACAGGCGCATGTTGCGAAGGCACGTTTCTACAACATTGCCCATTTCTCCAATGCCATAGCAGCATTGGATTGCACACATGTGGCATTGGTACCCCCAAGGCAACGGAACAGGCATGCCAGAACAATGAAACAGTAGCATAACATGAATGTGCAAATGGCATGCGATGTGGAACTCATAACCAACCACTGCTGTGCCCGATACCCTGGGGCAACACATGATTCCATGATACTGAGGAAATGCACCCTACCTGCGTCCATGGAGAGACTCAGAGGACAGCTCCGCTGACTTGTGGGTAAGTACTAGTCAGACAGACCTGACTGTCTAAATCACAGACACACACCTGGGGTAAGTAAGTAGTAGCAAGTGAAACAACCACAAGTCCCATTATGCAACAACAGAAATGCATTGAACAGGCCTAGAACCCTGACTGACCCACCCCAGCACAGAGGCTTGAACCATGTGATGACACAGGGTATCCTGCCATGCAAGGCAGCACAACACAATCAGGGCAATATCCAACCCATGAAAGCATTGCCATGGACCCTACATGGCCTACTACGACACCATAGTTTACAAGTGAATTGCTAATGACATTGCATTGACATATACTTCATGACTGCCAACTCCCATAATGTGAATGACTGCATGTGAACCATGTAGGCCAAGTCCCATCAATCTCGATGCACACAAGGTGCATCATGCACAACCACTGAGCTTTGCACATAGGGGTAGACACATCAGGACCATTAATATGTTCCCCGACCCACACACCGTGATGTTTCACACAGTCCATTCATGTTTTAAAGGTGACGCTGACAACCCGCAGCTACCATGGCTGATGACACCTGTGAGAAACCCTGCCACACCACAGGAGATAGCCTACAATGAGGCAAGGAGGAGGACCAGAACATGCATTGAGCGCACATTTGGATTACTCAAATCAAGATTGGGCTGCCTTCACCACACAGGCGGTGCTCTCATGTACAACCCTGAGAAAGGTGGAAAATTGTAGTTGTATGCACAGTGCTGCATAACCTGTGCATACGTAAAAAAATTGAAATACCTCCAGATGAGGACCATGCCCCCCCAGCTCAGATGAGGAAAATGTTAATGGTGTGGATAGGGCAGCACAGAACATGCATGAGGATGTGAGGGAACGACAAATGGACAGCCAGGACCTCATGGACAATTTCTTTTGACTTGGGACACATGCAGCCCATACATACAATGGTTGTGCATGTCTCAATTGCATTGAATATAAACCATCAAGATGATCATGATTGAACAGTGTTTGTTCTTGTCAACTAGGAACCCCCAGCCCCAACACCAACTCCCACCCCCACCCCTGCCCCAACACTATGTCCCACTAGCACTTCCTCTTATCCCTTTTGTCCTAAGGCAGGGAAGCATGGGCTGTGAGGCTATTTTTTTTATTTTTTTTTATTTTATTGGTTTATCACAAACCTTTAAAATGTTTACAACAAAACACAACCCATCAAAAGAAAAACAAAACGACAAAAGATTTTTGTCGTTTCCACCCTCCTATAGAAACACCCCTCCCATCTGCTTTATCTTACAGTCTAGTCACTCTTCCTCATTGTTCATCAACCAACGGTAAATTCAGGCGATTTTCGATTATCATCAGAAAACGTGACAATGGCAGTAACAATTTCATGTCCGAGCCTTGGAACATATTGGCCCACCATTCATGAGCACAAACGGAGGGGTGATTCAGACTCCAAGATCCTAGGTGGATTGTCCTTTCAGATCGAAGTATTGTGCAAAATAGCACTAAATGCTTAAGGGTTTCCTTATCTTTAGCACATAGTCTGCACATTGGATTTATGATTTTGTTACATTTCCATAAGCCCAGGCGTTCTTTGGTTTTAAATATGTTTAGACGCAACGTCATAAACACTCTCCGTGCCTGAGGATCTGGAAACAATTCAATGTAATGTTGTGGACAATTAAATGCCCGGACTTTGAGCGGTGCCTCACTCATCATTTTTGCAGCAGCTCTTTGAGTACAAGTTCGGTCCCAATCCGCACGCCAGATATTTAATTTGGCGGCATTCGGGTTGTTATGAAGCATGTCTAAGCTGATTCCATATTCTTTCAGTATCCATTCGCATCTCTTAACCCACAATGACGCCATACTGTTATTCATTGGTATTGAACAGTGAAAGATGTCAAATTGTGGTATTTGCTTGTGGTAGCGACTTTTATGAAACAGGCTCACTAGAGTCCAGCATACCCTAGCATGGAGCGATATGAGCGATAATTCATATCTTACACATGCTGTAGAAATTCCCCTTGGAAGAGCCAGTGCCTTGGACCAGAAATAATTCTCCAGTGATGACCATGTTTCATAAGTACAACCCAAAGCATTTTCAGCACCATATAGCAGGACTGGGTCTACTTTTTGCTGATAAAAAGCTAATAGTAGTTTTATAGAAAATGTCCCAAATTTCTTTTGCATGATGACAGCTTGACTTGCCTTTGCTTGCATTTCCTTTTGGTTTCAGCAATCCAAGGGCCATCGTTGACAGATGAATTTATTAGCATGCCAAGATATTTTTTTACGCTCTGGGCTGTCTGAATTAACTCTTGACCTAGGAACCATCTCAGTTGTTTAGTTTTTTTCCCTCCTTGGCTATTCAGGTTCTTAAACACTAAGATTTCACACTTCTTTGTGTTTATCACCAATTGGTTTACTGCAACGTATTGGCCAACCGCATTCAGTTTTCTTTGGAGGCCGACAGGGGTTGTGTCCATCAGGACCAAATCGTCAGCATTCAAGAGCCAGCTTAGATGTGTCTTGGCTACTTTTGGTGGAAAAGAGCTTACTGCATCGATTGATACACCTATATCTGATATAAATAAGCTGAATACTGCAGCAGCTAAGGGGCAACCCTCTTTTACTCCTTTATAGATTTTGATTGGTGCAGTTAAAGTTCCAGAGCTATCCAGACGGATTTTTATTGAAGTGTCAGAGTGGAGATCCCGAATTGCTGCTACTAGATCAACTGGGCATCCCCACCTTTCTAGTTTTGACCACAAAAGTGACCTGTCGATAGTATCGAATGCATATGAAAAGTCAATGAAGGCCACACAGACCTTCGTGTTGGACTTTATCGCCTCCATTTTAATCAGGTTCAGCAGTAGCAGGTTTAGCGAGCAGCCTAGTTTTTTTACAAATCCAGATTGCCTTTTGTCAACATGATTAGACTTAACTGCCCATGCCACCAGTTTTTGTTGCAACATTGTGGCGTGGATTTTCCCCAGTACGTCCAACAGTGCAACTGGGCGATCATTTTTTGGGCATGTTCTGTCTCCTTTCTTGAAAATTGGGACGATGACAGCAGACTTCCAAGATTTTGGGGTCCTACGGCACTTAATTATTCTATTGAATAAAGCTACACATCGGGATGCCAATAACTCTGGATGTTGTTTAATAGTAAAGTTGGTAAGGCCGTCCGGGCCTGGCGCTCGTGAGTTTTTTGCGTTCTTAATTATGGACACAATATCTTCTCTCAAAAAGGTAAAGGCCCACGGTTTCAAAGATGATTCCGATGGAACATTTGCTTGGTCCTTAGCTTTATAGAGAGCTTCAAAATGGGCTATCCAAACAGATTCCGAGACCATGCAAGACTGCAGTGCAGTTTGAGGAGCTTGTGAGTTATTAATAAGATTCCAAAAGTCCCTCGTATTTTTGTTCTTCAATGTAGCTAACATCTGCTCCGCATCGTTTTGTACTAATGCATATTTATGCATCTTCAACCAGTTCTTATATTTGTGTTTCACAGCCTTTTTTTCCAAATTACGAGTGGCAACATCTAGGGACTGAGCTCTCCTAAGTGCCGTACGCATCCTTCTTTTTTGTTTAAGGATCTCGAGATCGAAGTGATGAGCCCAGACCATGTTTAAGTTTTTTAGGCCGACCTTTTTTGTTTTAAATTGTGTCAATAATTGATCATATTCCAGATCAGCACTCGATTGACAGTACTGGTTCATCACAGAGTTAACTTCAGTCTCCTCCAGTCTTAAATGAACTCTGTTTGATTCCAGCTTGAGTTTGTGTGTCCATGATGGCTTTTTAGTTGTTTCAGTTATTGCAAATTTCATAAGTAGAATATCATGATCACTATTTGTTGTTTTACAGATAATCAGCAAATTTATCCTATGGTGCAAAGCTTCAGACACAAACATGTAGTCTATGATTGATGATGAATCCACGCGATGCCACATTGGTGCAGGTGGTATATCACCACGGGTGCTTCCATTCAACATCTGGAAATTTCGTAGGCTCATTTAATTTATTTATTTATTAAATTTATATAGCGCGCAGGCAGCCCAGGGGCATTGTGGCACTGTTACTTGCAGGAAGACTTAGTTACAATGTGAGCAGGTTGTGCCTTGGGTTACAGTAAGGCAGTGACCTGTGATCAGATATATCACATAATACATCATACAATACAATTATGAGGGCTAGGCCATGTAATTGTTAGATGAACAGGGTCGTTTTCAGGGTTTTCCGAAAGGTTCATTTAACCATGCTTGTGCCAGTGTGCCCAGTTCTGGTTTTGCCTGCTTAAAGAGATTGATGTTTAAATCTCTGCAAAGAATTATCTTCGCCCACCCTAGGGCTTCCACCCGAAGATCTATTAACGCTGATATCTGGTCAATAAAATCCGTCTTTCCTGCTCGTAGTTGGTTCCAATACAGATTCAGTATTATGATCCTGTCTTGTGTGTGCTCATGGGCGCCGGCCCTTTCAATGAAAGTCTCTTGAATATAGGGCGAATGGTTGACAGAGTTTATAATGCGCCACCCAGATGCTCTTCTCACCATCGTCAGCAGCCCTGCCATTGGTCGCCCTTGTTTTGATTTTATTGCCGGATTTATTACGACCTCAAACTCCGAAGTTACCGGCAGCTCACTTAGCCATGTCTCTTGTAAACACACGATATGGAGGTTGTCTAGCACAATTGTATTAAACAGATGTGTAAATCCACGTGTGTTCCAGGAGGCCAGGCAGCACTCCTCGAGGGTTGCGGACTCCTGGCATTATTGGTTATTTTTTGTGTTCAAAGCCCCTGCCAACCATTGCCATTCGTAGTTTGCCAGGGGGGAGGTTGTAATTTGAAATCCCTCCTTGGTGTTATCGTCAGGCGGACCTTTTCTTTTAATTGTAATTCTTATTTGCGCATTTTGTCCATCAACTGCCACTCCTCCATCGCCCGTTGGTATTTGAGTTAGCCTCAATGCAGACGGTGATAACATGTGTTTGCAATCCACCCCTTGTGACAAACTCGAGTGCCCTTGTGATTCCTTCAGCACGGTATCTCTTCTTGGTACCGGTGCCGTGGACTGTTTCATGGACACTTCGCTTGGCACATCCAGAGTTCCATTGGAGGCAGGTTGAGACGCCTCAGGCTCAATAAATTTGTAAACATCGAAGCCCAGTGAAAACAACGCGACATTAGCCTCCAATATTGAGGTATCAATTAAGGCCGAGGTTAGGTGGAGCACCACCTTGTCATTCATTCCTTCTTCTGGAAACTCCACGATTTTTAAGTCATCTGAGGTTATTGCACATAAACTTGGCACGAGATGAAGCAACTTAATTACGTTTCCTCGATTCAAGGTCAAATTATCGATAGACTCCAAGCTCTCAATTTTCAACCTGTAAATAGTGCTCTTATTTGGAACTGGCTTTGGCAGACTTTCCTTAGATTTTTGCGGACGTCTGTCAGCCACAAGCCCCTGCACCTTCCTTCGATTGATGACCGTAGACTCGGTATCAGAGACTGTTGTCATCTGCCCGTGAAGACGCTTTTCATTGGCTGGTTTATCGCTTCCATCTGAATTTAACAATGACCTCCCCAGTCTAGCAGCTTGAAGATTAGCTAGAAATTGTTTTCTTTTCTCGTCCATTGTCAAGACTGCCGGACTGAGTAAGAGAGGAGACAGTGATTTATTGACGTCTGGTACTTCAATAATGTGACATGACCTTTCATGTAACCCGCATTTTAAGGCGGGAATTCTGCAAACTTCCTTAGTTTTTCCTGATAAGCTTGACACAGGTTTGTCAAAGACTATTTTAGCTGCTGACTGGGCCGGTTTATCCTTGCATTGAATGGGCATCACACTTGATTGCTCTCTCATGTTGTTCGTCAAGTCTTTGCCTATCGATACTGAAGCCTCCAGGTCCACGTATTCTGGATCATCATAAGTTGACAGGTCTACTAGCTCTGCCGCAATATCCACTGTTGGTATGGTAATCTTCATATGTACATGCTCTACGGGTATTAAGTTTTCAATTGTATCTTGAGTTTGAATTTGTTTTTTAGAAGGAATAACGCCCGTAGTTGGTTTGACCAAGTCATTTGACACTATCTGGACCATTTTAATGTTCCGCAAGAACTTCCAGGCTCCATTTAGAGTATTATTTTTCATTGCCTTTTGGTTTTTCGATTTCTTACTGTTTGTCTTAACTGCATGTTGAGGTTTTAATGACAATTTCACCGGCTTGCCTAGGTTCTGGGGCCCTCCAGTGAAGATTGAATATACCTTAGGCAGCCCCACTGTCGAAGGAATTGACCCATCTTTTGATGTTGGTTCCAATTGTAAACTGGCTCCTGAGGTTGATGCCATTTGAGTGTCTTGAGTGTCTTGAGTTGACATGTCTGCAACGTTTGGGCTAAAGGAAATTACTGACGAGCAAGGACCGGTCTTTCGCGATGACACTGAAACCTTGTTTGATACATCTGTTAGGACCGCACCGCCCTTCTCGACCTCTACAGATGCCGCCCACCAAAGGGAGCTGCATCGGAATTGTTAACTGAGGACCTTGTCGTTCCAACAGAGTCAGTGCACCAGCTTGTAATTGATGATGTTGTGATGGGCTGTTTTGCTCCTGTTCAGCTTGAGTTCCGGGCTTAGCACTTTTTAGCCCTCCATTAGTTTTGGTACATTCAGAGGCCCTTGTCCGTAGTAATTGACTTGTGTCATATTTGAATAGTGCGAGTGCCTCTCGGGCAACTTCAGCGAACAGCCTTTTGTAGGTTGTATCGCTTTTTCTGCCCTCACTTAATAGATTAAAGGCTGCATCCAGTCTTTTGATTCCCTCGTGTTGTTCAACATACGAGCGATCACAATTTTTTTCTAGTTGAATCAACGTGGAGTTCATCATAACTACAACAGTCGTTAAATCTTTAGTTGCCTCATGTATATTCTCATAAAGTTTCATAAAAGGTGCCAAAGAAATCGCCGAAGATGCCATTAGGAGAGTTTGCAATATCGTCGAGGACAGCCTGGTGAGTAATTCCTTTCCTGTGGTTTGTGCATGTTGCTTCGACATCCTACTGGGGTGATGCTCTTTGTCACTCCGGATTTTAGGGAAAGGACGTTCCGTCAGGGATGAGTCCATAGAGTCATTGTTTAAAGAGGGCTCATTGCAATACGTCTCCTCAGCAACCTCATTTGCATTCCTATTTGGAGCAGAATGTCTTTTTTGGGAGGTCAAGTGAATGCCAGATAACTCATGCCACGACTCTCCATTGGGCAGGTGTGTGTGTGGTTTCAACCGTTTGTAGCACACTTTTGCCCATATGTCACCTGTGGCCCCCATTAACTGTGTATAGGGCTGTTTTTGCCTTTTGCTCATTAGGTTGCTTGTTTAAACATGCCTTATTCAGGAGCCCATAGTTCTGTAAGACGTTGTTCACAACCCCCAGTGAGTCTCTTCTATCCTCAATTTTTTCACCCAAATGCGGCTCCATCAGGCTGCCAAGAATCAGACTTGGATCTCGAAAATGTACCTCTGGGGTTAAATTGAGTTGCTGAACAACGGTATCATTACCATTAAGTTCATTAATATACACATTGGCCAGAATTTTCTTGCTGCTTACAGGAGAGCCTGCAGTAAACGGAGCAACTAACTCCTTTATAGTGCGCATAGGGTCTTCGTAGCCCAACCTAGGGAGTGAAAGGTCATTCATTTGGAAGGCTGCCTTGATTAACTCTTCAGGACTGGCGTGGTGCAAAGGCACGGTTTCCAAGCCTTCCACGCATACTCCACGAGGGGGAGCATCCTCTGCTCCACAACTGCCAGTCCCCACCTCACGCACAACGGCACTCAAGCCGTACTGCAGCGAAGTCTCCACCCCGACATCCCCCGCCCCCTCAGAGACGGCGACCACAGCGTCCGCAAAACCATGGTGCGAGTGAGTGTTCAATATGGATATAGTGTCGGAGGGAATGTTGTCATTATTTTCGGGAGCCTCGTTCTCCGTACAAATTACAGTATGGAAATTTCACGTTACCGAGGAGTCGATGTACTCGGTACTTACACTGTTAACACAGTCAGCGCCACTGACTGGTACAGTGCAGTTCTCCCCAGCGTCGCCGGATGTCAGGCCGGCTCTCTCTCGTATGTGTACAGGTTCATTCGAGGCAGTAAGAGCTTCGAACACAGCATCACAATGTATATGTTGAACATGTTCAAAATCAGGCTCCGTGATACAGTCAGCCAGGTATGAAGTGCAAGAATAGTAGTGACTTACTTTGGAGAATGTTTGAGGACGCTGTGGAGCTATGGTTTCAGCTGGTCCACCAGCGCAGTCACGGCGCTTCTGTGCTCTTGTTCTTAATGCTGGAGACGGCACAGCCGCCATTGCTCGCCCATTCGCCAAACAGCTCCAAATCCACAGCACTTTACACCCCAGGGCTTCACGCCTCAAGGGTCACAGAGGCGGCCTTAAATAGTCAGCTGACCAGCTAGCAGTTGGTTTGTTAAAGGCACACGCACCTCTTTCCTGTTCTGTGTTCTGTGAGCTTGAATGGGTTCAAACTCTTCTTTTCTCCTTCCACTCGCCACAGCCAAACAGCTCCAAATCCACAGCCCTTTACACCTCAGGGCTGTGAGGCTCTGCGAACACCTAGGTGGTGTGCCTGCCATCGACACCACAGTATGGTTGGCGGACAAGGGACTCTCCTGTACATTGCCCCAGAGGTGTTCCATCATGAGGTTGATGCCCATGGCCTCGGTCTCATTGGAAGCCGATAGCTGCTTGGCCAACTCCCTCACACTCTGGCTCGCAAGGATGTGGCTGGCATTACTATTTACTGTGCTCCAGCACAGTTGTTCCATGGCTTGGTACATCTGTCTCGCTGACCCCTGAATGACATCCTGCATTGCCTGGGAATTCTCTATTTGTTCTTGCATGATTGCTCGCATCTGAACCTGCCCCTGCTTGATGCGGTTGAGTCGCTGCCAAATGACCTACATTGTGGGGGCCAGAACTGGCTGCAGGGATTGTGCATGAGCATGGACAACATCCCGTGATGGAGGTTGGGTTGGCTAGGACTGATCTTCAGAGGACGTGTTCTATTGGAACCCCAGTGAATGGTGGGATGACTATGGAAAAGGAGGAGGCAAGAGCCTGTGCAGGGGTGAGGACTCAGGGGAGAAATGCCAGACAGGAGAATATGCATGGCTTGCTGGTGTGATAGGTGACTCTGTATGCCATCTGCTGTGGCAGCCATGGGATGTTGGCCTTGCAGGCTGTCACCCGCACTCAGGCCCTTGTGTGTGTCTGTAGACTCCCAAGCTGTGGTGGCTTACCCTGTTGCCGGTAGAGCTGCTTGCACATTTGTGGCATGTTGAGGCCTTGTGCCTTTGTCCTTTGTAACAGTGAATGTGGCAGTAGGTGGCCCAGGCCCATGAAGCCTTTTTTAGGTGGCACACTGCTGCTCCATGGCCTAACCAGTCCAGTTGGCTTGGGGACACCTGCTTGTACTGGTGTAGTGGACGGTCCTGGCTCCTCTGATGTATCCTGAGTGTCTTGAGTGCCTGTTTGGAGACATTGATATGTGCATAAGTACATTGGTATTGTAGTGCATGACAAGTCAGCATTTACTGTCACTTGTACTTTGCCCTCACAGGGTATTGCTCTTGCAGGGGGTGATAACTCGTGTGACTGGCAGTGTTGGAGTAGCACATTTTGAGTCAGGGCATCCATGTGGTTGGTGTGGGGTGACTTGCTTATTCCCTTCATCCAGACCAGGGCCTGATTGTCCCACTGGGTAACCTGTGCACATGAACGTCAGGAATGTTGGTGCATAGGTCACTCTTGTGTTCTGTGAGAGTCATGCTGACTTGATTTCAGTCATCATCATGTTGAAGTGTGGTACATTTCAGTTGCTGGGCTTGTGAGAAGATACACATGTCCACTGGTGTCCACTGCTGGACATGGACTCAGTCATTGCTGTGTTGACTGTGCATTGGTGGCAAGTGTCTGGCCAAGGCGTTGTTGTTTAGTGCATCGTGGATTTGCATGATGTGCATTGTTTCTTCAACCTTGCCGTGCCATGGTGATGCTTGGCTGCCTCATCCCCTCCCCATCCTACCTCGTTGCCATGTTTGGGGTGTCATGGCTTTAGTTACTCATGTAGTTGTGGCCTACTGTCTCAGGTGGATGTTTCATGGATTGTAGCGGTTGCTGTTGCATGCATGCATGACTGTCACTGCATTTGTGTATGCCTCCATGGTTGTATGTATATGGGACCCTCAATCACTCAGGTGCTCACCAGATTCACCCTGGCTGCTAGCTCCAATATCTGCCCTGCCCACATTCTAAATGCCAGAAATGTGTAGTATTCCACTGACCATCTCCTCCCAGGGTGTGAGTTGGAGGGGTTCCACACACCCGCCACCGGTTGCTGCCGTCTCCTTCGGTGGATAGATATGAGACTCCTCATCCTGGCCTTCAGGTCATCCCAACTTTTCTTCACCTCATCAGTTTCACGTTGCACATGGCCCACGGCTACCACCTTGTCCCTGATGTCATCCCATAATATATTTGTATGCTGCTGGCTTGTTTTTTTGTGGTGTGCCCTGTTTAACCCTCCGAGTGGGCCACCGCCTTCGCAGCAAGTACTGTGAGCTTGTGATCCGAGAATTTGGGCTTCCTGAGCCTCATATCAGGGAACCTGCTTTTTACCTTTCCTCCTGACATGATTTTGATTTTCTGGGAGTCTGGATGGCACTCCTGTGAAGAAATATGCGATGGATTGTGTTTTCCAAATGGCCTCCCTTTTATAGGGGTGCCGTTTTTCTGTTGGCGGAATTTCGGTCGGCAGACTTTCTGCCTTCCTTCCTTCCACTAATTAATGGAGGTAATTCCAGCACATCCTCGGTTTTTGGCAAATCACTGTTACCACAATTGTTGTGTGTGCATGCCCACCATGTTGGAATATGGCAGTGATTCCACTGCATGACACAGCTGTAATGGTAATTCTGCAGCATAATTACTGCCAGTGACTGACTAGGCTTGTAAAGAGGTATTCACCCCATCCATTTCTGTTCCCTCTTTCCTCTCACCCCACTCAGTCCCCTGTGGTCCTCCACACCTCTATGTATCTCTGTAGAGTAAAGGACGACATTCATATAGATCATACTGGGACGAGGAAGAGAGAGCCTTGCCATGGAGGAGTGAATGCAATCACTGATACAAGAAAGAACAGGAAAGGAGGCAAAGGCCCACAATGGAGTCAATATACGTGGTACACCCTGTTAGAGCCAGCCCTGGTGATAAAAAGCAAGAAAGGACTGTGTACCTTGTCAAGCCAGCCCTAGAGGAGAGTGGAACCAGATGCTGGTTCCGTGGCAGGAGACCCGAGGGGGAAGAGAACGAGAGGTTGTAGAGGAGGGACAAGTCTCTCCAGTGGCTTCATGAAGCAGGAACCTGTCCGGTGATGGGGAAAGAGGAAACCCGACTGGCGAAGCCAAAGCAAGGAGAAGGCGTCCAGTAAAGGATGCGAGAGAGAGCCTATTTTATTATTATTATTTTTTTTTAGGTGCTTATAGCACGCCGAAAGCCTACAGACATCAGGGCACGTGAAACACAAAACAGAGACAGCCTATAGACAAACATACATAATTTCTGGAGGCACGGATTCAGACCATACGCTAGGATAACAGTGACTTATTTAAACAAGTGGGGTTTACGATGACTCCTAAAAGTCTGGTAGTTGTTTTCCAACCAAAGGGTCAGGGGCACCTTGTTCCAACATTGCACAACCAACCCTGATCTTCTGATCTTAGAAACCTTGACAGAGTGTATCTAGAGAATTGTTTCTTCAAATACATATGGGCCGCGCCATAGAGACATCTATGGACAATTGTCATGGATTTGAATGTGATTCTTTCCTCTATTCTAAGCCAGTGTAATTATTTCCTTCCTTCTGTTATGGGCTCTCTGTTCTTTATCCTTTTGATGGTACGAACAGCATTATTTTCCTTAACTTGGCATTTCTCAATTTCTTTCTTAGGGGCCCCTAGCAGCAATGCATTGCCGTAATCTAATCGCGGAAAAATAATGGCCTTAGCAATCTTTGCTGTGTTTTCCTCATTTAAGAAAGGATGAATGGCTCTCAGAAGGCGCAGGTAATAAGCATTATTCTTATGAAGGTATTTCACCTGCACCTCAGACCCCACTGATGCCTCCCCCATCATCCCCAGCTTTTTGACCTGAGTCATTACTGGGATGATTGCCTCTTTAATAACAAAGGCTTTGTATTCTGCACCTAATTTAGCTCTGGCCCGATGTGTTCCAAAGATCAGTAATTCCGTCTTGGTATTACTTAGTACCTGCAGAGCCACCAAAGACAGGACGCCGAATGCGGAAGTAGTACAGAAGCCCAACTCTACTCCCAGGACAGACCGGAGACCGCAAAAACATTTCCCAAAGGTAGGGAAAGTGTCAGGCCAGCTGGTGGGACATGGAGGGTGACAAATAGATTAATGAGACACAAACCAATATCCACAGAGCCAGAAAAGGATAGTGAAAGAACTGTAAAACCTGGAATTATCCTATGTGTAACATTACCTGGCAGAAGAGTATACCAGGTCTGTTCAATTGGACAATGAGAGGGTCTTGAACCCATACGAAGTCGGGAGGGGTCAAGGAGGTCTGAGGAAAGGTCACAAGGAAGTCTCACTCAAGTCTCACACACGTCTGAGGAAGCACAGAGTCGTGGGTCTAGGCCCAGAGCAAGTTGCCAAGATCCCGAGATGATATGAAGGGGTCAAAGAGCCACACAAAAGAGAAACAAGCTACAGAACAGGTTGGAGAGATTCTAAGACAGCCCAAAGGACCCTTTGCCAAAAGAAGAAATATTTTCTGGAATTCTAAGATCTGCAGTCAAGTCTGGCAGGATAGTGCACCAGGCATGATACTATGTTTATAAAAGAATAGTTGAAGAATCCCCCCATGGTACTTCGTAGTTTGTGTTTTTTGTATACATTTGGAAGGGCAATTAAGACCAAGAACCTTTTAAGTCAAAGAACCACTCAGTGTGTTTTTTCATCAATAACTGAACCTTTTAAAATCTGTATTCAGAACGAGAGAAGCCTCATTCTGGATTAAGAAGATGCACAGTTTTTCCTTAGTTAGTCTAGAGTGTAAGGGACGGAATTAGGTTTGGACAAAGGATGGTGGACATTTTACTTTACTGGACAGAGTCCTTAGTATTTTTGTTGAGGTAGGGCCGCCCCTCATAGAAATAGGAAAGATAGGATTCCCTTTCTTTTACTTTTATAAATAAAAGTATTTGCCCACGAACATGCTACAACTGTGCCAGACTAGTACTTCTGTCCCTTACAGTAGATAATGTTTTTCAGAGTGCTGTTTGTGCACAATGCAGTGTTCTCATCCAAATTCTGGGGTTGAGGGTTATTGGATATGTATTTGGGTTATATCTATTACTTCATGATATTTTATTTATTATTTAGTATTTGGTGGTATTTTAATACTAATAATTGTTTTTACCAGGGTCACTAACAACGAACAAAATACTGGACTTGATACACTCTTGATTGATGGCTCATGCCTTTCTGTGGTACCTTATGTACAATGCCACACTATGCCCTTTTGGCTGAGTTTCAACACTTGCAATTGAAATACTGCACATTCATTCAATCTCTCTAAATAAACAGCACACAGCAGCTACCTTACTTCGAGATATTTCTTACTGCACACCTGTCTCTTTGTACATATCAAATGAAAGGGACTAAAGGCGCAATAAATGTAAAGAAACTAAAGGTGACATTAGAATCTGTTTTTTACCGTAAAATAAAAATATGCAATTTACACAGAATTACACATATGCTGCCCACATTGTATTTCACAGTGCAATAGCTTTTAGTGCACTGTGATGCTTATCAGTGCCAGGTTTTATCAACTGCCCTTGGCATCGTGGAACTTGGCAAGAGAAATACACTTTAAGAAAACACAGTGAGACTTTGCAAAACATAAACACAGGATTACAGGCATGTTAAAAATAGACAGCAACTAAAATGAAGTGACCTACATAATCTCAACTACCTGATCTCATTCAAAACAGCAGCCCCTCACTTAACCTCATATTTTCCAAGATATGTTGGCTGTATTTCTGATTCAGTTTGGCATGCAGATCTTCCCCAATCTTTCTACCTGCTTCGCACAGGGTCACTCAGATTAGGACCGCTTCAGCATCAGACAGCCTGCCAGCACTGAATTCTGTCTCTAGCCAACCCTCTGTTACTTCTTCTCCCAGTGCCCAAAGATGAATACCAGCTACTGCGGCTCAAAACCCTTTTTATGAAATCCCCTTGTCACTCAAGGGAAATACCTCCCTTTGAGCAGATCATTCCACTGAAATGGCACGTGATTTCATTGCTGGAGAGCAAATGATACACCTCTCCTTGAGCCTCTTGCTCTAATACAATGCTCTGTTTTCAGTAGAACAGATCTTCACATCTTTTAGTTTATCCCCAGCTCAGATTCAGCCTGCACGTTTAATTTCCCATTTCCAGAGCATCATGTATTTTCCCAATCTGCATTCAGTTTATTTCATCATGGACTTATTTGCACTACATGTTATTAAGGGATTCATTTGCATGTTAGCTGGGGTTGGATTAGTATGTTAATTTATGTTAGTATTATATTGACTGCAGCTCAGTCCTTTGAAATATCATCCCTAAAGCAAAGTGCAAATGTCAATCATGTGCTCTGTGCATTGGCATCTATTTAATTCTGCCTAAGACTCACACTTTTGAGTCCAGAAATGAGTTTCACCCCCTCGGCCCCTATTCCAGTTCAAACACATGCTAACTAAAATGTGCATGCTAAAATGATGAACCAAACAATTGAAATGTAGAGTCTCATCATTAACCTTCAGATCCCCTACTCTTTTTTGTTTTTAAATGGTGATCTGTTTTTTTTTGTTATTTAATTTCTTTTTTTTTGGTATCTTTTTATCTTTTGTTCACCTTTATCTTTTTTATGTTTTTTCAATTGGCGATCCATTTAAAAAGAAAATATATGTTTATCTGTTTTTGTCAAACATCGAAGGAAAGCTTTATCATTTTCAGAAAACATACAACAAAACAAACTGACTTATTGATTTCAGACAAATGTAAAAACCAGTAAAAAAAATAGTCTTTGCAAACAGTCTGTAATAAAATGGTTTGTGGTAAAAATAGTAAAAATAGTCTGTAATAGAAATAGGCTTTGTAAATAATAGTTTGTGATAAAACAAATTGCACAGGAAACCATTCTCGGTGGAACTCCTCCATTCCGGGACTCCATGGGACTTCTTTTGGGGTCATCATCTGCACATCTTTTGGAATCATCATCTTCACCCCCATTCTAAGTCCTGGGGGCTTACCAGGGGACTCCAATCCAGTGGTATCCTCCAGGGACCTGGCGCCCCAAGGATCTGGCACTGATGTGGGAAAGCAATTACTTTTCTAGAGGAAAAAGAAAAGACAACTTAAGTATCAAACACATCAAACCTTTTACTTTCCTTTCTCACTAGAGCTGAAACAACATGAATTAAACACAACAATACCACATGGTATTTTAGATAGCCTCAAATACAACACTCCTTTCCGTTATTTATCTATTTATATTTTTGGACACTAACTTGATATATATATTTTCTATTTATTTTTACCACTTTCAACCTGCTTTTGATATCTCTGTAGAATTTACAGCTAACCACTTGGTATGGCAAACAAAAAACATTTGTTTCCCTTTTACTCCCTGTTAGTTCTAGGATTATCACTTCATGTTTCGGGTAAAAGGGACTAATTTGATTAACATGGACAAACTGTTCCAATGTTAATTCTCCCTCCTTTTTAGCTAATCTGTAGACCAAAGTTTAAAAATAATCTACAATTTTATATGGCACTTGCCATCTCGCAAGAAATTTTGACTTTTTATGTTTCCCCTTCCTGATATTAAATTTGTAAATCTGGTTTCCTATTTCATATTCTCTCACAGATGCCTTTCTATCATAATATGTCTTTGCACCATCAGCAGCGGTTTCCAAATTTCACTGCGCAAATTCAAACGCATATTGCAAATGCGTTCTCAATTCTTCCACGCATTCATTGTGGAGACATTTTCAATCACCTGTTAATTTTTTCTGTAAAGTAAGTGTTGTGGCAGAACTATTTTCCTTCCTGTCAATATTTCATCGGGGCTGAGATTTGTTGATTTGGAGGGCATCGACCTGATAGCCATCAGTACCAATGAAAGTCGCAAATCCCAACTAGATCCTGCTTCAGCTACAAACCTTTTCAACATATCAACTATCGATCTGTTACACCGTTCCACTCCCCATGAACAGGGGGCCAGTAAGAAATGTGTAGCTTTCTCTTCATACCCAAGATTTGCCATATTTTTGTCATCAATGCACTAGTAAAATGACTTCCACGGTCTGACTCTATTCTTTGAGGTAAACCAAATCTTGAAAAATATGATTCACAAGTAAAGTTTCTGCCATTTGCGCATTGCAGTCTGGAGCTGGAATGCACTCGACCCCTTTGGACATTATACAAGTTACTGTCAGCATGTACCTGTTTCTCTTTGCTGATCTTCTTACGGGCCCGACATAGTCCACTTGTAAATCAGACCATGGGAGTGCCAAGCCCCTTTTCTTCAATGGTGCTCCATAAGCCGGTGACGTGAGTTGAAACTGTGCACACACTAAACACCCTCTGGTGTAGAGCACATCTTGGGACATGTGTGGCCAATAGGCATTTTAACCCAGCAAGTCCCATGGGCCGATTAGATTGGCACAGGTCTGCAAATGAAGTACTCTGGCCAATGCTATCTGCCCTCAGCTTCACCCCCAGTAGGAGGAGTTTAGCACACCATGTGTGGAACACACTGTATTAGTTTCCTTCAAAATCAACTCTATACCCCTCCCTCTAACTCCACCCACTATCGTCACTTCTGGACCGTACCATTTATTTACGAAAACAAGCAACAAAAAAATCTATGTTTATTTGGATACTGTTTGTGATCGTTTATACTAGAGAGCGTTATTTTGTTGAAATCACAATAAGCTGTGGGGTTCCTAATGTGTGTGGGGCCGCTGGCCTATTGTTAGATTCGTCCCTCGCCCCCACCTCATTCCCTCAATTGATAGGGCTCACATGGTGTAACATTCTGGGCTGCGTAGGCTCTGCATGTGTTCAATGACTTCAAAAGTTCATGCTCATCTCATCATGCTTATGTCTGCTGGGGGTTTGCTTTCAATTTCGAAAGCAACGTTTTGAAGCACCATTTATGCTAGTGCGGGCCGATGCATTGGTTTGCTAGCCTGTTGCGTCTCTCCAAGAGGTAAGGTTGTGTCTGGGAGTCAGAGTCGTCCAAGAGGTAAGGTCATCCAAGAGGTAAGGCTGTGGCTGTGAGTGGTCCAAAACCATAGTTTTTTTGCTAATGCTGTTTGCCTGTGTCTTGCATAAAAGACACTGGGAAATATAATTTTGTGTAGTGAACAGGTCAACCATGGAGATATGGCGAAGGTAATTCTTGCCTGGCCCTTGCCGCCCCTCCTCCCCATTCTCTAAATGCACGCCTTTCTGCTTGATATGGCTAATCTTGCAGTCCTCTGAATGCATTTTCTTTATGAATGTTGTTTTACTGTCTGTGTTTCTCAGTTTTATGCAAAGCCATATTCCAGCAATGAAAGTCTGCAAATCGGGGCTCGGGAATAGAGTGTTGGGCAGAAACGGCCCCAGCTTGTTTGGCAGGTTTCAGCATCTAACATATCATGCCCCACACCCCATTACTATCTTACAAAAGCAGCACGAGAGCTGAACTCTCCAGCCTGAGGAATGTGCCACCCAAGCTAGTGGGAGCCAGAAGCTGAAATCTCTGTGTGTGAAGGCAAGGGTTTTGAGGCAATCGTCCTAATGAAGCATTGTGTGTAGGGCCTGTGCGCTTCTCCTTGTGCAGTTATTTTTGTGTGCAAGGTGACGTGGCAGCCAGATGCGGAGGCTTCCTTGGGAATTCACTTGGACTCATGCCTCAGTTTGTAGATCTTGTGTCAGGATTTATTTTTCCTGGATTGTCCCGTATGATCTGTGCACGGTTTCACATTGCAGCATTGACGTTGGTTCTGGAGTTTTCCTGTGCATGGTCCTCTATTATGTACAACTCAACAACCCCCACCCTCCCAATGAGATTTAGAAGCCCTAGATCCCCTCTGCTTACTGCGCTGCAGGGCTACACTGCTAGGGTAACTGGCATTGAAGGGGAGTATGTTCCGACAGTTGAGACTGCTTCGCTTCTCTGGTGAAAGAAGCAGTCATTAGAGTACAGGAGATGTACAGTTCGGCATCTGGTTCCTGTTGCTTCACACGCAGTGGCCAGATGTCTGTTTTCAAATATGCTATTAGATTACTGGATGCCAGATGAGCAGGAGAGGGCAGTGTGGAATGTGAGTCTGGCGGATTTTGGCATGGGAAGTTAGGGATGGCATGCCATCCTCAGTAGTCGGTGGTTACTCTTTCACTTTTGAGGTGCGATGGCTGTGCTGTTGGTTGTGCCACTGGGAGCTTAACACTAAATGGTGACTGAACATATCTAAACGCTCCTTTGTCAGCAAGTAGCTGATGTGGAGGAACCAGTGTTGGAAGGCAATGAGGTGATAACACTTCTGTATATCCTGCAGTAAAAGATAACACAGCGTGTAGTGTGTGTGCAGAAAAGCACACATTTCAAGCCCCTTAAAGAAAATAGTGAAAAAAAGAAACATATTGCTATGTTACTAGACTGTTGACTGGAAACATGGGGGCAGTTGCTGGGGGCCCCTCTGAGATTCAAGGTCTCTTCCATTTGAAAAGTTTGAAACGCCCTGACAATGTCCCTGGGAATATGCCAATAGGGATTAGCTGTACACATCCATTCCTGTGTTCTGTGCATGAGAGAAAAGCTCTGTACATTGTGGCTGGGATACATATTTACCCAAGCATGTGGCAGGGCACGGTGTATTAGAATTTCCTTTTTGGCAACGTGGCTACTGGCAATGTGCCTGGCAATGCTGTGTTAAGTGCGTATCTATGGGTGGGTGGTACATGAGGGACCCAGCAGGCAGGGTGTTATATTATGAATCGTGTTGTTTCCGCCCTGTGTGAGGATGTATTTGATTGTAAATACGGAAGTCCATTAATGGTTTCTCTGTAATTGCTGCACCGTACAAAGCTAATGGATGTACAGAAGCTTGACGTGCATGATTTAGTGGGTGTAATTATTTTTCATAAAATATTTCACAATGGCCAGGAAACTGCAAAAGAAACACCTAACCAGTTCTAAAAGCATTTACTCGCTCTTAAAAAACTAAAAATAAACGTGATAACTTGAAAATAATAATACTACTAGAAAAGCACATTATTACAAACTGAACTCTGCCTTTCTGCACATTCCATCACCGGTGTTAGTCAACCTCTTAGAGTGACTCTCAGTGTGGAGGAGCCACACACAATACTTTACATGTATTTATCAATGTGTCGTATGTAGTCTTCATTGAAGTTACCCACATCCTGCTGCACGACAGTCACATATCTGCATTATCTAAAAGGTGATTGGGCTGCATGTGGTTATTTGTTCTGAAGGGGAACTTCCACAAATGCCAGTCACACTACTTAGTGCACTGGGAACTTGCTGCAACCTTTTTTTAACATAACATTATGATGCCTGAAATTAAAAAAAGTTGAAAGGTCCTAGCAACAACCCTGGGGGTCACATGGGCAGGGGAAAAGGCACAATAGCAGGCAGGTAGCTATTAGTGTGGCGCTGGCAAGCAGAGAGGCAGGCCGGAAGGCAAGTAAGAAGGCACAGACAGTAAGCCAAGGAATAAGTCGGTCCTGAGATAAGCCAGGCAGACTGAGAGGGAGACCACAGGTAGGGAACTGGATGCTAGTCATGCAGGAAGAGAGGCAGACAGACAGGTGGAGACAGGCATGGCAACCAAGGCTTTGTGGCATCCCCTCTATCCGGGCTGCTCCTCTGAGCCCAGGCTACTCGTTCCTGCTGGGAGGGTGGGTTGATGAGGTGTGGAGGATGGGTTAGTAGGCCATTCACGGCCATCTTTGGGGTGATATTTCCGGTTAATGTGAATTCTATTGATGCGGTATCAGAAAGGGCCGAGCTGTGCTGGGTTGCTGGGGGGTGGGAGGGGTTGTGGGATGCATGAGTTCAGTTCAGAGGCACTTGAGAGAGCGAGGGTTAGATACTTTTGCAATGGTGGGTGATACTAAATTAAGTGGGGGATCAGAGGACCGTTCGGGAATACGCATTCTTAATTTGATCTCTACTCAGCATGCTTATGGTTGTGACTGTGATGAAGTGGAAGGGACCAGAGTTATTGTTTTTGTTGGGTTGTGAGAGAGGGGGACTGGGCCTAAGTACCGAAATCCCTTAAGATGATTCTGGCTTTACAGCCTGTATCAGGGTGAGTCGTCTTATTGCATTCACATCCTCTGTCATTAATTGATTGGTCTCAAAGTTTTGGGTGGTTAGACTGCAGATATCTTATGGGATAGGAGTTATTTTGATGTCTCAGGTATGCACATGTCTTAGGTCAATGTTAATGTGTCTATAAATCTAGCTTGGAATAACTATAGTGTAGAACAATTGTCCCAGCCCCAGAAAGCACTAGTTAAAGCACTTCCTTCACAATGCAGGGTTTCAAATTGGGTGGGAGCTGTTTATTTCCTGCCCTTGGCCTAGAAGAGCATGGTTAGCTTGATAATAACTACCAGGAGCAAATGTTGTCTCCCCAGGCCAACTGATGCTGAACAACCTGAACCTATTTGATTTCTAGCTGACTCTCGGCCGCCATACACAGATCAGATTGGTTACTGTTGTTTTAGGGAGCAAGCCTATCCCTGTAGGCGTCTTCATCTCATCCAGAAATATGTAGGTGCAGTAACTACTTTTAAAAGATATTAGCTGTTACAAGTTTAATCAGGTACTGGAAGTCATTTAATTACTATGCTAGGTGGCCTGTAGCATTGTGGAGTGTAAGGGGATGGATATTTGGAATTCATTGGTTGGTTGGGGAGAGGAGAGGGTTTGGGAATAGCGAGAGTTCCTTCCAGTGTGCCTTTGTAATATTTGAACTGTTAGCATGGGACTTTGTATAGCAACAGTACTGTAGGAGCATTGCTCTTGGTGTGGGTGCAGTGCCAATACAGTAGAAGCAGTGAGTGGGTGCATTGTAAGAGTAATGCTATCAGTGATATAGGAACAGGTATAGAAGTGGAGCAATGGGGGCATTGTCAAAAGCGGGTACATCATCTGTGCAGTGTGAGTAGTATCCTGTGCCAATTGGTGGTTGCAGGTCAATTTCCAGTGCGCTCGGAATGGTGCTGTGTCAGTGCAATTGGAATATGGAGTACAAAATAGGTAATTCGAGATTTGAAGGGAAGTCAGTTGCTTGTGGAGAAGTGAGGGTTTGGGAATAGTGAGTGCTCCTGCTGTTGTGTCTGTGTAATAGGTTGAACTGTTAGCCTGTACAGACATGGACATCAGACAACTGAAATCAGGTGTAGTGGGAGGTGGGAGAGAGTGTGCCTCTTTTGTATGCCTGACTTTTCTTTGCTCTGTTTTTGGAATTATTTCACTGAGAACGGTGGCTGTCAATATCTATACACACTGCCAGATGAACGTTCAGGCAAACGCTGCAGATCATTGAAATCAAGTCCTAGGTAATTTGGTGATTAGATGGTATACCATCATGTGGTGAATTTCGAAGCAGCATCGTATACTTAATGGGAATTTCAGTTTATTACCTTCACTCTTCTTGCTCTATGTATGCAAATACTTTTCTCAGGTTTGTTAGGTTAGAACTCCTAGGCAGGTCGACGGGTGATAGGAGTTCGCAAAAAACTCAGAACTCATGGAAGGCCTAACTCCTTCCCTTCCCAAAAGGAATGCAGGCCCAGACAAACACTAAGTTCAAATTGTGGTTTATTACAGCCAAAACCATCAGGGATTAGCACAAGGACAGAAGAAATCCATGCACATCTCGGTGAGCTCTGGATCGCAGGCCTGTTTTGTAGCACTGTGTCATCAGCATGACATCACAGTCTGGGCCCTTCTACAAAAAACCTATCGAGCAAGTGTATTGGGCATTGAGTGGTAGTTCCCCTATACCAGTCACTATAGCTGTTAGATTATTGGCTCTCCCATGCCAGATGGCTTGCCTGGTTCATCCCCAAAAAATGCTACTTCTACAATGTTGCAGAATGAGGGTCTGATCATTTGTCCATGCCCGTTGCTTGCTACCCACCCCTATGGTCCTGATCTGTGATTAGTTAGAGCTGTCACCCCCAGGCCTGGGACCCAAGTCGGTTCTCAGCTCAAAGTGTACCTTTTCAAGGTAATAAGAACACGTATGTGTCTGCGTTATAACATATGTGAACCAACACAGAATATGAGAGTGCTCGTTCTCATTAGGCAACACTCGGCTTCTTCTGTAACAAGCCGAGTGGGAAATTATTTATATTTTCTGTGCTGTGTTACTGCAGTTCAGGGAATGGAACGACACTCGCATCCTGGTGACCTTGGCAGCAGGCTCTGTCCCACATGGTTTGCTCTTCTGTTCGCGCTGAATACAGCTCAGCACAGCTTTCACTGAGACGGTTGTGGCCTACTTGAAATGTACCTGAAACATGGTGTGACTCCTAGCCTGTTTGTGCTGTTATATAGTATAAATAGGTTAGTTATGTATGGCACTGTTAGGTCCCTCAGGTGCTCCTGCAGTTCCATAGAGTTTGAACATAAGAATCTGCATGCTTTTACACAGGATCTCTTGCGGTTTCCACGTTGCTGTGATCAAGCTAATGACAAAATAATAAAGGCAAAGTCAGTATGTACATGTACCTGTCCTCTATCTTATAGAACGGTACGCACGTGTTCTTCATGTATTCAGGTGCGTGATTATGTCCCGATGTGCAGATTGAAAGTGGCTTCATGTTTAACGCTGCTATGTAGTGGTGTCTCTTACGGCTTTGAGTACATTTTCTCTGTGGTTTAGTCAAGTCTGTCAATTGAAGTGTCATTAATGGCATCCGGAAACTCCTCATCCACTCTAGGCAGTGTCCGTGCTGGCCCTGGGCTG
Organism: Ambystoma mexicanum; assembly: GCF_040938575.1. Lineage (NCBI taxonomy): Eukaryota > Metazoa > Chordata > Amphibia > Caudata > Ambystomatidae > Ambystoma > Ambystoma mexicanum. Next base: position 963,326,503 of record NC_090927.1, read on the forward strand.
AAGGGTTGGCATAGTGGGTACCTTTCAGCGTATTTGTCAATCAGGGGAGCATTAGGGGTCGGTCCAGGATGGTACGAACGGTTGTGATTCCTTCGGTTTTTCTTCCGGTCCAGGTGTCTGGTGGGATTGGAGGCGGGTTGGATTTCGACCTTCCCTCTTCAGGTTTATAAATAATATGAGGGCTTGCCACTAGATTAGGCCCATGCAGTTTGTGTCTATCCAACCTGCCCATCGGAGCACCTGGTGGGGCACTGAGTTTTCCCCCCTTGCTCTCCACTGGGCAGCTAGTTAAGTGCAAAATCTCTACAGCCATTTTTCTCTTGCAGGTGGACCCCGGCATCGTCTCCTCAAAATCCAACACCGCAGACCCGGGCTCGCCATGAGATTAAGCCCATGCAGTTTGCATCTATCCAACCCGCCCATCGGAGCACCTGGCGGGGCAGTGTGTTCTCCCGTTTTGCGGTCCCCTGAGCCACTGGTTCATGGCATAATCTCTGCAGCCGTTTTTCTCTTGCAGGTGGACCCGGGCATCATCTCCTCGACATCCAACACCGCAGACCAGTGCTCACCACTAGATTAGGCCGATGCTGTTTGCGTCTATCCAACCCAACCATCGGAGCACCTGGTGGGACAGTGAGTTCTCCCCCCTTGCGCTCCCCTGGGCAGCTGGTTGACTGCAAAATCTCTGCAGCCGTCTTTCTCTTGCAGGTGAACCCGGGCATCGTCTCCTCGACATCCAACACCTCAGACCAGAGTTTACCACTAGATTAGGCCCATGCATTTTGCATCTATCCAACCCGCCCATCGGAGCACATGGCGGGGCAGTGAGTTCTCCCCCCTTGCGCTCCCTTGGGCCGCTGGTTCACAGCAACATCTCTACAGCTGTTTTTCTCTTGCAGGTGGACCCAGGCATTGTCTCCTCAACAGATTAGGCGCATGCAGTTTGTGTCTAACCAACCCACCCATCAGAGCGCCTGACGGGGCAGTGACATCTCACCCCTTGTGTTCCCCTGGGCAGCTGGATGATGGCAAAATCTCTGCAGTTGGCTTTTTGATTGCAAGTGAACCTGGGCATCGTCTTCTCTACATCCAACACCGTAGACCAGGGCTCGCCACTAGATGAGACCCATGCAGTTTGCATCTATCCAACCCGCCCATCGAGCGCCTGATGGGGCAATGACTTCTCCTCCCTTGCCCTCTTCTGGGCAACTGGCTGATGGCAAAATCTCTGCAGCCATCTTTTCTCTTGCAGGTGGACCCAGGCATCATCTCTTCTTCACCCAACACTGTAGACCAGGGCTTGCCACTAGATTAGGCCCCATGCAGTTTGTGTCTATCCATTCTGCCTATAGGAGTGCATGACGGGGCAGTGAGTTCCCTCCCCCCTTGCGCTCCACTTGGGCAGCTGGTGGATGGCAAAATCTTTGCAGAAACCTTTATTTTGCAGGTGGACTCGGGCATTGTCTCCTCTTCATCCCACACCATTGACCAGGCCCAATGCAGTTTGCGTCTATCCATCCCGCTCATAGGAGCACCTGAAGGGGCAGTAAGGTCTCCCCCTTGTGCTCCCCTGGGTAGCTGGTTGACGGCAACATTTCTGCAGCTGTCTTTCTTTTTCAGGTGGACCCGACATCATCTCCTCTACCTCCAACACTGCACACTTAGGGCTGATCACTAAACTAGGGGTGTCCTACAAATTAACAAATCACTAGACTAGGCCTTGGCTATGTTTAAAGGAATGCATGTCTAAATATTTCAGTGACCTATCGGTAGCCTCAAATTATTGTTGTTTGATTTCCACACTGCCATTCACAGTAGGGGCAAGTAGATTTTCAAAGGAAAGGTGATGTCTAGCCAAACTCTAACAGGGGAGTGTTAATGAACAGCAAGGCGTAGACCTGGGAGGGAGTGAGTGTGGTGAAGGGTTCAGTTGAACACCCACAGATCCCTTTAAATAATGCAGTTTAGACAAACTCGTACCTTTTTAAACCATAGGTAAATATTGCACTAAAATATTGCCTGGCTTCCTAACCCACCTTTATTGCTTCCATCTAGGACCTGCTTTTGGATAATCCTTTCTGGCATTGCCAAACTCTACTGAACTCCTGTTTCTTTGTGACTTTGCTTCACCTGTCTTCTGCTTTCGGATATTCCTTAATGGCTCTGGTAATCTGATATTGTATTTTGTTGTTTTCCCTTGGATTGTGTGGACATCGCGATCTTCTATTGATAAGTTTGTGGGGGAGTTTTTTGTTGCCCCTATTTAAAGTCTTATTGTGGGTGACGACCAATTCTTTGTGTGTTTTCTTTGCAGCATGGGATTGACCACTGCACCAACTAGCTCCTCCCCTTTCCACCTGAGTCGCTTGGTTGCTGCGTGTGATATCTCATCACGGACGCCGTGCTCTCAGGAGGAAAGTCAGCCTGTTTCAGAAGACTTTACAATGTACTAGTTTGATTGGCCTGACATGTTACAACACTATTGGTCTTGCTTCTCTATTGCTCTGATTTTTTTATAGCTGCATTAATACATATCTGTGTGCAAAATGTGCATAATGATCTTCCCAACATGTTTAGTCTTAGTGCTGGACAAAGACAGATACCATAAGATACTTTTCCTGTTGAAGTTAGAGAAGTCTAAATTACCTCCATAAGGGGTTTTCCCCGCATCAGTGATCCCAGCTGTGTATATGTTTGGCCAGGCTCTCTTATAATGATTGTTTGTGGTGCTGCTGACCAAAATGTAATGTATTTGAAAGTATGAAATGTGCTTAAAATTAGGAGGTAACTAAGCCCACAGAAGGGGTCTGCAACATGTGGCTCGCCAGATCTTACTTATCTTACTACAACACCCATGATTCCTCACTATAATCAATTCGTATCATGGTGGATGGTTATGCAGCCCACACGATCTGCAGTTTGAAAGCTGGTACTCCCCTGATACCCTTGCTCTTTCATGCCACAGTTAGATTGCACTACAGCATTTCCAAGCAGGCTTTGCCCATCACAAATGGCTGTTTTAAAAGAAGAGGAAGTGCATTCATTTCATGTTTTTACTGACATTCATGATTACTAACAGCATCTACCATTTCTCCATTTGCACTGGGTGCTGCTTGCAAAGGGGGCTGAGCTTGCAGCCATGGATAGCTGAAAAGATACATTTACCTGTTTTCTGTCAACAGATATTCTGACAGGGCTCTCTGTGTGGGCCGATGTGAGCTTTTCCCCCCAATGTTTGTGACAGAAAATGTAGATCTATTTGATGCTTTATAAGTGCTTTTTGGTGAAGTTAAATTGTCATTTTACCACACACTTTACAGTAATAGATTGTAGTGACTGTTCATGTAAAGGGCTACAAAAACGTTTCCTGACAAGACAGTTGCACACAACCCATTCAGCTCTTTTTTTTCTCTTCTCTAAGAAAGTACAGATATTCTTCACTAAATAACCAAATCCACCCAGAATCCCAGAATTTTACATTATTAAAAATGTCAAGTTTTCTCAGAAAGGCTCCTCAAAGGGGTTCACGTATATTCCAAAAGTTAGATATGGGGCATGGCCAGGCAGCAGGGGGTACTACAGTGCCCAGACATGTCCACTGTGAGTGACCTTTGCTAATAAAGTTCCACCTTGCAGAAGTGAAAGGGGAATAAATGTTCATTTAGCCTCTGACTGACTGGAATCTCTCTTTGAGGGCTTTGTTTGTGAAAGAGAGAGGTTGTGTTTTTACTGCTTGTGTGAAACCAATTCTCTGTCAAGGAGATTGATTTGAAAGGTGAATTTGGACCTTTGGGTGATAAGGAGATTGTGTTTTGGTAAATTCTACTTCATATAGCTTTACTGAGAAGGAGATTTTATTTTTATTAACTCTTCCTGAGTCTTTCTAGGATGCAGGATACCATCCCTGCGTGTTGTTTTTGTTTTGTTTCTTATTGGCTGAAGTTTCTTTGTCTTAATCCTGTCATTGGACCTTTTTATCTGAGAGGGTAGAAGATTGTGAAAAGGATCAATTAGTTCAGAAAACCTTTTGACTGGATATGTTAGGGAAAATAAATGGCAGACAAAATATGTAGAATTGACAATCAGGATACTTTATTTGAGGTGATGGCAGGGGTACCAGATATTAGCTCAGAAGGGGAAAGTGATATTGAGTTTGAGCCTGAGGGGTTGCCAGAGACAAGCAGTTGAGAGGATAGTTCCTCTGGGGATGAGTGCTTCAATGACTCTGGGGAGGAGGGACTGTCACAGGAAGATGTTTGTGAAGTCTATTGGGATGAGGTTTTGCCTGGCGCTGATCCATACAGCATGGAGTGGAATTCAATGATAGGAACCCAGGGGGTCACAGTCTTCCACCCAGAAAGTCCCCTCCTTTGGAATATTTTAACTTGTTCCTCACAATGGACCTGCTAATCCACATTGTGAGAGAGACAAACACATATGGAAGAGATCTACTAGCAGCAAAGGCAGAGTGGATCCAAATTCATCCTCATTCACAGCTGCGCCGGTGGATGAATGGAGGGCTGACTGTGAGACTTTAAAAAAAATGGATTGGCCTTTCTTTAAATGTGGGATCTATTCGCAAGAAAATTTTAAAACTGTACTTGGACCTTACACACCCTTCTCAGGCCACACCTTTCTTTGACCAAGTCATGCCATTGTGTCAATATTTCATTGTCATACGGATGATCCACCTAAGCGACAATGCCACTGCAAAGGCACGGGAGAGGAAGGGTTTGTAAAGTATGTCCAGTATTGGACTCTCTGAATTGTGCATTTAAAAAATACTATGTGCCATGGCAGGTGCTCTCCAGTGATGAGTCCATGATTGGCATGAAGAATAGGGTTGCCTATATACAGTCCATGACCAACAGAAGACATGGATTAAAACATTTGAGGTCTGTGACAGCAGCAACAGCTATATTTTGCACGTTGACCTGCATGCAGGCAGGGATAAAACAACAGGGTGCAAAAAGGGATTTGTATATAACAAGGTCACGAGCCTGTTAACATCTTGTGACTTAGGGATATCACTTAATGACCAACAATTATTACACCAGTGTCGACCTTGCTGAGGATCTCTTATTGACCCCAACCCTTCTAACAGGCACAGTGAGGGTGAACTCAGGGATTGCCACCCGAGATAACCAGGTGCAAATTATAGCCAGGGTATCAAAATATCTGAGAAAAGGTGGGTTGTTGACATGTGCCTTTAGAGAAAAAAAAAGCCATTACAAATCTGTGCTGTTGCCGTCCACTGCCAGTCTGGCAAGTGATGTATCCGTGCATACTAGATGTGGCCATTCAGCCATCAAGCCCCAAATCATTATTGACTATAACAAAGGAATGGGCGGGGTTGATGTAAGTGACAGAAAAATATATGAGTTTGCTGCAGAGAGACCAACACATAGGTATTGGTCAAAGATATGGCATAACCTCATAGATGTTTCCATAATGAACACTTATGAGCTTTACAAAATGAATACAGAACACAGCAAACTCCTAAGCAGGCACAGCTTTGTTTTTAATATCATAGATGCTCTATGCTTGTCTCAGGAGGGAATGTCCTCTGAAATCTCAGCAGCAACTCCACTGCTCGCCCCATCAACAAATGAGCATGGTTTTGACATTTTGCCTGCAAAGAAAGAAAGGGACTGTGCCATATGTTCTGACAGAAGTAAGCCTGGTGGACGTAAAGATCACGCCACTCGTGTCCAGGCTGCAATGTTGGCATCCATGAAAGGTGCTACCAATTACTTGTCCACAACACCCCATGCATCATAGCCCCGGATGATTATAGTGTAGGGTGATACATGTGGCAGACACTGCAAAATATTGTCTAGACCAATACCTATATCTACTTTACCTCCCATTATAAAATGTTTTCGGTTTTTCCATTGGGGGGGTAGATTAGGCAGTTTGGGGGCTTCTTTTCTTTTTAAATGTTCAAACAGGTTAAACTCGGAAAACAATTATAAAATTCCGGGAAAAAATATATAAAATCCAAAAATATGTTTACAAATATTTTATTGTCAAATAATTTTCCCTTCCTATTTTAATAAATATATTTCATTATAAATATATGCTGGAAAAAAATACATCTTATAAAATGAACACAATAATGTACATGTAAAAATCATTAAGAAATGGGCATGTAGATGACACAAATTGGACTCTGACCCATCTCCATTCCATAGCTTGCTCTGTTCGGAGCAGATGTATGTGGGAGTGCTCTAGCAAAATTGAGAAACGAAACAGGGGCATTTTAGCACACTTCTTCATGGCAGAGCCTGCAGCCTGCAAACAGAAAATATTGCCCACTTCGCAGGCCTAAACTGGTAGGCAAACATGTCAGTTAGCTGAAAGCATGACCCTTTTGATAGAAAGCCTTGTGCCCACAGACAGGCTTGGCAGCTTGCAAGTGTGACAACTGGCAGACACACGCTACTCCATGATGACCACAGCACAGTCCTCATCAGACCCTGTACACAACCAATCAAATGACACGCCTCTTATTTACATTTATGAAAAAGTAATGGAGTACTTTTGGGAGGGAAATTCAAAGGTCAAAGGTCAACTGACAAAAACCCATATCTTAACTGACACATAAGTGGTACGCATTACGTCTGTTGAGGAGATACCTCTCTTGACAAAATCCGTACGACGGTTTTAGAACAATTAACAAAAAACACTTTGCAGTTTATTATTGTGAGGTCAAAGGTCAAATGTCATAACCTCTCAAACTATTAGACTAATGGATTATGAAGAGCATGCCATTAACTTTCAAAAGACACCACAATTAGGACAAACAGATTAACGGTTACAAAGATATGGCAACAAAATAAATTTCATATAGTGCAATTCAAGGTCAAAGGTCAGATACACAGACTGTGTCATCCATTGCCTCACATATAGAGATAACACGCCCGAAAATTGTCTGATGACTAAACATACATACCAGAACAAACCATTTACTAGACTTTGTTCAATTCCATTTCTGTAATAGAGATTCTTGCATGGAAAATAGCAAGGGAAATAAACAATGTCAGCCATTTTTAAATGTATATAAGACTACCCAGAAACACTCAGAATATTTATTTTCCTTTGCATTATATTGCCACTAAGTAAAACCTGCTTTCTCTAATGATGCTTCTAACTTATTGCTCTTTTCCTTTTCCTTTTTTCATAATATTTGTGGATTGAAAAAAAAGTTTGCATTTGACACTCATGGGATGCACTTATGGTTTGCCCCAAAAAATACATTTAAAAAACCCCCACGAAAATTAATTTTGTTTGTCTAAGCAGCAGACATAATTTACTTGAAAGTTGGCCATCTACCTACTGAAGAAAATAGTTTTCTCAAAGTGCTACCTTTGTGGGCAGTAATATACACTATTTTCTGTGATACTTGTCAACCATATTGAATTCTGTCATGCGACCTCAAGGTGTGACAGAAACGTGTGCGTTTTGGCTGATTTTATAAAGAAAAATGTACTGAAACAGAGAATATGTGGTTATCCTATACTGTTATTGATTTCTAATGAGCTACAGCAGTTTGAGACGAAACAGCTAAAAATCAGAGAAAATAGCATGGCACTAAGTGCTCTCCAATGGGCTCTAATAGGGTTAACACTGCTTACGTTTTTTGTGAACCTGAGTGTCCTGCAGTTATGGCATCGTGGGCATGATGTAACATCAATTCTCGAAATGACAAAGGCACTACCCATTGGATTTGGCCTGTCACAGATTCTCTAATCATCAGTCCGTCTTGTAATCTAATTTTCTTTTTCTTTTTTAATAACACTCTCAATTCCTCTTTCCCTTTGCAGTCCTCTTCAGTCAGAGGATTTTGTTCAGCGTCTAACAAATGGTTATACAATAGGCCTAGAATATGTTTTTCCTTTTACGCTTTAATCAGGTCCTGATTTGGAGTATCAAAACGCCATTGTGCCACAGGCTGCTCAACTGCTTTTGCTGTCTTGGATCGTTTTATCGCATCTACCTGTATTTCCGCAAGCAGGTGTTGAATAGGAAATAACTCCCCCATCACAGCTCCAATTTTGGCTAACTGATCTTCCTTATCATTTCCCTCCTTATCCTCACCTGGTGTTTTCAAATGACCAAGTATTTTCCTCCAATGTATTATCAGGTCATTTTCTGACACAAACTTGTCTATAGCTTGAATCATCTTGCCATGTTTAACTGGTTTCTTGTTATAGGTGAGCATGCCTTTCACTTTCCAGGCAGGTAAATACTCCACATAACTATTTTGTGCATAATCAGAATTAGTTACTAGAACTATTTCTTTGAGTTTATTTTCAACCGCTGTAGATATTGCCTTATAAATAGCTGACAATTCTGCCACTTGACTACTTCTGGGACCTATCCTCATGCTTATTCTTGGAATGTTGTCACCTTTAAACCATATGTTTCCTATTCCTGCTACAATCTCTTTTTCTGTATCATTTTCTACATGGTATGCACATCAATCTACATATACAGTCGGCACATCCTTACATGTTTCTTCGTTGAATGCTTTGTGCAGGGATTGCTCAAATTCCTTCAAACTTGTTTCTAGCTCTGTGTCATCAGGTGCACATACAACTGCACAATCGTGCAATTTGCTACTCCTTGAGCAACTGGACTCTTTTTATTTTGTCCATACTTCACTTCTACAGGAAACCCCTGAAGTGCGAATGTCCAGGAAGTAATTCTGGACTGGGTCAAATTCCCTGATCTGATTCTCTTACTTTGCAAAAATTGCAGAGGCTGGTGATTTGTTTCAATAATCACCCACTCCCCTTGAAATATGGGGCGGAAATGTTGTAACGGCCAGACAGTGGTCAGGAGTGCTTTTTCACATTGACTACATTTGGTCTCTACCCGTGATAATGCTTTGCTAGCATATGCAATGGTTTTGTTATTCAAATCATGTTTTTGATATAACACTGCTGACATGCATTGATCTGTAAATCCAATTTCTACAAAGAAATCCTGTTTATTCATTGGATATGCCAAACATGATTCTTTCATTAGACACTCTTTTAGCCTGGCTACTGCCTCATTTTGTTCATTTTCCCATTTCCAAGGGATGCCCAGCTTCAGTAATCTTGTTAAAAGTTGTGTAATTTCTGTTAAGGCTCAATATATTTCGTGTTGTCACTTGTCATTCCTAACAAACTCTTTCAACTTTTCAAATGAGTGGGATCTTTTAGTTTATGAATCGCCTCCACCTTTTTCTTTCATGGGTTTAATCCATGCTCTGTCACTTCATCACCTAGGAAGTTTGCCTTTTTTCTACACCACTGTGCTTTCTGTATTTAGCCCAGGCTTCTGTAGCTAAGCACATGTCTAATTTCATTGAAGTGACTTTTCAGATCTTCATTTTTCATTAGCATTAGCAGTGAGAGGATATGGCGCACTTCATGTACATCCTCTGATAAACTGGCCTGCTGCCTGCTCCAAAGGCAATACCGGCTCTCTGTCCTCACCAAGAAGAGAGCTCACATCCAAGCCCGCGTCTCTGCGGCATCTAACAACTCGGCCGAACTCTTTAAAATCTGCAAGGAACTGGCCAATCCGGCCACAGTCTCTACCTCTCCTATCACTTCTCAGGCCCTCTGCACGGCACTGGCTTCACATTTCATCTCTAAAACTCAGGACATCCTGTCCACTCTCTCTTCCTCTCCCCTTCCGCCCCTACTTCCTGCTCTTCCTCTGGCCCTTCCTCAGCCACCTCTCCTCCCTCCTTCTCTGCCTTTCCCCCGTTCTCCCCTGATGAGGTTTCTAGACAAGTCTGATCTATGAAAGTCTTGTCAAAGCAGGTTCATCCCCGTTCCTCCAAAAGCATCAAGGACCACATTGACTCCCTGGCTCCTGCCCTGGCTGAGTTCTGCAACCACTCTTTCGCCACTGGGGCCTTCCCTTCTCCCCTGAAGCACTCCCTTGTCCACCCTCTTCTTAAGAAACCCTCTGCTGACCCGTTCTGCCCAGCTAACTATCGCCCAATCTCTATCACTCCTTTCCTGGGCAAACTCTTGGAAACGATGGCCATCTCTTAGCTCAATATTCACACTGAATCTGTTGGTTGTCTCCATGATCATCAGTCTGTTTTCAGAGCTGCCAGAAGCACAGAAAATGTTCTCCTGAACATCCGTGAAGACCTGCTCTCCAACCTTGATTCCAACACCCCCTGTGCCCTTATCTTACTGGATCTCTCTTCTGCCTTTGACATGGTCAACCATGCCATCTTCCTCAACCGTCTCTGTGATAACCTCGGGATCACCGGTCAGGCCCTGGCGTGGCTGTCTTCTTTCCCCTCTGATGGACCCTCCCAGGTTCAACTTGGGTCCTTCCTCTCCACTATTTTTATCTCTACCTGTGGTGTTCCCCAGGGGTCTAGCCTCTCTCACTGGCTGTTCAACCAATACCTGGCACTTCTCGCCCACTGCACTGCTGCGCTCTGCCCCTACTTCCAGTACTATGCGGATGACACTCAGCTCCTTTTCAGACTGCCCCCAGCCACCTCCTCTCCCTCTCTCATCTCTGACTGTCTGTCCGCCATCCAGGAGTGGTGGGCCACCAATGATCTTTGCCTTAATGCCAGTAAGACTGAGATTCTCCTCATTGGCACACCCGCTCCCTCCTTTCCTGTCACTCTCTGGCTGGCCTCTCTTGGCCCTCTCCCTGCTCGCACCTGTGAGGCTAAAAACCTCAGGGTCATCTTCGACTCCACACTCTCCTTCTCTCCTCAGAAGAAAATCACACTACCAGCTGCACCTCCTCAGAGGTATTCTTCCTTTCCTCTCCTTCCCCCAGAAGCACACTGTCTCCAGAGCTCTGGTTCTTTCTAGGCTGGACTACTGCAACAGCCTCTTTCTAAATCTGCCTCCTTCTACTCTCAGCCCTCTGCAACTCATCCAGAACAGTACTGCAAGACTTGTCCTTAGCCTGAAGCCCAGGGATCGAATCTCTCCAGGACTTAAATCTCTGCACTGGCTCCCAGTGGTTGCGATGATTAAGTTCAAAACCCTCTGCATTGTCCACAAGGCCTTCTGGGGTCTGGGGCCTCAATACCTGCAACTTTCTCTTCCCAAATATCTTCCTTCTCGAGCTCTTCATCCACCTCCAACTCCCCCAGGGTCAGTCGCTTCTCCAAGCAATGAGTTGGTGGTAGATCTCTTTCTTGGGCTTGGGCCTCCCTCTGGAACAGCCTCCCTGCCTCCCTGAACCTTGAGGAGAACCATCTCTGGTTCTGGAAACACCTCAAAACCTTTCTCTTTGCTTCTGCTTTTTCTCCTCCTCTCCCCTGTTGACTTCCTGACTGAAACTTAAACTGGACTGGTTACTTGGCCACCCTCTGATCTCGGGCCCAGGTACTCTCCCCCTCCAGTCACACACCAGCACTGCCGTCCTGGCAACCCCCTCTCTTGGGGACTGTTTTTCTGCATCCCTACATTCCCACTACCAGCACTTACACTGATGTCTGCACTTACCCTTGCACTTGCCACCTGCTGGCCTTACTTACTTATTGTTATTTATTTGTTTATCCCATGTAATGCACTGTCTCCTCCCCCCACACTTCCCCCTTTCCCACTTCCCATGCACTTGCGCGATCTGAATGACACCTGGCCTAGTAGGATCATTGTCTGTCCTCACTCTGTTCCCCTTCCCTAGCCTTGTCGTGCCTTGAAACACTTGTGTATAGGCACGTTATCAATGCCATATCATCATCATATCCACATAAACTATTGTCCCCCTTTTAGCTCCATCCGGGAGTACCTTGCTCAGGAATATCCCAAACTCACTCCCACTATTCACATACCCAAAAGGTGTCCAGGACCACGCATATTGTGATTTGTCAAAAGAAAATGTAAACAAATTATGAATATCTTCAGCTAGTGGCACACACCACTATCCAGCTGTAAAGTCTAATGTGGTAAACACCTTCGACCCGTGAACCTGTGCAAGACCCTGATTAATAAATGGAAGGGGCCACCTTGAAACAGGTACCTTTTTGTTTAATTCCCTTAGATCTGCACACAAGCGCCATTGACCATTAGGTTTTAGCACACACAATATAGGGTTATTTGATGTACTATGAATAGGCCTAATGATTCGTCTAGATTGTAAATGTTTGATTATTTCAGCTAGTGATTCCAAACATGCCAGGGGTAAACTATATTGTCACACAATACTGGCTCCCTCCCATGTCCTTCTGGTAGTGTGGCAACATGCAAATCGGTTAACCAACAATCATAGGCATCTTTGGCAAAAACCTGTTTGAATTCCATGAATATTTTTCTCAATTGGTCTTTGTCTTCTTCACTTGTGCAAGCATCTGCAGCTTCAATTTGCTCTTCTACCATGTTAGAAAACTCTGGGAATTCCTCCAAAGGAGGAACCTCTTTACATTCCTCTAATCGTGTGGCAGTATCTCTTTGGAGTGCTGCTACACAGAAATATTTTGGAACATTGACCTCCATTTCAATATGCTGCTTTTCTCTTTTAGATTCACTTAATTTGAATAGAATACAATCATCTTGATGACAGCACACTATTTCACTTGGCTGATATGGGTACACAGACTGGACTTTAAAGATTCCTGATAAGATAAGCTTAAAATCCAATGATTCTGGCAACTCACGGTGGGCAGTCACATAGCTTTCAGCAATGTTCCCAATCACTGCGGTACTGAAATCGGCATTGTAGTAAGACTTCTGTATTGCTATTTCTATTGCTGAATTATCTTCCAAACGACTGCTTTGACACCCTGTATTGTCCACGAGGATCTGAATGGGTTCATCCCCAAACTCTACCAGTGGTGTATATTTGCATTCTAACCCTTGCTGCCTCATGGATTCATTTAGGCATACAAATGCATCAGAACCTTTTATCTGTTGTTCCTTTCGGTATTTTCACGCTACTGTACCTTGTCTGGTGAATGCGGGAATGATAAAATCCCTTTTCACCTGCAGTTCAACCTCATATGGTATAATTTGGGTGCAATGGTAAGCTTGTCTTTTGTCTTCAAATTCAGGTGCGGCTCCACCCAACCTGGACCAAACCTTTTGATTTAGAAAGTCTAATACCATACACATCATGTGCATGATGTAATTTCGCAAATAGAATTTGTTTTGTGTCCCACTCACGATTCACACATTGTGATGAACACTCTTAGAGCCAATTATAATCTTTAACATGCATCTTCCTACAATTCTTTGCCCCGACTCGGGGCAATCTTGGCCAAAAATGTGTTGATTCTTTATTTTGATCTTTGGGATCGCCTGCCTGTCAATGATTTGCTGGATACCTTTTCATTAATAAAAATCCTTTCATGTTCAAGCGCTAAAGTGGCTTCAATCATTTCAGGATGCCCATTCACATGGATAGGAATCCATGGCTGCCCATCTCCCATGTGTATTTCTGAGATGGTTAAAATGTGCTTTTCTTAATTTATCTCTGGAGTGACATTTGGTTTGCGTTTTTCTTCACTTAGATAAAAACATAATGGGCCTCATTATGAGATTCGCAATAATGGAAAAACGATGCCGGTAAGGGAATACCGGCACTGCTTACCGCTCCTGCCTATTACGAGTAGATATCCCGGTATCGGCGCCACCGCTGAGACTGTGCCCCTCCGTACCGGCATGTGCACGGGCACGCGCCCCTTTGGGCCAACAATACTGGGATGGTATACAGGAGGACATTACATGTCACGTGGACATGCACCTACCGGCATCTCAAAAGCGGTAATTAGGGATACCGCGATGGCGGCATCGCCGCCATCTTGGAGCACACGTTAAAAGCAAACTGCTGTGTATCCAAATGCTACAGGTGCACACAATCAGCACAGGTGGAGGCAATGGAGCCTGGCCACGCACAAACGCAGCACACTCACACACCACACCCCTTCCTACACCAAAATGATCATACTTGCTGGTGCAAATTCGTGGCTGGAGGACATTCCTTCATTGTCACTCCATGACCAACACCAACAACCAGCACATCAGAGGAGAAGCAGGAGGAGAAAGAGGGTGAGACAGGCCCAGCAAGTACCACCACTGCAGCCACTGGTCCCATGTAGGCATCCACCAATTCCTCGCATCAGGGCCAGTCCTTTCAACCAAACCCCTGTGCAGATCCACACCCAGCACCACCAGGACCGTGACACTATGACCTCCATTGTGGACATGAAACACAACAACATGGCCAGCCTGATTGAAATCCACACCGCCAGCCCCCCTCCACTGAAGTTAGTAATGTGCCCCATTTCCTGGCCACAGGCACCTACCAGCACAGAGTGGGTCAGCTGCATGGCATATCACAACCCTGCATAACACGCATGCTGAACGAAGTGCTGGATGCCCTTACCGAAGCACACAAGGGACTACATATCCCTAGCACGCACTGGCCAGGGGGTGAATGACACAAAAATTGCCTTACAAGCACTGTCAGGCATGTCACATCGAATCGGTGCCCTCAACTGCACCCGTATGGAATTGGTGTCCCCACAGGCCATGGAGGTGGTGTACCACATTCGTAAGCCATACCTCCCATGAAAGTGCAGATGGCATGTGACTGCAGCAATTTCATTGCACTATGCTGTGCACAATTTCCGGGGTGAACATATGATGTTGTAACGCCCACCTGGTTCCCACGGGGGCGCTGATCTAGTCTGGATTACTGCGGCCTCTTCTAGCGTGATGCGCAGGACCCGGAACACCGATTGGGCAGGACCTCCAAATCGTGCTTCCTTGGCCCGTAGGAATATCCTTCTGCAGATGAGAAAGGGGATTAACAGTCTGCAGAATGGTGTGCTAGCTCCCTCCTTCCCCCCTCCGTTCCTCTCTATTCCTCCAAACCCGGTTTAAGCTCACCTTATGGTTTGGAAGGTTGAACTCTCCATCCTGCTTCTGGTGCAGGGGCGCGCGTTCGTCCAGTTACTTCACTGGTTTTCAGAATGGCGCTGGCAAAATCCACTTGACTTTCCTGAGCGATGCGCCATAAGTATGAAAGTTCAAAGTTCAAGTGAGGCCCCCTTTATGCTGTCTTTCTCATCTGTGATCTGTCCTTTATTTCAGGTGCAGAATGAAGGCGATGTGTCGAGGGGTTAACCTGCCGAGGTGAGTAGTGATGAGGGCGATCCCTCTAGATGTCCTTATCATTCCTCTGAAATGTCTCTAGTCCTTTCCCCATAGGGGCCGTGGTACGGTACCTACCAACGGGGCGGCGCCGACCCGAAATGTGGAAGAAAAGCTGGTAAGTATTATGGCTGTTAATCAGGCTTTCCTTCTGTGTGTCCTTCTGCTCACCTTTTGTTTCTTCCTCTCTCCCCTAGGTGCAGAGATGTGGCGTCCAATGCTGACAGCCGCGATGGAGCCGGGAGATGTCTCGAGGACAGGACAGGTGAGTGAAGCGTGGCGCTGCAGCGAGCAACGAGATGCTTTTGAATTGAAGTCTTCCTTCAGGGATGCTGGCGAGAAGATTCCGGATGCAGGTAAGAAGCTTGAAATAATCCTTGGTTTTCACCTTTCTCTTCTCTTCCTTCCTTGCAGGTCTTCCAGGTTCAAGACGGGCGTGGCTGTAGTCCAGGAGCAGGAGCAGACATGGTGAGCATTAAGCTGCAGGAAGCAGAACAACGCGAAGCATGAGCTGCTTTCTGGGCGTGGCTTAAATAGCCTCCAAAGAAGTCCCAGGTATGTATCCTTCCCCAACTAGGTATGTATCCTTCCCTGGCCATGCCCGAACGAAAAAATAGTCCCTATGAAAAAATAGTCCCTTTCAGGTCTCAGGGAGGCCTGAAGCGTGCAGCATGGTCTGCATCAGGTAAGTGCACAAAACACCTCCCTTTATGAGCCTGGCGCCTATGGCGCCAGGACTGATGTCCAACATGAGCCTGGCGCCAAAGGCGCCAGGACTGAGTCCAAAGAGTCCCTATAAGGGGCCGCTGGGCTTTTACCCGAGGGCATGATGCCTGCTTCCGGGGGTGCTGGGCCTGGCCTGATGCTCCGGGGGTAGGCATCATAACAGCACTCCCCCCCAAGGCCCCTCCCAAGGTCGTTCCTTCTGGAGGTTTCGGTTTGTTTGGGAAATTCCGATGGAACCTTTTTACCAGCCGAGGTGCATGTACGTGATCACTTGGTTCCCAAGACCTTTCCTGAGGCCCGTACCCTTTCCAATCAATTAGATAGAAAAGCTTTGATTTTAAGATTTTGGAATCCAAAATGTTCTTTACTTCGAATTCTGGCTCTCCATCTATCAGGATTGGGTCTGGTGGCTTTATTAATCTGGTTCCTGGTTGGACTGGTTTCAAAAGTGACACATGAAAAACGGGGTGAATCCGCATGTTGGCTGGTAGATCGAGCTTGACTGCTACTGGGTTAATTATAGCTTTGATTGAGTAAGGGCCGAAATACCTTGGATTAAAAGTTCGAGGTCCCTTGAGCAATAAGTGTTTGGTAGCCAACCATGCTTGATCCCCAATTTGGTACGGAGGCGCCTCCTTTCGATGTAGATCCGCATTCTTTTTGTATTTCTCTTTTGCATGTTGTAAATGTGCAGTTGCATCCTTGAAGGCTTTAGTTATCGTAGAATGCAAATGATCCACTGCGTGCATTTCAAGGCTCGAAGGTGAGTCCAAGTCTGAAGTACGAGGGTGATGTCCATGTAGGGTAAAAAAGGGGCTTTGACCCGTTCCAGAGTGTATCGAGTTATTATAAGCATATTCAGCCACCCACAGAATATCCTTCCAATTACCCTCCGATTGGTGCAACATACATCGTAGAAATTGTTCAAGGGTCTGGTTCGTTCTCTCCGTCTGACCATCAGTCTGTGGGTGGTGGCTGGTCGAGAGTCTTACGTCGATTTGTGCCAGCTGACAACACTTTTTCCAAAAATGAGAAATAAACTGGCTTCCCCGATCGGAGACTAGTATGGACGGGAATCCATGCAAACGGATGATATTCTCGAGGAATTCCTTGGCAAGAACAAAGGCTGAAGGTAATCCTTTCAACAGAATAAAGTGGGCCATTTTGGAAAATAAATCCACCACGACCAGAATAGTATTGTAACCATTACAAGAGGGCAGGTCCGTGATAAAATCTAGTGACAGGGTGTGCCAAGGTGCTGGTGGAATGTCTAAAGGCTGAAGAAGACCGGCGGGTCTTGTCTTTTGACCTTTGTTTTGGGCACAAACTCCACAGGACATCACGAAAGATTTAATATCCTTTCGCCAGGAAGGCCACCAGAATTGTCGTCTAACCTTTTCCTCAGTTTTGGCAATGCCAGGATGTCCTTCCGTCAGGGTGTCATGATGACGGGAAATAACCAGTTCTTGCAATTCCTTTTCTGGCAAAAATAAGCATCCTTGGAAGTAAGGTAAGCCATCCTTGACTGAAAAGTTAGACCCCTTTTTGATCCAATCCTGCAAGGCTGAAGAGTCCAGGACTTGTTTTACTCGTGCTTGAATGTCTTCAAGGGTTTGTAAAGTGGTTATTCGCAAAATTCTTTGTTCGGGAATTATCGGCACAGGTTCTGAGTTTGTGTCTATTTCTTCCATTCCAATTCGGGATAGAGCGTCCGCCTTACCATTCTTAGAACCGGGGTGGTAGGTGATTACAAAATCGAACTCAGCAAAGAACAAAGCCCATCGGAGCTGTCGAGACGATTGGGCCTTGGCAGTTTTTAAATATTGTAAATTTCGGTGATCAGTGATCACGGTGATGGTATGCCGGGCGCCGAGGAGATAATGCCGCCAAGCCTTAAAGGCAGACTTAATGGCTAATAGTTCCTTATCGGTAATCGCATAATTTATCTCCGGCGGTGAGAACTTTCTGGACCAAAATGCTACGGGGTGCAGTTGGTTGGTTTCAGGGTCTCTCTCAGACAGGACAGCTCCCATGGCTAAGCTGGACGCGTCGGTTTCGACTATATATAGGAGATCAGGACGGGGGTGCTTCAAAATAGGTGCGGACGTGAACTTAGCTTTCAACTCCTGAAAGGCCTGTTCAGCTTCCTCGGTCCATTCAAAACGTTTATTTTTTCGCAAGAGTGCAATGATGGGTTGCACCACACGTGAAAACTCCGGGATAAACCTGCGATAAAAGTTGGCAAAACCAAGCATGCTTTGGACACCTTTCACTGAACTAGGTGATGGCCATTTGAGGATGGCATCCACTTTCCGTGAATCCATTCGGACCCCTTTAGGTGTCAGGATGAATCCAAGAAACTCAACCTCTGTGGTATGGAAAACACATTTTTCCAGCTTGGCAAACAGTTTGTGCTGGCGCAGTTTCTCTAGGACGGCCCTGACATGTTTTCTGTGATCAGATTCCGAAGAGGAGTACACAAGAATGTCATTGATATACACGATAACACAGACATCGATGAGTTCCCGAAGGACATCATTCATGAAGAATTGGAAGGCAGCCGGCGCGTTGCACAACCCGAAAGGCATCACCTGGTATTCGAATAGTCCATATTTTGTACGGAAGGCCGTTTTCCATTCGTCGCCTTCTTTTACTCGTACCAGATGATAAGCCCCCCGGAGATCTAACTTGGTGTATACGCAAGCGTCCTTCACCTGGTCAAGGAGTTCAGGGATCAGAGGCAGAGGGTAACGATTTTTAACAGTTATCTGGTTCAATGCGCGGTAATCGATACAAGTCCTAAGGTCGCCCTCTTTTTTAGGCACGAAGAACAAAGCTGAAGATGCCGGGGACTTTGACGGGCAATGAAACCATTGGCGAGGTATTGATCTAAATATTGTCTCAAATGCAGATTCTCCTGGCCTGATGAGGATAAGGAGGGAATACATGTTGCACGACGGCCAGGGTGCCATGCACCAGATGGACGTGTGGTGTGCCAATCAGTGCATGACAATTTCAAATGAGATACAGGGATGCAGAGGGTGGAATGGTGGCTGTAATCTGTGCACTGGGATCGTGTGCATAAGGACACAGGGTGCGGTGGAAGATGGACACTGTACACTCTAATGCAATGAATGGACACACGTCAAATAAACAATGTCCACTCGTGATTTCTTTTTAAACACAACGGTTGTATTGAGCATTACATTAGGGCATAGTGAATTGTCCCTCCACCACCACCCCTCCCCATCCCCCTCCACCCACAACTCCCCCACAACACCTCCCCGTGCCCCTACCCCCACAACTCCCCCACACACCCCTCCCCCTTTCCCTCCCCCCACAACACCCCACACATGATGTGCAATGCAAGTCATTCAATGCAATATGAGTCCGCACATGCAGGCTGCCCCTGCTACTGGCAGCCTCTGTCGGCCTCCGGGCGCTGCATATCAGAGCACCGCAAGGTGCATGCAGATCTACACACAGGTGAGCTGGTAGATGATGCCGTGCCCCCATGTTCCACTGTTGGGGCAGGACACTGCACCTCCAAGGCCTCTGCAATCCTGGCCAGGACCTGAGACACCGCTGATAGCCCCTCGCATATCAGCCTGGTGTTTGTCTCCATGGCCCAGGCATGGCCGCAGTGTTCTCACATGCCTCTTGCCTTGTCAAGGCACCATCGGCAACATATTGCTTTACGAGCTCCGTGAGCTCCTGCTGCCGCCCCTCCATTCGGGTCATCTGCCCCTCTCTGTCCTGGATGGCTGTGGCGGTAGACAGGACAACTGACAAGAGGCCCAATGCAGGTCTGTCCTCTGGGGGGCTCCAGGCCTCTTGGATCGCCTCTCCTCCTGAATGGTGCAGAGGGGTGCTATCTGGGGTGCTCATTGGGGTGTGCTGGGGGGTTTGCTGGGGACTCGGTATGCGTGCACCATCCCTGGACAGGTTGTCATCCTCAGGTATGCATTCCTCAACCTGGGACTGTCCTTCATCTCCACTCTGGGTGCTGAGGCAGCAGCCTCCCTACGGAGCTGTTTGCGGCTGACAGGGTCCCGTCTGCCACTTCCTTTGCATCAGTGGACACCTCCTGTGTTCCCTCTAGTGGTGTTGCGGCAGTTGTTTGCCGGCCCTCTGCCTTGACATTTTGAATTGGCTTTTGTTTGGGTGGCAGTTGTTGCTTGGTAGTGGCCTTTGATGTGGATGGCCTGGTGCCGTCATCCCTGGCCCTGGTCTTTTTCCTGATTTCCTGGCCTGTGCCGCAGTATCCTCACCATCGCTGTCAGCATCTGTGCCTGTGGGGGGACCAAGAGAGGCATGGCATCAGTGATGGTTGTACATGCATCATGCATACATTGTTATTGGTGCAGTTGTACGCATGTGATGAATTGCTATCTTGGAGTTGAGGCATACAGGTTGCTTGCTTTATGGGAGGGTTATTCAGGCATACATCAGGTTCTCACATGTGTAAGGTGGTGTATGCTGTGTGACATGCCTTTGTGTTGTGGACTGCGTGCAGTGTGACACATGCTGTTTGGCTGTTTGTGGGGTGTGTTTCAGGTATGGCATTGGCATGCTGCATGCATGTAGATGTGACAGTGCTGGGGACAGCATCTGGACAGGGATGTGTCCATGTTTGTGATGGCCCATGCATTGCCTTATCTCACTATCAGATTTGTAGGCCATCATCCTGCTTTGGATTCCTAAAAAAAGGGGGGTATCAATAGATGGAGGTGAGTGGCCACGGTTTATAGTCATAACATCGAAAACCAAAAAATCAAAAGTCAAAATCTCCAGAAAAAAAAGTCATCGACGTTTTTTTTCTCGAGATTTTGACTTTCGATTTTTTGGTTTTCGATCTTATGACTATAAACCGTGGCCACTCACCTCCATCTATTGATGACGGTACTCCACGCTCCATGTCTTCCGACTCCCTCCATGCCCTCAATGCCGATGGTACTGGCACATGTCTCCTCCCATCTGGTGAGCTTGATGTGGGAGTGGGTCCCGCCGCCTCTTGCTAGACCCTCGCTCCGATTGGCGGATAGTATGTTCCTCACACGGAGGTGTAGGTCATCCCACCGCTTTTTCACATCTTTAACGTGCGAGCTGTGCTGCCAACCACACTGACCTTTCTTGCCACTTCCTCCCAGATTTCCATTTTTTTGATTTGTGCTGGTCGCCTGAGGTCTGCTACAAAAACCACATCAGCATTCTGGGTCAAAGTGTCGGCCAGCATATTCAATTCATCCTAAGAAAAGCACACCTTGCGCTGACGGGAGGCACCTTTCTTGATCGCCTTTGGCATTCTGGTGGAGATGTATGTGGTGGTTTGTGGATCCAGGTCCTGTGTGTGGAGGATTGCAATGGATTGTGTTTTCAAGATGGCTGCCGTTGCATTTCCCATTCCGGTGCAATGACGTTACTTCCGGTTCCGGTATTGCCGGGCCCGGTATTGCCGGACCTGGTATTGCCAGACCTGATATTGCCAGTGCCTGTTATTTAGGGGTGGATGGAGGTGGAGGAGGTGTCAGCGCTTTACATGATCCCGCTAACAGGGTTTTAGGGTCGTTAACGGCATGCCGATACAGACGTTACCAGCATGCCACTACGTGCGTGCACGCATTCTCATAATCGGCCACTGTTAGCAGCGTCAGTGCTACTCGGACGCGATATTGCCTCCATGCTGGTAAGGATTAGTTTTTACCGCAATTCTCGTAATGAGGCCCAATGTGTTTTCATCTATTTCTGTTTGCCATTTTTTTTTGGGGTGAAAATAAATCCCCAAAGACTACTTCTCTTTTTTCTCTCGCATTTCATCCTGACACATGAGAATGACAGCGACTGACTGGGGACACAGCCATTCTGAAGATATATTCCACTGCAATTTCTGATTTAGCAACGGTATGGCATTCTTTTACACTGTTGCTTTGTGTCATTATTTTCTTAGGTCTCGATGGCTTTTTAGCTAAGGACCACAATACTCAATTTATCCCATCAATTAGGGGCAACAAACTCTTCAGGCAATGCGCCCCTATGAGAAAAGGTTTTTCATTAATGGTTGTGATCAACACTTCCTGTCTCATCCGATGCTTCCCTATCTTTATGTCAACCTCAGTGACACCTTCTATAGGTATTTCTTCCCCATTGAGATTGTGCGCAGGGCGTTTGTTTTGCCTCACCTTTATGTGATTTTGTGGGGATCTCTCTTCATTGATACTTTTCACTAGTTCTTTTGACATTATTGTTGCTTGGGCACCTTTATCAATCATTGCAAATGCATTACATTTTTCTTCAATAGTAATAGGAGCATAGTGCCTATCCTCAAGCTCTTTCCAGCACACATAAAAAGTGCTGATTTCAGGACTTACTTTCCTTAGCTCCTTTTTACTCTTTGCTAGAGAAATGGGCATATAAAATGACATCTTTCCCACTTCACTTTTAATTGGAGTAATACCCAAGAGGGAGGTTTTTGATAAAATGTAATGCAAATTGACCATTTTAAAGAATACTCATTCAGTAACACTGGTCAAAACTACTAGCCGCATGGTGAAGTACTCTATCATAGTGTCCCACATGGGCCAAAAATGTGGCCCACTTTGACCCAAAAAACTGACCCACACTAGCATTTTGCGTTTTTGGTTCGGGCTCTGTCCAAGCCTGCATACATTATCCCAATACTTTACAATTCAAGTGGACCACAAAACACCAGACCATTTCTCCACAGCAGCATGTGTCCACCAGAAACTTGTGTGTGGAAAAAAACAGCGGCATTGCATGGATTTAGTCTCTTTTACTTTATCTGAACTAAAATGTTTTTAAAACAAAACAAAGAGGTTGCAAAGTATACTATCAGGATACAATAAGAAAATAAATTGCTGAGTCATGGTGGGTAAATGCAAATGGGATCCCTCAGATCTGTTGTTTTATTATTCTTAAGAATGTTACCATTATAATATGCCATGTAGAAAAAAGACATTATTAATGTTCTTGGCAATTATACTACCGATACCGCAGCTGTAACCAGGTTTAAATAAGGCAAGGACATTCAGAGGGAAGTACAGGATGCATTAAAAAAAAAGAAAACATCCTTGAGTATGAACTTTAACAACGCGTAGTAACAATAAACACATGTGGTTATGGCAGTTTAAAATGAAAGGATTTCGAAAAGATTGAATGTAAGAGGTCAGGGTGGGAAATATTCCCATGGCAATGCATGAGTGTTCTGTGTTATGCCTCTACGTCAGGTGTATTCCTAATGTCATTTAGAAGGCCAACCCAAACGTCATGAAATGTGGAGCCATCAACTTGAATCCTATAGCTTACCTCACCAAAGGAAGCTATGCTTGACATGTTTTCCATTCAATGTTGGAATGTTGGCAATATGGGTAATCCCTGGAGTTTTAGAATATATCTTTTGACAGAGGAAAATGTCAGGTATGTTCTTGATTCCATCTGGAAGGCCACCCCAAACGTCATTAAATGTGGAGAGATCATCTTGAATCCTATAGGTTAGCTACAAAAGTGAACCTATACTAAATTCGCATATGGGTAATCCCCAGAGTGTTAGAATATATAATTTGGCAGAGAAAAATGCTATCACAATCTACCTCGTCCAATGAGAGTGAAAGATGGGTCTGTCCGACAATAATTACTCAGGCTCTTTCTATCTATCTTCTAGAGCTACATCAACAATATCTAAAATGTTGGACCAATTAGATGATGAGGTTGGACAAGATCATAGAATGTGAATAGTATTCTCATTTGGGTTATTGTATCTCCAACATATATATGTAGGTTTTAAACCTACTCTAAATTACCAAACCAGAAGGAATTTACATTCTGCATATTTTGCTCAGGCATCTGTAAATTCACTTGTATAATGTAGGAGGATTATGTCTCACCAAATATCAGTGAATGTGTAATTCGGGTCCTTTTCCTTAAAATGGACTGTAGATTACAATGAAAGTTTACAATCAAGGCACAATGCTTTACACCTTTATTGTGCACTCCAGCCCATTTTCCTGTTGACACATGGTGGTGGAGGGTCATGACGCAGAGTCAACATCTCTGCCGTACTTTCCTCCGCTGTCCTGTGTGAGCAATTCATTTTAAGCCTGCATGAGATTTTTATGTAGGGGTAAAATCAATGGATCCCTATGGACTCCACCTCATTGTAGTACCTGCTAATGAGCAGGCGGATTACATAAGAATCCATAAGTAAACGCCATCTGCAAAGTATAATTTGCAGGCAGTTTTTACTTTTTTTCAATGTGGAGAGCACAAGTAAAGCGTACCAGTGATTTTACCTTGTTTAACTCTTTCCTTTGCACTCCACCCTGCAAAACATTAAAATGGCATGCATGGGACCCAACAGCATGCAAGTGCCGGCATTGGTGGTCCCCTGCATGCCATTTGCATTTATTTTAAACTACCCCCATCAATCTAAGATTATTGATTTCCATAAGAAACCAAGGTTATTATAAAACATATCTCTAAAATAAGTTTTCAGAGGAATTCCTAAATATGTTATGCACTTGGACATTCATCTAAACTTATAGCCAATTATAGCTGCAGCAGGTGCACCTGGGCTAATAGGGAGGGCTTTGCTTTTGAGACAGTTGATTTTATTCTCTCTGAATTGAGAAAAACAGATTATTGTTTTTTCTATTACCACACCTATGGATTGTTTGGTTTTTGATAGAGGAAGCATGATATCATTACATATAACATGATCTTGTTAATATCAACTCGAATGCTATTACGTTCAATATTTGTATTTGCATGCATTGTGATTGATAATGGTTCTAGTGGCATTGACATCATAATGGGGACAATGGATATCCTCATCTTTTCCATCTTCTTACTGAACATTATTTAGACATATGTCCTTTGCATATTACTTTGGAGGATGCAATGCTGTGTAGAAGGCATAGTTTATCTGTAATTAGGTCCCTAAACCGAATTTATGTATGACTTTCAGTAGGTATTGACATACAACCCTGTTGAACACTTTTTAGGTCTTGAAGGACAGGACTTCTCATTCCACAATACATGTAGCAATTTCTGCATGTTGTCATTATGTAGCCTATTAACAAATCCTAAGTGAGTTGCAAATTAAACTTGGAATCTACTTTTCTGGTGGGGCTGCCAGACTTTTGGCACACCATTTGATATTTAAATTAAGTGAGGATATTGAATGGAAGTTATGGATTATACACGTGATCTTTACTTGCTTTAGGAGCACCATAAAAATGCTTTGTTAAATTCTTCAGGGAAAGATACTGATCTTTCTTTTTCTAAATATACATCAACCATTAAAGGAGAAATATATTACTTGCCAATTTTATAGAATTTCAATGGCATGCAACCTCACCTGGAGATTTATCGATCAACTTGTCTTTTCTAGCTTGCCATATTTCTTGTTCATTGATAGAGTCAGCCAGAGTTGATCTGTCCAACTGAGATAGTAAAGTGAGTGAAGAGAATGTTGGAAACTGTTTGTACTATCATAATCCATTTCTGCACTATGAAGGTGTTCATAACATTTCAAAAAAGTGTTTGCTATTATCGCTGGATCACTAATGACAGAATGATCTGTGCCCTTCACGAATGGTATAACCATTTCTGCCTGCCATGTATTACGCTGAAATTCAAGCAACCTCCCTGCTTTTTGAACATAATCATATTGCATATACTTACATTTAAGTAGAACATATTCTGCTTATTTTTGAAATTATTTCATGAGAGTCAAATGTGGTTTTGCTTATCTCTTTCCCTAGAGAAGTGGTGGGATGTTTCAAATAATATTTGGAGGCTAATTCTATGTTTTGATAGATTTCTTTATATTTGCTCGCTTCTTTTATCATTGGACCATTATTGATACCAATAAAAAACTAAAAGTCTAGACAAATGTGCCCTTTGTTTTCGAGTATTGCTTAAGCATAGTTTCCAATGCAAATGTATGATTTGGATCTCTATACAAGCTTATATTTATGCACTATCTGAATGTTTTAGGTCATAATGTCAAATTTTATTTGCATAATATTTGGGGCATGATTTAAAAGAATCAAAATGAGTATATCATTGAAAATAGTTGGGTAGTAGTGAGGATGAAATTATAAAGTCCAATCTTGACCATTTACACATGGAACATGACATGCAGATGTATTATCTGGATATGGGGGCAAGGGAGAGGGGGGTTATCTGTTACAGTTAAATTATATCATGATCCATTAATATATATATATACATATATATATATATATATATATATATATATTTCTGGCTTTAATCCCAGCAGTGTCATACTCTGTTAAACTTTCTAATATTCTATATTCCACTAAATTCCATTCCACTCCAGTTATAAGATGAGTATTACCAATATTTGTCATTATCAAATTAATTTCTACAACAAAAACTTTCTGTAGGTGCAAAAACAAAACCAACAACAAAATATGCCTTTCACGGTCTGATTTTGGCCAAGCATATACAACATTCTGTTTCTCCCCAAGGTTTTGTTATTCTAAATAGTAATGTTTTACTAATCAATACTGCATTGCTAAACCACATTGCTTATCTGTAGCTAAGCAGCTATGAATCACCTTTCTCACCCATTCCTGACGTAATGTATCTGTAACTTCTGGAGTTAGATGGTCTCCTGAAGTAGAGCTATATGCAGCGTATTGGCCTTTTGGCATTGTAAAATACATATCTTTCTAATATGTTTTTTTTTTAAACCACTTATATTTTCCGTTACTATTTTTGAGCTAGCCATCTTTTTGTCAAATCCTTATAGTGATGTGGTTATTTATATTTCAGAAAAAGTTGGCATATACAAATGACATTTGTCCACACCTCTCAACCAACATTTCATTTTATCCTTTTAATAAAAGTAGTATGTCTACGCATGTCTCATCAAACTGCTCAAGAAAGAACATCTAAAACATTGAACATTAACTACTACATGCAAAAAACTATCAATGAGAAATATTTTTGATTGGAATAACCAAAACCATAATGTTTGCTTCTTCTTAATAGACAGTCACTTTCAACACACCTGCCAAATGGTAGATGTGGCTATACCTAGGATCTATATTAGCCAAGCATGACTAAATGTAATTCAATTGCACATTCTCAAGCATTCTAGGTATGATAAGCAGCTGGGAGCTGTCCATAAATACAATATCTTCTTCACATTATTCCTACAATGTGTCTGTGAAAAACCCAGTGACACAGAATTCTAAACAGAAGAAAAGAAAATAACAACAAATAGGGATCTGTACAATCATGGCTCTGATTATCATTAGCACAGTAGGTACAGCAATGTGCATTTCATCTCAACAATCCCTGCAAAATATTTTGTTCAAAATCAAAAGCTAGGACGAGCACATTTTGTCTTGTTATTATTGGGGTTGTCATGTGTGTTTGATGTGATGAGGTTATTAATTTATCATTGATCTTGATTGGTCTCTTTTTACCTCTTTCAGGTAAGAAGAAGAAGATTGTTGCTGTGGTCGGGAGGGAGCATGTCTTACATTATTTACTTGACTAGTATTTGAATTGATCCATTCAGTCTACATTCGGATGAGAATTAGGATGTATACTTTCATTAGATGCAGTTAGAATATTTGTTTAGAAGTATCCATTGCTTATGTATAGAGTTTCTATAGAAATGACCAAAGTTCCTCGGGGTGTAAAGTTCTTGTCTTGTACTGTCCTTGATAATAAACAGCCTGGATTGACCACTAATAAAACTTATGTACCCCATTTACATAAATGTGTTCCTAGGTCTAAGAATTAATTTCTCTTGACCATGGTTGGTTATGCATAGTGATGTGAAATGTATGTCGATCTTCAAAAGTAAAAGGCATGTTCTTATTGGCTGCCTGTAAAGTTGCACTTGTGTGGTTAGGTCTTGGAATGCAGACCCTGAGAGGCCTGGGATTTTTTTTTGTGTGGTATCTGTGGTTCTAATGGTGACTCAAATTTGAATCCATCTATCTTCTGGATAAAAGACTCCATCAAAGCAATGGGGTCTTTTACAACTTTGCAGTGCCGTAAAATCATATGTTATCTCGCCTGCTTTGTTCTTCTAAATCTGTAGCTAGGTTTTCCAGCCCAAGTACTTTGTATTGTATTTGTCCCATGTGAAAGCATTGTGAATCAGACACAGACAACTGAATAAAGCTTTTAAAGAAATAGAGGGTTGGACGAAAGGTCTAGCTTGTCCTATGCTGAGGTGGGATTTCCCTGCCCAAATGAAACTAATGATAGTCTGTGACAGAAAGTCCAAAGCAAATGTCGTTCTGTGTCCAAAACCTATACTTGCCCTCATATCTAATTGTATACAATGTTTAAGGATGTCAGCCTTAAACTGAAAAGTGTTTAAATAAGAGTTCTGAGCTTCTTCCAGCTCGTGGTTGGAAAAGGGGTTTCCCTGCCCGAAGCTTTCAAGTCTCTCAATGTTCCAAAAAAACAGAGTTCACAAAAGAGGAGTTGCCTTCCCTAAACTTTCAAGTCTCTCAATGTTCCAAAAACCACACAACTCCTGGGGATACTCCCCAGCTCTTCTGGCTTGTTTGCCTTTCACTAAGTTCACCAATATCATAGAGTTTAAATCTTAATTTCAGTTCATTCAGATTTTTTGTTATATTCAATCACAAGCGTATGGATGAGTTACGTGGCCATTTCTTCAAGGCGGTGAACTCGGTCCAGGCGCAGTTGTCGGACCACACAGTCCACCTATTACAGGCCATGCAACTGATACACCTTACTTGCTTCTTATTTACAGGCAGTGTGTCACTGTTTCAGCTTCACAGTTGTACTGGACTTATTCTCATTTTACATCTTCTGTTTGCTTCATTACTGATTTTGCCACTATTCACTTATTGTGCTTTTCCACTCTTCTCAGGGTGTTTGCCACTGCTTACTCTTTCAAGTTACCCAGTTCCTTATATATTTATGGAGCTTCCCAATGATTGTTCTCTCAGTGTACACAGTTTCTTTTATAAGGGCTTTGCACCAAACTGCTTTCAATCCTATTGGTATTCAAGCACACTTGCTTTCTTTCGGATTGATATTCAAAAAGGTTTCATTTCATTTCATCAGTCACATTGATTAAACCAATAACACATTCCCAGTTTACTCTCCTGCTGGAAACTGGTACCCGGTTCACAGGCATTTTCACAAGTTCAAATATCATAATTTTTTCGTCTGTTTGGCGAGATCCATCAAAGTCGCAGACATTGTCTCAATAGATATACTCACTTTATTCAGTATTTGTTGAGGAATATATTTTTAACTGTGATTCAAATAACCTCCGATTCTCTTTCCTATTTTCATAAAAACAATTATAGGTCTGATCCTTTAATAATGTAATAATATTATGGATGCAATTTTGTATAGTATCAGTGATTCCATTGTAAGATGGCCACCCGGTTGTAAACGTGTCTTTTTTCTATTTCAATGATGGTACTTTCCCGATGTGTGGTGTGCTCTCTAGGACTGTCATTCCTTTCCAGTCCCAGGCCCAGTGGAACTAGAAAAACAATCTCCCATAAAACACGGTTCCATATCATCCTCTTCTGGGCATGGAATTTCTCAGCAATGCCATCGTGTTCTGCAACCTAAACAGCCATGCAACACTGCTGTTTACCCGGCACGGTTAGCAAGCGAATCACTGCCACTGGCCTTTGTAATCATCCTCGTCTGGTAAGCGAGTCAATACTTTCCAATTATTTTACCTCTTACTCTCCACTGCGCTACTCGGGCAGTTTGTATCTGTGAACATTAGTAGCGGAGGCTGCAGCATGGAGTGAAATCACTGCGTTTGGTGATAAGACACCAGGCCAGTTTTTGCTTCTTTATTGATCTAGAGTCACCCCATCTCTTCATATCAGGGATCACACTGTATTAAATCTTCAAGTGATTCATTGTAAAAATGAAAATAGTAGTGATAGATGAGGTATAATCAGACGATCTTCAGTGCAGCCATTACTCTCGGCTGCCAGACTCTGCCCTGTGTGTGAATATACAATTAGTTCTCCAGGAAAACACATGTAGCATTACACATATATGGCAGAACTCAGACAGTATAAAGGAGCATTTCCCAACACATTTTCATCCTGCAGATGCCCAGATAAATACTGAGACCCTGTCTAAAAAATGCCAGAATATTTAATGAAAAACACATTTTCATGCTGAATGAGTCCAAAAAAAGTGAACATGGACCTGTCTCAATAACATATAGATGTGTTCCCTCTGCGAAACAAACGTGTATGCTACTTTCAGCAAACGTAAATCATAAGGCCATTCTCAACAATATATGCCACAACTGCCACTGTACAATGCATTGCCATTCTGCTTGTGCCTATTAAAAGTCACATGGAGCTATCTAAATACTGTATGGCAGTGTTCACACTTTACAATACATGCGCATGCTCTTTGTTCCCAAGCATATTCATGAGACTTGTCTCAGGACAGTGGGCCTCATTACGAGGCTGGCGCTGACGGAATGAAGGGGGCTGGTACGGGACCGGCCCCCTTCATTGCATCGGGCCGATTACAAGCTTCCCATCGTGGGACCAGTATCGCACGGCTGGTAAAACCAGTCGTGCTTTCCGGTTCACGCGAGGGGAAGAAGGAGGTAACAACGAGACACTTATGATGTGCCCGTTGTTACCTTCCTCCCCATTCCCATTGAGCCCTATGGGGGCTCAAATGGGAATGGGGAATGGTTCCTGCAAGGAGGAATTACCGGGTCCTCCAATGTTGGAATGACCCGGTTAGTCCTCATTGCAGGAACCCTGTAAATGAGTCCGGTTTGGTGGCAGCCATGAAGCTAATATCTCCATGGCTACTGCCAAACTCGTAATAAGGGCCAGTGTGTTGGCATTGCCACTGTACATCATTTCTCATGCTGTGTGTTACCCCAGTTTTGCCCATCAGGCTCTACCTGCTCCAAAGTGCCTTCAGATGGCTATCAGGGCCCTTTTACTGCCCTATGTAGTTCTTGCTGCCCAGGTATTGTCCCAGGAAGCACTTACTGCAGCTGTTCGGTCGCAAATGATTCATTTCCCAGTTCCAACACCATGCGGCTCCCAGTTCCTAGCTCTGTCTCTAAATGGATCTTACTGCCTAGCTCTTGGATCCAAGTTCTGACACGCCTTAGTGGTGAGATCTGCCTGAATGTGACTGTGAAACAGCTTCTTGAAAACACTAATACTGATTTAAATGTAGGGCAGGGAATGTGCCTTGTTCTGATTGCAATGTTTGGAATTCTGAGTCTAGTTAGGTTCTTACTCCTCACCCCCAGGCATCCCAAGCATCACAAAGGTGATCTAAAATCCCTCACTGCATAAGCAGCCAAAGGAAGGAAAGGCACACCTCTGAAAGCAGAAAACGGAACGTAGCCTGTCGTCTTCATTCTTTCTCCTTCCTAGTGCTGTACGTTATTGTCACACCTTAACCCCCAAGAGACTTAATACAGGTAAACCCCAATCTAGACAACCCACCTCTAAACATAAACTCTAAAAGTGATCTTGACAAATCCATCTCCCAAGGTCAACTACCCTATTACCACTCGCGAAGGACTGACTAGGGTGCCGCTATTGTGTTTTGAAAGTGCTTGGTACTGCACGTGGTAGAGGTGGAACAATGACTGCCACAACAATCAAGTTGTAAGAACAGAGCTGCCGAATTTCCTACGCATTCCTGTGCATTCATGATTTCATGATGGTGCACTTTCTTCCCTCCGGGTGCTTCAGGGGTACTTTGGTTGTAGTGCAGGATTGAAAGACACATGTACCCCATCCGTTCAACGGGAGTCTGACATCAGACCAGTCTCAGAAATGAAGTCATTACAGCCAGGAGGCGATACCTTCAAGAAGGCTATTTTATTCTGAAAATCGTTTTCCATTGCGTATTTAATGTACAGCTAATTGTTCTCTGTAAAGCGCTTTGGTTAAAGGCGCTATCTAAAAGACAATAAATACAAACACAAATGAAATGTGGTCAGAGAATACATTCATCAGTGTCATACATTAGTGTCGGGAGGGCAAACTTGACACTAATCTATGCTGGCACTGCATAGCGCATCTTTGCGTTATTGTACAGTCCCTCCTGAAATGCTCAGATCACCTTTATGAATACAGTCAACTGGGCATTTTAGCAAATGCAAGGAGCGCAGAGAATGCTGCTAGCCCACATACTAACAGGCCACTAAGCCAGGCAGAGCGAGGCAGGATCAGACATTAGATTGAGGCAGAAGAGAGCAAAGACATCTGCACGTCCCGCTTAGCGAACATCAACTCATCCTCAGTAAGAAAATAGTACTACTCTTGTTATCACTATAACTTGTACTGAGAGTGATCATTAGAAATAAGTATGGCACTTTAAAAGAAAATGTTTTTTAATACCTTTTCTGCCAAGAATATCCTCTATTTTGTATCTCAAAATGTTTCTCCTCCTTGAAAAGGGTTGCGCTCAGATTCAAACCAATGTTCTGTTTGCTCTGTGAGCACCATGGCAATGTTTGCTTGTGTGTGCTGCTCATTTGATTGGTTCGTAGTCCTGTGGAACCTGCACAGTATTTACGAACACTAACAGCACAAAATCGAAAATAAGAAATACAATTGACCCTGAAATCTATCCCTATGTTCCCCTGAATGGTCTTTCAGAACCCCAGCAACCTCTGCACAGACTAGCTGTGCCCCTCTCAATTCTTCCTATTCGGACACTGCTCCCTTCGTGTGATGGCCACATTCCTGCAGGACACATGATACAGCAATGCATGTCTCCAAATACCTGGCCAGTCCAAGCCTTGGGGGGATGCATTTACCACTGCTCCTCTCATTCTTTTTGAAACCATAAAAACACAGAATCCTACATCCTCCAGCACACCTACGTTTGTTCTGTGGCTGGGACAGCTCTAGTAAAAGTGCACCAGACCACGTGACTCTCACTCACAGAGAGAAACAACGACGTAGAGTGAGACAGAGAGAGAGAGGCTAGAGGCAGAGTGAAATAGAAAGTGTGAGAGTGCGCGCACAGAGAGACAGAGAGCACTCGGATAGCGTATGCTATTCTGGATACAGCTAGCTTTTTATATTTCCGCTTATGGTGTGATGCTGTCATGGTCAAATAAAAATAAATGTTATAATCTAGCTCTAAAGAGCTTTTCTCAACCCCAGACCTATGTATTAAAGACCAAGGGCCTAATCACGAGTTGGGCGGTAACGCCGGCGCTATTAGCGCCAGCGTTAATAGCCCTACCACCAAACCCCCGGCGCTAATAGTGCCGGATCACGGGTTTGGCGGAACGGGAAATCCTCATTCCCCATTGAGCCCATTCGGGAATGCCCCATTCCCCATTGGGCTCAATGGGGAAATTTTGCACTCTTACCGCCGGCAGATTTCCCGCCGGCGGTATGAGCGCAAAATTTCGTCGGATTTCCCCCCAGCTAACAGCTGGGGGGAAATCAGCTGAACCCATGATTTGGCGGACCCTTAAATGTACAGAGCAGCCCTTAACATCCGCAAGTCAGAACATATTACCACATTCAGAAGAAAATGGACACCAAACCGTATCTCTTGCACCCGTAAGTTACCTGACCTCTGTCATGGACGGACCTCTGCTACCTGACATTACACTCTGCTACCTCGATACTAGGTACAACTTACTGCGGTACCGCATAACACTCTAATTTACGCTGTACTGTACAACGCTCCAATGTACTCATCAAATTGTATAACCAAATATGCCTTGTAACAACATCCTCAAGCCTGCATGACCTGTGACCTACATCGTAAACCTATAAATCCTGTAACCATACGCTTAAAGTTTGCATAACCTGTTACCAATCTCTTAAGCCTGCACAACTTGTAACCATATTCTTAAACTATGTACAACTTGTAACCATATGCTTAAGCCATGCGCCCAGATGCCTCAGGGTTAGGTGCACAATACTAATGTTATAATACATAAATAAATATAATCAATCACGTTATTTTTTTGGGTGGATACCACATTTTTGGAGCTTGACCTTACCCCTGGCAGGCTTCAAGTTCAAACTGTAAATGGCTCCCTGTATTTCAGCACAATACACATTTCTAATATTGAAGAGGGATGTACTTTAGATCCAACATCCAAATATTTTTATCTTGGAAGTGTTAGAATCAAAAATAGTAAAACAGAAATGTTTAAATGATAGCAACGCTAAGCCTTTTGAATGTTTGGGTTGGAATATTATCTATTTAATTCGCGAAATGGCAATTTATTCATAAAACATTAGTAAAGGAACTGTTTGGTGATGACAGTCAGTTTCATTCTTAGTTATCTCAAAAGAAACATGGTAATATAATAATAACATAATAGACAACAGTTCAGCAGCCTGATTTGAAGTGTTGTGCTTTAAATGGTGTTGATGTACCTAATTTGCATTTGCATTATACGTGAATAGATTTGATTATTTCAAAGTATTTATGCTACTCTTCTTCGTGAAGCATAAATAGACCCTACAAATACAAGCAGGATGTGAATTATAATGCAATGTAATTGATGTTACTTACATAGCAAGAGCCAGCAGGGTACTTTCTAAGAAATCTATATTTGAAAATAAAATTACTGTAAATGAGGTAAAGAGATGCAAAAAGAAAGTTATTGCAAAGAACAACATGTAGCAAAAGCAAAACGTAAATAAGATATGTAATTTGACGGCACGAGGACCATTTGCAACGTTCCGTTTGACCATGCCACTGCCTGCCCTGGACAGACACACAGGTCATGCCCCCCGCTTGCTCTAGACAGACACGCAGTGCTTTGCCCTGCTTTGCCCTGGACCGACTCTGCACATCCCTGCTGCCCCCAGACAGAGACACAGTGCATGCCTCTGCTTTGCTCTGGACAGAGGCACAGTACACATCCCTGCCTGGCGTGGACAGACACACAGTTCATGCCCCCCGCTTGCTCTAGACAGACACGCAGTGCTTTCCCCTGCTTTGCCCTGGACCGACTCTGCACATCCCTGCTGCCCCCAGACAGAGACACAGTGCATGCCTCTGCTTTGCTCTGGACAGAGGCACAGTACACATCCCTGCCTGGCGTGGACAGACACACAGGTCATGCCCCCCGCTTGCGCTAGACAGACACGCAGTGCTTTCCCCTGCTTTGTCCTGGACCGACTCTGCACATCCCTGCTGTCCCCAGACAGAGACACAGTGCATGCCTCTGCTTTGCTCTGGACAGAGGCACAGTACACATGCCTGCCTGGCGTGGACAGACACACAGGTCATGCCCCCCGCTTGCTCTAGACAGACACGCAGTGCTTTCCCCTGCTTTGCCCTGGACCGACTCTGCACATCCCTGCTGTCCCCAGACAGAGACACAGTGCATGCCTCTGCTTTGCTCTGGACAGAGGCACAGTACACATCCCTGCCTGGCGTGGACAGACACACAGTTCATGCCCCCCGCTTGCTCTAGACAGACACGCAGTGCTTTCCCCTGCTTTGCCCTGGACCGACTCTGCACATCCCTGCTGTCCCCAGACAGAGACACAGTGCATGCCTCTGCTTTGCTCTGGACAGAGGCACAGTACACATCCCTGCCTGGCGTGGACGGACACACAGGTCATGCCCCCCGCTTGCTCTAGACAGACACGCAGTGCTTTGCCCTGCTTTGCCCTGGACCGACTCTGCACATCCCTGCTGTCCCCAGACAGAGACACAGTGCATGCCTCTGCTTTGCTCTGGACAGAGACACAGTACACATCCCTGCCTGGCGTGGACAGACACACAGGTCATGCCCCCCGCTTGCTCTAGACAGACACGCAGTGCTTTCCCCTGCTTTGCCCTGGACCGACTCTGCACATCCCTGCTGTCCCCAGACAGAGACACAGTGCATGCCTCTACTTTGCTCTGGACAGAGGCACAGTACACATCCCTGCCTGGCGTGGACAGACACACAGGTCATGCCCCCCGCTTGCTCTAGACAGACACGCAGTGCTTTCCCCTGCTTTGCCCTGGACCGACTCTGCACATCCCTGCTGTCCCCAGATAGAGACACAGTGCATTCCACTGCTTTGCTCCTGACAGAGGCACAGTACACATCCCTGCCTGGCGTGGACGGACACACAGGTCATGCCCCCCGCTTGCTCTAGACAGACACGCAGTGCTTTCCCCTGCTTTGCCCTGGACCGACTCTGCACATCCCTGCTGTCCCCAGACAGAGACACAGTGCATGCCTCTGCTTTGCTCTGGACAGAGGCACAGTACACATGCCTGCCTGGCGTGGACAGACACACAGGTCATGGCCCCCGCTTGCTCTAGACAGACACGCAGTGCTTTCCCCTGCTTTGCCCTGGACCGACTCTGCACATCCCTGCTGTCCCCAGACAGAGACACAGTGCATGCCTCTGCTTTGCTCTGGACAGAGGCACAGTACACATCCCTGCCTGGCGTGGACAGACACACAGGTCATGCCCCCCGCTTGCTCTAGACAGACACGCAGTGCTTTCCCCTGCTTTGCCCTGGACCGACTCTGCACATCCCTGCTGTCCCCAGACAGAGACACAGTGCATGCCTCTGCTTTGCTCTGGACAGAGGCACAGTACACATCCCTGCCTGGCGTGGACGGACACACAGGTCATGCCCCCCGCTTGCTCTAGACAGACACGCAGTGCTTTCCCCTGCTTTGCCCTGGACCGACTCTGCACAACCCTGCTGTCCCCAGATAGAGACACAGTGCATTCCACTACTTTGCTCCTGACAGAGGCACAGTACACATCCCTGCCTGGCGTGGACGGACACACAGGTCATGCCCCCCGCTTGCTCTAGACAGACACGCAGTGCTTTCCCCTGCTTTGCCCTGGACCGACTCTGCACATCCCTGCTGTCCCCAGACAGAGACATAGTGCATGCCTCTGCTTTGCTCTGGACAGAGGCACAGTACACATCCCTGCCTGGCGTGGACGGACACACAGGTCATGCCCCCCGCTTGCTCTAGACAGACACGCAGTGCTTTCCCCTGCTTTGCCCTGGACCGACTCTGCACATCCCTGCTGTCCCCAGATAGAGACACAGTGCATTCCACTGCTTTGCTCCTGACAGAGGCACAGTACACATCCCTGCCTGGCGTGGACGGACACACAGGTCATGCCCCCCGCTTGCTCTAGACAGACACGCAGTGCTTTCCCCTGCTTTGCCCTGGACCGACTCTGCACATCCCTGCTGTCCCCAGACAGAGACACAGTGCATGCCTCTGCTTTGCTCTGGACAGAGGCACAGTACACATCCCTGCCTGCCCTGGACAGACACACAGGTCATGCCCCCCGCTTGCTCTAGACAGACACGCAGTGCCTTCCCCTGCTTTGCCCTGGACCGACTCTGCACATCCCTGCTGTCCCCAGACAGAGACACAGTGCCTGCCTCTGCTTTGCTCTGGACAGAGACACAGTACACATCCCTGCCTGGCGTGGACAGACACACAGGTCATGCCCCCCGCTTGCTCTAGACAGACACGTGGTGCTTTCCCCTGCTTTGCCCTGGACCGACTCTGCACATCCCTGCTGTCCCCAGACAGAGACACAGTGCATGCCTCTGCTTTGCTCTGGACAGAGGCACAGTACACATCCCTGCCTGGCGTGGACAGGCACACAGGTCATGCCCCCCACTTGCTCTAGACAGACACGCAGTGCTTTCCCCTGCTTTGCCCTGGACCGACTCTGCACATTCCTGCTGTCCCCAGACAGAGACACAGTGCATGCCTCTGCTTTGCTCTGGACAGAGGCACAGTACACATCCCTGCCTGGCGTGGACAGACACACAGGTCATGCCCCCCGCTTGCGCTAGACAGACACGCAGTGCTTTCCCCTGCTTTGCCCTGGACCGACTCTGCACATCCCTGCTGTCCCCAGACAGAGACACAGTGCATGCCTCTGCTTTGCTCTGGACAGAGGCACAGTACACATCCCTGCCTGGCGTGGACAGACACACAGGTCATGCCCCCCGCTTGCTCTAGACAGACACGCAGTGCTTTCCCCTGCTTTGCCCTGGACCGACTCTGCACATCCCTGCTGTCCCCAGACAGAGACACAGTGCATGCTTCTGCTTTGCTCTGGACAGAGGCACAGTACACATCCCTGCCTGGCGTGGACAGACACCAAGTCGGTATTGCATCCTTTTGCCGACACCCATTTTTTCGATGGGTGTATTGGCACGGTAGCTTTGCTGAAAATGCCGACCAAAATGTTTGGGGGGGGGGGGTTCTGAAAGGGTAAATAAAGGGTTGGGGTGCAGGGGAATAAAATAAAAATTAAATTAAGGGGAACTTGGGGCGAACCCCCACAAAAATAATTTAAAATAAAATGCAATGAAGTTTTTTGCCAAAACTCCTACGGCAAAGCACCCGTCCGAAAAAAGGGGGTTGGCAAAATGACATGGAACCCACAGGTCATGCCCCTTCTTTCCCTGGACAGACACACAGTGCTTACCCCTGCATTGCCCTAGACAGGCTCTGCACATCACTGCCTACCCCAGACAGAGACCCAGTGCATATCCCTGCCTGCCCTGGACAGACACACAGTGCTTATCCTGCTTGCCCTGGACAGACACACAGTACATACCCCTGCCTGCCCTTGACAAACACACAGTGCTTATCCTGCTTGCCCTGGACAGACACACAGTACATACCCCTGCCTGCCCTTGACAAACACACAGTGCTTATCCTGCTTGCCCTGGACAGACACACAGTACATACCCCTGCCTGCCCTTGACAAACACACAGTGCTTATCCTGCTTGCCCTGGACATACTGTCTCTAGTTGTCCTCTTACTATGTTAGACAATTAGCCTCCTTATTTCTGAAAACACTTCTTCTAGCAGTTTTTATTTATAAACACCCATAACCCTTTTTCAGAATAAATATCTTTTCCACACTCCAGGCAGATATTGTGACCTCCTCTAGGAGGACTGTTTTTTATTCATAGTATTCCACCTATTAATCCTTTCTTCCAGCATTCATATGTTTGCTTTCTTAAGGCACCACTCATAGGTTTTACAGGTTAAACTATAGATTAATTTGTTATCCAGTCTATACGAATGTGGATTTCAGTGGTAGCCTGTCCATAATGAGTGGTAGGATGTTGCTTGCTTCCCATTGTAGTTGTGCCAGGAGGGAAAGGCAGAATGACCCCTGTGGTCACCTTGACAGCTATTGAATTGAGTATGACTACTTGGGAGTGATCTGTAGGGCAGAAATTACTTTGTGCTTGTGGGCACCACACATGCCTATGTGCTCCCATGTGTGGTAGAGCACACCATTTACCCATCCAACTGAATTGGCTGAGGAGGTTATATTAAACAAAAAACATGTGTGTATGGCTTGTGTGGGCAATTTAGTGTGTCTGTGGCGTGTTGTCTCATCCCACCATAGACCAAAATGATGGTCAACCAGAACCTAATTCAGTTACATCCAAATGGTATGGGATGAAGACATTTGTTTGTGTAGGTTTGCGTCCATTCGCATGGTTTCACTAAAACCTATATGGTCCTGGTCGTACATTGCCTGCCAGTAATCGCGGATAACTATATGTAGCATACAGTCTTGATTGTCATAGGAATTTATAACACAGGGACAAAAAAATAGGTTGACCTGGGTGAGTTAAAACCATTTAAAACAACAAGACTAACATGGGCGTGGAAGAAGAAGGAAACATAGAGAGGGGGCGAGGCACCCAAAACTATCCCCTTTGAGCGAGAGGTGAGGGAACCCAGAACCCGCACAGTGGAAGTGTATGAGGGCCACCCATGATCAGCAGAGTCCCAATGACTCACCCAGGAGAGGTGGGAGGTGTCATGGAGAAGCAACCTAGTGGATAATGTGAAGTGGCACCAAGAGCCTGCACAGGGAAGGAGGCGAAGGATCACCCAGAACCAGAGCAGTGCATGGCAATAGGGAACTCTAGCAGCACAAGGATCAGGAGAAGCTCAACCAGTCAGAGATGGAGGGTTAAAGCAAGCAATGCACAAACATAGAAAAGAGAAAGCCGTACACCGGAGAGTACAAGGATGATTTTGCAGGTCGCTGGGTCATGCTCGGAGAAGGACAACAAGACTAAGCATGGCATAGAGGCCAGCAACACAAATGGTGATGCCCTTTTCACCTTTCTGCTTGGGCAGTGACTTCCTAATCTGAGTTATATAATGTGTACATGCAAAGCCTAGTCACATGGGCATCCTCATAGTGTGTGTGGGACCTGGGGGAGACATCGGAGTGCCAAGGTTGCACTGGTGGGACCAGGGAGCGTGGGCGCAATGACAGAATGGTCGGTTTACACACACAGGCACTCATTAACGAAGGGCCACAAGAGGGTGACCATTTATTTGACCTCCTTTTCACTAGGACAATGTTGTGGTCAGCAGCGGAGCACTGCACATGAACACAATGGCCATGTGGGTAGTTTTTGTCGGACACGCATATCAAAGCTTTGAAGGCTCATACGGGCCAATCCATGTTTAGCATTGTAGTCTCTGTGAAAATTTGGGGAAGGATCAGGTTTATGTTGTGGGTCCAGGAAGGATGCCCTCCACAATGGCACAATCAGCGGTAGAAGTGCACTGAAAAACATATTGTGGGACTACGGTCTGGGCAGGGGAGTGGGTAGGTGGAAGCATAGTGCAACATGTGACAAGGTGTTGCGGCTGAGGCATTGCAATATTCTAAGTGACTAGTAACTAAGGCTCCTATTGCAACTTTACACTTGCACAGGGACATGAATGGACAAATCCTCTGTATAGAATGGCGAATATGGTCCTATAGAGTAAGGAATGGTAAACAGAAGCAAATCAAAGTAGTGGAACACTGCTCCAGCCTAATCCTAATCACTTTGATCATTGGGCACAATCAGGTGACGCACACCATCTCTCGTTCATGGAGAGGCACAAGCAGCTTGCAAAGCCTGTTGCCTTTTGTTTTGAAATTTTGAAAGCTCACCTCAGAAAAAAAAAGAGTTGCCGCACTCACCTGCTTCTTTGGTGAAACCTTTATATAGAACTGCGATGCATGTTTCCTTCCTGCTGTGTGTGGCCCTACATCGTGAGTGTGCTGTTCTCAGCTGTAAATGTATTGCCCATAACTTTACAATTCTCAGGAGGGGGAAAGGCCTTGAATGATTCTTATATTGTCCGATATGGGTGACACGGTCTAGCCACTTCCGTTCGGCAGCCCATTCAGATGAGCAGCAGACCATCAAAGCAGCCTGACAACACAATCACTGTTTACGCAGCCATTATCAGGACAATGCAGAGAGCGGTTCAGGGAATATATCCATGCGAGGATGCAAAGAATGGGGGGATGGGAATGTGGTTCTGCATGCTGCTTTAAAGGATGGTTGCATGTGTCTGCATCCCTGGATAGTGCGTGTAAAGTCAAATGAAAAGAAAGCCACTGCAATTCTGCCTCAGGCAAGTACATACAGGCAACAGTCCCAAGGACACTTAATAACCGTGATGAGAGGGGAGATGTGCAAGGAGCGTGCTCAACATCTGGAAAAGCAATGTGGGGTAGTCTTCTTCTTTTAACCCCTTAAGTACCAAGGACGAGTATGCTTGTCCTTTTTGCATAGACTTGCATAATAGCCTGTCACTTAAATAAGGATGAGCATTGGAGATAGCAATATGAGAAGGATGTTTATTGAAATGGGTGATCTGAAGAACGCTCTGGCAAAATAGATGTCCTCTTGATGGCACGCTCTGCAGATCTGTGTATACGTGCTTATTCGTAAGTCTGCACGTTGATAGGTGGCAACGTCCATGTAACAGTCTCATATCTACAATGCCAAGAGGGACGACCCACCTTTGTCCAGCCAGTCACAGATTTGCAAAGAAACATCAGATGTGCAAATGCTACCTTTTCTACATGAGTGTGTTGATCACTTTATCAGTCTACAGCTGTATAGAACATGGATTGACCTAAGAACACAACACATGGTTTAGAAACAGGCTGCATGGTATATAGTTGCATGGACAGAGTACACTCAGTAAATATCCATACGTCACTGTGCCTAAAAATCCAGGAGCTGTGGCCACAGGTATCCCCCACATGGCCCACAGAGCATCAGCACGGCAATTCACCGGGACCCCCAGTTTCTTAGATTAGAGGCAAGTTAGGGAGGACCGAGTTGTATTTGGAAAATGATTTATAACTTTGCGAGGGCTTCACAAACAATGTGCACCTTAGGGAGAATTTCAGATAGACCCTTTTCAGCAATGAAAGACTGTGGAAAGACATGAGAGTGTGAAATCTTGAACAGAGGAGTAGATGCCCTTTCAAGGCGATGGTGTGCTAAACAAGTACATATTTACCATTCCACATATAACCCATACTATCTTCCTTCAAGCCTTTGTTATTAATAAAAGATGGTTAGTAAGCTCTGTAATAAACTTGACAAACAGGCTCTTAAGAAAAGATGACATTTCTTTCTTGAAGTTTGAAGTATTCTTGCTTCCCACGTATCACTGCAGTATAGTAGCCACTCTTTTACTTTATTACATTTGTATAGCGCTGCCACTGACCCAGAGGCTTAAGGACGCTAACGGTCAAACAGTACAAACACATAAGCAGATTAGACAACCAGCTGGGAGAGAGAACACCACAGCTTAAGAGAACCAGGACTTGAACACAGAGGCGTTGCTAGGGGGTCAGGCGGCTCAGGGGGCTATAGTCTTCTGACTGCAGCCCCAGATAGAATCTCAGGAGCTACAACCAAAAGACTAGCTATCCACCGAGTCTGGACAGTCCCGACATTAGTGTAGCCCCGGATATGTTCCAGACATAGCAACACCCCTGCTTGAACAGAGCAACTAATTAAACTGAAAAGGCACAATTGTAAAATTATATCTGCTTCACTCCATGTTCTCCTTTCACAGACACCTGAAAATAATGCTAAAAACGAGGCATGGAAGACCAGCAATTTACGCCAGCACAGGACCACAAGCCTGATGGGAAGTGTAGTTTTGCTACTACCAGGCAACAAGGAGCACTGGAATCAAATCAACACAAACTGCGTTATATCAGTGAAGAGTATCACAGCGAACTAAGCCTCCCAAGAATTTCTAAAAGCGCAAAATAAATGGCCTGGATAAAATCAGAATATGCTTCTTTAAAATGCTAAAATAGAATTAAACTGAAAATGCGCAATTCTAAAATGATATTTGCTTCACTCCACACACTGCAAGCACATTCTCCTTTCACACACATTTGAAAAAAATGCTAAAATAGTGCTCAGTGTGGCGTGAGTGTTTAATCTGTGGCTGCCTAACCATAGTCCTTCTACTGTTACTTTCCTCACAGTGGAGGACCTTTCCAGAGCTTTTCAAAGAACCTTGTACTTATTGCCAGAACACCGCAGAGCGGGCCCACATACTGTGGCGTGAGTGTGGAGTCTGTGGCAGTCTAACCACAGTCTTTCTACTGTCACTTTCCACGCAGAGGAGGAGCTTTGCAGAAACTTTCAGAGAACCTTGTACTTATTGCCATCACACTGCGGAGCAGGCCACGGAATGTGGCCTGAGTGTGCAGTCTGTGGCAGTCTAACTACAGTCTTTCTGCTGTTACTTTGCTCACAGAGGAGGGGCTTTTCAGATCCTTTTAAAAAAACTTTGTACTTATTGCCAACCCCTCGGAGCGGGCCGCAGAGTGTGGCATGAGTTTGCAGTCTGTGAAGGTCGGGAAGCTTTGAAGTCATTGAAGGTAATTGACTTTGATGTGGCTGAAGTTTTCCACGTTACATCTGACTTCGCTACATTGTAAATCATCACAGTGCTCCTAATGCGTCCCAAGTGACAACTAAAGTTTGTGTATATATCCGTTGGAACTTAATATCAAGGCAACTGTCCGTGAAGGTGCCCCTATTTTGCCTGATTGAAGACAACTTTTGAAGCGCAACTTTGCTACATTGTGAACTTTCTGAAGGTGCTCCTGCAGCGACATGTTTGGGTAACGCGCATGTCTTGACAAAGTTGATTAAAAGA
Organism: Ambystoma mexicanum; assembly: GCF_040938575.1. NCBI lineage: Eukaryota > Metazoa > Chordata > Amphibia > Caudata > Ambystomatidae > Ambystoma > Ambystoma mexicanum. The sequence continues at coordinate 963,370,391 of NC_090927.1, forward strand.
GTAGAAGCCTTCGAAGGTAACTGAATTTTATGTAACTGAAACTTTCTCCACTCATAGCGATTTCGCTACATTGCAAACCTTTTGAAGGTGCTCCTGCAGCGACGTGCGCGCATAACATTCCCACCTTGGGGAAGCTGATTAAAGGCAGAGCAGTTTGTGAAGGAAATTGCCTACAACGTGGCTGAAGTTCTTTCCCGTTCATTGTGACCCTCTCTGCATTGTGAACTTATTTGGTGCTCACCATATTCGAACAGCAGGATTCCCTTGCCTAAGCCACCTAATAGATGAGAGGTCAATTGCGGTGTCTCATACCTGACTTGTGCAAGAGACCACAAACGCAAGTTGCTTCTAACTGTTCTTTTAAAAGGTTTACCTCATAATCCCGTGTGGGCAGGGTAGGTGCTATCTGAATAGTACCATCTCTCAAATTAGGAATCTGTTAAATAATTGTCCATGTATGGATTTTTAAATCACTGCGTGGATCTGTTTGCAGGAGGAATATTGTTTTTATTGACTTTTTTATTATACACCAGTCTTAACACACAACCATTTTTAAAATGCCATGAAAGTCACAACGGAAATCAACATACAACCTCAGAAACAGTAAACCCTATGTAAGAGCTCAGCGATACAAACAAGCAGAGGGCTCAAATGCGCGAGCTAATCATAGACTCGACGACCTGTCTTCACAACTAGAACCTGGTGCACCTACTTCTGCAGAGCCAGGATGTGGCCAAACAATCTCTTATTTTAAAGTGAACAATAAAGAAAGTAAAACAGAAAAGACAAACAAGCCCATGGAAAACGGGGAAGAGAAAACAGTAAAGACACCTGAAATAATTGTTTCACCAGTTGAATGTGACTTGAATTTTACTCAAGAGGACTTGGACAATATTGATAATAATTCCTTGCTTGAATTGTGTTATTCAATTTGTCAGGCCAACTTATGTGCCGTAACTGAACAACACGATGCAAGTGCTTAAATGCTTGATAAGACAGGTCTGGAGCAGAAAAAGGATATAAGCACGAATCGAAGACTGTCGGCATCCCCAAGATTTATATGTCAGAACATGAGCGCACCCAAAATGCCACTAGAGGTACCCATATAGAGGATTCCAACACATGTGCGTCTGACAAATCACAAGTAGGGGGTTGTTTAATCAGCGATGATCCGATGATGCTAAAATTGTGTGGCAGTATGCATGAACATGTACCATTACATGGTGTATTGCTTGCTCAATTATCTGCTGACAAAGTCCAGGATCAAGAAAGTAAAAATGGAATTGAAAATGATGATAATAATAGCAATACCAAGGCAAAAAAATGAACATTGTCGCATAGCAATTTGCTATGCAATTCTGTTGATTTGCTAATTAAACTGACACTTGTGTAGCACAGCTTGCTATTTAAATTACCCTGTTCGATGAAAGCACAGCTCACCCTGCATTTCTCTCTTGCCCTCAGGGGTCTCTCCATCCTCTTTTCCCTGTTCCTTGCAAGTTTAAAGGGGCTAATGGAGAGAGTGCAATAGTAATAATATCCTCCATTCTTTAAAGTGCCAAAGGCCATTAAAAAAGTATCAGTACCACAGATGGTAGCTCTGAGTACTAATGATGATGAATAGCACGTTCATTGATGTACAGGACTGAAATGATGTGCTTGGGCCTACCTGGCTTGGGGTTTAGGTTATTAGCAGCCCTGCCCTCTGGTTAATGCTATATTGAAAATCATATCAATGACAGGCAAGGGCAATCATGTCCATCTGAAGTTAACAATTAACCTGCCTGCTGCGACACCATAGTACATACTTACCGCATGATTCACAGAAGCGTTTTATAATGGCGCAATCCCATTGAAAAATGATTTGTCTCAGGCTATGACTTTCCTTTAACATTGTGAACTTTTTGATTTTTGAAACATCTGAACTCCACCTTGCAGAACAAATGATGGGTCAAGCATGCAGATCATGCAATATATGGGACACTGCCCTATGCATCACTGACTGAACCCAGCTGCACAGAGCCTTGCATTGAAAACCTGTTTTCAAAACATTATCATATGCATTTAATTATGTGTGTCCACTCGTGCAGCTAACCTTTATATTTTACAGACACCTATCTCACTAATGTCTCACTTTGGCAGTACCCAAACATGCTGTATTGTTGCTCATTTGATGTCTTGGGTACAAATAATGTCTGCTGACATTAAAAACATTAATACAAAATTGCTAGTTGAATTTGTTTGTTTGCTAATCAAGACATTTTTAATTAGCAAACTCTGCTAATCAATTTTTGAAAACTAAGGTATGCCTTGCAATAGTCGGAATAATTCTCACAACATTGTTGAAGTAGAAAGTGCTAAAATGGCAAAAGAGGAGGTGAATTCACCACTTAGCTATCCCACCCACAAACAAACCCTGAAAAAATTAAAAATAAAAGTCGCTCAATGTAAAGAAGGGGTCCCTGACATAGAATCGGTATAGGCAGCCACTATTTTGCCTTTGAACTCGGCTGTCGTGACAGTGATTTCTCAGAGCCAAATGACAAAGAAGCAAAACAGAGGGTAGGAAGGAGGAAAAAACTGAGACAACTATGTGCTGGAATACTCACTTGTTGGTTATTGCAAGAAAATGCAAACATAAGTGTGCTATCTATTGATGATAATATTCAAACGGCTGTCCGAATAGTGGTACCAGTGAATGCAAACGTTATACATTCACCCCCAATGAACAAAGTAGCTTATGATGGGAAAAGGGGGACGACATCATGCCATAATTCAAGGAACCAAGTCGATATAAGTCAGTGCAGTACAGGAGTGACCCTTGATACTCGTATATTTGGTATTAAACACCAAACTAGTGTTGGAATAAGGAAGCACATAAACAGACCAAACCTCCTTAGCATCTTTTCAAAAATACTTTGCCTTTGTATATTAAACTCCTGTGATTTTGATTTTATAGCACCTGCAAGAGGTTGGGTGGAGGGATGGCAAGTACACATCATGTGCTACCAATAACTGTGTCCCTCATTAGAAATCAGCCAGAATCATTTGATTTTTTGGGATTGGAGTTGGATAAACCTTGTGCAATACCTACCATGACTGCATGTTGTGATCACTGTAGTAAAATATTACCATCATACAATAATGTCAAGTAATACAATATTTAATGAGGAATTTGACAATAAGAAAGGATGGCTATGGTTGAATAAAATGATCCCTGGGTTGGATGAACAGCAGAAGTGATGCTTGGTTATACACTTCTGGAATACACAAGGTCATTCACATTGTATTCAAAAGACACAATCCCTTGCTACGCTGTGTGATTCATCAATATTTATGCTTAAGGAGACATGGTTAATGGACCATCTAATTTTAGATGGTTTTACTATCCATAAAATAGTGGCAAAAAAGGGTATGAAGGCCTGCCCATTTGGATGCCTAATCATCAGAGTGAAACAGGGGATTCACTCTGCAATAGTTAAACATCCCAGTAATAATGATCATGTACTGGCAGTAGAACTGATTCTTAATGGATAGATCCATGCACAGCGTGTACGACCCTCCTGGCATGCCATCGACTGCCAATATATTGGAATCTATTGATTTGATCATTACAAATTGGCACGCTGATACTGAGTCTGATTTAATCTTGATAGGAGGAGATTTTCATGCAAGATGTGAAGAACATCCCATAGGAGATGTATACACAACTATTAGAATTTCCAATGGGAGTCCTGGGAGTCCCTCTGCCAGACATTAGTCCTGGTTACGAGAGACTTACCCAGAGTCTTTAGCTCACTATCTTTCACAGAGAAGAAATATCCCAAACATATCAGTCTTTGTCCTGCCCTGGGGCAGTCCAGCACCGAAATGCTAGGCAATTCTCCTCTGAAAAGGCGTTCCAACAGCATCCCCAGACACGTGTTCCGGTCTGGTTGGACCTCATCAGTAGGGAGGAGCTGGGAGGAGCTAAAGACTCTGGGTAAGTCTCTCGTAACCAGGACTAATGTCTGGCAGAGGGACTCCCAGGACCCCCCTTGTTAATTTGCATATTTACGTAACTTTGGGTCTCACCCTAAGTTACTAGGGGAATCCAGACGTGGACCCCTTGCTCACTATTCTTAGAGAGGCACAGATCCACCCTACTGATGAGGTCCAACCAGACCGAAACACGTGTCTGGGGTTTCTGTTGGTACTCTTGTTCAGGGGAGAATTGCCTAGCATTTCGGTGCTGGACTGCCCCAGGGCAGGACAAAGACTGATATGTTTGGGATATTTCTTCTCTGTGAAAGAAAGTGAGCTAAAGACTCTGGGTAAGTCTCTCGTAACCAGGATTAATGTCTGGCAGAGGGACTCCCAGGACCCCCCTTGTTAATTTGCATATTTACGTAACTTTGGGTCTCACCCTAAGTTACTAGGGGAATCCAGACGTGGACCCCTTGCTCACTATTCTTAGAGAGGCACAGATCCACCCTACTGATGAGGTCCAACCAGACCGAAACATGTGTCTGGGGTTTCTGTTGGTACTCTTGTTCAGAGGAGAATTGCCTAGCATTTCGGTGCTGGACTGCCCCAGGGCAGGACAAAGACTGATATGTTTGGGATATTTCTTCTCTGTGAAAGAAAGTGAGCTAAAGACTCTGGGTAAGTCTCTCGTAACCAGGACTAATGTCTGGCTGAGGGACTCCCAGGACCCCCCTTGTTAATTTGCATATTTACGTAACTTTGGGTCTCACCCTAAGTTACTAGGGGAATCCAGACGTGGACCCCTTGCTCACTATTCTTGGAGAGGCACAGATCCACCCTACTGATGAGGTCCAACCAGACCGAAACACGTGTCTGGGGTTTCTGTTGGTACTCTTGTTCAGAGGAGAATTGCCTAGCATTTCGGTGCTGGACAGCCCCAGGGCAGGACAAAGACTGATATGTTTGGGATATTTCTTCTCTGTGAAAGAAAGTGAGCTAAAGACTCTGGGTAAGTCTCGCGTAACCAGGACTAATGTCTGGCAGAGGGACTCACAGGACCCCCCTTGTTAATTAGCATATTTACGTAACTTTGGGTCTCACCCTAAGTTACTAGGGGAATCCAGACGTGGACCCCATGCTCACTATTCTTAGAGAGGCACAGATCCACCCTACTGATGAGGTCCAACCAGACCGAAACACGTGTCTGGGGTTTCTGTTGGTACTCTTGTTCAGAGGAGAATTGCCTAGCATTTCGATGCTGGACTGCTCCAGGGCAGGACAAAGACTGATGTGTTTGGGATATTTCTTCTCTGTGAAAGAAAGTGAGCTAAAGACTCTGGGTAAGTCTCTCATAACCAGGACTAATGTCTGGCAGAGGGACTCCCAGGACCCCCCTTGTTAATTTGCATATTTACGTAACTTTGGGTCTCACCCTAAGTTACTAGGGGAATCCAGACGTGGACCCCTTGCTCACTATTCTTAGAGAGGCACAGATCCACCCTACTGATGAGGTCCAACCAGACCGAAACACGTGTCTGGGTTTCTGTTGGTACTCTTGTTCAGAGGAGAATTGCCTAGCATTTCGGTGATGGACTGCCCCAGGGCAGGACAAAGACTGATATGTTTGGGATATTTCTTCTCTGTGAAAGAAAGTGAGCTAAAGACTCTGGGTAAGTCTCTCGTAACCAGGACTAATGTCTGGCAGAGGGACTCCCAGGACCCCCCTTGTTAATTTGCATATTTACGTAACTTTGGGTCTCACCCTAAGTTACTAGGGGAATCCAGACGTGGACCCCTTGCTCACTATTCTTAGAGAGGCACAGATCCACCCTACTGATGAGGTCCAACCAGACCGAAACACGTGTCTGGGGTTTCTGTTGGTACTCTTGTTCAGAGGAGAATTGCCTAGCATTTTGGTGCTGGACTGCCGCAGGGCAGGACAAAGACTGATATGTTTGGGATATTTCTTCTCTGTGAAAGAAAGTGAGATAAAGACTCTGGGTAAGTCTCTCGTAACCAGGACTAATGTCTGGCAGAGGGACTCCCAGGACCCCCCTTGTTAATTTGCATATTTACGTAACTTTGGGTCTCACCCTAAGTTACTAGGGGAATCCAGACGTGGACCCCTTGCTCACTATTCTTAGAGAGGCACAGATCCACCCTACTGATGAGGTCCAACCAGACCGAAACACGTGTCTGGGGTTTCTGTTGGTACTCTTGTTCAGAGGAGAATTGCCTAGCATTTCGGTGCTGGACTGCCCCAGGGCAGGACAAAGACTGATATGTTTGGGATATTTCTTCTCTGTGAAAGAAAGTGAGCTAAAGACTCTGGGTAAGTCTCTCGTAACCAGGACTAATGTCTGGCAGAGGGACTCCCAGGACCCCCCTTGTTAATTTGCATATTTACGTAACTTTGGGTCTCACCCTAAGTTACCAGGGGAATCCAGACGTGGACCCCTTGCTCACTATTCTTAGAGAGGCACAGATCCACCCTACTGATGAGGTCCAACCAGACCGAAACACGTGTCTGGGGTTTCTGTTGGTACTCTTGTTCAGAGGAGAATTGCCTAGCATTTCGGTGCTGGACTGCCCCAGGGCAGGACAAAGACTGATATGTTTGGGATATTTCTTCTCTGTGAAAGAAAGTGAGCTAAAGACTCTGGGTAAGTCTCTCGTAACCAGGACTAATGTCTGGCAGAGGGACTCCCAGGACCCCCCTTGTTAATTTACACAACTATTAGAACAGAATTTGTAGTAACAGAGAAATCGGAGAATGCGAAAGGTAAACAATGGTTACACTTTCTTGAAATTAAGAACCTTGTTATACTAAATGGTAGAACTACTGGGTGATGTCCCTGGGCAAACCACTTGGAAATGTAGTAAGCAAGAGGCAACTCTCGATTATGTATGTGGTAACTCTACCTAATAAACAACCAAAAAAATCTAGGTATCGCTAAGAATGAATTTAGCGATCATGCCACCCCAGGCTTGTGTCGGCATTTCCTCCTGATAGAAGGACTAAAATACGCAGAAAATAGTCTGGAGCCAAACCATGCAGGCAGTCAGGTGATTTGGTATGATCAGAATATTAAAAAGATAAACAAAAAGATGAATTCTACTCTTAATGAGTGCATTAATCTGCACAAGGGAGATGAAATTGAAGCATGGCTTACTATGATAGTGAGTGACACGGCTAAAAATAGAAAGAATATTGTTGTATTGCTAATCAAAAAACATGTACAACTGTTTGATATAGATATCCAAAGAACGAAGCGTTGGTTGAGTATGGGTATTCATTTTCTCAAAATGAATGGCAGGGACAGCACTAAAACAAGCCGAAATACGCAATCTAAAAAAAAAGGATAACAATTGGCGTAACCAAAGAAAATATCTTAGTATCACAGCAAATTGGCTAAAAATGATTAAAGCCCTTAATAACAAAGACACCAAAAAGGTATTGCAAATAATAAATCTGGCAAGGCCTTTCACTAAGAACTCTATAATCAGTCCAATCTTTGAAAATGTGTGGCGATCCTTAATTGGCGACAAGATAAAGAATGATGACTCCAATGAAAGTCAGTTCTGTGTTAAAGATGTGAAGTGGCCTATGACCTTTGAGCCAGCAGATATGACAGCCCAATTGATTAGATTAAACAACTCTCAAGCACCAGAACCTAATGGACTTCCGTCAGCAGTATTTAAGAGCAAATCAGAAATATGGGCTGTACTCTTATATGACCTGTTTAGGAAAATATGTAGGGATCGGTGTATTCAAGTCTCATGAGTAAAAGCAATGTATATACCGGTGTTCAAAAGTGGAGACCGGCTAAACCCAGGGAATTATCGATTGTTATCCCATCTCAATACTACAGGTAAGATATTTTCAGGATGTGTGTTAGCACATCTTTAAACTTGAGTTACAGAACACGAGATCCTCCATCCACCACAGACAGGCTTCCGAAAAGGATCCAACACCACCCATAATATACGTTTGCTAGACGCTGTTATGGCCAAGGCAAAATTGAAGGGTAGTCCATCAGTATTTGTAACCTTCATAGATTTCAGGGCAGCCTTCGACCAAGTAAAACAAGGACTGCTATGGAGGAAGTTGCAGGCACTTGGCTGCCCTGAATGGATTCTTCAGATATTAGTCGCATCACACATGAGGACTACAGCGCAGATATGACTGAGTGATAATGGTCTTCTATTTGAAGAGATCCCAATAGAGAGAGGGGTGAAACAAGAGTGTTTGCTGGTGGAACATTTATTCAATATATATATTGCTGATCTTCCAGAAAAGATGATGTCATATGCCAAATGCCCCCCAAGATTGGGAAATGTACGTTTGCAGCTATGCTCTATGTGGATGATCTAGTGCTTTGTGACCATATATACTCAGGTATGAAAGACATGGTGTCCGCTTTAGCTAATTATGCTGATGAAAATGGACTGATGATTAATATCACAATAACGAAAGATATGCTTATTTGTATGCGTTATATTAAGCAACAACATATGACCACAGCCTTGGGACACATCAAATATGCACAGAATTATAAATATCTTGGAGTTGACATGTCGGTAGCTAAGGGGTATCGCGCATTGATCACTCTAAAAATGCAAAAAGCCAAACATATAACACTAATGGTGTGAAGGTTTGTATATCTTTATGCAGGATTCTCTCTAAGAGGCATCTTTAACTTGAACAAGCAATGGTTCTGCCTGGAAGTGGTTTATGGTCTCGAGTCACTTGAGCTGAATAATCTGAATTGGCTAATATCACTGTAAGGGTACTTTTGGCGATGTGTTCTGCGATTGCCCCCTCAACATCCATCGAATTTATAAGATTGGAATTGGGACTTCTATCTCTAAACTCATTGGCACGCAAGCGAAGAGGGAAGTTATTTCTGAAAGCTAAAACCTCCCCACAATGCCCATTGCTTACTAAATTGGGACCCAACTATTGTTTAATACATGATATCAGAAAAGATAGTGGATTTATCAAACTGAAAAAAGTCTTACTCAGTAGGATTGTTTGGGTGCCCAATTTTCAGCATTGTCCCAGCTATAAATGGGACTGGGTCATGAATTATGATAATTTACAGAACAGAAACTGCATAGTCACGACTTAACTGTCAGCATAAGCCATAAATGCATGAAACCACAAAGCTCCCTTTTTGCTGCCCTGATCCAGAGATTTGAAGGTTTAGACTATTATTACTCACCCATCAACTCACTTTGAGCACTATTCAGGGTGTTCAATGGCAAATACAAAAGGAAGGTAGATTCTGCAGAATCAGTGAAATACCAGAGTGTCTTGAGACCCCTAGACACTTATTGACTGAATGTCCTAAATTAGGCAACATTTACATGACCACCTTGGGGCATCTGGCATATGATTACAACTCGTTTAAAACCGCTGTGTTCTGGACATATTGTTTAAATACCAAATGTGAAGCCACTCATATTGCGCTATACAAAGTCTGGTGTTATCTGGAAAAATTAATGACTAATACCCATTTGAGGCAATTTTAACATCAATGCTATTCATTGGGTGGTGAAAGTGCACCTGGAGATAGACATTCATCTGAGTTCATCTCTGCAATGGAACTATATTGAGAAGTTGAAATGTGTGTATTCAAACAAATGTGATGATAGACACAATGGGTTGACAGTAGAATATTCAGCGTTAGTTTTATTATATATAATACTTTATTTTATATTTTATATCAAACCTTCCTTCTGTATTTTATTGTATTATATGATTGTTATATACGGATGAATGATTTGAAGTATTATGGGAAAGAATTTATGAACTAAATACAAATAAATAAATAGACACTCAAATGAATCTGCTTGAATATTGCCATTAATTACGATTGATCAACATGTATTAACATTTAAAATAAACTGTACTCTTCCTAGAGGAACCTCCAGGAAGGCCCGACTGGGGCTTCTGCACACTAGGAAATCATGGTCGAAATCCCATCCTCAGCTAAATGTGTCCATATTTTCGTTCGGTTTTCCCATCCATATAACTTGGCCTTAAGGAGGAAGCACAGGGATATTGCATTCTGTGTTTTCTTGGGCATGGCTTCTACATGCCTTGGCTCACCATGACACTGTGGAAGGCTCAAAACTCTGACCGCGGCTAAGCCATAGGCAGTCTTTGTGTCCCTAAGCACTTTGCACACAAGCACAAGCCCAGGCTTTTGGTAACAATGATATAAATGAGAAAACCAAACAATGTGAGTTTTGGGGGGTTTTTTGCTTGCTTTTCAGGGAGCTTTTACAACCTTGACAATTCAGATGTCTCCTTTTAAGTCCAAAGCATAACAATGGGGTTGATCAGTCCCAGTACCCCATATGCTAGGTGTGTACTTTCCCCAGACCATGTTTCCCCTTTGTCGAGCTTCTGCAAGGGTGGTTGTTTAAATGGTTTAAGTGGGATTTGCTGTCCTCATAGGTCCTGTTCAGAAGGTCATGAGACCACTCTACAAGGGTCCACCAGTTTTCCTCTATACTCATTTCTCGCAACCAGAAAAGGAAATGCCAAGTGGACCTTAGTTTGGAATTTACTTTGAGAAGCAGGAGTAATGCTGTAATACAGGCCAACACCAACTATTGCAGGAATTCTTTGATATCAGTCCCTAGAATTACTGTCTTAGGCAGTCTCGGCATTATTGCAACTTTTATGGGTATATTGGTTGCCTCTATTGTCAATGCTGCCATGGCATATCCATCCTGATCCCCATGCACACAAGTAATGCATATGTAACTAAAGAGAAGGACTTGGTAAGGAAATACCAAATCTGATTGAAGGTCATCTCATCTCCCACAATATGCATGTTCCTGTGCAGATGTGTCACCCATCTACACCAAAGACATGTATATGTCAACCCTCGATCAGGTGCAAGCATCCCCATTATACACTAATGAACTCCATCATCCTCCCCTTCAAATGCTACTGTTGTAGATTATGACAGGGATGGGCAATATGTTCTGCCTTACAAAGGGAGTAGTACTTGGGGGCAGTTTGATCGATGACTACGAGCACTGGTCAACTGAATATTGTTTCACCATTTTTCTGCTGGTCTCGGAGAGTGTGGCATACTCAAATTGTACTGGAATCATGATTAGAGACCACTGTAGGATGATGCTGTATCTTCTTCCAAGCTTTCGGGTAAGGATAAGTTTGGATGTAACTCAATTGAGTTTTCTGGACCAAGAGGTATATTTCAAAAAAAGTATAGGGGGAAGAAGGACAAAATAACATCAGTGAAAGGGCCTAATCTAGAAGGAGCCAAAGTCCAATTCCTTATCTATTTTCCATCTACAGGGTGTTGCAAGAAACCTGAGGGTATTCTACCCAGTAAACCTCGGGAAGCCCTTATTCATGTGGCCAAGGGAGGGCTGAATCTCTAAGATCCCAGCCCTGGGGGTGGACGAGCGAGGGAGGATCACCTAGGTGAGAGAGCCGGCTTGTGATTGGGGGAATGCCCCAGGTGAGATGTGGTACTATACCGGAGAAAGGGATGAGGAAAACGAGGCCCCCGAGGCTTTTATGGGCTGTATTAACTCGACCTCCCTTCCATCCAATAAACTTCCTTTTTGAGAATTAACCATCCCCTCCTCTTCAAGTGAATACATTAAACACCTCATTGTAGTCAGAAACCATCTTTTTCAGAATCCTTGTTTTCCTGTTCACTCTCCGAATACTCCCAATCATTCTTCACACATCTGTGACTATTATTTCCCAAAACCCCCAACCTGCTCAGGTAATTGCTACAGTTCACACAATCCCCCTTGTTTATTTCACAATCTCAGCTATTCCCATTTGCCCGCAAGCCCTACCAATCCCGTCCCTCTGATTGTCACTTTCCAAACCCCCAGTCGAAAGTGACCAGCAATTACAGATCCTCCGAAACCCACCCTTCTGAAATACCTAACCCCTAGAACAAAGACTATAATTCCCCTTTACAACACAAACACTGTCTTAACTCATGAAAAACAACAGACTTGTAATGAAACTGTTTACCTGACATGTCCCGACACAAAGGTCAGGCAAAGTCAGGCAATTGATTTAAATCACAGACACATGATGGCCCTTCCATTTCCCCACAGGGATAAAAGGTGGAGCAGGAGAGCGTAGTATGAGCAAGGCAGACAGCACGACGAGACGGCTATCCAGACTTGGCAGTTTAGAAGGAGGAGAAAGGTGACGAATATTGAGAGACTAACAAGTAGAGGCACAAACTTGCCCTTTTTTCGATGCAAACCTGTGAAACCTCCACAGAAGGAATCATAAGACCGAGGACAATAGACGGAATGTGTTGCAGCAGATGCCGGCAGTAGCCACAATGTGCCGATGCTGATAAGCAGGTGCGAGGGAAGCTCCTGCGACCATGGTACCGGCCCTGACTCTAGTGAAGAGAAAAATCATTTGGTTCATCAGAGCCGCTGACTCGAAGGGACAACCAATAAGAACCGGGCTGCGTTGAAGGAAAGTCGCATAGTGGCAATTTGAAAGAAGTTCAAAGGACTGTACATGTGTAAAGGAAAGACCGGCTGCAGAGGGAACCAGCACCACATGGGTGCTAACTCTAGAGGCTTTGGTCGATTCCATATTAAGTAAAACTACGGATACCAGAAGACTGTAGGAGAGTCGCCAAAAGAGGTCAAAGTGGCCATACAGTAGGTGTAGCAAAATCCCTGTACAATCAAAAGATTTTGATCTGCAAACAGTTAGGAAGAAAAAGGGAAGTCAATTCTGCATGGTGAAAGTAAAAGGGAAGTGAATCCCACCAATATTGAAAGTACTGAAATGACAAGAGTGAAGCCAACACCCAATGAGAACTGTGGAATTGAGTCAGGTCAGCGTCCGGAAGACGGGAATCCAGGGGTGAACCATTATCACTCAAAAGAACTTTCATTTGGTTAAAGGAACTTTTGTTTTTACTATTTCAATACGTCAGGCCTTCGAAGGCAAGAGACTTTCAAAGGAAACAAGACTGACCATCGACGGCCCTGGCAGCTGGAGTGGAACAATTGTCTCGTGCTGAGACAGCTCGAGCGGGGACTGTGCTAGCTGAAACAGACCTGTCGGCTCCTGCTAAAAAAGCTCGAGCGTATGCTGTTCTCCAAGATCCCACCTTACCCCGTGCTCAAACTCTGGGGAAGGGAGACCCAAGCTACTGCATCATGACATATTATTTATGAACACTTCTTTCTTTCTTGAAAACTATCCCACATCCTTTTTGTTTTAGTTGTAAGGTTTGGCAATAGGTTTCTTAGTATAGGCCCTTTTTAATTTGACACAATGACACTTGGACTGACTTATTTTCATTTGATGGTCGATGCTTCCATCCCATTTTAGATTTAGGTTTAGTTTATGCGTTTTTTGAACTTGCATACAGTTTAATAAACACCCTTGAACTGTGATTACTTTTGCCTTTCATTACTATTGCCACCATGAGTTCCTTACCGTATCAGCAAGTTGTTTACTGTCACAGGGCTTTTTGTATACTGTGCCAGTATACATCTTTTCAATGGTTTAACTCTTATATTTGGCTTTATCTGACTTGGCATTTTCCTTAGTGATTCTCCCTATTCTCCGGTCAAAACAATGGCCTCCTAATTCCTACCTGGGTAAACACTGTATATTGTACCCCACTTTCCCTATGGCTGTATCTTTAATGATGCAGGTATGACATTCCGCCTGTCCAGCTACCCATAGGTAAGCTGTTATTTTCCGCTAACTGGGTTTTCAAGGGTTTACAAGATTTCCTTGTGGGCTTTTGACTTTGCAGATGCGATCGGTCTGAATTAGATCCCCAGATGTCTTCTCTGTTATAGCTTCTCCTTAGGGCCTGGCCCCTGCCAGCCTCTGGGGCCAGGTTTACACTAGATAGCCTTTTCTGCTTGGCCAACGCAGTTTCTTCTGTCCTGCTAGTCCTTCTCCTTCTCTAATACCTATAATACCCATCTCTCTCTCGAACCCTGTGCTAATTCCCTTCACTGAGTTGGTTTGTGGCTCTTTAACATTGGTGCTGGTAGATTGCCCCAAAAATGTATTTGATTTATGGGTCATTTTTCTCATTAGCTTTATTTTGTTCTATGTATTTCACTAGTGGTCCCACCTCTTTCACATGTGTGCACCATCTAATAACATGTAATTTCAGCATTGTGTATGGTTCAATAATAAGAATCAGCATGCCCTCAATGTTGGGATCAGGCTGTGCTTGCGTGGTGGCCTGCTGATATTGCACCCTTTCACCCCGTTTTGTCTGTAAGTTTCTTTACCTTCTTTCAGTCCCTCTGCTATGTGTGGTTTTCATGTCTGCTGCTGTTTTTTCAACTCTTTTGCACACACAATCAGGTATCCATTCATTAGCTAACCTACCTGTTTAACCTGTATGTGTTAAACAGCATTACTGGGACTGATTTGCTAGGTGGTTTCTCCCTCCTTGACACTGTTGTATGTGGGATCTTAATTGCATGACCTCATACCAATCTCTCATATGGCATATGTGTTTTAGGAATTCCATCCATCTGGGGCCAGATTATAAACTTTGCCCTGATGCAAGAATGCATTGAATGAATACGTTTCCCCCAAAGGGCATTCTTTGCTCTAGTGCTAATACCATGCATAAGAGTACTTGAAATACAGCAAAGATTTTCTCATCTGCGACCCACAATTCCAAAACACATAAAAGTGGTAGACCAAGCCCCTCCCTTTCCTTGTGCCCATATCTCACTCCCATTTACATTGGGGACAAAAGAAATACTAATATTTTTCTGACCTTAATGTAATATTTAATACCTATGCAGAGGTGTAATCTCATCTTTTCTGTTCAGAGAAGATGGAGGAGCTATACTGATGACATCAGGTAACATAGAAGGGCGTAGACAGACTGATAGGTAAGATGACCTACTGTAATGCCATATTTTGTCAATTGGTTTTGATAGCGTAAGTCATCTCTTTATCTGAGTGCTTGATCTACCCCTACTTCAGAAGGTTGCACCAGTGTAGCAGTGTACAGTCAGTGGAAAGCTGGCAGTGTCTGCCTTTGACCATAGTGTTAGGCATAACTCCAGTAGTATTATTATAGTATTATTTGTATTTCAATGCATAGTATTTTAAATATGAATTTGAGAAAAGTGCTTAAAGACTTTAGTGTTGGATTTTAGTGTTTGTATGTTGGAGACGGCTCACCAGGTATTGACATCCTGTAATACACTGATATTGCTCTATGGGTATAACCTTGCACTGTTTGTCCATAACATGTCGGCCATATATGAGGATGCTTTCTGGTTCTGAATTCCGACAACATGGCCTCAATGTTGGCTCTATACAGTGTATGGAAGATAAATGAAGTCCCTTGAAATTAATGTATAGTATTTTAAATATGAATGTGGGAAAGTGTGTAATGATTTTAGTACTGGAATTTAGTATTTGTATGTTTTATACTGTTTTATTTTGCCTGTATTTAGCCACTGTGATTTTGACTAAAGATAATCATTTTGTATACTGGATATATGTGAAATAGTTTGATGGGACTAAAATCACATTATATTAAATACAAATAAATAGTTTAGGATTATACTGCCTGCCTTCTGTTTCCTTGTGCACAACATCACAGTTGTTGTTCCAGTCCGTGCCCCACTCTTCCACCCCAATTTCTTTCTCCACTGCTCTCTAGCCAATTGAACATCATATTAGATACAGAAGCTCAGCAGAAATTCCAAGAATATTATGGAATTGTCTCCTTACTATCTGTGAGCCGGAAAGTAAAGTTGTTTGACCACACTTTAGACGGGGAAGATTCTTCGCCATCCAAAAAGCCCCCTCTTCCACTGTTTGTGCTGTAGATGTATTCAATGATATTACAGCTCGCCTAGACGAATACCACCTACAGATGACTAGTGTCACCATCTGGGGCATTGGTTCTGCACAAGGAACAATGAGACAGACTAATGAAGAATATGGCACAGCCTTCACACAATTGCAGCCAATTGAAACGCTTCAGCATTTCTTAAAGAAATCTCCATAGACAAACTCATTTTGCACAAGTACATCAAACAAATTAGAGGAACATTTTGGCTGACTCAAACTTGACATCTGACCAGGCCATTAGCTTGCCCATCACCATATCCTCGCCAGATGAAGAAAGCACAGACTCTCTAGCCTTACTGAGATTAGTGCAAATTCCAGATCAAGATGGAAGAACCCAGGCAGTACTCAAGATAACCAAGGCAACCATCCATGAGAACCTGACTGCTACCATTGCAGTATTGATCGACATCACTCATTGCACAATCTGTGTCTGACAATCGGGAGAAGGTGAAACCTCTGCGCTAAGAACAACCACTTTGCCAAAGTATGTAATCAGAGTGGCAAGTTCACTAAGGAATAACCAAACATAGCCATTGTGGAGTGCTTAGAGAGATCATAACTGCTGGGATTACAGAAGACACAAGTATTGTTATATTCGTATTGTCTGATGAAGCCTCTTTTGGACCTCAGAGACCAACTTGTTGTGTTTCCATATCCAAAGTGCAGGTTGTCCCCATGGCTGTCTAAGTGTTGTTGTACACAGTTATCAACAAAGAAGTCTATGATCATAACCTGATTAGCAAAGTCAATGAGAGTCTACCTCCCCTAGTAAACCCTAAAGGATACTCTGTTCCATAGAACAGGGTTCTCAGTAGAGGGGCTCCCACACTCCTTTGTAACTTTGTAAAATGTGTGGTTTCACCCTAAGTAACCCAGGGTACTCCAGACATGGACCCCTTGCTCACTGTGTCTTAGAGAGGGTCAGCTTCACCTCACTGATGAGGCCCGACTTCGCCGAAACACGTGTCTGGGGTTGCTGATGGTACTCTTGTTCAGAGTAAATTTGCTTAACATTTCAGTGTTGGACTTCCCTTGAGGGTGGGACAAATACTTTGGTCCAATTGGCACCTGTCACCACATTTACGGTTTTCCTTTGTCCTTCCCAACATGGATTCCATTTGCTACAGGGTGCACCTCCATAATGGTTACAGTGGATCTATTCACAAGGCTGGCACATTTTTCTTCCTTAACCAAATTGCCCTCTGCAACACAGTTGGCAACGTTTTTTCTAACCAATGTCTTTCGGTTACACAGACTTCCGTCTACGATCATATCAGACAGGGGGACCCAATATGTGTCTAAATTCTGGACCCAACTTTGCAAATAATTGGGAATTCAGAGGGCTATGTCATCGGGTTACCACCCACAGACTAATGGAGTCACCAAAAGACTAAAACAAACCCTTGAACAATATCTTCAATGTTTTTCTTCGGAAGGTACATTACGACTGTCAGATACTGTTGCCCATAACAGAATTTTCATATAACAATTCCATACATTCTTCTCTTAAAATCTCTGTTTGTATGGTTTCATCTAGCAGTATTCCTGACTATAGATCTAGGGGCATTCACCATCCATACTGTAGATCAATGGATTGGTGACATCCGCACATTTCATAAGGCTACCAAAGCACATCTAGAAGACACCTGACAAGCCATAACATGCTTTGCTGATAGGAAATGGAAACTGGGACTTCAATAGGCTATCAGTGACCAGGTATGGCTTTTCTCGTAGTTCATTCCCAAACACCTCTGTTCTCACCACGCTTTTATGGACCCTTCTCCATCCAAAAGGTTATCAATCCAGTGGCTTACCGATTGTCTTTGGAAGGGAATCAACCCAGTATTTCATATATCATTGCTGAAATGGCGAGGAACAAGCATTCTATTTTTAAAAGTGAAAAGTTGAGAACACATTTTTGTCGACATTCTTCTGTTTTATAGTTATACAGTGCATTAAGTATACAAATGCGGATCTGATATGTGGCACATCAAAGTTTACTAGCTATTTATATAGTATGTGTTTGCCGATATCATTTGGCGAGAAGAACATTTCCAAGATGTTTATAAATACTGTAAATGGCCAGATAACAGGAATTTAGGCTGCAAGTCCAGACCAACGCCTGTAGTTATTGTGCACGACTGTTTATAATGTATATGTTATCAGTAGAGTCACTCTTACTAACTCCATCACACTCATTTGTGAAGAAGAGTTCACTTACAGTGGACGTGAGACTGTGATTTTTGTGTGCTTAATTTAGAGTTTAGACATATGCTTTTGCACATTAGATCTTGGGTATGTCCCTGCAGGATGAGAATGGTTTGAATTATGTGAGATCGGATTAGATTGAGAATGAGAGTTCATTGGTCATAGTCACAGAACCCTGTGTCTCCCAAAGGTGTTTTTTTTTCTTGCCATTTGTCAGTGTACAAGAAGGTGTACAAGAAGGTAATCTATGGATCTTGTTTATGAATTGAGTAGTAAAAGATAATTTCTGCTGGCATGGGGTGGATCATCAAGTTATCATGTGGGTGAGGAGATGTGCAAGCTGCTGAAACAGTTACAGGTTCCTCTAGGCATCCCAGCTGCTCTCAGGTCATCAGAGATTCCTAGGGGTGCCCTAAGACAAGATGACATTTGACCTAGAACGTCCTTTAAGACTCTGCTATGCAATAATGTCTTGTTTGAAATGATATCAACAGGTTACTTCCTGAAATAAAGGTTAAGTATATAGGCCACACTGCTAAACAGGCTGTGTCGTCTATCTTGTAATAAATGATTAGATACTAATGGGCTAGAAATAATCTAATCAGGCTATGCCAGCAAAACATCCCTTCAAGGCACCAACAAAACAAATACATTCCATTCATAAAAGTATCCACAACTTATTCAATCTGTTATTAAACAAGCAGTGGAAAAAAGGATAGTTTGGGATTTGATGGGATATGCATTTGTAGGGCACTGTCGTATCTGGCCATACGATGGTAACAGCTGAAACATGGTGTGAGCCACAAATGGTTGCATTTACCAATCCTTCGTTTTACCAGGAACACAATCCCAGCCACAGATGTGAGGACACATAATATTGCTTTTAAATGAAGCAGCCCAAGGTACGCTAGGTTAACGTCTTTTTACTATGCCATGACCTGATTGACAACTGCACATAGTCGATTAACTCTCAGAGGACTACTTAGAAACAACACTGGCAGGCTCTGTAAAGCAACAGTTGTGAGCTTGCTGCGTTATAGATCTAAATCAAAGAGATATGTGGGTTCAATCCCATGGGCGATAGTTGCAAAGACTTTCTTTAAAGACTTTCTTTACAACTATCGCCCATGGGATTGAACCAACCTATATGGTAAACTGCAATGGATAAAAGATAACTGGAATAACAAATCATATGAATTTGAAACATACTTGTTATTCGTGAGCCTAAACCACACCGGCATCTGGAGGGCCATATCAGAGTAATGCACACGTCATGGATATAATCACATCAGGACATACTTTGGAAAGTCACATTTGTTTGGATACTGTCCACAATACAATCAGCAGAAGATAGCCTTGAGAACGACGTTCTAGTCGAAACACGTGTCGGCTGACACAGGGTGAAAATAAAGTTTATCGATTTATGGACTTATCTTTCTCTCTCTTGTTTATGAATTGAGCAGTAAAACAGAATTTCTGGTGGCGTGGGGTGGAACATCAAGTTATCATGTGGGTGAGGAGATGTGCAAGCTGCTGAAACAGCTACCGGGTTCTCTAGGCATCTCAGCTACTCTCAGGTCATCAGAGGCTCCTAGGGGTGCCCTAAGACAAGATGGCATTTGACCTAGAAGGTTCTTTAAGACTCTGCCACACAACATCTTGTTTACAACGGTATCAACAGTTTACTTCCTGAAATATATAGGCCACACTGCTAAACAGGCTTTGTTGTCTATCTTGTAAGAAATGTTTAGGAAGCAATGTGATAGAAATAGATCTAATCAGGCTATGCCAGCAAAATATCCCTTCAAGGAACCAACAAAACAAATAAATTCCATCCATAAAAGTATCCACAACGTATTAAATATTTGATTAAACAAGCAGTGCAAAAAACAACAGTTCAGGGTGTGATGGGATAGGCATTTGCAGGGCACTGTCTTGTCTGGCCATACAATGGTAACAGCTGAGACATGGTGTGAGTACATGGGCTTATGATGTGTTTCCTACACCAGCCACACATGGTTGCATTTACCAATCCTTACTTTTATCAGGACCTCAATCCCATCCACAGTAGGGAGGACACATAATATTGCTTTTAAATGAAGCAGCCCAAGGTACGCTAGGTTGACGTCTTTTTACTATGCCATGACCTCATTGACAACTGCACATAGTGGATGAACTCTACTTAGAAACAACACTGGCAGGCTCTGTAAAGCAAAAGGTGTGTGCTTGCTGCGCTATAGATCTAGATCAAAGAGAGCCCAGGAGGGTGTGTACTGGGCAGAAAGGGTAAGGATTATCACAGCTATGACCTGTAAATGGGTTGCTCAGAAGATAAACAACTCCCACAAGCTGTGCATCCCTCCTCACATCCCATCTCCCTTCTATCTGTACTCCAAATCAAGATTGTGGGCTTTAATGTGGAGCTTAAGTGCCGCCTAATAGCCAATTAACATTATGGGCCTCATTACACGGACGGCGGTAAGGGTTAACGGTCACCGTTAATGGCAACGGTGACCGTTAACCCTTACCGCCGTACTACGAGGTCCCTTTGCGGGTTGGAGGAATTAACGCCTGCTTCTTGCAGGCGTTAAGTACCAACCCGCTAAGGGACCTCGGAGCTAATTACGGCACCGCAAAATTGCGGTGCCGTAATTAGCGCCTTCCCCATTCCCATAGAGCCCTATGGGGCAGAAATGGGAATGGGGAATGGCAATGGCGGAAGGGGGATTTACCGCCCCTCCAACCTTGGAATGGGGCGGTAAATCCCCTTTCCGCCAAGGCGGTGCCGGTAATTTACCGGCATGGTCCAGGGTGCTAATAGCACCCTGGATTACCGCCTTCCGTGTAATGAGGCCCTATGTGTCCCATTGGCATGTTGTTACTGTGTGAAACATTCTATGTACAAGAACCACAGAAACGAACCCACATGTAGTAACTGCTTGCTTTCACATGTATCTGTCACTCAAATCAAACAATCATCCATACATCATGAAAACCCAAACATGCTTTCTTACATGCACCTGACTGTACTGATAAATTAAGTAAGCGCTCTAGCATATACTCTGATGTTATGTTCTGCTTAGACAAATGACGTATTCCACCACAACTAAATCCCAAGCAGTGAAACAAACCATACTAAGAGAGAGACTCCAATGCAACGTTATAGCCAACCTTGTAACATGCCATGCACGAACACACTCTGAAATGTAAACCTAGTTTGCACTAGCAAAACAAATAGGATGGCAATGGCAAATGACACTGTGCACATGCCAAACGTAACCTAATGACACATGACTGGCACAATTTACTCAGGCCTGGTGGACCAGAGCCTCAATGCATAGTCGTACAACCCAATGACATATGCCCCATTGACCAGTAACCAACAAACAAAATGCTGCTGCGTCACAGCTCGTCATTCAAAATTCCCACCACTGAAAATTCAAAATGCACCCTGACAACATCAGTAATAGTTCAATACATTTATAATGAATCAATGGACATATTTCCATAGCATTACCTCTCATCTAGCATGAACACAGTTCCTAATCAGTCACCTCATAATGATGGAATACATCAAACACATGGAATCTGCACATGTGTGCATGATACATCCTCATTATGTAGACGCACGGCCTGGTTAGAGGATTCCTGGAATTCTAACACATTCATATGTCCACTTCCAATACGACAAAGAGAAAGGAAAGCGTTTCTTAAGAATCGCTCCTTGTTTGTCATTGAAGACATTATAAGCTGCGTGTGTGGAGGCGAACGATTATTTTTAGAAAAGTGTCACCTTTGTGAGGAAAGAGGAAGTGCTAGCCTGTGATGCTTCAGGAATTTTAAAGCAATGACTGTCAATGGTGCAGAGCAACTCATAAATTCCTCTCCGCAGGTGCCCGCCACCTGTCTGTGAGAGCCATTTGTTCAGACTTGCAATTCTCCAATCTCTGGCAACCATTCCCAATAAAGCAGTGCCCACCTGGCTGGCGCTGTTGCAGAGCCATGGTGAATAGAGAGAGGGGTGGACTGGTCTATAGGGAACTCTGGAGATTCTCCGGTAGGCCTCTGCAACTTGGGCCTCTTTTGTTTTGTATTTCTACATTTTAAAACACCACACTAAGAGGTAGAGGGTGGTTATATGGAGTCTCAAGCGGACCCTCATCAAAAGGGGGTCAACCCTTTACATTTTCAAGAATAGAGTCTGTGACTCCAGAAACCGTTTTCTTGTATATAAGTGGGGAAGACACTTCATGCCATCAACATCTTTCCGAGACTTTGATTAGACAAAAACATTGCCTCAGTGAGTAGAACAATACATATTTTAACCTTCATTTCACAGTTAATACAGACAAATGTATAATCATAATCCAAAAGACATTCAAGAATATACTTCAAAAACGAATCTGCTACTTATTGTCTCAATAAGCATATTGGATTCAGAGTAGCGATGTATATAACTCCTTTAATAGAGAGCACATTTTTATCATAGCTCAAACATTAAAGTGGCTTGTGTCGTGCAAATTTACAAAGGACATACCAAAGTTCACCACTCATCCACTTTAATCCCATTCATACCATTCCCATTCTGAATTAATCGTGTCCATTCATAAAACATACATAAAATCAAACACGGTTAAAAAAGCCCAACATGTTTTCTGGGTTCAATTCCACAGAAATTCATCAGGGGCAGCAAAGGTTAAGGTGTTCATACAGATGCAGGTATTAGTACTACATTGGCTAGACTAACCATGCAATGACATTGATGTTCCATTGGGGTTATAAGGCATTCGAATCTTCTGATCCTGAAAAAGATGTATCGATGGCTACATAAGAAAACAGTGAGAAAATGGAAAGTCATTGTCCATTTGGAACTATATTATAGTTCAGCACTCTGGTGATAAATTCAGGTTTAATCAATGCTTATCAATAGCTCAGAACGGTTTCAAATTAACATCAACAAGACACACTTCTCATGTCACAAATTACAATCCTAGAGAGTGTCACCTTTCTCCAGTGTTAGTGGCATTAGATGGTAAGTCACCAGAGAGTAAGTTGCATTAGATGGTAAGTCATCAAGGGAACAGTACACCTAACCCATTAATACGGGGGAGATAAGTTATGAACTGTAACTAGCAGTATATGGTCCTCCAGTTGTTAGCAGGAGTCAAGCTCTCTAATTCTGGTTCCTCAAAAGTTGCAACTACGGGTGGAAGTTTCTAATGGCAAAGGGAGTCCCTATTGTTATCGGCTCATAATTGACTTCTCTCTATATTTGGGGAAATCACATTAGTCTAGGGTAACCTCACAGTTTCCTCCCTGATGGAAAAAGGGTCTCTCACCTTGCAGCAAAGGAGAAAGGTATAAGTGGTCAGTCGTACCGAGCTTAGCTGGGTTGCCGCACTGGAGTTACTACTTTCTAGACAGGTTTTGGAATTCAGATTTTCTTAAATGTGATCCTACCGGAGCGAGTAAACATAAAACACCGGCATCAATTTGATCTTAACCCTTGTACTTAGTAGGGAGTACACTTGGTGCGGAGCGCCGATGGTAAAACTACCTAATTAAGCTGTATCACGTGCTTCTCCCGAGGTGGTTAGGTATGGGTGTTCACAGGACAGTTTTGATCCTCCAAGACGGTTACCCTCACGGGTGTTAGTTCAGCTCACTGAACATCTGGTGTCGCAGAAAAGGAAGATACAAGAAATGGGAGCAAGATGTCAAGGGGGAGCTGATATAATACATCTCTTTCCCAGAAAGAAGAGAGGGCCAATCACCCATCAAAGCTATCAGGTGCATCCCTGTGCCTCACGCTCAAAGGTATATGGCGACACATATACCCTGTCCACTACATTAAATCAAGGTGGTCTGAAACAGAAACACTTACTGAATTGATGGCTTTTAGGCAGATGCTTAATGCAGGGATGAAACGGAACGTCGCACGACAATTTGTATCAGGGTCATTCTCGCTCTCTAATATCCTTCAATCTGAGAATGTCAGCTGGTGTCCTTTAGTGCAGACCGTTACCCTTTGTGCTTGCCACTAATGCGGTGAGTCGCATGTGGCTGCTTCGGGAGCCTGAAATTGAGGGGACCATAAATTGGATTACAGCTAGATATGTTAGTGCTCCCCAGAGTCTAAATTGGTTGTGCAGCGGAAGCGGCAGTCAGCTTACCCAGGTGTTGAAGTTAGGGGTTCCCATTGCTGTGCCCTGTATCTGTTTAAAGAAAGTTCTGTCAAACTGGAAATAACTTTCCATAAGTGCCATTTCAGTACAACAAAGAATAAAGGATACAGGTGTTTTTATAACAGTATGGTCCCTGAGCAGTTTTTCTTCTAGCATCTCCAGTGACGCCTGTTGGGGTATACTGGTGTACAGTGCCACCACATCTAGACCCAGGAGAATTTCGGTCTGTGGGTCAAACACAAGTCCTTCCACTTCTGCAATAATCTCTGTTGTGTTTAAGACATGAAATGCCATCTTTCTCACTGGTGGTTGTAGAAATTTGTCAGCGAACCACGACAGGGGTTCCAGAACAGAGTTCACTCCCGAAACTATAGGTCTGCCAGGTGGCTTTGTTAGAAATTTATGAATTTTAGGGAGTACATAGAATAGGGGGATTTGTGGTTTATCTTTGACCCAAAAGTCTGCCTCCTTCTTTGTGATCCACCCTCTTTCTTCGGCTTTGGTGACCTAGTTGGAGATAAGGTTCGCTAGTTTTGTTGTCGGGTCTTCCACGAGTGGTTGATAACAAGTCAAATCAAGGAGTTGTCGGTTGCATTCTATTAGATAATCTTCCCGGTTGAGCAATACTATTGCTCCACCCTTATCCAGCCTGCGGATAACAATTTTGTGATTATTCAATAGGTCTTTTCTTTCCTGGTTTTCAGCGCTACTGGTGTTGTGAAACGCAAATTTCTTTTTTGATTGTTCCAGTTTATCTAGATCGTTGAGTACCCTATTTTGAAATACAGGTGCTTCAGCACTCTGTGCATGGGAACACAAAAGTTGAATTTATTCTGTAGACCTGATTCCGAATGTTCTACATCATAGATCTTGTCCTGAAAGTATTGATGGAGATGAATCTTTCTCATAAATTGATGGAATAGGAGGGGATTGTGTAGATTAGTAGCAACAAACCCCATTCCCTTCTTCAAGACGCTCATTTCTTCCTGGGTAGGTTGATGATTTGAGAGGTTTACCACAAGGCCTGCATACTCCTCTTGATTCGGGGTTCCAAGTCCCAGGCCTCTGGGCTCATCTCTAAAAAAGGTTGACCGTTTCCCCTTGTGGCTTGATTACCTCTTGTTTGTCTTCGATTTGTGTTATTTCTCCCTCAGAAGTTATTCCCTCTATTCTGTCTCTGATAATTAGATCTTCCGCGATTGGATGTACCAGAGCTATGTGTGCTGCCATCGCTCGAGCTAAACGATGTGTTGTTAAAGGCGACATTTTCTGTCATCGTGTGTAACTTGTTGTTGTAGCCTGTAACTGGCGATTTGCCTGATAATTCTCCTGGTTGTATGGGAACGCTTTCTCATGACTGAAATTGATCAGGTCTTTGTTCATTCTGCGTACCCGTTCCCTAAGGGTGTCTTCCTTGAATGCAGTCATTTCAGTCATCAGTCTGTCAAGTCTCTTCTTATAGAGCTCTAATGGTATCACATTCTTAATTTCCTCCTCAAGGGTGTTAAGATCCACGAGAATGTTCTCAGTCATCTCAGTGGCTGTATCAATTATCAGAATCAGCCAGTCACGGCCACATTTATTGGCTACGTAGCTCCATTGGAGGACAAAATTGGGGTTGTCTAGGAAGAGTCACGGCTCATTCCCTACTACCAAACCTTGCAGCAAGGTCCCTTTACGTAAGTACGCTAGCATTATCGAGCCATGCAGCTTGGTCCTGATTAATCGCTTTTTCTACATTTTCCCATAGGAAAAGGGTAGGGTTTGCTGAAAATGTGTAATATGGGGACACTTTGAAAATTATTTCCATGGCCTCTTTTGGTTCCCAGTCCACCCTTGGACAGAGACCTTCTGCTGCCACATGATGTATTCGAAAACACATAGCAATGTAACACCTCCAACCTGCCACCTGCCTCCTTTATTCTACGTTCCGCAATAAATGTGAGCAATGCCCCGGACCCTTGGACCTTCCCTTGAAACATCTGCCCCACATTTGCAAATACCACCTCCTAATCTGTATCAGAGTATATTAGTATGTTTTGCTTTTGCATACGTGATGAACACGCATTGGGAAACCATACAGCTTGCACTGATAGGCTTGAGCTAGAAGAGGGGAGCGTGCAAAGCAGAGGTGTAGACAGGGTAGGGCCTGAGCAGGCAAAGCCCACCCAAATTCTGTAAATGCCCACTCAGCAGCACTGTTTGAGCCTTTACAGATGTTACTGTCACTGCCATGGGACCAACTACATTAGCTTCAGGCCCCACTTTTTAGATAACCCTGGCTACACCTCTGGTGCAAAGGTTTGCGGTAGGATGAAAGAAGAGAAGCAGGTGAGCACAAGGAGGACACAAGTGAGTGAGGGGGAGAGCGAGAGAGAGGAGAGACTGCATGAGAGGATACCAGTGATAGACAGTGGCAGTGAAGGTGAGCAAGGGGTGGTGTGAGTGTTCAGAATCGGTGACAGTGTGAGTGAAAATGAAAGTGTGAGGGTGTAAGAGAACATGGAGGGAATATAAAGTAAGCCCACATGGGAAGGTGAAAGGGAGATGAACTATAAGGGGGGAACAAGATTGGATGCATTCAACGGTGCCAGAATTTAGGAAGAGGGAAATTGAGGGTGCAATTTAAGAAGAGAAAGAGAATCAGGGTTTATAGCAAGAAAGAGAGTGTGGGTGCGAGGAGATAGCAAGAGAGTACTGGGGAACACCAATAGATGCCACATCACCAATGGTGCACAAAAGCATTTCACAACATACATACATGCTGTATATGTCCAAAAGAATTGCCATTTTTATCAATATATTCCAGCATTGCCCCACATTTCATGCTGTCAGTGCCCAACAATATATGGCAACCTTGCCCTGTAAAACACATGTTTCTTTTGCCTTTGCTCCAAATATATATGCAGAGAACAGAGAGATTTCAGAGGGAGAATGAGACACAAACATGTTGCTAAATATTCAAATACATGTTTTACTAATTAACCTGTTGTACAGTGTGCCCCAATAGTTCCAAGAACATATAGTGCTAATGAGGGCAAAAGGTATCCAGGCGACATCAAGTTTTACCAATCAAATTGTTACAGATAAACTTTATAAATTTAGCATAGACTATCAAAGCATATTGTTAGAAAGTAATATTCAAGAATCTTTTACTCCTCATTAAAGTATCACACTCAAAAATCAGTTCTAAACAAAAAATTAAAAAACAATATTCATTACTACATAAAGATATATATTAAAGATATATATGAATATATATATATATATATATATATATATATATATATATATATATATATATGTTATAGGGCAACAGTGGTTCTCCTATATGTAAGGGGAAACCTAATATCTAATCACTTGGTGAAAATGGTACTGTTAATAGCTTTTGACTCATTTGACTCGACTTCAGAAATGTATTTTCCAAAAAATCAGAAAGTTTATTAAACATGTGTGCAACAGTTTGAAAATGATAACGGATTGAATAAAAGGAGGTTTTTTTTTTTAACCCTTTCAGAGTTTCTCGCATAGCCAAAATTGTGCATAAATTGAGCAGGTGCACTTCCCAAACGGCTGGACAGATTTGCTTAAAATGTTAAACTACTTGGGCACAAAGCAGTGCAGATGTGCCTTTTGGTGGTGTGATGCAAAACCATCCAGTAGTTTAAAAAAAAACGCTGATGGCCAGCAGGGTGCCCCAGAGCAAACATTTAGTACATATCTCCCATGGAGCATTGTAGCACCTGAGGCTTCTCCGAAATGAAAAGGTGTTTTTTTTTCATCAATGCGAGCCATTCTTACAGTAATTTAATTTGACTTCTACCATACATTTGCCATGCATCTGCAGTAAGAGCAGAACCAAGGGGGCTAATACACTGAATAGTGTGTGCTTCTTTTCACGGTTCATCAATAACACCAATAGGCCTTGGCCAGTGGACCACGAACAGGCAATGGAGAAACATTCCATGGTGCACATCTTAGAAACATACTGATGACATTGAATGCCATATGTGATGATATGAAAAGAAAAATCGCTAGTACTGTAGGTGGTCTAAGATATAACATACAACCTTCAGAATGAGAGATTTAAGTTTAAACATTTCAACACAACAGCATGACAAAACCTTTGAAATTCAGTTAAATAAACTTTAGTTTAAGTGATGATAAAGTGATGGTTTAACGTGGCAATGTGGCAACAGCCCATGTTTCCTATCAGTATGCTCTCATTTCCTATGATTTCTTTGAGCATGTAATAATTGATGTGATAAATTATGTCATCCGTGTTGTCATCAATGTGCTGGTCTGTGCAACAGTAGTCTTAGTGTTACAGTGGCATAGCTTCCAGCACCTGTCGAATTTCAAGTGTTTTGTTATGTTAAACCATCACCTTAATGTCTCTTTAAATAAAGATTTGTCATTGAATGTACACGCAAAGACACACGTACATCTATAATCACTGTATGATGGTCATAGCCGTTAACATTTTCATATTGTAGTCATAATTTTGTAAAGCAAACTTTAACATCAAATGGATTCCACATCCAGTCAGTTTCACCAATAATATCCTATCACGTTCTATAAAGATTTACTTTATCAGAGCCTTAATTTTCAAGTAAATGGGTCAACCATGCAAGTCTGACACCTTCTATTGAGATGGACGCCCTTTTTGAGGGTCGCTGACTCTATTGCTATAATTCATAATAATGTATGCCACTGTTAACCAATGTAAAATATGTCCATGCTGCCTGGTCCAAGTGTTGCCACTGTAAGAACACACTTTCATAATCCCATTATTGCCACGGTAAAACATTGTCATGCTGGCTGTCCCCATCATCTTCCTGCATTGCATCTGTAATGTCACATTTTCATGTTGACTTCTGTGCCAAATGCACATCAATACTAAAGCTCTCAATGAGCAGAAGTAAGAGCAGCAGCAGCTGGAGTTACATTTGCTACAGTTTTCTGACTTGTAGCAGTGCAGCATGGCCAGAGAGTAGGCTGCCAGGTGTTGCCACAAGGAACAGATACAAATGGGCCATATTTCCTGTCGCAGCGTGCCTCTGCCATTCAATGTACCTTGAGCTTTGGCCCTGAAGGCATAGGGCATGTACACCATCCTCCAGATGCCAGCTCACAAGAGCCCAAGTGATGGGAACAGCTGCATTTTGTAGAGAAACATAATATGCCCATAACACATTTCCTAATTGGCACGCATGTAGTCAAAAAAACCATCATTAATATATGGCAGACAAAACTAAAAAGAACAATTGGTATATTTCCGCCATCATACAGCACACAAATTATGGCGCCTAAATATCCTGCTTTTTAGAACTTTCCTTCTCTCGCCTCTCTGTAGCATTACTTTAGGCACAGTTTAGCACCAAAGTGGCACATTATGAGCCAACATCTAAATGAATATAAAAAAAGCGAGAAAAAATAGAGAGGGCAAAGAAAACACTGTGAGAAGTAACCAGGCCGGGAGAACAGGGCAGTAAACAAGAGAAGGAGGAAGAGATCGGATCAAAAAAAGAAATTGGGTGATTGGGAGAAGAAAGAGAGTAAACAAATTGAAAGAGACTTATAATTGAGAAAGAGTTAAAAAGGTAGATGAACCATAAATACGAAAAGAGGTAGAGTAAATGCAGGGGCATTAACATCAAGAAAATAAAATGAACGCGGGAGAGAAGAAATGGAGAATGATAACGAAAGAGGGAGGAGAAGCATGGAGACAGAAAGTGAGGACAACGTGAGATTGAAAGTGAGGTAAACAGGGAAGGGAGAAAGAGAGAAAAAAACTGAAATATTTAGGATGAGGGGGAGGTAAAGAAGGACGGGGGCAGCAGAGGAGGGGGCAAGAGAAAGGAGTGTGAAAGGTAAAAAGAGAAAGAGTGATAGATGTAGTGCATTGAAAGGGAGAAAGTGGTTGAGAGCGTCGGAGAAAGGTTATGAGGGTAAAATAATATTACAGACTAGACTGTTTAGTCTGCTTTAGAGAAGAGAGACGGGTCACTGCTTCACTTATTCTCATTCCTCTGCCAAGAACTTTGTTCCTGCCCAAATCTGCCCCACCCCAAGCATACCTCAGCTCACAGCCTGAAGTCTGGCACTGAATCAGGAAGAGAGCACACCCAGCCAATATGGCTCTGTTCTGCATTTTCATATGAGTGTACATCTTCTTTTGCGTCATGGAGGAAGGATGTGTGTATATAAGGCCACATAGCTACGTCACCCAGCACTCTCCTCATCTAAGGGCATTCCTAGAGTCAGCTATCAGCTGAGCCCAAAGTAATCAATATGGGCGCATGGGGACAGGAAAATGTCTCTGAATCAATGGGACACTACTCACAAGTCTTCAGCATTATTTTAAAATAACCTATGGATTCTGGAAACTGTAGTCTTGCTTAACTGTATTTGGCCAAATAATACTTAAGCTCCTGATGATTTGTGGCAGGAAAGACTGGGCGGGTGAACCCCTATAGTCGCCTGGTCACCATAAGGTGTGCTGGCACTACTGTGTATACAATTGCCCAAAGGTATGTGTTCAGTCAGACACAAGGCAAGTTTCTTAAGATGACACCCTCCACCCCTCCCAGGGGAATTCCTGCAGTCAGGAGTCATCTGAGCCTTCTTGGGAGCTCTGATTGAATGGTTCAATCGTTTCCTGCAGTCTGACATCAGCTGAGTGCTGATGAAAGTCACCCTAGGGTGTAGGGCGAGCAGATATGGGAGGGGTCAGTAGGAGAGTTCCCTCTAAAGGTTACCCTGCAATCATGCATCAAGTGAGCTCTGAGGAAAGACCCCTATTTTCACAGTGTATCCTCTAGTAGTTTATCAAGTGAGTCCGTAGTGTAGGTCCCCCTGGAGAATGTCCTTTATCCAGATATCAGATGGGCATATACCCAGGCTCCCCTGAAATGTTCTCTGCACTCATACATCAAGCAAGCATCTAGAGATTTCCCCACACAGTCATACCCCAGATCTTAAACCCAGAGTAAAGCTTTTCTGTGGATGATTGCCTGCAGAGAGAAATCAGGTTTTACTTAGGCACAATTCTACAATGGAGGGCTTCCTCTGGTCAAATATTAGCTAAACCCTAGGGATGCTCTCTTATAAAACTTCCTGTAGTTAGATGTAAAAAATGCCACAAGCATCTTATCTTCATGTGATTGTACACGGGATGACAGGTGTGACAGAGCCCGATTTAAGGCAAAGTGGAGAGATGGGGGAGCATGGCCCCTGCGCTGACCACAGGTCCCCCCCCTTCCTATCCAATCCTTTCCCGTGGAGGCCACAGTGCCCGAAGGGAGACACAGAGTAGCAGCAGCAAGGAGTGGCTCTACCGCAACCGGGAGGATGCCACCAGGATATGGCCAATATGGTACAAAGCCAATTAAAAAGCATGGTGAGAGGTCTGGGTCTCTATTCAAATACACTGTTTCATGGAGGCACATAGGAGCCTAAGAGGTTGGGCTGCCAAAGAATGAAGGGTGATCAGGAATTTCCACCCGGAGTGGTCCAGGAGGCAGTTGTTGGTGCACAAGAAGGTCATCTATGGATCTTGTTTATGAATTGAGCAGTAAAAGAGAATTTCTGGTGACATGGGGTGGATCATCAAGTTATCATGTGGGTGAGGAGATGTGCAAGCAGCTGAAACAGCTACAGGTTTCTCTCGGCAACCCCAGTTGCTCTCAAGTCATCAGGCATTCTGCGGAGGGCCCTACGACAGAATGACATTTGGCCTAGAAGGGTTCTTTAAGACTCTGCCACACAACGTCTTGTTTACAATGGTATCAACAGTTTACTTGCTGAAATGTAGGTTAGGTTGATAGGCCACACTACTAAACAGGCTGTAACGTCTATCTTGGAAGAAATGTTTTGTAAGTAATGGGATCATGGGCGGCTCCAGAGTTGGCTTTGGGAGGACATAAGCCCTCCCACTTTGAGTCCTCTGCTGTGAGGCTCAGTCCGGGCTCAGACGGCAAGAAGCTGTCAAATTTCTCACCTCACAGAGTAGTGTATTTACTTTTAAACTTACTTTTAAACTTCAAAAGTAAGTAAATGCACCACTCTCTGAGGCGAGTACAATTGTAAACGTGACTGGACCTTCTGCAAACGTACAGAAGACAAAAGCCTGCCCAGGCGATGATATCGATAGACCCCCTATTGCGAAGCTAAAGTCTTAACTGCTGGGCTCAGCATTTAGTTGGGCCGTTCCTCTAATGATTAGTGTTGCTTTGTTTAACTAAACAGCCTGTGAGCTGCAGAGGTGTAGACAGGGTAGGGCATGAGCAGCTCCAGAGAGAAACATGTAAGAAAATAAAGCATTTATGCTTGTCTGTATGCAAGGATTTTATCCATGTATGAATGGATGTGTGCATGCATCTAAGCACGTGTATATATGTCTGTTTGCGAGGGGGTGTCAGCAAGTGCATGCCTATGAACGAATGCAGCGTGGATGGTGTACATGGGTGCGGGTGCTATTGTTATAGAGCCTTTGCCAAAGCACTGTACAGAGAACATATTCAAATCCAATTTTCACCCAACCAAAGTTGGTACTAATTTCTCAGCCTCAGAAGGATGAATTGCTGAGTTGGCCATGCCCAGATTGGAACCTGCGACCTGCAGATCACTCTGAGATTGCAGCACGGAGAGCGCAACCCACACAACTATCTTACCAGCTATCTAGGAAGCACATGTTTTCCTATTGGCATTAAGGCAAACCCAACGGGAGAATGTATTTAAAAACATTGTTAAAGGGACATTATGGTTACAAGTAAAGCCGAAAAACCTCAAAAATGTGGCAGTTACGATAAGCTAAGCAACAATAACTCGCGCCACATCTGTGCACTGCTAAGACTAACACCCAGGACATCAAAGATGACATCAGAAATGTCATTGATGACCTCACTGATGATATCGCATATCAAATTAATTTTGATGAAAAGTCCCTTTGAGCAACTTAACCATAACTGTAGCGCAGGCCCTGTAATTCAAAGAAAAAACGTTAGTTGCAGGGACTAACTAGTCATGGACTTTAGCACAATACAGGCCAGTGGCCACATTCCTTGGCTGTGCCCACTCTATATTCTAACATAAATTGGCCACTAGCCATTGCCTTTGACCTTGAGCAGTACATCGTTTGGCCATGTCCACTGTATATTTTAAAATAATAAAATGAAATAAGCGTTGGCCTTCGGCCATGTCCACTGTATATTATATGAACTAACCAGCCACTAGCCATGGTCTTCAACACAATACTAGCCAGTGGCTATGACCTTTGGCCTTGCTGACTGTATATTCTAACATATTAATGGGCAATAGATATGACCTTTAGCCATGGCCATGGTCACTGACTACAGCTTTCAACGTTGCCCACTCTATATTTTAAAACAGTGATGGGCTAATAAGCATGACTTTTAACCATGACCATTGGTATTTTATAACACTAGATATGACCTTTGGTTGTAACCAGTGAGCCCAGCCTTTGTCATGGCCAATTACACGACCTTAATTGTTATTAAGGTATTCAAAGCTTTCATGAGCTAACTTATAAATTATGATATTTCTAATTCCATTATTGATTAAGTTCTCATTTTAACAATCCCCTCAAATAATGTTTTTTCCTTGAATTTCAAGGGTTTTGTTCTTCCATAGATTTTTAGAACACTTCCAGACCACTAGTATGGTCTTCAGTCATGGTCAGTGGGCACGGCTTTTGACATGCCCACTGTCCATTGTTAAACGCTACCAGACCACTAGCCCTGGCCGCCAGGGCTAGTGCAATGGGCGAACACTACCAAACCACTAGTCATGACCTTCGGCCATCGCCAGTAGGCACGGCCACTGTATATTTTAAAACACTTTGCAACCCATCGCTCAAAGACATTCATCAATCACAAACTGATTTTGTCCTGTTCTGACAGTGGTATTGTTATATATTAAAGATTGCAGGCTTTGAGAACTCACAATTGTTTTAAGCAATGCGCAGTGAGATTATATTATTTGCCATGGACCACACACTTTGGTTAAGCGGCTTGCTCCAAGCTGCTTGTTTTACGTATAGTCTCTTGGTGACTGTTGTGATACATACCAAAACCCCAATTTACCACATTTAAGCAGCATGGAAACGAGAAAAAATGGTCCAGCTGTAAGAATAACATATGCTCAGGTACTTTCTGCACCCATAGTGAAAATCAAAAGCTGGTACCCATAAATATACATCAGAACAAAAGTGCTCAGTGAATCTCTTACTGCGCTTTTTGGAGACACCTTATGTGTAGTAAACACTACTGCGTAAAACTCAAACCAATTGCTTCATTAGTTTAATTTTAATACAACCTATGATGTTGGGTCCAAGCAATACTTTTCAACTGTACATATATCTTTTTCAAGTGCTTATTTTATTTTGAATTTTTTTCTCATTATAGCAGAGACCCCAGCCAATGCATTTCGGACATACTGTCCATCCTCAGGGCGGGTTCTGTATTAGCACTTTACTTTCTTTCAAAAGCACATACTACTTTTATATTTCAAAATGGCTCGTACGTGGTCATCTCACTGCGACAGCACTCTAATTCACAATGCCATTTCCACGAATTATGTGTCCCATGTAATGCAGCAAATATCACTCGCTCCAACGTGCAAAACACACGTCTCTGTTTAGTGTTGTGCTGCAAGCGTGTGGTAAATTGCTGGCGTGTTCTTCTAAGTGGGTTCTATGGTTACTGCATGCCTGGCCTCAGACCTGTGTTTCTTTTGTGGCGCCTTCATCAGCCTTAGTTCCAACCGCGGCGTCCGTGTTGCCAATGGTTACCCATAAATATACACACAGTAAGTGAACATGAATCTTAAAGTGAAATATACAAATGTAGTTCATTTGACTTTCCCCTTAGAAGAAAATGTGCAGGACAACATAGCATTGAACCTTAAAAAAAGTAATGAACACCAGAAAAATAATATGAGAGAAGAAATGTTCCAATAAATATGCCGGCAAAGTATAAAAGGTACTCACCTTTTAAACCCAGCAATCTGTCGTGAAATATTCCCAGATAATCTATATCCCAATACGAAACAAGTGCTTGTGGTCTTGTGGGTACACACCTGCACTGGAAACATGAAAACCTGAGTAAAATCCTGGTAGCCAAATACTTGACCAAGCTTGCCAACCTCAAAAAACCGAGTTACACTCTTCATCCACATGTGTCCCTTAGTTGTGGATGAAAAGAAGTCACAATCAGGGGAGTATAAACTCACTAGTGTCCAGGATTACAAACTCTCTTGCCACATTGTGGGCAAATATTCATGACTTACTTGCCCTCTTATCATTTCCCCTCCTCACCCTCATGTCTTGCTTTCAAAAATACTCTACTTTATAAAGATAACTTGAAAAGTACACATTCCATAGTGTCACTCCAATATGTGAATACTTATTTAACTTTTTACAAAAAAATATTTTTATTGTCTTTTTGCAGTAACAACATTTTGTCAGCATAAAACAGTGATGGTTCACTCACAGAGCTGTCCAACAAATAAAAAAAGAAAGAGAGAGAGAAAAGGGAAACAAGAAAAAGAAAAAAAAACAATACAGTGGTTCAATACTTTGCACTCCTCCC
Organism: Ambystoma mexicanum; assembly: GCF_040938575.1. Taxonomy (NCBI): domain Eukaryota; kingdom Metazoa; phylum Chordata; class Amphibia; order Caudata; family Ambystomatidae; genus Ambystoma; species Ambystoma mexicanum. The sequence goes on from NC_090927.1 coordinate 963,406,258, forward strand.
TCTGACCTTGCCTGTTTATGAGCTAGTAAATCAAAATGTTTGCTCCCATCTTGCTATGTGGTCTGACCTGAGACCAATCTACAAGTCCATGCATACCTCTCACTTAGTGCCATGGCACCATCTCAACCCCTCACCCCTGAAGACACAGCCAGCTATCTCCTGGAGGGTAATGATCAATTAAGTTTGTCTTTTGCCTTCCTCCCCTCTGTCATGTGATTGTGCAATGAGATATTGCATGTATGACCTCCAGATGTCTTCAGCTTTCGCCTATGGGTGCGTTTTCGCCCATACTCTGTCTCCATGTCGTTACAGTACAGGATATCCAACCTCCACTGCTTCATATGTGGGGCCTGTGTGCCACCCCACATCATTACAACCCTTCGTTTGGCTAGGAGTAATAATAACCCTGCCAACTTCCTAGTTTGTCTTGGGATGTGTTTGGTGAATCCTACTAATGCGGTCTGTTCCAGGTTTTCCCCCACAATTTCACTCATTGTTTCGAATACCTGTGTCCAAAACTGCTGTATTCTCGAACACCCCCATGTAATGTGCACAAAATTTGCAAGGGAAGAGGCCCACCGCTGGCAGCTCTCAGAGGCGTCCGAGAAGAATTTGTGTAATTTGGGTGGGGCATAGTAGAACTGGTGTAGGAATTTGAAGTGTATCAGTTTGAATCTGGCATTGAGCGCCACCCTCCTCGTTTTCCCACAGCAATAAGCCCATGTCTCACGTGTTATTCTGCACCCCAACACTTGTTCCTATTTGTTCCCATTTGTCTCGGGACGAGCCATCTCGTCGTACTCTAGTGTCCATGCATTTATTATACAGTGTAGACACCACCTTATAATGTCCGTCTCTGGTGTTTTGACTGATATTTACCAGACATTTGAGATTTTGACATGTCGATGTTGATTGGTTGTGGACTCAGCCAACTGCTCTTTTGTCCTGCTTTATTTGGTGTTACTCTCCCAGCTATGATGGGTGCAGTCTCCTCTTCCCTGCAATGCCTCCACACTGCTATGCCGTTTAGTATGCTGCTCCGGGTTTGTAATGTGTGAGTGGGGCACCCGTTGCTCCATGCGCAACCTCTCATGGAGGGGCTTCGGTGGGAGTCTCCTGGTCATACCTCGCCCCTCTCAAATTCAGTGTCCATACAGGGGATGGCAGGTCATTTTGTGTGTGGGAGCACCAGCAGGCACACAGACAGATGAACGGATTTCCCCAGTACGTGAGCCCCGTCCGGCTCACTATATGTTTGGTTGTAGGTGATAGGGTCGAATACGAAGGGTCGAAATGCAATACATTAGAGACAAAAGGACGGTAGAAAATAAGATCGAAAACCTTTTTTTATTTTTGGGGGGGGGTCCCACACTGAACCCCCTGTTTTTTGCACAAAAACCACGAATTTTACCTATACCAAAACCCCACAAAAAAATACATTAAAAAAAGGCATTCAGTCTTTTTTTCGGTCCTTTTGACTGGAATGTATTGCATGTGATACTTTTGTTTTCGAATTAATGACTGGACACCATATGTTCAGTTCCAAGTGTATGCAATTTGTGCCCGCAGGTGTGAGTGCTGACTTCCCTAATACAGCCCACAGAAATTCTTGTTCTGCTGTGATCTCCCCAAGTCTGTAGGTGGGGAATAGGGGGGTGCGGAAGCGACTCCCATCCTGATGGTCTTCTCCCCTCACTTCGGGTCCTGCGGTGCTGCAGCGAGTCCCTCGCTCCTGGATCTGTCTCTTCAGTGTGGGGCTCTTCCTGATCCTCGTATTTAAGTGCTGAGTGACCTTTGGCCCAGCTGGCCCATGGGAAATGTTTCCAGGGCAGATCTCCTCAGGGTATGATCCCCGTCTGGCTCGATATGCGAACGGGTCCAAGTGCAAGCAGCTCGTGCCCACAGGTACGTAGTGCTGACTATAAAGATGGGGCCCGCAAAAAGTTCTTGCCTGGCTGTGGTCTCCCCGTGTCTGTAGGTCTCTCAGACCACTGGTGGATAAGGGGGGGGGGTGGCTCTCACCTCGATGGGGAGCGGTCCTCACCTCAATGGTCTTCCCCCCCTCTCCGGGCCTCGCGATGTCCCTGCACGTCCCTCGTTTCTGAATCTGTCTCCGCAGTATGGGGCTCTTCCTGATCCTCATGTTTAAATGGTGGGTGCCTGTTAGTCCAGCTGGCTTACGGGTGACGTCTCCAGGGTATGAGCTACGTTTGGTTCACTATATGCACATTTCCAAGTGCAAGCAGCTCTTGCTCCCAAGTACATGGTGATGACTTTAAGGATGTGGCCCACAAACATTTCTTGCCCTGCTGTGGCTTCCCCAAGTCTATTTGTCTCTCAGACCGCCGGTCACTAAGAGGCAGGGGGGTCTCTCTCTCCAGGTCTCACAATACCTCAGCGCATCCCTCGCTTTGGGATCCATCTCTGTATTGTGCGATTCTTCCCAATCCATGTGTTATTGTTCTGGGTATCCATTAACCTGGCCACCTCGCGGACTCCGTCTCCAAAGCACCCCACTGCTTGCCTGCGGCCCTACAGATATTATTGCTCCCGCAGTTATGAGATATTTAAAACAAAGAAAACACACAGTACCAGACTGCAGGCTGTCTCCCATCCATGCAGTAACTGGGACCAACCCAGCTTAGCTTCAAAGTGAGGAAGGGGCCAGCCTCTTCAAGCAATTTGCTCTAACAGGTCTTGTAACTTTGCCTCAATTATTAGGCACCATGACCTGAGTGAGCTGACCTTTTCCTCACCTTGAAGCTAAGCTGGTTCAGTCCTGGTTACTGAATGGATGCAGGACCCAGGTCACCAGTGATTTCTCAACCCCAATGTCTCTGTAGCTGTACAAATATCTAATTTTCTTATTATGTATAAAAGATTGCAGGCTTTGAGAACTTCCAATGTTTTTAGTGGGAAAATACTCATGACTTACTTGCCCTCTCATCATTTCCTCTCCTCACCCCCATGTCTGGCTTTCAACCATACTCTGCTTTATGAAGATAACTTGAAAAGTACACATACCGTAGTGTCAGTTAAATATGTACATTCTTATAGAATTATGTTAGGGAAAAAGTGTACAATAGTGGCATCCCTCTCCCCATCTTTGCTGTGAGACTAGTGTAGAGGAGGTCCCAAATAAAGCCTGCACTCCAATCGCCCACTTTGAAGTACCAGGAACGTATAATGAGCAAATAAACCAGCAGAGAGCCGCAGTAGGGCACTGTCCAGTACCCATCAGAAGAGCAACACCTTTTGAAGTAGCAACAACCAGACAAGCATGGGTAGTAAGGTATCCATTGAGAAAACCCTGCCAGCAAATGAGATGAAATGAAGATTGCCTAAGTACCGCCCCAGAAGAAACCAAAAAGGCCTTAATGGAAGACGAATGATGATGTCACGAAGTCCCGGACGGACTCGCAGATAGAAGATACGATGACCCAAGGATGACTCAAAGAGACAAAATACCATGAATAAGGATATCGTGAACCTAGAAGAAGAAAACAATGTTGAAATACAAAGAAGCTTAAGCTGTAAGCAGGGTGAAGATGTTCGACCAGCTAACGCCTGTACATATGCTTGAAACCGCAAGAAAGCTAAGACAACGGTGTGGCTTGATATGCTTAGTAGAAGAATAGAGCGGCAAGCACCATTATACATAATATACCTCAAAACGAAGCACAATATTATAAGTGTGAGTCCACTTTGCACTAAAAGCAGAAACAATTCAGGTTACTAGAGGCCAAACAAGAAAGATTCATATTCTAGCAAAATGAGAAGAGACGGCTGAATCGAAATTCAGCAGATGCAGCTTGTGCCAGGAGAGCCAAGGTCAGACCAATTGAAGAAACAAACAGTAGCTACCCATAAGCTAAACTTAAGAACAGAATATCCTGTCTTTGGAAGGTCGAGATAAGGAGGCGTAGGCAGGTGGCAAGCTGAATAAGAAATTAAATGCACAAACTGATAGAAACTAGGCAAATTCACAGTCTGGATAGCACGTGAAAAGCCGAGCGAGAAGGAGCACAGGTTCACTCCTACGCTTGGCATCCGCCCAGACAAGAGATATCAGAACTTTTCCAGACAGAAGTTGCAGTTTTGAGGCCAACCACAGTAAAATAATTGACACACAGTTTCAAGCAATGATTGATGGTAACTTTAATTGGAGGAAAGCCGGGTAACTAGGGGGCACCTCACACCTGGCTGACCGTTCTGCATGCTGCTAAGCAAAGTGGAAATGTATGCATGGGGTTGATGCTAATCCAATCACAATGAACCAAATAATCTAGGGTCCTATAGATAGTGGAACCAATGGGACGTTGTTCTTTTAGTGACGTCTACAGTAGTCATATTTGAAGGAAGGGCTTAGACTCCCACCTGACAGTGTTTAACCAATCCCCTCACTCAGTTACCATATACAGATATAGCACCTATATTAAAGTTACCTTTTCCTAACCAATAGAAATGCTTATTAACTTTTGAGTGTTACACGTCAATTATGATATGTTTTGAGTATAAATGTTCTTGTGTGTATGAAGTTCATTGGAGTTGAAGTCAGATGGACTATCGCATCACTGCTGATTGCCATGACCCCCCGGTTTTTTTACTTGTCATTAAACGGACTCCCTTTGCCAAACCATTGAGTTGTCCTTATTGATTGGTGTTGGAGTAATAAATCTGCACCCCCATCCATCTCAAGGTGCAGCTATCTCGTCTTGACGTACTTTTGGAGCAAACCCGGACTCTATGGGCCAGCCGGGGGTCTCCTCAGTACACTTGGTAGCAGAGATCTGATGGTTATCGATTATCGATTATTGATTTGAATAAGACACCTATTGACCATCAACATAAAGTAACTCTAGGTCTTCGGCAATATCACATGTTTTTTGACATTCACCAGATTGGACCGTGAAGCTCCCCATAGACGGTGGTAGATTAAAGAGAAATACTGCAGACGTGGGCCTGAAGGGACCCATGTTCCCCACGCATCCCTTCCCATTCCTACGGGCAGCTGAGCGGGCGAAAAGTTAATGAAGGTGGTAACAAAGGCAGTGATCCTGCCAGCGGGGAACCATGAGAACGGTGAGTGAAAAAGACTAATGGTCTGGCAAAAGTGCATGCTTTAGAACAAGTAACGGGAAAAGGTAACAGAGGGAGGCAGGAAGAAACTATATATAGTTAAAAGTAGAGAAGACTGTATATATAAAGGGATAATGACTCGAGAGTAATAAAAGTAAGCAAAAGGTTACCAGGGTAGACACCCGAGATGAGAGAGGATACCGGGGCAGACACCTGAGAAGTGAGAGGATTTGCCTTATACCTAAGCTTTAATATAGTGGCTAGAAGAAACGTGTACCCAGATTCCCACATAATGGGGAACAGATAGACTACCACAATGTTTAAAGATGTTGTGAAAGGGGTACGTCTACACCCCATGAAGGGGTAATAATTAGAGGCAGAGATATCTATGTCCACCTGGTGTCCGTCTAGTCTGTCAAGCCTCTGTCTTACATGTTTTGTTGTGAAGTCATATGTAAAGAAAAATGTAAGAAAACAGATTTTAATTTTGTGCGATTGGATAGCTGAGATAAAATCGCATATGAATTGATGTTTTTTAAATAAATCAGAAAGTATACAATTTTGTGAAAATTTGGATCAGAGCTTGCAGTGTTTGGTGCTCGCTCACATTGTTAGAAGTTGTTTAAGCTGTATGGAAACATTGACAAGTGTTATATAAGAAGAAAGGGAACAGATTTAAGCATGGAAGACATGACTCCATTGGCACACTTATGCAAGCAGTTTCCAAAACACGCACCGAAGCTAAAGAAATATAGTACAAAGTGGGTTAAGCGTACTGCCCACAAGATGTTTATGCCATGGCCACAAAATGGGTCTTTATCTAAAGCTGTTTTACAACATATGACGACATATTTGCATGCCACATTTATAGGAAGAGCCGCCAACAGATTGGATACTTAATGTATGCACAGAGGGGGGTGAGATGCCTACCATGCCACCTGCCCCAGCCGAAAGAAAGTTGAAGAAAGTAAGGATGAGGGATTATACCCGGTAAGAGAGCTTAAAGCAGCCACGGGATATAGCAACCCCGCATCTGAGTTACCTACACATAGTAGTGGCGAAAATCAAGGGAAGGATAAGGATAAGAATATTGCCTCTGCAGTCCCAGAGACGTGATGATGAAAGAAGAGATCAGGCACAGACAAGTGCATCTCTCGTCGAAGAGAGAGAAGAGAAGCAAAGATAGAACTGATGAGATAGCATTCGCAAAAGACGAATGGATGGGGGGACACATTTTATTGAAACTCGATGGCATTGATGACGTGAACCAAAAGGAGAGGTTAGATGAGACAGGGGAAAGAGAAGGAGTGAAGAGATGAAAGGATAAGAAAGAAAGACAGACTAAGGCGAGAACAGCTCTATCGCGAAGAGCAAGAGAGACCACTCGATCGCAACCCAAGAGCAGCCAACGATCAAGACAGACAGAAACAGCAAAGGTTAGAGGAAGAGCAAAGGATACGTGAGAAAAGAATTAAAAGATGAAGAGATGAGGAATTGCAAAGGGCAGATGAACGCAGAAATGAAAAGAGAAAGGAAGAAGATAGGGTCAGAGAAGAGGCAAAGAATTTGATAACAACATAGAACGTAAGCGAAGACAGAGAGCACGCAATCTTGATTATCTGGGGAGAGAGGTTAAAAAACTTGCTCCAGTTGTAGACTGGGAAGACATCGAAGAATTTGTTCCTGAGTACGATTCAGTAGCAGGCACATCTAGGGCGAATATCGAGGATGACTTCTACACCAGAAGCATCAGAGAAATGATCAATAGAATATATGATGAAATGGGGCTAGAACAAATACCCCAAGGGGAGGGGGAAGACAAGTGCCTGGAGAGCACTCAGCTGTACGACACTGAGGATGTCTCCCGAAGTAGTGGGAATAGAGAGCTATCTCTGGATCGATAAGAAATAAGGAGGAACAAAGAGGACACAAGAAGTCACACCAATTGGGGATAGACAATGTCTGACTCCGAAAGGGAGGAGCGTGAGGAAAATGAGGAAGGGAGACGGAGCGAAACACAACTCCCAAGAGATAAAGGAATAAAATGGTCAGACACTAGCGAATATGCACCGAGGGCATCAGAATCAGCCATGCAGCCTGACCGATATGAAGAAGTATCTCACGGTCAGAGGGGGGTGTCTTTGCCGCCCTATGTGGATAGACTAAGGGCATTGCCAGGTAGACAGCGATGTGGGAATATTACTCCTGCAATAGACAGGAGAACAATGAGAGAAGAGAGAGAGGGCTACACATTCCAATTTCCGTTGCTCGAAAATGGGGGAATAAGACCGCAATATATACCACGGACACAAATGGATCGAGAAAATTTGAAAAACAAGCTCCCAATGCTGACGTCGGGGGCCGGAAAGTGGATACATGAGTTAGAAAAAATGACAGGAGGAAACACATTAGCTATAGGGGACATCAAAGGTCTCCTGATTGCCATACTTGGTGAGAGAGTAGATGATGTGTGGGCACGAGCAGGCTACCATGGTGTAACCACAATTAATACTGCGCATGACGGAGCTCCATTTAACAATTGTAGAGCCGCAGTATGGAAAGCGCTATGAGTGCTATTCCCAGATACTTCCAATATGGGAGCTATAATGACTCAAAAAATGAAGGATTCTGAGGATCCATTAATTTGTATACAGAATTTCCAAGACGCATGGGTGCTCCAGACTCATGAATCGCGGACGAAATCAATACTTGTGTTTTACCCTATATTGTGCCAAGGGCTGCCAGAGCCGGTGCAGAAACAACTAAAAAAATTGGTGGCAATTGAAGCCAAGCCTTGGGCTGAAATACAGTTGACCATCACACATTGTTGTAGACTGTTGCAGGAAAAGAATTGCAAAAAGGAAGCAACTCAAAAAGGTGAGGAAGCAAAACTGGTGCAAAAGAAATTGTCAAAATATGCTCTTGAGGGGGTCATGATAACTAGCACAGCTGAATCAAGCATGCAGCAGGTGGCTAGTCCACAGCAGAATAATCAGGGCAATATGGGGTTTTATCCCAGGGAAAAAGGATTTAGGGGAAGAGGATGGCAGAGAAATCAGGGAGGTTTCCAAAATAATCAAGGAGGTTTTCAAAATATGCAAAATGATAACCAAGATATGTCAAATGGGCAAATGATCTGACCAGCGCCAGTTTGTTGGCTGTGCAGAATGACAGGGCATTTGGTGCGCACATGCAGAAATCAAGGCATGATGCAGAGCAGCCAAGGAACCGGAACAGGCATTGCAAATCCACCTGTAGTTTTACAACAGGGTGGTGCACAGAATCACACAGTGCAGCAAAAAGTGCCAGGAGCACAACAAGGTGTGCAACCACAAAGCATGAGGAATTTTCTAAACGGATAATCCCAACAGGCACCGAAGCAACCATCACAGACAATGATCAGAGGGCAGACCACAAACCCTGGAATGGGAAGCAACTACGGGAATGGGGGAATTCCACAAGTGCACAGTGGGCCAAATGTGTATATAAACTAGGACAGCTCACTGGGAACCCTGATGTGTTCTATCCTATCAGTGACACCAGACCCTCACAGACCCTCACAGGGAACCTAGGGTGGATGTCATTATAGGGGGTAAAGAATATTCCTTCTTAGTCGACACGGTTGCAACACGCTTGTGCATACGTGAAGGCAAGTTTTCCTTGTCCGGTGAGGCCATAGATACTCAGAGTTTTACAGGAGCTACCAGTCGCGTTCCCTTCACAAATGCACTTCCAGTCTCTATAGAAGAATGTGAAATGAATGTGCCTTTACTATATTCACATCAGACCCCAGTAAATATTTAGGGTCGAGACTTAATGACAAAGTTAAACATGACAATCTCGTTCATGGAGGAGGGCATAGTATGTTCCACTCCAGGAATGCACTATTCAAACGTATGCAAGATAATCAGAGCATACGTGGGACACCCAGCCATGAGGGCTATACCACTAGAGCCAGAAATATTTGCATATGGTATGCGTGTGCTTATGGCAGGATTGCCAGGCCTCACAGGCAAAATAATGAGAACCCTGATGAGTTCCTATTTAGACCAAGAATACGATGCATGAGGAGGAGGGACAAGTATTTCCCTTGATAATACACACAGCCGCAGTGCAAGGTAGAGTGGCCTTGATTGATGGTTATGACGACGAGGGCTAACAATGGTGCACAGTAATCGCCATCGAAGAAGGATATCGATTGACTGACGTCACCGATGTTGAGCTGTTTGAAGAACAAACAGATATGGGAGAGACAAGGGTGGAAGTGAGTCTCACCTTTTGGGTAAAGATGATTAAAAGAGAAGTACCTCAGAGAATGATGTTGGTACTAAATCGTCCTGAATATTTTGATGACGACATAGCCAAGCTGCCCGTCTCAGTATGGACAGTCCCCTATGACGTAGGCCTTTTGAAAGGGGTTGGAGAAGTAAAGATTACATTTAAACCAGGAGCAATTCTACCAAGACCCGACAATATCCCATGTCCAGAGAAGCAGATAGGGGATTTTTAAGACAATTTCTGCCATGATGGACCAGGGCATCTTAGTGATGTCAGAGTCGTCATGTAATACGTCAGTGTACCCTGTGAAAAAAAGTAAAGGGGGGTTGTGGAGGCTAATTCAAGACCTTAGGCCAATAAACAATATTGTTGAGGCCGAGTTGCCTCTAGCCCCGATCCTGGCTACAATTCTATGTAATATACCTGTTGAGGCAAAATATTTCATGGTTATTGACCTGAAAAATGCATTTTTCTCAATCCCGTTGCACCGTGGCTCACAAGATCTGACGTCATTCAGACAAATGCGTCTGAAAAGCATGAAGCTGCCACAGGCGTACTGTGTGTCTCCATCTAGCTTTAACAGAGTCCTGCAGATGGGCCTGAGCAATATTGCACTAAAAAAGTGTCGACCTGCAATATGTGGATGACATCTTAATTTGCAGCACCACAGAAGAGCAATGTAGGCACGATTCTGTTCAGCCATTGACTATACTGGCTGAGAAAGGATACAAAGTTGACAAGGAAAAGTTACAATATTGTCAACAAGAAGTGCTGTACAGGCCAGTTGATCTCACATGAAGGAAAGAAAGTGACCCCAGAAAGAGCTGAAGCCATATTTAATACGGCTAAACCACACACGTTATAGAAGATGCAGAGCTTTTTAGGCCTATGCAACTATGTCAGGGCATGGGTCTTCGACTACAGCTCTTACACCAAGCCTTTACTTCAAGCCCTAAAGAAGGCCCAAGTGACAAAGGAAAAGAGCAAATGGTCTGAGACCATGGAGAAAGGGTTTACTGAACTCAAAAGACCATCTGCACATCACCAGTTCTAGGGATCCCCAATTATGCAGAGGAATTTTACTTGTTTTCACACACAAATGGCAGCGTCATGACGATAGTGCTCACTCAAAGAACCTCATTGGGGTACAAGCCCCTGGCATATTACAGCGGGAATCTGGACCCAGTAATGAGAGGCCACTTCCCATGCGAACAAAGTTTAGCTACCACAGCGTTCGCCATAGAGAAGGCGACAAACATTGTAATGGGATGCTGAATGACGTTGTACGTCGAGCACTCACTATTTGCCATTCTAGAGAAACCAAAGGGCACATTGACATCTCAGACAGCTTCTGCCTATGAAGTGATCATATCAAATCCATCAATTAAAATAGTTCGATGTAAGATAGTGAACCCAGATATGTTTATAGCAGAGCCAGTCACTGAAGGAGAGCCCATACATGACTGTACAAATTATGAAGAATTCTATGACGAAATCCCCAGGGTAAAATAAAATGCCTTGGCAGGAGGAGAGATCATCTTTATCGACAGGTCTTCGAGGATCGACCAAAATGATGGGAAAATATACACTGGCATTGCTGTGATAAAACTCACAACTAATGGAGAGTTTCGAGTGCTTCTTAGTGCACGAATACCATCTCATTATTCAGCACAGGCTGCAGAATTATTGGCGTTGATACTCGCCATTGAGAATCACGCAGACCAGGAAGTAACAGTGTACAGTGACTCCACCTATGTGACTTCGACAGTGCACGCAGGCTTAGCGCGCTGGAAAAGGAGGGGCTACCTCTGAGCAGACGACACGCCAGTGCAGCACACAGCCTTATTGGACAGGCAATCAAGGCACTAGAACTCCCAGTGGGCATAGCAGTCGTGAAATGTGCCGCCCACACGAAAGGGATGGATTTTATCTCATGTGGAAATCACGCAGCAGACACGGAAGCTAAGCGTATGACATTCAAAAGTGAGACGATTATGGCAGTGGAATTTATGCATGCCAACGAGCGAATGATGGTTACACGAACTGCATCTGAAAGTTACAGTAATTTGGGGCAAACACAGCCAATGGAACTCCAAAGGGAGGCACCACAGGAAGAGAAGAACCTGTAGAAACGTTGAGGGTGTTCTTTAAACCCCTCCGACAGCTTGTAGCAACAAGACAACACTGGTAAATCAGTAATGCCTGTAGCCCTATTAAAAATAGGGCTGGAGCAGATACATTACCCGGCGCACATGACAAAAGAGAACCTAGCAGCAACACTCGCAGGAGACTGGTTTATACCATACCGAATTTAAATGGGCATGTTGCATTCTTTATAGTGAACTGTATAATTTGCCAGCAAATTACTGCGGGCACACATTAAAAGTAATCATAGGAATCATCCCAAGGGCAAATGGGCCTTTTCAACACTTGCATGTCGATTACATTGACATGATTCAAGTATGTAATGGGTACAGATATTTAATTGTTGTGGGATGTCCATTCTCTAGATGGATTGAGGCAGGTCCATGTACACACCCAGACTCTACCTGTGCGGCCAAATTCTTAGTGAGGGAAGTGTTCCCCAGATGGGGGGTATGCGAGGTCATGAGGTCAGACAATGGCCCTCATTTGGTCAATGCAGTGTTCAATCAGATTAGCTTGCTGCTTGGTATAAAGCACAGGTTCTCATCGGCATATCATCCACAAGGTAATGGAATCCGTGAGAATCTCAACGGCTTGTTAAAAGAAAAGATAGCCAAGTTGAAGCTTATTCTAAAGAAGGGATGGTTGAACTGCCTTCCACTGGCACTGCATGCTCTTCGGAACCAACCTCGGTCCGAACGTCATCTTACGCCACACGAGATAGCCAGAAGAAGGAGAATGAGAACTCCCCTGACACCCCGAGATAGAACTAGATGTGATGCCCAGTCAACAGGAGAGGTTTTAGGGTCTGAAATGCAAAACTATCTGAACTGTATAACATCTTGCCTTACTGTAATTTCAGACCAGCTGCAGCGACGATGAAAAGGGTGCAGTGCAGCACAGAACACAGAAGGAGACACTACAACAGACCAAGTTCAAGGTCTACGTGTTCCACCCGTCTTCCCTGGAGATGCCGTCCTTGTTGTAAGGAATCACACAAGGAAAAAGTGGGACAGCCAAGGTTCAACAGTCCTTTTACAGTGGAGGACTGCAGTGTCCGCGGTGAAACTACAAGGCAGGAGAGCTTGGATTTTTCTCAGTGATATAAAACCCTACATCAGAGAAGGCCCCCTGCCTGCACCCCAACGAGAGGAGTCAAAGAGCTACACGGAAGAACCACAGCACGTGCAGACAAGATCCATGACGCGGAAGAAGGACGCATGACCAGCCAGACAAAGAACTTTTTGCAAATTGTGGCTTTTTTTGGACTCTTCCTCTAAGCAAAAAAGGGGATAAGGATATAAAAAACAGGCCCTCTGTGCATCCTAGTCGCAGGGTAAAGATGAAAATTGCACGCACAAGCCACAACCCAGTCGGATGACTTTGGACTGGTTCATACTTAAGCCTTGACGAGAAAAGAATATGCCAAATTTTTATCAAGAACATTTACATTGGAAGCAAATACAGTATCCCGACTCGTTCCACACCGAGACACTATTCAGAATCACTTATGGTGTCCCACAGTAGAGACATCACAAAGGACATAAAAACATATCTTGTTCTAGTGCTAAGATCATACCCATCATTGGTAGGGAGGCTCACCAGTGTCACAGACTTTCTACAAGATCCTGTAAACGAAAAGATAATAAGACAACTGCTTACTGTCATTACCAAACAATTTATCCTACTCCCTGAGTACAGTGAGAAAGAATCAAATGATCCCAACACAGGCAGAAATAGATAAGCTCATCAACACATTGTTCTTTCGCATAATCGAAGACTGTCCAACTCTTATTGGGAGAACAACAGATACACTCACATTTCTTCGAGATCCAGCAAATACAGAACATTTAAACCATCTTTTAAATAAAATTGTAATTCTAGTCACACTCCATGTGACCGGACAGTGCAGACATTGTTCACATTTAGGAGAAAACATATAATCCTCAACCTCAGCAAAGACAGGACAGATGTCCCTCTCACCAGAAGACAGCAGGTTGGCACACAACATCCCTTTTCTCCTAGTCACTGACTTTCCAGAGCTGGTGGGGAGACCCATCAATGTTGACATCCTCACTTTCATCAGAGACCCAACTAATGTTGCACAGATGGGAATGCTCCTGCATGGAATCATGCTTCAAGTGGAACTTTCTAACCATCAGAGGAGTTATTTGAGGAGATTCTAAAAAGCCTTCCATCGAGGGACAGATCGAAGAAGCCGAATAAAGAACTTCACTTGTTGTACCTGTTGTTATTTTTTCCAATTTCGTCACAATGATAGTGTCCAACATGTCCTCAGGGCTGAAGCAAATCCGAGGTGTGGATTGGGAGCTTACCTACTTTGAACATGCACAGTAAAGGGGACTCACTGAAGTGTTATTTAATTTGATTTTTCCCATAGTCTAGCAAAGGAACTGTATCCTGAAAACAAGAGACAATTGTCACTCATAAGAGGGGAATACTTGTGGAACACCTGACACTCTCAAATGCAGAACTTGAAAGATGATATTGGGTAAAGGAATACTAACATTGACATTTGGCAAATGATCGAGATGGGGTCCAGAGCAGCCACCTGGTCCTCCCACAAGAAGAGAGCACCCCCACTTGTCTGGAAGAAAATGCTGCCGCCTGACTTACAGGGGCATAATGTATCTATGCATCATATTCATCATTATTTTATTGTCATTAACGATCAGAACTGCATTCTTTATTGGTACACAAAGCGTTCCGATTTCAGTACACCCACCTAATGATGCACGCAAAAAATCCACCAAAGCCCCTAGACCTTACATGGTCATTCCAGTCCCTAGAAGATCTGATGGTGGAGTGAATGAACTTGAAATGGATGTGATTAGCAATGATACACACACTCTTGTGGTAACAAATGAAAAGGAAAGCCGGAGACAGGGTCGGCATGGAATGAATGAAGTAACATCAGTGACAACTACACACATGCAAACACTGAATGCACATGAAACAGGCCTAGTATCAATGACTGCAAAACCACAAACAAAAGCAGCAGAGAAGAAGAGACTACCTGCCATAAGAAACTCCACAGCAGAGGTTGTGAGAAAACAAGAATTAAAGCAAAAAGCAACAGAGACAGTTATATCAGAAACTCTTAAGAAAGCAAGAACCAACACTGAGAAACTCTCTGCAAGGACGCAACTGATAGTAGACTCATTAGTTCTGCATATAGCCCAAGCTAGGGAACTACAAGAGGAACTGAAGAACAAAACCGCAGAGATTGTATTACCGAGCATATACATCCTAACGCAAGGGACAAGTACTAGTTCCACAGTACAAACATATACTAGACCAATGCCAGAATGGATACGAACATGTATAACCCAGCAGAGAAAGAAGTATGAAGAGCGGGAAAGAGCTGCCAGACTCTTGTCCACTGAAATGGCGCAGATGAGAAGGCCTGCACCATGGACTGGAATACCTGAGACTCCTCCAGCAATGAAAAGCCATACCAATGCTTTCAGGGATGTAGTCATAGCCAACTACAGGAAAACACTAAGAATCAAGAGAAGTATGCATAAAGATGACAATGAACTAAATGACTACCTGGATAGCACAGCACATCTAGGTAACAACATTTGGTACCAGCAAATGAAGGAGGTTGGAAGACGAAATTCTGACGGGGAATGCTTTGTTTGGCACTTCTACCATACAGCATGGGAAAATCCAAGATCTTCGTGGCTGTAGAAATTGATGTCCCAACAGCACACTGTCTCTCACACGTAGTAATGTGCAAGACCAGAGGCCAGTTCAATGGAAGTGATGCCTCTTTGATATGGGCAACTGAAACAGCTTACCCCGATGAAGATCATTATGTCCAAGACATTAAGACAAGAAACAGAGCTCATACTAGGAATCATGTGATCAGGTATGAGAAGCCTGGAGTTAAAGGAGCAGGAATAAGATGGGAAGTGAACCCGAGATTAAATGTTCAAGGAAAAATTCCAGAAGAGGCTCAAATCTGGAAGAACAGAGGCCAAATGCAGATTAGGGGAACAGTGCTTTCACCAGACAGATGGGAGAAAGGAGTGGTGATCTGCAGAGCATGGATGGTCCTTGGAGCCTGCAAAGAAGCAATTGAAAATTCACAAAGACTGTGCAGGCCATTATGGCCGAAGCTTGCAAAACTGCTGACATGGGTCGAAGACAGGGGAGAACCCTTGCAGATAGTGCCACTAGAAAGCCCAAAATTGTGCTTCAGGAACAATGGCACAAGGAAAATGGGGGAGAATCAGAACTGTGGATGAATTTATGATGCTCCAGGAATGGTGCATGGAACTGCAATAATTAAGGCACCAAGAGAAAATCGGGAGTTGGAGGGGGTCTAGGGACAGAGTTTTCAACACAAAGCTTTCTGTACCCTCGGCTAGAGCCATGAATAGCTGACATTTCAAAGCAAACTCCCTCACAGAAACAGCTTTTGTTGTGTGTGGAAAGGGAGAGGGCAGGGGAGGTGAGGAGGCCATCTGAGGAGTGGGGAGAGCTGGCACAGATTAGGGGGCGATTGGCAAGGGCTGGGGGACAGGAAAGATAATGTCTTTCATAAACACACCAGATTATTATCAAGAGGATAAGGATGGGAAACAGGACTTGACATACATTGGTAAGCCACTGGGGTATCTACGAAGTGAGGACTGATAACCAATTTACCTCTTTAACAATCTCCCCTGCTGCTTGCATGTTTGTATTCAACTTTACCATCTGTGTAATTGCCAATTTTACTGTGCCATTATCTGCATTGATAGGAGGTTCATAGGTGCAGCAAGTGCTGCCAATTTCTTTACAAACACCACCTTCCATTGCTGTGATAAGATTGAGTACAATTTGATTCTGGAGTGCCGTAAGCCTCTGCCTAATTGCAGTTCATGTTCTGTGGCATTCGAAAGTTCCATCACATTTCAGTGGACTATCTGAATCCATTTGGCATCAGTAGCTGTTTGTATTACAGGAGCCAGAAATGAGATGAAGAAAGTCTCAGTTCTGTAAAAAATCCATATTGTGAGGGTATCTTCTCCAGGACCTTGTCTGCCTCCTTTGAAAAATGGTATGATCGTTTCTGTTTGTTGGTTCATTTGTATTGTGGTTGGTGGGGCATTGCAAGGGTCTGGGACTGTCTCTTGGGCAATTCTACATGACTTTCTGGGATTAACAAGACAGGGGCATGCAAAGTCACTAATGAGAATAATCCATTCCAGCAGGGGGGCAAATAAAAGTGGGCCTTGGTGCCGCATTGCTGCAGGAAGTTTATGATGGTGGCAGTTCCCTCGTTCAACGCTGGCATCATGTAGGTTTGATTACAATTGCTGTTGGTCCCAACTGGAATGTTTCCTTTGCCCCTGAAACAAATTGAAGATCAAGTGAGTTTCTGTACTTTTACAGGTTGTTCATGTTGATGCAGACTGGTCAACTTATTCATGTTGAATGCCCATATATTTCTACAACTTTCATCTGCTTTCATTATGGCTCATCAGTAAATCCCCTTAGTCCCTCTGCATTGAATACTGCTTGCCCCTTCACCCATTTCTTGGTCCAAATGGTGCTCCTTCTATGACCATCTGTGGTCTCGCAGGACACTGTGTTTCCTCAGATTCCCCCATCCATTCAAATTCATTTTTAGATCTCTTTCCCATCTTAATTTCCACTGTGTGTCCCTGAAATTGCCCTTGCATTCTACAAATTACTAAATGTGCCAAGCACTGTGCCTCTAAAATCTGCACTTCCTTAGATAAGAACAGTCTGGGGCTGCCAATCGCATGGTGGATAAGCCCACACATGTAGCATAACTCATTTACTTGTGCACTACTGATTGCCTTCATTGTATCGGGCCAAGTGTTAATGCCCTTAGAATGATGTTCATCTAACAAGTTAGCATTTACTCCAGTATTCAGTTGCCTTTTGTGTCTGGTCACAAGGTTATTTCTAAAAGTATCTACATTTTTCACTCTTGTTTCATTATGCCTATTACCTCTAATTCCTGAACTTATGAATTTCATTATTGCAAAAGAAAGGAGAGGAAAAAAGAACAAACAACCTATGCCTACAAACACATTTTTAACATGTCTATGATTGTTCATTCAGGTACAGTCCTCACTAATGCAGGACTTGCCACTCTATTTCTAAAGTAGCACTGCCCTCCCTCCTTTATTGAGGGGTGTGTACACTTCACTTACCAAGTCTTATAACAAAGGTGATGTCACCTCTACTCGTTATGGGAGACCTCTTCAGTTCCCACTAAAAAAGAAAAGAAAAGAATACAAAAACAAAAACTATGTGGTTCACACCGTCACTCACTCTACGTCTGCATTTATACTCACTCTCCAATTGTGGTACTCATATCAGCTATACTGGTTCGCTATGGTCCTCCGAAGTCTTCTGGGGCTTCCTCTCCCTTCAATGGACTGCACTTGAGGAGGAAGGCCAGGGTCTGATGTGATCAGGCAAGCCTATGGGTAATTCCAGCGCTTGTTTGCTCCTCGTGGTCTGTGCAGTTTCCTGCTCTCTGCAGTTCGTTCTCACTTGCCTATGAGTGTGGCAGAGGAGCCCACAGCTTTCTGGAAGAGGCCTGGATCCACAAACGGGCCACCAAATATATAAGGCAAGTCCCAAATCGAATAATAAAAATCAATCCAATTAGCCAGAAAATAATGCACGAGATGTAAGAAAAACACAATGTTTATTACACACACATCCTAGGCTGGGGAATTATCAAAAAGTCATTCAAATAACTACAGAAAATGGCTGTATTTATAGTAAATATCAGGAAAGAAATGACAACAAATGTTGCAGATTGTTCACGAATCCCCAGCCTGTGATTGGGCATCGTTATTTGTACTATAGGTAAATCTATACAATATCTAGTGCTATTTCCCTATCTTACCCTCGTGGCAAATACAAGAAATAAGCTTATTAGTTAATTGTCACTGAGATCATTTTTCTTCCCATTATGCTGATTGGATGCTACCTGCTGTAATTATGTGTCTTCTCACCATCTGTCATCTCCTTGATGGATAGCGATAATCAGTTGGACGTTTCAGTATATGACTCAGGCCACCAATAAATCTCCTTTGAGAGTGTTGGTCGTCGAACTCTGGAATTGAACTACCTTGTCAATAAACTTGACACTCTATTTTTATTATGCACAAAAATGGCAGAGGAACAATGTGAAACGAATAACATATTGGGACTTGTTGTTGATACTATTATCACTTCTAGCCCAAAATGTCTGAATGCTGGTAATCAGGATGAGGGTAGTGCAAATAGCATCAAAGAGAAAAATCATATGTATAAACATCCTGAGGTTTTCCATTGGACAAAGAGGAATATTCAGTGCCAGACGATTTGGAAATAGTAGATTTAGTAACCCAGACAGCAGTATGCAAAACTGTAAGTGTAATGGCAAGCACCACGGAGCAAATGTTGGAGGCTATTTTTGCGGTGCTATCTCTACTTAATGCCCCCAATACAACTATTAAAACTAAGTGGGGAACACAGAAAACATTATTACAATTGCTGTGGGGATGCAAAGGTGCAGCAACTAACCCCTGTTAGTTGGAACAGTAGCAATGCTCTGGCTAGGGACTCAGCAACGTCCTTCTCTAAATACATTAAAATAATGGAAATTGGGTATCCCTACAAAATATCCCGACCAAAAATATTGCCGTACATATGGCCGTTTTGTCTCGCCATAGGCAATATTTTTGGGGGGATATTTTGTGCGAGCGGGGTTGCGGGGGTGTCCCCTGCACATCTTAAAATAATGCAGGGGTTGCGGGGGTGTCCCCTGCAGGGTCCATGGGTCAATATCGCCACAAAAATATTGCAATATTTTTGTATCGTGATATTTTTGCAGGGATATTAACACATGAAACCGGAAATTGAGCCTTCTACTTTTAGCCCTTTTTTAAAATACATCCTGGATGCTGGACTTATTGCATTTAACGTCGGATTTAAAATGTATTTCCTCTGAGGACATTGAATGCATGGAGTTGCCTAAATATCACAATCAGACAAATTGGGGGTTGGTAACATTTGTTTCCCCCAGTAGTTGTCGAACGTGTTTGCATGAATGAAAAAGTCTTAAATGAATTAGGCTTTGAAGTATCCACGTTTCACTCCGCTAGGGCACAGAGCAATCATCCTCTAATACATAGGCATAGGTGTTTTCAAATTGGGACCCAACAAGTTAACAACTTGATTTCTAGTATGGAGACCTGGTACGGGCAGGAGGGTTATTCTAATCATAGAAGAATCTAGGGAAACTGGTTAAGGGATTATGATTTTCAGGAATGACCTAATGTACATCAGATTGCTCAATTTTCTGTGTTATCCTGGAATTCCTGTGGTCATCATTCCTTCATGGAGAAGCCTCTGGGCGCCCAAGAACTTTTCATGTCTAATCTAGTTTTCTTACAGGAAACATGGATAACATCCCCTTTCTACATGGAAGGCTATTCCACATTGTTTTGGTTATTATCGATTGTAATTATGGGTCGCCCTAAGTATGGACTATGTATTGGGACACAAATTGAACACACGCTGGCCAAGCATCAATTCACTAGGGAACATGACAACTTCTTAGCAGCTGTATTGGTTCATTTTCCCCAGGGCTCGGAGGGCACATTAGTTGCAACATTTTATGATCCACCTGGTGGAAATCACATGGGTGATCTCATGGAGGTTGTCTTGGACAGCCTTTATTTATGGTTGGACCAAAATATAAAAAGGTGGTATCATCCAGACAGGGGATGTTAATACTGATTGCTCTCCTCCGCTGCTTTTTTGTGAGACAGGTGGGTATCCTGCCCCAGATCAAGGAATGGTTTGCAGTGGGCAGCATCATAAGGCAAATTTGATCTAGTCCCTTTAGCCATAAACACACCTGGAATAAACAGCACCTGGTCAAACAGTATTTTTTTCTTCCCTGATTGATTTCATCTTTGTAAACCAGGTAATTCTTGCCTTAATGCTTGACTTACATACCAAAGTAGTTCCCATGAGAGATTATGTCACACTAAGAATGACTTGTTATGTACCTAAGACCAAACCATGTGAAAAATGTAAGCATACACCTACAGTGAATTTGCAAGGTAATCGACTCTGTTGGTGCTCTATTAACATAAATGTTCTAAACATTTCAATTAAAAATTATGATTGTTTTGGTGAAGGCACCCTTAGGATCTACTCATGGGATCTAAAATACATGGTTGCTACAAATATGGATCATGCTAATTGCCATGGGAAAGTCAAAGTGAATGGATATAAGTCCTGAGTTCCCTATGATGCAGTTATTGCAGAAAAGAAACGCATGATGAACAGCGAGGTCCACAGGCTAAAGAGATGCAGATCATTGACTGGTTCCGAAATTAAGATCAGGCTGGTTATGATTAAAGCTGCATATAAACAGCGGTTGAATGACTATCGTTATAAGGACACCACCGCCAAATCGAAGTTTATAAATAGGATCAACCGTACACATGATTAAACAACTGTTTTGACATATGATTTGCTCTATTAGAGGGGACCCACAAGCCCAGGAGGTATACCCCATTGTTGATGAGAAATGGGCTTGTTACATAAAAAGGTGTTTCTGGGTCAGTAAAGAAACCATGTCTAGCCCTATCGTCAAGTCGATGGAAGGCTCTGCCATGTGGAATCACATTAAGGAATCAAACTTGGAGGAGTTAATAAAGAAAGTTAAGCCCTGCCGGGCCACTGGTCCCAATGGATTATGTAACACTGTACTAAAGAAAGACCCGATCATGTGGGCTGATCTGTTAAAAACCTTTTTCCTCCACATTTGCCAGACTCTTGGCAGGACTCAATTTTGATTCCTCTGTATAAACAGAGCCTCAGGATGGAGCCATGTAGTTACAGATTACTTGCAATGCTAGATTGTAGCTCAAATACTTTTTCCAGTATTTTGCTTGACATGCTTGTATCCTGGTCCCAAAGGAACAACCTGCTAAGTAAGCATCACTTTGGCTTTAGAAAGGGCTTTGGTACTAAGCATCCGTTATGAGTCCGTATGAACTTAATCTCAGATGTCTATAGGTACCATGGTACATCGTTATATGCCTATTTTGTTGACTTTAGCTCAGCCTTTGACACTGTCAATTGCTCAAAATTGTGGGACAAATTGACTAAATGGGGCATAAATCCATCGCTCCCATATATAATCAAACAGTGGCACCTCAAAACCCAGGTGTAAATTCGGTTATCGCAGGACAGTACTTTATCACAACCTATTGCAACAAATGTCAGTTTAAGTCAGGGCTGGGTCTTGGCACCATTATTATATCATGTATATATGGCTGATTTGAACATTGCCCTGATGGCAGCACATAACCATCCCCCACACTTTGGTGTGAGCCAGTAAATAGCCTCACTTAAGCTCATGACATTGCCATACTTGATAAAACACTTATGGGGTTACTACATAGTTTGAATATGTTGCTTACATATGCAGCAGAGAATGGCTTAAAGATAAATATGAAAAAAACTGATTATGGCCATTGACAAGAAGGAGAAAAAAAGGGTAAGTCCCAGGATTTTTGTTATAAGGGGATTGAGCACTATTGGGACTATTTATACTCACTCTAAATAACGTTGTCTTTCTACAAATAAAATCTGTTTATACTGTCATCTGTATTTAGATAGTTTGCTCCTTTGTCAAAAATTCTGGCATTAATATCGTACTTGTATATTGAAAATATGATTGTCACTTACTAACCCTAGCCACCACTGGCATTAATTCTGAAGGGTTTCTTTAAATTGTATGTCACAAATTCTTAATTTTTTAAAAAATAGTGGTAATGCCTTGTCAAAAGCATATACCACATGATGTATTGAACTTAACTGTTGATTAAAATGTGTTTTTATACATACTTCTCTGGCACGACAAATTTTTGTCAATACAAATGATACATGGGTAAATAATTCTATCCTTTTGTTGAGTTTCTATCTGACCACCTTATTAGGTAGATTAAGAGAGAGGTAATTGAGCACTCCTTTCATTGTGTAACACATTGACAAGAAGGCATATGGGGGAAAAAGTTTAACTGGCATCTGGGAGCATCCAAATTGGCCCCATCATATACATTTAGGTATTTGGGCATTCATGTAAAAGCTACAACATCATTCTTGATTCTTGTACTTGTATTACTCCATAATGTCTAGGGTGTGGGCCAAATGGTTGGCCATCAGGAAGGTGATTGACACTTGGGGTGGACGCTCATTGGAGGCAAAGCTCTTGGCTTAAAGGAAAGCAATTGTCCCAAGGAATTTAAATGCCCTTGAGGTTTTTCAAAACAGGGCAATTTGCTGGCTCCCTAAACTGGAGGCAAAAATTGTACAGTCTTTATTGGGCCTCCCAAGTTCTGTACTGGAGGAAGTTATAAGACTGGAATTAGGCATCCAATCACTTCTCTCCATGTGGACGATTGCAGCCTGTAAGTTATGGCTTAGTATAGAGTTTGGTGGGAGCAGGTATGCATCTTTATTGCATTGCACCATGGCCCATGCCGAAAGCATTCTTATGGGTCTAAACTGGCTTACATTGGAACCAATTTGGGCAGGTTTTCACATTGTGACTTTAAATGGCCAAACCAACGGGAGTATGTTCTTACATATGAATACTGGCATATATTGTCAGAGCCAGTTTTGTGTCCAGTGCCAGTAATGATACTATAGCAAAGCATCTTAAAGCGAACATGATTATGGTCTTATATGGGAATACTAGCATATGTTGGTGGAGCCAGCATGGAAATGTATGGGCAAAGCCAGCATGAAAATGTTAATTATACTGGCAGATATTGTAGGGACTGGCATGGTAATGTATTGGGAAATGCCCTGTGCACTTTTGGTGACTTGCATCTCTTTTTTTGCTATTTTAGCCCACTATTCAAAACGTTTTCTCAGGGGAGGGAGAAGAATCCCCTCTGACCCTCCCCAAACCATTTTCATTAGTTTGGAATCCCTTGCTATGCTCAGTCTCAATCGCATACTTGAGGAAACTATTTACACCCTGCAAAAAAACAACTCACCAGCCACCACTGGTTGCTGGTATATTTGTGGACCAGGCACTGCCCCCTTTTTTCTAGGCTACATGAAGCGTTTAAGCTTTGCTTAAAAAAACATATTTACTTCTTTCACTTGCGGTAGTGCATGCCCCTGCAACGGCATAATCATCATGGACATTGTGCACACATGCTGGTACGGGCCTGCCCAGGGGTGTGGCGTGCTCTGTGTTTTGAAAAGGAGCTTGGGGAGGACCCCACAGCAGGGGATTTAGGGGAGGCACCAAATGTGCTAAGCCATTGGGCACCACTGGGTCTTGTTGGGTGTTCTGACCCACGTTTGGACTATTATTCTACAATATTTGGTGCTGTGGGCTTAGGAAATCCAAGATGGCCGAAAAAGCCCACATGTGCGCCAGAATCTATGAAAACCGCGCAGTTTGTGCGCACACCAAAATGGTCGCCTGACTTGCCACCCCCCTTTGCGTGTGTGCTGGGTCAGAAGAGCCATGAGTGAAATGGGGTGCCAAAGAGAAAAACAGCAGTGCCTGTTCGCTAGAAAGCACTTTAAAAATCCCCCTTTGTTTCTCTGAAGGCAAGCTCAGAATGCCCATTTCAAACATTGCAGAATATCCAACAATCTCACTGAACACCAGCAGACATTTGACAGAATAAAGTCTTGTGGGCATACAATCTGGAAAGAGGATGAGCCTAAAATAATGTTCATAGCAAAACTGGCTGAGCTGTGAATTTCAGCAGTTTAAGTAAATTTGGACTGAAAGACACTAAAAATCTAAATGTTTAAAAGAAATGAGTGACCTACTTTTGAGTGTCACATAGGTTGCAATTGTTTAAATGTCATAGTTTTAAACTTAGAATCAGCATTCTAGCTGCATGTGTAAAAATTGGAAGTTTGATTTGGACAGGAAAACTGGCAGCCAAAGAGACATTTAGCTGAGGCCTGGATTAAAAAGAGAGGGAATTTTGCCCACCAGCTACCCCCGACAGGAGTTGAGACTTGCACAACAGCTGTGTTCCCAGGCCTAGCTGCCTTTTGCTGTTCCCACCAAAAGGGATATGACACTTCTCTGATTGAATTACCTGGGCTCTGCAGGAAATTTAACAAAGCCCTGTCCTGACTCAGGCAAATGTTTTATTGGGGGGGGTCGTAAAAGTGGCTTCCTTCTGGAAGGAAAGGGGAGGAGCACTGCCTGTGAGAGCAAGCTGGCTTGGCAGAACTGGAAAAACCAGAAATTCAACCTTGTGCTGGGGGGAAACTACACCCCTTTGGGGCCAGAACATATATCTAAAAAGATGGATCATTCATAGAGCGGACTTGTGAAAATTTTATAAGTGATATCATTATTCTTGTGATTTTTCTGTGCACATTTGAAGACGTGTTAGGAGCCGGTGGTATGTTCAGGGGGGGTTTTAGAGGAAAAGAGGATATTACTCTAAATGTATGTATGTTAAAAATCTGACACTCCACCACCTAATGCCCACACACCATGGGCACATCTGTGTAAATGCGGGGAAAAATCCAATATTGGTAACCCGACCAAAAAGTGAAATATGTTGCCATTTTTTAACCCAAGCTCCTAGAACCGACAGAAATGGAACAGGGGCTACCATCAGTAAATGCATGATGTGTGTATGCAATGCCAAACAACTGTCTATCGGGGAAGTATGTATTTGGATCAGATATAGATTTGTGTGTAAAGTTGACAGGGGTGGGTTCTCTGTATCATAAACAGACCTCATCATGATGACACTTCATTTCATTCCCCCAATCAAGGGGAAGAGGAGGAAGTGGCCAATGACAAGTGGAGAGGGGTAGGGCCTAGAAAGCTAGCCTCTCCACCCTCTTTCAAAACACATAAAAGCAGACAGTCAGGACAGATAGACACATTCTATTCCATCTGCTGCGGGACGCTCTGCCGGTAAAATCCATACTTTACCTCCATCAACCTCCAGAGAGCCAACACAGAGACTTCAATCTATCCACCTTCAGAGACCAAGACTTTACTTCAGAATTTGTAGCAGAGAGGTCAACTACAAGCTAAATCCCTCTTTAGCAGGCCTCAAATCATTGCAACTATTCACAGCCAGGCGAGCTGTTTGAATTCTTTGCAAGAACTCTTGCCATTTGCCAGAAAGCAGTGTTGTATCCAGAGAGAGACCAGCTGAACCGGAGACCGCTGTATCCGGACCCACAGACCTGATCAGAACCAGAGACCCAGACCAGCAGAGTAGAGCTGACCCAGACGCTGTGTGCAGAGACCGTCCGTGGCGAGTGAAGAAAACCCGCTGACCAGATCGTGACGAGGCCCAGTCCTTCTAAAAATTAGGAGTGAGTATCCGCCAAAACTGTGCAGAACCCAATCTCTTAGTTAAAATAATCTAATGCAAGCTATTTTAACTTGAGTAGAACTGTCTCCTAGAGATCCTGTCACCTGTCATTCTTAAGCTGCGAGCTGTCATATGTAATTCCAAAGTTGCACGCTGTCACTTGTCATTTTGAGTTGTTTTAAATCCGAAAATCTACCTTTACTAAATCGTTCATAACTCCGGAACCGTTTGGGTTAGGAACGAAATTTAACTTTCATCTGGAAGCTGAGATCCTAGGCTGTCCTAGGACCCCAAAACGATAGTGCTACTCCTTGTAGTTTTTCTGTAATCGCGCCCGGCGCACTCGGAAAAATCTGCCGCGATTTGACATTTTGCCGCAAATTGAAAGGTTAGCTCACGTGTAAAAATCTGCAGCTGCTTGCCTTCCGTTGCAAAAATTCGTTTGCAACCTGACAACCATTCATAGAGCATTGCTAAAGTGATCCTGAACTCATTCGAAGTATCTATCACTCACCCTGAACCTCTAGAGGGAATTAAAAGCATTTTAGCATATTTTTCACTTCCTTGCAAACCACATTCAAAGCATTTTGGGCCTGTGTTTAAAACTCCGACCTGTTTTCCTCTAAGCTTGCTGGGGGGGAACTGAATTTCGTATTGTATTGATTGCATTCCTGAGAACTGTGTGCTCTCCTTTCCATCTCCTTATATTGCATAAAGGGGGGAGCGAATTTTCAAAGAAAAGTGATTACATTGTCTTTTAGTGAAGTCCTATCAAGTCGATTTCTGTGCTGCATTCTTTTTCATCTGTGCAATTCATTGAAACCATAAAGCATTCTCTGATACTTTATTCCCCTGTTCCTAGTCATAAGTCACCAGAACTGTGCTATTGTAGGATTGCTTATTGCTGATTACTGCTCATAGGCCTAAGTGTGCTATCAATTATTAATGTATTATCAAAGTGTGATATATCTATAAATTGTTAATTTCTCAAATAAATCTTTTAAATTTGCAAAACAAACCTACTTCTTGACTCAGTGGGGTCAGGGGGATTCTAAGAGAGGGGTGTTATACAGGGGTAGTCATCCAGAACTCATGAACTGGGCATAAAGATATATCAATAAGGGTTTTCATTCAGTATTCTAGATTAGGCGTTGACTTAGCTGTAGTGTTGAATTGAATCCTCTTACAAAGTGGGGGCTCGAGCCGGACGTCTGGATTAGATTTACCGCTTGTGCAGATTAATACAGTGTTTTAACTGACAGGAAACATAATCCGGTCGGACCAATACGCTGTTTTACGCTGTAAAGTACTTCTCAAAGGGACACTCTAAGAGGAAGGTCTGTTTTGCAAAATAAAATACTAACTTTTGTAAGTCAGAAAGGAAACCAATTTCCAAAATGACGACCTTAGTAGATATGAAAATAGCCAAAGAGCACTTCTTACATAAGCTATTTGTGAGAGGTGAATGGACTGAACAGGACCAAAATGTGTGGTTGCAGGCAATCGCGCAACAAGTCACTGCAACTGGGTCAGACAAATGGAGAGATCAGGGTCCATTACATGTGGCCCTGAGTGAACTATATATGGCCCCTAAAGCCAAAGATGAACATAATAAGATCGCCAGAATAGCGGCATACTTGTACATATATATGGGTGTCATGCAGGACAAGTGTGCTGAAGGCCAAGATCTGGCAAGTAGGCAACTGTTGGCACTACAGAAGGCCCAATCTGATCTGGACTCCTCTCAGCAAAGGCTGCACAGAAGCCAGGAGTCAGAAAATGAGAGTAGACGATATCTCATTAAAATAAAGGTCGATATGGATGTCCTGCAACAGGAAAAGGCTGATCAGGATACCAGATTTCGGGCCTTGCAGAAGGAACACCAAGAAGGTTTGGACTCCCTACTGCAAAGCCAGAAAAAGCTGGAGCAACAACTGGACTTCAACAGGGTATGTGCTGAGCAGGTAGTCACCCTGCAAGGCCACCTAGATAGGGAAAAGGCAGAGAGTAATAAACTGGTTTTGAAAGACCTGGGTACCCAGGCAGAGTTTGACCAAGAACGCCAGAAAGCTGGTGCCTTTCAAAGGCAAAGGGACGACCTGGCGGCACAAATGCAGGCTCTTAGTCAGGAAAGGGATACCTTAGGCCAGGAAGTCTGCCATTTAAGAAGGAAAATTGAAGAAAATCACCTGGCCCTCCAAGGAATGGGTGACCTCCAAAAAGAACACCAGAACTTGCTGGAGCACACCAGGAGGGTGGAAGATGCTCTGGCAAGAAAGGAGCAGGCCAGTAGGGACGGTGCCCAGGAGGTAACCACCCTGCAGCAAAGACTGACCCAGTGCTCCAGGACCAATCAGGAAACGCAGAGAGAGAATGAGGCTCTCTGTCAGCACAACGATAGGCTCCAGCAGCAGGTAGCCATGCAGGAGAGACTGATAGAGTGTAGTAAGGCCTTAGTTGAGGAGCTGAAAGCACAGGCTCTTGCATGGCAACAGGGAGCAGGGGCGGATAGAGATGAGGTTCGCTGGGAAAGAGAGATTCCTGAGCATAACCTTAGGAGCCCTAGTGCCAGAGGCCTTCATCTCTACCAGTCCCTGGACTCTGCCACCCCCATGCTCCCTGGCGCACATGAGCACGGGGCCACAGGGATGGCAGATTACTATCCAGCCAAAAGTATGGGGCTCATAGGCCAGTACCACCCAGGAATGGAGGGGCAGGCATCCGGGTATGGGCACCCAAGTACAGTCCAGTTTAGTGGGGAACCCCAGGGGAGTAGGCCCATTAAGGGCATCCTGAAAACCTCTGCCCAGTTAGGTCAGTGGGGGGGTACCCATCAAATCCTGGCAGCAAGGAGGAATCTGAAGACTCCTCGGAACGGCGCAGGACACAGGAGACCAGGTCCCCACATTCTGCCAGCCATTCCCAGGCTCGCAGAATCCGGGAAAACCTGGAAGATCAGACAGGAACCTCTGGGAGCAGTGCCTCTGAGTCAGAGGATGAATGGACGATGGTTACCCAAACCAAAAAGGCCAATAAGGCAAAAAGGGCCTTCCTTAAGGACTATTGAAACAGATTAAGGCAATCAGGAGTGTCATCACGCCTTATCATAAGAACGCCAAGTACTCTGTTTGGGAACACTTGGAGCTCTACGAGCAAATGATGGAGACTTTCCATTTGAAGGACAGCCAAAGCTGTATTCAATATGTAAAGTGGACCTTCTCACCAGAATACTCCAGTTTCTTTGCGGGGCTGGAGGACCAAAATCATTTAAGATGGTCCACCTATAAGGCAGCCATCTTGAAACATTTTTCTGTTCACAGAAATCCTCAAGAGGCTCGCAAGGCAGCCTACAATTTGCAATGTGGGGAGGATCAGGCCCCACAAGAATTCGTGCAAGAACTGAAACGTGCCTTTGCGCAGACCACCAGAAGGGTGCGCACAGACAGCAGAGAATTTGTCAATACATTTTTCCATGCCTTGCCCAAATATATAATGACCCAGCTCGTGAGAGATTTTCATGAGAAAAGATCTTTAGACTGGGACATTGAACAGGCTACCCAGATCTATGAGGTGCAGAAGCCCATAGAAAATAAAAGCAATACCCAGAAAAATCCCAAAACCAACAGCACCCCTGCTGCTGCCAAGGTGGCAGAGGTAAAGGTCACCCCCGTTTTGGATTTGGAGATGTGTGGGCCTAAAAACCTACCTGCACCTAATAATTCACAGCCCAGAAGGCCCTCGGGCCAGTGACAGACAGGGAGTCGAGGAGGTAGTCCCCCAAATGGGGTCCCCCGCTCCCCTGACTATGTAAATCCCCGCTATAAGGGAAACCGACCAATCCTGGGTTATGTGTGGACTCCTCCAGCCCAAGGGGGGGGATCCGGCCAAGCACCTAACCCAGGAAACTTCCCTCCCAACTTGCCACAGGAGGGCAGAAATCCTCCAAATCGTGGGCAGAACTTTTTCCCCAGGTATCTGCCCAATTTCCAGCCCCAAAATCCTCCACCCTTCTTTCCCCAATTCCCTGAGCCCAGACAACCGAATCCAGGAGAGGGGAGGCCAAGGGTGGAGGGGTACCAAAATCTTCCCAACCAGGGGTACTACCAGAGAAGGGATAGCTACCCTTCCCGGGATCAGCCCAGGGGAGAAAATAGAGCCCCGTATCAGCCTGAGCGGGTTTCCCAGTTAGAGCGCCAGGTCCAAAATATGGCACGGGATCTGGGTCACATACTGAGGGCGCAACAGAACCCTCAGATGAGCATGCCACCGCAGAATGCCCCAAACTCTCGACCTGGTGCTCCAGAACAATGACGGGGGCAGCACCCCGATAACACACCTGTTCCCAGGGAGGAGGCACAAGGGGAAGGGGGGTGTAAAGCCTTGGAGGAAGCTTCCTTCCCAACTTGTAAACAGCCCCTGGAAAACCAGGAACCGGAAACACAATATCCTACCCCTGAAAGCCTGTCTCCCAAGGAGCAGGGGGGGTAGGAGAAACAAAGGACCCAAACAGACCCACTTTGTGGAGGAGGTACAGATCTTCCAATTTGAGGGAGAGGGATCCTCAGAGGATCCTGGGGAAAGGACCTTCTCCTTCAGAGATGGGGGAACTCCTCCCAAAGAAAAATGGGTCCCAAGGGATTCCAATCCAGACTGGGGAGATATGGAGACTGAGCTACCGCCGCCCATCATCTCATCCCAGAACCCACAATACCAAAATCCCCTGGTTCAAACCCATCCTGGTGACTGCTTCCAAAAAGGGGGGGGCGGCCCAGAACCGGAACCAGGGGAACCCACAATGGCTCTGATCTCCAGTTGCCAACTTTTTCTTTCAGATTCCCAAGGCTCTCCACATAATTCTGCCCAAATCTCTTCTCTCGCCATGTCCAAAACCAGAAAGTTAGCCCACCAGTTGTCCAAAAATGTGCATTATCTGTGCCCCCTTGAGGAGAAGGAGGGAAGATACTATGCCCCGGTACAAGTACAGGGGCAGGGTACAATTTTGGCATTGGTGGACACTCGATCCCAAGTTACCCTTCTGTCCAAAAGGGCCTTTGATGAACTAAATGCAGGAAGGGGGGAGAATTACCGTATTCCTCTCACCTCTCTTCCTGGACAACTGCAGAACTTTGACGGGACGGAAATTCCTGTTGAGGGGACTGCAGACTTGGACATTAAAATTGGACGACACAAGGTGAAACACCCGGTCATAGTAGTGACTCCAGAGGGCACTCCTTGTTTACTAGGGAATGACCTCCTGAGAAGGTTGTCACCCCTAATAGATTGTGTAAACAAGGTCCTCTGGACCCAGACTAGCCGACCAATAAAATTAAAACAGAGTGTCAACCATGTTAGTTTAAACGGCACCTGCCACATGGTTGAACAAAAATCTGACCAAGTAGAATTTCACTTCCAGAACAACCAAACTCCCGACGTGACAGTAATAGCAGTAGGACAACAGACTGGTGATGGGGGGTCCTCTCTATTTCTGAAAATCAACCTTCCTTCCAGTTTAAGGAGGTATTCCACACTGGAAGGAAACACTCTGAAATTCTTCACCAATCCACAATCAGAAACTCCTACTCCTATAGTCCAGAAAGATGTGAAATCAGCTCAGAGCCTGGCTGATATTCAGCAATTTGGAGAGCAGTTGTTCATCCCTATTCAGTTAAATGATGGGAAGGACTCTGTTCTCGCTCGAGTGTGTGTGAACAACGGTAAGAGCTTCATCAGCGAAGCCATGTTCCGCCAACTCCCAAAAGATCCAGCCATTCCCACATTCAAACTGATAGACAAATGGGAAATGGACCTGGAAGCACCCAATTCCAAACATCTCCTGCCAAGCAGGTGTATGCTCAAAATCTCCATTGGCAACAAGAGCACAGTCCACAATTGTTTGGTCGTGCGAGACGTCACTGCCGCTTTTTACTTAGGCAGTGACATTCTCAGTGACTTTGCCATTAGTTTGGACCTAATAAACTTCAAAGCTTGGTCCCGATTAGCGGATAATCCCATGGGCTTTGATAATCCAGAAAAAGCATTTAGGTCAGCTCAATTGCTACCTTATGCAGCCGAAATTCAGATCAAAGAGGAAGTCACCATCCTAGAAAGGACCCGACAATTCTCCCTGGAAGTGAAAGTTAAAAGAGGACAACATTTGAAAAACCCTGATGCTTATATACATCTAAATGCTTCTCTCCAACAGCAAGGGTTGGGGGTAAACCCAACTCCATTAGTCAACATAGAACATGACACCATTCCAATAGAGGTGGATAAAAGCGACTTAAAGAGTATTACTCTAGCTGCAGGCACCATTATTGGAATGGCGGTTGATGACCAACATTTTTCCATTGATCTAGGAAATGAACTGTTAGGACCAATCCCCAAGGACTGTTTTGACAGTGACAGTGAGGACAATACAACACCAGACAGGATTTTTACCCGGCATGGGGGGAACTTCCTGGTGTACACTTCCTGCCCCTATGGTAAGGAAGATGTGACTTGTGACTTCAGGAGGGATGAGGTGATTTTCCAGGTCCATGAGGGTTGCCTTTCCCACCTGAGGCCTCCAGTCCAAATCAGCACTCTGACCAGGGACTTCTCTACCCAGCTGGAGGAGGCCGCTGAGATAGCCAAACCAGAAGTCTTTCCAGGCTTCAGGCAGATGGTGGAAGAGAGAGTCAACCTAGCTGATGCCTGTGTGATTCTGGAACAGAAGCAAAAGTTGAAACAAGTTTTCTTGGATTTCCAAGATCTCTTTGCGGTAGACTCATATGACTGTGGCCGCACCGACATCCACACAACAACAATCCCCACGGACCCTGGAATGACTCCAGTGTTTGTGAAGCAATATCGCTTGCCTCTCGCATCTATGGAGTCCCTTACTGAAATAATTAAGACCCTTGAGTCCCGGGGAATAATCTGTCCAGTCCACAGCACTTTCAATAATCTGGTGCTGGGAATATTGAAGCCAAACGGCCAGTGGAGACTCTGCGCCGACCTCAGGGAGCTCAACAAACGGGTCCATACTTCCCGATGGCCTCTGCCCTACATTGACCAAGGGCTGGCCCAGATCCAGGGGTCACAGGTATTCACTGCAATAGACCTGACCAATGGATACTGGACTGTGCCTGTCAGTAGGGAGGACCAATACAAGCTGGCTTTTACCTTTGGGGGCCAGCAGTACACATGGACCCGGACTCCCTTCGGATACCTCAACTCCGGCAATGAATTCAACATTTTCCTACACAAGGCCATGCCCGACCTGGGTGCAAGGGGTAACCTGGCTTATGTAGATGATGTCCTCATCAAAAGTTCATCTGTGGAGGAACACATAGCGGAGATCCGTTATGTTCTGACACAGTTGAGGGCCGCCGGAGCAAAACTTTCCTTTCAGAAAGAACAGTGGTGTAGAACCCGTGTTAATTTCTTGGGGCATGAGATTACTCCTCAGGGTCTCTGTCCCCAGGAAAAGAAGGTGGAAGCACTCCAAAAACTGAAAGACCCCACAACTCTGCGGGAACTAAGGAGCCTCTTTGGACTGACTAATTACAGCAGAAAGTTCATTGAGGGCTACGCAGAGATCACCAGACCCCTGATTCATCTCCTGAAGGGGGGGGGTCAAGTGGGAATGGGGTCCAGAACAAGCCGAGGCGGTAAAACAACTCAAAAGAAGCCTCTCACAAGCGCCTTGCCTAGCTTACGCTGTCAGAAACAAGGAGTTCTTCCTGGAGACGGGGTTCTCTAATACGTGCTTGACAGCAGTATTATACCAAAAGCATGACAAGGTCAATAAAGTAATCTCCTATGCGAGCAAAACTTTATCCTCTGTGGAGGAAAAATTCAACGATTGTGAGAAGGCACTCCTGGCAACGGTGTGGGCATTGAAGAATTACCGCCCGTTTATCCAGGGGGAACACATCATAGTGGAGACCCCACACCAGCCTCTGCAATATCTCCAAAGTGACAGAATCCGGGCTGGAAATGTGAGTAATTCCCGAATTACTTCCTGGATTCTGTCAATGCAAGGCTTTCCTGTGGAGGTAAGATATGGCCAAAGCAAGAAGAGTCCCCTCGCGCAAGGTCTGGCTGACTTGCATGATTGTGCCAGAGAAAACTGTCTTGAGGACGAAAGTCTAAAAATCAAGGACAACACGGAGGCATACCTTAATTCCCCACACAAAGTCTTTGAAGAAGACAAGTGTGAGGGAATGCCCACTGTCTATGTGGAGGGATGCTCGTACCATGTTGACAACGACGGGCAGAAAGAACTGGTGGCTGGCGTAGGGAATGCATGGGTGAAGGAGTTCCCAGAACCCTCCGCTGGATACAAAATTGGTCCCCGAAGTAGTCAGGTGGCAGAATTGATGGCTGTGCATCAAGCCATCCTCACTGCTGTCCAACATCAACTCCACGAACTGGTCATAATCACAGATTCTGATTATGTACGGAACGGATTCGTGGAGCACCTGGTCAACTGGAAAACCAGAGGCATGTTATGCGCTAATAACAAACCCCTAAAACATGGGAAGTTGATCCAAAACATTGATGATCTGGTCACCTCGAATGAGATGACCATCTATTGGAAAAAGACCAAGGGTCATTCCAAAGTAAAGAGACCAGACAAAACTGGAAATGACTTAGCTGATCAGCTGGCCAAAACCGGGGCCATCCAAGGGAATCTAATTGAGATTGAGTCCCTGTTGGGGGAAATCCAGGTCACTGCTATCACTAGGTCCCAGACAAATGCTCACAATGACCTTTCAATTGCACAATGGAGCAAGGAGACCCCTGATGCTGATTTGATTACAGCTCAGAAGGGGGATCCAATTATTGGTAAGTTTTACCAACACCTTGAGGACCCTGAGAACTTTCCCCTGACGGATACCGATTACATTGGGAAAGAGGACCTAAGAGTGTTGATGAAATGTCCAAATATGTTCCGAATCCAAGACGGTTTGCTGGTAAGGAAATCCAAAGCTGGCCACGATCAGTGGGTGGTTCCTACCTCATTCCGAAGCCTGATGTTAAGTCACACCCATGATGCGGCCACCGCCGGTCATAGGGGGTTTCACACAACACTGGAAATCTTAAGAGAGGTGGCATACTGGCCACACATGGGCCAGGACCTCAACCAATATTTGAAGGGTTGTCTTGTGTGTGCACAATTTCAGCCAACATCCCTCACACACCGGGTGCCTCTCCAAAAGAGGGGAATGACACTCCCATGGTCAGATTTACAAATCGACTTTGTAGGCCCCGTGATTCGCTCCGTTAGGGGGAATAAGTACATGTTGACTGTGACATGCTTGTTTACCAAGTGGGTGGAATGTCTCCCAGCCCCAAACTGCAAGGCAGAAACGGCAGCTGCCTTGATGATTAACCACATCTTTTCCCGTTTTGGTCTACCTCAAAGGATTGAGTCAGACAGAGGTAGCCACTTCACCAGTGAAGTAATGACAAAGATGTGGGAGATACTGGGGGTCAAAAGAAAGCTACATATTGCTTACAGGCCAGCTTCTTCTGGATCAGTGGAACGCTACAACCGGACCATTGTGAGCATCCTAAAAAAGTTTGTGGCAGATTCTGGGCCAAGTTGGCATATCATATTACCTCTGGTCCTAATGGCCATCAGATCTACCCCTTCATCTGCAACCAAAATGTCACCATTTGAGTTGATGACGGGGCGCAAGATGGTGGTTCCTCAGCATTTGCTCTATAGGACCCAAGAGCAGACATTGATAAATGCCTCCACAACTCATGAGTATGTGGAGAATTTAAGGAAACACCTTCAACATGCTTTTGCCTATGCTCAGCGGAATCTAGAAAGATCA
The DNA here is from genome assembly GCF_040938575.1 of Ambystoma mexicanum. Taxonomy (NCBI): domain Eukaryota; kingdom Metazoa; phylum Chordata; class Amphibia; order Caudata; family Ambystomatidae; genus Ambystoma; species Ambystoma mexicanum. The sequence goes on from NC_090927.1 coordinate 963,441,980, forward strand.
GCTGATAGCATGAAGACCCACTATGACCTGAAAACTTCCAGGAAGGAATATCAGGTGGGAGACCGGGTCTATCTATACAATTTCCAAACGAACCAGGCCAAAGAGCAAAAATGTTTGCCTACATGGAAGGGACCGTTTGAAATTATAGACAAGATCTCCACTGTAGCTTATAAAATCCGCATCCCCAAAGGCGGTTTGGCAGAGGGGGAAGACAAGTGGGTCCATATAAATCAGTTAAAGTGTTGCCATCCCAGGCACACTCTACAGCAACTAGAGGAATCCTCTGGAATCCCTGAGGGGGCCACTCCAGAGTAAGTCAGTTCAAACCTAAAATATCCCACATATAGTCTCTAAAATATTATGTTTCTTGTGAGCGACTGTCTCTGAATTATATCTTGTTTTTCAAACTAAAAATGCTACGTCTCCGTATGTATAAAATATATATGTTTGCCACACCATTAATAGTGGTGGAAAAATGTCTATGAGTAGGTATTGCCGCTTTTGCTTTCTCGTCCTACGAGAGATGAAACCAAGGAGAACGACCCAGGGACCGGGAGAAAAGATCCGAGGGGCCCAGTGTACCGCCCAATACTCCCATCAGGACTGGTGAGGAGAACCGACTGATCCACCCCTGATGGAGGAAAGGATGCTGAACTTTGTCATCTGCGGAATTGGAAGAAGATGATGCGGACCTCCCAGCACGTGGGTCAACATCCTTAGCACCCGACATCCCCTCGACTCAATCCAAGTGCAGTCGGGCAGGGGGGTTTGTTGGGTGTTCTGACCCACGTTTGGACTATTATGCTACAACATTTGGTGCTGTGGGCTTAGGAAATCCAAGATGGCCGAAAATGCCCACATGTGCGCCAGAATCTATGAAAACCGCACAGTTTGTGCGCACACCAAAATGGTTGCCTGACTTGCCACCCCCCGGTGCAGGTGTGCTGGGTCAGAAGAGCCATGAGTGAAATGGGGTGCCAAAGAGAAAACAGCAGTGCCTGTTCGCTAGAAAGCACTTTAAAAATCACCCTTTGTTTCTCTGAAGGCAAGCTCAGAATGCCCATTTCAAACATTGCAGAATATCCAACAATCTCACTGAACACCAGCAGACATTTGACAGAATAAAGTCTTGTGGGCATACAAAATCTGGAAAGAGGATGAGCCTAAAATAATGATCATAGCAAAACTGGCTGAGCTGTGGATTTCAGCAGTTTAAGTAAATTTGGACTGAAAGACACTAAAAATCTAAATGTTTAAAAGAAATGAGTGACCTACTTTTGAGTGTCACATAGGTTGCAATTGTTTAAATGTCATAGTTTTAAACTTAGAATCAGCATTCTAGCTGCATGTGTAAAAATTGGAAGTTTGATTTGGACAGGAAAACTGGCAGCCAAAGAGACATTTAGCTGAGGCCTGGCTTAAAAAGAGAGGGAATTTTGCCCACCAGCTACCCCCGACAGGAGTTGAGACTTGCACAACAGCTGTGTTCCCAGTCCTAGCTGCCTTTTGCTGTTCCCACCAAAAGGGATATGACACTTCTCTGATTGAATTACCTGGGCTCTGCAGGAAATTGAACAAAGCCCTGTCCTGACTCAGGCAAATGTTTTATTGGGGGGGGGGTCGTAAAAGTGGCTTCCTCCTGGAAGGAAAGGGGAGGAGCACTGCCTGTGAGAGCAAGCTGGCTTGGCAGAACTGGAAAAACCAGAAATTCAACCCTGTGCTGGGGGGAAACCACACCCCTTTGGGCCAGAACATATATCTAAAAAGATGGATCATTCATAGAGCGGACTTGTAAAAATTTTATAAGTGATATCATTATTCTTGTGATTTTTCTGGGCACATTTGAAGACGTGTTAGGAGCCGGTGGTATGTTCAGGGGGGTTTTTAGCGGAAAAGAGGATATTACTCTAAATGTATGTATGTTAAAAATCTGACACTCCACCACCTAATGCCCACACACCATGGGCACATCTGTGTAAATGCGGGGAAAAATCCAATATTGGTAACCCGACCAAAAAGTGAAATATGTTGCCATTTTTTAACCCAAGCTCCTAGAAACGACAGAATTGGAACAGGGGCTACCATCAGTAAATGCATGATGTGTGTATGCAATGCCAAACAACTGTCTATCGGGGAAGTATGTATTTGGATCAGATATAGATTTGTGTGTAAAGTTGACAGGGGTGGGTTCTCTGTATCATAAACAGACCTCATCATGATGACACTTCATTTCATTCCCCCAATCAAGGGGAAGAGGAGGAAGTGGCCAATGACAAGTGGAGAGGGGTAGGGCCTAGAAAGCTAGCCTCTCCACCCACTTTCAAAACACATAAAAGCAGACAGTCAGGACAGATAGACACATTCTATTCCATCTGCTGCGGGGCGCTCTGCCGGGAAAATCCATACTTTACCTCCATCAACCTCCAGAGAGCCAACACAGAGACTTCAATCTATCCACCTTCAGAGACCAAGACTTTACTTCAGAATTTGTAGCAGAGAGGTCAACTACAAGCTAAATCCCTCTTTAGCAGGCCTCAAATCATTGCAACTATTCACAGCCAGGTGAGCTGTTTGAATTCTTTGCAAGAACTCTTGCCATTTGCCAGAAAGCAGTGTTGTATCCAGAGAGAGACCAGCTGAACCGGAGACCGCTGCATCCGGACCCACAGACCTGATCAGAACCAGAGACCCAGACCAGACCAGCAGAGTAGAGCTGACCCAGACGCTGTGTGCAGAGTCCGTCCGTGGCGAGTGAAGAAAACCCGCTGACCAGATCGTGACGAGGCCCAGTACTTCTAAAAATTAGGAGTGGGTATCCGCCAAAACTGTGCAGAACCCAATCTCTTAGTTAAAATAATCTAATGCAAGCTATTTTAACTTGAGTAGAACTGTCTCCTAGAGATCCTGTCACCTGTCATTCTTAAGCTGCGAGCTGTCATATGTAATTCCAAAGTTGCACGCTGTCACTTGTCATTTTGAGTTGTTTTAAATCTGAAAATCTACCTTTACTAAATCGTTCATAACTCCGGAACCGTTTGGGTTAGGAACGAAATTTAACTTTCATCTGGAAGCTGAGATCCTAGGCTGTCCTAGGACCCCAAAACGATAGTGCTACTCCTTGCAGTTCCTCTGTAATCGCGCCCGGCGCACTCGGAAAAATCTGCCGCGATTTGACATTTTGCCGCGAATTGAAAGGTTAGCTCACGTGTAAAAATCTGCAGTTGATTGCCTTCCGTTGCAAAAATTCGTTTGCAACCTGACAACCATTCATAGAGCATTGCTAAAGTGATCCTGAACTCATTTGAAGTATCTATCAATCACCCTGAACCTCTAGAGGGAATTAAAAGCATTTTAGCATATTTTTCACTTCCTTGCAAACCACATTCAAAGCATTTTGGCCCTGTGTTTAAAACTCCGACCTGTTTTCCTCTAAGCTTGCTGGGGGGGAACTGAATTTCGTATTGTATTGATTGCATTCCTGAGAACTGTGTGCTCTCCTTTCCATCTCCTTATATTGCATAAAGGGGGGAGCGAATTTTCAAAGAAAAGTGATTACATTGTCTTTTAGTGAAGTCCTATCAAGTCGATTTCTGTGCTGCATTCTTTTTCATCTGTGCAATTTATTGAAACCATAAAGCATTCTCTGATACTTTATTCCCCTGTTTCTAGTCATAAGTCACCAGAACTGTGCTATTGTAGGATTGCTTATTGCTGATTACTGCTCATAGGCCTAAGTGTGCTATCAATTATTAATGTATTATCAAAGTGTGATATATCTATAAATTGTTAATTTCTGAAATAAATCTTTTAAATTTGCAAAACAAACCTACTTCTTGACTCAGTGGGGTCAGGGGGATTCTAAGAGAGGGGTGTTATACAGGGGTAGTCATCCAGAACTCATGAACTGGGCATAAAGATATATCAATAAGGGTTTTCATTCAGTATTCTAGACTAGGCGTTGACTTAGCTGTAGTGTTGAATTGAATCCTCTTACAGTCTGACAAAGGTGTAGAGTGCAGTGCGTGCCTTGAAGTCTGCCAGTGAGTCCCTGAATGAGAAGAAACTTGTGGGTGTTTTCAATTTATAATAACTGTGTGGTGCCACTGATTTATGTGTGCAGCAATGATATTACATTAAATGTTGGGGGCTTGTTAAGTTGTCTGATACCTAGTATTACGCTTAAGGTAATAAAAACTACGGAGGGTCTTGGGTATATTGAAAAAACCTTTCCCAGGTATTATACTCTAGCAAAGATAACGTTATCAGATGCACTGCCCTGCATGAACGCAGATCAGTCTATTAGGTTTCTTATATCATAGTGGTAGCATACTCATTGATACATTTATAACCAGGAAATTCTGTTGATACTAAATCCTGTCAATGATGTAATTGTCAAGTCTTGCTCATGCAGCATTTTGCTCCTAGGTAAAAAGCAGCACACGCCTCCCCAGTTCATTGCTTTTCTGGCTTGTTTAACACATTAACGCCACAGATAACTATTACGTCTGTATACATTGATCTATAGATGTTTCAAACACTATCCGTAGCTTGTGTTAGAGATTTTGGTTACTCTGTTACAAGTACTGCATTATGTATGTTTTACATATAGAACCCATGTCGAACCTGGAAAATGACATTCCCCAAATGTTTGATCGTGGACAAATAACGCCTCCCTCTGTGCCTCAGTTCTTATATCTGTCTGAAATGAGAGTGCCTGAAAACACGGCAGACCCAGCTGAAAAATCTGAAGGTCGTTTGCCATCATTTCCCATGATGTCACTTGGGGGCATGGTCAATTTACATCTCATCCTATGATGGGAACCTGGGGTCAAGGGTCATGTGCTGTCACGTCCGCTACCCCTGGCATTTTGGTGATTCCAGTGCAACGATATAGCAACCTTGTAACATGCCATGCACAAACATACTCTGAAATGTAAACCTAGTGTGCACTAGCAAAACAAATAGGATGGCAATGTCAAAGCACCCTTCAATGCACATGCTAAACGAAAACCTAATGACACATGTCTAGCACAAGCAAATCAAGCCTGGTGGACCAGAGCCTCAATGCATACTCGTACAACCCAATGACTAATACCCCATTGACCAGTGACCAGCAGACGAAATGGTGCTGCATCACAGCTCGTCCCACCACTACAAACTTCAAAATGCACCCTGACAACATCAATAATACATCAATACATTCATAATTATCAATTGACATATTTCCATAGCCTTTCCTCTCAACTAGCATAAACTTAACATAGCTCGTAATCAGTCACCCCATTATCATGGAAAAAAATCAAACACATGTAATCTGTACATGTGCACACGAAACATCTTCACAATGCATACGGCCTGGATTTAAGGAATTCTAACAAATTCATTTCCCCACTTACAATACGATGAAGAGAAAGGAAATGGGTTCTTCAGAATGTGTTCTTGTTTGTCTGTTAAAACTTAGAGTACCATTTCAAGAATAATAATAGTAATCATTAAACACATTATAAGCTGCTTGTGTGGAGGCGAAATATTATTTTTAGAAAATTGTCCTCTTGCGAGGAAAAAGTACGTGCTAGCCTGTGCTGCTTGAAGCATTTTAAAGCAACCACTGTCAATGGTGCAGAGCGACTCATAAATTCCTCTCCGCAGGTGCCCGCCACCTGTCTGTGAGAGCCATTTGATCAGACTTGCAATTCTCGAGTCTCTTGCTTCCATGTAATATGGGAACCAGTCCCCAGTAAAGTCACGCGCACCTGGCTGCTGCTGCTGAGCCATGGGGAATGCTTCCACCATGATCCAATCTAAAACACACAGTGATGTCACATCTCCAACCAGCCGCCTATCTCGTTCAGGAAGAAACATCTGCCCCACATTTCCAAAGACCATCTCCTAACCTGTATCAGCATATATTGGGATGCTTGCATTTGCATACGTGATGAGCAAGCATTGGGAAACCATGCAGCTTGAATTCATATGCTTGAGGTGAAAAGGGGGAGCGGGCAAAAGTGTGTGCTAGGATAGGAGAAGAAGCAGGTGAGGCTGACAAAAGCGATGGAATGAGGGAGGGATTGAGAGAGATAAAGAATGTGCAACCATGAGAGGGTATCAGTGGAAGCTATGGCAGCAGAAGTGAGCAAGGGGAGGTGTGAGCGTGTAGTGGGTGAGAATGGGAGAGAAATTGAGAGTGTATTTGTATTTATTTAAGTTTTATATAGCACCTTAAGCCAAGGCGATGTACAGAGAACAGGGAACTGCACAATAAAATGAATAAGCAAAAAGTAACAAAAAAAACAATCAATCAAGCATGTTGCAAGAGGGGGGTGCGGCGCTGTTGAGCAGCCCGAAAATGGCTGCCTAGCCTTAGAGCTCCGTGTGGTGCAGACACAAATCTGGCTACATCGACGAACTGCGGTGGTACCATCATCCCAAATTGGCCCAGATTGCTGCTGACACTCTGCTGACTGTCCAACTGTGATTCCAACCAAATCCGAGCTGCGGGTGACCCGCAGAGACTGGCGGCTGCTCGAGGCCTAGCCATGTGGGTGGACCCCGGTGCTGCCTGAGATCAGGCCTGCGACCGCCTCTGTTGCCGCGGCGGGAAACTGCACCTACTGCCGGTGGCGCATCCGGACCTTGCCCGCCTTTGCCCGGCATCATGACCTCGAGTGCGGCCACAGCCGTGACCCCCCCGAGTGCCACGTCAACCTGATCAACTGGCTGCGCTGCACCGGGGGTTGAGGCTGCGCCTGGGCCGGTGCCGGCGGCTGCCTCACCTTTTCATCCAACGGCGCTATGGACTGGCCCTGCCGCCTGCAGGACTTCGTGCCTCTGCTGGGCGGGAAACCACCTCCGCGACTCACGCACCTGGCGGTCGGGGCTGGTGCTGGGTCCTCACCCCTCTGGAGTCATCTGCGCCTGTTGCTGGCGGCTGCTGCTGGACCCAGCGATTGCACCCCGCAAGTTGGGACTCAGCGCTCACGGGGCAGGTGAGGAGCTGCAGGGGGTTTGCTCCCTCTTCTGACTGCTGCCTTGGCCCTCTGCACACCATTGCTCCCTCCCTAGCACATTCCCAGCGCTGCAGCAGCCGCAGTCACCTGGAGGTGTGCGGGCTGCGGGGGGACCGGGCCCGCTTCACCGAATCTCCCCCTGCCAACTGGACTGGGCCATGGGGGCCTTGCCATACCTGGCTCCACGGGCCCCAACAACAACTGAGGCATGACAGGGCTGGAAGGGCCATTGGCCCCATCTGCTCCTACGATTGACTGCCTAGGGGCCCACAATCTCATTACCTCAATAATACTGAACTGCTGGACTAACAGGCACCATATCTCTGCCACCTACACTTATCATTACTCCGGCGGCGAGACAGCACAATTCATCACTGCCCTGTTATATCTAATATTGGAGGACTGAGTAAGCCACTGGCCCCATTGTGTCCTCACTGCAGCCATACTATCACATTAACCCCTGGTACGGTCGCTGCTGCCCCTGTCCACCCCACTTGACGCTCTATTATCTGGTCCTGCACCTGCTAGGCACTGTTACACCGTGCTACACCCCTGTTCTCCACGCTGCATCAGGCTTTGCTTACTGGGACACCCCGGCACCCCGTACTGCGCCTGAAAAGTCTAATAGAGCCTGAGGGGCCAATAAGGTGGGGGCCATGGACACGTTTATGATGGCAACCCCGCAAGCTGAGCCAGGGTCTGTGACATCTGCCCAGGAGGAACCCGAACCCCAACCTCACCCCAGTACACTGACCCCTGATCTCAATGCAATGATGGAATCAATGGCCAAGAACTTTGCCTCTTTCTATGAGAAGTTGGACGATATCAACGCAAACGTTGCATCACTCTAATCACGGGTTGACCAAGCTGGGACTAGGATCACTGAGGAAGAAAACAGGATTGGCGCGAATGAGGATGGGCTGCATATCCTTCAGGACACGGTGGCCACTCTAACCAGAGACATGAAGATCGTGAAGGCTAAGTGTGATGACTTGGAGTCCCGCTCACGCAGGAATAACCTACGCATCATTGGGGTTCCAGAGAATCCCCTTAAGGGGTGCATGGAGGTGGCAGTCGAGAACTTACCTAAAGAACTACTAGGCAACCCTGCCCTGTTCCCATACTTCATAGTTGAAAAAGCTCACCGGGCCCTATCACCGCACCCTAAACCGGGAGATTTTCCCAGGCCTATCATTGCTAGAATTCTCAACTATAGAGATAGGGACCAAGTGTGACCTGCGCCTCGACTCACACACCATCCGGATATTCCCTGACTTCTGTGTTGGCATGGAACAGGAGAGGCGCCAGTTCCTAGGCGTAAAAAAACTGTTAAGAGAGCGCAACGTCCCCTACGCAATTCTGTTCCCGGCCCGGCTTAAGATTACCTATAAGGAAAAACTGTACTTTTTCACCGTCCCGGAGGAAGCTGTGAAGTTCATTTATTTGCAAATTTGTTTATTGGCATTTATCATACATATACGCTCATTTGACTGAATATGTCTTCAGTAACAGGATCAGTTGTGTTGCATAATAAACAATAATAATAATAACATTTTACTTTTACAAAGGTAACTCAATAACATTTAACTGTCTCCAAGTCTTAATGTCTATTGGTCAGGTTTGTGGTGGGGGAAAGCGCAAGGGCATCAGGGATAGGAGAAGAAAGAGAGAGAGAGAAAAAAAGAAAAAGGGGGAAGGGGGGACTCCGGAGCTTCAGGGTCTCGATCATCTCCATGTATGACTATTATTGAGGGTATTGTATTTCTGTAATTCGTTGCAGATGAGTCTGTTTTTCTCTTCCCTTTCTCTTCCCACTCCTTCACAGGGGTTTATCATCTGAGGGGTAAAGCATAATAGTGGTTATTTCTTTCCACATCTCCAGAGTTGAGCTAGATTCATCAGTTGACCTGGTAACACTATCTTCCAATGCTCTTGTCTCTGCATTGATCCATCTTTCCAGTTCGTTACGCCATGCATTGTAGTTTGATCCTGCGGGTTTCTTCCAGGCCATTGCGATTTGTCTTTTAGCCAGTATGCAAGTTAAGTCCATGAGTCTCACCCAGTGTTTGAGCTTAGCTGGCCTGGGGTGTGTCCCCAAGAGACGCCCCTCAGGGGACCACTTGTAGTTGGAGGCGCCCCCTTTTTCAAACGTCTGCTTTATTTTCATCCAGAAGGGTTGTATGGTGTTGCATTCCCAGAACATGTGGAGTAGGTCTGTGTCATCCGCTTTACACCGTGGGCAATGGGCGCTCATTTGTCTATTCATTTTCGCTAGTCTGCAGGGAGTCAGATATGTTCTGTACAGCATGCTTAATTGTATGAACCGAAATCTATGGTTCCTGGACACAGTTTTAGGATATGCTAGCGCTCTGTTCCATTCTCCTTCTGATAGTTCCCGTCCCAATTCCACCTCCCACTTCTTTTTCATTGTCTCACTTTTCGGATTGAGGGTGTCATTGGGTTGGCTGTATATTTGGGAAACTGCTCTCTGTCCCTCTCCTAGGTTATATAGCAGTGTTGTGAGAGGGGCTGGTTCTAGCTCCTCTGGCCAAGTGTCCCATATTTCTTTCGCCGACTTCCGTATTCTATGGTACCAGAGGAATTGGCCAGCATGTATGTCGTCTTCCCGTTGGAGCGATTCAAACTCTCTGAAGAGGCCTTCGTCGTATAGGTCCCCCCAGGTGTAAACACCATTCTTTTCCCAGTGTCGAAGATGCGAGAGGTCTGCAGCTGTTTTGCACATGTCTTGGATCAGTGGTATTTCCGGAGAGTATGGGTGTTTCAGTCGGGTTATTGACCTCGCTCGTTGCCATATTTGTCTACCCAGGGTAGCTATGAAGGTTATGTCTCTCAATAGGTGTATTGGTGCCCAAATTAGTTCTCTTAACTGTACTGGGGGGATCATAAACTGCAGCAGGGGGGTCTCGGAGGTGGTCTCGTCAGCCAGCCATTTTGCCACAAAGCTGAGTTGAGCAGCTAGATAATATTTCTCAAAGTTCGGGAGCTGGATTCCACCTTGTGTGTGTGTCAATACCAGGGCAGAATGTGCTATTTTGTGTCTGCCCTGCCCCCATAGGAAGTCGCGGACGATCGACTCAAGCAGGCAGAAGAACGGATTTTTGATGTAATACTGCACGTTTTGGAATTTGTACAAAAACCGGGGTAGGACAATCATTTTGACCACTGACGCTCTGCCCATTATAGATAAAAGGAAGCTTCGCCCAGAAGCTCATCGATCTGTGCAACGCAGGTATTGCTGCTTTCGTATTATGTTCATGCATCAGTTCCGGGGAATGCATTACTTGGATCCCAAGATAGCGGAACGTCTCGGTCTGCCACTGTACTCCGAGTGCAGGAAGGTCCTCCATAGCTCTGTCCTTTAGCCCTGCTAATGGGAACAGGCAGGATTTTGCTTTGCTAAATTGTATACCCAAGACTTTAGAGAAGTTATCCAGGACCTCCAGCATGGTTGGAATATTGAGATGCAGGTCCCTGACGTACAGTAGGACATCGTCCGAGTAAAGCAAAATGATGTGGTCTATCCCCCCTAACCTTATCCCAGCATCAAAGAATTGTTTCCGAAAATAAATGGCAATAGGTTCTAACCCAAGGATATAAAGCATGGGAGACAGCGGGCATCCCTGCCTGGTGCCTCTACATATGTCCCATGCCTCCGACACGTGTCTCCCAGTTTTTACCCGAGCAGTTGGTCTAGTGTATAGGCTTTTTACCCATCTAATAAATCCTGGGCCGAAGCCAAAGTCTTTTAGGACCGCTAACAACCATTCCCAATATATGGAATCAAACGCCTTGATGGCATCTAGGGACAGCAAGCTGTACGGTTCAGGGCTCGTGTCTGTCTGTTTGACTATGTGTTGAAGTCTGCGCAAATTCAAAGTTGTATTGCATCCTGGCACAAATCTACTTTGGTCCATGTGGATAACCTCTCCAATAATTCTGGACAACCTTTTAGCTAGAATTGTGGTCAGTATCTTAACATCATAATTGAGCATGGCCAAGGGTTGGTAAGAGTCACATTGTTCAGCCGGTTTATTCGGCTTGAGGACTGGGATCACCAGGGTCTCCCTCATGCTGTCAGGTAGAATACCCCGCTTATACGTTTCAAGAAAGACCTCGTGCAAGAGTGGGACCAGAGAGGGGCCATATGTTTTGTAAAATTCCGGGGGCAGCCCATCACTGCCTGGGGCCTTACACGTTGCTTGCGCCTTAATTGCTTCAGTGATATCATCCAGAGTGATATCAGCATCTAGTGTGTCCGCTTGTGTAGGGGAGAGCCTGGGTAATCCTATCTCCTCTAGAGTGTCTGCTATCTGATCTGGGGGATTGTGGCGCTGTGTGAGTATAGATGTGCATAATAGTCTCTAAAAGTGTCATTTATGTCTTGTTGGGTGTGATGTGTATTGCCATCTCTGTCCTGTAGTGTGGTGATCGTGTGTCTGGGGTGCTCCTTCCTGCGGAGCCAAGCTAGTAATCTACCAGGTCTATCCGCCTCTATATGTGCTCTATTTGTACTGGTATCATAATCAAACTTAGCCAGTCTATCCCAGGCCATCGTGCATTCATCTTTAAGGGCTTTGAGTCTGCCTTCCCGCTGTCTTGGGTCTGAGTGGCCAGTATCAAGCTTCTCAATCTCTCTCTCCTTTTGTGTTAATTCATCCCGCAACTGTTTTCTCACACCCCCAGCCTTCGTTATGACCTCTCCACGTATCACCACCTTCAAGGCCTCCCAAACGGTGCCTACGAGGTCTACACTTCCCACATTTAGTTCTATATAGTTGTCTATGGAGTCCTGTAGCTCATCATTGAAGGCTTGGTCTTTCAGGGCTTCAACTGGCATTCGCCACATGGGGATGGTTGATTTGGGGCCAGCGTGGTTCCATTTTACCACTAGTGGGGAGTGATCGGAGATCGTCCTCCCTAGGTATTGCGACTCTTCCATCTGGGGCAGGTGTTCTTTATTTACAAAAATATAATCTAGTCTTGTGTGGAGGCCATGGGGGGATGAGTAGTAAGAGTAGTTACGTGTCAGCGGGTGGACTTCTCTCCACACGTCAGCCAGATCTAATCTGTCTGTCATGGTGTTTAGTGCAGCAGTGGCCGCTGACGGGGCCTTGGGTGAGGGCAGAGATCTATCCAGTTCTGGGTTATGGGTACAATTAAAATCTCCTCCCCATATAAACAGGTCGTTACTATGCAGCGTGATCCTAGCATACATTAGATTAAGGTGGACTGGGATGTTATTATTGGGAAGGTAGGAATTCACTATGCATACTCCTTGTTGTTCAATATGACCCCATATTACTACAAATCTACCCTCCGGTTCTTTTACAGCTTTGGTTAGTCGAAATGGGAGTTGGGGGTGGAACCATGTATACACCCCTCTAGCGTACTTAGAGTAGGCCGTCCCGTATCCTTGTCCGCCCCATTGGTCTTGAGGTTTGGCCATAGACTCCTCAGTGCAATGTGTTTCCTGCAAGAGCGCTATCATTACCCCCTTTCTGTGCAGATAGGACTTAATTCTATTCCTCCGAAGATAGGTGCTGAGGCCCCTTACATTCCATGTCATTATTTTTATTTTCATCGCCATGTCACTCTATGGGGAGTGCTGTAGTCTTCCGGGTAAAGCACCCGGGGTTAAGAGTTCAGAATAAGGGGCCTCATCTACCCTCCTTGGCTTCAAAAACCCTTCCCCGTCGCCCGCCCCACTGCCACCATCTGTATGTTAATTGGAGACTTACCAACTAATCTAACTGCCATTCTAATGGATGAACTGTCCAAACGGTTTAACTGCGAACTGCCCCCAGCAGTTGCATTGAGCTTGCAGTGCTCAGGGGTGGCCCGGCCTTCTGGGCCTCTCCAGGCCTTCCGGTGCGGGCGCTGTGCGGGTGTGCAACCTGCACGGTTTCGGTGGGGGTGGGTCATCGGCATGTTCGATTGTTATTCCTTATGCTTCCGCCCGATATTGCTATCTTCTTGTTACAGTCTCAGTTACAGGCCGATTGACCAGAATGTTTCTATGTGGGATCCGCAATCTGTATAGGTGGGTGCAGGTCCTCGTTTTATCTTTCATCTGCTTGTGGTAGTTCCTCTCCATCGTCTGCCAAATTATTATGTTCGAGCCACATGTTTGCTGCAGCTGGGGTCTCTAGAAAAACCGCTTTCCCTTTATAGAGGACTTTGAGGCGGGACGGGTAGAGCAGCATATTTTTGAGGTTAAGTTTTCGTAGCCTCGCTTTCACCGGTATGAATGAATTTCTAGTACCTTGCACTGCAGGGGTATAATCAGGATATATGACTATTGTCGAATATTGTTGAATTTCTCCGCCTTCTCTGGAATATCTCAATATTGTCTCTCTGTCAGGAAAATTGAGGATTTTGGCGATGATGGGGCGGGGATGCGAGCCTGGCGGAGGGTGTCTCTGAAGGGACCTGTGGGCACGTTCTACTGAAAACCCATGCGAAAGTTTCCCTGGTCCGATTTCTTGCAGTATCAGCGTTTCTGTGAAATCCGTAGGATTAGCGCCTTCCATATCTTCGGGGACACCTAAGATCCTGATGTTGTTGCGCCGTGCGCGACCCTCCGCATCCTCAGACCGTGTTTCTAATCTCGCCATTTGTTGTTCTAGATCTAGGACTCGTCTCTTTAGATCTGTAGTGTTCTCCACGTTGTCACGTAGGGTGGTTTCATTGGCGTTTACTCTTTCGGTCAAATTGCGTGCATCTTGGCGCATAAGTTGCATGTCCGCTTTCATTTCGTCTATCTTGTTTTCTATATATAAGTGCGGAGCGCCGTGATGGCTTGGAGGACCTGCGTGTTGTCAGGTACTGCTTCCGAGTGCAATGATCCGTCATCGGCTGTGGGTTCAGGTTCTACTTGTTGTTTGGGCTTCACCGTCGTGTAGGAGTCCATCGTTGTCAGTTTGGGTTTGGTTCTAGGCGGAGACATTACTTCTTCCTGAGTTGTCATGGTGGACTCCTGTTAGGCGGGTTCTTGTGTGGTCGCTGGGTCTCAGTCGTGGACTGTGGGTGGGATTCCCCTTTGTCGCACGTTTCAGTTCCGGCAGTTTAGGTTCCGATCCTCGCGGTAACGCTAGTGGTAGCACAAGTACTTCCGTGGTTATATTGGGCTTCGCTTCCAGCCGGGATCTGGTCGTAGTGTGATTGTGATAGTATGGGGATTGCAGTGGTTATGTTGACCAGAGAGTTTGTTGGAGTTTCCCTCCGGTGGTTAGGTAAGGAGGGAACACCCCAGTCTTTTGGAGCTGCGGGCGATCACTCAGTGCTAATGGGTGTGTGGCTCTAGCAAGGGTAACCTGGCTCGAGTTCGCTCTTTGTGGTATGCGGAAGCTTCGGGCGTCCTGCTCCCGTGTCAATCTGACATCTATGTAGCTCGTTGCAGATTGTACATTGTGCGGTTATGCCATAATGGCCGCTTCATAGATCAAGGCTCAAAATTAATTGGGCATAGCCCGGCCGTTAGTCCAAAGTATCGTGTCTGTATGTAGCAATAGTTGGGCTGGTGTGTTCTGGTGCAGCCACCACCAGTCGTCTCGTTACTCTATAGCCCCATGGATATGTTCTGCAGCAGGGGAGGGGGAGGATGTAATGTGATCACTCACTGTTGATTAGGGTCGAACTTCAGGTATTACGTGGATTCGTAGATTAGTCAGCCGGGTGCCCCTTCGTATCTCCCCTTCATACCTCTAGCCCCCTGCGGGCGACCGATGTCAGTTCTCCCACGTCTCGTCGGGAGTCGCAGGTGGAGGGATGCCCAGCGTAACCACGTTCAGGTGGTGGAAGGGGGCCCTTGTCTCTGCAGGCAGTCGCCGTCTATTCCTCCATGTCACGGCGCCCGCCGCAGGGAGGCCCAGCGCATTCGTGCTTCGGGCGGTGGAGAGAGTCGCCCACCCCCGCAGGCAGTCCAACAGCACCGCTCCCTTGTCTCAGCGGCAACCGCGATGCACGGGGGATCCAGCTTACGTGTGTTCGGGCGGCGGAAGAGGGCCCGCGCGGCTCCCTCCCGTCCTTTCCCTTCGCGCTGCCAAAAGATACCAGTCAGTGGGTTCAAGCTCTGCGCTGCCCAGCAGCGCCCCTCTCAATTCTTCTGTGGTTGTGTTAGTGTCCAGGGCTGGCAGCTTGATCTCCGCCACATTGACAGGAGGGGGCAGCGCCTCCTCAGTTCCCCCGCGGTTTTGCCGCTCATCTTGGATGCGGAGGGGGGCGACTCCTTGCTCGGCTAGATTTGGGTGTTGGGAACTCCGGTTTTCTCAGTTAGTGCAGTGGGGAGAGGTTCTGCTTCCAGCAAAGGCGGTTCTTCTCACGGATTTCAAAGGTTTGCTAACTTAACTCCGTCAGCCGAAGGATCACGGGCGGGAGCTTCGTGAACACACATCCTCACGGCATGCGCGCTGGCCACGCCCCCAGCTGTGAAGTTCATAGAGTCCCAGATACCACTTTGCAATCAAATAGGGGACCCCATGGACAATGACTGAGTTCCCGCTACTTAGATGATATGTAACCTGGTCACTATTGTTTGCTTTCTAATGTGATGATGGTAGCAGTGACTTATTGATTCAACTATGCATAGGAATTTGACACCTGAGGCAGTCGCACTTGGTTGGCTCCCTACCGGAGGCTATTAACTACTCCTCACCTTATACTGCCCATTTTGTTACTGGCTTATACTTGATTTTGAGGTTTAACCAATTGCTCTCATGTCACTGAGGGACGACTGTTCATGGTTAGGTTGTGCTACTCCCTGACCAAGCCTGTTCTACTACGCTCAATGGTGTTGTGAAAAATGTGATTGCTACGCCTACCGCTGTCTTGCATGCCACCTGGTACTTAATGTTTCCTGGATTGTTTAGGTGTCAACCACACAGCAACAGCGCGCACCGCTGCGATTGCAATGTTCACTCTTGTAGGGTTATTGTTGGGTGTTAGCCTCTGTTGGGCCATTAGCGTGGTGGATTCATGTTGGAACTCGGCCGCTAACCTCTGTTTTATGGGAAGCTTTAGTTTTGTGGGGAGGGGGGAGGTGGGAAACACTACCTACCAGGAAGGGGTGGTGGGGGAGGGGGGTGTGAATGGGCTGGGCAGTTATAGTGGAAAAGGTGGAGACAGACAGGCAAATCACACTGCATCGGGGTGCCCGCAGTGTGGCGGGCTCTGCGCTAAACACATTCTACGACAACAGAGCTGGGATGTACCCTAGACGCCTGGAATGCCTACTACGGTGATGTCCTAGAATGTCCTGGGTTTCAGTAATTACACTAAGGCCCGTAAAACTATGTCCTATGCCCACAGACACGATTACAAAATATTATGCTTACAGGAAACACACTCTAAGGGGCCCCGGACAAAGTGTATGGCACCATCATGGGGTCCCAACAGGTACTCTACTTCCTATTCCACTCGGGCCAGAGGCGTGCTGACAATGATTCACCAATCCATCAAATTTGTACTTCACAAGAGCTACATTGACCCCGAGGGTAGATACATTATTTTACACTGCGCAATTACTAACAGAGAATACTTATGGTCCTAAAGTAGACTCCCCCGACTTCGTGAACTTGGTGGCATCTTTATTACTGGGCTATGTGGGGGTGCAGATCATTTGGGGAGGAGATATGAACTTTATATTAGACACTATGCTGGACAGAACGGGGACAGCTCCCAGACTACTGTCGGGCGCAGCACACAGACTCCTGGCACATAGCGCAATGCTTGATATTCGAGATGTATGGAGGATACTACACCCGCAATCACGGAAATACACTCATTACTCTTCCGTGCATGACAGTTCCTCCAGAATTGATCTGTTCCTATTGTCAAGCGGAATGTTGGGAAGGGTGGGGGGAGCGCAGATACTTACTCGCACCCTGTCAGACCATGCCCCAATTACTCTATCCCTGGAATTGGGGGTACCTGCCCCGACACTTAACAAATGGCGATTCAAGTCCGCTGCCTTGTGAGATATCGTGTTTAAGGCAGACATCCTTGCGGACATAGTGTCCTACTTTGAGCATAACACAAATCAGTCCACTAGCATTGGAGTCAGATGGGATGCTTTCAAAGCCTACATCACGGGAATGTCCATATCCAGGGAGGCGGGAGTACTAAAGACAATAAGAGCAGCCCTCAGTCGCTCAGAGTCCAGACTACGTGAGTTGGAGCGGGAACACCCAACATCAGTCGGCCTGTTACCCTCGCCATAATCAGCGAAGAACTTTAATCATTCAATGAACACGCCACTAGGGAGGTCCAATATTTTAGCCGTCCACAAGCCACGTGGAAGTATGGAGAGGGCGATAGACCCGGCAAAACATTGGCCGCCTTGACTAGGGGAGAGTGGGGTCAGACCCAAATTACTTGTGTCAAGGACGGCCGGGGCACTGTACAGTGGTCAGACCAGCAAATACTGGATGTCTTCACTGACTTTTATACAGAGCTCCATTCCCAACCCCCCGAACATAGTGAGCGGCATATGAGCGATCTCCTTGAGCAGATACCTACGACTTGCATCTCTCCCGCAACCAGGGACCAACTAGATTCCCCAATCCTACTAGACGAAATAGTCAAAGCCAAATCCAGTCTCCCTAAGGGCAAGGCACCGGGCCCCGGCAGGCTCACAGCAGAATTCTATCAGGAACACATAGCCATATTGGCCCCTAAACTACTTGAGGTGTGGGATGAGTCATTCGGGTTATCTGCCCTCCCCCCAACACTACGTGAGGCCGTCATAACGCTGTTACTTAAACCTGGTAAACCTAGCGATGAGTGCGGCTCTTACAGGCCCCTCTTGCTGAGGAACCTAGACACTAAGATGTCGCCAAAGTAATAGCGAACCGCTTCCTCATAGTTATGACATACATGGTCCATGAGGATCAGTCAGGCTTTGTACCCGGGAGGTCCACCTCCCACAATTTCAGGAGGCTGCTCAACATCATGGCACGAATCGACCAGGGCGCAAATGTGGTTTCGGTCACACTTGATGCTCAGAAAGCATTTGATATGGTATCCTGGAAGTACATGTGGCTAGAGCTGGAGACGATGGTGAATGGCCCTAACATGATTAGATATATTAAACTACTGTATACCTCTCCGGTGGCCAGGGTCCAAGTCAACTCCCTGATGTCCGCTCTGATCTCACTCTTCGGAGGCACCCAACAGGGATGCCCGTTCTCCCCGATACTCTTTGCCCTGGCGATAGAGCCAATGGCAGATCACATCAGAGTACACCACTCACGCAGGGGGATACGACTGAAAGACACTCCTGAGATTATATCCCTCTATGCAGATGATGTGCTGTTGTTTATGAGGGACCCCGCAACCCACCTCGTTCCAATTCTACGTGACATTACTCGCATAGGTACCCATTCCGGATTCACTATCAATTACTCCAAGTCTGAGCTTTTTCCCCTCACTAGTTCCACTCAATAACCTGGCACCGAGTATCCACTTCGCTGGTCGCCTGGCGGGATTAAGTACCTGGGGGTCCATGTATCCCTGACCAAAGACACACTGCTAGCAGACAACTACCAGGCTGCGGCACAGCATGCTGAGGCCAAAATGATGCGTTGGCGCTCCCTTCCACTGTTAGTCACTGGGAAGCTTTCACTCGTCCAGATGGTATTGCTCCACAAGCTACTGTATATATTTAGTAATGTGCCCATCTGGCCAGGGGGGGAATACTTTACAAGATTGCACAAATTGTGCACGTAGTTCCTATGGCACTCTGGCGCTGTGAGCAAAAAATGGTTGGATATGACGCTCCCTTACGATAGAGGGGGGTTTACCGCACCTGACCTGATGCTGTATTAGCTGGTGGCACAGGCTGAATTCGCCTCCTATTGGTACCCGGGGCACCCTTCTCCCCCCATGTCAAGATGGAGAGCCCGGCGGCAGCAGACATAAATGTAATGTCACTAATATTACACCAGCAGTATGTACCAGATTCGCCCATCGACCCAGTCGGAACCACTGTGCATGCCTGGGGCCGATTATTTGGTGTCAGGGCTGAAAAACACCCCTACTACAAGTGGCTCACTGTCTGGAGATACCCCTGGCTTGAGCCCACACATGACTCAACTCTGGCGCGACACTGGGAAACCCTGGGGAATCCCGCACCAACAGACTTTTATCCTAATGTGCAGTTCATAAATCCACAGACATGGATGCCAGGCCATTCAAGATCGGTATTAGAATCTTTGCAGTTCTATAGACTCTGCGCTGCCTTTCGGGCTGCATGGGCGGGTTTCCCTAACGAGTCCCCGGACTCCCCAGGGATTGCATACATCACTAACTCGGGTGGCACCCGTGGGATTGTTCTTCATTATATAAGCTGTTGCTGACGGGTGCCCCGGCCCGACCCTCGAGGGCGCGTGATGAGTGGGTAAATGAGCTGGACGTGGAGGTTTCTGACCACTTATGGGGGAAAATGTGTTCACATACAAACAGAGTCTCCCTCAATTTTCGCTACCGAACCATACAATACAAACTGTTGAATAGACTGTTCTATACCTCTCTCAGGATCTCTAAGTTTGTTCGAACCACTCTGCAATCCTGCCCTCACTGTGGGTCAGAGGGTGCCGATCACCTACATAAGTTCTGGGAGTACCCGAGGCTGGCGGAATTCTGGGGAAAGATTCTAGAGACATTATCTGAAATCAGTGACACTATTATTGGTCCTGACCCGATGGGAGTTCTGTTTGGGGTGTGGCAGGCTAAAGGCACTAAATATATGACTACATTCCTGAATATGGGCTGTATAGTGGCCAAGAAGTGTGTTCTTCAAAGCTGGAAGAGCCCCCCCCTACATTTCGGAAGTGGTTAAATCTGCTCACCTGGTCTTGTAGTTGTAAAGAGGAGTGCCTTAACATGATGCCAATTCGCTCTCGCCCTAAAAACATTTGGACTGCTTTCAACAGCTATCTTCACAGCCTGGAGGGGAGCTCTTCCGAGAGTGGGTCCTCCCGGGCTTCTCAATGACATGTTTACGCCTTATAGTGCATCGTGATTTACTGTTCCCCCACCTGTTGTTAAACCATTGTCTTTTTCAGCTACTGTACTCTTTCATGTATGTACTGAACCCACTGATTGCTCTGATGTATGTGTTTGCTATATGCCTCTGCCAACAAAAATAAAAGTAAAAATAAAAAAGCATGTTGCAAGAGTTGAGACTTCAATGACTTAAGAAATACAGAATGGACAGAGATAGAGCAAAGAGAGTAAGGGACGGTGTTCCAGTGAAGGGGAGCTAAAAGAGTGAAAGTATGAAAACGAGATTGAGCACAAGTGGGGCGAGGTGCCACCAAGAGAAATTGAGGAGCAGAGAGAACAAGAAGTGGTATAGAAAGATACCAGAGCAGAGACATAGTCAGGAGACCATAGAGAAAAGGGCCAGGAAAAAGGGCCCACACTCAAATACGGGTATCTTGGGCAGCCAACAACATGTCTGAACTTTTCAAAATCAGCAGGGATCTCGCCAACCCTTCCGGAGTATCTTCCTCCCCTATTCCTTCTCAAGCCCTCTGCAATGCACTCGCCACACACTTCACCACCAAAACTCAGGACATCCTGAACAGCCTTGTCACTCACTTTCCCAAACCATCCCTCACCCCTTGCCTCCCTTGGCCACTCACCCTCCTCCTTCCTCCTTCTCTTCCTCCACCCTTGTCTTACTGGAAAAAGTCACCAGAGTTCTCTACTCCATGAAGGTCTCTTCCAAACAGGTTCCCCCTTGCTCATCCAGAACCATCAAGGACAACATTAGCTCTTTTGCCCCTGCATTTGCTGATCTCTGTAACCACTCCTTTGCATTGGCTCTTTCCCCACCTCCCTCAAGCACTCCCTTGTGCGCCTCCTCCTTAAAAAGAAAACATCAGCAGACCCTTCCTGTCCAGCAACTACTTCCCCATCTCCATTACCCCCTTCCTGTGGAAACTACTGGAGAGGTTGTCCCTGTCACAACTCAACCCTCACACTGAACTTGTTGTAACTCTCCACGACCATCGATCTAGATTCTGAGCATCCAGAGGCATGGAAACTGTGCTTCTGAACACCCGTGAAGAACTGCTGACATCCCGGTATTCCAACTCCTATGCTGTACTCATCCTTCTTGATCTCTCCTCTGCATTTCAGATGGTCAACCACTCCATCCTCATACAAAGGCTCCATGATACCCTTGGTATCTCGGGGCAGGCAGCGGACTGGTTGACCTCCTTCCCAACCGACAGTTCCTCCCAAGTCATCCTGGCCACCTTGTCCTCTCCTACTTCCTTCTCCACCTGTGGTGTCACCTAGGGCTCTCTTCTCTCACCTTGATTCTTTAAAATCGACCTTACTCAGTTGGCACTCCTCATCTCCTCCTTCTCCCCCAACTTCCAGTGTTATGCTGATGACACACAACTCTTCGT
This sequence comes from Ambystoma mexicanum, assembly GCF_040938575.1. NCBI lineage: Eukaryota > Metazoa > Chordata > Amphibia > Caudata > Ambystomatidae > Ambystoma > Ambystoma mexicanum. Next base: position 963,463,425 of record NC_090927.1, read on the forward strand.
CAAACTTCCTGCTGACCCTCTTGCACCTTCTATCATCTCTGATTGCCTGTCTGCCATCCAGGCCTGGTGCACTTCCAGTGATCTCTGCCTCAATGCCAGCAAAAACAGAGATCCTGCTGATTGGGACCCCTGCACCTGACTTCTTCCCTTCACTCTGGCCTTCTTCCATGGGCTCTCCCCTGGCTCCCTTTTCTGAAGACAGAAACCTCAGAGTCATCTTCCACTCCTCTCTCTCTACTTCCTCCCTCACACTCAGGACATTGTCAAGGAGTCCAACTTTCAGCTCTTCCTTCTCATAGGAATTCTACCTTTTCTCACCTTCCTCCAGTAGCTCAATGTTACCCGAGCCCTCGCTCTCTCTAAGCTTGACTAATGCGATAGCCTCCTCCTGAATCTACCTTCTCCCAATCTGCGACGCCTCCAGTTTTCTCTAGAATAGGGCAGCAAGACTTATGCTTGACCTCAAGCCAAGGGACCGTTTCGTGCCTGCCCTAAAAAGACTTCACTGGCTCCCGGTGGCTTCACAGATTAAATTAAAATCCGTCTGGGGCCAGAGACCACACTATCTGAAACTTTCTCTTACTAAATATTCCCCCTGTCGAACTTTGTGGTCCTCTGGCACCAACTCCCTGTGTGTAAAGTATTTAGCTAAACAGAGGGCAGGAGGGCAATCCTTTTCCTCAGCTGGCTTCCTTCTTTGGAAAAGCTTCCCCCTCCCTCTTCATCTTGAGCAGGACTTTCTTAAATTCCGGAAGATCCTCAAGACCTTCCTCATTACCCCCTCCTTCCCTCTCTCTCTCCTCTGGTAATCTCACAGTTGCTTGTTTGGTGCTCGGGGCCCTTATGCATTCTCAGGGCCCTGACTTCCCACACCGAATCCCCGCAGCTTCTGTCTTTCCTCAGCACTTGCCTCGGCTCACCCTCCACCCTTGGAGGTTCGCACTTACCTTACATTGCACTTCACCTGTTGCTCACCCATGAGCACCCCAGGACCTATCCCATTCCCTCTCCCTTCTGCACTTGCATGCTCTGAACACTCATAAGGCATAGTAGGTTTGTCCTCCCCCAAACTGTATTTAATATGTTTGTTGTGTATTTTAATTGTTTTTCATCCCTGGTCCCCTCCCCGTTGCCCTGTGGGCACTTTGAAACATTATTTACTTCCTGTATAAGAGCCTAACAAGCAAACCATAAATAAATGAATAGAGGCATTTGAAGACAAGGCATAGGAAATTAAATTTAAGTTGAGTGTGAAAAGATAAGCAGCCCAGAGTAGCAAGAGAGGAAGAGATGTAGTCTTGGAAAGGAAAGAGTCAAAGAAGACGAATAGAAGAGTTAAACATAGATTTGAGAGGGGCAAGATGAGAACTTGGGAGCCCAAAAAGAGGAGAGGAACAATAACACAGTTGGGAAAAGATCAAAGAGGAAATCAACAATTTGGAAGCTTGAAAAGTAAGAAATGGACAAGCTTTACATATATTGTGTAGGTGAAAGTGGCAAGCGCACACAGTTAGAGACATGTGATGAGAGAAGGAAAGACTATAGTAAAGATAGAGCCCAAGATTTCCAGCCATAGACGAGATTGGAAGCTGGGATGGGGGAAGAGGGGAGTGTTAGCAGGGAAAGGGAGAACCTCAGTTTTCCCAGCGTTAAGTGTAAGCTTGTGAGAAGACATATAGAGTGAGGGTCTGAGTGAGAAAGGAGGGGACAGAAAGTAAGTGTGCCTGGAAAGGCAAAAGGGAGAGAAACTATAATGGGGGTGCAAGATTTTAGCATACAAAGGTGCCAGTACTTAGGAAAAGGGAGATTGAGGGTGCAAGGGAAGTAGAGAAAGAGAATCAGGGTTTTATATCAAGAGAGAGAGTGAGAGTGCGAAGAGAGAGAAGGAAGTTACTGAGGAACATCAATAGTTGAGACGTCAACAATGGTACACAGAAGCATTTTTCAACACATTTACCTGCTGTATATGTACAAAGGAAAAATAAAACAATGCAATTTTTAGCAATATATTCCAGCACCACTGCCCCATAAAACACATTTTCATGCTGTTAGTGCCTAACAATATATGGCAACCTTGCCCTGTAAAACACATGTTCCTTTTGCCTTTGCCCCAGTTATAAGAGGGAGAATGAGGCACAGACATTGTGCTAAACATTGAAATTCAATCTTTGCTAATGCACCAGGAACCCCAAGTAGTCACAAGAACACATAGTCCTATGGAGGGCAAAAGGTATATAGGCCATATCAGGTTTTGCAAATTAGATGGTTGCAAATAACCGTTATCAAATGTAGCATAGACTAGCAAATATTGTTAGAAAGTCATATTCAGAAACCATTCTCTTCTCCTTAACGTACCACATAAAAAAATCAGTCATAAACAAAAAATAACAAAACAATACTCATTACTACATGAAGATATATATGTATACATATATATGATAGGGCACCAGTGGTCCTCCTATTGTTAAGGGGAAACCTGAGATCCATTGACTTGGTGAAAATTGTAGTGTTAATTACTTTTGACTCAATAGACTTTCCTTCAGAAATGTATTTTCCAAATAGGTTTTCTGGACCAGTCGTCCTAAATTTGGAAAGTTTTGCAAAAATGTGTGTGACAAATTAAAAATGATAACTCACTTGAATAAAAGGGGTGTTTTTGTTTTTCACATAGGCAAACTTGTATACTTATTGAACAGGTACACTTCTTAAATTTCTGGTCAGATTTGCATCGAATTTAAAATTACTTGGGCAAAAAGTAGTGCAGATGTGCCTTTTGATGGTTTGGTGCAAAACCATCAAGTAGTGTCTTAAAACGTTGATCGACAGTGCCCCAGAACCACATGGTATATGTATCTCCCATGGTGCATTGCAGCAACTGAGGCTTTTTCTGAAAAGAAAAGGTGCCTTTTTTCATCGATGCCAGCCATTCTTACTGTAGTTTTATTTTACTTTTGCAGTAAATTTGCAGCAAGATCAGAACAAAGGGGTTTCACAAAAAACTCTTTTGAACATGCATGTTAAAACACCACGTATTGTGTGCATTCTTTCCATGGTTCCACATCATCACAGAGTGGATTCTATCCATGACCAAAAGGCCATGGCCAGTGGTCCACGAACAGGTAATAGGGAAACATCCCCTGGTGAATAGCTTAGAAACATACTGATAAAATTGAATGCCATATGTGATGACATGAACAGAAAAATCGTTAGTACTGTAGGTGGTCTAAGATATAACATAAAACCTTTAGAGTGAAAGATTTAAGTTGAAACATTTCAACACAATAACATAACAAAACCTTTGAAATTCAGTTAAATGAACTTTAGTTTAAGTGATAATAAAGTAATGGTTTAACGTGGCAATGCGGCAACAGCCCATGTTTCTTATCAGTATGCTCTCATTTCCTATGATTTTATTGATAATGTAATACGTGATGTGATCACTGATGTAATCTGTGTTGTCATCAATTTCCTGATCTGTGCAAAAGGAGTCTTTCAGGTATGGTGGCATAGCTTTGAGCACTTTCCGAATTTCAAGGGTTGTGTTACATTAAACCATCACCTTAATGTCTCTTCAAATAAATATTTATCATTGAATATACACACACACACATAGACACAAACATTTTAAACTATAAAACAACTGTGTGATTATTATAACCATTAACAATCTATTCTACCTTAATGTTAAGAGTAAGCCTTCTCATAATTTAGTCATCATTTTGTAAAGCAAACTTTAGCCTCAAATTGATTCCACATCTAGCTTATTTCACCAATAATATCAAATCATGGTCTATAAAGATTGACTTTATGACATCCTTTATCTCCAAGTACATAGGTAGACCATGCAAGTCTAATCCCTCCTGTTGAGACAAATGTCCTTTTTGAGGGTGGCTGACTCCATTGTTTTCATTAATATTATAATATGTCACTGTTAACTATTGTAGAATATGTCCAAGCAGCCTGTTTCCTACTATTGTCACTGTAGGAGTACACTTTCGCGATGCCATTATTGCCAAGGTAAAACATGTTCATGCTAGCTGTCCCCATCATCTTCCAGCATTGCAACTGTGAGGTCAACTTTTCATGTTGATGTCTGTGTCGAATACACAACAATATTAAAGCACTCAATGGGCCGAAGTAAGAGATTACCTAAACTACAATTTCATGACTTGTAGTAGTGCAGCATGACCAGAGAGTAGGCTGACGGGTATAGTTGCAAGGCGGGGGCTGGCGTGGGTGTAAAACAGAAAAGAAACAGACTGTTTGTGAGGCTCAGATCATCTTTGTCGGGCCGAAGAACTTACAAGGTGTTAAGTGGAAGCACGGCACACAAGAGTGTTGGAGTTTGAGTTGTATTTTCATTACAATCACCCTCAATGCATTTGGAACAAAAGGGATCTAGATCTAGCCTCGGGACTGTGGGACTGAGAATAGTGAGGTGGTGTTTTCAAAGTACGCACCAGTAGGAAAACCTGGGAGCATGATCAACATTCAAAGTTGAAGGTGGTCTTAAAGAGATGTCGTAGACACACCGGGGCTATGTTAAGATTAGGATGCACTAAGCAACCAAGCATAACACACGTACAAAGTTTGTCTGCCCCTGATGAATGTCCAGCAGAATAAAGCTTGAAGTACAGAAACTTGGACAACTTGGGCTTGTGAAGGAGTGAGAATTTGCACATTGTCTACCGTGCCTAAAATATCTGAGAATAAGGTAGTGTATTTGATGCTTTTTTTCTGGTTTTAATGTGTGTGCGGTATAGAGATTAAATATTTGTCATTTGTATGTTTTTCAACTGTATATATATATATATATATTTATATATATATATTATACGTTTTCTATGATTGAGTGCATATATTTTAAGCAAAATTCATTTTATGATATTGAATACATTGTTCGAAAATTCAATGAGAAAATCCATGATGAACTAGTAACGTAGAATTCCCTTGAGAGGAGTAAACTGTGTAGTTTTCCTTTGTTTTGATATTACTGATAGAAACGGGCAATATTTGTTGTTACAGTGTGCCTCTGCCGGTTAACTTATCTCGAGCTTTGGCCCTGAAAGCATAGGAGATGCACACACTCCTCCAGGTGACACCTCGCAGGAGCCCAATTGAGGGGAACAGATACATTTTGTAGAGAAAAATAATCTCCCCATATAGCAAATCCTAATTGACACAAATGTATTCAAACAATTTTAATATTTGGCTGACAAAAAGAACAATGAGTATATTTCATCCATCATGTAGCACAAGAATTGGCATTTGTCATGCCACTAAATATCCTGCTGCTTAGCAGCCCATCCCTCACCTTTCTGTAGCATTGATTTGGGCACAGTTTGGTAATAAAGTGGCACATTATGAGCCAACACCTAAATGAATATACAGAAAAAAGAGCGAGAATACATAGAGAAGGCAAAGAAAACACTGTGACAAGAATCCGCAGAAGGGGAGCAGAGAAATAAACACGAGAAGGAGGGAGAGATAGGATCAAAAGAAGAAATTGAGTGCTTGAGAGAAGGAAGAGAGCCCAAACATTAAAAGAAACAAATCATTATGACAGAGTCAAAAAGGTAGATGAAAAGTAAAGATAGAGAGGGAGAGGGAGAGAGCGAGGAAGACAAGATGGATTGTAGTTGAGATTGGGAGACTAAAGAGAGGTTCAAGAGATTAGGAATAAGAAAAGTCAGAAGAAAAGAGGTAGAGTAAATGCAAGTGCATTAACATTAAGAAAATTAAGTGAATATGGAGAGTGATAAAGAAAGAGGGAGTAGAAGTATAGAGACAGAATGTGAGGGAAAGAGAGACTGGAAATGAGGTAAACAAAGGGAGCAAAACAGATCAAGACAGATACATGTTTAGGGGAGATAAAGAAGAAAAGGGAGAGCAAAGGAGGTGGGAAGAGGAAGGAGTGTGAAAGGGAGCAAAGAAAGGCTGATAGATGAAGTCCAGAGAAAGGATGAAAGTGGGTCAGAGCATAAGAAAGACTTTATGTGGGGAAGATATTATTACAGACTAGAAGTTTAGTCTGCTTTAGGGAAGGGAGACAAGTTGCCGCTCACACCTTCTGATTCCTCTCCCAAGAACGTCTTTCCTGCCCAACCTGCCCCACCCCAAGCATATCCCAGCTCACAGCTTGGCTCTGATTCAGGAAAAAAGCTAAACCCAGGCAATATGGCTCTGTTCTTCCTTTGTATATGAGTGTACATCTTCTTCTGTGTCATGGAGGAAGGATGCGTGTATAGAAGGCCACATAGCTACGTCACCCACTCCTCTCTTCATCTAAAGGCATTCCTAGTCAGTTATGAACTGAGCCCAAAGTAATCAATATGGGAGCATGGGGACAGGAAAATTACTCTGAAACAATGGGACACTACTCACAAGTCTTTGGCATTCATTTAAAATAACCAATGGATTCTGGAAACTGTAGTCTTGTTTGGCCAAATAAAATGAAGCTCCTAATGATTTATTGCAGGAAAGACTGCTATCCTGCTGAAACCCTATAGTTACCTTGACATTGTAAGGTATCCCGGCACTGCTGCGTATAAAAGTGCCCTAAAGTATTTGCTCAGTCAGACACATGGCAAACGTCTTAAAATGACAATGCCCCCTCCACCTAGAGGAACTCATGTGGTTAAGAACCAGCTGATCCTCTTTGGAAGCTCTGATGAAATAGTTTCCTGTAGTCTGAAAACAGCTGAGTGCTGATGAAAGTCACCTTAGGCTGTATGACAAACAGATATGGGAGGGGTCAGTAGGAAAGTTCCCTCTAGAGGTTGCCCAGCAATCACGCATCAGTTGATCACCTAGAGAAGCGTATCATGTAGTAGTATATCAAGTGAGCCCATAGTGTAGGCCCCCCTTGAGAGTGTCCTTCATCCAGATATCAGATCTGCACTTAACCAGGCACCCCCTGAAATGTTCTCTGCAGTCATATATCAAGCAAGCATCTAGAGAAGATACACACTCATGTTCCGACACAGTCGGACCCAAGATCCTAAACCCATAGCAAAGCTTTCCCATGGATGATTGCCTGCAGAGAGAAATGAGTTTGGACCTAGGCACAACTCCACAATGGATGGATTCCTCAGGTCAGATATCAGCTAATCCCTAGATTAGCTCTACTAGAAACGTTCTTATAGTTAGTTGTAAACTATGCCAAAAGCATCTTCAGCTTAATGTGAGTATTGTACATTGGGGGTGATAGGTGGGACAATGCCTGAATTCAGGTCCCCACCCTACCCCTTCTTACCTGTGGAGGCTGCAGTGCCTAAGGAGGACACAGAGGAGCAGCTGCCGTGAGGAGTTGCACCAACGCACCCACGAGGAGGCTGCCAAACGGAGGTTAGGCCGCACAGGATGACCTGGCTGATCAACACTGCTGCAGGACATGGCAATGATGGACACGGCACCAAGGGGTGCCGCAACAACAACAATGGCTCAGCTATGGCAGATAGAGTCTGATGGAGCCTGCATGGATAGAGAAAAAACACTGCTATGCCACCAGGGTTCTTCCCTGGAAAATGGAAGTCCACTAGCCCACCAGGGACTTTTTAATTGAAGGCCCCTTAAAAGCCTCAAACACTAAACCATCAGATAAATTATTATTGATTATTAAAAGGCCCAAGAATGACTTGACCCCATCAGGGTCCATGTTGGTCATGAATAAGGGGACAGCCCATATCACATCCCTTGGTCAGGGTAAGTGTGCAGTCTTGGGAGGGGGTGGCATACTTAAGGGGGTGTTTTTGCATATCCTTGAGGGTGGGTTAGTTGAGTGAGAACACAAGGTGGTGGAGGATCTCTGAGAGACCAGAGGAAGCGAAAGCGAAAGGAGTGCAGAGGTTATTGGGAGGAGGGGTTCTGTAGAACGTTTGTATGTGAGAAAGGAGAGTATAAGGAGTAGAGGTAGTGTAGGAGTAGTGGAGTCATAGTGGTGGTAGTGACAGAGGTAGTAATTGGAAGTGGAGATAATGGTAGTGGGAGTAGTAGAGTAACCAGTGAGGGAAAGGTAGTAAGTAGTAGTGATCTTGACAGAAGCTTGGAAGTGCAATAGGAAGTAGAGCAGTAATTGGTAGTAGAGGGCTGTAGTGAGTGTTAGTGAGTAGAATGATCAGGAGACTGACAGTAGTAGTAGGAGAGGGAAAGGTAATAAAGGGACAGTTTTAATAACAGAGTAGAAATACCAGTAGAGGAAGAGTAGTAAAAGTGACATGTAGTGGGACAATAAGAGTAGTGGTAGGGGTAGAGAGAGATTATAACAGAAGAAAAGCAACAAAGAAGTAGAGTAGGAGATAAGAGGAAAGGAAACACAGGTAGCAGGAGGTAGCAACAGTAATAAGTGAAGGAGTTGAGAAAAGGAAAAATATGATTAATGGGCAGAGGTGGAAAGGCAGAGTTAGAGACTTGAGCGATAGTGGTACGGTGGGAGGAGAACATCTTAAGACCAGCGTAGTGAAGTGTCAGGTAAAACCGTGTGAGGGATGAGAGCATGACACCTGGTGAAGGAAGGAACCTTCCTTAGCTCCCTAGACTACCAAGCGGGGGCGGATAGGGAAAGACCAGAACGCCCCTAACAAGTCAGTTAGCCATCGCTTTAGGGAAGCTGCTAATAGAAACAGATGGTATCCAGTTAAATTGTCGAATGCACATTTTCGAATTCCTTTTTCTCGAAAACAAATTTGCAGAAAAATAAAATTTGAATGTTTTTTTTATTTTATGTTTTTTTTCGGTTTAGTTAGTAAAGAAAAGTGTAAATAAAAAATAAAAGTGGGTTAGGGGGAACCCCCCAAATAAAAAATAAAATTAAAAAAACATTTGAAATTTGTTTTTTCGGCATATTTGTGTTGAGAAAAAGGCATTCGAAAATATGACATTTGAAAAAGTCACTATAAACCGAAACAGATAGAGCATCAACCAGATAGGTGTCCACACTGGCAAACATATTAACATCCCTGTTAAGGACGCCTGGGCTAGGGGGGGGCTAAACTGGCAGGAATCAGGTAGTGAGGTATGACCCTAGTGTCAACTTCCCTTAAGACACTGGTAAACTGTAATGTTTCCCCAAGGAACCCCTGGGCCAAACCATCTGTAAAGTCCCAAGAAACACCCTTAGAACTACTTTGGGAGTCAACATGGTTATTTGTGGTGACCACCCCATCATGTGTGACTTCAGAAGTAGGATTGCCCAGATCGCGAAACAGAGATTGCCTACGACCATTGAAAGATGACAGCCTATACTGAAGAGATGTATCACCAGGAAGATCCATTGATCCATCTATCGCCAGGAACCAGATTTGCTGGGTTGACTTTTCATCCATTGCCCATATACCAACCTGAAGATCGTCCTGAAGATTGCCCTGGGAGCATTCCTACAGGTGCAAGAGTGCATATGAACATTATATTCTCATCAAAGAGAAGGCCCTGATTGAGACAGACTTGCAAGTGGACCTACCCTTTGTGGGATATTTTACTCCAGTTTATCAGTCCCCACAGAAGACCCAGTATGACATTCTCACAGTCCTCAGCCCTGCACAGTATCCAGCCAACATCTGAGCCCTCTTGGTTAATGTATTCACAGGAAACCTACACCTGTTAGCAGGAAAGGGATTTGATTACTTCTGTGTGATACTATCTGGGAGACTGAACTAAGCTAAAGGGGAGCTGAAGCAGAGAACACCCAAAGTCTGTCATGGAAACAACCGGGCATAGATTCAGAGAGCGGGCCAAAACCAAACCTTGGAAGACAGATACATTGATATCAGAATGATAGTGAGGCTACCTTCCCCAGAGAAGAAGAGGGTTCCATCTCTGAGTCTAGGCCTTTAGGTCTACGGCTCATACCAAGGGGATCACATCTGGATTTGAAGACTGACAACCAATCAGGGTAAGAGAGACGGAACATTACAAAGGAAACTGGAGCCAGAGATACTCTACCACAGGAAGAAGTGCTAAGAGACTACCTAAGGTAATCTCCATCACTGATGAGCATCCTGGGAGAAGGTAAGTCAAAGAATGAGTCCAATCCTGTACCTGCTAAGCAACAAGGTCAGAGCTCACTTAAGGCGAGTCCTAGAACTAAGACAACATGCCTGGAAGTATGTCAAAAGCCAGATGGTCTCCTGGGGAATTAATCCAGCAGGAAATCTTGTCAGGCTATCAAGACGAGATCCCAAAAGTGTCATACAACTCAAGCAACTCCAGAACCACAAAATATGAAAATTAAGCAAAAAATAGAAGCAGCCCTGAGAACCCAAGCCTTGAGACCCAATACCTTCTCAGATGGAGAAGAGAAAGATCCCTCTCCAGAAGAGACATCCCATTTGCAGGGCGTCATGTTACAACAATGGCTGGAAGACTTTATGCAGAAGGTGGATGATGAATGTACGGGGGAAATGTAGTTCAGGATGGAGGCAGAGATTGAGTCATCCACTGATTTGAACACAAGCCCCAAGAACACACTTTAAAACCAGAAGCCTAAAGAGAAAAACTAAATGACAGAGCAATAAAGGAAGAAATCCCAAAAGATGTTCTAGGGCCCAGTTGCTGAACGCCCTGGGTGGCTTCCGGGACGATGCATATCATGTTCAGGTGAAGTTGCAGGAGAAGACCATCAGGGCATTATTATACTTTGGAGGTGCATTACAGCAGCACCGGCCTGGATGGTTTACCCCTGAACAGTCAAGTATATGAACTCCCAAAGCAACCTGTTGTGTTCTCAGAGTCTGGGTCCACATACCATGCACTCCCCACCCTACCTGAGACTTGGTGATCTGCTCCCCACTGTCTTCCCCCATGCTGCAACTTGGCCACACTCCCCTGTCAGCTCCCTGCACCTTTTTCCTCTGCTTCCCTAACTGTGTTTTTCCTCCTAAGATTGTAAAGTGCTCAGTTGCTTCCCAAATTCTAGGTCCACGCTCCATAAATAAAATGATAATAATAAAATAATAATAATAATAATAATAATAATAATAATAATAATAATAATAAGTCCTATATGTTCAACAAAAAGGAATTGTCTTGGAAGGTAAGGTTTCTATAAACCCCAATTTTTGAGAGGAGCTTATAATTGGCAGAAAATTCCCCAGCTTTGACGCATGCATGCAAGTCCTATGTTAGCAAAGATCATCCAACCTAATCCAAAGAATGCAAATATCCTGAGTAAATCTTGTCACCAGGTATTATGCCTGTGGGATGCACAGGCATATTTCTTATCATGGCCCAACCAGACTGGAGGACCAAAATCCCAAATCCCCAGTGAACCAATTGAGCTAGATGAGAAAAAAGGACAATAACCCAAAGCAGAAAACTGCAAAGCAAGGGTGGAGGTATGTGACAGGGCCTGCTTTCAAGCCCTGTTAGGGGTGTGGGGGGGGGGCAACCCCTGCCCTGACATGGTGTCTGTGCATGGGACCCCGTCCCTTACCCTCCTTAAGTGCGGAGGCCTCAGTGCTGAAGGAGTACCCTGAGCAGCAGCTGCAGCGAGGAGAGCCACCACAGCACCCAGGAGGATGCCACCAGGAAGGAGACTGGGCTGTGCACGACCGCCTGGACCATCACCGGCGCCACAGGACAATGCAATGATGTATGTGGCACCAGGGGGTGCTGGGACAACAACAACACAGGCGAAGCTCTGGCAGATCACATCTGCTGGAGCCTGTGTGAATACAGCAACCACGACTATGCCACTAGTGACACTCCCGAAAAAAAGGGAGGTCCATTACTACGGAGGTCCACTACTACTTCTGTTTGGATATTTTCTTGGAGATCGAACTAGGATTAAGGGGAACTGAAGTGGAGAAAACTCAAAGTCTGTCACGGAAACAACCTGACATGGATTCAGAGAGTAGGCCAAAACCAAACCCTGGAAGACAGATGGATGGATACCAGAGTGACAGTGAGCCTACCTTTTTCGGAGAAGAAGAGGGGCCCATTGGTGAATCTAGGCCTTTAGCCCAGGGTTCCTACCAAGGGAATCACAGCTTGATCTGAAGACTGACAAACAATCAGGGTCAGAGAGACAGAACATTCCAAAGGAAACTGGAGCCAGTGATACCCTACCATAGGAAGAAATGCAATAAGACTCCCTAAGGTCGTATCCATCATCAATGAGCATCATGGGAGAAGGTTAGGAGAGGAAAGAGTGAAGTCCTCTACCAGCTAAGTGACAGGGTCAGAGCTCACATAAAACAAGTCCGAAAACCAAGAGACCAAGCCTTTAAGTATGTCCAATGCCAGCTGATCACTTGGGGAATGACTCCAGCAAAGGAAACGTGTCACGATTTTGAGAAGAGAATCCAACAGCCTCTTACGACTCAAGCAACTCCTAGAACCCCCAAAAATTACAAATTCCTGAAAGCAAAACCTGAAGCTGGCCTGAGATCCCAAGCCCTGGGTCCCAATTCCGCTCTCAGATGGAGAAGAGAAAGCTCCCTCTGCAGAAGAGACAACCCATTTGCAGAACATCCTGTTCCAACAATGGCTGGAAGACTTTATACAGAAGGTGGATAGTGAATATACGAGGGAAATATCAATCTGGACAGAGGCAGAGATTGAGTCGTCCATGACCGATTGGGACCTGAGCCCCAAGAATACACTTTAAAACCAAAACCATAAAGGAAAAACTAAATGACAGAGGAATAAAGGAAGCTATCTCAAAAGACTTTCTAGGGCCCTGTTGCTGTACACCCAGGGTGGCTTCCTGGAAAATGAATACCATGTACGGGTGAAGGTGCAGGAGAACACCATCAGGGCCTTATTGGACTTGGGTAGTGCTTAAAGCAGCATCGGCAACTGCCTTTGTAAATGTAAGTACTATTTGAAATGTAAGTAGTGGGTCAAACAGGTGTAGAGTACTTTGGGTCATGGCGACGTTGTAACATACGATATCCTGGAGTGATATCATGTGTTTAACGCAGCCTGGGAAACCAAAGCTGTAAATTGGGTTTTTGCACGGCAGAAATGAAAGGGGAATTAGTATAACTCATTGAAAATTGTGTGAAATGCAGAGCCCTCCAATACCTCGTCATTGAAAGCACAGATTTATGGAAAGGTGAAAGGGTAGGGGATTTTCAACTAAATCTGTAATAGTACTTCTCCAGCTGACAAATACAAAGTATCATGATCACACGGGACACACCCTCAGGATGGAGCAGCCACAAGGGGAGAGACGTGGAGGAAAGCTAGACCACCTTGGTTGCTGACTGACGTAAGCGTGCCATGGCTGGTGTAAGCCCATCATGGAAACATGAGTCCAGCCTCCTCCAAGATGGCCGCCAGGGATGGATGCAGCCCGGGAACCAACATGGCCCAAGCACCCCCACTGCATCCATCAGGCTGCACAGTCTAGACACGCTAGGAGTGGTCCAGGACTATAAATACCACGCCCATAGCCGCACCCATTGATTTGCGGTAGTTCTACTGGCAATAAGTAGCTTAACGCTTACCACTTATGCCTGTCTTGCATCTCATGCCGCCTATTCAGTACTTACCAGGCCTCCGGATCTCAAAGCTTTGTTTTTTCCAGCACGTGCCTGTCTGCAAGAAGGAATACACAAGTTAAGTTACTGCGCACCATTGGACTCGCTGCGCACATTTTACCAGTCCATTTTGGGTGCGCGCTCCCCAGCATACCTGCCATTTAGCCGCATCTTCACTCCTCCTCAGCTGCTCTGTTGTTGTGCGCAACTTTGCCAACCCCCGATCTCTTCAGCTAGCCATGTTGCTGGGTGCACCTCGCTGGCCCACCGACCTGCAAAACCTGCAAAGCAAAAGGAACGATTGGGAAAGGGACATTACCTTCACTGACACGTAGTGCTGGAGCTTCTTGTTGTGCAAGAAAGACTAAAACCTATAGAAAGCTGTCAACTATAGCTTAGACATTGAACCCCCGAGACTCGTGGGATAATAACCGCTGCATTGCACAAAACAAGACTAAGAAGGGCACCCTGCCCCAGCACCATGCGAGTCACAGCTGGACTGGACCGCCTATCGCCAGTGAAAGAACTGGTCCTTGGTGCACTTCCCATTTGCATATGTGTGTGCACACCAACACACGATAAGGTAAGTCCAGCCTTCTAGCCAGTCCTGTGGGTATAACAGGAGGAAGGCGGTAGTAGCACAACGCGACTTTTCCTTGCCCTTAGGTCCTACTACACAGCTCGTTCATCGTTGGGGACACAGCACATCCATCGCTGGGGACCACAGTAACCACTAACATCCCAGCTCCTCCTGCCACACTGTACCCAGGGTTTGTTCATACCACACTGTGCTACTTTAGGGAAGGGGCAGTTTGGAAGATACAGCAGAGGGCTGGACGCTTCCGCACGGCATCAGGTGAGCGTTTCACAAAGAGACTGAAAGCATCACATGTAGACATGCATCTAGGTTGCAAGGAATACTTCCATATTTAAGGAAGGCCATAGACGCATGCCTACAGAGAGCTGCAACCACATATTCTGAGAATATAGTATGCATGTGGGTTCATAATAATGTGGTATCATGTGTGTACTACTTGCATCGGCTTTACATTTAATGTGGTGATGTCCACCATGAAAAGTTGATGATTACCTCACTTGAAGCTGCATCATTCTTTTAAATACATTTCAATGTGTAGCTCCCTCACAGCCTGTTCCTTGCCCAGGTGTGTGTGATGGGATTGTGTGAATGGGAATGCGAGACTGGCAGGTCACAGCTGCGTGAGCTAAGTCTATAAATAAGTAGAAATGGCACAATATTCAACAGATCGCGCCATTCTTGGACGGGTATTCATACTGCGTGGACTCCTGAAATCATGTCATTATACGATGATGATGTTTTTCCTTTTATAAGTAACCCCTAGGAAAGTTTAGATCCCATTATGCATTTTTTTGTTGTTGCACATGGCACACACTTTAGCCTCTGTGTAAACCAAGCAAAATATGAAATATTCCCACTCATAAGTAAAACAAGCCTTGTTCATTGTGTGAATTAGCTGATATGGTTTATAGACTATATCAAATATTTGGGGGGTGAAAATATCTGGGTACTTAGAATCCCGTTTGAATTATAACTATAGTCGCTACATCTCACAAATGGAGCTTAAATTAAGTAAATGGAGATGTATCGCAATGGTTATAGTGGGCAAAATCGTTTTCATCAAAATTATATTATTGCCTAAACTATTAAATCTATTCCAAAACATACCAATGTGGCCTGGGCAGAATTTAGTTTTCAAAACTGCATAAATATATGTCAAATCTCTTATGACACTCTGGGGAAATACTTAAGAAATGGCTGAATCTCACTCCTGGCACTCCATTTGTAATGACATTGGTTGGCAGCACAGACGCAGTTTGCATTCTACAGGTTCAGCACAGAACAGCTTCCACCGCATGTTAACATTGGGAGGGCTGCAGCAGGGAAGTATTGTCTTCGAGCATTACAAAGGAGTGATGCTTATACTGATCACTGTCTATCTAACCCACCTGAGGCCACCTTGTGAGCGTGGTAACAGATGTTCCTTACAACTGGCTCCCCAGTACCGTACAGCAAAGATATTCCATCATGGAACTTCCCAGCAATTTCCCCCTCGATAGACAAGGCCATTCAAACTCATTGGGCAGAGTCAGCCTTAACACGCTTGGAGACATGTATCCCAATGGTGAATTTGTAGGAAAAGAGTATACATGGTCATTTTCTTGGACATTGCAGTATTATCGATTTAGAGCAGCAGGTTGTGCCAAATGCCAACATTCCAAGAAGAACCCCAGTTGCTCCATGTGTCACAGGCATAATTCACTCGTATGGTTCCCTTAAAGTAGTAGCGTCAA
Organism: Ambystoma mexicanum; assembly: GCF_040938575.1. NCBI lineage: Eukaryota > Metazoa > Chordata > Amphibia > Caudata > Ambystomatidae > Ambystoma > Ambystoma mexicanum. The sequence continues at coordinate 963,479,237 of NC_090927.1, forward strand.
TGTGCAAATGAATAAAAGATCACTCACAGTCTCATCAGTTTAAGTGCAAGATAAGTGATCTTTATATCTCGGCAAATATATTCCAGAGGAGGCCTGGAAATGCATGTGCAGCTCGACTAGCCAACTCTCGTTCAACTCCAGGCTCAGGTGGATTCAATTAGAAAGTGTAAACAGATTGCATACCATGCCAGCCAGAGTGGGATGATTCAACCAGGATAGCAGTGGTCAATGTCCCATATGTGAACATTATCTGCACGCTATGGAACCGCCTGCACTTACTTTATGTTTGGCTGCAGGTATTTGAGAAGCTCCCAGAGATCAGTAAAGTGAACATGACACCCGATCCCAAAGGTGGCCTCTTTGGAATGATAGACAAGACCTCAAGGTTGAAGAGAGGATTTAGCAACTTGGACTATTTATTGGCAAAAAGGTGTATTCTCAGAAACTGGACTTGTAAGACTCCCTCTACCATTGAAACGTGTTTATGCGCTGTGACATGGGCTTACAACAAAGAAGCGCTATATATCATTATGTTGTGAACAGCCCCCAGACCTTCCGGATCTATTATTGAGGGTAATTTGAGATTAGACTCTTAGGGCCACACACTAAACAGAGCAGTGTCATATTTGTTTTCATTGTAGGTTCTGAAGGACCATATGAACCATGATGGCATGCTGTTTAATAGATATATAACTTAATAATACTCTAGTGTTCATGTTATGCAATAACGCCAGGCTGTACATGCAGTGCACATTGTTTATTTAGTAATGTGTTTTTATTTCGTGGTGTTTCCTCGGCTGCCTCATCTTGCAGAATGGTTGTCATCAAAATGAACACATGTAATAAAGGCACTTAGCAGATCGATACGATGCTACATGTATGGGCAGTCCAGCACTGAATTGCTTGACAATCTCCTCTGAACCACATTCCAGCCAGCATACCCTGGAATGTGATTCCACCGGTTGGGCATTATCAGTGAGGTGCATCTGACTCGCAGGGCAAATTAGAGCTCAGGTCCACATCTGAACATACTGAAGCCCCTTGGGGTTAATTTTGCTCTGTGGAGTAAATTGTGCAGAGAGGGTCTGCTTAAGTGCAAACAGCTCTTGTCAGGCAAACCTCATCATTTGCACTTTGAGGTGCACATGCAAGGTATGAATTCAGGTATAATCACCTGCATGCCTTGCCTTTGTTTCTGCACTTCAAAGTACAAACAGAATAAAAGATGCCTGCCATTTATGCGCGGCAGGCAACGTTTGTAATTCATTTCTATGGAATCTGCCTGCTTTTTGCTGGTGTATAAAGCAAGAGGATTCCATAGTCATCCATTGGATTTATGCCAGCATAAAAGTGTCATACTGGATTAAAACCAGTTGGTTGTTTGGAGGAAGAAGAGAAAAGGAGGGCAGAAATGCTACTCCCTTTCCGCAATCGCCGTCAAAACCCGCACAAATGTCACAGAGTATGAATAAAGCTGTTAAGACAGGTGTAAGACCCTTACACCAGTCTTCAGCACATATATTTCCAGGTATCCAGTTATTATGTCGAAATTAAAATGTCGAATGACAAAAATGTCCCAAAAAAAATACAGAAAAAAAAATCGAATTTATTCTTTTTTTAAATTACATGTTTTGTTTGTGTTTCGCGAGTTAAAAAAAGGGTTTAATAAAAAAAAGGGGGGTTAGAGGGAACCCCCCATTTCAAACAAAAAATAAATAAAAATGGACATTCGCCATTTTTTTAATTTTTGGTATTATTTTTTGACATTTTTGCATTCGAAATTATGAATTTCGAAATATTAACTATAAACCATATTTCCACTACAGGGATTCAAATTTCAACCTTCTTGGGCTATACATTAAAGCACAAAGGGGCTAATTTTGCAAGACCCTGTAAATTGCATGGAGGAGACTGCACACATTTGGATTTATGCCATGCTGGTGTAAATGCTAGGGTAGCTGGAGGGCAGAGAGGAAGGGGTGGCAGAATCAATCTGTGTCCCCTCTCGCCATACAAATGCATTAAAATAATGAGTATTGTAAAATTCATGTGTGAAATGTTCACACGTTACTCATTAATTAAGAGGAGTTCCAAAATGTGAAAAGACTGATATGCCAATGGATACTGCTCTGTGGAAAAAAACTGGGATCAAAGATGTGATTGTGACGCTCCTGAGTGGGCCACAGCCCATACAACTGCATTGCCCATAAGGTGAACCTCCATCTAGCCACCTGTTAAGAGCATATTTCATTTTTAAAGAAAGTAAAGAATCTTATACTTATATTTACTTTGTTGTTTGTTTTAGACATAAGCAATAAGACCCAAGTGTGTGGGCATTACCGTTTCAGGGCCCATAGTTACAGGTCTGAGCATAGCATTGAAGTAGTAATGCCCCCCCCCAAAGGGGTTATTGCTATTAGTACCCCGGACCGTTGGACCGGGGTATTAATAGAATATTTTCGGTAGTTATGAAACCTTTCACAACTCGCCCAAAAAAAAGATTCCCACCATGGAGTGGGAGAAGAATGATCCCTTCTCTCTTTTGATGGTGGCATGTCGCAAATCGGGTGCGGGTATGCTGGGAACACTACTGTTACAGGCGTGTACGCTCCCGATCAGGACATGCTTGAAGAAGGTATGTGGGGCGGGAGGGGGAGGGAGAGTAATTAGAGGCAAATTTGTGGAGGACAGTTACATTATTCCCCGGTGGGGGAGGTGGTGGCCTCCAGCCCTGAGGAGGCTCAGAGCAGCAGGATGACTGTATGATAATGCCCGTGCATCAAGTCTCAGCATTGGCTGGGATGCCGAAGCCACGCCCACACTGGGTTCTAATATAGCTTTATGCATTCTTGGAGAAGAATTCCTCACATTTTTGTAGGAAGGGTACCCCTGCTCTTAGTTGCCCAGAGAATCAGTTGCACCTCACTGATGACACCCAGCATATAAAAGTAGGTGGTTGGGGTTTCTGGATGTACTTTTGCTCTGAGGAGAGTGCAAAGCATTCCGGAGATGAACTGCCCTGGTAGATGGCGCTAGACCAATGTGATAATGGGTATTATATATTATATATATTATAGATGGTAAAATAGATTAGCGGGTTGAGTGCGCATTGCTGTGACCTGTGTTAGATGCGCTTGTCGCTGGGTTCAAATATTGGCAAGGTCGACTCAGCCTTTCACCCTTCCGAGGTTGATGAATTGAGTACCAATTTTGATTGAGAAATAATAATGTATGTGAATATGTTCTATGTATAGTGATTTAGATACAAGTGCTATTTAAGTAACTTATTACTACGTTCTCCTCATTGAAAGGTACTGAGGTCTGAAACGTGAATGAGACTCCCTCATGTAGGCCACATAGCCCATAGGCAGGCTATTGTAGCTGTTGTTTGTTCTTGGTTGACAATGTCTCATGTATAGGTTGAAGCCTCACTGTGGCGTTGCAGCACACACATTTACTTGCCAAATAAAACTTTAAATAATAACACATAATTGTTTTGACAAACGGGGCGCAGAGTAAATAAATAAAACATTTCATTCATTGTGACATAGTTAATCCTGTGAACCTTTCACAACAGCAGCATATTTATTTAAAGGAAAAAAGCAGGAATTAAAAGCATCAACGTATATATTAAAGAGAGTAGAAAGAATTTCATAGTGCATTAATACCTTGATCTAGCATCATAATTCAAGAAGGTTTAGTATTAGCATCACGTAATTAATGAGATGAAGAAAACAATTCCACTACAAAAACGCAGTGCTCCTAATCGCCAAGCAATTGGTCTATGGATAAAATGTTTTGCCATACTATTACACTAGACAGAAGAAATGTTGACGATGAGTCCTAAGCGCCTGACAATCAAGAAGGAGATGAGGTAGGGTTTCTATTTGATTAGGATCACCACATTTTCTCTTTTGTATCTGCTGGCCCCCAGAACCTCCTTTGTATGGAAGAGATTGAGGTTGAGTGCACCAATATGCACTGGGGAATTTAGCTAGCTAGTCTGGTACTGTTTTTAACGATTTCTCAATCACCAAATGTTGTTCAAACAGGTTGTAAGATCTCACCTCTTTGATCGTAGTTATCCAATCATGTTCCCGAAACTTTGTTTTCAAACTAGAAATATCTGTCGTCAACATCTCCAATGAGGCACCCGATTGCTCTAATAGGGAAAAGCATAAGGAAGGAGATAAGGTAGACGGTGCACACCATATGTAGTAAAATGTTCAACTTAATAGATAAGTCCAGGCAAGCTGGCTTCAAATTCTAAAGGTGCAAAGGAGGGAAAAAAGCACCTCGGCACAAGGTCCCACTATACAAATGAAAGGAAAAAGAGGATCCAAAGTAGGAACCCTCCCGTCCCTTGCACACTGTCTATAATCCACCAAATAGGCGGTAAATTAGTCATGAGTATTGAGTCATAAAGATGTACATCTGAAATCTCTGATAATAATTACAGGGAAATACATTCACAAAGATGTTCTAGAAACACAGAATGCGCAAAAATAACAAGTATTTTAATCACTTATAAAGCAAATGTGATAGCGAGCAGAAACACATTTCTCAAGTTCAATACAATGTGACTTTACGCGTTTCAAGAAAAGTTCCTCTTCATCAGAAGCCTATATTGAACTGTTGGTAGTTGATAGTAGGTAACAGTGAAAAAGGAAAGGGACAAAAGAACAAAAAGTTATAGATTAACAGGGAATATCTATCAGAGTGACTCTTAAACAGTTAATTCCAGGTAGGTGTATTCAATGTACAGACATTACAAATCTGCGTTCAACTGAAGAATTGCAATTAGACACAGTCCCAAAGCTGTGTCCATATGCTAGTTTGAATAATTCTAAACATTTTGGGACGTCATTACATACTGTTCAAGTAAGACATATATACAAATAGATCCAAATAATATACATTTGGCCATTTCTGGTGAATCAAACAGGAGAGTAGATCTCAGCCCTTCAACACTTGCAACAAAATCAATGCCTAAAATGTTCACTCTCAAATGGGGATTACATTGTGGTATAATGCATAGGAGGTATGTCAATTATTGGCCTAGAAGCTTAGGGAGGTCCCCAGATACTGTTAATCGGTTCCATATGAACCTTGTTACCAACTTATCAGACTCTATTCAAAAGCATAAGGAAGTCCACTCATTAAACATTGTATTTGTTTGTTGGTCGATAGTGTAAGTGGTTTCAACCCAGCACTCCACCTAAGTCAATGCCTGGCGTGAGATGCCCAGCTGGAACCCTTAATTATATATTTTTATGTCTAAAGTTCTTTTATTTCTGAATGATGTACCCTTATATCAAGCCCATCTCTTTGAATCCCCCCGGTCTCACTGAACCAAGAAGTAGGTTGTTTTGCAAAGTTAAAAGATTTATTTGATGAATTGAACAATATATATATATCACACTTTTATGAATATGAACAATATCTAAATATCACACTATTAATAATTATACAATGATCAGCAATGGGTGATGTGACAGTCAACAATCTCTTTAATTAATAGGAGTATGGATGAGAAGAATGATATGATATGATATAATATGATATGATATGGCATTTGTAACGCGCCTATACACAAGTGTTTCAAGGCGCGACGAAGCAGGGAGGGGGGGAACAAGGGGAAGACAGACAACGATCCTACTAGGCCAGGTGTCATTCAGACTGCGCAAGTGCAGGGGTAGGTGGAAGGGAAAAAGTGCAAGGGGAAGGGGAGGGGGGAAGTGCAGTACAAAGTAAGTAGAATAAAGAATAAATAAATAGGGCCTGCTGGTGGCAAGTGCAAGGTAAGTGCAGACAAGTGCTGGGAAGGGGGGGCTGTAGGGATACAGAGACAGTCCCGCAGTGCAGGGGTTGCCAGGGAGGCAGTGCAAGTGGAGAGTGGCTGGGCCCAGGACCGAGGTCGGTGAAGGTGGCCCAGTTGCAGATTCAGTGCAGTTTCAGTGAAGAATTTAGCAGGGGAGAGGGAGAGAGAAAGCAGAAGCAAAGAGGAAGGTTTTGAGGTGCTTCCGGAACCGGAGATGGTTCTCCTCAAGTTTCAGGGAGGCAGGAAGGCTGTTCCAGAGGGAGGCCCCTGCCGCGGAGAGAGATCTACCCCCAGCTCGTTGCTTCGAGAAGCGGCTGACCCTGAGGGAGTTGGAGACGGATGAGCGAAGGGCTCGGGAAGGAAGATATTTAGGAAGAGAGAGTTGAAGGTATTTAGGCCCCAGGCCCCAGAAGGCCTTGTGGACAATGCAGAGGGTTTTGAACTTAATCCTCGCAGCCACTGGGAGCCAGTGTAGAGATTTCAGTTGTGGAGAGATACGGTCCCTGGGCTTGAGGCCAAGGACAAGTCTCGCAGTTCTGTTCTGGATGAGTTGCAGAGGGCGGAGAGTGGAGGCAGGCAGATTAAGATAGAGGCTGTTACAGTAGTCCAGCTTCGAGAGAACCAGGGTTCGGGAGACAGTGAGCTTCTGGGGTAAGGAGAGGAAGGGAAGAATACCTCTGAGGAGGTGCAGCTGGTAGTGTGACTTCTTAGAGATGTCAGATATATGAGGAGAGAAGGAGAGTGTGGAGTCGAAGATGACCCCGAGGTTTTTTGCCTTGCAGGTAGGATCAGGAAGAGGGCCAAGAGAGGCTGGCCAGAGAGCTGCAGGGAAGGTGGGAGTGGGTGTGCCGATGAGTAGAATCTCAGTCTTACTGGCATTAAGGCAGAGGTCATTGGCGGCACACCATTCCTGGATAGCAGACAGACAGTCAGAGATGAGGGAAGGAGAGGAGGAGGCCGAGGGTAGCCTGAAAATGAGCTGGGTATCGTCCGCATAGCACTGAAAGTTGGGGCAGAGGGTGGGCAAGGAGTGCCAGATACTGGTTGAACAGCCAGGGAGAGAGATTAGATCCCTGGGGAACACCACAGGTGGAGAAAAATATGTCAGAGAGGAAGGACCCAAGTTTGACCTGGGAGGGTCGATTGGAAAGGAAAGAGGTCAGCCACGCCAGAGCCTGACCAGTGATACCCAGGTTATCACGGAGACGGTTGAGCAGGATGGCATGGTTGACAGTGTCAAAGGCAGAAGAGAGATCGAGCAGAATGAGAACACACGGAGTGTTGGAGTCGAGGTTCAAGAGCAGGTCCTCACGGATGTTGAGGAGAGCAGTTTCCGTGCTTCTGGCCGCTCTGAAGCCAGATTGATAGTCATGAAGACTACCAACAGATTCAGCATGGAGGTTAAGCTGGGAGATGGCCAGTTTCTCCAGGAGCTTGCCCAGGAAGCGAGTGATGGAGAATAATGTAGCATAGAATAAAACGTTGTGTGGGTTCAATGAAATGCAATGATAGGAAAATAATGCAGCACAGAAATAATACTTGATATGAATTCAATCAAATGCAATGTAATCACTCTTTCCCACTGATACTACTCAATCCCCCCTAATATGCAATATAGAGATGGAAGGAGAGAAAACAGGTTTCAGGAATAAATACTCTACAAATGCAGTTTCAATCCCAATTCCCCCAGCAAGCTTAGAGAAAAACAGGAATGATTTTAAACAGGTCAGATGCTTTTGAATGTGGCTTTAAATGAATAGGGAAACACTGAAAAATGACTTTAAATTGCTAAATTGGATTCAGAACTAGTGGGAGCTGCTTTGGATAGGTTCAGGTAAACACTAGCACTGATGGTTGAATGACTGGCAGATAGGAAACTGAATTCAGAGGTTGAATGCAAAGAATAGCTGTTTTATATGGGATGAAATTGAGCCAAATGCAGAATCACAGCAAACTTTTCTGCGCGTGTTAAGCGCGATTGCGGCGAAACTATAAGGAATGCTGGGTTCGTTTGGAAGCTGAGGATGTTAGCTTCAGTTTGACACTTAAATTCCGTTCCTAGCATGTACGGTTCAGAAGTTGTGAAGGTTTTAGTAAAGGTCGATTTTTCTCAAAAAGAGTCAAGATTTCAAATGAAAGATGCGCTTTTGAAGATTACAAACAAGGATTGGCTTTACACTAAGGGGCTATGAAGATGCGAGATACCAACAGTACAGCCACCAGTCCAGAGGCGCCTCTGTCTGATCTTTGCCCGCTGCGGCACTTGCCTTTCTTCAGCGAATATATATTAGCGCAAAGCTGATTCATCACTACAATTATCACAGGACTATATGGATGAGAGAAGAATTCAGGACAGACAAAAGAGGTTTACAATGCAGTCTGGATATGTTAGAATGGGTTGGATAGGATTAGATTACTTAAGGATAAGAGATTGGCTATGGACAATTCTATGCTATAGATAATCATAACTATGGTTTTGGAATAGGCCCGTCAGGATCTGGTCAAGGGTTTTGGACTGGAATCTGCTAGCTTCCGGACAGGATTCAGGCGCTTGCTTCTGCACTCAGCAAGGCACTCTGGTCTCTGCACGACCTCTTGGACTGGATCTGACTGGTTGGTTCTGGGTTACAGCTCTGCTCTACTGGTTTGAATATCTGTGTTCTAGCAAGGGTTCTTGGCGCTAGAAGCAGAAAAACAGCACAGCCCAGCTGTTGAATTTGTTGGGCCCCTTGGAAGTTTGGGGGTTAAAATCAGGTTGCAAGATTTTAAAGGCCAGCTGAGAAGGGTTCAGCTTTGGGTTTTGGGCCTTCTGCTTTCAGAGTTCTGGAGTCTGGATCTGGGTTCTTCCTGCAGAGCGCTTCGCCAGTAAATCAGTTCATGGGTGAATGTGTGTGTGTCTCTAGGTCCTCAACAGTCCCTATCTATGTATTTCCCAAGGGGGTGGATAGGCTGATTATACTAAGCCCACCCTCTAGGAAACTGATTGGTCAAAGTATTCCCTCTCTCCTGATTTGAGAAGGAAACCAGAGTGTCATGATGTGTCATGATGACGCTGTGTTTATGGTCCAGGGAAAAACCTCCCCTTTGTTTCTACACAGAAAATATATTTTTCATATAAAGCATATTTACAATATCACCGACTTGCTAATAATACATATTGACATCCCAAATTAAATAAGGCACGTATCTGTCCAAGTCCCATCTTCTTAAGAGTTTTAGTTCACAATTGAAGGTTTTTCATGCTTTTGGTTGGTTGCCCAGTGTCAAATATCTACATATTTTTCCACATACAGCGCTTAACATCTGGGCACAATCCTGTACATTTTCATATTCCTAGCATTATCACAATTGCTATAAAGTCAACATTTTAGTGGTCTGACCTCTGAACATCGCACAAATTCCAGAGTAGTTTCAACTTGTGAGCAACATTTTCATTTTAACAACTATAAATTCCAGATTTTTACAAGTTTAGCACAGTTTTCTATGAGTCTTTTTCTCAAAAATATATTTTCTACTGTTCCAGATACACATTTCAGTCTAGCCCCGCCTCCAAGGTTTGGCTGAGCCAAGAGCAACCTGAGCCTCTTCCTGCTAGCAGCTGGTTTCTGTTGATGCCCAAATTTGCATTTCCTTTCAGTCAAGGGAGTCTTTTGTCTCCTATCAGAGCAACAGGCCAAAGTCCCCCTCCCACCTCCTTTCACAACTCCCTGCCAGTTCCTCAGCAGAGAGCAGGGGGGAAGATTCCTTTGTTTGGGAGAAGCTGTGGAATGTCTTTGAAGCCCAGTGTGGCTGGCTTTAACTCACTTTTAAAACATTGTTTAAAATAGTCTTTTTCTAAAATATAACATTTTTAACCAATGTAGCCACAAATCTCTTTAATTCCAGCCTTTTCAAAACATAAAGATTGAATTGTATCACCTATATTGCTTTTGATGGGAAGTTTCTTCTTTTCCATAATGTACAAGTTTAAATGACAGTATAAGTAAATGCCAACTTCTGACACATGCGAGCAGCGGTACTGCGCCCATTTCTGACATATTTTTCCCATGCAAGCACCTTTGAATGTGGATTTTCTTATGATGAAATGTGCTTCTGCTGACATTGTGCTTCAGTGGATTCTTTAAATAAAGTGATGTTTAACACCCAACACGGACGTGGATCTTTTCTGCTGTTTGAGAATCATTATTTTGCAAATTTAACAGCCAAGGAAAAACGGATTTTTAAAGCAGTTCTGGGTTTCCCTTGCAATGCAGCACTGCTTTTTCAAGTAGTTTCATTTTACTCTGTGGGTAGCCAAATGATAGGTTTCGGCAATTGGCTCCTGTGTTACCAATGACATGGGCAAAATGGATTGGCGGCCTATTTTTCAGGCTTTCATGCGCACTTCACAGCGATTTTTAGCGTGCATAAGGCTTTTTGGCAGCCATACTGTTGTTTTTGATGAAAACAGCGCCCAGTGATGTTGCAGAGCATAGTCTAGTGGGTTAGAACATCCCACAATAGGAACTTTTAAAACAAACAATAGTGAGATTACAGGGTGTGTTCATTATTTTAGAGAGTAAGGCTAGTTTTTTCCAGTTCAAAATGGTCACCAAAGATAGCAAGCCTAACTCATATCTAATGATACAGGTTGTAATGCCCTTGTGAAGTTTGAGGACACGTTTCCAGAAGGAACATTCTAGACTAGCCCAACTCAACTTCCTTTTGATTAGCATGAGCTCCGCCCCATAAATTAGTGATGGAACCACTTTCGTTTGTATAAAATTCTAGAACTGGAATAAAAGATAGCTGACTGTACTTTCCATTATTAGTACCCGGCGAGGGCGCAATCAGAATGAGATAACCATTCTGATTGGCCCTCGCTGAGGCATTACGCGGCCGGGAATCCCTCGCCGGGATTCCACAGCCATTGTGGGCGTGGCAGCCTCTCAGCCAATGAGGAGGCTCGAAGCAGGGCCATCCCCGCTCCGAGCCTCGACGGCTGAGAAGCTGCCTTCGTTCCCAGCCGGGGACTCAGGTACGTTTTTTTTTGTTTCCCCTCCCCACTTAACTTTAGCCTTCTTTATCACTGATTGGGGACGATGGCAGCCTCCAGCCATGTGGATACTCAGAGCTGGGCCATCCCTGCTCCCAGCCCCCACACGGCTGGAGGCTTCCGTCGTCCCCTGCACGGGACCCAGGTACATTTTTTTTTCCTTCCCCCTCCCTCCCTTCCTTCCGCCCCATTATTTTGTGCATAATGCTCCAAAACGGACCATTGGCGCTGAAGACCAACTGGGGTGAGATCTAAAAGTGCCAAATCAACAGCATATAACAGCCAGTGGATCACAGAGGGACCCAGATGAGGAGGAAAAGAGTGCCATTGCATTAAACTCTTTCCAATATCTGAAATGAAGAGGTTGAAAAGCAGGGTGCAAGTCCGCAACCCTGCTTAAGTCCTCTGTTAGTTTCAATAGCAGTTGATAAAAAGCCCTGTTTGTTCAATCTAATCTTAACAGTTGTGTTTGAATAGAGAGCCATATTCATATTTAAAAGATCTAATGGGCAACCCCAGTTAAAAGGTTTATTCCACAAAAGCTCCCTATTCACACTGTCAAAAGCCACTGAATAATCAATAAAGGCGATATAGGCTGGCCTGTTCTTGGCAGTGGTGTCTTCCTTAAGCAAGTGGAGAATGAAGCCATTCAATCAGGTGCCAGTGCCTTTAACCAACCCTGTCAGAAATGAATCCAAACGGTTCAGCCGATGGGCCCAAGAAGATAGTTCCTTTTCCAAAATGGAACCAAATGTTTGCTAGGGACGTTCAGCAGGGCTATTGGATGGTAATTCACTGGCTGGGTTCGAACCCCCTTCTTAAAAATTGGCACGAAGTTGGAAAGACACCATGAGGCTGGAATTGTTTTAGAAGCCAACACCTCTCTGGAGCATTTGCTTCTTCGAATCAACTGTTTTATGTCCACCTTATCAAAAGGTAAGCACCAGGAGTCAGCTCTAGGAATGTCTAACAGTGGGACAGCTGCACTGTTTTGGAAGCAAACACCCTGAAAATTACAAAGCCGACTGGGTTCTAAAATTGAGTGAAGTTGGGCGCTCACTTGGTGGCTTGTATTGAAATAAATCAAATTCCAGGATTCTGTTGCGTTTTTGCCACTAATTTGTTTTAACCTAGGCTGTATGTTGTTTTGTAAAAGTAAACTACAATGTTGACAAAGATAATTTCTATATTAGCACTTTAGAGACTTGCACATTGCACGATTTTCCAAGGGTAGATTAGGAAGTTTAGCATGCTGTTCTCTTTTCCGAGCAGAGTCATAGTAATCTATGTTAATAAGAAACATTTTCCGGGACTTAGGAATTTAGTTATAAAGGTCATTCACTGCTTCCTTATACAGTGTATCTTTTAAGTGATAATCGATGTCTCTATTAATCACCAAACAAGCTAGATTAGAACTGAAGGTTGACACATTACCAGCGGGCGGGGGGTCCACGAAAATCTGGTACCTGCATTGTTTTACATCATGATCGTAGTGATAGGTACATAGAACTTTGAGTGAGACTCAGATACTCCATACTATGACAAGCAGCCAGTGATCCCTCTGGTTAACTTAAACTTCAAGGTTAAAAGAGAATAAACGTTGCAGAATTTTTCCTCTATAACAAATAAGTAGTCCAATGTTCTTTTCTGTGGCCCCCTGGGCCAGGTAGCACTTGCCGGAATATCAACGCACATATTAGCATTCAACATTGAAAAGCCCCGCAGCTACAACAAAGTTTGCCAGTGATTACCCCTATGTCTGGAGGTAATTTCAGAGCAAACAGGAGTCATACAATGCTGCACTAGAGGAGCTCAGATTGAATTTAGATCCTTGCATAATATCATGCTATTGGACCCTTTGGCACTCTGCCAATCAAAAAGATTTTTTTCAAATGCATCACATATTTCTGATTTGGAGATACCGAAGGGATGCAATATAAATTAACAAGCAGCAAGTATTCCAATAAGGGAAAGATCTTTTTGTTCCAAATCAACTCCACCGTTTGCCAAAGGCATTAGGTTGGGACCATAAAACAGGAGAGGCACCAAGATCATTGCAAATCCCCATAAGCAGACTCGAAGTAGGTTGCCCTTTGCCCCCTTTCAACACAGGATTTAAAAATATAACAAAACCATCTATGGCAGATGGACTTGTTAACCAAGTTTCCCGAAGGGCAAAAATATCCGAGGCCTTCAGGTCTTAACTTTATTTTTGAATTAAAAGGGTGATGCCTCTACAGTTCCAGGAAGTGATATCAATTTCCATCTTGGGAAGGAGCTGTTCTGATTACGAAGATGTAGTACGATTAACCTGGAGCACACAAGGCAGCCAGTTCCAGTTTTACTCCCCCGCAGCACTCGACAGGTTTGGTTGACAATTTAGGATCTGGCATTGTGACATAGAGTTGAAAGCATTGTATTTGCAGCGCCAAGAAGGGATTCACAGGGTCGGATTCCACTCATTGGGTAGATTTAGACTTCCTGTCAGAAGGTTAGGGCTTTTAAGGAATGATATCAGAAAGTTTTTTTTACCAAAAAGAAGGTAAAGATCTGCAGCTGCAAGGACTAGTTCAGTTATAAAACTCAAGTTAACATGTAGAATAACCATATCTAAGCAGTAGTCACTCCACAACTTCACCCAATTGATGTCATGAGAGCTTGTGGAGTTAAGAGAAGGATGGCTTTTATAAGTAATAATACATTAGCTCGATTTAAAATCACAGCGTCTCCAATAGCGAGGAGCTTTTCCAACAACAACTATCTCGGGTCCGACTTTGGGAAATGAGGGCCCCCCTTTGGTTTCACTGGGGCAGGAAAGTCGGATTTAGCTAAAGCTAGCTCCCTTCCAGCTTCATAAAGGGCTTAATATCAGGAGTGGATTGACAGAATGAAGACTTTAAAGGCGTGGCTAGTTTAGAGGGGGAAGATTTCCCAATCTAGAAGGTGTTGCGCCCCGTACAGTCGGTTGAAGAGGAACCATATGAGATGGGGTGCAGCTCATCCGTCTGATAAACTGAAAGCTCAAGCAATGCTTGAGACACATCTGAGCAGTCAATGGGGGAGTTGTCCAATTATTTTAGCTGCAAATCTTGTGAGTGGGAAAGCCCCTTCTTTTTTTGCTTCATGTTCTTCTTTGGCCGTTTTTCCTCTGGTTTTATTCTTTGATTTTTGCTGATAGAAAATTGAGTAATGGCCCAGAATGTCTAGACTTGCAGTCTTTCTGATCTAGAAGACCATTAGGCTCGAGGGCCATCCTCGAGCCAGGATCCACTCCCTTCTTGATGTTGTTCGAGAGGACACCAGAAGAAATCACCTCTGTATGTTGAGCAAGCCCCTGATCCACTTCCCCAGCCGGCGGGCATATAAGGCTGGATTTTTGGGATTGGAAAGGTGGGACATAAGCCACCAAGTTCATCACATGTCAGTGTACGATGCCCTGAAGGCCCTTGAAGGGGAATAATAAAGATCTCAATAAATGCAAGTGTTGCATTATTTTGGATGATCATGGCCTGTTGTTCATTTAAACTAGAAATAATGTTATCATATAGTTTAACCAAGGAGGACAAATGCTGAAATTGTGGTAGCCCCTAAGAAGGGGGAAGGACATTAAAAGTGCCCAGCATTGGAGAGAACAAGGCGTAGCCGAAGGCGCCATGGAAGTGTTGCTGTTGTCTTGCGAGGAGAAAACAAGATTAGGAGAATGGTCAGGGTTGAGATCATACTCAGCAGGTGTCACCTTAATTGAGCTGTTAAGATTTTGTTCCATGTGTGTTGTTTTTTCTTTTTTATATCAGTCAGGGTAGCCCAGCAACACAATCCATGTCATGTGTGACTTATTATTATAGAGAAAAACCAACTCCGAACATTAAACTTTGTATTGTATATACTCTTAAAAGAAGCGACAAGTCTTAATTTTATGTATCTCGTTTTATTGCTTAAATCAATGTTTCAGACCTTAAAGGTCAGCCTTTCTGGATGGTGGCCTCTACGGCTTTCATCTTGTATATTTCTTTCTTTGTGTATTAGTTCCACACCCCTCTTGTGTTCCATTGTAGCATGCTCAACCAATAATTCTAGCATGGTCTTTGAGCTTGTGTTTAAATTTGTTTCCCACCGTTAAGATTTTGAGCGGCCTCTTGACAGGGTTAAGTCTACGCAGCAATGGCCTTGTTTTTTAAATAATTTTTTTATTTTTTATTTGCACAGCGCACAAACAGCCCGAAGGCGTCTTGGCACTGTTACAGAGGTAAGTAATCTCCTTAGTTACAGTGGTACAACAGACGTATAGAAGATATAAGCAATGGAACAGTGGATTAGTTACAAAGTTACAGTAATCAATTACATGCGTGCATGGCAAAGCATATGAGGCGTACACAGATAGGTTGGTAGTATGCAGTGGTGAAATACAGAGCAGGGGTGTGGGAAGAGGTTAATTAAACAACCAGGTTTTGTGTGCCTGGTTGCTTTCCGTCCTGAGCTGTTCCACTGGAGGAGATCTCAAGCCATCACAATGGTTAATAAGCTCTGTACCTGAAATTTCCGTTACCAGAGATAGGATCACATTATTTGAGACGGCCGCATCAGGGATAGAGGCTGCTGCCTCGTTCTGCTTATTCAGGAAAAAAGCTGTCATTTTCGAGTGTGAGGGTGTGAACGTAACTTTATGTGGAGCATTTTTCCACGTCACCGTTGCAACGATCAGGGGAGCTTCAGAGTCAAGGCCACCCTCCCTGGCCCCATTTGTAAAAATTCATAATCCCCGATGGTTTGTAAAATTTCAATAGGGGGAACACCAGGCTGCGGCACACCTGAATCAGAGGATAATGGTGCAGCAGTTTTGCTGCATAACTAATATGAGAACGCCATTGATTTGATAAAATGGAGACACTAACCGCCTATCAGCCGGGTGAGGATCGTGGGTTATTCACCAAGCCAAACAATACCACTCAACGGGAGCCACCCGGAGCCAACAGGAGACTGCAGTAGACTGCACCCCTTGCACTTCTTCACATGCTTTGCACGTCGGGCAGTTTTTAAAGGCGAGTGTCTCCAGCAAAACACGACATGGAGCAACAATAGACTCCAGCAGCAATAGTTCCTCCACACTGCAGTTTAGTGCACTCCTTGCACTCCTCTGTGCTCTCTGCAACGTCGGGCAGTTGTTAAAGGCACGTGTCCCCAGATAACGCCCTGTGCAGTAACAGTAGATTCCAGCAGCAATAGGTCCTCCACATTGCATAGACTGCACTCCATGCACTCCTTTCGTCAATTCAAACACAATTCTGTATGCACGTAGTTGCAATTGGTGTTCTTAGGGCACTTAAGAATAGAGGGGCGGGGTTGATATTTGTGTTGATGTTTATGATATCACAAGGAAATATTTGGATCAAGGAGAGAGAAGAAGAAGATACTTTTTGAAGACCACCACTCTAGTTTTAAAGAAATGTTGTCACACCGTCCAGCCTCTTAGTAATGTCTTTTAATATCTTAATGTCATTGGCTGCTCAATAATGGTCAGAGAATATGGTCATTTAATATTGCATTCTTGCTAAAACTGTGCATGGCCCTACCACTATAGGTAGTGCGGTCTGCTGGGCAGTCAATAGCTTTGAATCAATTTGGGGTGCACAATATTGGCTACCACCATTAACTGATTGAGATTTTCTTTTGATAAAAGGTGTGGACCTCCACATAATATGTCAATGTTATCCCGCCAGTGCATTGCGGTGTTGTAGAAACTTTCTCTAAAGTTGTCTCCAAACCACGCAATCACGAAACAATGAAAGTAGGGTAATGACATGGGAAAAATGACCTCAGTGGCATTTAGTAGGTTTCATATTGTCTTATATATATATGTTAGACTGTTATTTTCTTTCATCCACCAGACTCCTCGAAGAGATCAGTTAGTCGCACCATTCGGATAACCCACTGTCTGAATAGTGATGGAGTACACATTTGTCTATTCATTCTATAGCATTCATTTGGAAAGGTCAAATGTGTATATATTTCAATGACAACGGTGGGTCTCAGCTTCGACGGTGGGTCTCAGTTTCGACGGTGGGTCTCAGTTTCGACGGTGGCTCAGTTTCATGAACTCATCATGGCCATTCTTCCAGTGCTCGCTCGCACCTTATGACTCTCTCTCTCTCTCTACTGACTTGAACTTCGGTTCCCGAGGGCGTTCAACCTACCAGCGCCTTGAGATCATACCAATGGTACATAAGGCGCTATATAAATGCAAAATAACATAACATAACATACGTGCAGGTGTGTAGACTTGTTGTAGCAGCCTGAATTCTCAATGATCGCCCGAATCTGTTTCTTGCTCAGAGAGTTGTTTATGCATGAAGAGAGAGTAAACAATCACATGGCCAGTGGTTGGAAGAGGCCGGAGGTAGATAGATCAGATGGAGTCTGTGCCGTATATATTTTCATGCTCAGCCACTGACTCTCTCATTCACTCACTCTCTCATTCACTCACTTAACGCTGTTGCTGTTGGGGAACTCGACTGTGATATTAATTCAAGTTACTCTGCCTTTCTCTGGGTTATGTTAGCAGTCGGGGTTTGAATGAATTGTCAGTGTAGTGTGCTGCCGATTGTCCCTTGATGGACTGTTTCTTAATTCTAAATGTCTGCCACACAGCCGGCTTGATGTCCATGAAGCTCAAGCATGGCCTGTAACTAGCAGAACTGCAGGCGCTGAAGGAGGAGTTCTACCTGTGTAGTGAGCTGAAAATGTACGAACTACGCCCACGCAAGGACAGACGTGTGTGTAAGTTCTGGTCCTTTCACACACGGCTATTGTAATAGAGTGTCCCCCAACGCTGGCAAGGCTGGTAGCAGTATGACAGTTGTAATAGAGCGTCCCCCAACGCTGGCAAGGCTGGTAGCAGTATGACAGTTGTAATAGAGCGTCCCCCAACGCTGGCAAGGCTGGTAGCAGTATGACAGTTGTAATAGAGCGTCCCCCAACGCTGGCAAGGCTGGTAGCAGTATGACAGTTGTAATAGAGCGTCCCCCAACGCTGGCAAGGCTGGTAGGAGTATGACAGTACTAACATCTTTGCATCAAATTGCTTGCGTGAAGTTCGTTCACACTGACTCTACGGTGCGACTAACGGTAACACATAATGACGAGCCTATTGCCCAAGCTGACACGCAGCCACGAGTCAGTGACACATGCTGGTATGCAGCTCGCTATGGGCGCAGGCTCAGAATAGTTCCTGACTAATGGTAAGAGACGGACATCAGCTCCTGACACATACTCTGTAGTCAAGCACTGGCCATGACTAACGCTGGTTCATAAACCTTTGATCACTGCTTCACTCGCGATGGTAGAGACAACTTTAGGTACTGGGAGATGCGATGGCAAGGGTTGCAGGAGAGATTCAAAATATTGGTGGGCCACCTATCATTAGTGGGGGGGCACTCACGTACTTATTGGGAAGAGTATTACTATAGCCCATCATTCTCTGTTTTCTTCACGTGTGATGCCTTGGTCGCTTTTTTGCCTGTATTGCTCAGTGGTGTTTGTTCTGTTTAGGAGTAAAAGGTGCATGCTAAGGAAGTCATCTATCATGTTACCATTATTTGGTTTCATTCTTGAGCTAAACATAGATGAACCCACTTATACAATGTGCACACTCTCATCATTCTAGCCAAGTCTTGAAGCAGTTTTCACATACTTCACAGCAAGTACACTTTCCCACAGAAAGCACCATTTTCAAATGGCGCTACTAACACGGATAAAGCAATAACACCCGATCCAGCAGGCCGGATTGGGTGGTTACGGCCAGAGGCCAAAGTTATAGGCCAGAGTGCAGAGGTAGTGTGTTACTGCTATTAGCACACCGGGTTTTAAATCTGGAAGCTCTGGGTGCTAACAGACTTTCCTTCAAACAAAATACTGGCTGCCGTGCAGTTGGAAGGCCTGGGCTCCTCTTCCATTTCCTTGGTGGATGGCAGCGACATGGAACTTCAGTAGCGCTGAGGGTGCTGCTGAACGAATCAGGTAAATGAGGCGGGAGCTGGGAAGCGGCCCGAGACCCGAGGGGAACCGAGGGAAGGAGGGGTGGGTTGGTGGGCTGGGGGAAGATGACAAGCCATGGAAGCAGCTGATAGGCTGATCGGAGCGGGGGCTGAGATCATGGGATTCAGCGCCCGGTCCAAGCAACCTGATGGATTGCGTCCCCCGCCCCAGGTGCTAATAAGCAATAAAAAAGCAAATACCACGATACATGCATTCATTTATTATTGCAATCATTGAACTCAGTGCAGTTATGGTTACACCCACTGCCACCTTCAACCCACATGAGCATGATAAGAGCAGATGGGCGGAGAGCGTGATGAGCTTGTGCAGGGTGAATAGACAGCATTGGGATGCGGGTCTTTTAAATAAGCAGCATGCAAGGCTTGGATGCATGGCAGTCTTCAGGCTCCAGCATTAAGCAAAATGCCAAGGGGTTATTGCGCTCACAATGTGTTCCTTGTACCTTATGGGCACTCACTTTTTCGTGGTGTGCACATCATCCTTATTTTGCAAAAACACTATAGAGAAATGAAGCACAATACGTAGCGTAACGATAGAGGGGCTGATTCATGGAATTTGTGTGCCGAAAAACGGGGATTTGTGCGCCATTCTGCCTGCAACTCCCTGTTTAACAAATGGGGATTTGCGGGCAGAATGGCGCAAAAATCCCGTTTTTTCGGCGCACAAATTCCACGAATCAGCCCCACAAATTCCAAACAGCATACAATAACAATGTGTCTGCTTCACCAGCATAAGCTCACTGCAAGGATCCAGTTCTGATCCTGGGAATTCATGCTTGGGCTAGTACAGCTCGAGCGCCCGGGGCTGAGTCTGCAGAGGTGCTGGGGTGGCATGGGCTTGCGTCAGGACCAGTTCTGATCCTGGGAATTCATGCTTGGGCTAGTACAGCTCGAGCGCCCGGGGCTGAGTCTGCAGAGGTGCTGGGGTGGCATGGGCTTGCGTCAGGACCAGTTCTGATCCTGGGAATTCATGCTTGGGCTAGTACAGCTCGAGCGCCCGGGGCTGAGTCTGCAGAGGTGCTGGGGTGGCATGGGCTTGCGTCAGGACCAGTTCTGAACCTGGGAATTCATGCTTGGGCTAGTACAGCTCGAGCGCCCGGGGCTGAGTCTGCAGAGGTGCTGGGGTGGCATGGGCTTGCGTCAGGACCAGTTCTGATCCTGGGAATTCATGCTTGGGTTAGTACAGCTCGAGCGCCCGGGGCTGAGTCTGCAGAGGTGCTGGGGTGGCATGGGCTTGCGTCAGGACCAGTTCTGATCCTGGGAATTCATGCTTGGGTTAGTACAGCTCGAGCGCCCGGGGCTGAGTCTGCAGAGGCGCTGGGGTGGCATGGGCTTGTGTCAGGACCAGTTCTGATCCTGGGAATTCATGCTTGGGCTAGTACAGCTCGAGCGCCCGGGACTGAGTCTGCAGAGGTGCTGGGGTGGCATGGGCTTGCGTCAGGACCAGTTCTGATCCTGGGAATTCATGCTTGGGCTAGTACAGCTCGAGCGCCCGGGGCTGAGTCTGCAGAGGTGCTGGGGTGGCATGGGCTTGCGTCAGGACCAGTTCTGATCCTGGGAATTCATGCTTGGGTTAGTACAGCTCGAGCGCCCGGGGCTGAGTCTGCAGAGGCGCTGGGGTGGCATGGGCTTGTGTCAGGACCAGTTCTGATCCTGGGAATTCATGCTTGGGTTAGTACAGCTCGAGCTCCAGGGGCTGAGTCTGCAGAGGTGCTGGGGTGGCATGGGCTTGCGTCAGGACCAGTTAGAGGGTTCGCTACAGGCTGTTTGTTTTTAGAATCCACACTATCCTACTGACACAATCTACTTTTCATTCCCTATTTTATCATCTATCCACTTCTGAACTAGATGTGTTACTAAACGGCTGTGCAATTAAATGTATAATGTATGTAATTACAAACAGAAAAACGGTAGAACTCTGTAGACGTTCTTACTTGGAAAATACAAACCGATTCATCTGCATAAACATGAAGATAAAATAAACACTTTCATCATTATATAAAATATTTTGGATTTTCTGTAGCAGTAAAAAAATCTAACTGGACATATCAATTTTCAAGGGGGCTCCTTTTATCCCCAGACATTTTTCAGGAGTATTTAAACGTTAAGGTGTTTTTCCTGCACTGTAGAGAAACATAAAGGCATACAGAGCGGAGCAGCATCCCATTGGTGCAATCCATATGACTGCCAATGCTCTTATTTTCTAGTGAAATAATATATATAGTTAGGAGCATTTCTGCACCTGTATCTGAACGCCAGTCTCTGTCAGTTGAGTCCACTTATATCGTTACCCAGCTGCTTAATTGCTTACCATGTACATCTACAGATCAAAACAAGCATAATATTAGGAGCTGCAAGTATTCTGTTTTGGTTGTGCATACAGATGGGGTCATTTTGATTGGTCGATGCATTAAATGGGTGTATAACATTGAAATGTAATGCCTGTACGCCTCCATGTAACACTCTGTCCCTTTTTCGTGCCTTTCCAAGGAGGAGGAGGGGAGTGAGGGTGAGTTTGCATCCCCGTTTTGCTTTCCTCCTCAGTCTTACAAAAGCACCCTGTTCTGCAACAGCATGAGATTTTCATGCAGACGTAAAACCAAAGGGTTCCTTACAAGTGGTGCACATGGTAAACTGCAGGCACAGTACATAGGAATTCGTTATAATAAAGGCACCCGCATGAGCAAACGCGAAGAGGTAAAGGAGTTTCGCCTGGATTTAACTCTTCACAATTGCATTCCCCTTTGTGACTGATGCCTGCATGCAATTATCTTGCACTAGTTGCTATGTGTGAGCGAACTATCCAAAACGTATCCTGTAGCACTCTCAAACATTTTTGGGGAAAGTCCCGAAAGTTTGAGGTGTTCCACAGGTCATTCACAATGTCCTCACATCACACCAAATCTCCATGAAATTAATGTTCAGGACATACCAGGTGATTAAAGGATAGGTGAAAAATTCGAAATGCAAAAAACATTACAAATAAATGTTTGTAATGTGTGGAAACATGTAAAAGGACTTGAAATGTATATTTTAAATTTTGAATATCAAAAGATGTTTTATAATGTGTGCAAATATTTTAAATACCTTACAAATATCTTACATATATATACATGGCCTGCGCTAGCGGCCCCATAGTCATGGTTAAGCTGCTCAACCCATAGGAAGAGCACTTTTTGGCTTACTGCACAAAAACCCAGACTCATTTAAAAGTGGAAAAGGTCGCTTTAATGTGACAGGCCAAAGCTTACAATCAAAACGCTTAACTGGCTCCATGGCCTAACAAGCTAAAGACATATTTGAACAATCAATTAAATAACTTAAACATTTCCATTTTCCCCCAACAATTAAAAAATTAAATAACCAATTTCCTCCCTAATGATCCCTTGGATCCTACCGTCTCCTTGCCCCTTTTCCAGGCGTCCCGCTTTCTCCCAGGGGCCATGCCCCTCCAGGCTCAATACCTGTTCCCCCGGGGTGACCTGCTTGTGCAAACAGCGCCACCCCCTCCTTTCCCGTGTCATTCCCCCATTGTGCTTCCCTCCCCCCACATCAAAAGGGGCCATGCCCCCGGCGCCCCAACCCACTTCGACCCCTTTTAAACTCCCCTCTACACCAAACTCACCCTTCCTATGACCTGCAGCCAGCCTGACCTGCCACATCAGCAACATATATTACACACAAACTTTCACAATGCCCTGACCTGTCACACGAAACTACCAAACCTACCCTCCTAACAGACCCCAAAACCATAAAAAACTCCCCATGACATCTAGAAAACCCCCCGCATAATCCCATGAACAATGGACCCCCCCTATTCCATAACTGACATTACCCTAAAACCAAAATGAAGGGGTGGGAGGGCGGGACAATCACCAAGTCCTAACCGTCGCCTGCCTCCCGAACCTTCCCTGATCCCTTAAGTACCCCTAAGGAGGCGCTCTGCATCCCCACGGCCACTCGCTGGCCGTGTGCAGCGCCAAAAAACTCCCCGGGGGGAAACGCTTTGCGTTCCCCCCGGGTCCCCCCTTTTGGCTTACTGCACAAAAACCCAGACTCATTTAAAAGTGGAAAAGGTCGCTTTAATGTGACAGGCCAAAGCTTACAATCAAAACGCTTAACTGGCTCCATGGCCTAACAAGCTAAAGACATATTTGAACAATCAATTAAATAACTTAAACATTTCCATTTTCCCCCAACAATTAAATAATTAAATAACCAATTTCCTCCCTAATGATCCCTTGGATCCTACCGTCTCCTTGCCCCTTTTCCAGGCGTCCCGCTTTCTCCCAGGGGCCATGCCCCTCCAGGCTCAATACCTGTTCCCCCGGGGTGACCTGCTTGTGCAAACAGCGCCACCCCCTCCTTTCCCGTGTCATTCCCCCATTGTGCTTCCCTCCCCCCACATCAAAAGGGGCCATGCCCCCGGCACCAGACAAACCCTCCCCCGAGGAGTTCTTTCTGCCCCAACCCCCCCCCCAACTTTTCTACCTCAAACTTTTTACCCATTCTCCCAGCCAAGCACCCAAGTCCGCCAGGTAGTGCTTATTCCCATAAACGGACAAGTGTACCCCAACCTCTCTAAAGATAAGGAGACCCTCATATGTTATTTCCTTATGGTCCATGACCTACACTGCCACCGAGGCACAAAATTTTCCCTTTCTCTGTTTATCCCCTTCCTGGCCCGTTCTATTGCTCCCCCCTTCTCACTCCCCTCCACACTCCTTGCGGCAACAACTTAGTCCATACCACCACTGCTTGAGGCCACATTTCCCGCACCCCCCCTAAGTCCCTCTTCAATTTCCTTAGCAGAGCCAACCCCGTATCTCTCACCAGGTCATTCTCCCCTGCATGCATAATCACCACCTCTGGAACCCCAAGCGTTCCCTCATCCCTGCCAATATAGGAAGCAGCTGATCCCACCGCAGGCCCCCCAACCCGTGCCGTCTCACCACCACTTCCTTGTAACTGCACCCCTGTTACCTTCCAAACCCCTTTTCTCCACTTCCTTCCCAGCCCACTTAACAATTGAATGGCCAACAAATCAAAACTTGCGCCAACTCCCCTTCCTTTCGCGCAGCATCTGAAAAAGAAAATACAAAATCACTGACAAGTCAAAAATATTTCAACAACAGTTGGCCCACAAAGTCCTAACCACCTTTTCAACATCCCCATTATCAAACTCCGTGCCGTACCCCTTATATTTCCCAGACCTCCAATGTCCCAATCTTTTCACCTTGTCTTCTGAAAAACCCAGCCCGGTACCCTCAGATGCTGCGCCCATCCTAAAGTAATGAGTCCCAAAATCCTCTTCCTTTTCTCCCACCGCCACCAACTCCTTCCGCGATACCCCTAGCACCTGGAACTGGGCATAAGACCTTGCTCCCACGACCCAGCCGAACCCAAGAGCCCCTTCCCTTCTTATCCGTCTTAGACCTTTTAATCTTGATGTCTAAACCTTCTTCTGTAATTTGAACATCTTCCCATTGCAGTCCCCCTACCCCCCCTTTTCCTCCGACCAACTCAAAAACCCTGAAAGCCCCCAAACAATAACCACGTAAAAACAAGTTGCAAACAGCTCCCCTACAAGCAATAAACCATTTGTTCCACTTGTTGTGCCCAGTTTATTCCTTTACATTCCTGCATTGTCCCCCCTGCACCGGGGGCCCACGTGCACCCCCGTCCATGCAGGCCCTTTAGTTTATTACTCCTCTCGCCATTGCACCAGGGGCCAAACCTGCCCCCCGTCCATGCAGTCCCTTCCATATAACTCTTCAAGCTCCTCGCATCCCTTACCACCTTTTTCCCGCCTGCACCAGGGGCCCTAATGCACCCCCGTCCACGCAGGCCCCTTTTCTGCCTTACTCCTCTCCACCGCTGCACCAGGGGCCAAACCTGCGCCCCCGTCCATGCAGTTCCTTCCATATCACCATCTTCAAGCTACTTGCGTCCATTACCACCTGTTTCCCACCTGCACCAGGGGGCCTAGTGCACCCCCGTCCATGCAGGCCCCCTTTTTTTTTTTTTTTTTTTACTCCTCTCCACCGCTGCACCAGGGGCCAAACCTGCGCCCCCGTCCATGCAGCCCATTACACATAAATTCCTCTTCCAGCACCTCGCTTCTCTGTTCCACTTTTTATTTTTTATTTTTATTTTTTTAATTTAGCTGCACCAGGGGCCCTAGTGCACCCCCGTCCATGCAGACCCAACTCCTCACTTCCCCCTGCTGCACCAGAGGCGCTCCCGCACCTCCGTCCATGCAGCCTGAAGCCTACTCACCTTGTCGTGCGGCAAGCGTGAGGGCTTCACCACCGTCGACCCTGCCCTCCAAACGACAGCTACCTCTCCCTTAACAATTTCCACCGTTACCTCCCCCCTGGGCCCTCCCCTACCTACGCATCTTCCTCCTCACCTTTCTCCTACCCCCTTTAATTTGCTCCCAACAAACCTTTCATCAAACCTTGTGCCCCCCACCTCCTTTACGATAAACTGAGCCCGACCTACCAGCACACCCCAATTTACCTGGCATGCTGTCCTTCCCCCCCACTTCCTTGCCCCGCTCCTCGCCCTGACCCACTGTCCCCTGCCTGAAAACAATCTGTAACCGGATGCCGACCCGCACACCTGCTGCACTCGTGTTTAAATTTGCACATCCACCTCGTGCAGCTTTCTTTATTGAACGCCCAACATGCTGTTGAGGGCTGTCCTCCGCCTCCTCCCCCCACCCCCTCATGGGCGGGGCGACCAAGAAAGGGCCGGTAAGGCACAGGCAGCCCACTTGCTGTGTGTAATGTCGGGGCAGGCCTCGTTGGAGCCATCCATTGCAGCTAAAGATCCATGTCTATATCCCCCCAGACCTCCTGACTATCCTCCGCCATTCTCGCTCTGAATTCCTCATCATAGCGTACCCAGGCAAAACCCCCAAAACTCGTGAAAGCCTTCCTAATTACGTCCATATATTTAAGCAGGGCCACGCAACGCTCTGGAAATTTTTCACAGTACACACTGGCATAAATAATAAACGCCGACGTCCAATTCTCAATAGTCACCGGGACCCTTGGGCGTGAAGCCAGTTCCCTCTCTTCCTCCTTAGACCCCTCCCTATGGAGCAATTTAAAGACATCCACAAATTCCCCTGCCTGAATCTTCTCCCTGATCGCTGCCATCAAGTGCGCCCCCAATGGTTTTGTTATCCCCATGTATGGCCATTTTTTCTCCTTTCTTTTCACTTCACACTCCTTATCCTTTCCAGCTTGCACTTCGAGCACCAATGTCTCCACCACCTTGTCCGTTTGGACCTCCACTGAGCAAATGCTCTTTTCAACCCCCTCAGCTCCAATGGCCTGCACACCAACTTCCTTCCTTACACATTGAAAACCAGCCTGTTCCTCCCCTGTCCACCTATTTGTAACCCCTCTCTGCCATGCAGATGACCATTCCCTTTCCCGCTCACCTCTTTCCACACCTGCCACCTGCGGCCTGGCGTCCACACCGGTGCTCCTCCTCTCCATTCTTAGGGGGCTCCTGCTGCGGGGACAAAACATGTCAGCACACTCACCCAGCCAATAGTTCCCTTGACCCCTTTCACCCCGTCCACCCTGCACTTCCCTTTCCCTATCCCACCTTGAACTTCTTCTCTCCTCCCCCCTTTCCCTTTCCGCCCTGTACTCTTCCAATTCCCATTGCCCCATATATTCCTCCCAACCAACTTCATCACCCCTTAAATACCATTGTGGATGCGAGCTCATGCCCGGGATGATTTGATGATCTTCTTGCGAGCCCGGGGCGTCCGCCCCGCCACTCCTTTGACGTCTTCTCAGCGGGGTTGTGGGAACCCCTGCCTGGTCCTCTTCTCTCGGGCGAGGCGTTCCGACCTCCACCCTGAAATACTCATTGCTAGGGGCTGTGCTGCGCCCTCTAGGCTCTCCTTGCGCTGACTGAGGCGGGGCCGTACTGAAACCCTCAACCTCCACCTGACCAGCGGGGGCTGCGCAGCGCCCTCCGCCCTCACTCATCCTAACCGGGGGGGCCGTTCCGCGCCCCACTCTAACCTCCTCACTTGAAGGGGACCTCTCCCTCCTTTTCCCACCTGCACTCTTCTGCAGGTATTTACCCCCTCTTCCACTTTGCCCTGTCACCCCCCTCTGCACCCCTTCACTGCCCCCCTTCTTATTCCTCTGAGCCACCTCATGACCCGAAATCATTTCTCCCCCTGACGCCCTCCTGTCTATCCCCTTTCTCAACTTCCCGCCCCTAGTTTCCCAAACCTCCCCTCTCCCCGCCGATGGGGTGCAAGCCACCATTGTCGCGAGAG
Source organism: Ambystoma mexicanum (assembly GCF_040938575.1). Lineage (NCBI taxonomy): Eukaryota > Metazoa > Chordata > Amphibia > Caudata > Ambystomatidae > Ambystoma > Ambystoma mexicanum. The sequence goes on from NC_090927.1 coordinate 963,506,457, forward strand.
CCCCATCTGCCGCTGCTCTACGCTGCAGCCTACCACCACTTATCTCCCCCTCCCCCATGGCCTCTCCGCCTGTGACCTCCCCCACTGCCCCCCCCCTGGGCCCCAGATGCCCTACTAATTATTTCCAAAGCCTCCCTCAGAGCCTCAGCATCAACCCGGCCCTTTTTGCCGGCTCTCTGGCCCACCATCATGCACTACTAATCTGGTTGTGCACGACAATATATATGCCCCCTGAAAATGAACCTAACAAGCCTAAGCCCCCGAGCCAAAACTACCCGTGGACCTATCTCCAAACTGAACAAACGCTAGCTTTGAAACTAGCTTTTTTTTTTGTTTTTTAAATTTATTTATTTATTTATTTATTTATTTTTTATAGACCTACTTATTCCATGAAATTAATACTCTTTTTATTTATTTATTTATTTATTTATTATTATTATTATTATTATTATTATTATTATTATTATTATTATTTTTTTTAATATAAACCCCCCCACTTCCAACCCCCCCTGCACCCGGATAGCCCCCCTTTTTCCCACTCCCTTATGAGCTGCTTTGCTCGAAAACCCCCCCACAGGGCCCCCCCACCCTCCACCCCCCTGCTCAAAAACCCTTTCCTTTCCTTAAACCCCCTATTCCTACTTTCCCTTTCTTTTTATAATTTTTTTTTTTTTTTTTTTTTTTTTTAATACTGCCCCCCACCCCGTCAACCCCGCTCCACCGCCCGCCCCCTAGTGGCCCCAACGCCGCACCGCAGTGTCTTCCTAACCTCAATGGGATCGTAACAGGGGGAGCGGTCCCTTTAAGAGGGCCGCTCTGCCCCCTCCCTGCTGCACGCCGGCACCGCACGCGAGGAAAAGAAGCCCAGCACACGCGGGCTCAACTCACCCACGGCTCCCCTCACCCGACAAACTGCGTCCCCACACTAAAGAGCCGCGGGGGCCGGCAACATCAATGCCGAGCCCTGCGGGCCCACACTGCGGCCGTCGAGAGAATGCCCGCCCAGCTCCCTCACTAGAAGACCCAACTGCTGCCTCGAACGGCCCGAACCGCCCGCCCTGCTGAAAACCAACCCGCGGGCGGCGGCTCCGGTAAGGAGGGGGTGGGGGGTACCTTATGTACGGTACCCCCGACTATTCGGGGCCCGCGACCCCCGCCCTCATTATATTTATATATATATTTTTTTTTTTTTTATGCGCCGCCGCCGACACTCTCCCTCGGCCCTTATCCTGGCCCCCCCTGCTAACCCCTACCTCACACACCTCGTTAGGCCCCGCTACAGGGAAGGCTCGGGAGCAGGCGACAGGACAATCACCAAGTCCTAACCGTCGCCTGCCTCCCGAACCTTCCCTGATCCCTTAAGTACCCCTAAGGAGGCGCTCTGTATCCCCACGGCCACTCGCTGGCCGTGTGCAGCGCCAAAAAACTCCCCGGGGGGAAACGCTTCGCGTTCCCCCCGGGGCCCCCCTTCTGGGCAGCTTATAACTTTGCACCCCCCCCCCGCACGAATCTTTACAAAAAAAGTGTATGGACCCTCGAATTCATTTTGCAAAGTTTGATGAGGTTTCGTCCAGGTGGGGCAAAGTTATAGGGCGGGTGTCCCAAAATGTGTGGTTTTGTCCATAGATGCAATATAAAAAATTTTTGCTCACGCCCACAGCCCAAACCGCTGGACAGATTTTCACCAAACTGGTGGCAGACATGGCAACTTGGTCCCAAAAGCATGCTTTTGTAAATTTGGTGTAAATCCGTCAAGTAGTTTTTTTTTTCGAACAGACAAATAGTAGGTAAAAAAGAATTAGTGATATCTGGGTCCACTCCACGGACTCACTTCCCTATTCGCAAAGTGGACAGGCCTCTGATTGGTCCACGGACAGTTGTGATGTCGGTGGACTTCGGACACGCATGCTGATTGAATAGTGAAAAGCGTGTGGTGCATCATATTTTTGGAAACGCCTGCCATGTTGGATCCGCAGACAGCCATCGATGACCGCGGACATAGCAGTGGGTGAAAAGTGAGGTAAACATATTTGGAGTTATTTGGTGGTGGAAACAGACACTGGGAAGGGTTGGGTAGTGGAAAAAAAGATAATATGGGGAAAAAGGTTGTGCATATGTTACGGAAGTCCACAGAGAGCGCAGTAATCTGCGCACAGCGTGGTGAATGGACGGCTTGGGAAATACATTTGAGGTCATTTGGTGGCTGACAGAGGGTCTGGAAAGGGGAGGGGAGTGGAATGAAGATTATATGGAGCTGTTTTTATAGGTGAGAAAAGGGTCTGCAAATGCCGCCGAGTCCGCAGTCAATTTTGGAGTCTGTGACATCACTTGAATTGGGGGGGGGTCTGGGTTGGTTTTCTTATTTCAACATGTATTATGTGTACTTGTAATATGGCTGCATTATATTGTGGTGGTTGTGGCCAGTGGCCATGCCACAAGAATCTGGCCACTGGCCATTGTAAGGAAGACATGGTATCAAGAATAGACAGACACAAGTGATCACAATTTAAAAATGTTTATTAAACGCTTTAAAACACCTAATCTAAACCTAAATCTAAGATGAGAGCTAGCTATGACCATCAAATCAAAATAAGGCAGTTCTAGTAGCGTCTTGTCAAAACAAAAGGGTCTATACTAAAAAAAAAACGTTTGCCAAACCTTCCAATTAAATACCAAAAAGAGTGTGGGATAGGATTCACAAGAAAGAAAGAAGTGTTCACAAATGATAAATCAGGATGGGGTAGCCTGGGGTCTCCCTTCCCCGCATTTTGAGCATGGGACAAGGTGGGACTCCTGAGCACAGCACACGCTCGAGATTTCCCCAGCATGAGACAACAGTTCAGCTCTCAGGTATCAGGATCATCAGGATCAGGATCATCAGTGGTTAAGTGTGTTTTCTACAAAAAGTCTCTTGCCTCCGAGGAGCTCATATCCTCCAAAATAACGAACAAAACAACCAAACCAACAAAACGTTCCTTTCAAATGTATGTAGAGAGCTGGCTTTTCACACTTGGATCCCCCTCTTCTGGGCTTAAATCCACAAACAGCTCCTAGCAATATCAACCTTCGGTGGTTGACTCTTTCACTTACGAGGGCCTGATAGGTTAAAAAGAAAACAACCAAAAAGTTCCTTTCAGACTACACTTGAGGTGATGATTCTTCACCCCTGGGTCCCCCCTTCCAGGCAAAGACACCTCTTGAATATCAGCCTCCCTCTTGTCGGGTTCACTCTGGCTTATATTAACAATGATTTCTCATGCATTCAAGTGTCGTTGGAGTGATGGCTTCTCACCTCTGGATCTCCCTCTTTTGGGCTCAGACCCTTTTCAACGTATGCCTCCCTCCGTTGGGTTCACTGCAGCTTAGGCAAAAGTATTTTTTCCTTAGAATTCACAAATCTTAATGTCTTGTTAAATGGTTCACCGTGGACATCCCTCTGTCGGGTTTACCTTTGTCAACACACTGTTTCTTGGGACTTTAGACTTCGTCCATTTTCGTCAGCGTCACTCCGTCGGGTTTCCTCTTGCCAACTTTTGCTAAACACACATTTTCTTTTACTTTTGCATGATGCAGGATTCACTTCCTTTAACGTTACAGCCTTCTGCTGGTCAAAGACTTGCGACTGTACAGAGGATTTAACTAGACCCCTGTAGGACCACTTTGACCCCTTTCTCACCCCCTTCCCAAGGCCTTCTGGTAACGGTAGTTTCAACAATACAGGTGTTCACCCAGAGTTTCTTGAGTGAGCACACACGTGGTGCCGGACTCCTCTGCAGCTCGTTTTCCCTTCTCATTGTAATAGTTCTTTGTATTTTTCTTAATTTGTCACTTTGTGACTTTCATTTAACACAGTTCGGTCTCTTTTCTGTTCGCCCCTCGACTCACTGGTCATGATGTACCGCTTGGTTTTACTTGTATCGGGAATCAAGGCTGGTACCAAGGTAGTAGGCATCTCCTTCCGTCGTGCTTATCCGCATAGGCATGCTCCATGTACCATTGACATCTGCTGCAACACTTGGGCTATTGTTTGTGGTCTTATGATTCCTTCTGTGTTGGTTTCACAGGCCTGACTTGGAAAGTTCAAGGTGGCTTCTCTCCTTGGCATCCTTTCGGTTTGTGCCGTCTTTCTCCCCATCTTTAACTGCTGTGCTGTGTTAGCTCTCTTATCATGCGGTCTGCTAAAACTGACATCATTTTGAGCACTTTTTGCAACTTTTTCCACTGTTTTTGCATTTGTTGATGTCTGCGAACCTCTGCGGTCATCATGGACTTTCTGGATAGTGTCACTTGACCTCACGCATGCAGGATGACGTGTCCACGAATGGGTCAGCAATTCGCGTACAGGTCCATGCTTCACAGACAGTTCGGGACTGCATTTTCTGCTGACCTAGCAATTTTCATGCTACAAATACACCCTTGCACAGCTCCTACACCTATTCTTACGTATTATCCATTAACAATCTAGTACAGAGCACATACTTGAAAGAATATTAGCAAAACTGATATTTATCTTAAAAATGGCATCAGCTATTGCCTTACCTCCTCCCCAAGAGCCATCACCACAACCACCACCAGCTGGAGGACCTACACAACAAAGAATGCACAGTACTTCCAAAGACAATGAAGAGGACCAAGAAAATGAGGTAGAGGAAGTGCCTCCCTCTAGCACCCAGAGAATCATGGGTGTGGCAGTTCTTTACCATTGTTGGGAATGTACCAGAGGCTAAAGCTACCAAAGTGAAATGCACTGAATGCAACGTTGTACTCAGTCATGGACTACCTGGACAGTACTCCTACGGGACCACTTATATGTGCCACCACATCAAATTCAACCACTGCAATGCTCTCAGAAAGGGTGTTCCTTTCTTATCAAGTAATCGGCTGTCTTCCTCCACCTCATGTTCCTCAACCAATACTGTAACCACAAAGCCTACTTCTATGGAACACAAAATCCCACCAGCTACCTTGCATGCAATAACAGAGGCTGTTGATCCATATGTTTCAAAGACAACAGTTCTCTGTTCATAGTGCAACACACCACTCAGCAGGGGGAGACATTTCAAAGTGTGAGCATGAGAAAAACTGCATGAACACACAAGCAACATCTTCCCCTGCCTACCTGCCCCTCCATATTAGTGCTTGCTGTCTCTTCCCTCATTTCCCTCCCCACCTTACTTTATGTCCTCTCCTGCAAAAAAAATAATTTATCAAAAAACAACAAAAAAAAGGTACCTTTAGGAACCACCTTTCACAGTTAAAAAATAGAACGAAAAAAATAATCTTATAGACTCCATCTACTTTACATTTATCAGTAAAGTACATTGACTCAAAAAGATTTTCCCACATTTCTATTAGCATTTTGTGTTATACTAATGGAAATAATGTGGTGTTCATCCCCCGTTCCAGGGACTAGAATGGTGGAAAACGGCCTGGCAGCCCACTTTATCGGCCCACGCGAAGCAGGGGTGGATAATAAGTGCATCAGACAGTTATCCCCATTCCAGCCCCTGCAATGGGGGATGAAGACCATTAGCATCCCAGATTGCCAAAACAGTAACCCGGGGTGCTAAAAAATACGGATTTTCCTTCCTACAGCGGGACTCGTTCGGCGTCCCGCTGTAGGAAGGAAAATACTTTTCCAAGATGGCCGCCATTGAAAGGGCAGATGGGGCTCAGTACAGAGCTCCTCTTCCCTTTCTATGGCGGCCTGCAGTAGGTGCAGAGAGAACCCTATGACCATATCAAGCTTCCATACAACAACTGTCACTTAACAATCTTTTACAAATCTTTTGCATCTTCATTTCCCTTACTTAGCCAAAGGAATTGTACACAATGCTCATATACATGCACATATGCATTGTGCAGTGAGAGAAGTGCCTAAATAAAAGGTTCAGTACGGTAGAGCAAGTGCTCTTGAGAACCCAGGAGGGAAATGCCAAGGTATGCCAAGATGAGACGCCACTGAGTAACTACTGGAGCAGGGGAATTCCAAGGGTAGGATGCATCTTAGCCGTAATATCCCTTTAACAACATTTTTTCTGTCAATGTAATAGATTTTTATAAGTGAAAATGTGTCATGGTGTTACATCGCTGTATGTAAGCTATTAATAATTCCTCTTTTCACATATATGAACGAAGTATAAACCTTCTTTAGGAAACGTTTTTTGCAACACATACTTATGTCTGTTGTTATCAGTAGTACCTGCCGGGGATGGAAATCATCATCCAATTGCCTATGGCATAAGGCTCCATCATGACCCCAGCAGAACCAAACCACCCTATTATTCACTGCACCTACCCTGCATCCTAGTTCAGTGTCCTCTATACCCAAATAATCTAACCAATGGCCAGTGCTCATGGCTTGCAGCCATGGCCAGTCTCCAAATCCATGGGGCATAGGCTTTGGCCATGCCACATTCTCCAATAAGCAAATCAGAGTAGACATTTGTGTTTGCCGAGGGCCAGGCCGACTACCCAGACACCAAATGTATATCACTAGTTTTTCTACTTACGTTCTTACACTTTGGAAAAATAAAACACAAGACATATGAATTGGGAGAATGGAACAAAAGGCTCCCACCAATCCCCTCACGCCCCTGGCCTAGAGGATCACGGCCCAGACACCCGCCACGGGAGGAGTTTGCCTATCTACCAGACGACCAAATACCCTGGTACAGGAACATACGGATGTGCCCACCAGCCTGCCCTGCCCATGCCGACACCTGCGGCATGGATGAACTCGTCTGAACCATTCAACAGTAAATGAACACATCGTTAGAGATGCCATGACGACCTAGCCAACGGTCAGCACACCCGTGCAAACATGCACACTGGACAGTCCCACACCAATACACACGAAGAACATATTCAGTGCTATGACGTAGGTGACGGGCACACCCACTGACGCGCATCTTTATTATTTTTCACACAGCTTTTCAAAATGCAGAAACGCAAGACGCACAATGAACTCATCTAAAATGCTTGCTGACGCTTCTCCTACCCCATGCATTGCAATGAGAACTATAACGAAGACATGATACTGGGGATAAAGCAATATGGTACCATAACCTAAAGCGCCGTGCATCAAACGTCCCCACCTATGCACCACGCCCAAGTAGGCCGCAAGCAAGAGCCTCCATGAACATTGAACGAGCAAGAATACAATTGCTGACCCTGCAGAATGCGCCCGGCAAGAGCAGACGGTCAAGGGCACAATGTTGCAAACTCGCATGCCACAAGCCAAGGTCACACCTGCAAACTAAGTCAGGCACACAGTGGAAGATGCAATATTAAATGTGCAGAATTCTGCCTCAACCACGGTCTCTCCTCACGTGACCAAGCCGAACCTGACAGGGTGCCAGGCCAAGGAGGAGGGAGGCGCCTGGATCCCACATTTTGAGACACAGGCAGCAACAATTAAGCGACTCAATGGACATCTGCGGCAGTGGGAGTAGTCTGCCCTCCAGCATATGAACAAATCCTTGCATTGTCTGCACATACCCATAGTTATACATTGTTGCAAATGACAGGTGCACCGCGAGCTGGGAACAGCGATGGTCCCAGACTGGGGGGCTCGCGAGTGGACCAATCAGAACATGGGGCTCTTATCACTGACGCCATTAACATTAGCCAATCCTCAGGGGTCTTCATGTAACAATTTTCATGTATCTAATGGAAGGGACAACCCAAGTATACCACCTGACTGACCCTCAACCACTAACAACGTTCTCTATACGTATGCTATACTAACCCTACCACTCGAGGAACCAATCCAGAGTGGCGATAGGTTTTTTGCTAACTTTCCCAGGTGACGCAAGTAGCGCATCATACTAAGGTAAAAAGGGCCTGCGAGCCCCACGGAGAGGAAGAGTGTGTCAGGACGGACGCGTACGATCCTTGACCCATCCCTGCCGTTTGTTTAATAAACAGCAGAATCACCTTGCTTCTTGCGTGTGCCTCATACTCATTTTTGGGATACTCGGGAGGAGTTGGGGCCTCCCTGCCCGGAGGTCCGCGGACGGCCTAGCCGGCCCCGGGAGAATTTCCCCCCGACAAGTTGGAGGCACTGCTGAGATCTGTTTAAGATCTGCTTTTATTTTATTTTTCCGAGTGCTCCCGTTGCGTGGAGGCCCGGCGGCGCGGCCCCCTCTGCCGCTGCCCCTTTTGAGGACTACAGGACCATCGCGGAACTGCGAGACGACCGGACAGCGCAATCCGGATATTGGCCTTCGGGAGCCGGTTGAGAAGTATCCCGCCCGCGGTTGACGAGTGTCCAGACGTGGTCCAGACGAGGGGAGGTGACGAGCCGCTTGGAGGGGTGCACGCAGTCGAGCGGCCCCGCATCAAGAGAACTTGGTGAGTATGCCACACCCAACAAGCAATGTGAAATTGTGAGGGAGGGGGGAGGAATAGAATACGGGAGGCGGGAGGTGTTACACAGGTGCACGGCAAAGGTTTGATAAATTAGTGTTGACGGTGAAGTGAATGGTGGCTGGACAAGTGCGAGAGCAGTCCGCTACGTTACGGAAGAGGAGGGGGCGGAGCACGAAAACATCACGTGCGGCCGCCCGTAGACACTGATGGGCCTAGGTCGCGACCACGTGTAAGGGTGTGTGTGTGTGCAGTTTCCTACGATTTGGTGATTATTGATCAATGAGTAGATGAGGATCCCTATTGATCGAGCAGGAAACTCGATAGATAGATGACGTTTCCCTGTAGGCGGTAGCTAGCTGGTTGCCTAATACGGAAGATAATTGGCTGGTTAAGCCCTCCTGTCGAGGGGCGTATCACTCGCGAGGCGACGCAGCGTGCGCAGTACGATTATATTGTTGATTACCTTGTTCCAGGCATGACAGGAAGACAGCTGTGGGGTTAACGGGGGTAGATTACAAGCGTATTTTGAACTGTTAAAAACATGAAAAGAACTTACCAGTAGTTTTGGAAGAGATTGGTGACGTCACCAGTAGGGCTTTCATAGGATATCTCGAACGCGAGGCATTTTTCGGAGAGTGGTGGGGAACAGAGTAATGGTAAGGGAATGGAGACGGAGATAAACGATAACGAGTAGATCGGGGTAAGGTGAAAAGGGGGACGTGGCAGCGCACGGAGAACGCCGGCCACGACAAGTGAAGAAAGAGGAGGAGGGGTAAGAGAAAGTGGGACGGCTGTACAAGAACGTCACACGGGGCATGCAGCCGCAGGGGGCTACGTGCGCCTCGGCCGCAGGGGGCCGTAAAGGTGTTCGGTAAAGGAAGAAAAGAGAAAAAAAAAAAGGAGTATACAAATGCAAATGTTATATTTTACTATTTTTCCTTAGCGGACAATCGCAAGTCCCCAAAATTACAGGGCCAGGTAAAGATCTAAGATTGTATAGCGTACACTGTTAGCAAGATAACCGCTACCAGATAGGGAGAATAACAATTGAAGTGCTACCATGTCACACGGGACAGGATCGGGAGGGTGGGGAAACACCCTCACTACCCCGCTGCAGCATATATGTAAAACACTGTCACCCCATAGGGAGAAACTGATCAAATACAGCATAGAATGGACACAGGGGACGGACAACAAAATGACGACACCATGGCCGCCTAATGGCAGTTTCGATCCATATACCCAACATTCACTATTAAACTATCTGCATAACACATACAAGAGGAAGAAGTTGACACACCACGTGGAGGTGTTTAACTTATGGAGGATGTTCCAAGGGTCCCGACCAGGACCAAACGGAATGTTCATTGTGGGGGAAACAACGGAAGAAAAGGAGATTAAGGAGGAAGGGGAGAATGGGGAAAAAGAGAGTGAAGGCACACAGAACACGGGGAACGGACAAGAGGGAGGAGAAAAGAGTAACAACTCAAACGGAAATGAAATAAAAAAGGAACAGAGCGACGATATACCCCTAGCGAAGGTAGTGAAAATGGAGGGAGGGGGGTTGTATCCTTTAAGAGAACTAGGAGAAATAGCAAGAGAACAATTAAGGGCGGCTGAGGGGTACTCGAACCCGGCATACAGCCCGCCACCATATACAGCTACAGGTGGCCACACGGGAGGGGAGCGGACTAGTACGACGGGATCAGCTCATAGGAAGATGCCCGCAGGGGAGGGGAGGACTGGAGAAGAGCAGATCGCGGAAATAGGACATGATGAGTGGGTAGCTGCGCAGGTACTATTAAAATTACGAGGCTCATTAACAGGAGAAGAGAAGGAGGTAGTAAGGAAAATGAACGAGAATAATACCAGGGATAGTGAAATGAAAGGGGAAGAGGGCAAAAGGAAGGAGGGAGAGCTGTTACGACAAAAGGAAGAGATTTTGGAGGAACGATTAGCAGAATTAAGGGATGAGCAGAATGCACTGATCAAGCAGCTCGAGAGAGAGGAAAGAGAAAGAGCCCGGGAAAGGAAAGAAAGTAAGAATGAATTGGACAAAATGAGGGAACGAACTGAGGAGCAAAAGAGAGAAGCCGAAAGGGTAACGGCAGTAGCATAAAGGGTATCCAGAGCAGCACTGCGTGACAGGAAAAGAGAGGAAGAAGAGAAAGAAAAAGAAATGGCAATATGGAAGAGGAGATTACTATCAGAAACGACAAGGAAATACGAAGAAGGGAGGATGATAGAGAGTATGTTAGAACGGGAAAGGGCGAGATGGGAAAGGAAGAAAGAAAATGAAAGGATATTGGAAAAGATGAGTGGTGAAGTAATGGAGGAATTAAAAAAGAAATGAGAGGAAATTGGTAGAGTAATTGCTGAGAAAAATGAAGGGGAAAGAGAGGATAGGAGAGGGGAGAGTGAAATAAGAGGTATGTACACAGAGACACAGAAGTAGCAACAACATCAGCACAAAGGGGAGCAATTGGTAAAAAAGAAATGGGAGGAACGGATCTAATAGACTTAAAAATAGTAACGATTAGGGGGGAAAAGACAGATTGGGGGTTGCCATTCACGAATGACTTTTGTAGTGAGGAAGAAGAAGGAATGGAAAAGGAAGGAAGAAATAGTGAAAGGGAAAGCCTAGATAAATTATACATCACCCGGACAAATAGAGACTCACCATGGGCCTGCAGGAGAAAGGAAGAACTGGAAGGAAGTGAGGGGGAAGAGCAAGGAATGGCGGGAAGGCAGACACGTGCAGCTACACCCTCATCATCCCGTCCAACATGCTCCACCACCCCACACTCATTACGTACAACATGCCCACCTAAACTCGCACCCTTCTCCCACGAACTGACACCCTATGCAAGTAGGCTTAGAGACCTCCCTGGGCACAGGCAGGGAGAACGAATACACACGCCCACATTAAATAAAGGGGATGATGAAAGAAGGGGAAGAGATGGAGGAGAAACAGTTACTAGCAGGGGAAATATGGACGCAATTGACGATGTAGAAGAAACGGAAGTAGAGGAGGGGTGTGCGGACTCAATTTTGTGGAACCCAAGGGGTCAAACAGGGCACAACTTAATGCCACTTCTGGAGAGGGGAGGGGTTAGACCACAATACGTCCCTTGGAAGCATGCTGACAAGGAAAATATAAAGTGCAGGCTCCCATCATTAAGTGGAGGTGTGGGAAAATGGATATATGAAATGGAAAAACACACCGCAGGACAGAAACTGGCAGTGGGGGACGTAAAGGGCCTTCTAATATCAATATTGGGGGATGCAGCAGATGACATCTGGAAGAGAGCAGGCTTCCCCGGGGTCACAATAACAAACACATCACATGATGGGGCACCATTTGCAAACTGCAGACATGCATTATGGCAAGCGCTGAGGGTACAGTACCCAGACACATCAGACATAGGAGCAATTACCTCACGAAAGATGCGTGACAACGAAGATCCTGTTGATTATATCCAGGAAATTCAAGAGAAGTGGCGTATGGAAACTAGAGAACAATGGGACAAAACACCAGCAATATTCTATCATATACTAATAGAAGGGCTCCCAGAAGCAGTTCAGAAACAACTGAAGAAGGTAGTGGGGGTGGAAGCAAAAGCATGGCCAGAAATACAACTGACGATAGTACATCATTGTAGGACATGGCAAGAAAAGATGAAACAAAAGGAAGAAGATTGAAAAGCAGAAGAGGCTAAATTGGTACAGAAAAAACTTACTAAATACACGATGGAAGGTGCACTAATAACTACACCTGCAACAATGACTCAAAACCCCACACAAGTAGTGGCTGCACAAAATCCCTCCCAAATACAATCATCACAGATTGTAGCACAACAGCTGCCACCACCCCAACCATACATGACTAGCATGGGAGGAGGATATTCAACGCCAGGAGCTGGATATTATAATTATAACAGGGGAAGGGGAGGAATGACGAGGGGAAGAGGATACGGCTATAACACACAACAGCAAGGGGGAGGATTAAGAAATTTCTACCCCACCGGGCAACCAGCATACCAGGACAATTCAGGGAGCTTTCCATGGCAGAACAGGGAACCACCGGTATGTTGGATTTGTGGATTACTAGGGCACATGTCACGCACATGTAGAATGAGACCGCGACACCATCATGGGGAGAACAGGGACAACAAGGGCCTACACAGGAACAGCAGGGCATCCAGCAACAGCAGGCGTTGCAACCGGGAAATGGGCAGCAACAACTAGCAACACAACAACAGCCAAAGACATATTCACTGCCACAACAACAGGTAGCGATAACACAACAACCCCAAGTGCAGGCAATACAGCAACCTGCCCAAATTCAAGACCATAACATAACCTCCACCAATACACAACTACAGCAAACACAACTGGGAAGGGTGACGGTCCTGGGACACATCCCTTACACAGGAAGTGGTCAATCATTATACCGACAATAGGACAGCCCACAGACGGCTTTGGTGTGTCCCATCCTGTCGGTAACACCTAATAGTGCGGAGGAACCACGCATAGAGGTGACATAGGTGACAAAAAATTGTCATTCCTTGTTGACACCGGGGCGACCCGGTCTTGCATAAGGGAAGGTAAATTTAAGATGTCAGGTGAAGCCATGAACACCCAAGGATTCTCTGGGGCTAGGGGGTTGGTTCCCTTTACTGATAACATTCCCCTATCAATAGGGGATTATGACATGTCTCCCGCTTTTATATTCTAGGGCCTCACCAGTAAACATACTGGGGAGAGACATAATGAGAAGATTGAATATGACGATCTCCTTTACGGAGGACGGCATAATTTGCTCCACTCCAGGAATAAACATGCTCACTGCACGACAAATTATGCAAGCATATTGTGGACAGACAGTGATTAGGGCTGAGCCAGTAGATGGCGAGCTATTCCAGTACGGAACAGACATGGCATTTGCATGGATGCCAGGAATAGAAGGAAAGATCTGGAGGAGGCCAACAGCCTATTTGTTCAGGCCAGAAACACCAGCCAATGAACCAGAAGGAAAGGTGATTTCAGTGAGCATGGAGAGCATTATAGCAACTGCTGATTACATCGCAGTACATGCCCAAGACAGAGAAGGAAGAGCATGGAGGGCCGTGATAGCCCTAGCAGAGGGATGCAGGCTCACCTAGGTGTCAGACGAGGAGCTCTTTTCAGAAGAAAAGGAAGAAGGTGAAATGGTATTTATGATGAGTGTAGACATATGGCTAAGAGTAACATACAAACAAGTGGCACAGAAAATTGCAATGGCACTTGAAGCACCCACATCCACCCCAGTTCCCTTCTTTGAGGAGGATATGGCAAAAGTACCAACATCATTATGGACTACTAGTCCCTATGAGGTGGGGTGCATAAAGAGCATAGGGGGAGTAAGAATAAAATTGAAAAGAGGTGCAATACTCCCTAGAGTGAAGCAATACCCACTATCAAAAGAGGCAGATGAGGGCATATATGAAACAATAACGGCCCTTATAAATAATGGCATATTGGTACCATCAGAATCACCATGTAACACAGCTGTATACCCAGTGTGCAAAGCTAAAGGAGGGTCTTGGCGTTTCATCCAGGACCTCAGGCCCTTGAACAACATAGTGGAAGCAGAATACCCCATAGCAGCAAACCCGGTCACAATATTGTGTGACATTCCAGCAGAAGTATCACGATTTACAGTGATTGACCTCAAAAATGCCTTTTTCTCAATACCCTTGCACCCAGACTCACAAGATCTAACAAGCTTCACGTACAGAAACACAAAATGGAAACACACCAGATTGCCACAAGGGTACTGCGAGTCACCCTCAATTTTCAACAGAGTAATACAAATGGACTTGGGTAACATTGAAGTGGAAAGCACAGTGTTGCAGTATGTTGATGACATAATAATTTGCAGCACAAGCGAAAAAAGATGAAGAGAGGACTCATTGAAGATGCTGACAATATTGGCTGAAAAGGGTTACAAGGTAGACAAAGAAAAGTTACAGTACTGTCAGGAACAGGTACTATACATTGGTCAGCTCATATCCCAATACGGAAGAAAGATTACACCACAAAGAGCACAGGCCATATCAAAAACACCGTTGCCCCAAACAGTGAGGGAACTGCAGCAGTTCCTGGGACTGTGCAACTACTGTAGAGCATGGGTATTTGATTACAGCTCATATATAGGACCCCTGCTTGAGGCATTAAAAGAAGCTAACAAAGGGGAGAAAAAATTGGGGCGGACAATGGAAATGAAAGAGGCCTTTGATGAACTGAAAGATGCAATATCAACTGCTCCAGTACTGGCCACCCCAGATTATGAACGACAATTCTTTATATTTTCACATTGCGACTCAGCAGTAATGAAAGCAGTGTTGGCTCAAAAAACAAGCATGGGTTACAAACCAGTAGCATTTTACAGTGGTCACTTGAATCCTGTGATGTTAGGACATTTCCCTTGCGAACAAGGTCTCGCCGCAGCTGCCTTTGCGGTAGAGAAAGCATCATCAATCACAATGGGGTGCCCAACCACACTATTTGTGGAACATGCACTATTTGCAATATTGAACAAACCTAAGTCCACACTAACCACACAGAGGGTGTCAGGTTATGAGATCATCTTATCTAGACCAGAATTATCAATTGTTAGATGCAGCACAGTTAACCGTGCAAGGTTTATAGCGGAAGTAATTGAGAAAGGAGACTATGCACATGATTGTACACAGACTACCGAAATGTACTCATCTACTAGAAAAGTTGAAGAGAACGCACTAGATGGAGGAGAGCTCTTGTTCATTGATGGGTCATCAACAATAGACCAAAGTGATGGGATAAGGAGAACTGGGGCAGCAGTGGTAAAAATGACAGAGGAACCGGTGTGTGTGACGGTGAAATGCGTACAATTACCACAACATTACTCTGCTCAAACAGCAGAATTGGTTGCACTGATCTTGGCGTTAAAGGAAAGCTTTGACAAAAGAGTGACTATATATTCTGACAGCGCATATGTCATGTCTACTGTCCACTCAGGATTGTCCAAGTGGAGGAGAAGAGGGTTTAGGAGAGCTGACGGCACCCCAGTGCAACATGCTCTCTTATTAGCTGAACTAATTGAAGTAATAAATGACCCACAAGAATTAGCTTTGGTTAAATGTACCGCACACACTAATGGAGAAGATCATATCTCAAAAGGAAATGCAGCAGCAGACGCACATGCAAAGTATGCTGCATATTTTGGTGAGATATGGAACCCCCCAGAGTCAGAGAGAGGGAGAGGGAGGGGAATAGCTAAAGAGATGTTGATAAGAGAAGGGTACACCCATCTCCCAGCCACACAGATAATGGAGTTACAAGCGGCTGCACCAATGGCAGAAAAAGAAATATGGGTAAAAAGAGGATGTATAATGTCACCAACTGACGCACTATGGCGCCAGGGTAACACTGGAAAGATGGTAATGCCATTGGCACTATTGAACACCGCCCTTAGCCAACTCCACCAACCAGCCCACACAGGCAAGGAAGTTATTGCAGCACGAATTAGGGAATGTTGGTTCTGTCCTGAGTTAAATTCCCATGTGACAAATTTTATCAGCAATTGTCTCACATGTCAACAGTTTACGGCCGGTCACACGCTGAAAGTGATAAAAGGTACTATACCCCGGCCAGAGGGACCTTTCCTGCACATCCATATTGACTATGTTGATATGATCAACGTATGTCAAGGAAATAGGTATATGATTGTAGTGGTATGCCCATTCTCCAGGTGGATTGAGGCAGGACCCTGCTCACATCCAGATGCATTTAGAGCAGCCAAATTTCTAGTGAGGGAGGTTTTCCCCAGGTGGGGAGTGTGCGAGGTACTGCGGTCGGATAATGGCCCGCATTTCGCTAATGAAATGTTCCAGCACATCACATCCTTACTGAACATCAAGCATAAATTTGCATGTGTATATCACCCACAGGCCAACGGTCTATGCGAACGCCTGAATGGCCTACTGAAGGAGGCAAT
The DNA here is from genome assembly GCF_040938575.1 of Ambystoma mexicanum. Taxonomy (NCBI): domain Eukaryota; kingdom Metazoa; phylum Chordata; class Amphibia; order Caudata; family Ambystomatidae; genus Ambystoma; species Ambystoma mexicanum. The sequence goes on from NC_090927.1 coordinate 963,522,850, forward strand.
TGCAAAGATACAGCAAACAACAAAGAAGAGTTGGTTGTATTGCCTTCCGCTAGCTCTATTTGAGCTGAGGAATAGACCAGGCTCCGACCACCACCTCACTCCTCATGAGGTGGTGACCAGACGACAAATGCGCCTTCCTCTAACGCCAACATCAAGGGCATTCACAGACTAAGAAAACACTGCAACTGTTTTTGGTGATGAAATGTACCAATATGTGTCTTCTTTGGTTACTAGTGTAGTGTTTGTGTCTCAACAGCTCGAGCGCACGCGGGGTGGGTCTAAGAGTGATCAACAAGAAGACGCGGATAAAGAATTGGAAAAGGAAAAACTGTGCAAAATTGCTAAAGGTGATCACGTGCTACTACGCAATTTCAATAGAAAGTGGAACAGCCCACGCTTCACTGGCCCCCACCTGGTAGAGGAGGTATCTACGAGAGCAGTAAAATTGCAGGACAAACGTGCTTGGAATCACCTACACGACGTAAAGATCTGCAAACTCCAGACCCGCCCTAGCGTCACCGACAGGGCCATTGGAAGAACAGCAACAGCGTCACCCATGGAGGAAGAGACTTCTACCACAGCTGACGACCTAAGTGTCTCCATACCCTGCCACCCCCCAGATTCCCCAGAGACAACTACTGAAACTGGTAATTCCTATACCGCCCACCCCATGGTCACACGATCAAAGAGTAAAGATACTTCTGCCAGCTGAGCCCAAACCCTCTGCCCATCGACGCCCTACCCACTGCAGTAACCACCCAATTGAAGGACATTGTCTTGCACATATACACATGTAAACACTTGAATGTTCTCTTTTTTCTTTCTCGCACATGCAGGTACCGCGTATTATTGTATTGCTAAGAAAACAGACAACTAACAAAGTTCATTGCCCAGGAGTAGATGCTACCCTCAGACGATAACTACCCTGAAGAGCTATCACACCAATTTGTCTATCACATAAAAAGGCCAAAGTACCTGAAAAGAAGGAGGGTACGTGTCTACTACACAGCATTTATCTTGGCCATAGAACAATCAATGCCCCATCTTCACCAACACTTGCCTGCCCTAAGAGATAGATCGCTTAGATTGGCGTGGGAACAGCTCTTCGCCTGGGCACTGAACGACTACTTGATAGGGAGAGCTTGAAAACAACAACTAACACTAATATCAAGCCTATTGAGAATTTTCAGGCGGGCAACTTTAACGTCGCAAGAATAAGCTGCCGGACCGCAGCAAGGTAAGAGCAAAATGCCGGTGAGACTAGCTTTTGTAATAAAGATGATAGGGATTTTGATGATCACCGGATTTTTGGCTGCCTCTGTATGGCAGAAAAGTTATGCTATCAATATTTTGGCTGTACCCAAACCTAATATGCCCCACCCACGGCTGCAACAGGTGTCACTTCAGGTGGTACTAGCAAGATCCCACATAAGGGAAATAGAGTTAAACGCAGCACATACTCAGATAATAAAGGTATTGATAACTACATAACAGATTCAGCACACGTCTCGAACAACATGTGGTACCAACACATGACCCAAATAGGTAAGCAGACAACAGAAGACAGCTGCTACGTCTGCTCATTGATCCCATACGCCATGAGTGCTTCTCGAACATTCGTTGCCACAGAAATAGATGAAAAGACAGCACGATGTATAATATACTTGGCACTGTTCCAAACGAAAGGGAGATTTCAAGGGACGGTGGTGAACCTGGTATGGAAAACGCAAGACACATATCCATACGAAAACAACATCCTCAAGACTTATTTGAGTTACCACAAGACCAGTTTGCATGTTGAAGCATTCAGGTACATGACAAGTGGCCCTGAAAAGGGAGAAACAAAGAAAGTAACACTACAATACCTACCATGTGACTGGTACGCCACTGAAGTTCCTGGTAAACAAGGATGTTGGGAAAGACCACTGGTAACAATAACCGGGAAGGTGTACATGGACAACAAATGGGACATAGGAGTGATTGGCAGCAACATGGTAACAAGAGAAAATATTACAACTATTAATGAACACAATAACAGATGTTGGACGATTTGGGTCACGTACGTACCCATGCTAACGTGGATAGAGAAGGATGATGACCCAATAACCATACTGCCCCTGTCTGCACCTAAGGTATGCTACCAACATAGAGGAGAAGTGGACGTGGGATACAACACCAACTGTGCAAGCGTGATGGAGTTACCTGAGGGGGGAGCAGGAACAGCAGTACTAATGGACCATTACTGGGCCTGCGGAGAAAAGGCATACCACACACTGCCCCCTTTGTGGAATGGTATATGCACAATGGTGCATGTTAATGTACCATCACTAGTGGTGCCCCAGAAACATGTGAACATGGCGAACTTCCCTAAAATGGATGAAGGAAACAAGAGGAAGAAGATATCTGTAAAACCTCAGAAGGGGCCAGAGAACGAAGAGAACAACAACAACAATGTCCTGAATAGAAAGAAAAGACAAGGAGAACCTCTGACAGGAAATTACCTATGGGGAAGGTCGGAAACAGCACTCACTTCAATCCCACCAGAACACAGACTATTCAGCAGAGCAGCAATGTTCTTCTCGTCAATAATACATCCGGGACTACAAGCTTACGCAAACGCAAAATGGCTCCAGATAACTCGATGGGAGCTAATGATGACAATTAATTCTACAGTAAATGGATTCAACGCAATAAAAGAGGAACTGCGAGCAGTGAGGATGGTAGCACTACAGAACAGATATGTACTGGATCTCCTTACAGCAATGGAAGGAGGAGTCTGCGCAAAGATAGGACAATCATGCTGCACATTCATTCCTGCTAACGATGCTGACAATGGTACACTGACAGAAGCAGTATCACAACTGGCCCAGATGCACTCCCAAATGATGAATGAAAGTAAAGGAGTGAAGAAGGATGACAGCTGGTTTTCACTGTTATGGTCATGGATGCCATCTTGGCTGTCGGACGGACTGAAGATTATAGTTGGATGCATAATACTGGCTGGAGCTGTACTGATCATAATAAGATTTTGGAAGGCCTGGAAGGCACGCACCACGGACGAAATGATCGAAATGGTTGGTATGCACCCCTTGATGCCGGCAGATGATGGCCAGCACACAGGCACAATAATAAAAGAGAGAGAAAAACTGTGCAAACAGATCATCACCAACCACCTGGACCCACCATCTGTGAAGCTCGAGAACCCAAGAAACCCAAGGAGCTACATAGGGAAATGGGTATACTGCACACCTGGAGGAACCTGTGTATACATGTACTGGTCATTTGAAGACCATGTCAAACACTATGGACATTTGGGAGGAGTAACTAAAATATGGAGAGTAAGAGGAGATAAGGAAAAGGATATGTTTGTGGTTGACAAGTCGACCAGAGGGGGGACTGAAGTGGGAGAATGGAACAAAAGGCTCCCACCAATCCCCTCACGCCCCTGGCCTAGAGGATCGCGGCCCAGACACCCGCCACGGGAGGAGTTTGCCTATCTACCAGACGACCAAATACCCTGGTACAGGAACATACGGATGTGCCCACCAGCCTGCCCTGCCCATGCCGACACCTGTGGCATGGATGAACTCGACTGAACCATTCAACAGTAAATGAACACATCGATAGAGATGCCATGATGACCTAGCCAACGGTCAGCACACCCGTGCAAACATGCACACTGGACACTCCCACACCAATACACACGAAGAACATATTCAGTGCTATGACGTAGGTGACGGGCACACCCACTGACGCGCATCTTTATTATTTTTCACATAGCTTTTCAAAATGCAGAAACGCAAGACGCACAACGAACTCATCTAAAATGCTTGCTGACGCTTCTCCTACCCCATGCATTGCAATGAGAAATATAACGAAGACATGATACTGGGGATAAAGCAATATGGTACCATAACCTAAAGCGCCGTGCATCAAACGTCCCCACCTATGCACCAGGCCCAAGTAGGCCGCAAGCAAGAGCCTCCATGAACATGGAATGAGCAAGAATACAATTGCTGACCCTGCAGAATGCACCCGAAAGAGCAGACAGTCAAGGGCACAATGTTGCAAACTCGCATGCCACAAGCCGAAGCCAAGGTCACACCTGCAAACTAAGCCAGGCACACAGTGGAAGATGCAATATTAAATGTGCAGAATTCTGCCTCAACCACGGTCTCTCCTCACGTGACCAAGCCGAACCTGACAGGGTGCCAGGCCCAGGAGGAGGGAGGCGCCTGGATCCCACATTTTGAGACACAGGCAGCAAAAATTAAGCGACTCAATGGACATCTGCGGCAGTGGGAGTAGTCTGCCCTCCAGCATATGAACAAATCCTCGCATTGTCTGCACATACCCATAGTTATACATTGTTGCAAATGACAGGTGCACCGCGAGCTGGGAACAGCGATGGTCCCAGACTGGGGGGCTCGCGAGTGGACCAATCAGAACATGGGGCTCTTATCACTGACGCCATTAACATTAGCCAATCCTCAGGGGTCTTCATGTAACAATTTTCATGTATCTAATTGAAGGGACAACCCAAGTATACCACCTGACTGACCCTCAACCACTAACAACGTTCTCTATACGTATGCTATACTAACCCTACCACTCGAGGAACCAATCCAGAGTGGCGATAGGTTTTTTGCTAACTTTCCCAGGTGACGCAAGTAGCGCGTCATACTAAGGTAAAAAGGGCCTGCGAGCCCCACGGAGAGGAAGAGTGTGTCAGGACGGACGCGTACGATCCTTGACCCATCCCTGCCGTTTGTTTAATAAACAGCAGAATCACCTTGCTTCTTGCGTGTGCCTCATACTCATTTTTGGGATACTCGGGAGGAGTTGGGGCCTCCCTGCCCGGAGGTCCGCGGACGGCCCAGCCAGCCCCTGGAGAATTTCCCCCCAACACATATTTCCTAAGACATGCCTGCAGGTCCTTGCTAATGCTCGTCGCGCACATTTTATGTAACCTAGTCCACCACTTTAAGCTGTAACCGCCAACAGAATATTTTTTCCCATTCAAACCTACTGCTTTGGCCATGTCACATGCCCCAATGAGCAAATTACAGTACACATTTCTCCTTGTTGATGGAAAGGCCCATTGCCCAGTTACCAATGTAATATCACTGTGTTGTATACTTACATTTTACACTTAAAAAAAAAAAAACACAGGACATATTTGCCAAACCAGGCTTTCCCATTCTTGATGATCCTCCTCGTGCATATTTGCTGCAATCACATCCAGCATTTTAACCTGTTCCCATGGGTACATCTTTTTTCCCTTTCAAACCTATCCCAATTTCGAAAAACGTTACCACATGCCGGTTCCTGGTGTACATGGGCACTTTATCCCCATTGGTCATCCCTCAGGGTCATGGCCAGTAGCAAGATTGTCCGGGACTATCTGGCCACTGCCCATGGTCATAGGCTATACCTCAGACACAAGAGGTATATCACTATTTGTTGTACCTACATTATGACACTTTTCAAAAAATAAAACACAGACACATTTGCAAAACCATGCTTTCAGGTCCTTGCCTTGCTGCTTACAGTTTGCTGCAAATGCGCACATGTTTTATTTTTACAAAAGTGTCAAAATGTACATACATACAATAGTAATATAACTTAACCCCCACTTGACAAAATCCATTCAGACTTTGCACAAACATTCAAGGTTTGATCTATAATCTTTATGAAAACCTTTGTCCACATTCGTCAAATGGCAACAAAGTTACAAGCCATCTAAACATTTTGAGACCCCACCTCTGATTTTCCCCCTCTTGACAAAATCTCATAAAACATTGGTAAAACATGTATATCTAGATCTAAAATATTTTTCACACATATGTGCAGATTCGTCAAATAGCACCACATGCATAAGTCTTTACAATATTTTGTTCTCTCTTGACAAAACATCACCACACTTGCAAAACCATTCAAATCAGGTCTAGAATGAAATTCCAATATTTCATGCAGTTTCATTTAGTGGCGCCAAAGTTATAAGCCATCCAAAAACTGCTTTTCATCAACCCTGTAATGCACAAATAAGCGTAGATGCCCCCGAAAAATTCAAGATGTTCCCGAACATCATAGTACTGTTCTGGACTGTTCACAGACATACGGGAAGAAAAACATGATTTTTGTTGGCCTTTTTATGGCCATATCCCATCCTCATCACCCCTCATCTCCCCAGAGATTGTTTCATTAGTTTGACAAGTGCAATGTTGTGTTTTTTATTATGTTTCTACCACGCTGTCCGCGGACTCCGGCCACTGTCCACGAATACAACATGGCAGGTATTTCCAAAAATCTGACGCACCTCGTGCTTTTCACAATTCAACCAGTCCTCACGCTGCCTTCTGGACCAATCAGAGGACCGTCCATGGACGGAACAGGTAAGTGAGTCTGCGGACCAAACCCACATATCACAATTTGTGTTTTACCTACTTTTTGTTAATTTGTAAAAAAAAAACTACTGGACGGATTTACAACGAATGTACAAAAACAAACTTTATGGACCAAGCCACCGTCCAGTGGTTTGGGTTCTAGGTGTGAGCACATTTTGTTTCCATTCCGTCTATGGGAAAAACCACACATTTGGGACCCCCCTATAACTTTGACCCCCCCTTGACAAAACCTCACCAATCTTCGAGAAATCAGTCTGATGGGGCCATGTAGATTTTATGCAAAGTTCTGTAAGGATTCACTGACGGGGGAGGGGCAAAGTTATAAGATGCCCAAAAAGTGCTCTTCCTGTGGGTCGAGCACCAAAACCATAACTACAGGGCCGCTAACACGGAGCAGAATTTCACCAAATTTGCACCAGGAGCAGCAAATTGCTCCCGAAAGTGTGCTTTTGTAAATTTGGTGTAAATCCGTCCAGTAGTTTTATTAAAAATGGACCAAAAGTAGGTAAACAAAATTAGTGATATCTGGGTCCGCTCTGCAGACTCACTTCCTGATTCGGGGTCCGTGGATACATCTGGACCAATCAGAGAGCAGCAAGACATTCGCGGACATCATACATGCCTGCTGATTGGTTGGTTAAAACATGAGGTACGTCAAAACTTTTCAAACGGACGTCATGTTTGATTCACTAACAGCACCCATAGTCTGCAACATTGCAGTAAAAACATACTAAAAAAGACAACATTGCACTTGTCAAACAAATTAAACTATCTCTAGGGAGGTGAGGGCCGATGAGGATGAGGAATGGCTGGGATATGGCCATAAGAAGCCAAAAATCTGGTGTTTGTTGTACTACAAAGTCCGCGAACATCTCAGATGTTCCCTGACTCCATGCATATTTCTGCATTGCAGAGTCAGTGAAAAGCAGTTTTTGGATGGCTTATAACTTTGGTGCCACTCAATGAAACTGCATGACATTTTGCAACATCATTTTAGACCTGACCGGCAATGGTTATGCAAAGTCTGGTGCTGTTTTGCCATGAGGGGGCAGAATTAGAGCAGTTGCCCAAAATATTTGAAAGGCTCAGTAATTTGGTCTGTTTGAGAAATCTACACAAATGTTGGCAAACAGATTTTAAACCTAGATTTGAATGCTCGTGCAAAGTTTGGTAGGATTTTGTCAAGAGTGGGCAAAAATAGAGGGGGTTTCAACATTTTTAGATGGCTTATACCTTTGCTGCCATTTGACAAACCTGCACAAAGGTTTTCAGAAATAGTATACACTCAACGATGAATGTTTCTGCAACGTCTGAATGGATTTGGTCAAGTGGGGGCTAAATTATATGACCATTTTTTGTATGTACATTTTGACACTTTAAAAAAAAAAACATAGACGGATTTGCAGCAAACTTGTGCAAGGAGCACTGGCAAGGACCTGATAGCATTGATTTGCTAATCTTTTATTTTTTCTAAAGTGTCAAAAAGTAAGTACAAAAAATTAGGATATAACTTTGTTGTTTGGGCAATAATTCTGGCTCTTGGCAAGGATGAATGCCTACTCTGATCTATTTATTGGGGCATTCGACATGGCCTAAGCCCATGCCCCATGGCTTGTGGAGACTGGCCATGGCTGCAAGCCATGAGCACGCGGCATTGGTCACATTACGAGGGTTTAGTGGAAACTGAACTTGAATGTAGGGTAGGTGCAGTGGATAACGGGTGGTTTGGTGGGGCTCGGGTCATGGTCGAGCCTCATGCCATAGGCAATTCAACCATGACTTGCATCCCCAGCATGCGCTGCTAATAACAACACACATTAGTATGCATTGCAAAAAATATGTTACTTAAAGGAGGTTTACAGTTCTTTGGTATATGTTAAAAGAGGAATTATTAATAACTTATAAACAGTGATGTAATATCATGAAACATTTTCAATCATAAAAACCTATGAAATTCAGTGAAAAAACTTTGTTAAAGGTATGTTATGGTTAATTTGCAATAACACAAAACGTATGAAATTCAGTGAATATCTTTATTAAAGGGAAGTTATCGTTAAAAACTGAAAACCCCCAGAAATGACTGGTAAACTAAGCAACCATAACTTGCACCACCATTGTGCACTGCTAAGACTAACACCCAAGACATCAAAGATGTTAATAACAAATGTCATTGATGACTTCACTGATGGCATCACATATGAAATTAACAAGTCCCTACAAGGGGTTGTGATTATAATGTTGGTAACAAGATGTCAGCGGTGATCGGGAGACCTATCATGAAATATTTAATGTATTAAAGAATCATTTAAACAAAACATTATATTGGAGTGTTGTTGTTAATACAGGAATCTAATCATACATACAAATAGGCAATGGCTGCAGCATGCACCAAAGAAGTACAATATTTTCCATCTGGTAATTTTGGATAGTAAAATAATGAACGCTACCTTATTAGTGTTTTGAGTAATATTAAACATGGGATATATAGCTAATAATTCCAAGACTTACTACATATTTGTGTTAGTACAAACAACACATATGCAGCCCCACAATGCATACAGATCAGAGCCACATACACGGAAACTAAAGTAATGAAGAAAGAAACATCACCAGAAAATGTCAATAACATTAAAGTTCATCAGCCTGTATACAAATTAATTGTGTGTTTGAGGCCTGCTTAACGCCCCATATATGTGCACCATGAGCTGTGACCAAACCGTAAGCAAAGTACTTTAAGAACATACAAGAATGTTGACATCAAGATATATAGCACTTTTTCAATGTTCATATTTTGACTGTCAGTGAACAAAACTGCCTGGTTTAGATATGTCAGTGAACAAGGACAACTGGCCCGGATATGTGATGTCATCAGTGATGTAATCAATGACATTTGTGATGTCATCTTTGATGTCTTGGGTGTTAGTCTTAGCAGTCCACAGTGATGGCGTGTGTTATGGTTGATTAGCTTATCATAACTGGCAGATTTCTGGGGGTTTTCAGTTTTACTTGTAACCATAACGTCCTTTTAACGTTTTTCACTTAATTTCATAGGTTTTTATTAGTGCAACTTAACCAATGTGTTTTCTGTGAATATATATCTATATATTACATGGCCTGCGGTAGTGGCCTTGTAGTTATGGTTAAGTTGTTCAGCTCATAGATAGAGCACTTTTTGGGAGGTTTATAACTTTGCCCCCCTCAGACGAATCCTCATCAAACCTTGCAAAAAAAGTATATGGCCCCCTTGGAATGATTTTGCAAAATTTGGTGTGGTTTTGTTCAGGGGTGGGGGACAAAGTTATAGGGGGGTCCCAAAATGTGTGTAAATCCTCATAGAAGCAATGGAAAAATATTTTTGCTCATGCCACAAGCCCAAACCGTTGGATGGATTTTCACCAGATTTGCACCAGGAGTGGTGGCTTGGTCCCAAAAGCGTGCTTTTGTAAATTTGGTTTAAATCAGTCCAATATATTTTTTTAAATGGTCAAAAATTAGGTTAAAAAAATGTGTGATATATGGGTCTGGTCCGCCGGCTCACTTCCGGTTCAGGGTCATCATACGCACCCACTGATTAGATGGTGAAAAACAACGTGAGGTGTGTCATATTTTTTGAAACAGCAGCCATGTTGAATCCATGGACAGCCGTCATTGTCTGCGGATAGCGCGGTGAGGAAAAAGTCTAGTTAACACATTTGGGGTTATTTGGGGTTATTTGGTGGCCGAAATGGTTCTGGAAAGGGTGTGGGAGTGGAATAAAGTTGACATGGAGCTTTTTTCATAGGTGAAAAAGTGCTTTGCAGGTTCCACCGGGTCCACGGTCAATTTTAGTGTCCACAGACATCATTTGGATGGTAGGGGGTTCTGGGTGAGTCTTGTTATTTGAAGGTGTATTGTATGTACTTGTTATATGGTTTAATTATATCGTGGTGGTTGCGGTTAGTGGGCAGATTCTTGAGGGCATGGTCTATCGTGCCCCTTTGGCCCACCTGATCTCTATATTTCCCTATAACTTTTAGTGTCATGTGGATGACACGCAGCTCTCTTTTAGGCTACCCTCTGCCTCCTCCTCCTCCTCGCTCATCCTTGACTGTATATCTGCTATTCAGGCATGGTGAACCTTTAACGGTCTTTGCCTTAATGCCAGTAAGACTGAGATCCTTCTCATTGGGACACCTGCTCCTGATTTTCCTCTCTCACACTCGCCACCCTCCTCGGGTCAACTTCTAATCCACTCTCTCCTTCTCTCCACACATGAAGCACCTTGCCAAGAAGGCCCATTTCCAGCTGTAGCTCCTCAGAGGTATTCTCGCTTTTCTCACCTTCCCCTAGAAGCTCACTGTCTCCCGAGCCCTGGTTCTCTCTAGGCTGGAGTACTGCAACAGCCTCTTTCTCAATCTGCCTAACTCTACTCTTCGCTCTCTTCAGCTCATCCAGGACAAACCACGAACCTTGTCCTCAAGTCCAGGGACCACATCTCTCTGGCCCTGAAATCCCTCCGCTGGATCCCAGTGGCTGCAAGGATCAAGTTTAAGACCCTCGGCATCATCAAGAAGGCTTTCTGGGGCTGGTGCCCACACTACCTTGAACTCTCTCTTCCTAAGTAATTGCTCCCAGAGCTCTCAGCTCATCTACTTCTAATTCTCTGCGGGTGAGTCGCTTCTCCATGCAGAGAATAGGGGGTAGGTCTCTCTTCTCTGCAGGTGCCTCCTCCTGGAATGGCCACCCTGCCTCTCTCAACCTTGAGCCGGCTCTCCTTAAGTTCCGGAAAGCTCCTCAAGAACTTCATTTTCTCCTCTTCTTATTTGCTCCCTCTACCCTGCTATCCTTCCCTTGCTCCTGCTGTGTATGCTGACTGACTGTCCTCTGAGTCTTGCAGGACACCAGGCCCCCCTGACCAGTCCGCCAGCACTTGCCACCTTGCCCACCTTGCACTGCTGCCTGGCTAACCTTGCACTACTGGGCTGGGATTGCCTACTGTAGTCCCAGCCTTCCTTGCCCTTGACTCAGGGCCCTGCTTATCTGGGTGCACTTTGCCCTGTACCCCCTCCCCTGCACTTCTTGTTGCACACTTGCACGATCTAAATGACACTAGGCCTAGTAAGATCGTTTGTCTTGTCCTCCCTTTGTTCCCCCTCCCTTGCCTGCTTGTTCCTTGAGACACGTATGTATAGGCGCATAATAAATAACAAATCAATCAATCAATCAATCTGGCCACAGGCAACACATAGTATAGAAATATGTGTATAGTAATTATAGGTACTGTAGAGGGAGTATGCAATATTTGTAATATGGTAGAATTATATATATGGCATTTCTGATTGCAGTCCAGTTGAGGATAGTGCTTATGGAATATGTATTTGTTTCTTGTGAAGATAACAAGGTAGGATTATACTCGGTAGGGCTATTTAGTTGCATACGGTAATAAAGCTGAAATGTCTGGTGCTTTTTCAGTGAAAGAAACACAGTATAATGTGTTAAGCAGGATAGTTTAAAAGCTTTAATTGCATAAAATTTTACATATGATTCAATTGTTTTGCCCTCATAAACAGCACATTATATGTACTATGTTTGATACAACATTAGTGCATGCTACACTGTTGTATTGACATGAAATAATCATTGAGTCACTGGGAAAAAAAATACAAAGAGGATTAAAAAAAACTATTCTAATTGTGTGAGTGTAAGTGTGATAGTATGTTTGAAGTGTTTTGTAATTAACTGAATGTTTAAAGCAGTTGGTTACTTGATGGCGTATTCTAACTATATTGGACTTTAAAAGACATTTTGCAGTAAGAATAACTGTGATGGCATATTTGAAGTGTATCGTAATGGAGGGTATTTTATAAGTAGTTAGATAACTATTAGCGTATTCTAACTGTGTTGAGTTTTAAAAGTACTATCATAGGGCCTCATTACGACCCTGGCGCTAATGGGTTAACGGCGCCGTAAAAGGCTGCGGCGCCGTTAACCCATTAGCGCCTGATTACGAGGTCCCTTTGAGGGACCCAACCTTAACTGCTGGTACCGTGCTTAGCGCCTTCCCCATTCCCATTGAGCCCTATGGGGCAAAAATGGGGAAGGGCCATGGAGGAAGGGGGAATTCCCGCACCGCCAACCTTGTAATGGGGTGGTAATTCCCCCTTTCTCCATGGCGGAGTCGGTAAGTTACCGGCATGGACCATGGTGCTATTAGCACCATGGTTTTCCGCCTGGGTCGTAATGAGGCCCATAGTATTTTAGATGTAGGTAGATTCCAGTTGGCGTATTCCAACTCTTTATTAAACTGCAGTTTAGTGAGTACATTTGGGGTGAAGGAATATTAAGTGGGCATTTATTATATTTGGTGGTAATGTTGGCGTATACTAATTATAGTGGATTTTTTATACAGTATTGTAGTAACAAGTACTGTGATGGCATATTTTAAGTGCATTGCAATGAAGGGTTTTTGGAAGTAGCTAGATGCCCGTTGGCGTATTCTAACCATCTTAGCTTTTAAACGTACTATTGTAGTATTGTGGATGTAGTTAGATACCGTTGTTGTATTGTAACTACAGTTGAGTGACTGAATTTGGGTTGAAGGAATATTAAGTAGGTATTTGTTCGATTTTCTGGAAACCTATGTTTAGGAGTAACTGGGATGTTGTTACATTCAAACCAACCACTTCTTTTTTTAGATATGCAGTATTGTGGCCTGCAGTGGTTGTGGCACCAGTGGGGTAGATTATGCCCACTTTTGTGAAGGTTTTCTTGCCAAAAATACTTGGTTGTCTGTGAAGTTAGTATGCTTACAGTTGTTTTTGGTACCATCAGCATTGTACCCAAGAAGCATTAGTATTACATATTGGGCATGTGTGTTTATTTGCATGCTGGAATGATGGTCTGAATTACAAAAAGGGCATAATATGCTATGATTTGGATTCTGCACAAGCTGGTTAAATGGAATGGATTCAGAATTTGGAATGGATACATACGCAAATCGTTCATTCGGAATGTGCTCACGTGAAACATGGTTGCAGAGAGTGCATGTATGCTTCCACGTGTATGAAATCCGGAAGCCAATATTTAAAGGTTTTCTTTTTGGTTTCCAGTACTTGTAGTAAGTACATTAAGAATTCTTGTGGATCTAGAGAGTTGTGACTTTGCATCCTTTAATGGACATGCGCTTCTTTTTTGAGAAGAGACATTTCTCACTTTGTCTTCTGATGGATGTGCAGTTGAGTTTGTACTAGATAGTTTTTTGGTTGTATTATTTGATGGAGCAGCAGTTGGTCTTTGTTTCTTTAACTGTATTGTTGGGAGATCTTGTATAGGTTCTGTTTGTATTCGTTTTCTTTTTAAAGGTTTTCTTTTTTGAGGTATAGGGTACATATCGAGGTGGGGTGTGTACAGTGAATGTAGTCTGTTGTGTTCTAGGATGCAAGGAATGTCAGCATTGACTTTGTTTGCATCAAAGTTAACTAGCAGTAGACCACTGTGGGGACGCAGACATGAAAGTGCTATGCAACTTATACCTTCTTTAAAGCCTGTGCTGGCAATGTCAATGAATGCGTGATCTAGGGTTAGACCTTGCGATTTGTGAATAGTGACAGCATATGCATGTGCAACAGATACAAGAGATACATACATGTCTTTGAAAAGAAGGAAACGTGCCATTGTGCAGCCTATTTGTTTAACTTGTGCAAGTTTGTCAAAGTGGATGGTGACAAACTAAATGGTGTTGTCATGTGGATACGTTTGGAAGCCAACAATTGTACCAATTGCTCCATTGACTAAACATTGTTGAGATTGATCTTGATATTTTATTTATATTGCGCTCATACACAGATGTTTCAGATTGTGACAATGTAAGGGAGGGGAACAAGGGATAACACATAAACGATCTTACTAGGCCCAGTGTCATTGAGAACACGCAAGTGCATGGGAGAGGGGGAGGGGAAAAGTGCATGGAAGGGGGCAGAAGTGGAAAGTGCAGAGCAAAGGAGAAACAGAATAAATAATAATAAATAAATCAATAATAAAATCAACAAAAGTGCAAGTGCAGCCAGCAAGTGGCAAGTGTTGAGTTTAAGGCAGAAGACAGGGTAGGTCTGATAAGTGAAGGAGGAAAAGAAGGGAGACCATTGCAAGGGGTGACCCAGAAGCAGTGTGGTAGGTGGCAGGGGGATCAGGAACCTGGGTCCAGATGGTCTCCAGGTGTACAGATCAGCAGGGGAGAGGGGGGCAAAGGCAGAAGCAAAAAGGAAGGTCTTGAGATGCTTCCGGAACTGGAGATGGTTTTCCTCAAGTTTTAGAGTAGCAGGTAGGCTGTTCCAGAGGGAGGCCCCAGCCAAAGATAGAGATCTACCCCCAGTGTGTTGCTTACAAAATCGACTGACCCTGGGGGAGTTAGAGGTAGAGGAGCGAAGAGTCTGAGAGGAGAGGTATTTGCAGAGGGATAGCTGAAGGTATTTTGGAACCTTATTATACATCAAGGTATACATCAAGGTCACGTTTTATAATTACTCTGAAGTTCAGACACAGAGTTAATACTTTTTCCAATCCAGCTGTGTTGGAGGTACATTTTTCTAAGCTATTTAGTCGTGCTGTTGCTTGTTGACACATAGGGAGTGCTGATGAAAACGTCAACATCGGAAACACCTTGATTCAGGAGATACATTCTCTCTCTGAAATACCTAAGTCTCTAAAAGGAGAAGTGTTTTCCTGTGAACTTCTAGAATTAGAGTATTGGAACATATCCAACCCTGGAGGTAAAGTGTTGTCTCCCTCCTGATGTGTGGACACATGTTTAGTTAGATGTGAAGGAGGACAGCCATGCAGTCTTATGTCACTAAAAGTAATAGTTTGTTAAAAAAGGATGAGGGTTTTGTTCTTCTTCTATACTTCAATACAAAAAGAGGTTCAAGTTCAGGAAAACTATTGTCTTTCTCAAAACAATACAACATGGTATCCTGAGGATGTTCTCATTTTGTTTTATATAAGAGATCAAGGTTAGGGCAGCAACTGCCCTTCTTCAGAACACATAACATTGTACTCTAGTGATCTTCCTGTTTAGTCTTATTAGAAACAGTGTCATAAAGTTCACAGGTAGAAAACATTGCTTGGGTCACTGCTAACATGTGCAGGTGAATTTCTTTACGATGCCATGATGCCCAAGCTACACCATACATTAATCTGCCCAATTGATCCCCTAAATGGATTTCATGGTCAGTTGAAATGTATGGTTCTCCATTTTAACCATAATACAGCAAGCATCCGTCGCTTGGGGAAGGCTGAAAACTTGTCCAATGACAGAGCGAAGTATTCTGATACTTTGAGTTAATGATGGACTTGTAAGAAATTCGCAAAAAGATACCCTCTGCTGAAGTAATACAATATTGTATGCTCGAAATAAAGCTGTCCACATTGGGAATTCTGGTCAATCATATATCGAATGCCCCGCTATAGTGCCTGCTTCCCAAATTTCCAGAAATTTGGGAAGCAGGCACTATGGCGGGCATTCAAATTAGTGATTGCGTGTATATTTGACCTGCAACTGAGCAAACATGATGAACTAGATCGTTGGATATATGATTGACTAGAATTCCCAATGCGTACAGCTTTATTTGGAGCATACAATATTGTATTACTTCAGCAGAGGGTATCTTTTTGCGAATTAGCTCAAAGTATCAGAATACTTTGATCTGTCATTGGACAAGTTTTCAGCCTTCCCCAAGCAACGGAGGCTTGTTTTATTATCAGTCCTGGTTACACATGTTTTGCCTTGAAAAAGACCCGGCTAGGGTCGAAACACGTGTCGGCAGGCAGATCTGACAGCTTCTATTAAAATCTTTATGTATAAAGTTTATTATCGCCAAAATTGGTCTTTGCATATCTCGGCTTAATCTTAGCACCTATTCAAACTTACCTAGCCAGCAGCGCACCTTTTGTGTGGGCCTACTGTCCCCCTTCTGGTTCTATTGTAGTAGGTTGGAGGTACCTACTCGACCCACAAATGTGCATCAGCTAGCATCAATATTGTTTTTTTGGTGTTTTTTGGTGTCTTTCAATATATATTTTCCAACCCAAGCGCTCCCATTGCCTGGTGTTCCTCCATTAAACTGTGTATGTTAATAATACAATAGTTATGAATTATAAATATAAAAATAAGTGCATGTCTTGCACTTTGTCCAACATGCAACCTATTAATAATGAAAATGTTCTACTGTTATATTCTCCTAATGTTAACAAGACCCACTTTAAAAATATGTTTATGAACAGTCTTAAAGATGACAATTGAGCATGATATAAATAACCAATTAAACAATCAATTCAAGTTAGACATAGTTCTAACAAGCTAATTTTAATTTTGCTGGAATATAGAGCTGATGGTGAACTGGGATTGCCGACCCAGCCCTTTAAGACGAGGTAACAATTGCTTCAGATGAACGGGGATGCAGAAGATACTCAAACATCAATAATCAGACTAACTCAGAAAGTTGGCAAATGTTTGACTGTTTTAATGACAATTGTCTAAAACAGGGAGTACATAGGACATCTCACAGCATGATCTCAAAGCAGTTTGTAAAAAACATGGGTTATATAGCAAAAACTTCTCATTGACAATGTCAACCTGTGTAATTGCTAAAGTCATCCTGCGTGGCAAACTACAAAAACATATTGGCAAAAGTGATTGGGTCTAAGGGAACATCTGGGTATACGTTCCATACTAGTCTAAGGAAGTGATAGGGTCTTTAACGTCAGGTGGGGTAACTAAGCCCTCCCTTTCCAGGAAGGTAAGAGGGGCCCGGGTTAGGCTTAGAACCTCACTCTACCCTGCAATCCTGTCCATGTAGCAGACTCTCAGATTTAGGTGTGTTTCATACAAAATTGCATTGTGAAAATATATACAATTGCATTGTACAACCTAGGCCTCCCTCCACCCCTAACAGGACTCTAAGACTTAGGTGTGTTTCTCCAGTATCTAAATATCACTGTGATAGTAGTGCCATTCAGTGGTCAACTTCATAGCTAAGCACTCCTCTAGCAACTGTTTACCATTGTCTGAGTGCCTGTCGTCTTGTCCAATTGTCAACTTGATTCTGTCTCTCTCTGTTTCATCTGCTTGTACCTCGCCCTGTGCCCTTCCCTAGTATTCTCCCCTACACTCGCCTCCTCTTCTCTCCTCTCCCTACCCACTCAATGGTGCTCTCTGTCTCCCCTATCTTTTCCAACTGCTTCTCTTTTGACTATCTTGCTCCCCTCACTAAATCTGGTAGGACGAAGGTTATAAAGGATATCCTGGTCTCCAACCCAGGCCTCCCTATCGCTGACACCGCCCGGCAAACCTTCACCGACATCCTCTTTGCCATTCCCTCACCAGACCTATGGACTCTTCATTTGGTCTCTGTGCTTTCTCCTTTCTGTTCTTCACCCATCAATCATATAAACCGGTGGGAGGCCCACCTGGCCTCCTGCCACTCCTCTAAGGTCATCATTAATGTTTACTTGCATGGTACCATCTTGGTCCAAGGCCCTCAGGCCAATCTTCTCCTCTTTGATAGATGCTTCCTGCGCCTCATCAATTTCCTTCCTTCTCCTGCTGTCCCCTCTCTTCCCCCACGGCTTCCTCGCCTTCCCCTGCTGTCTCCTCCTTGGCTACCTTGCCCTTTCCTCCATCCTCTTCTACACCTCTGCAGGGCATGCCTCTGATTTGTACCCCTCCCCGGAAATCTTTCAAGGACGGCAACCTTCTCCACATTGCCCCTCTTAACTTTCGCTCAGCTGTCAAACACTCATCTGACATCTGCCGCCTCCTGGAGAAACTTGACCTCAATGTCCTCACCAAGACATGGTTCACAGCCAGCTCTGTCATGAGCTTTGACACTCTCCTCCCTGACGGCTACAAGATCCTCTCTGCACCCAGGACCAACCACTCTTGAGGGGGTGTAGCCCTGATCTTCCCTGAGTTGCTTCTTCCCACAGTTATTCCTACAAAAGCCTACTTCTCTTTCGAATGCCTCATCTGTAGGCTCTCTCTCTCTCTCTCTCTCTCTTAGCCGTTCCCTTACTGTGGCTACTATCTATTGGCCACTTGGTCAGATCTCCTCCTTCCTCTTCCCTCCTGGTCTCGACCACTGAACTCCTCCTTCTTGGAGACTTTAACATCTACTTGGATGCTTCCTGTCCTTCCTCTGAACTCTTTTGTGACCTCTGTGATGCTCTCTCACTCTCTATTCTCCCCTCTGGCCCGAATCACTCTGCAGGGCACACTCTGGATGTTCTGATCTCCTTAGACCTTCCCCTTTCTCACCACTCCTCTCTCCTGAAGTGATCACGTTCTCCTTTCCTCCTAGCTCACCCTCTCTTCCCCACAGGCTAGGCCAATTCAATCACTGCCTCCCACCTTCTCAGTTATCCAACCCATGAAGCTTGTGTCAGTTGAGACTTTGGCCGGCACTTTCTCACCCCCCAACCCCCTTTGGCAGACTCACACCCTGACACTGCCCTTTCCATGCTCCACTCTGCTATTTCTGATACTCTCGATTTTCTTGCCCCTGTCATGAGGGTTCTCTTGAAGCCCAAAGCCAAGAGCAATTCCTGGTATGACTCAGACCTTATCACCCTCAAATGCAAGTGCAGGGTGGCTGAGCGGAAATGGTGTGCTTCTGGTACACCCACTGACAAACTGGCCTGCCGCCTGCTCCAAAGGCAATACCGGCTCTCTGTCCGCACCAAGAAGAGAGCTCACATCCAAGCCTGCATCTCCGGCAACTAGCAACTCTTTAAAATCTGCAAGGAACTGACCAATCCTGCTGCAGTCTCTACCTCTCCTGTCCCTTCCCAGGCCCTTTGCATGGCTCTGGCTTCTCATTTCATCTCTAAGACGCAGGACATCCTGTCCTCTCTTTCTTCCTCCCCCGCTCCCCTCTCTACTCCCTGCTCTTCCTCTGGCCCTTCTTCGGCCACCTCTCCTCCCTCCTTCTCTGCCTTTCCCCTGTTCTCCCCAGATGAGGTTTCTAGACAAGTCCGATCTATGAAAGTCTCATCAAAACAGGTTCATCCCTGTTCCTCCAAAACCATCAAGGACCACATTGACTCCCTGGTTTCTGCTATGGCCGACTTCTGCAACCACTCCTTCACCGCTGGAGTCTTCCGATCCCCCCTGAACCACTCCCTTGTGCACCCTCTTAAGAAACCCTCTGCCGACCCGTCCTGCCCAGCTAACAATCACCCAATCTCTATCACTCCCTTCCTGGGCAAACTGGAAATGCTGGTCATCTCCCAGCTTAATCTTCATAGTGAATCTGTTGGTTGTCTTCATGACCATCAGTCTGGCTTCAGAGCTGCCAGAAGCAGGGAAACTGCTCTCCTGAACATCCGTGAAGACCTGCTCTCAAACCTTGATTCCAATACCCTCTGTGTCCTCATCTTACTTGATCTCTCTTCTGCCTTTGACACGGTCAACCATGCCATCCTGTTCAACTGTCTCTGTGATAACCTGGGTATCACCGGTCATGCCCTGGCGTGGCTGACCTCTTTACTCTCTGATCGACCCTCCCAGGTCCAACTTGGGTGCTTCCTCTCCTCTATCTCTATTTCTACCTGTGGAGTCCACCAGGGGACTAACCCCTCTCCCTGGCTTTTGAACCAATACCTGGCACTTCTTGCCCATCGCATTGTGGCTATCTGCCCCAACTTTTCAGTGCTATGCGGATGACATTCAGCTCATTTTCAGGCTACCTTCGGCCACCTCTTCTCTGTCTCTCATCTCTGACTGTCTGCTATTCAGGAGTGGTGTGCCGCCAATGATCTCTGCCTTAATGCCAGTATGACCGAGATTCTCCTCAGCAGCACACCCGCTCCCTCCTTTCCTGCCACTCTCTGCCCGGCCTCTCTTGGCCCTCTTCCTGCTCCCACCTGCTAGGCTAAAAACCTCAGGGTAATCTTTGACTCCACACTCTCCTTCTCTCCTCACATCTCTGACATCTCTAAGAAGTCACACTACCAGCTGCACCTCCTCAGAGGTATTCTTCCTTTCCTATCCTTCCCGCCGAAGCTTGCTATCTCCAGAGCTTTGGTTCTCTCTAGGCTGAACTATTGCAACAGCCTCTTTCTACATCTGGCTGCTTCTACTCTCCGCCCTCTGCAACTCATCCAGATCAGGACTGCGAGACTTGTCCTTGGCCTCAAGCCCAGGGATCGTATCTCTCCAGGACTGAAATCTCTGCAGTGGCTGCCAGTGGCTGTGAGGATTGAGTTCAAAACCCTCTGCATTGTCCACAAGGCCTTCTGAGGCCTGGGGCCTCAATACCTTCAACTCTCACTTCCTAAATATATTCCTTCTCAAGCTCTTCACTCATCTGCCTTCTGCACCCTCAGGGTCAGTCGTGCCTCCAAGCAATGTGTTGGTGGTAGATCTCTCCCTCTGGAACAGCCTCCCTGCCTCCCTGAAACTTGAGGAGAACCATCTCCGGTTCCAGAAGCTTCTGCTTTCTCTCCTCCTCTCCCCTGCTGAATTCCTGGGTGAAACTGTACTGGTTACCTGGCCACCCTCAGGCCCAGGTTCCCTCCCCCACAAGGTACACACCTGCACTGCCTCCCTGGCTACCCCCGCACTTGGGGACTGTTTTCTGTATCTGTACAGTTGCCCACTAGCACTTGACAGCAAATGTCTGTACTTACCCCTGCACTTGCCACCAGCTGGCCCTACTTCTTCTATTGTTTTTATTTATTTTATTATCCCATGTAGTTCACTGTCCCCACCCCCTCCCACTCTGCACTTTTCCTCTTCCCCATTCCCCTGTACTTGTGCGATCTGAATGACACTTGGCCTAGTAGGATCACTGTCTCTGTCTTCCCTCTATTCCCCCTCCCTTGCAGTGTCACGCCTTGCAACACTTGTGTATAGGCAAATTACAAATGCCATATCATCTCATATCCCTTCAATCAGGTCACCATGAATGTCACTAAATACACAACGTCCCATTGGTTGCATAAACTATAGGGCCTTTAACTACGTAGCCCTCTATAATTGGTTGGCACCCTTACATCCATCAGTACTTTTCCACCTACGCCAGCAGCACGCAGGCTGGTCTCCAGGTGCTGGTGGGTTGTCTTGACCATCACTTCCCACCAATTAGCATATCATCTACCATCACCTATCATCACCTCAGTGGCCTGCACGTCAATTAAGGCTTTGAACTCGGCCTTGGAAATGTTCTTTGCTCTAGAGAATACGAGGGAGTGGAGGCAAGCTCTGCCTCCTTGCATAGGTATGGTTCATCATGATTGTCCATTTTCACCCCTCCACATGACTGAAGATCACACATTTGAGCTCTGGTGCATTTAAAATACTATTATTTAATGAACCTCTGACGTCTGCTTCATTTCCGTGCACGTCTTCTGACCAGGACTTTGTTCTTTCACATGATTGTGGCTAATGTCTGCTCATCCAAGTTAAACACGGCCTTGTCTTCTTGGTGCTGGTCCAGCCTCGCCCTTCT
This sequence comes from Ambystoma mexicanum, assembly GCF_040938575.1. Classification (NCBI taxonomy): domain Eukaryota; kingdom Metazoa; phylum Chordata; class Amphibia; order Caudata; family Ambystomatidae; genus Ambystoma; species Ambystoma mexicanum. The sequence continues at coordinate 963,544,739 of NC_090927.1, forward strand.
GAGATTGACTCCTGTATTTCAATTGCTTTCTTAACTGCGGCACACTGGAAAAGGCCTTCCTTTTTCTGGTCCAGCTCTTCTATAATGCGTGGTGGAATCGTACACAGTTCACTCAATCCCATGTATATGTATTGGCGCTTGCCGCAGCCTATTCATTACATAGCTAGCCTCAAGAATGCTTTGTCTGCTTGCGTTGCTTTGCATCTGTACACGTATAAAATAACTTGATATCTTCATCATTTCTGCAGCATAATCCTCTTCATCTCGAGCCTGAAATGTTACTTATCTTTGAGATGTATAAAATATCTGCGTTTTCTTGTCTTTGCATCTCTTCTGGGTGCGTCAGTCTTACTTCGTGTGATGTCACCAATCTGCTCTTTTGCTCATTTCTGACTCTTCTTCTGGGATTTTATTCAAATGACCAACATAATGTCTTGTATGCAGGTATGGCTTTCTTAATGGGAACCTTGCTTCCAGGATTCTCCTTGGTATTGGTATTTTCACTGATACTGCATGTACTTCACACTCTGGTTCTCAACATATAGGCAATATGGGCGAGATGGTTGAGGTGGGGGTACTTGGCTCCTTCTCTACATTTCCCAATCTGAGCAATTCATCGACCACTCTCCCATCATTCTTCACATCTAGACATCCTTGTCAGAAGAAATGCTTTTTAGGGACTTGTATCTTTATTACTCCTTTCAGGCATCCAGCTGATTTCACATGCTCATCTTTATTCCAGGTCATGAGCATGCACTGTCCACTTGGACTGCAATAGATCCATCTTCCCACATAATTCTTATGATTCTTTGGGTACAGGAACTTCATTCCCTCAGGTGCATGGATGTTGGTTTTTACATAGTCTCTGATTTCTTCATCTGTCAGCTCTTCAGTTTTCCATCCTGACTCAACATCAATCATGATCTTCATCCCTATGGCCTTCTTTGCAGCGTTCTTGCATTGTGAGATGGCCAGTCTGATTATACAGAATCCAAGCATGATCATCACCAACAGGGCTGCAAGGAATTTGAACAAATCTGCCATCCATTGTTGAATCCACGAAATGAGTGATCCAAACCAACTGTCATCAAAAATATCTTCCACTTCGTCCACCATTTGGACGTGTAAATTCGTCAACATCTCTATGGCCTCGGTCAAGGTGCCATTCTCGTAATCAAGAGAAGGTATAAATATACACCATGATTCTCCAATTTTGGCACAAACACCTCCATCCATAGCTGTGATCATGTCTAGGACATATCTATTCGGAAGAGTCTTCAGTCGTATGGCTCTCAGCTCTTCCTTGATAGCATTGAATCCCTTTATGGTAGCGTTGATTGTCTGCAATAACTCCCATCTGGTATCTGTAACTATTTGGTGTTTTCATCTGTCTGGATCCGAGGTATGAAGATTATCGTGAATATCGATGAAGTCTGACCAAACAACCTGTGCTCATAATGGATGGAGGTCTTTGCTTCTATTGACTTGGCTGAGAAATAATTATCTCTCTTCATTCGATTTATCAGCTCCACAGATCTCTTCTTCCTCAAGCGAGCATCTGCTTTTTGAAAGCTTCCAATATGCAAATCAGTCTTAGGAATCACCAATGCTGGAACAATTACGTTTACTATAGAACATTGTCCTCCCCAATCCTTGGCCAGCTTCATGTTAGCTATAGATCCACAAACCCAGTAGTGAGCCATGGTCAATGCTGTCCCAATGTTCATTCCTGGTACATCAAAGACTCGACCACAGTTCCGATTCTCCAACTTTTCTTGTGCCATTGTTTCTAAAACAAAGCGTTACACCTTCCAAAGGCACTATCTGCAAAGGTCCTCCTTTATCTTCAACCCATGTCGGTAGTTTAGCAAGTTTCAGCCATAAAGTTTGCATCCATTCTGTACAAGGTCAATGGTTGACTGATATAAACCAATGATTACCCAAGCTCTACAGATAACCACTCTTTCTTCCCATTCATCTGGTGAAAGCACTGATCCCCAAATCTGCACCTGGCCTCTGTTCTTCCATCTACGAATTTCTTCTGCAGATTTTCCTGCACACTCAAGTCTTCTGTTTATTTTCCATATGTTTCCAGCTCCTTTTATACCAGGCTTTTCATATCTGATCACGTGAGTCTTGGTATGGGCTCTTAAATCTTGTCTTTGTGTCTTGGACATAGTCATCTTCTTCTGGATCTGTCCATTCAGCTGCCCATTTGAGATAGGCTGTTCGGTCCATGAACTGACCTCTTGTAAGGCAGAGCGCAATATGTGATAGACAATGTGCTGAAGATTTTAGACTTCTGCATAGTATAATGCAGGAGTGCACATGCAAAGCATTCCCCCTTCGAGGTCCTCCTTCCCACTTCTTTCATATGCTGATACCATATGTTATTTCCCAAATGTGCTGTACAATCCAGGTAATCATTCAACTCATGATCATTCTCCCTAGCACTTCCCTTAGGTCTCCTCCTTTTCTCATGAGCTTCTATAATCATCTCATGAAGTCTGTCAGCATAATTCCTTCTTACTGGGACAATCATAGGAACATGTGTCAGTGAACTCTGTGTCTTTACATGTGCTATTTGTGTAGGAACAATCACATCAAGTTTCATTCTACTGGTCTGATATGAAGATATCTGATTATCATAAAAGACCCGCAAAGCTGACCTTCCTTCAGAGGGAACCCCAGTTTTATCTCTCATAGAACAAGGTGCTTTCATATGCACCACTGGAGTAGGGATAATTACATAAGGTCTCGGCTGTCTCGTAGTTGCCACATCTGTACCCTCCTTCTGAATAGGAAGATAGACAGGGACACTTTCTTTATTTGGATCCAAATAGTAGGCAGTACGTACTGTAAGTGAGAGCAGGATCATAATAAACAAGATGCATGTATAGATGACATATAAGTAGGCCCATTTGACGCAACAGTAGCTCCTTGCTTATGGTGGCCTCTCATTGTTAGCAACATTATTTATGCTGTTTATGTTACCCATTCTTAATCTTTTTTAAGGCAGGAAAAAGTGAATTGTATTTGGGTAACATCATGAAATACTCTGGCAGCATCTGGATCTGCTCCACAAGTTCTTCAAGCAGCTGGCTGATTGCAAGACACAGTCACAGGATTCCTAATGTACACAAAGAAGTCGTCCTTTCGCCAGAGAAAGTGAGGATGTGTCCCCAGCAAGAAGTAAAATACCATGGACAGTATGTTCTGGATCTCTTCCCTCGAAATCCTCATTCAGTATTGTTCTTTATAGTCTCTCAGAAAACAAAATGCACTTGCTCCTTAATGTCACATATCAGTTCATTAAGTGCCACTGTGTTCTTTGAATCTCTTAGGAAGGTATGAACATCAGTTTGCCTTCCAAAAAGATGAGGACTTTCTTCAATCAGGAAATAGAAGACCATTCAAACTAGTCTATTAAGATTTTCCTCAGAAAGGGACATTTATGTTTTCCAAACTGTACTCAGGAAGCTGGGGAGCTTGCTCTATGATAGCTGTGAGCAATCTCCTCACGATTTGACCATTTTTAGGATCTTGCAGGAACAGATGAACGCTAGTAGTTCTCACCATAAGTGCAGGGTATGCATGAAGAATGAATAGAAAAACAGTAAGAACGATCCGGCAAATGTGATAATTAGACACTACCATGGGTGCTTCCAAAGAGAAACTCAGTGAGAAAGGAATCAGGGAAACTGTTCCCTCTTCCAGTCGTCCAAAAGGAATTCCAAATCTGGCATGTCTCCTTCTCGATCAAAACGTAGATATGTCTCAGTCCAATGTTATCATGCTCCTGTGGCTCAAGAACAAATAATCCTCTTTTACTCTTTTTTTTTAGCAATTTAAAAGAGTGTCCCAAAAGAACCAAAGTTCAATGTACTCTTTGCCTGTCTATTGGACAGTCTCTGTGTCCTTCTAACTCATCATCAATATAGTCTGCACATCCTGAGGTTCTTCCCCGATGCTTTCTTCCAACTGGGGTGGGGGTGAAGGGGACTCTCCTGGTAGATATTTACATATCTGAGAAATATCCATGCATGTCTTTCTAGCACCTTCACGGCTTATGGCCTTACAAACAGCCCGTTGAATCATAGCGCCTGCCACTTTCTCGAAGAATTCCTGATTAGGATCTCATCTGTGGGAAAAAGTTTGGGAAGACGTAATTTTTCAAGTCCAGTTGTTGTATGGTCTCCGTCTGCGTTCTGAGCCTCACACCTCTTCCGCTTGGGTTGATCTGAAATGACAGAGATACTTGTAGTCATGCACGTCCAATAAGCATGTAACTCCTTTCCTAACAATTCTGCTGTCATCTGGGCATCACTTCTAGTTCTAGATGGAGTAGTGAGAGGTGTCCTCATTCGCCTCCATATCACTATTTTCATGGGCGTAAGATGGTGGTCAAAGCCTGGTTGATTTCGCAATGCGTACAATGCCAAGGGCAGGCAATGTAACCATCCTTTCTTCAATGTAAGCCTCAATTTAGCTATCCTCTCTTTAAGCAGGCCATTGAGTCTCTCACAGAGGCCATTCGCTTGCGGGTGATAAGCCGATGAAAACTTGTGCTTTGTACTAAGCAACAAGCTTATTTGTTCAAAGACTGTGTTGACAAAATGAGGGCCATTATCAGATCTTAATACTTCACATATTCCCCATCTAGGAAACACTTCTCCTACTAAACATTTTGCTGTGCAAGTGGAATCTGTATCTTTACATGGACCAGCTTCAATCCACCTGGAAAAGGGACATACTAAAACTGTCATATATTTGTATCCATTACAGACTTGCAGGATATCGACATAGTAAATCTGTAAATGCTGAAAAAGACCATTAGGTTGTGAGATGACTCCTCTAACTATATGCAGCGTGTGCCCAGCAGTAAACCTTTGACATACGATACAGTTTACTACATAAAACGCAACATGTTCTAGCAAGTTCGGAACAGACCAGTCCTCTGCAATAGCTGCTGAGAGGCTTTCTCTAGTGACATGTGAAGGGTAGTGCAGCTGTTCCAATGCCACCCTTAATAAGGCTACAGGCATCACCAGTTTACCAGTGCTTTCTTGTTGCCACAATGCTTCGGAGGGGGATAAAGAACACCCCCTCCGTGTCCATAGGTCTTTCTCTTCCTGTGGCGCTTCCCCTTGAATTTCCATCAACTCAGTCTTAGACAAGATGTTAAAACTATCATGCACACTCATCATCACCACCATTCTTTCATTCACATCAGGTGTATCAAAATTCATTATAACCTTAGAACATACAACTCGTTTTGCCTCCTCGTCTGCGGCTTGATTTCCGTGCGAGATAATGTCTGCTCTCTTCACGTGAGCTGCACATTTAACGACTGTGATGGCTACTGGGAGTTGTAGTGCTCTAATAAGTCTGCCCAATAAGGCGGCATGTTGCACTGGAGTGCCATCCGTTCGCAAGTAGCCCCTCCAACGTGCTAGCCCTGCATGTACTGTCGACGTCACATAGGCAGAGTCACTGTAAACCGTTACTTCCTGGTCTGCGTTTTTCTTGAGCGCAACAATCAGCACCACTAGCTCTGCAGCCTTTGCTGAAAAGTGAGACGGTAGTTGTGCACTTATCAATACTTCAAACTCCCCATTGGCCCTGTTCTTTACCACAGTGGCACCTGTATATCTTTGTCCATCATTTTGATCGATTCTAGAAGTACCGTCAATAAAGAAAACTTCCCCAGCTGCCAAAGCATTTTCTTTCACCCTCAGGATCTCATCATAGAAATCCTCATAATTTGAGCAATCATGCGTGCTGGTCCTCTGCCAGTGGTTCCGCTACAAACATGGCAGGATTGACTATTCCACATCTGATTATTTTAATCACTGGATTCGACATGACCACCTTGTAGGCAGAAGCCCTTTGAGACGTCAAAGTACCCTTAGGATTTTCCAAAATGGTAAGCAAGCATGTTCCACAAATAATGTAATGGAACACCCCATTACCATGCTGGCAGCTTTCTCAATGGAAAACGCGGCAGCTGCCAAAGATTGCACGGAAAGTGACCCCTCATTACCGGGTCCAGAATCCCACTATAATATGCTCAAGGCTTATACCCCAACGTGGTTCTCCATGTGAGCACTGCTGTCATGACTGTGCCATTTTGTGCGAAAATAAGAAGAATTCCTCAACACAATTGGGAATTCCTAAAATTGGAGCTGTGCAAATGAGCTTTTTCAACTCAGCAAACCCTTGCTCCATGTACTCAGTTCAGACGATCTTTTCCTGAGTTGCCTGTGCCTTTTTCAGAGCCTGCAACAGGGGCCTTATCTATGAACTATAATCAAAGACCCATGCTCTAACATAATTGCATAGCCCCAAAAATCCTTGCATCTGTTTTATCGTGTGTGGCTTTGCCATTTTCAAAATAGCCTCAGCCCTTTCAGGAGTAACTTTCTTTCCTTCATACAAAATTAACTGACCTATGTATAACACCTCTTCTTGCCAATACTGCAATTTCTCCTTGTCCACTTTATATCCTTTCTCTGCAAGAATAATCATTAGCTGAACCGAGCCATGTCTACACTCATCCTCTGAAGTGCTACGGACTAATATGTCATCATAATATGTTTCAGTTTAATCTTAACTTTGCCAATCCCCTTTAAAAGCCCTACGTGTAAGGGGCTTGTTGTCCATAATGAAACTGGCACTTTTGCCATGTCTTCATGAAAAGATTCAGGCCGTTTCCATGCAAACATCATTTTCTGAGGAACCTCATGTCTTATTGCCCTCACCCAATAAGTGATACTCATTTCAAATACTACTTCGTCATCTGAGGGATGGTATCTAAACATATGCTCCTCATTGACATCAGTACCCCTCGTATGGCCATTTGTCCTGTAAATGCCATGATAAATTCACTCACATTTAAATAATGCCTTCCTGGCGTTGAACACACTATGCCCTCATCAGTGAACAAAATCATCATGTTTAACTTTGTCATTAGATCTCGACCTAATACATTATCCCATAGAGACTGGCAATTTTTCAGCAAAAGGAACTCTACTTGTAGCTCCTGTGAAACCTTGAGCATTCATGGACTTCCCAGATAATGTACATATCCTATATCGTATACATGAGCGTGTTGCCCCCGTGTCTACAAAAAAAAAGATTTGCCTCCTATAGTGATGTCAATCCTCGGTTTCGCTTGAGGATTGGGAGTCACTGATAGCACTGAACACATCAATTCTCCCAGTGAGCTGTCCTATTGTGGGTACATGCTTATTCCTGTGCCTTTGAAAGGATTCCCTCCCTCAACAGTGACACCCCCTATCCTAGAAGTCATTTGCTGTCCCATGCTTGGGCCTTGCTGTATCTTCATGGGTGACTGCTGTGACTGCCCTTGTGGTGAATTCATTGTTGTCTGCTGTGTTTGCAAATCTTGTTGCATTCCTGGCTCTTGTGTTTGCTGCACTGTCAAATTTTGGGCAAACCCCTCTTCACTTTGTTGGTTGTATGCAGGTGGGTGTGTGATCACCCCTCTTGTGAACTGCCCATTCTGCACAAACCCTTGGCTCCCACACATGTGTGCAATGTGCCCTGTCATACCACATGTCCAACACATAGCAGGTCTTCTAATTTGCCCTCCCTGCATGCCTTGACTATCATTCTGCGTGTTTTGAAACACACTCTGATTATTCTGGAAATGTCCCTGATTATTCTCAAAGCCTCTACCTCAGAAGCCTCCCCTACCCCTTGGTACAAATCCATTATTACCTTGGTCAAACTGCCTTTGGTTAGTTGCTTGTGGCATGCCTGCTGGTTGCTGCAAACCTGACCCTTCTCCACTAGTCAACATCGCCCCTTCTATTGCGTATTTTGACAAAGGGCTGGGAAGCTCTCAGTGTTCCCTCATGTACCACTGTGGGGTCACGTTATGTAATGTGGGGCTCTGGTGGCCCTCAGAATTCTCAAGCCTTCCTTCATGGTGGTCAAGCAGGTGACTTTATCACACCTCCCACCATTCATAGGTGCACACCATCTCAGTGTAGGCTCTAAAACCTCTCATGTGACTCCTTTATTAAACCTTCCTCAGTTGCTTGTGCGCAATAAAATGGAAGGCTTACTGGTGCTGACAAACAGGAACAGGAACGCATTTCATTATCTGCAATCTGATTGGGAAAGAACTCAAATAATATGCTGTAGTAAGAAGGAGGAGAGGTGAGCTTTGCTAGTAGTAACTGTCACGAGGTTGAAGGAACAGAACACATAATCTCAGAGGGGCGTGGTTAATTCAAGTGTATTCAGAACAAATAAAGAAGTACATACAGTGAGACTCAACAACAAAGAACACACTTTTGTTAATTTTGCAACATGTGTATCATTAGAGCCTCTCTAAACGCCAAAGGTTTTATCCTGCAGAATCCCGCGGTCAAAGGAATACAAACAATATCTTCTCTCGGCATGTCACACTTCCCCCTCTCACTTAAACCTTGCTTGCATTTTCTTTGTTCTTGGTGGCTTGAAGATCCTATGGCCCACATGTCCGTTTCCTTGTACTAAACATGAGGGCCAGTTGGCTAGATTGTACAACTAACCAACCAAAATTATGGGTTTTCATAGCCAAAACCTTTCTGGGTGTCACATACTTAAATCAAGTAAAAACCTACTCTAAACGACCTAATGCCTGAGTTTATAGTCCATTACTTGAATATAAATCCCGAATGCATGGGTGTCTACACTAAGTAGTGTGTCTTTCAACATACTCACTCTCTCAGTGTTCTTTATAGTACCACAGCTACACATGTTTGTTTTGTGGTTGTCTTGATCTGAGTCTATGTTGATAATGTTCTTTGTCTTGATCTGTGTCTTTGTGATGTCCCTACATCTCTTCCAGAAATATTACATGGCCTTCAGTTATCAGAGCAAGCCATGTATCGTATGTTAGCAAAAACCGCGAGGTCAAAGCATTTAAACTTGCTGGAAAATGGCAGTATTTTAAAGCAGGTGGAATGGTATGACTACCCGGGGAACTGATTTTTGAAGGGGGATGTTGGGAGAACCAGGTGCTAGAGAAAGCCAGTGGGGCGGTCAAGGCTTATTATGCAAGACACGATAGGGGGACGCTTGGGCTTTGAGCCTATACCAGGCGCAATCCAAGGCAGCAGCTATTTATGGGGCAGAGGTCTGGGGCTATGCAGACACATAAGTCATGTTTATAACAAAAAACAAATTCCTGAAATCCATCTTGGTGTTCCCCCAAAGTACTCCAACTAGCACCTCTCGTAAGGAATGCAATCTCCTGCCAATTGATGAGGAACTAGCAATTAGACCAGTTTTTCATAGGGTCAGGATTTGGAGTAGTCGGGAACTTGAGGAATAACGTCAGACCCTGGAGCATGTGTTATCCTTGAGGGGTTGGCATCAGATTCATTGGTTGGTGCATGTCAAACATTGGCAGGCCCACCTGGGTCTCTCTGCCTATTGGGTAAATCAACACCAGATGGAGCACAATGCTAACAATATAGTGAAGGGTGCCTTCAAAAGATATAAGGAGTTAAGAGCTCGGACCCTCGCTCTTCTCCTGGCCACGGGTCCGACGTACCTTGCTGTAAAAGAGTCCCAGGGGTTTGAAAGTTATCTGAACATCCTCAAACCATAATATGCTTGGTCACTGTATATGAGGTTATGTTTGGGATCCCTGCCATTACGCAATACATTGAAAAAATGGGGGTGGAGGGTGCAGTAAATCTGATGTGTCCGTTGTGTGAAGATGGGGTGGAAACAGTAGCACCATTTTTATTATTTTGCGATACACTGAAAGATCTCAGAGTAATGTATTTGATACCCTTGTTGAGATTGCATGGTGTACAAACCTTTAGTGAAGCGGCCCATTGATGTAAGGATTCTGTGGTCCTGACTGTGGCTCATTTTGTGTCTAAATATATTCATAGAGCCTGGTTAAAGAGGATAAAGGTTCTGAAGTGCATCCAGTGGAGGCTTTGAATTGAACTAACCCCTATATGTAAAATTGTAGCCTTGAACAGGGGGGATATCGACTGGGACCACCTGTTGATAAACTGTTTTCTGTATGTCGCACTTTTACCTATGTTTGTAAATGTTTTTAGAATTAATGAATTGACGATGGTTTTTAAAATATTCACTGTTGGGATGCTTTACGAACTGTTTTTCTTTTGATGTGATGTTAACCGATATGGTTTATGCCGAATAAAGGTTATTTTTTTATTTTGATATGTCTCATCACATATAGGGCCCTCTTTTGACTTTTTAATTTAAGCATTCCTCCCCTGCCAGGGAACCTACAGGAAAGGTTTTCTAATACCCTTTCTGAATTTTCAAATGACTGCAAGATTCTGTAGCTTGAGCTGGTAACCTTGCAGCTGTCATCACAATGAGGGATAGAGGTGCCAGCTGGCTTCTTATGTTAGGTTTCTCACCAGGCTTGGCCAATCTCAGACTATTGGCCCAGGTACTCATAAGGCTTCCAAATCCCGCCTGCACCTATAATCTAGTCTCTCTTATGCTGTGCTCATCTTGCACAGGCATCTCCTTCTGTCCCATTCCTGGTATCTAGTTTACCTACTTAGCTTTGCTAAAATAGGTTCTGACTCCTCTTTCTCCACTCACTATCTTATTTCTTTGTTTTTTTACAGAGCATTATATGATTTGTATGCAGGTTATGTTGACAGATTTGCATTGGTTTGGTGGACGATCTTGTGAATTTCACTATATATATATTTCATTTTGCATATATTTTGCATTTTGTGTTAACCCTCTTAACCTACTGCATATATACAGCAGCTCTGTGTGTTGTGGCATGCATTTCATTTGTTTCCTTAAAACCCTACTGTACATATACATTGGCCCTTCTATTTGATGGGTGTGCTTGATCCTCATGTGCATTTAATAGAAAATATTTCATTTTATGTAATTTTTTTATTCAGTTTTGGTGCTGCCAAACCTACTGCACATTGTGGCAGGCTCATGTCTCTATCTAGAGATCATAGATGTAGGCTGCTAAGATTGTTTCTTAAATCAAAACCATTCACTCTTTTGTTGTCACAAAGAAAATCATTTGGTGTTCCAATAATGCACCCTATCAATAACTCTGAGGGGGGGCTCTAATGGAACAATGGATATGTATGATGACGTCTGTTGACTCTGCCTGACGATCATGATTATAGGTCATGGAAGCCATGTGCCACCATCCACTATGTGAACCTGGGATCAGAGGTCTTACATAGTGGATCCCCAGACCACCAAAGGCAAAGCACCTCTGCCGGCAATGCACTTCCCAGTCTCTTGCACCATTAAGGTATTCATGTATGTTGATAAAATGCCACTTTCCTGATGACCTTGTGATGTTTTGGAAACCTGAATGGCAGCCAATATTGAGTTACATCAGAGAGTCTTCTGCAAATAGCAGATAACTCTTGTAGCTGCCTGAAGTGTCTGGTCAGTGTCGCTGGTACTCATTGAAGGGGTATGTATTAACGGTCCACTCAGCATCATGCTGAATGCTCAAAGCACATACAAAAGTATGGACAAGCCTAAAGAAGGGTTAGTCTGCTTTACTCATCAGTTTATAGACTATACAAAGGTCAGTCTGTTATCCATGCATCACACTTATTACCCCTGCAATTGTAAACAACCTATGATAGCGCCAGTGGCATGGCCAGGGCCCCAGAAAAATGTCTATTTCTTGAGCTCGCTGAGGGTCATGAGTAGATGAGCAAGATTATGAGGTTGCTGGAAAAAGACGGCAAAGAGAGGTGGAGGAATGAGGAAGTGAAGGAGGGTAGGATTTAACAACAGTGGTGAAAAGGAGGTTGGAAGAGCAGATAGGAGAAGTGAAGGGAAAGTAGCGAGAGGAGAGATCAGAGTCGTGAGGAGGAATGGAACAACAGTAGGGAAGAGGTGAGAGAGAGAGAGATAGGAGAAGAGGAAGCTAGAGGTGACATCACACTGGATGTTGGTGAGAAAGAGAAGGGGGTTTAGGAGATATCAAAGAGGAGATTTGACATAAAGAGAGAGAGAGAGCGTGTGTGCGTGCGAGAGAGAGAGAGAGATAGAGAGAGACAGAAGTATGAGGTTGGAGATGATTACAAGTAGGAGGTTAGAGAAATAGAGAAAGTGTAGGTTAGGCTGGGTGAGGAACTTGAGTGAAGGGGGAGAAAGGCCCAATGAGATGTAAGTAAATCTAACATGGTGAGGGAAAGCACTGAGAAACATTGGAATCAGTAGGAGGTAAACCCAACAACAAAAATGAATGAGCCTGACAGGTGATAATGTACAAGCTCATGACAGAGCGTCCAAGAGAAATAGGAAGGGAGACAAAAGAAGGAAGCCAAAGGTACAACAGAGGCTCTCATATGCACAAAACGATTGCAACCCATCAATAGGAAACCGATATGTGAATGTGTGACTGCATTTTTTGATGCTTTTTTGTGTAATCCAGTGGTGCAACTGTATGTACAGTTAGATTAAATCACACCTTACAAGCTTCAAAATCAAGATATTCAAGATTATTATACAAATGTGATAATCAATTCCTATATCTTGTATTTCAGTTTCTAAACATATTAGACATTCTTGGCATGAAGTTAAAGTTATGCAAAACTGGTGACAAAAGAGGGGGAAACAAACCAGAGAATTCCACTTTTCCAGGGTTGTGCTCATGTCCATATTGTACCATTAACGAGAAGATCTAGAAATGCTTTGGATACAAATATCTTTTCTTAGCAATAAATGTGTCTCAGTACCTTCTAGCATGACTTAATATTTTCTCTTTTCAGGGCTGCTAGTTTATTCAATGATTCCTCACATGTGTGCAGCAGCCACATATCTTCCAATATTGAGGGCTGCTTAAACATTTTTCTCAACAAACCATTCCATGAGACATCAGGTTTTGATCAATTTGAACAATACATTTTGAATGTTAGTAAGAATCATGGGAGCAATTTTATCAGTAGGATGTGTTGGGCATGAATACATTTGGAAAGAAGTTAATTTGTATGCATACAAATCTGCCCAATTTTATGTATTTATTTGTTTAATTTATGTACACAGTTCTTAACAGAACTTTTACAATAAAAAATGACTAAAAAGTTAATTAATAGAAATACTTATTTGGTATCACAAAAACAATAAGAATACAATTGCCTATTTACAATAAAATACCCAATTCATTCATACCTTCATTAGTATCTGAGGGATCGTGCCTACTTTTCCTTTACAAGCTATTCTGCCTAATGAAAAAATCTCCAAGCTATTCTATCATCAACCCAGGTATATATTAAGATTGCAAGGTAAATCAAGATAATTGTGTTTATGAAGAGAAGCAAATAAGCAAGTGAGTACAATTACTAACTATGTGACCTAAGCATGCTGCCAATTAAATGGGACTCTACCTTTCAAAGTGTTAATCACTTCAGGTACTTCAGAGATGTTAAGGACTTTTGACTTTCCATAATAGATGTTCAAGTCTGAAAGCCCACTAAAGACATCTAACTTAAACAATAGTGGTCCCTCTTCGTATACACCACTTCATCTGAAACTCATGCTGTTTTATGGAGTTTCCACCCCCATCTCCACTAATTTGAATAATTAATGGTCCCATACATAAGGCAAAAATAAGAGAGGAAAGGGGGAAAACGTGTCATGTGTTACAGGATAACACTAGATGTGAGAATAGTTTTTTCTCCTTTCTAAAGGCTGCAGGGGAGCAGAAATTAGCCAGGACCAATTTGGAGAATCTGAGGCCGAATTCAAACATTTCCTAAATCACCTTGACTAGGGTCCTACCTATGTGTTTGAATGTTTTCTCAGCATCAAGGCTTAACATGGAGATGGAAATATAGCATAGATTGGCAAAAAAGAGGAAAACCCACTGATGTTTAGTTCATTCTCCTGTAAATTAGCTGGGATTGATTTTCTCTCTTGCTATTGCTGAAGAGTTACTGGTGCAATATTTTGATACATTTTCAGGTCAACCCCTTTAAATGCCATGCACATACCACAATCCTTTCTTTCAACTTGAAAAAGCGTACCTTTGTTGACATGACCTGATTAAAATTAGTCTTCTTCTCAAAAGTAGGGTAGTCATAACGTGTACAATAGAATTCTAAAGTGGCTGGTGCATGTTCCAGTAGCAGTTCTCATAAGAGACCATGGACATGCTTCTGCAATCATGAATCCATGCTTCTCTTATATGCGCACCGCATAAATATATTTATCAATTTCCAGATACATATTTTTGGAGAGTTTTTATAATGATTAGACTGAATAAAATGCTGTTTTTTAACTATTATCAGATCATGGCCGAAAATGTCAAGGGAAATGGGAAAATATAGGCTGCTAACTATGTGAAGAAAATAGCGTGGAACAAACTTTAAGGCATGTTTTAACAGATTGACAGGTAATGCGAAAACATTAGTTAAGATGTTATAGATATTTGGCTGAACGATTTGACGAGGTGAAAGAAGAGCAGTTCTGGTTAAATGGCATGGTGGGACGTAGCCGCACAAGGGCTATTGCCTTAATGCGGGTGTGGTTTGCTTTTGAGAAAAAGATTTTAAGAAAGAATTGAAGATATGAAATTAAATTAAATAATGGAAGATGAGTTATGTAATGGTGATTTTTAAATGTTACTGTAAAATGAGTACGTTTTTATATAAAAATAATGCAAATATGTTATAGGATTTTGTAGATGTAATGCATGATTTAGAAGTAATATTTTAAATGATGTGTTGTGAAAAATTCAATGAACTAAAGGACAATAAAACAAAAAATAGAAATAGGAAACAAAGGGCGCCGAAGTGGTAGTCCACCATCACAGTGAGCACAAAAAATGGATGAAAAAGTGGCATCCAATTCCAACAACTCAACTTTCCCCTTCTCCTCACCCTTCAGACAAAATCTGAAACTGCTGCTCTCCCTCTTCTGTTAAGATGTATCGGGTGCTTGCACAAATAAATAAAAATCAAGAACAGCATTTCTATTGCGCCAACCTCCGGCATCCTCATCATCCATTCCATCATCTCCAAAAAGTTGGAAAATGTTGATCAATGCTTCTGAAATGAATTGCAATACATGGAATAATCAGCTGCCAGTGTTTTAGTATGCACAACAAGTGAATCAAAGAATGCAGTTGGATTCTTCCAAACAGAAGAATATAGTCAATTCCAGCCCCAGGCAAGCCACAGGAGACAAACAGGAAGAGCAATTGTATCCTGTCGAGCATACTCGTTATCTGCAGTTCATGGCCTGCTTGCCTCAGTCATCCTTTTGACTGGCAACTAATTGGTTTGCAAAAAATAACTTTAACCAACAATGTTTTGCAGGAATGTTTCTAAGCACCAGCTTCCTTGGTACAGTGTGCAACATTAGCAGAATGTATTCTTTGGCTACAGTTGTGTGTGGAGGGGATAAAACGTAGAACCTCCAGAGCACTTTTTAACACTTTTTATCATGAGCTGATGTGGTGCCAGAGAAAACTTTGCAAATGTGTGAAGTATGCACAGCTTTGTGTTAAGCTTCAGGAAGTGAGCAAAGACAAAATCCCAATACTTCGTGGAGCTCTGATTTTACAGCAAATCAGGACATCTACTAAAAAGCTGAGAATAAATTAATGGTAGGGACAATCTAAAGATGAGCACCTATTGAGTGGAATAACTTCAACTCAAACCCAAAACGTAGCTTATTTCGATTATTAAATAATCATTAAACAGTTATCACTATAAATACATTATGAGCCAAAGGGATCCCCAGTACGAGTTAAAAGTAGATCAAATCTGACCACCTTATGCCTTAAAATGTTATTATTCCATAACACATGGGACCTCATTTGGAGTATGGCGGTAAGGCAACAATTGTGCCGGTATCGCTACCGGCACCATTGCTACTGTACCGCCATATTAGGACTTCCGTTATAAACGTTACCGCTGCTACCATCCCCCCCATTCCCATTTAGCCCTTTGGGGGCTCAAATGGGAATGGGGACGTACCGGCTCCGGCATCTGCACAAGGGGAATTACTGGGTCCACGAGGTCGGAATGGCCCAGTTATTCCCCTTTCGCGGGAGCCGGTCACCGGAGCCGGATGTGAGTTTGGGCTACCTCCAACCTCGTAATGAGGCCCTATGATCTTAAAATGCTAACAAAAAAAATGAAAGCAGCCCCTCAACTGCTGTAATTCATGTGTTAACATTCAGAATGATTAATTCAACTACACACTATAAAAAGGTGTATACAATCTTCACTAGGGGAGCGCATATGTTAACTCAATCACTTTGCCTATTAGAATAATACAAATAAACTCATCTAAAACCCTCAATGGGAGAAGCCCATAACTTTCCTAAGTCTCTTGCTCTGGCTCACATATGCTTCAGCTGCCTAGGATAGCATTTGTCCTGTAGCAATAGACACAGTAAAACGCTAAATTAGTAGACCCTCTATCCTTTACTATAGGTATCAGAGTCCTCTTCCGAGTTTAGGTAAATGCCATGAAAAAGATCAAAAAGGGAGGTAAATATTCTACGTTCTTATGGCAAAGGGGCAAAACTGATTGTCCATCCCTGAGCCTCGTCATTTCCCAGTCACATAATTTAAAGGGAGAACATGAAATCTTAGTCAAACTAAGTATACCTACACATCATTTCAAGTATGGTTCCATAGTACAAGGTAAGTAGATTGCGAGATGGGCTCTATTTGAAGTTTCCAACAGCTCTGCACTTTCTCTTTGTTCCTGAAGTAAGTTCAAGAGCAATAACTTAACCTTCCCCTTACTCACCTTATCTATCCAATATGGCTGATCAAACCAGTGTCTGGCATATAATGATGCAAATGTAGCTTTAGCATGGCAGATCCATCTGATTTGGTGGGCCCCTTCATGCAATAAACATTAGGTGAAGTGGCATTGGGGTTCGGCCAGGTAGCAAGCCACATTGAGGCTGGCGCTTTACTTAAATGGTCTTCAATAAATCCCAGACATAACAGATTGTGTACAGAGCAGGAGTGTGCACTCTGCAGGAGAGTTAGCAGCCTTTGACGAAACCTATTTTCAATGCCTTGTAGAGTGGATGCTCGTTCCGATCCCCAGATCTCAGCCCAATCGCACAAGCCTTTGAACAATATACATTACTTAATATGGCCGGAGGTTGAAATCTTAGAGATTTTGAGAAATTCCTGCTATTGCTTGAGACATCTTAATTGCTTGCTTCTAAATATGCTTAGCTCCTCCACAATTAGCAGAGATTCGCACTCTTAGGTAGTCAAAATAATGGACTTTCTCAAGCGGGAAACCATGTGCTAAAATCTCCCTGGAACGACAACCTGCTTTTGCCATTATCAGTATAAATGACTTGGCAACTTTTATTTTTTATTTCCTATCTGCCATAAATCCTGCAGACTTATCAAGCAGCTTTTGTAAGGCTATTGGTGTCCAAGCTACTTCCCAGCCATGAGGCATCGAATGTGTATTGCTCCAACATACATTGTAAAGCATTTGTGTACAGATTATATAGAATTGAGGCAAAGACACACACCTGACGCAACCCCCTATGGGTTCAGAATGTTAGCTCTGGGTGTCGCTTATATCCAACTACACACTCCGTATTGGTATGTAGAAGAACTATGAGTTTAAAGAATCCTGCAGGAATATCCATGTCCCGAATGATGCAACATAACTGGTCCCTGGTCTCCAAATCAAAAGCAGTGGACACATCCATCAAAGACATGCAGATACTAGCTTCCTTTAAAATAGCCATCATCACCATGAAAACCTTATTTCAACATAATGAAAAATGTTGTAAAAGAATAAAACAACAGAACCATATTGTAACACAAACAGTGGCGCACAAGGGCTCCACAATGATGATGGCATCAAAATATAAAATATCATCATTAAATTAGACTGAAAACACCAATAGGTGCAGGGTTCACAAATAAATGATGTGCTTTAATCTGTAGAAGAACTGATTCTATCTGTCGGACCCATAGGACGACATTTGGCCCTGATTTATCAAGGCAAGCACGGATGATAAAGGGAGTAAGAGTAGCTTGGGGGTTGTTCCATAAAAGCAGCCATTAGAGATTTGGTTCCGTATGGAAATCATCCGCTAGGTACTAATGCTGAGTTCTTTATGTACCGCAAAATTAGCAGCAGACTGTTGGAGGTGTAATCGATCTTTAATGAAAGTATGTTCTATTATTTGCAGGCTCGATGTTTTAGAGTATCCCCAGAGAGTTAGGCTGTATTTAACAATGGCTATCGGCTTTGCTTTATTGACTGTTAAAGCCATACGTATGGATTGCAGTTTACATTGCTACAGACATCTGAATATACCCCAACTGCCTGGACCATTTTCCCCACCTGTCTAGATATATGGGCTGTTCTGTTAAAGTGAGATTTAAATTGCACGCCCATGTAGACAAACGCCTTTACCCTTGGGATTCTTCATGCGTTGCTTCCTGCATGTATTTCTGCCAACATTTGGAGCGGTTGTTCTGGGCTTTTCGAACACCTGCCATCATTAAGTACAATTTACATTGTGAAATGCAGTGCTGAACCATGAAGGTAGATACGTTCCCTCGTTACATAGACAGAATAAGCTGCAATGAGGTATAGGTTCAGAACTTGCTCTTGGGTCCCGAGGCCACTTCAAAAGCCAAGTTGGAGGTGACTAAGAACATTCTGCACCAAGACCCATTGCTCCAATTTGATCAAGATGGTACGCCCGAAAATCTTGAATTGGTCATCAAGAAAGGAGATGGGCCTGTACACATCCGGGATATCTCACAGACTTTTCATGAAAATTGGAAGGATGATTACTTGTTTCCACGTAGTAGTTTCATTGCCATTGCCTTGAAACTAATTGTCAATACTGATGCCCAAATATCAATCAATCTTTTAAAGAAGTCTTCACGGATACCATCAGAGCCCGGGCATCGACCTAAAGCCTGTGCTTGTATTGCTGTGAGCACTTGTTGATAGGTAATATCAAATATATTACGCCTGGGAAACAACCTAGGTGATAAAGCTGAGGTGGAAGGAATAACAGAAACTAAAGGTTTAGAAATGGCAGCCTCTTTTGCAGCATATAAAAAGGAAAAATTGGAGATCCACCGATCATCTTCAGCAGTGATTTCAGTACCAGTAGCACCCTGCATATGCCTGGAACTCTTATTCACTACCTATTTTGAAGAACTATTGTTGCCTAAAGCATCGATAGGTTCTTGACAAGCAAGCTTATTCAGTTCTATTTTCCATTTATACAATGATATTTTATAGCAGCCCAAATTGCTGCAATTTCTGATTTCTGGATGGAATTATTACTGAGGGCAGAGAGCAAATTCCATTTTGCTATTTTCCATTCCTCATTGAACCTGCCCTTTTTAGTCTTAAAGGATAGTTCCGGGACTTTTTTTTTATTGTCCCTACGGTTCGGCCATGTGTTTTTAAGCATAACTCGGTAGATCGTAGAAAACTTTCCTATGGACCTTACCCGACTTTTTGTCCATTAACGCACTCGAAATCAGCCGCCATTTTCTGATAATCCTATCATTTCCCCCCATCGCCCTGGCTCACCTGCTTTTGCGGCACTAAATCAAATCCCCCGCCCCTGAGCCTGACATCAGCAGACGCGTACCACCCATTTCCCAACGCCAAAGCACGTTTCGTGTCAACAATCGCTGCGCCTCAGCTAATGACGTGTCGCCATGGAAATGGCAGGATGCCTCTTTCCTCAATAAGTATAAACACACCGTTTCACAACACACAGCAGCAGATTTTCGATTCCATTCTTCTCTCTGTGCTACTTTGAGTATTCTGTGACTCGTTTCTGTGCTCTGGTCAGCTACCTTCGCCGCTTCTCAGCCTTGTGAACACCTGTACCATCTCTGTAAATTATTTTACTTTCTTTACCACACAATGGCTACAATAATGCCGTATATGTACGAGCCCGAGTACACCGAGGAAGAACTACTGGAAAGGCAAGCACGCGAAAACGATGGGGATTCGGACGGCAGTTGGGAGGACCAGTCAACGGATGAAGAGCCTGGACCATGTCGCATGGACGGCGTCTCCACGTGGTGCACGTGCAATCGGTGCGAGCTAATGCCAACTGAGGAGGAGAACTGCTGCTGCCGAGAAAACTCGGGATGCCTGGCCTACATTTCGGAAGGCGAGCCAAGTCCGCAATGCATCACCGAGCTGCCAGAGTTCAGGGAAGCCTGCCTCTCACGGACCGTGTTGAGGATGATGATGGTGCTTATGCACGAACTTTGCGGCACTGTTCGTCCGTGTAATCCGAGTAACGAGTAAGTATACTCTGGTTGTGATGTCAGTGATGCCACTACTATTTCATGGTCGTCTCATCATTCGAATGCATGTAAATTGGTTCCATGTTGTGCATTTTCTAGATAGAATTTTTTTCAAAGCAGAATGACATTTTTTACCTGAATCGACAGTGATAAGAAAGTTGTCATTTTAATACAGTTTGCATCTTTCATTTTCACAGGTGGTACAGGCTGGTGGCCTATCGTTGCTTCACTTGGTGGCTTCACGGGAGGCTCGGACACCGCGTTCGGAGAGTAATACCTGCCTGTGCGGTACTTGCCATTAGACAACATTTCCCCAGCGACAGTGGACAATACCGCGGATTTTCCCTGGATGTGCTGCAACCGCAACTTTACAATGTGTAATGTTTATTATTTATGTTCAATTGAAATTAAGATCTAAAATAAAACCCAACATATATTTTAACAATGGTTGTTTTGATTTTTTAAATGAATCTAGTGTGTCTCCATTGAATAGTCTTCCTGTGCCTTGTCTTGTCACACCACATGTCTCCGGCCAGCATCCTCCCTCACGCTGGCCGCCCACCTTCAATCCACATAACCGTTGAACCCATATGCAGCAGACATACATATGTTATTTTGCGGGTTGGCATCAAGCCTCCCGGCCTTGCCTCCGACCCCAAAAATACTTACCACACCACTTTGTTCAAGCGTTGGCAATAAAAGGAAGGCCGTTGGATTTTATTGATACAAAACATGGTTATAGGTAAATAATCAATATGGTTGATCATAATAAATAATCCTTTTGGGCACCGGGTACAGAGATGACCCCCTCTGGCACGTGCCGCCTTGCCACCACAGGCCAGCCTGCTGCTGACTAACTGCCTAGGCATCCTGGGTCTCCAGGGTGAACTGCACCCATATATTCTCCTGGGAGGGTGAGGTATTTATAAACTCACCCCCCTGCCTTCCATGTACTAGATCCTGCAGCCTGCCTCTTACATGCAGTTAGATGGCCTCTCCTTGGTGAGGCCCTGCGGCAAACGAGTCTTGTCTGCACGACCACCGCCCCAATCCACCCCCCGCCCTATCAAAGGCAGTTCGCACCGGGGTACTTGTGCTGCCAAGTGGAGCTGTCAGGGAGCGATAAAGGCCAAGAGGTGCCAAAGACCATGTACACTTCAAAGTGGTCTATAGAGCATGGGTTGTTGTTCCCATGTCTACCGCCAGACCCCGTGTCTCCTGCCAAGCATCCCCCCTCACGCTGGACAGCCCCCTGCAATCCACATAAGTGTGTCTCCATTCACGAGTCTTCCTGTGTCTTGTCTGCACGACCACCGCCCCAATCCACCCCCCGCCCTATCAAAGGCAGTTCGCACCGGGGTACTTGTGCTGCCAAGTGGAGCTGTCAGGGAGCGATAAAGGCCAAGAGGTGCCAAAGACCATGTACACTTCAAAGTGGTCTATAGAGCATGGGTTGTTGTTCCCATGTCTACCGCCAGACCCCGTGTCTCCTGCCAAGCATCCCCCCTCACGCTGGACGGCCCCCTGCAATCCACATAAGTGTGTCTCCATTCACGAGTCTTCCTGTGTCTTGTCTGCACGACCACCGCCCCAATCCACCCCCCGCCCTATCAAAGGCAGTTCGCACCGGGGTACTTGTGCTGCCAAGTGGAGCTGTCAGGGAGCGATAAAGGCCAAGAGGTGCCAAAGACCATGTACACTTCAAAGTGGTCTATAGAGCATGGGTTGTTGTTCCCATGTCTACCGCCAGACCCCGTGTCTCCTGCCAAGCATCCCCCCTCACGCTGGACGGCCCCCTGCAAACCGCATAATGCCACGGCATATACACGTCATTCATTCACAAACACACCCCTGTTTCGAATTCTTTATAACCCACTTCATATTTCTAATGAGAACTTCTTTGCGCTTTGCTAGTCAACCCGTGAAGGTGCTGGTTATCTGCTCTTCGTCTCTGTGAACTTCCGTGACCACTTCGAGGAACCTCGTCAGTTTGCAACCTGTGAACTGCTCCCTGTTCTACGACAAGAAACTACTCTGATCCCTGCATCTAACTGTTTGCTCGTCAAGGTAAGGCCATGTACCATACTCATTTTGCGTCCAATTTCTTTTCGTTCAAGACAGTACATGCAAGGAACTAGTCACATGTTCTGAGTTTAGTCAAATAATTTTTCTATTTTTTTAAAGTTATTCAAATACTTATCCGCATGTGAATAACGTGTATAGTTCCAAGAACCAAAACATACCTTGCATTGAACCTTTTATGTGTCATTTAATTTTTTAACACATTGATATTCATAGAGAATTGTTGATCTTTACTTTTCAGAACTTTCCACAATGCCTGCCTGTTCCATTGGCGGTTGCCCTTCGAAGACCCATAATAAATCTGAAGGTACTATAATGCATGTTTTCCCTAAGACAATAGATCAGATAAGAGAATGGGTCCGATATTGCGGATATCCACCCTCTGAGCTTGAAAGTAGAGTCCTAGAAGTCTTTGCGGACAAGAGGGGTGATCGATACCGCATCTGCAGCAGACACTTTACCTCTGACATGTACTCCACATCATTGCTAATAAAGAAGAACACACCGCGAGCGAGGCGAAAATTGCTCTCAACTGCTATTCCCACTCTATTCGTCCACATCCCTCCACTGGTGAGTCAAGTTTACGTATTTATCTCTCGGCCTTGCGGTAGTGTGTAGCATTAGCTAACAATAATTTCCCCATTTATGTATCCACACAATATGAAGGCGGAAGATTCTCCATCCGTGTCGTTATTGCAGTCATCAGCCACTTCAAGCGCCTATCGGGTAATCTTACTTGGCTATTCTGCCACTGACTTGTTTTAGGCATGTAAATCAATAGTTTTAATTTATCGTGTAATTATTTTACCTAATGGTACACCCTTGTACTCGTCCTCTAGTCTTTGTTTTCAGTTATAATTATTGTTATCCAAAAGAATGCAAGTACTGTCTTTCAGGGAGATGCTGAGGAGTCCAACGTATTGACGACTACCGTTGATGTCACTCAGATGCTCGAGGTACGTTTCCGGACAGTTCCATCGATGGAGATCATCAGATCTTGCATTCTTGTAGCGTGATTGTTACACACAATGTTTCTTTCGTTTTTAGCCATTGATATGTCCTTCTGTCGTCGCCCTCCTATGTGTCTTCTTTTTTCAATATTGTGTTCATTACTAATGAAAGTTCTATGTTTCAGGGAGTCGATGGAGCATTAGTCCAAGAAGAAGGGGGAGCGTGCAGTTACGGGTCGGCGCAACAGCTTGCAGAAGTGTGCACCGCAGTTACATCGTCCCTTGATGTTCTTATGCATTTCGAGGTATGGATACTGACAGTTCAATCAAGCGAAATCATATGACGTGATTACATCCGCTATACTTCCTTCTTTATTAACGCAAGTACTATGTTTCAGGGAGATGACGGAGCTTCTTCTAGAAGAACATCACCCCTAGTAGTTGATGCAGATCTCTGGGTGGTGACACTTCCAACGATCGAGCAAATCGAATCATATTTACATATCCATTATTTATTTTAGACAACTGATCATTTGTGCAGGTCTATTTAGATGAGCCGTTCACGCCTGCACAAAGTTTCTGTTCTTTTTATCAAAATAGAAAACCATACTAATGCAATTACTGTGTTTCAGGGAGTCACTGAAGCATCATCTTCAATAATATCATCAATGGAAGTCTATGAGGAGCCCGAGGTATGGATCTTGACAGTTCCATCTAACTAGATCAACAATGCGTGAATAATTGTCGTTTGAATGTTCTACACAAAGCGTTCATTTGTGTTTTGCTATTGAGATGTACGTGGGTATTGGTCCCCAAGTACATTTTGTGTTTTCGATATTATTATACATACTAATGAAAGTTCTATGTTTCAGGGAGTCGATGGAGCGTCAGTGCGTGATGGATGTGCTTATCATGAAAATATAGTCGTTGCAGCGCAAGAGGAAGTGGAGACATGCACACACGAGTCGGAGCAACAGCGTCCTGATGTTGAAGTTCGAGGCAAGAAAGTTTCAAAGAAAAGAAAGCAAAAGAAGGTTAGTGTCCTGGTCACTATATTATGTTGTTTTTCACTGTTAATAGTTCAATACTGTAAGTTGTGTTTAAACTGAACATCCCTTTTCCAATCTGTCCTCTAGTTGCGAGTGGGTGTACGAACTAGATCTACACAGACAGTGAAGCGAACGAGAGATGTTGCTTGTCAAACCTTTTGGCAGGGACTTGAGACTGGAGATGCATCGTGCCAATGGGAAGAATATGAAGTGATTGACAACGGAGCTATACCACCACCAGTCATCGATAGTGAATGTCCTCCTGGTAGTTCGGATGCAGTCGGAGATAAATTCACAGAATCCACACCCGCAAAAACTAAGACCGCGAGAAAGTTGAAGAAATTGTTTTTTTCTCCCATCGCCGGTGAAGGAACAGATGTTTCAATGGAAGAGAATGTAATGGACGACAATGAAACACCATCGATATCACTGAACATAGCGGAAGATGATATCAGAGATTCTACCTTTCATGTGAGTGAAATGTCCTCAACGTTACAGGCCGAACCAGCTGGGATGCAGAGTGACAGTATAAGGAAAGAGGCCAAATTCATTGTATTCGATAGTTGTTTGATTGATATTATTATTCGGATGAAATGTGGGCATTCGGTTGGTGGGGAAGTATGTGGGGAGCCATTCATTAATGTGACTCGTGCAATTCGAGGCACTAACCTTAAAATACATGCCACCTGTACAAAATATCATCCTTTCTCATGGTCTGCACAACCTATGCTGGGACAACTGCCAGCAGGCAATCTACTTTGTGCAGCGGCTGCACTTTTTAGTGGTTCAAGTTTTAAAAAATTAGAGTCTTTCTTTCAGTTTGTGGGAATCCATTTCATTGCGAAAACTCAGTTCTACAAATACCAAACCGATTATCTATTTCCAGCCATTAGCGAAGCTTGGAGAATGGAAAAAATGTCTATTGATAGTACATTCGCGGGCAAACGGTTCAGGCTAGCCGGTGATGGACAGTGCGACAGCCCAGGATTTTCAGCCAAGTACTGCACCTACCACTTTCAGGACATGGAAAGTAAGAAAATTGTGAGTTCGGTGGTCGTGCAGGTGTCACAAAGTACATCCTCAGTGGCCATGGAGAAAGTTGGCTTTGTAGCATCATTGCAAGAACTACAATCGCGGGGAATGGTGATCGACCTGATAGCCACGGACAGACACGTTTCAATTGCCAAGACAATGAGAGAACAGTACAAAAATATAAATCACCAATTTGACGTTTGGCATCTTGCAAAATCAATCAATAAAAAATTGTCGGCTGCAGGTAAAAAAAAAGAATTGCAAGGTATTTCACAGTGGTCCAAGTCAATCAGCAACCATCTTTGGTGGAGCTCAAAAACATGTGGAGGGTCGTTGGAAATTCTACTGGAAAAATGGCGGTCAGTAATGCCACACTGTACGAACGTTCACCGATGGAACACGAACCAACATTTCCACAATTGTGAACATGGCCATTTGTCCACAGAGGAGGCACGGAAGAAGAAGTGGTTGATTCCTTCATCACCCACTCACAAAGCCATTGAAAAGATTGTATTTGATAAAACTATAACAAAAGCTTTGAGGGGACTCACGGACTTCTGCCACACAGGAGATTTGGAGGTGTTCCACAATATGTGCCTAAAGTACAGGCCAAAACGATTGCATTTTGGCATGGAGGGCATGATAAATCGGACTCTTTTAGCGGTCTTGGCACATAACCATAATGTTGGCCGTCAACAAAGTAGGACGACCGGAACTTTAGGGACGCTTCGCTACAATAAGGCCTTCACTAAAAGAAGTAAACAATGGGTGATCAAACCAGTGTTTGAGGATATGCAATATGAGTTTATTGAGAAACTTATTGTTGACGTCCTAGATAGGCACATAAATGGAGTTGTGAACGAACCTGTGCAGGGGACAACTGCATTGCCACCCAACATTGCCTCTGTTCCATGTCCACCTAAAGAAGAACTCATTGAGAAATACACATCACGGTTTAAATGATTGTAATTTGATTGTCTGTTCTCTCGAGTCTCCTCATGTCGCAGGCCCATTGAATATGTGTAGCTATGTATTGTGTAAATAAAAGTTATTGCTCAGTGTACATGTAATGTGTCTCTACACCCTTGTTCATTTGCGCATTAAATTAAACCAAACAGTAATATAAATCATTTTTCAAAAAATATAGAATGTCTACGTATTTATGGTTCTGTGGGGCTGCAAAGCACGCAGACAAAATGCAAAGATGGAGTGTAAATTTCAAGTCCTGTGAGACGGCCTTACACTGAATGTAGCTAACTAGGAATGTGTGCTCGTTCAAAGTGAAGGTCAGCTGCTTTGATTTTTTCTAGGGTGCCAGAATGGCCCACGACTCAGTATAAGGTTCTTTTGTTATTTGACCTTGACAGGCCGGGACCACGTAAGAAACGATAATGAATATAATTTCAGAAACAAAAGCCATTTCATGTTCGTTCATTAGAAGAAATAACGTCTGCATAGAAGGAGTGGTATTTCGGGACTGCCCTACGCACAGACACAATGGAAAATGCAAATATAATGTAAGTAACTCTTTAGATGAGTTTATACCGCAATTTAATTACTATACAGTAGCTTTAAAGACGGGTTAAGTTGGACTTGTTCGTTCTATGTGGCATATTGTTTTGTACCGCGCACTATCTTGGGGAGAACCGTCTCCTTTTACGGAAGCACCTCAAAACCTTCCTCTTTGCTTCTGCTTTCTCTCTCCCTCTCCCCTGCTACAACTGGTCCACTGTCTGCGATCTCGGTCCTGGGCCCTTCCACTCTCCACCTGCACTCCCTGTCAACCCCTGCACTGGGGGACTGTCTCAGTATACTACAGCCCCCCCTTGACGTTTAAAACCCAGTTGCACTGTCCTAGCTATGAAATAATTTACCGACCGAATATATAAAATGAATAATTTTAATAAAGATCTGATGGTGAGACTAATTTCATTTTTTATGTTTTTCAAACAGG
Organism: Ambystoma mexicanum; assembly: GCF_040938575.1. Classification (NCBI taxonomy): domain Eukaryota; kingdom Metazoa; phylum Chordata; class Amphibia; order Caudata; family Ambystomatidae; genus Ambystoma; species Ambystoma mexicanum. Next base: position 963,572,112 of record NC_090927.1, read on the forward strand.
TACTTCACCCATTATTGTCTGTGTCACGAGTACCAGACACCGACGGATGGCTTTTATAACCGCCAGTTGCTTCTCCGCGTGAACAACGTTACCACCCTGACCATTTTATGGGACGATCGCCAAGTACAAGTATGCCCTTACGCGGTACTAACGGCTAGATGCAACATACAGACCGTTGTGGTGGCCTAGTGCCTCGTTGTTGGAACAGCCATGCGATTATCAGTGCGACCGAAGAGCTTATGTTATCGTAAACCAACACCCTGTGTACTGCACACGAACATCGCTTGCCTCAAGACGAACTATTTTGGATCGAGAGCAAAGAAAAATGAAAATCGCTGAATATTCTCTAAACATTTGATGTCCAATAAATGTACTTTGCCAAATGTACAATCTTGCAGTTTGCTTTTAAAACACAGTTTCATATTCCGAATTGTGGCGCTGTATTGTGAGATGATCTAAGACCCTGTGTACAGCAAAGGAACATCGCGTGCCTCAAAACGAACTTTTTGGAACCTGAGCAAATAAAAATGCAAATCGCTGAATATTCTCTAAACATTTGATGTCAAATAAATGTACTTTACCAAATTTACAATCTTGCGGTTTGATTTAAAAGTACAGTTTCCTATTGCGAATTGTGGCGCGCTGTGTTGTGAGCTGATCTGTGTTGGTTTCCGGGTTCTGTGTGGAGTCGCGTAGAAGACGCCTGGGCGCGTTTGCCTACGCAGCACAGTCACGTCACGGATAGAGGCGGGGAATATGAATGTTTTGATAAAGTCTGTTTCAGGGGCGGGGGATTTGATTTAGTGCCGCAAAAGCAGGTGAGCCAGGGCGATGGGGGGAAATGATAGGATTATCAGAAAATGGCGGCTGATTTCGAGTGCGTTAATGGACGAAAAGTCGGGTAAGGTCCATAGGAAAGTTTTCTACGATCTACCGAGTTATGCTTAAAAACACATGGCCGAACCGTAGGGACAATAAAAAAAAAGTCCCGGAACTATCCTTTAAAGGGTTTAGTCTTCCTGAAACAGGCTGCCGAAATTCATGACATTAAATGGGTATCAAAGATCAGCCTTCTTCGGGTTGAAATCTGATTAGAGTAAAGTATCCAGATGTTTGAGGTAGGGTTGGATAAGATAGCAAGTCATACATGCATTATCAGGCTTTTCTCATTTCAAGCTTATACGAGCAGATTGAGGTTCAGTTTTCGCATAATAGGGTCAGAAAAAAAGAGGATCTATTCTCCCCCTGCAAGTTGATTGTAAGGGGTAGGGGTTTACAATCGCTAATTAGGTTTTCAACAATATAAAATTCTCCAAGGGCCATTTACAACCAGGGATACATATGCAGTCAATCGTTCAAGACCCACGTCTGCATTTGAACATCCGTTTTCAGGGAAGGTCTATGCAATAAAATAGTGTATTTTGTCACCAACAAAACATTTAGTGTTGGATTAGAAGTTCTCCCGCCTTTCATAAACCCAGCTTTGCATCCACCAAAATATTAGAAAAGACCACCCAATCAAATAGATACCCTCTTAAAATGCCCCCCAGAATTTAAGAGGAGGTGTCCAAAAGGGTGATTCAGCGGTAGGAATAGATAAGATTTGTCACCCTTTCTATAGATGGGAATAATAATTGCTCAATGCCAGAATTTCAGGATTACTAAAGTTGTAGAGATTGTGTTGAAGAGATTACAGAGAACATAATCAGGGTTAGATCTATATAAATCAGCCGGTATGAAATCTGGACCGCAGGACTTATTATGTTTTTAGGATTTCAATGCCCTAATAAAGTCTATATAATTCATATCTAACGCTGCGGTTCCACACCCACAAGAAACCTCTCCCTGAGGGAGCCGAGGAGTAACTCATTGACAAAGAATTTGAAAGGGTGTCGGGGCCCCACCATCAAATTAACATCTGAATTACAAAACCAAATGCACAGAAATCTGACAAACCCCTTTTCAGATGTTTTCCACATGTTCTTAATTCGTGTTATTCCATCTATGTCTTACTTTCTATAATGCATGATTTGGTGACCTGTCTTTGAAAAGTGCATGGTGCAATCTTTGTGTGGTTCACACCTTGATGATAAATTAAAGTTTATACACAAACAAAAACTACAGAGATAGATAGAGGACATTAGAAGAACAGATGTGCATGCAGATGCTAATTTACAGATTTGAAAGTTTGAGTTATTTACTTCTAAAACCTCTTTACCGCTTGAATTATTCCTATGTTATATTTGACATATAAAACAGCTAAAAATAACTTTCCTAGAAAGCACATTTTAAAAATCATAGTATACTGATGTTATGCAAATATGTCCCTTGTGTACTGAAGTGGTGAGAGCTGAAATCGCACTAATTAAGTTTACAACGTGTCATATCCTTCAGATGTTATCTTTGTTCATTAAACAAAGAGGCACCTAATTTGCTGAACATTTGTGTTTGCGTGATTTAAGGTCATTCTGGCACTGAATTGTCCTCAGCGAGCAACGTACTCTATGATAGAGAGCATTTCTGACGGGAACTGAAACTTCTCATGATCCCTCAGTTTGAACAGACATGCTTACTTTCGATGAGGGTAGTTTTATCCCACAAACTGCATGGGAAATACTTCCTAATTCTGCAATTGAAGAACACCAAATACGTTTAAAAAAGAAGCCTATACAATGTTTGAATGTTTTAACAACTTTTTTTTTGTTTCATTTGTGTGTGACCTCCGAGCACAGATAGTTTGCTAGCACTATATAAAGGGTCAAGGGGTCTGTGTTGAATTTAATATGAGATGGTTCCTTTCTCAGGCTTATTGGTAAAGAATTTGACCTTTCAAATGCTGAACTGGACACTGCCCATTAATTACATCATGCATTGTTTAAGAGTCTTATTGTAGCAATCTCAAACAATAAAAAAGACACCTAGGAGAAGAGGTTGGAAAACAAGTCAAACATTTTTAAAGTTCTACATATTTATGTATGTGTATTTGTCATGTTACCTTAGCAAATATGTTACACTGGTGATATTACACCTTTCCCAATCGAATAAAGGTTAGAAATCCTCAATACAAAATATCCTAAAATCTATTTGCACCCACATAGGGTCTGCGCAAACATATGATATGAGAACCTTTCCAGTAAACACATGTTCGGTGATAGCTGAGGACTTGGGAGCAACAGGAAAGCTGGCAGGACTCGGGGAGCCCAGTCACACCCTAGAAGCGTGTTAATAGGTTATGGCTAAATCAGTGGAACTTTCACCTGACACCAAGATGGCTAACACGACTTTAATAACTTAAGAATTACATTAACGCACAACTAGCGGGCAAATGAGATTAATAAAAGATCTGGCCAATATGAAAGCCCCAACAACAACAAAAAGAGTTCAGGCCACATATTTATGCACAAGGGTCCAGAAGGCCAGGAAACTCAACATAGAAAAAGGGGGCCTCTGTTTTTCTCTTCAGTTATTTAATGTGGTACATAGGGGGTCATCATGAGTTGGGGCAGAGTGGTAAAATGCAGTGGTAACGCTATTACTGCCGCATTTACCGGTCCACCCAATCTCGAGTTGGGCAGAAAGTGGGAGGTTTACCTCCAGCTTTTTGCTCTAGGTAGAATTTCCCCTTTCCACCTGTTTTCGGCACTATTGGTGTGACGCTAATTGCGCCAGCGCTAATAGTGCCAAGAAACCCCCATTGGTTCCAATGGAACCAATGGGGATGGGGAGTGACCTCCAAACCACAATTCGGGGTCCACCACAAATTGCACCGGACCGAGTTGCAATAACGCTAATAGAGTTGGCCGTTATCCCAGCACAATTACCGCCAAGATATCGGCCAACTTGTGATAGAGTCCATAGTCTTCGGAGTAACATGTCGAACACAACTTGGTACTCAATTGTGTAATTTATTTCCAAAAATATGATGTAAAATCAAACGAGTAACATGTATTTAAATTACCCAATTGATTAATTAGTTACAATGAATTTAGTTGTTCTAACCTTACCTCACAGGATCAGAAAATTGGTTTCACAAGATTTATATACAAAAAAGGGCAAAAAACATCTGTAAAAAGTTTTCTGCCTACAGCACAGAGATAAATTCTGTCTCATAAGTGGTCAAAGGTGGCCAGTTTTCAATGGAGCCCTTGGTCTGGTGCTGCAAACAGCACCTCCCCAAGCGAATGGGAGCACTCGTGTCACTCTGTCACTCTGTGTGTGCGTGTCCTCACAGGGCCAACCAGACTGATTTTGCTGCGCCTGTCCGTAGTAGCGAGCTGCAAGCTGCAGCAGCTTGTAGCCTCAGAGTTGCTTAAGGAGAAGGTGGTTGGCGTCAGAATCAAGTCTGGTCATCACTTGCTGCAGTCTGTAGAAGTTAGTTACACAGACTGCTAACATCAATTGCATGCCACTTCTATGTGCCCTTGCAATGCTGCGTGACACTCACTGTCTCTGGTAGGCTAGCGGCCCCAGGCATGTCAGCAGTACGGCAGACCAATCGGACTGCAAACAGAATGAACGGTCTGTTTCAAGGCCTGAATAAATCTAGAGAAAAGAAACAGTCTTGGAAAGTGTAGCTGAAGCAGTATAAGCCAAGGAGAAAACAGTATCTGGAAATGCCATTGAGGACCAAGGAGAAACAGCAGAGACATTTATCCTTGGAGGGCTATTGAGTTTGCTAACATATAAGGCTGTATTCCTTTGCAGCAAATGCCCTAGGATCTGGCTTCACTGAAGGAACGTGACAAGTCTTGCCAGGTTGAAGGTTCTCCAATTCCCTTGCTGTCTGTGGGATAGAGAACAATTGACCTCATTATAAATTGGGCAGTGCAGTAAAAATGCAGCGGTAGCACTGTTACCCCTGCATTACTGCACTGCCCAACTACAGGTTTTGGGATAAGGTAGAGCAAAATCCTCCAGCACGAAGCTGAAGGTAATTCTGCCACCTTACTGCCCAAAATCAACCCATTTTGGAGATATTACTGCCGGCAGAATTACTGTTGAAATACCCCATGGAGTCCTATGGACTCCAATTAATGGAGACTAACACTTCCTACCACCACGGTGGAGGTAACAGTGATACAGTTTGGTGGTATCTCGGCAGATTTACCACTGAGATACCACCAAAACTATAACAAGGACCATATGCCTTAATGGATGAGAAGTTTGCCATATCCCTTTGAGTCTAGAGAAGGCTATGAATTCCCTGACAGCAGAAAGGCACTATAGCTTATAAAGAGAAGGGCACAAATCTAATTATGAGTTTGGCAATGTAGAGAAAACGTTGTGGTCATTCCATGACTGCCACATTTGTGTGGTCATAGACTTTTTGCCTCTTTTATTGCACCGCCAGATTCCAAATTTCAGAAATAAAGTGAAGGATTCACCTGTAGCAAAAGGCCTGCAAAAATTGTCAAATTTACCACACAGTATTACTGCTCAGGTTACATCCACCAAAATTCCCAAATAAGCCTTATGTACTCAAAAATCCCATGGTAGTGCCATGGAATCAAGTGGTGGTAACAGTAATTGAGTTTGGTGGTGAATCAGTGAAGTTAAACTGATTTACCAACAAACTCAGAGTGAGGCCTATATGAAGGGCACCACATAGCTTAATGGGTTTCAAGGGTGACATACACTCTGAAGGGACTTGGATCACTATCACCTCAGATAAGTGATGAACCATATGTTTTCCTTCTGGTGTGGATTACAGATAGTGAGCTCACGCCTATGTCCCTGTTAGTAGGAGCTGTGATGGAGACAGCTCTGGCCATTCTAACTCTGTGACTGTAACATCCAAGAAGCGGTGGGCGGTAAGTCCTAAGACTGTGAGTTTAAGCCTAGAAGTGGATGTGTTCTATAGCCATGAGACTATGTTGTATCTAGAGAACCTTATGAAGTTATCCCAGCAAGGTAAAGAACACAGACAATATTGCTTGACCTACTTTGATCCCATGGCAATAATATAAGCGTTTCTTTAGAGAAAGGTTAAAATCTCCTTTAGCTCTTCCTTTAAATTCCTCTTTTGGCAGATCCCTGTGAAGCCCAATCCCACATTACCACACTGTCCCTAATATATGTTGACTTCTAGGTCACAACAACGGTGAAACTGATAAACGCACTAAAATAATCACGTTGATGGCTACCACTTACCTTTTCCAGTATCATCTTTGGGGATTCCATCCTCCTCTGAGATAAGGCCACAATTGCTATGAAGGAAGCATTGATTAATTCCTCAAAATTGCTCATCTCAAACACATAAATTATTCATCTCAAACACTTTGTTGCTGATCCTACACTTTAAAAACGTACCTTTGTAGACATCATTGTTGCTCTCTCCCACGCTATACTGTCTCTTACTCATACTTCTTGGTCAATCCCTTCAACCCCTTGACTGTCAATTCTTTGCAATGGATTTTCCTCAATTGAAAGGCCATAACTATTAAAACCCTTGTTAGATCCAGCAAGCACCTTTGTATCAACCCCATGCTGCAGGATATGTCCTCTTTCTAACAAGAGCTACTTTCAAACCAGGTTTTTGACTCACTCCTAGCAAGCATTCATAGAAAATGTACATTTTTCTACATAAGTCACACTGAGGTTTTAATATATTACTTTGAATATTTCTCTCCATGGCAACATGGTGCACAGAACATGTTGATGCAGATCCAACTCCTCAACAAACCTCTCCAGTGTCGGCTGGTGAATTTTTTAAGTGGAGGGGCGTAAATATTTCTCCCAAATATGCCCTAGCGACTGAGCATCACGAGGTAGCCAGAAGCAATAGAGAGGGATCTACGAGGGTTCTATCCTCAAGTTGTGTTTTAAAATAATGGTTTAAAATGGTGCATTTTAGAGCACATTATTAGGAAAAATTGGTAAAAAGCCAAACAATTTGCTATTGGTTTTGTAAGGTAACTTGTGAAAAAATCCAATGTATACAAGTCACCAACAGTACACAGGAGCATTTCTCCAACACGTTTTCATGATGTCGTTACCACAAAATGTGCCAGTATAAGTCATTTTCACACTAGCTGTGCCCATATATGTCCATGCTTCTTGCACCAATATACACTAGTATTCTCACATAAGAACATACTCATGTTTGCTTTGCGCATAATGCCAGAAATGATACTATGAGAAAACATGCCCATGCTTGTTATGGCAATATATGGCAGTATCCAGATGAAAGAACATACAGTTGGCTTTACGATTAACAATGCATGCCACAGTATTAAAACATGTTCAATGTAACTGCACCAAAATGCTAGTCTAGCTACATAATAACACTTATCATGCTTGCTACATCAAAGGTGCCAAATACAAAATGCCATGCCACAGTAAGAAACTACTAGATAGGCTGAATACAAATGCCAGACTAGCTACATAATAACACTTGCCATGCATGCTTTACAAATGTTGCCCAATACAAAATGTCATACCACAATAAGAAATGGCTAGACTGGTTGCCTTTAAAGGCAGTGTAGCTATATAATAACACTTACCATGCTTGATGTATCAAATATGCCCAATACAAAATGTCATGCCACAATAAGAAATGGCTATACTGGCTGCACCACAATGCAGGTCTAGCCATGTAATAACACATATCATGCTTGCTTTATCATAAATGCTGTAAGGAAGGCATGGCACCAAACAATAAGACAGACACAAGTGGCAACAGTTCAAGGCTCTTTATTGAACTTCAATTGTGTTTCGAATAATGGCTGTCTAATACTAAATCTAAAGATGGGAGCAAGCTACGACCATCATATATTAATAACACAGTCCTAGTGGTGTCTTGTCAAAGTAAAAGGGACTATATTAATAAACCTATTGCCATTCCTTACTTCTAAATACAAATGGTGTGGTAAACAATGTTATACAAAAGAAAAGTGTTCAAGAAATTATATGTCAGTGTAGTTGCGCCATTAGCTTCGCTTCCCCACGTTTTCAGCACAGGACAAGGAGGCACACTCAAGCTCAGCAGATACTCTGGCTATTCTACACGAGGATGAAGTAAAAAATCTCAATATCAGGACATTCTCTGCCAAAGTCTCTTTGCCATTCAAAGTCTCTTATCTCAGAGGGCCTGGTGCAACAAACACACATTCAAAGTTCCTTTCTCTTCAAGATTCTCCTTTGCACAACTTCTCAGTGATTCACTGTTCACCCCAGTCCTCCTCCAGACTTTTACAGAAAGGTTTCAATTGGGCTGGGCTCGGAACAGATTTATCTAACTTTTCAAACTTTCTTCAATGCGCAGCGTTTGGCTTGACCCGTCGCAGGACCACTTTGATTCACAATTCTTGGTTCTCTTCTTAACACAACCCTAAAACTTTCACTCTGCCACTTCTTAGCTGTATACCATACAGAGACCTTTGATTGAACACCCACATGGTGCTGGACCACTGTGTCAAAGGTATCATATTTTGTTTTTCAAAGTTCAAACACTCAACAGCAGTTCAACTTTACTTGCATTTTTTATCAAATGCATTTTAAAAATGTTCATTTCAGCGCTCACCATACAATGTTGCAGCTTGCAACCTTGGCTTCAACACAGACCGGTCTTGTATCGGTCTTCCCAACTCACCTGCTGTGTTTATTTCACTGACGCTGCGTTGTTCTTGGAGCCAAGGACGGTAACACAGCGGCTGCTGCTTCTCCCCACCTTGATTAGTGACACGGGAGGGCCCCGGGTATCTCTGACACACAATACATGGTTATCCAGCCTGCTTTCCTGGTCTTTTGCTTTCTGCTCTCAAGGGCTCTTGAAAGGAATGGTTCCTTGTCGGAATGGTGAAGGGAACTTCCCTCCTTGCGTTCCCTTCCTGTTTTTCCATCTTTCTTCTTGTTCAGCTGCCATCTCGAAACTGCTGTTTGCTTGTGTGCTTTACCTTGCTCAGAGTGTGCTTTCATGCTCGGCATTTTATCCGTGTTGGGAAGCTCAATGGAAGTCAGGTGTGAGTGGTGGTGAGTAATTGCCTGACCTCACCTAACTGCACCTGACCATTGTATTGGGACATGTCAGGTATACTGCACAGGTGTTGGATGGGGTAAATGTGTTGGAAAGAGGGGGATAAAGCGTCTCACTATCCGGTGTCCCACTCCCACACCCCAGGGACCCCTCACCCAGGTGATCCTCCCACACTGGTCCATCTCAAGGCTCTGGATCCAAAGACGATGGCCGTGTCCTGGCTACCTGAGAGAGAGATCGGCAGGGACTAGTGGGTGAGACACCTTCTGGTTTTTGGTTGCTCAGTAAAAAATGCCATGCCTGCCCCTGCCTCACACATGCACACAATTAACGTGATTCTTTTGTTGTTGTTGCATAATATTTTAATCAATTTAGAGTCAATAGGCAGCATACAATATTCACAAAATGCAATAACAAACAACACATTCTAACATTTTCGGCACAAAGTAAAATGGTCATATCTTTAAATAAACATACACAATAGATGCCCTAGAATTCTTCCTTGGCAATGCCCAATAAATATACATTAAAACAGATCATAGCAACCCAAATTACACATAGGTTAACGGGTGTTCACAATCATCCATTGTGAAAGTTCCATGCAATACATTTCTAAATAAAATGACAATTTCCAAACTGGATGTTATATTAAAATATTTATCAACAACAATAGAAATGGGCCACATAAGCCAATGACTACTTAAGGTTTGGCCAGATGGAGCCTCCTTAGCCAGGCCTGAAAAATGTATTTTGAGATAAGATAAACACCATCCCAACTATGCATTGACTTACAGATGGCCGTGGCCTCATTCAGTGTGTGAATCTCCTACAATGTAAGCAATGGCTTGAGATACACAATCCTCAAGCATCTCAGACCATCACACAAGAACATAAAGCCCCAGAAATAGGACATTTGCTAAAGGCCCAATTCTGTGTACATTTCCGGACTTTTAAACAACCCAGACGGAACTCTATGAATAGTGCACCTGAATACGGGGGAGGGGTTAAAATGTCAAGAAAGTGCTGTAGCCCTCAAAACCATAGTCACCCTTATGTACTATGTATTCAGGACCCAAAGTTAGAGGCTGACAAGGTTGCCACAATTTCGATAATTAACAGCCAATTTTACCCTTGTCTTGGCCTCCCTTGTGATTGCCTGTGGGTCATCCCAAAGTAATCAAACACTGTTTAACATGAGTCAGCCAGGGGATACGGTGGCCACCATCTATTGTCCTTACATGGCTGATGGCATCACAGTATTTAGAGGGCTGTGGGGCAACCCAAATCCACAGCCAATAAAACACAGGTCTAAACCCTGCCTCCTCATCAATTGGGACCATAGCAAATTCAGTGCGCATTGGGGGCAGTTTGCAGAAGCATCAGGATAGACTTCAGAAATGTGTTTTCAGTAATACACAAGGGTTTTGTATTGGTAAAACCAGATCTCAGATCCAAATGAGGCGAAGTCTTGGCTTGTGCCCTATAGACTTTAAATGCTGGTCTTATTGGGCCACCCGCATGCTCAAAGAAACATTTTTTAAGGGAGCCACTATATTTCTCCAGACTAGTAACAGCCTTAAGCAATTGTGGACCCCATATGGAATTACCTGAGAACTGGATCCCAATGTAATCATAGCAAGGGGCCTATTGCAGCTTCTCGCCACTGATACTAACATGAAGAGCTGTTTTTTTCCCATGTGGCGGGCAAAATACCATAACCTTTGTTTTAGGGATGTTGATTTCTAAACCCAGTTCACCACATTTATTTTCGAAGCACTGAAGCGATGCACATTCACCTGCCAGTGTTGTCTACAGGACTACAACACTGTCTGCGTAAAACAGCGCCAGGATCCTGTCGTCCCCAAGGCAAGGTATATCTTGGGCAGATGCAAGGAGTTCCTCAATAATGCAGCTGATGTAAATACAGAAGCCTGCCGTGGTAAAGGTTGACGCTGTTTGAAGCTGTCTATTTTCACTATACCTGTTAGCCCCGCACACTGCAGGTGGAAGAGAAAGAGGAGAAGCTGCTAAAACCTTCAGTTGACTGCCCTTGTGGCGAAGCCCGCCATGGTAAATGACCTCCCTGTCTGGAGCTGTCTTCCACTATTTTCACTGTACCTGCTAGCCCCGCCCCTCCAGGTGGAAGAGGAGGAGAAGATAACACCTTCAGTGGCTGCCACTGTGGCAAAGCCTACCCTGTTAAAGGGTGCCACTGTTTGGAGGCATTGGGAGAACTGGGAGGCACTCTGTGGGCTTATTGTGCTTATTGGACTGTGAGTGGTGCCCAGGAGTAGGCTGCAAGGAAAGTCTGAGCTGTGTGACTGTGTAACAACAGACCACAGCGTGCGATGAGTGAACCTCAACTAACACTGCAAGGCTGTAAGGCTGTAAGGCTGTAAGGTTCGATGCGTGCAGATGCAATTAACTGGGGGAAACTGTCCATGGAATCTGTCAAAGTATGCAAGCCGTGTGACTAAGTAACAATGCAGCGTGTGGTGAGCGAACCTCTATTTCTATTATGTCTGCAAGGTGTGTGGATATAACTGATTGCGGGAAGTGACCATGCAACTTGTCAAGTAGTAACTACAAACTTTACTGTTGCCCGTTATCGCTTCAAAAGGCCAAAAGATCTCAAAGTGAATTACATATTTTTATTGTATTGGACCCCAATAGGCTTGCTTTATTCTGACGTCACGTCTTAACGCATTGAGGCTTTAAAGCGTTGTGAGGAGCAGGGAGGGGGAGACGGACTATGGATGTCCCTTGAACAGTTGCTTTATATATTTTAGTTTTTTTTGTTTTATCTATCCAGGACTCTTAAGTGGTGAAAAAGTTTAACAATTTTAAAAGGTCTTTAACAACATTGGTTACTTGTTGAAGAAAATCACTCTGAGGTGCATAATTGGTATTATTTGCATTATTTGCACAGCTCATACATCAAGGTTCTTTTAGTTTCTCAGATCATAGACCCAGAGGTCTTGAGGTTGATATATTTTGCACAAACTGTGCACATTGTTGAACACTTCCTGTCTATTGGATCTACTGCATTCTGCACTTGCACTTTGAATAAATAAAGCACCTTATAGAAGTAGCCATGCCGCATCTAATTGGTGGTGAAATTGTATAATAGTATAATAGGTTGGGGGCCCCTCTAGAACACGGTTATAGTATATATTGTATTGTACAGGTGCCCAAATATTGCTGACGATTGTTGATCTAATTTCTAATGGATTACTGCTCTGACATTAAGGATGGTGAAGCGCAAGAGAAATTCCTCTATCTCGCCTAGGGTTGGACCAAAAAGAGTATATTAACTCTTTGAGCCCATTAATGAAGTGAATGTACTGGTTTCAGAAATCAAATGGCTGTCCTATGACATTGACGGGGGCCCAAAAAACTATTAAATCTAACTGTGCAGTTTTAGACGAGGGCATAAATGCAATGGGTTTGTTAGAGGTAGTATAAGAGAGTGGTATTATCCCTGGTAATGTTGGAACCCTGGGTTCAAGATGTGCCAGGAAACCAGGCAATGATGACCCCCTAGATAAATTCATAGTGGAGAACACTACAGGCCAGGAAAGGGGGAAAACAATCTCATCCCAGTACATATCTCAAAACCACTGGGCTCCCCAACCAGTAATGTCATTGAAGTATACTCTCAACCCTGGCAAGCGCAAGATATTGCAGAGACTGAGTTGGCTTTGATTGTACCAGTCTTCAATGAATTGTATGTCTGCACCGAAGGTTTTATTGGTGCGAAGAACATCTGTGCCCTGCTGAACAGCCTGTGCTCTGCTGGGATCTCGTTCAGTGCCATTCTTGATGCCTCTGAAAAGTAATTCCGCCCTCTCTTCACTCTGCTCAATCCTTCCCGTTTCTCCATCTTCTCTTCCTTGGCCGTTGGTGCCACCTGCACTGATTTCTTTCTTCACTTATTGTGGTTCCTTTTCAGGAATTCATCAAGCTTTACATCATTCTTTGGTACGACCAACGAGGGCATGTTGAAATGTACCAGCAAGCAGACTCCTCCCCATTCAGATGGCAGCTTCTCATATGCCTTGAATCCACAAGCCCATTAGTGATCCATCAGTACTGCTGTTCCCGCTCTCATGACAGCAAGTTGTTCAAATCTTTTGCACCCAACGTTCTCACCAACTTCAACCTCGCAATTGATCTGATAGCACAGGGCTGGTATCTTCAGAGGGATTATCAGCATTGCTCAAGCTTAATTTTGTTCCTGTGTCAGTAATTTTGCGCTCACGTCCCATTCCTTCAGGCACTTGTCATTTCCTTCCTGCACCTTGTTCACTGATTACTGGGCTAGTGTCAGTGCCTTGCTTCCCACCACTCCATCCTGCCAGCCTTCATTTGTGTACACTCGTCCGTACGCTAGTATCTGTGGCCTTTCCCAACAGCCAAGTTCTTCTCCTATCTCCTTCACTCTGTCCGGGGACATGGCAGCTCATTCAGTGTGATAGTCTTTGATTCTCCCTTCTCAGGTCCTTCAGTTATGTACTGAATGGCTTCATCCAGCTGCCAATAATTATTCATCATGTCTAATGTCTTCATGTAATTATCTTCTTATGGGAATGTTACTTTGGACATCCATCTCAATGTTACTGACTTCCCTTGGAATCTTCCTTGCGTTTTCACCATTGTGAGATACATCAGGCATTGTGCACTTGCTGCTGCTATTTCAGTTGCTATGAATGTTCTAGAGGCACTCATGGCATAAGGGATTAAAGAGCAGACATAAAAGCCCTCCCCGGTGGTTTCCTTACCTACTAATGTCATGTGTTTGTACCACATGTTTTTAGACACTCGAGCAGTGTCGGTGAGATGCTTGTCTACTCCCTTCATGTCTGTTTCACCACTGCACTTACCTCTCCTCACCTTATCAGCAGTGTTCTCATGTCCACCTGACATGGACGTTCCACCTGCTTGGGTCGCGGGGAATGTTAGTAGAGAGCACAGCGGTAGGGGTAACAACAACATATAATTGCCAAAATATGAATTCCCATCAATCCACTGGGAATTAATAGACTCAACATTATGATAATATTCTTTATTTTTCCCTTCATTTCCACTTATGCTGGTTGATCCTTGCAGCCTGGTGATACAGTTGCCTGCCTAAAATGCACCAGAAAGTGGGTTACTGGGTTAGTATTCAGTGCCCTTAAGTCCTGCAGACCAAATAGTCAATTATTGCAAAGGCAAATACCTACTCCCAGACCTTTCTTACTGATGAGTCTCTTAATAGCGTCAGCACTGGGGGCTCACTCTGCTCAGGTTTTGGGTATATTTCGGCCAAGTACTCTACAAAGACAAGATATTATACTGCAGGGTATTGTACTCTGAATCTGTTGGGTCTCCTCACATAGTGGAAACACTGGTTAGAGAAAGTGTCTGGGTGGTAGATTGAAGGTAACATGGGTGAAACAAAAAATACAATCCCCACGATATTCAAGTAGGCCCTGCATGATGAAAAACAGACAGTGTATGCTTATTCGATTATTACAAGTATTCCAGCCGCTGCTCCTGCTGCTTGGGATTGTGTGTCCATGGGGTGCCCATGTCTCCCTAATCCGATAAGTTCAGAACGCACTTGCAGCTCGTCTAGGTGCTGAATGTTGGCCCTTTCGGTCATGGAGAATTTGCTGCCAGGTGAGGCCACTGCTTAGTAGGGCTTGATGTCCTGCAGGTGATTCTGAACTGTTTTGCCTACTAGCTTGACAGCAGAGTCTGCCACTTCCTTGCCCACCTGAGGTCCAGTAAACATTGACGCATTCCAGCACCGAATAACATTTCTCAACAGCACTATATCGCCCACTTTCACAGGGTGTTTCAGTTCACAGTCTTGTGGTTTCGTTGTCACAGTCAATCTCTTTGCCATCTACTGGGCCCAATTGGATTCACTGTATCTTGTGAGAGATAAAAGACGTGCTAGCAACCAGAGAAGAAATGTACTCATACATCTCCTGTCCTAACTCCTCTGCACTATTCTCACAGTCTTTCAGTGCTCTCATGAGAGGAGCAAGGGGAAGATGCATGCACCATCCTGTCACCACCTTATGGGGCATTAAATGGTTGTCGGACCCTGGCTTATTGCGCAGTGCAATCTGTGTGATCGGCAAACAGTGCAACCAATTTTTCTTGGTGCTTTGCTGAGTCTTGGCTAGCACACTCCATGAGGAGTCCATTCAGGCGCTCACACAATCCATTTGCTTTCGGGTGGTATGCACAGGCGAATTTATGTTGAATACCTAGCAAGGTTGTTATGTGCTGAAACAGTTCATTGGCGTGGTGAGGGCTGTTGTCAGAGCGCAGGAACTCACACATGCCCCATCTCAGGAATACCTCCCTGCCCAGGTACTTGCCCGCTTTAAGGGCATCAGCATGTGAACCGGGGCCTGCCTCAATCCACCTAGAGAATGGCAAAACAACCACTGTCATGTGGCGGTATCCTTGGCATACTTGAATCATATCCACGTAGTCCACGTTGAGATGCATAAATTGGCTCCTCTCACCACTCTCAATGTATGCCCTGGAGTAAACTACTGACATGTCAAACAGTTACTCACAAATTCACCCACATGTTAATTTAAATTGGGGCAGAACCATGTTTCTCCATTGCATGTAGCAATGACCTCCTTCCCTGTGTGGTTGGATAGTGTAATTGTGCCAAGGCTGTCTTCAATATTGCTAGCAGAATGACCACTTTCCTTGTGTTGTCATTTCATCATAAGGTTTCTGTTGGAAACATTGAGCACCTATCTATTCATCCATAGCTCCTTCCCTTCCTTGGGAGAATCTCCCTGCAGTTCCATAAACTTTGTCTTTTTTAAAACTTTGTAACCCTCCTTCATCACCATGTTCCTCACCCCTCCATGAGCCTTTTGTGTCTCTCAACTCCCACAATTGCCTAAAGTACGATGCACATTTTGCCACAAAATCTTCTGCTTCATTTCCTCTTGAGATAGCGTCTTCCCCTTTTGTGTGGGCTTGGCACTCCACTATTGCTACCATATTTGGTTAAGCAATCACCTCTATCAATCTGTCCAATAATAGTGAATGCTACACTGGGGTCCCATCTGCTCTCCTGAAACCTCTTCTGAGCCATCAAGTCAGTCCTGAGTGTACTGTTGACGTCACGTCGGCAGAGTGAGAATAGATTGTCACCTCCTTCTCTACGCTGCTTTCCAGTGCTAATATGAGAGCGACTCGTTCTTTTGTAGTATGGGGTCCCTAGCACTGGGGCAGTGCTTATTGCTTCCTTCAGTTCCACAAAGGCCTCAGTCATCTGTGTAGTCCATGTCAGTGTCTTTGTTCCCCTCTGTCTCTCCTTCAGGGCGCATAATAGTGGCCTTGTGTATGTGCTGTATTCCAAGACCCATGTTACGCAATAATTGCATAACCCCAAGAACTGTTGTATCTGAGACATCAGGACACTGGAGAGGACCAGTTACATGTAGCCCAGAGGCAGGGTACAAAACATAAAAATACACAAAGTAGTTACATCACACAAGTATTGAGTTTTGTCAGGTACAGCAATATCAGGTGTTAGGCTTTACACACTATAATCAAACAGACACGTTTTGAGTGCTTTTTCCAGAAGGACCAGTGAGATTTCTCTGCTCTTAGGGCATGAGGTAGGGAGAGCCATTGCTTGACCGCAAAATCTGTCCCACCTGCTTTGGCGGGTTTAAACATTGGTTGAACCAATATGTGTGTGTAGGGGGTTCTGGTGGGACTGTCGGAGTGAGACTTGGTAATTCTTTGAGCTAGATACGGTGGGGCAAATTTGGAGATACATCTGTGGGTAATGGTAAGTGCTTTGAAATTGATTCTTTTGTGGATAGGTGGTGGATGATGGGGGGTCTAGGTTACATACACCAGGGACAGAACATACATTACAGACAGTAGTCTGAGGGGACTGGTAATAAGAAGGCCATGCTGTATCTCTGGGAAAGGTTCATGTTGGTTAGGGATTAGGAGTGATCTGTAAGTAGGTACAAGGTGATTCTTCTATGTTGAAGAAGTGGAGCTTATGTGCAGGTTTGAAGAAGTTGATAACAGGAACATTTTTCATGTATGGAATTAGGGATTACCCATGAAACTGGGCTAAAAAGGACAATGAGTGGAAGCAAGATGAGATGCAGTGTAGTCTCAGATAGAGAGATTAGAGAGTGAACTAGCACAGACGGTGAACAGAGACGAGTAGACAGAAGAAATGTTGGCAAAATAGGGCGTAAAAGCCCATGAAGGGATTTGTAAACAAACAGAAGGAGTTTAAGAAGGTAGCAGTTTTTCATGAAAGCCAGCTTGCATGAAGGCAAGTATTTGTGGGTGGAAGAACAGGAACGATTGTAAAAGGGATAAGGATCCCAGTTAAATACAGAGAGAAGGAGAAACCAAGAAGGGGGCCGGCAAGGTAGACAAAGTAACTAATGATAGTTTGAGGGTTTTGGTGGAATTGAAATTGAGGATGGGGGACTTTCCTGATATTAAACAAATCCTAGAGGCAGAAAGAAAGTAGTGAACATTCAGTTCAGTGTCAAAAATGACTCCAAGGCTGCTTGCCTTGGGGGACGGTGAAAGTAGATCTGGAGGGAACAAAATGGGAGATGGAAGAAGAGAGGCAACAGAGGAGGCAGGAAGATAGATCACTTATGTCTTGGAGGAGTTGACAATAAGAAAACAAAGTGCCATCCAATGCCAAAAAGCACAGAGACAAGCAGTTGAGTAGGCAAAGAGGTTGGGAATGAAATTAGTAAATTGGGATAATGTTGGGGTGTCATCAGCAAAGAGGTGATAAGAGAATTCACATGAGGAGATGAGTTGACAGAGGAAGAAGGTATAAATAATGAATTACAAGGGTAAAGTACAGACCCTTCAGGAGACCCTTGAGGATGTTAATAGGGAGTGGAGCTAAAACATTAGTTAAATCAGAGATGGCAGAGTTCCACAAAATTGAGACGGCCAATGAGAAAGGAAAGAGGTTAGCTATGCAAGAGCCGTGCCCTAACTAAAAAGGTCAGCAAGGATTTGGAGAAGGGAGTATTCCGCAGTGTCAAAGGCCTCCAAACGGTCAAGTAAAATATAATTTAAGTCAAGATGAAAGTGGTGGAAGAAGAAGTCAGAAAGTTTGAGATGTGGATAAAATCATATTTGTTCCAATATCTGGTGTGAAATCCAGATTTGAGAGGGATGCAGAGGTAATAGGAATTCAGGTAGGAGGAGATCCCATTGAACACAAGACATTTGAAGGTTTTAAAATAGTGGGGAAGGAGACAAATAGGCCATTAGTTAGCATTACTTTTAAGGTCAGCAATGGAATTCTTCAGGATTGCTAATACAGTTTAATCTTGAAGCAGGTAGGAAAGACTCCTAGAGAGAGAGGTTGAAAAAGGATGAGAGATAGGTACAGTCGATAAATGCAAGCTCTTTGACCATCTGAGAGGTGAACAGGTCAGCAGTGTTAAAGGAGGGGTTTCAGCTTTAAGGGTGACTTCAATTCATAGGGAGAAGTGGTCATTAAGGGGCAAAGACGGGAGGCAGTGTAGATAGGTGGAGTTGGGACAAGATGCAGTGAGTGGACACGATAGGCGATTGGTGCAAATGTCACAAATATTTGCATTTTTTAAGAGAACTGTGACCAAAATAGTATAGCAGATGGAGAAGAAGAGAAACTCATCCTGCATTTTGGGGGTAGATTAGAAAGAGAGTAAGGTTGTTTGTCTGAGTTCTTCCTGAATTCCCTCCATTAACACGGGTAACAGTGATACATTGCAATAACGTTGTTAGAGGAAGAGAATGAATGTATCTATTCAGTAGCCACGTGTATTACAAAAGATAAAATATTGGAATGCAGATCTTTAGAGAATGGTTACTAGCCTGTACTATTGAACTGGCAGTTATGTGCCTCCAGCAGGGTGCTTACTCAACATGCTGCTCAGGCAGGCAGGCTTGCTGCACTTTTTCAGCAGCAAAGCAGCTGCAGAAGGGCATCAGGCTCCTGCAGCAAGCAAGTATATGAATGCAGAATAAAGACACCGGGACAACAGTAGCAATGAGTTAAGGGTGAGGAGGAGGAAGGAGGGGATGAGGTGAGCCACTAGGAATGAAGGGGATGAGCAGTGGGCCAGTAAGTCTGACCCTGATGTGGGAAACATGGAAATAGGTTTTGCAGGCTTACACATGGTTGGTCCTGTTGGGTTCCCGGTACATGAAGACAAGAAAGAGAAGGAGAGAGGCTCTGCAATCAGTTTACTAAGGGAAATATTGGAGGTCATGGAAAGGGGCACGGGGCTAGGCAAGCACTGTTGGGCGTCTCCATTATTGCTTATGGCATAAGAAAGCAACAGCATCAGGACATACCGTGTGCTGGTTAGTAAGCAAATGGGCAACCTCTCCCACCCCCAAGAACATTCAAACAAATGTTCTACCAAAGACACTTTGGGCCAAACACCTAGCCCAGAAAATAGTAAAATCAGCAGAGGCTAAGTAAGATGAATCCCCTATTTTACATTGGAGACTGGAGCATAACATGTTTTACCCTGGGACTAGGTAAATTCCTCCCTCCTTCTTGAATAAATCTGCACTAGCAAGCGCAGAAGCAATTCTTCTAAATTCATCTCCCCAAGCTTTGACCCTTTCTCTTGCTCCAACTCCTTCTACCTAAACCATCATCTTGAGATCTCCATTTTCATCCCTCAACCAGTCGCCACTCCCCAACTTGACGGCCATTCCAAAAGAAGCACAACTGATGGAGTGCAAGCTCTATTTAAGTTGTAATCATGATAGTGTCTTTACTCCGATTCAAAGACTGCTTTTAGCTGTGGTCCAACAATGGAAAAGATACTACCTTCCCGGTAAGTGAGAGGGGCAACAGTACTTGATATGGATACTTGCAGCCACAGTGCACAGATTGAGATGCATTCAGAAGTTGATTTAGGCTGCACATCTACAAGTACTCAATCGTCTAGAGTTGACAGTAAGCTGGAGACAATAGAACGTACTCTTAGGGCACCCTGAACAAGGCAGTAAAACATGTGTGGTGATAAATTGCATGGAAACAAATCTACTTGCAGCAAGACATAAGCAATTCAGTGTAACCTGGAAACATAAAATAAGTAGGTGTCCCTCATTGATCAGAAGAATTCATTAGATATAGTAGATATTGAGTCTTGAGTAAAGGGAAATATGATCCCACATCAGCAGAGCATCTTGCGTCTCCAAACTATCGAAAATGCCAAATGAAGACGAATCATTCTCAAGTGTTGGGCAATGCACTGCTATCATCATGAAATGAAGCAAGGTAGTTGACAGGTATGGGCTTAGGCTCAGATATTGAGCCCCATTTGGTGCCACAGATCCAGGGCCTGCACATAACTATACAGGCAAATCATGAGTTGCTGGATTCTATGTTAACTTTGGTTCAAGAATCTGTTAATCAGTTTGACCATTATCTGTAACAACTTGAAGAAGCAGTGAGTAAACAAGAGGACTGAATGAAAGAAAAAGAAGTAGCAATTAAGTACCTGGCAGCATCGTCAGGGAAAATGTTATGTTGGCTTCAATGTTTAGAGATACAACAAGAATATATGGAATCAATGGTGAACCATACCAACAGAACATTTTTGATTACCTAAAAACATTGACAGTCCAGATATTTTGTGATGAACATGTTTTCCCAGGATATTTGCCCCAGTTTTTTTACTGATAGCTTACGACTTTTCCTGTGCTAGGCCTAAGGAAAGGGAGCATCCATATCATTTAATAGTGAACCTTGTGGCATACACAGTATGAGGAAAGGTGATGGCTGTGCCTAGAGAAATAGCATTGAGTCTGGCTGTTACTCATTTGGTCTCTTCTAGGGTGGGCCCCAAGGGCAACTCTGAGAAGGTGGGATTTTAAGTTGTTAATTAAAGGTTTTAAGGCCCTGTGAGTAGAGGTATATCTTTACCCACCTATTTGCCTAAAATGTAAATAGTCCAAAAGAGAATGTTGTGTTCAAACAACAGATGGCATGGGGCACTAATTGAATGAATAAATGCAGTGCAAGCAAGTAAGCTAAACATGTGGGGAATAAAGGGTGAAGTCTGGTGGTGTTTTTGACTTTTGGCTCACGTGAAGTTGACAAATGCTTAGTAGAAATGGTTAATATGTTTTCTAATGTGGGGTTTTCAGGAGGAGTTGCCATAGGAAATCTCTACTGTGGTTGCTTCTGCAGATTGGGTTTCCCGTCAAGGTGGGTTTGGGATGGTTGGGTCGAAGGGGTGAAGAGCGACGACTGGTGGTGGGAGCAAGAAAATGGAACTGTCAAGACATTGGCATTGGGAACGTTTGATGTATGGTTGAGCTTGTGGTATGGGGTGGGAAAAGTGTAGGGGTTCCTATCTGATGCAGGGCTTACTTACCTAGGTATATTGAAAAGTAAATGAATATGGAAGATCAACTGCCTTAACGTCGATAATAAATTACAGAGGGTGGCATCATATTTAAGGGACAAAAACATGGACATGTCTTGCTTAAATGAGATGTACATGGTATATGGTGAACCATCACCTTTGAACTGGCCAGAGATCAAGTTTTCATAGTTACTTCTCAAACTCAAGGTATGGTGGCTCTGATATTTAATCTTGAGATTAGGATAGTTAACCACAATGACAACAAGGGTGACTGGTTTGTCATACTCCTCAGCCTAGATGAAGGAGATTTAGTCTCCATATATGGACCAAGTGAGGACATGCTAATTTTTTGTGACACTCGTGCAGTTCTAAATTATCAGACATGCCCCAATATTTTTTGGGTGTGGGCTTCAATATAGTCCTGGATCCCACAAGGGATAGCACTTCTCCTGTCTCAATACAAAAACATCCAAAGAAATGGGCGTCTCTTAAAAAACAGTGCATTACCTTTTCTTACCACACTATTTTATTAATGGTAATTAGATGTTTCTTAAGGAAAAGCTTGATCTTTTGATAACAATTCATTGTACGACACAATGTTTTGCGAGTTGATTCAAGTTCAGTATTGTTTATTTATAGACAATAATGAGGGTCCAACTATTTAGACAATATTGTGGCACCATATGAAAGCATTTTTTCAGGGAGTTAGTCAGTTCCTCATTTAAAAAGACATTCCATATGCAGGCTGTGGGAAAAGATAGGGGAGACACAGCGTTCATAAGACTGGAATTCACATTCTTGGATGCAATCTAGTTAAATAGGAACTGAGGAAGTTTACATCAAGAGCTGTTATTGGTTATATCAAAACTGTTTGTTTGTGTGTTTGTTTATTATTTGTTTGTGTATTATTTATAGTGCGCACCCCACACTGAGGTATCTGGGCGCATTGCATAGCGATATACACTTGAAACAAAATGCAGGTATATACATACAGGTGCAGAATAATTTGGTACAATAATACTGGGGGAGCAATATACACTTGGGCACAGGATGGATGTAGGGCCTATACAGGTGTGTCTTTGGAGATCAGCCAAAGTTTGGTGTCTTTTCTGAATGTGTAGAAGGATTGGTCCATGCGTAGGGTGGAGGGGAGGGAGTTCCATAGTTGGGCAGCCATCACTGGGAAGCTGCTAGCCCCAGCTCTTTTAGATTTTTATCTCGGCACCCTTAGGCGGCCAAAATTATACATCCTGGTTGGTCTGGTGGAGTTGTTTTTGACACATTTGTCTGCCAGGTATTGGTGGGCAGCGATATTAAGGCATTTATAGGTAAGGGAGGCTGTTTTGAGCTGGATTCTTTCTTGGATGGAGAGCCAGTCGTTGGTCCGTCTGGTAGTTGAGATATGTTGCCGTTCTAAGGCCATTATTCTACAAAATTTGGAGTTTATTGATGATGGATTTGTTTGAGCCTACATATAGGGCATTGCAATAATTGATTTTTTGGTAAAGCTAGTGCACGAACTAGGGTCATACAGCTTTCTCGGGATAGAAAGGGTTTGCAAGAATGGATGAGCTTGCAGGTGTATGCAGTTGTTGAAGCTGTTGCACTAACCTGTTTGTGCAGACTCAGGGAGGAGTCTAGGAAGAGAGAATTGCTGAGGCCAAGTCTAACACCAAGGAAATGTTCGCCATTTTCAGGGAACTTGAGAACCCCACACCCACCCCCCAAAACTTCACTAAGGACAAAGAATGGTGTGACAACATCCAAACAGCCATGCGCAATAAGATCAGCTCTCTCCAAGCCAAAATCTTGAACACCAAACTAACACTCTCCACCCACACTACACCCTCCCCACCACCACTGCCCCCATCACCCACTGAGGCCCCACCCACCTTCTTGTTTAAAACCGTCCAAGAAAACGACATGATCAACATTATGAAAAACATAAAACCCTCCAATTGCAAAGGCGACCCCTGTCCTGCCTCCATCATCAAAGACTGCGCAGACACCTTGGCCCCTTTTCTAACAGCCTTCGTCAACGCCTCCTTCACCACTGGGAGAGTCCCCGCCTGCCTAAAGGAAGCATGGGTCCGACCCCTCATAAAGAAACCCACACTTGACCCCACCTCCCCTAATAACTACCGCCCCATCACCACTGTCCCTTTCCTCCTCAAGATTCTAGACAAAGCAGCCTACCTGCAGGTCCAGCACTTCCTCGAAGAACAGAACCTCCTTGGACTGAGACAATCCGGCTTTCGCCCTAGGCATGGGACAGAGACCGCCCTACTCGACCTAAAAAACCAAATGGACGACGCAAGGGACCAAGGCAAACCTGTCTTGCTCCTTCTCCTGGATCTGTCGGCAGCTTTTGATCTTGTAGACCACGACATCCTCTGCCACCACCTCTCCTCCACAGCCAACTTCTCTCAAGAAGCCATTACATGGATCACCTCCTTCCTCCAAGGCAGGGCCATGCAGGTCTTCTCTGACCTAGCCACTGCATCACCCTCTATCATGCTATGTGGGGTGCCCCAAGGCTCCTGCCTCTCCCCCACCCTCTACAACATCTTCACCCGCCCCCTCTTCCTCATCCTTGACGCCATGGGCATCTCTTACACCAACTACGCCGACGACACACAGATCCTTCTCACTCTGACAGGCGACTATGACACGGACTCTGCTACCCTCAACAACATCTACAACACAATTCAAATGTGGATGGCTATCAACGGCCTCTGCCTTAACTCCGACAAAACTGAGCTCCTACTCGTAGGCTCCCCTGACACCATCAAGAAACTTGACGCTCAGTTCAGCCATTTCACCATTGACTCAATCACGATCCCAGTACTTGACACGGTAAAAACACTAGGCGTCTACTTAGACTCCAATCTATCCATGACCAGACAAGTAAACGCCATTGCCTCCTCGGCCGCTTACCATGCAAAACTCCTTAACGCAATCAGACCTTATCTGTCAAAAGACACCTGCACTAACATAGCCAGGGCCATAACCGGCTCGCGACTTGATTACTGCAATATTCTTTTCCTTGGGACCTCCAACAAAAATCTTGAGAAGCTCCAAGTAATACAGAACAGTGCCCTACGCGCTGCACAAGGCATTGCCAAGAGAGAGCACATCACCGCTGCCAGAAAAGCTTCCCACTGGCTCCCCATAAAGGAGAGGATCCTAATCAAGGCTCTAAGCATCACCCACAAATGTGTCCATCTTGCCGCCCCAATGTACCTTTCCCAGAGGATCCACCTGGTCTCCTCCACAAGACCCACTAGATCACCCTATGCCAGCATGCTCTCAGTACCCAGGGTAAAAAGGACCAGAGCAGGGGGCTCCAGTTTCCCGTACCTCCCTGCCGTACACTGGAACACCCTCCCTACCTCCCTGCGCTCTGAACCCTCACTGACCGCCTTTCGGAAAACCCTGAAAACGACCCTGTTCATCTAACAATTACATGGCCTAGCCCTCATAATTGTATTGTATGATGTATTATGTGATATATCTGATCACAGGTCACTGCCTTACTGTAACCCAAGGCACAACCTGCTCACATTGTAACTAAGTCTTCCTTGCAAGTAATGGTGCCACAATGCCCCTGGGCTGCCTGCGCGCTATATAAATTTAATAAATAAATAAATAGGTAAAAACCCAGGGTTTTAACTTCATTGGCCACCTTTATAACATTACCATAAATGTTGAAAGAACACTATAGGTTGCTCAATTTCTTCATGTTGATTGGGAGGCTAGCAGGAGTAACTCAGTCTTCTCATCATTCAGGCAAAGACCGTGAGTGGCCATCCAAGCCGGAATGATGAGGTAGAATTTGTTGACAAGAGCGAGGTCTGTGTCATAATCTCCTGATAGAGGTAGGAGGATCTTTGTGTCATCTGCATAGTTAGTGTAGGTGACACCCAGATGGTCCAGAACGTCAAACAAGGGTTTGGTAAACAAATTGTACATGGTGGGTGATACACAAGAACCCTGTGGAACACCACAGGTAATAGGGATGGTAACAGCTACTGCAGAGGCAGAGAAGAATCTCATGGATCTATTATTAAGAGAAGATTGGATCCATGTTGTTGCTTCTGTTGAAAAGTGAGCCGCAGTGGATAAGTGTCTACAAAGCACCTTGTGATCTTTCAGATCACTGTGGGTTTTTGCCCAAGATGGAGTTACTAAACAAGCCAAATGTGCAAAGACTGTATGGTCCTGGCCAGTCAGATCTTAGGTCATATTAGTAGGTCATATTTTAGTTCAACTAACTATAGGGCCCCTTCTGAAAAAAAGCCAATAGGGATCAAGTCTCCAACTGCTGTAAAGTTCTGTACATTGAATAAGTGAACACAGGGGATGGTGACATCCATAATTTTGTATCACAGCTGTACCATCCATCCTTGTCTTAAGAGCATTCATGTATTCTTCCTCACCCAATTTAGGTTTAAGAGGCAGTGTTTGCTATTGGTCTTCTTCTCAGGGATAAGGCATAAGTATCTGATGGTATTCTGGGGGAAGTCTACCAAACATTTAAGGTGTTCTGGGCCCCAACTATTTTAAGAGTAACTGAGGAGATTGAGTTACACGGAAATGTACCATCATATAAAGTGACACATTTGATAATTCCCCCTAAATTAGGTGAAGACCACTCCCTAATGGTGTATTAATACCTAATTTCCTCAATGAATGCATGTAGTAAGGTGTACACTAAATCATTAGCACTATGACTAGCAAAGATCATTATTTATATTATTTTATGAAGATCAACATGGCTTCACTCCTAATAAAAGCAACACAGAATACACAATTTAGTGAAAATTGGAACTCACCAGCTTGCCTACATTTTTTGAGATGTAAAAAAAGCATTTGAGTGGGTGAGCTGTGGATTTTGCTGTGCCACGATGGCAAGGTTGGAATTACCAGTTTCTTTTACTGGGAGCAATAAAGCATGCTACAAGCAGCTATCTTCGTGGTTACATTGGACAGTGTGGATTCCAGGGCATTTAGAATGAGACAAGAGACCAGGAAAGGCTGTACATAGTCACTTTGCTCTTCTAATTTTGCATTGATTAATTTGCACAATTTTTTACAGAGGGGCATATTGGTTAAACCCTTTTTTTACGCAGGTGACACTGTGATTTTTAGATCTGACCCAAGCACATCAATTCATGCTATTTCTCATTGTCACCAGAAATGTGGGCAGGTGTCTGGATATTGATGCAAGACAATCTCAGCCTATGATATGGCATTTTCCTCAGTATCAAGGACATCAGCTGGACAAGGCTCAATGCTTGGGATTCACCTGACACCTGTCTTAATGATAGGCTGGGTTACTTTAGTCATGTTATTTTTACTGCAAAGGTTTATGTGTATTTAGGCATTGGTAATACACCCTAATCTACCATTGTTGAGATTGGTGACCTCCAGTGACTTCTCTTTTATGTGGAATAAGAAGGTCCCACTGCCCTATCATAGTAGGGCACAGTTGTGCTGGGATTGAAAGACCGGAAGATGTCCACCTGCACATGTACACTGTTACAACTGGGCAGCCCTGTCTGTACAGGTGGGGTCAGTTTCACTTCCAGAGTGCAGATTTCGTAGGCCATGTCAATTCTGGAAAGGAATGCTGGACATCGGTCAGGACATACATTTGTAAAAACAAGTTTTTCAAACAAGTATGGCTGAAGTCTCTGGAAGCCTTAATGTGTATACCACTTGACTTAGGAGTAGGTACACACTGCATTCTTTCACTAGTCCTTTGGGGAACACTGCTCTATCCCCAATATTACATGATGAGGAAATGGGTAGGTGGAAGGATGTCGGATTTGGACCACCTTGGGCAATTCATGCTGCCGGGCCCTACACTATGTTTTAATCAATTAGTAGATATTTATGATATTTCGAGAGATGTCTTAAAATGGTTACAGTCAGACAACACATGTTTTGGTCTCACCACTCGGCCTGATATAAATGAGGTAAGAGAGGAAAGTTTCTCTCAATCACTGAGGGCAGAGGTTCAAAATGTAAACATTATCAATTGGTCCATAGGAACAATCTGGATGGAGATGCAGTGTTAAGGAAAAGGTTATGATGTTGTCACATGGATGATCTGGAGAATATAACAGCAATCTTTGTGAACTGTATGGTCACCATAGCAATGACCCAAAGATTTCACCAATTTAAATCATTATTTTGTTGGTACTACACACCCTCACATTGAAATACATGAAGCAACACCATGATCTGCAAGTGCCGCGATAAGCAAGAAAAAGACATGGTGCATACGTCCGCGGACTACGTGGCTTTGCTAGGATTCTAGCACAAACTCTTCAGTAAAAACGCTACACTAACTACACAAACTATTCCCCAGCCCCATCCTAATTCTTTTCACAGAACCATATTGCATTTCCAGCTGCCAGAAGTAAAAGGGAAATATTTTATTTTTCATAATATTAGACTTGCTTTCTTGGTTGGAGGTTGGAGCCTGGAGCCTGGAAAGACCTAAAAGGCCCTATCAGTAGCAACTGGCATAATGACCTAGTAAACAGTTATCACTTAGAACATGAATCCCTAGGTATAGATCGATACGGGGCCTGGTTGATGAACATGTCGCAGAAACATTTGGGAGGGGGATTTTAATTTTAATTTAATTTTGAATTACTTTAATTATCGGAAATATTAATTAGTTCAACTATTCTAAATATTTTAACATTTGGTTAAAATGGTGCATGCCACGCATTCTGGAAAAAAGGACCTCACAGATCATCAATAGTACTAGAAGAAAACCCATACACGTGTTTCAGCCTTGTTGGGCCTCAAATGCAGTTGGATATTTCCCATCTGTGAAAGGTACAGTGAGCTAAAGTGCGGCTGCGGACTTTCGAGTGGGTACCTTCCCAAAGAACAGGTCATTTAGCCACGTTCGTTCTCAAAGTGGGATGCCTATGGACTATTTTTTGATTGTTTAAGGGACTTGGGTTTAGTCACCCTAAGTTTCCTTGGGTCATCCAGACATGGACCCCTTGCTCACTGTGCTCAGAGAGGCACAGCTCCACCTCACTGATGAGGCCCAACAAGACTGCAACACATGTATGGTATTGCTACTCTTGTTCAAAAGAGAATTACCATAGCATTTCAGTGCTGGACTGCCCATGTGTGCGGGACAAAGACTGATATGCAAATGGATATTTCCCTTCTGTGAAATGTACAGTGAGCTAAAGTGTGGCTGCGGACTCTTGAGTGGGTACCGTCGCAAATAACAGGTCATTTGGCCATGTTCGGTCTCAAAGAGGGGTGCCTATGGACTATTTTTTGATTGTTTAAGGGACTTGGGTTTAGTCACCCTAAGTTTCCTTGGGTCATCCAGACGTGGACCCCTTGCTCACTGTGCTCAGAGAGGTACAGTTCCACCTCACTGATGAGGCACAAACAAGGCTGAAACACATGTATGGGGTTGCGGTTGGTACTCTTGTTCAGAAGAGAATTGCCATAGCATTTTGGTGCTGGACTGCCCATGTGTGCAGGACAAAGACTGATATGCAAATAGATAGTTCCCTTCTGTGAAAGGTACAGTGAGCTAAAGTGTGGCTGCAGACTCTTGCTTGGGTACCTTCCCAAAGAACAGGTAATTTAGCCATTTTCATTCTCAAAGAGAGGCGCCTATGGACTTTTCTTGATTGTCTAGAGATATGGGCTGTTCTGTTAAAGTCTGATGTTAATGGCATGCCTGTGTAGCCAAACTCCTTTACCCTTGGGATTCTACATGTGCTGCTTCCTGAATGTAGTTCTGCCAAAATTTGGAGCGTTTGCGCTTTGCTTTTCGTGCACCGGACTTAATTTAGTAAAAGGTACATTGTCAAATGCGGTGCTGAACTCCATGAAGGCCAGGTAGATCTGTTCCCTCGTTATATAGACAGAATAAGCTGCAATGAGGTATAGGTTCAGAACTTGCTCTTGGGTCCCGAGGCCACTTCAAAAGCCGAGTTGGATGTGACTAAGAACATTCTGCACGAAGGCCCTTTGCTCCAATTTGATCAAGATGGTACTCTCGAAAATCTTGAATTGGTCATCAAGATGGGAGATGGGCCTGTAAGCAGCCGGGTTGTCTCACAGACCTTTCTTGAAAATTGGAAGGATGTTTGCTTGTTTCCACATAGTAGTTTCATTGCCATTGCCTTGAAACTAAATGTCAACACCAGTGCCCAAATATCAATCAATCTTTTAAAGAAGTCTGCACGGATACCATCAGGGCCCGGGCATCGACCTATGTGCCTGTATTGCTGTGACCACTTCTTGATAGTTGATATCAAATATATTATGCCTGGGACACAAACTATGTGATAAACTTCAGGTGGAAGGAAAAACAGAAACTAAAGGTTTGGAAATGGCAGCCTTTTCTCCATCATATTAAAAGGAAAAATGGAAGATCCACTGATCATCCTCGGCAGTGATTTCAGTACCAGTAGCACCTTGCAGATACCTGGAGCTCTTATTCACTATCTCCCAGAATTTTAAAGAATTTTTGTTGCCCAAAGCGTTGATAGGCTCTTGACAAGCAAGCTTACTCAGTTCTATTTTCCATTTAGACAATGATATTTTATAGGCAGCCAGAATTGCTACAATTTCAGATTTCTGGGTGGAATTATTACTTTACTAAGGGCAGAGAGCAAATTCTGTCTTGCTATTTTGCATTCCTCGTTGAATCAGCCCTTTTTAGTCTTAACGGGTTTGGTCTTCCTAAAACAGCTTCATGAAATTCCTGACATCAAACAGATATGAGCGCGAACAGCTTTCTTTGGGTTGAAATCTGATAGAGTAAAGTATCCAGATGCGTGAGGTAGGGTTGGATAAGATGGAAAATAATAAATGCATTATCCGGCTTTTATCATTGCAGTCTTCTACGACTGTATTCAGGTTCAGTTTTTGCATTATAGAGCCAGAAAAAAAGAGGATTTATTCTTCTCCTGCAAGTTGATTGGAAGGGTTAGAGGTTGATGATGATCGCTAATTAGGAGTTCAACAATATAAAATTCTCCAAGGGCCATTTACAACCAGTGAGACGTATGCAGTCACTCTTTGAATACCCACGTGCACATTTGAACAACAGTTTTCCGGGAAGGTCTCTGCAATAACATAGTGTATTTTGAAGTCACCAACAAAACGTTTAGTGTTGGATTAGAAGTTCTCGCACCTTTCATAAACCCAGCTTTGCATCCACCAAAATATTAGAAGAGACCACCCAATCCAATAGATACCCTCTTAAAATGCTCCCCAGAATTTAAGAAGAGGTGTCCAAAAGGATGATTGAGCAATAGGAATTTAGATAAGATTTATCTCCCTTTTTATAGATAGGAATAATAATTGCTCAATGCCAGAAGTTCAGGATTACTAAAATAGTAGAGATTGTGTTGAAGAGATTACAGAGAACGGTATTACCCAAATTGTTTGTTTACAATTGTTCGAATGAACAATTGACCGAATTTAAAGGGTCACAATTGACCTTTTCACAATTGACTGAATATATATATCGGTTTGGTAATATATATATATATATATATATATATATGGGTTTTGGAGGGTTTGGCGTTGGGTGGGGGGTTGTGGGGGGTTTCCCCCCACATATATGGTACAATTGACCTTCACAATTCGGTCAATTGTGAAAAGGTCAATTGTCATTCGAGCAGTTGTAAAACGAACAATTCGTATACAACCCAGAGAACATAATCAGGGTTAGATCTATATAAATCAGCAGGTATGAAATCTGGACTGCAGGACTTATTATGTTTTTAGGATTTCAAGGCCCTAATAAAATCTATATAATTCATATTTAACGCTGCGGTTCCCCACCCACAAGAAACCTCTCCCTAAGGGAGCCGAGGAGTAACTCATTGACAAGGAATTAGAAAGGGTGTCGGGCCCCCACCATCAAATAAACATCTGAATTACACAACCAAATGCACAGCAATCCGACAAACCCCTTTTGAGATGTTTACCACATGTTCTTAATTCGTGTTATTCCGTCTATGTCTTACTTTCTATAATGCATGATTTGGCGACCTGTTTTTGAACAGTGCATGGTGCAATCCTTGTGTGGTTCACACCTTGTTGATAAATTAAAGTTTATACACAAACAAAAACTACAGAGATAGATAGAGGACATTAGAGGAACAGATGTGCATGCAGATGCTAATTTACAGATTTGGGAGTTTGAGTTATTTACTTCTAAAACCTCTTTACCGCTTGAATTATTCCTATATTATCTTTGACATACAAAAACAGCTAAAAATAACTTTCCTAGAAAGCACATTTTAAAAATCATATTATACTGATATTATGCAAATATGGCTCTTGTCTACTGAAGAGGTGAGAGCTGAAATAGCACTAATCAAGTTTACAGCGTGTCATGTCCTTCAGATGTCATGTTTGTTCAGTAAACAAAGAGGCACCTAATTTGCTGAACATTTGTGTTCGCGTGATTTAAGGTCATTCTGGCACTGAATTGTCCTCACCCAGCAATGCAAGAGCATTTCTGACGGGCACTGAAACTACTGATGAGCCCTGAATTTGAACAGACATGCTTACTATCGATGATGGTAGTGTTATGGCACAAAATGCATGGGAAATACTTCCTAATTCTGCAATTGAAGAATACCAAATACGAATAAAAAAGAAGTGTATACAATGTTTGAATCTTTTAACACCTTTTTTTTTCATTTGTGTGTGAACTCCGAGCACAGATAGTTTGCTAGCACTATATAAATGGTCAAGGGGTCTGTGTTGAATTTAATATGAGATGGTTCCTTTCTCAGGCGTGTTGGTAAAGAATTCCACCTTTCTAATGCTGCAGTGGGCACTGCCCATTTATTAAATCATGCATTATTTAAGAGTCTTATTGTAGCAATATCAAACAATAAAAAAATACACCTAAGAGAAAAAGGTTGGAAAACAAGTCCAATATTTTTAAAGTTCTACATTTTTTGGTGTATTTGTCACGTTATCTTAGCAAATATGGTACACAGGTGATATTACACCTTTCCCATTCGAATAAAGGTTAGAAATCCTCAATACACAATATCATACAATCTATTTGCACCCACATAGGGCCTGCACAAACATATGATATGAGAACCTTTCCAGTAAAGATATGTCCGGTGATAATTGAGAACTTGGGAGCAGCAGTAAAGCTGGCAGGACTTGGGTAGCCCAGTGACACCCTAGAAGCTTGTTAATAGGCTATGGCTAAGTCAGTGGAGCTTCCCCCTGACACCAAGATGGCTGACGCTGCTTTAATAACTTTAGAGAGACATTAACCCACAACTAGAGAGCAAATGAGAGTAATACAAGATCTGGCCAATGTGAAAGCCCCAACAACAAAAAAAGAGGCCAGGCCTCGTATTTATGCACATGGGTCCAGAAGGCCAGGAAACTCAACACAGAAAAAGGGGGCCTATGTTTTTGCCTTCAGTTATTTAATGTGGTACACAGGGGGTCATCATGAGTTGGGCAGAGCGGTAAAATGCAGCAGCAACACTATTACTGCTGCATTTACTGCTCCGCCCAATCTCGAGTTGTGTGGAAAGTGGGAGGTTTACCTCAAGCTTTTTGCTGGAGGTAGAATTTCCCCTTTCCACCTGTTTTCAGCACTATTGCTGGGGCGCTAATTGTGCCAGCGCTAATAGTGCCAAGAAACCCAAATTGGGTCCTATGGAACCAATGGGGATGGGGATTTACCTCCCCACCGCAACTCGGGTTCCTGGCCAAATTGCATCGGACCAAGTTGCAGTAACGCTAATAGAGTTGGCCGTTATACCGACGCAATTACCACCAGGATATCGCCCAACTTGTGATAGAGCCCATAGTCTTCGGAGTAACATGTCGAACACAACTTGGTACTCAATTGTGTAATTTATTTCCTAAAATATGATGTGAAATCAAATGAGTAACATGTATTTAAATTACCTACATACATTCATACATGAGGGACAACACAATTGATTCATTAGTTACAATGATTTTAGTTGTTCCACCCTCTTCCCTCACAGGATCCGAAAATTGGTTTCGCAAGAGTTATTACATCGAACCAACATACACCTATCCACACTCATATTCATACTAATACACTAAACAAGGAAAAAAATACTTAGACAACACAATATCAAAAAAAGAGTTAGGTAATAGGAAACTGGATAAATCAAATCAGCTCCTGTTCATCTGGTGAACAATTTCAGCAAGCGCTATTAATAATGAACATTCAGCGTCATTACTCTGTAACACATGGCGTGTGAGTGAATATAAAATCTACGACTCTGTGATTGTAAAAATAAAGCAACGTTTGTGCACTCAGAGGAACCCTAATCATGTAGGAACAAGGTTAGTTGACTGCTGCCAACTCGAGTTTCGGCCATACCTCACCCGCTTCATAATTGCTACCAGGTATCATACTTGTATATAGTTGTGTGAATATCAGCACTTGACACACTTGAATTAAGTTGTGAACATTGGCATGGGCACCGACCAAATGGAGTTGTGAATGAAGGCAGGTGCCGCCCCTGGACATAATTGCAAGTGTTGGCATGTGCCACGTTTCCAAGGGGCGGCAAGAGATAACCTGCATGAGCAACTGAATAAGATGATGAATGCCAACCCGCCACCACATATGGATGGAGTAGCCTTGGCTAGCCGATGCCGCACACTGACTGCTTTGAGAGTGCTCTCTGGGCCAAATTTGAAGGGACGTACAAACGCCTGGCTGCCCGCATACAGACAAATGTCATGGCGGTGGCTGAGGACGAACTTGGGCAAGGTTATGAATGTGAGTGGATGCCATGTGTGAAAGGGACTGTGAGTATCAGACGGCCCCAGATCAGGATGGAGACGCAGAGATGCTTCTGCACCCTACCTGGAGAGAATACAGAAATTTAGCACCTCACTTCCAGACAGCAATGCCAACTAACCAATCCACTAACAATTTCAACCCTCTACATACACCTCTCAGGCTCTAACCAATCACAACAACAAGCCTACAACACAACAATCTGCACAAACTTCACTACACTGCAGCAATAAAACAAACCACACATAGGGCCTCATTACGACCCAGG
Organism: Ambystoma mexicanum; assembly: GCF_040938575.1. Classification (NCBI taxonomy): domain Eukaryota; kingdom Metazoa; phylum Chordata; class Amphibia; order Caudata; family Ambystomatidae; genus Ambystoma; species Ambystoma mexicanum. The sequence continues at coordinate 963,606,602 of NC_090927.1, forward strand.
CGGTAAGTTACCGCCTGGGCCGTGACTTTACCACCATGGCGTAAACTACGTTTACGCCATGGTGGTTGGCGGACTTACCGCCCCATTCCGACCTAGGCGGGGCGGTAAGTCCCCAATCCCCATTTACCCTTCCCCATTCCCATTTTTGCCCCATAGGGCATAATGGGAGTGGGGAAGGCGTTAATTACGCCACCGTAAATTACGGTGGCGTAATTAACATCAAGGTCCCTTAGCGCCATGGATTTTAACACCTGCTAAAAGCACCATGGCGCTAGGGGACCTCGTAATCAGGCGGTAAGGGTCGGCACTGTTAACGCTGCCGTAAACCCCTTACCGCCTGAGTTGTAATGAGGCCCATAGACTTGCACAACAGCACATGACGACTACCGATCGTAAAACACCCCAAGCCCAGCCAACTGACTCACCGGGCTGAGGCCGCCAACAGCACATCACTGCTCTCTTGCATATTTCCAGCTTATTCCCACCAACTCACCCCCAACCCTCTGGTTTTCAGAGCTGCCAGAGCGACAGGGAACCACTCCGGTGGTGATAGTGCACGGTACAATTATCCTTTAACATTAACATCACAAGGATGGTGCCTGTGTAGGTCACAAGAGGCCTTCTTCAAGGCAAGAGGAGAGCATGAATGTTGGTCATAAGACTGGATAGAAATTTCTATATGCCTGATGGTTTCGGGGTAGTGAGGTAAACAGGGCTGCTGTCAAGTCAGTCCCACTTATGGTGTTCAATAGAGCCCTTGGTCTGGTGCTGCAAACAGCACCTCTCCAAGTGACTGGGAGGACTTGTGTCACTCTGTGTGTTCGTGTCTCTCACAGGGCCAACTAGACAGATTTTTCTGCACCTGTCCGTAGTAGCGAGCTGCTAGCTGCAGCAGCTCTTAGCATTAGGGGTGCTTAAGTAGAAGGTGGCCGGTGTCACAATCAAGTCCGGTCATCACTTGCTGCAGTCTGTAGAAGTTGATTACAAAGACTGCTAAGTTCAATTGCATGCCACTTCTGTGTGCCCTTGCAATGCTGTGTGACACTAACGGTCTCTGGCAGTCTAGCGGCCCCAGGCATGTGAGCAATACGACAGACCAATCGGACTGCAAAAAGAATGAATGCTTGTTTCAAGGCCTGAATAAATCTAGAGAAAAGAGACAGGCTTGGAAAGTGTAGCTGAAGCAGTATAAACCAAGGAGGAAACAGTATCTGGAATGGCCATTGAGGACCAAGGAAAAGCAGCGGAGACATTTCTCCTTGGAGTGGTATTGAGTAACATATAAGGCTGTATTTCTTTGCAGCAAATGGCCTAGGATCTGGCCTCACTGCAGGAATGTGACAAGTCTTGCCAGGGTGAAGGTTCTCCAATTCCCTTGCTGTCTGTGGGATAGAGAACAACGGGCCTCATTATAAATTGGTCAGTGCAGTAAAAATGCAGCAGTAATACTGTTACTCCTGCATTATTGCACTGCCCAACTACGGGTTTCGGGGTAAGGTAGAACAAAAGCCTCCAGCAAGAAGCTGAAGGTAATTCTGCCACCTTACTGCCCGAAATAAACCAATTTTGGAGATATTACCGCTGGCAGAATTCCTGTTGAAATACCCCATGGATTCCTATGGACTCCAATTAATGGAGACTAACACTGCCTACCCCCACGGTGGAGTTAACGGTGATACAGTTTGGTGGTATCTCGGCATATTTACCACTGTGATACCACAAAAGTATAAGGAGGACCATATGTCTTAATGAATGAGAAGTGTGCAATATCCCGTTGAGTCTAGAGAAGTCTATGAATTCCCTGACAGCAGAATGGCACTATAACCCATAAAGAGAAGGGCACAAATCTCATTACGAGTTTGGCAATGTAGAGAAAAAGTTGTGGTCATTCCATTACTGCCACATTTGTGTGGTAACATAATTGCACCGCCAGATTCCAAATTTCGGAGATAAAGTGTAGGATTCACCTGTAGCAAAAGGCCTGCAAAAATGGGCAAATTTACCACACAGTATTACTGCTCATGTAACATCCACCAAAAATCCCAATGAAGCCTTATGTACTCGAAATTCCCATGGTAGCACCACGGAACCAAGTGGTGGTAACAGTAATTTAGTTTGGTGGTGAATCAGTGAAGTTAAACTGATTTACCAACAAACTCAGAGTGAGGCCTATATGAAGGGCACCAGATGGCTTAATGGGTTAGAAGGGTGACATACACTCGGAAGGGACTTGGATTACTGTCACCACATAAGTGATGAACCAGATGCTTTCCTTCTGGTCTGGATTACAAATAGTGAGCTCGGGACTATGTACCTGTTAGAAGTAGCTGTGATGGAGACAGGTCTGGCCATTCTAACTCTGCGACTGTAACATCCAAAAAGCGGTGGGCGATAAGTCCTAAGACTGTGAGGTTAAGTCAAGAAGTGGATGTGTTCTATAGCCATGAGACTATGTTTTAACTAGAGAACCTAATGAAGTTATCCCAGCAAGATAAAGAACACAGACAATATTGATTGACCTACTTTTATCCTAAGGCAATAATATCAGCATTTCTTTAGATTAAGGTATATATTCCTACGAGCTCTTATTTGTAAATAAATTGCATTTGAACATGTATTTCCCAAATCACATGTTTTGTCAATAAGACACCTCACACAGACAACTGGTCTCCATCTAATGTATACTCAAGTCATCCAGGCCACAGACCTACCTTCACATCTCTGTTAGCTCTTCCTTCAAATTCCTCTTGTGGCAGATCCCTGTGACGCCCAATCCCACATTACCACACTATCCCTAATATATGTTGACTTCTAGGTTACACGAACAGCGAAACTGATAAAAGCATTAAAGTTATCACTTTGATGGCCACCTCTCACTTTTTCAGTATCATCTTTGGGGATTCCATCCTCCTCTGAGATAAGGCCCCAATTTGTATGGAGGAAGCATTGATTAATACCTCAAAATTGCTTATCTCAAACACCTATATTGTTCATCTCAAACACTTTGTTGCTAATCCTAAACTTGAAAAAGGTAACTTTTAGACATCAATGTTGCTCCCTTCCTTGCTATACTGTCTCTTAATCATACTTCTTGGTCAAACCGTTCAACCCCTTGACTCTCATTTCTTTGCAATGGATTTTCCTCAATTGAAAGGCCATAACTATTAAAACCCTTGTTAGATCCAACAAGCGCCTTTGCATCAACCCCATGGATATGTCCTCTCTCTAACAAGAGCTAATTTCAAACCAGTTTTTTGACTCACTCCTAGCAGGCATTCTTAGAAAATGTAAATCTTCCGACATAAGTCACACTGAGGTTTTCATATTTTACTCTAGAATATTCTCTCCAGGGCAAAATGGTGCACAGAACATGTTGATGCAGATCCAAACACTCAACAAACCTCTCCAGTGTCGGCTGGTGAATTTTTTAAGCAGAGGGGCGTAAATATTTCTCCCAAATATGCCCTAGCGACTGAGCGTCACGAGGTAGCCAGAAGCAATACAGAGGGATAGATATGTTTTAAAATAATGGTTTAAAATGGTGCATTTTAGAGCACAATTGGTAAAAAGCCAAACAATTTGCAATTGGTTTTGCAGTGTAATTCGTGAAAAAGTCCAATAGATGCAAGTCACCAACAGTGCACAGGAGCATTTCTCCAGCACGTTTTCATGATGCCTTTGCCCACAAAATGTGCCAGTATAAGTCATTTTCGCACTGGCTGTGCCCATACATGTCCCTGCTTGTTGCACCAATATACACTAGTATTCTCATATAAGAACATACTCATGTTTGCCTTGCACATAATTCCAGAAATGATACTATGTGAAAACATGTCCATGCTTGTTATGCCAATATATGGCAGTTAACAATGCATGCCAAGTATGTCCAATGTGACTGCACAAAAAATGCTAGTCTAGCTACATTATAACACTTATCATGCTTGCTACATCAAAGTTGCCGAACACAAAATGTCATACCACAGTAAGAAATGATTAGACTGGCTGCATTTAATAGCAGTGTAGCTATATAATAACACTTATCATGCTTGCTTTATCAAAGATGCCCAATACAAAATGTCATGCCACAGTAAGAAATGGCTATACTGGCTGCCCCACAATGCAGGTCTAGCCATGTAATAACATGTATTATGCTTGCTTTATCATACATGCTGTAAGGAAGGCATGGTATCAAACAATAAGACAGACAGAAGTGACAACAGTTCAAGGGTCTTTATTGAACTTCAATTGGGTTTGGGAAAAAGCCTATCTAATCCTTTATCTAAAAATGGGAGCAAGCTATGACCATCATATATTAATAATGCAGTCCTAGTGGTGTCTTGTCAAAATAAAAAAGTGTTCAAGAAATTATATGTCAGGGTAGTTACGCCATTAGCTTCGCTTTTCGTTTTCAGCACGGGACAAGGCAGCACACTCAAGCTTAGCATATACTCTGGCTTTTCTAGCACGGGGATGCAGTTCAAAATCTCAATATCAGGACATTCTGTGCCAAAGTCTCTTTGCCGTTCAAAGTTTCTTATCTCAGAGGACCTGATACCACAAACAAACATTCAAAGTTCCTTTCTCTTCAAGATTCTCCTTTGCACAACTTCTTGGGTGATTCACTGTTCACCTCGGTCCCCCTCCACTGGGCTCAGACCCACTTTAACTCAAAACTTTCAATTGTTCTCTTTCCGCTAGGCTCAGAACAAATGTATCTAATTTTTAAAACTTTCTTCAATATATCAAAATGGAAGACTTTCGACTGTGTGCAGGATTTGGCTTGACCCATCGCAGGACCACTTTGATTCACAATGGGTTGTTCTCTTCTTAACACAACCCTAAAACGTTCACTTCTGCCACTTCTTAGCTGGATACCTTACAGAGACCTTTGATTGAGCACCCACGCAGTGCTGGACCACTCTGTCAAAAGTATTGTATTTTGCTTTTCAAAGTTCAAACACTCATCAGAAGTTCAACTTTACTTCCATCTTTTAACAATGTCATATTAAAATATTGATCAACAACAATGGGCCACATAAGCCAACGACTAATTAAGGTTTGGCCAGATGGAGCCTCCTTAGCCAGGCCTGAAAAATGTATTTTGAGACAAAATAAACACCATCCCAACTATGCATTGACTTCCAATGGCCGGGGCCTCATTCAGTGTGTAAATCCCATAAAATATAAGCAATAGCTTGAGATACACAATCCTCAAGCATCTCAGACCATCACACAAGAACATAAAGCCCCACAAATAGGACATTTGCTACTGGGCATTTTGGCCCAATTCTTTGTATATTTCCAGACTTTTAAACAACCCAGACGGAACTCTATGAATAGTGCACGAGAAGACAGGGGAGGGGTTAAAATTGCAAGGAAGTTCAATAGCCCTCATAACCACAGTCACCCTTATGTATCATGTATTCAGAGCCCAAAGGCTGCAGTTTGCCACAATTTCGATAATTAACAGTCAATGTTACCCTTCTCTTGGCCTTCCTTGTGATTGCCTGTGGGTCATCCCAAAGCAATCAAACTCTGTTTAACATGAGTCAGCCAGGGGGTGCAGTGGCCACCATCTATTTTCATTACATGGCTTATGGCATCACAGTATTTAGAGAGCTGTGGGGCAACCCAAATCCACAGCCAATAAAACACAGGTCTTAACCCTGCCTCCTCATCAATTGGGACCATATCAAATTCAGAGCGCATTGGGGGCATTTTGCAGAAGCATCAGGACAGACTTCAGAAATTTGTTTTCAGTAATACACAAGGGTTTTGTATTGGTCAAATCCCAGATCTCACATCCAAATGAGGCAAAGTCTTGGCCTGTGCCCTATAGACTTTAAATGCTCATCTTATTGGGCCTCTCCCATGATCAAAGAAACATGTTTTAAGGGAGCCACTATATTTCTCCAGACTAGTAACAGCCTTAAGCAATTGTGGACCTCAGATAGTATTACCTGAGAACCGGATCCCAATGTAATCATAGCAAAGGGCCTATTGCAGCTTCTCGCCACTGATACTAACATGAAGAGCTGTTTTTTTCCCATGTGGCGGGCAAAATACCATAACCTTTGCTTTGGTGATGTTGATTTCTAAACCCAGCTCACCACATTTATTTTCAAAGCACTGAAGAGATGCACATACACCTGCCAGTGTTGTCGACAGGAGTACAACACTGTCTGCGTAAAACAGCGCCAGGATCCTGTCGTCCCCAAGGCGAGGTATATCTTGGGCAGATGCAAGAAGTTCCTGAATAATACAGCTGTTGGAAATACAGAAGCCTGCCGTGGTAAAGGTTGAAGCTGTTTGAGGTGTCTATTTTCACTATACCTGTTAGTCACGCACCCTGCAGGTGGAAGAGTTGACTGCCCTTGTGGCGAAGCCCGCCATGGTAAATGACATCCCTGTGTGGAGCTGTCTTCCACTATTTTCACTGTACCTGCTAGCCCCGCCCCTCCAGGTGGAAGAGGAAGAGGAGGAGAAGATAACACCTTCAGCGGCTGCCATTGTGGCAAAGCCTACTGTGGTAAAGGGTGCCACTGTTTGGAGGCATTGGGAGAACTGGGAGGCACTCTGTGGGCTTATTGTGCTTATTGGACTGTGAGTGGTGCCCAGGAGTAGGCTGCAAGGAAAGTCTGAGCCGTGTGACTGTGTAACAACAGACCGCAGCGTGCGATGAGTGAACCTCAACTAAGACTGCAAGGCTGTAAGGCTGTAAGGTTCGATGCGTGCAGATGCAATTAACCGGGGGAAACTGTCCATGGAATCTGTCAAAGTATGCAAGCCGTGTGACTAAGTAGCAATGCAGCGTGTGGTGAGCGAACCTCTATTTCTATTATGTCTGCAAGGTGTGTGGATATAACTGATTGCGGGAAGTGACCATGCAACTTGTCAAGTACTAACTACAAACTTTACTGTTGCCCGTTATCGCTTCAAAAGGCCAAAAGATCTCAAAGTGAATTACATATTTTTATTGTATTGGACCCCAATAGGCTTGCTTTATTCTGACGTCACGTCTTAACGCATTGAGGCTTTAAAGCGTTGTGAGGAGCAGGGAGGGGGAGACGGACTATGGATGCCCCTTGAACAGTCGAGCGTCCCCCGCTCGCCTTGCTTTTTACCCTTTTTTTCCTTCATACTTTTTATTGCTTTATATATTTTAGTTTTTTTGTTTTATCTATCTCTTAAGTGGTGAAAAAGTTTAACAATTTTAAAAGGTCTTTAACAACATTGGTTACTTGTTGAAGAAAATCACTCTGAGGTGCATACTTTGTATTATTTGCATTATTTACACAGCTCATACATCAAGGTTCTTTTAGTTTCTCAGATCATAGACCCAGAGGTCTTGAGGTTAATATATTTTGCACAAACTGTGCACATTTTTGAACACTTCCTGTCTATTGGATATACTGCAATCTGCACTTGCACTTTGAATAAATAAAGCACCTTATAGAAGTAGCCATGCCGCATCTAATTGGTGGTGAAATTGTATAATAGGTTAGGGGCCCCTCTAGAACACGGTTATAGTATATATTTTATTGTACAGGTGCCCAAATATTGCTGACGATTGTTGATCCTATTTCTAGTGGATTACTGCTCTGACATTAAGGATGGTGAAGCGCAAGAGAAATTCCTCTATCTCGCCTAGGGTTGGACCAAAAAGAGTATATTAACTCTTTGAGCCCATTAATGAAGTGAATGTACTGGTTTCAGAAATCAAATGGCTGTTATATGACATTGACGGGGGCCCAAAAAACTATTAAATCTAACTGTGCAGTTTTAGACGAGGGCATACATGCAATGGGTTTGTTAGAGGTAGTATAAGAGAGTGGTATTATCCCTGGTAATGTTGGAACCCTGGGTTCAAGATGTGCCAGGAAACCAGGCAATGATGACCACTTAGATAAATTCATAGTGGAGAACACTATAGGCCAGGAAAGGGGGAAAACAATCTCATCCCAGTACATATCTCAAAACCACTGGGCTCCCCAACCAGTAATGTCATTGAAGTATATTCTCAACCCTGGCAAGCGCAAGATATTGCAGAGACTGCGTTGGCTTTGATTGTACCAGTCTTCAATTAATTGTATGTCTGCACCGAAGGTTTTATTGGTGCGAAGAACATCTGTGCCCTGCTGAACAGCCTGTGCTCTGCTGGGATCTCGTTCAGTGCCATTCTTGATGCCTCTGAAAAGTAATTCCGCCCTCTCTTCACTCTGCTCAATCCTTCCCGTTTCTCCATCTTCTCTTCCTTGGCGGTTGCCACCTGCACTGATTTCTTTCTTCACTTATTGTGGTTCCTTTTCAGAAATTCATCAATCTTTACATCATTCTTTGGTACGACCAACGAGGGCATGTTGAAATGTACCAGCAAGCAGACTCCTCCCCATTCAGATGGCAGCTTCTCATATGCCTTGAATCCACAAGCCCATTAGTGATCCATCAGTACTGCTGTTCCCGCTCTCATGGCAGCAAGTTGTTCAAATGTTTTGCACCCAACGTTCTCACCAACTTCAACCTCGCCATTGATCTGATAGCACAGGGCTGGTATCTTCAGAGGGATTATCAGCATTGCTCAAGCTTAATTTTGTTCCTGTGTCAGTAATTTTGCGCTCACGTCCCATTCCTTCAGGCACTTGTCATTTCCTTCCTGCACCTTGTTCACTGATTACTGGGCTAGTGTCAGTGCCTTGCTTCCCACCACTCCATCCTGCCATCCTTCGTTTGTGTACACTCGTCCGTACGCTAGTATCTGTGGCCTTTCCCAACAGCCAAGTTCTCCTCCTATCTCCTTCACTCTGTCCGGGGACATGGCAGCTCATTCAGTGTGATAGTCTTTGTTTCTCCCTTCTCAGGTCCTTCAGTTATGTACTGAATGGCTTCATCCAGCTGCCAATAATTATTCATCATGTCTAATGTCTTCATGTAATTATCTTCTTATGGGAATGTTACTTTGGACATCCATCTCAATGTTACTGACTTCCCTTGGAATCTTCCTTGCGTTTTCACCATTGTGAGATACATCAGGCATTGTGCACTTGCTGCTGGTATTTCAGTTGCTATGAAGGTTCTAGAGGCACTCATGGCATAAGGGATTAAAGAGCAGACATAAAAGCCCTCCCCGGTGGTTTCCTTACCTACTTATGTCATGTGTTTGTACCACATGTTTTTAGACACTCGAGCAGTGTCGGTGAGATGCTTGTCTACTCCCTTCATGTCTGTTTCAACACTGCACTTACCTCTCCTTACCTTATCAGCAGTGTTCTCATGTCCACCTGACATGGTCGTTCCACCTGCTTGGGTCGCGGGGAATGTTAGTAGAGAGCACAGCGGTAGGGGTAACAACAACATATAATTGCCAAAATATGAATTCCCATCAATCCACTGGGAATTAATAGACTCAACATTATAATGTTCTTAATTTTTCCCTTCATTTCCACTTATGCTGGTTGATCCTCGCAGCCTGGTGATACAGTTGCCTGCCAAAAATGCACCAGAAAGTGGGTTACTGGGTTAGTATTCAGTGCCCTTAAGTCCTGCAGACCAATAGTCAATTATTGCAAAGGCAAATACCTACTCCCAGACCTTTCTTACTGATGAGTCTCTTAATAGCGTCAGCACTGGGGGCTCACTCTGGTCAGGTTTTGGGTATATTTCGGCCAAGTACTCTACAAAGACAAGATATTATACTGCAGGGTATTGTACTCTGAATCTGTTGGGTCTCCTCAAATAGTGGAAACACTGGTTAGAGAAAGTGTCTGGGTGATAGATTGAAGGTAACATGGGTGAAACAAAAAATACAATCCCCACGATATTCAAGTAGGCCCTGCATGATGAAAAACAGGCAGTGTATGCTTATTCGATTATTACAAGTATTCCAGCCGCTGCTCCTGCTGCTTGGGATTGTGTGCCCATGGGGTGCCCATGTCTCCCTAATCCGATAAATTCAGAACGCACTTGCAGCTCGTCTAGGTGCTGAATGTTGGCCCTTTCGGTCATGGAGAATTTGCTGCCAGGTGAGGCCACTGCTTAGTAGGGCTTGATGTCCTGCAGGTGATTCTGAACTGTTTTGCCTACTAGCTTGACAGCAGAGTCTGCCACTTCCTTGCCTACCTGAGGTCCAGTAAACGTTGACGCATTCCAGCACCGAATAACATTTCTCAACAGCACTATATCGCCCACTTTCACAGGGTGTTTCAGTTCACAGTCTTGTGGTTTCGTCGTCACAGTCAATCTCTTTGCCATCTACTGGGCCCAATTGGATTCACTGTATCTTGTGAGAGATAAAAGACGTGCTAACAACCAGAGAAGTAATGTACTCATACATCTCCTGTCCTAACACCTCTGCACTATTCTCACAGTCTTTCAGTGCTCTCATGAGAGGAGCGAGGGGAAGATGCATGCACCGTCCTGTCACCACCTTATGGGGCATTAAATGGTTGTCGGACCCTGGCTTATTGCGCAGTGCAAACTGTGTGATCGGCAAACAGTGCAACCAATTTTTCTTGGTGCTTTGCTGAGTCTTGGCTAGCACACTCCTTTAGGAGTCCATTCAGGCGCTCACACATCCATTTGCTTTCGGGTGGTATGCACAGGCAAATTTATGTTGAATACCTAGCAAGGTTGTTATGTGCTGAAACAGTTCATTGGCGTGGTGAGGGCTGTTGTCAGAGCGCAGGAACTCACACATGCCCCATCTCAGGAATACCTCCCTGCCCAGGTACTTGCCCGCTTTAAGGGCATCAGCATGTGAACCGGGGCCTGCCTCAATCCACCTAGAGAATGGCAAAACAACCACTGTCATGTGGCGGTATCCTTGGCATACTTGAATCATATCCACGTAGTCCACGTTGAGATGCATAAATTGGCTCCTCTCACCACTCTCAATGTATGCCCTGCAGTAAACTACTGACATGTCAAACAGTTACTCACAAATTCACCCACATGTTAATTTAAATTGGGGCAGAACCATGTTTCTCCATTGCATGTAGCAATGACCTCCTTCCCTGTGTGGTTGAATAGTGTAATTGTGCCAAGGCTGTCTTCAATATTGCTAGCAGAATGACCACTTTCCTTGTGTTGTTATTTCATCATAAGGTTTCTGTTGGAAACATTGAGCACCCTCTATTCATCCATAGCTCCTTCCCTTCCTTGGGAGAATCTCCCTGCAGTTCCATAAACTTTGTCTTTTTTAAAACTTTGTAACCCTCCTTCATCACCATGTTCCTCACCCCTCCATGAGCCTTTTGTGTCTCTCAACTCCAACAATTGCCTAAAGTACAATGCACATTTTGCCACAAAATCTTCTGCTTCATTTCCTCTTGAGATAGCGTCTTCCCCTTTTGTGTGGGCTTGGCACTCCACTATTGCTACCATATTTGGTTAAGCAATCACCTCTATCAATCTGTCCAATAATAGTGAATGCTACACTGGGGTCCCATCTGCTCTCCTGAAACCTCTTCTGAGCCATCAAGTCAGTCCTGAGTGTACTGTTGACGTCACGTCGGCAGAGTGAGAATAGATTGTCACCTCCTTCTCTACGCTGCTTTCCAGTGCTAATATGAGAGCGACTCGTTCTGATGTTTGTGCTTAATAAAGGGATGGTAGCCACGCACGTGCAACCACCTCACTTGTCCCATCCTTCTTCAGTCTTACAACTGCAGTCCCAGTACGTCTGACCCCATCAGTTTGATCAATTGTCAAAGAACCGTCAATGTAGAGCATGTCTCCCCACTCAAGTGCGCCCTCCTCTACCTTGCTTGTCTCATTGAACATCTCTATGCCTGGAGAACATCTGCCAAAAAGTTTGCTGAGTTTACAGTCTTGCATCTTTCTATCTTCAATCCTACATTCGATGGTATCACCTCATACACTGATGCTCTCTCTATGGTCAGTGTGTGCTTTGGCTTATGCAGTATCGCAAAGAGGGAGTGATCCATGTAAAGAGTGATGGTGCACCCCATAGTTACTGCTGATGACTTCTCCGCTGCGGAGGCCGTAGCTGCCAGAACTTGTTCACACAGATAATGTCCTCTCATCACTGGGTCAAGTTGTCCACTGTAGTAAACAATTGGCTTATGGCCCATTCTTGGCCTTTGTGTCAGCTCTACCTTCATTACAAGACCGTTGGTGTGTGAGAATAGGACACATTCCTTTTTGTAGTATGGGGTCCATAGCACTGGGGCAGTGCGTATTGCTTCCTTCAGTTCCACAAAGGCCTCAGTCATCTGTGTAGTCCATGTCAGTGTCTTTGTTCCCCTCTGTGTCTCTTTCAGGGCGCATAATAGTGGCCTTGTGTATGTGCTGTATTCCAAGACCCATGTTACGCAATAAATGCATAACCCCAAGAACTGTTGTATCTGTGACATCAGGACACTGGAGAGGACCAGTTACATATAGCCCAGAGGCAGGGTACAAAACATAAAAATATACAAAGTAGTTACATCACACAAGTATTGAGTTTTGTCAGGTACAGCAATATCAGGTGTTAGGCTTTACACACTATAATCAAACAGACACGTTTTGAGTGCTTTTTCCAGAAGGACCAGTGAGATTTCTCTGCTCTTAGGGCATGAGGTAGGGAGAGCCATTGCTTGACCGCAAAATTTGTCCCACCTGCTTTGGCGGGTTTAAACATTGGTTGAACCAATATGTGTGTGTAGGGGGTTCTGGTGGGACTGTCTTAGTGAGACTTGGTAATTCTTTGAGCTAGATACAGTGGGGCAAATTTGGAGATACATCTGTGGGTAATGGTAAGTGCTTTGAAATTGATTCTTTTGTGGATAGGTGGTGGATGATGGGGGGTCTAGGTTACATACACCAGGGACAGAACATACATTACAGACAGTAGTCTGAGGGGACTGGTAATAAGAAGTCCATGCTGTATCTCTGGGTAAGGTTCATGTTGGTTAGGGATTAGGAGTGATCTGTAAGTAGGTACAAGGTGATTCTTCTATGTTGAAGAAGTGGAGCTTATGTGCAGGTTTGAAGAAGTTGATAACAGGAACATTTTTCATGTATGGAATTAAGGATTACCCATGAAACTGGGCTAAAAAGGACAATGAGTGGAAGCAAGATGAGATGCAGTGTAGTCTCAGATAGAGAGATTAGAGAGTGAACTAGCACAGACGGTGCACAAAGACGAGTAGACAGAAGAAATGTTGGCAAAATAGGGCGTAAAAGCCCATGAAGGGATTTGTAAACAAACAGAAGGAGTTTAAGAAGGTAGCAGTTTTTCATGAAAGCCAGCTTGCATGAAGGCAAGTATTTGTGGGTGGAAGAACAGGAACGATTGTAAAAGGGATAAGGATCCCAGTTAAATACAGAGAGAAGGAGAAACCAAGAAGGGGGCCGGCAAGGTAGACAAAGTAACTAATGATAGTTTGAGGGTTTTGGTGGAATTGAAATTGAGGATGGGGGACTTTCCTGATATTAAACAAATCCTAGAGGCAGAAAGAAGTGAACATTCAGTTCAGTGTCAAAAATGACTCCAAGGCTGCTTGCCTTGGGGGACGCTGAAAGTAGATCTGGAGGGAACAAAATGGGAGATGGAAGAAGAGAGGCAACAGAGGAGGCAGGAAGATAGATCACTTATGTCTTGGAGGAGTTGACAATAAGACAACAAAGTGCCATCCAATGCCAAAAAGCACAGAGACAAGCAGTTGAGTAGGCAAAGAGGGTGGGAATTAAATTATTAAGTTGGGATAATGTTGGGGTGTCATCAGCAAAGAGGTGATAAGAGAATTCACATGAGGAGATGAGTTGACAGAGGAAGAAGGTATAAATAATGAATTACAAGGGTAAAGTACAGACCCTTCAGGAGACCCTTGAGGATGTTAATAGGGAGTGGAGCTAAAACATTAGTTAAATCAGAGATGGCAGAGTTCCACAAAATTGAGACGGCCAATGAGAAAGGAAAGAGTTTAGCTATGCAAGAGCCGTGCCCTAACTAAAAAGGTCAGCAAGGATTTGGAGAAGGGAGTATTCCGCAGTGTCAAAGGCCTCCAAACGGTCAAGTAAAATATAATTTAAGTCAAGATGAAAGTGGTGGAAGAAGAAGTCAGAAAGTTTGAGATGTGGATAAAATCATATTTGTTCCAATATCTGGTGTGAAATCCAGATTTGAGAGGGATGCAGAGGTAATAGGAATTCAGGTAGGAGGAGATCCCATTGAACACAAGACATTTGAAGGTTTTAAAATAGTGGGGAAGGAGACAAATAGGCAATTAGTTAGCATTACTTTTAAGGACAGCAATGGAATTCTTCAGGATTGCTAATACAGTTTAATCTTGAAGCAGGTAGGAAAGACTCCTAGAGAGAGAGATTGAAAAAGGATGAGAGATAGGTACAGTCGATAAATGCAAGCTCTTTGACCATCTGAGAGGTGAACAGGTCAGCAGTGTTAAAGGAGGGGTTTCAGCTTTAAGGATGACTTCAATTCATAGGGAGAAGTGGTCATTAAGGGGCAAAGACGGGAGGCAGTGTAGATAGGTGGAGTTGGGACAAGATGCAGTGAGTGGACACGATAGGCGATTGGTGCAAATGTCACAAATATTTGCATTTTTTAAGAGAACTGTGAGCAAAATAGTATAGCAGATGGAGAAGAAGAGAAACTCATCCTGCATTTTGGGGGTAGATTAGAAAAAGAGTAAGGTTGTCTGTCTGAGTTCTTCCTGAATTCCCTCCATTAACACGGGTAACAGTGATACATTGCAATAACGTTGTTAGAGGAAGAGAATGAATGTATCTATTCAGTAGCCACGTGTATTACAAAAGATAAAATATTGGAATGTAGATCTTTAGAGAATGGTTACTAGCCTGTACTATTGAACTGGCAGTTATGTGCCTCCAGCAGGGTGCTTACACAACATGCTGCTCAGGCAGGCAGGCTTGCTGCACTTTTTCAGCAGCAAAGCAGCTGCAGAAGGGCATCAGGCTCCTGCAGCAAGCAAGTATATGAATGCAGGATAAAGACACCGGGACAACAGTAGCAATGAGTTAAGGGTGAGGAGGAGTAAGGAGGGGATGAGGTGAGCCACTAGGAATGAAGGGGATGAGCAGTGGGCCAGCAAGTCTGACCCTGATGTGGGAAACATGGAAATAGGTTTTGCAGGCTTACACATGGTTGGTCCTGTTGGGTTCCCGGTTAGGTTCCCGGTACATGAAGACAAGAAAGAGAAGGAGAGAGGCTCTGCAATCAGTTTACTAAGGGAAATATTGGAGGTCATGAAAAGGGGCACAGGGCTAGGCAAGCACTGGGGGGCGTCTCCATTATTGCTTGTGGCATAAGAAAGCAACAGCATCAGGACATACCGTTGGCTGGTTAGTAAGAAAAGGGGCAACCTCTCCCACCCCCAAGAACATTCAAACAAATGTTCTACCAAAGACACTTTGGGCCAAACACCTAGCCCAGAAAATAGTAAAATCAGCAGAGGCTAAGTAAGATGAATCCCCTATTTTACATTGGAGACTGGAGCATAACATGTTTTACCCTGGGACTAGGTAAATTCCTCCCTCCTTCTTGAATAAATCTGCACTAGCAAGCGCACAAGCAATTCTTCTAAATTCATCTCCCCAAGCTTTGACCCTTTCTCTTGCTCCAACTCCTTCTACCTAAACCATCATCTTGAGATCTCCATTTTCATCCCTCAACCAGTCGCCACTCCCCAACTTGACGGCCATTCCAAAAGAAGCACAACTGATGGAGTGCAAGCTCTATTTAAGTTGTAATCATGATAGTGTCTTTACTCCGATTCAAAGACTGCTTTTAGCTGTGGTCCAACAATGGAAAAGATACCACCTTCCCGGTAAGTGAGAGGGGCAACAGTACTTGATATGGATACTTGCAGCCACAGTGCACAGATTGAGATGCATTCAGAAGTTGATTTAGGCTGCACATCTACAAGTACTCAATCGTCTAGAGTTGACAGTAAGCTGGAGACAATAGAATGTACTCTTAGGGCACCCTGAACAAGGCAGTAAAACATGTGTGGTGATAAATTGCATGGAAACAAATCTACTTGCAGCAAGACATAAGCAATTCAGTGTAACCTGGAAACATAAAATAAGTAGGTGTCCCTCATTGATCAGAAGAATTCATTAGATATAGTAGATATTGAGTCTTGAGTAAAGGGAAATATGATCCCACATCAGCAGAGCATCTTGCATCTGCAAACTATCGAAAATGCCAAATGAAGACGAATCATTCTCAAGTGTTGGGCAATGCACTGCTATCATCATGAAATGAAGCAAGGTAGTTGACAGGTATGGGCTTAGGCTCAGATATTGAGCCCCATTTGGTGCCACAGATCCAGGGCCTGCACATAACTATACAGGCAAATCATGAGTTGCTGGATTCTATGTTAACTTTGTTTCAAGAATCTGTTAATCAGTTTGACCATTATCTGTAACAACTTGAAGAAGCAGTGAGTAAACAAGAGGACTGAATGAAAGAAAAAGAAGTAGCAAATAAGTACCTGGCAGCATCGTCAGGGAAAATGTTATGTTGGCTTCAATGTTTAGAGATACAACAAGAATATATGGAATCAATGGTGAACCATACCAACAGAACATTTTTGATTACCTAGAAACATTGACAGTCCAGATATTATGTGATGAACATGTTTTCCCCGGATATTTGCCCCAGTTTTTTTACTGATAGCTTACGAATTTTCCTGTGCTAGGCCTAAGGAAAGGGAGCAT
Source organism: Ambystoma mexicanum (assembly GCF_040938575.1). Classification (NCBI taxonomy): domain Eukaryota; kingdom Metazoa; phylum Chordata; class Amphibia; order Caudata; family Ambystomatidae; genus Ambystoma; species Ambystoma mexicanum. The sequence goes on from NC_090927.1 coordinate 963,623,306, forward strand.
CCATATCATTTAATAGTGAACCTTGTGGCATACACAGTATGAGGAAAGGTGATGGCTGTGCCTAAAGAAATAGCATTGAGTCTGGCTGTTACTCATTTGGTCTCTTCTAGGGTGGGCGCCCAAGGGCAACTCTGAGAAGGTGGGATTTTAGGTTGTTAATTAAAGGTTTTAAGGCCCTGTGAGTAGAGGTATATCTTTACCCACCTATTTGCCTAAAATGTAAATAGGCCAAAAGAGAATGTTGTGTTCAAACAACAGATGGCATGGGGCACTAATTGAATGAATAAATGCAGTGCAAGCAGGTAAGCTAAACATATGGGGAATAAAGGGTGAAGTCTGGTGGTGTTTTTGACTTTTGGCTCATGTGAAGTTGACAAATGCTTAGTAGAAATGGTTAATATGTTTTCTAATGTGGGGTTTTCAGGAGGAGTTGCCATAGGAAATCTCTACTGTGGTTGCTTCTGCAGATAGGGTTTCCCGTCAAGGTGGGTTTGGGATGGTTGTGTCGAAGGGGTGAAGAGCGACGACTGGTGGTGGGAGCAAGAAAATGGAACTGTCAAGACATTGGCAGTGGGAATGTTTGATGTATGGTTGAGCTTGTGGTATGGGATGGGAAAAGTGTAGGGGTTCCTATCTGATGCAGGGCTTACTTACCTAGGTATATTGAAAAGTAAATGAATATGGAAGATCAACTGCCTTAACGTCGATAATAAATTACAGAGGGTGGCATCATATTTAAGGGACAAAAACATGGACATGTCTTGCTTAAATGAGATGTACATGCTATAAGGTGAACCATCACCTTTGAACTGGCCAGAGATCAAGTTTTCATAGTTACTTCTCAAACTCAAGGTATGGTGGCTCTGATATTTAATCTTGAGATTAGGATAGTTAACCACAATGACAACAAGGGTGACTGGTTTTTCATACTCCTCAGCCTAGATGAAGGAGATTTAGTCTCCATATATGGACCAAGTGAGGGCATGCTAATTTTTTGTGACACTCGTGCAGTTCTAAATTATCAGACATGCCCCAATATTTTTTGGGTGTGGGCTTCAATATAGTCCTGGATCCCACAAGGGATAGCACTTCTCCTGTCTCAATACAAAAACATCCAAAGAAATGGGTGTCTCTTAAAAAACAGTGCATTACCTTTTCTTACCACACTATTTTATTAATGGTAATTAGATGTTTCTTAAGGAAAAGCGTGATCTTTTGATAACAATTCATTGTACAACACAATGTTTTGCGAGTTGATTCAAGTTCAGTATTGTTTATTTATAGACAATAATGAGGGTCCAACTATTTAGACAATATTGTGGCACCATACGAAAGCATTTTTTCAGGGAGTTAGTCAGTTCCTCATTTAAAAAGACATTCCATATGCAGGCTGTGGGAAAAGATAGGGGAGACACAGCGTTCATAAGACTGGAATTCACATTCTTGGATGCAATCTAGTTAAATAGGAACTCAGGCAGTTTACATCAAGAGCTGTTATTGGTTAGATCAAAACTGTTTGTTTGTGTGTTTTTTTATTATTTGTTTGTGTATTATTTATAGTGCGCACCCCACCCTGAGGTATCTGGCCGCATTGCATAGCACTATACACTTGAAACAAAATGCAGGTATATACATACAGGTGCAGAATAATTTGGTACAATAATACTGGGGGAGCAATATACACTTGGGCACAGGATGGATGTAGGGCCTATACAGGTGTGTCTTTGGAGATCAGCCAAAGTTTGGTGTCTTTTCTGAATTTGTAGAAGGATTGGTCCATGGGTAGGGTGGAGGGGAGGGAGTTCCATAGTTGGTCAGCCATCACTAGGAAGCTGCCAGCCCCAGCTCTTTTAGTTTTTTATCTCGGCACCCTTAGGCGGCCAAAATTATACATCCTGGTTGGTCTGGTGGAGTTGTTTTTGACACATTTTTCTGCCAGGTATTGGTGGGCAGCGATATTAAGGCATTTATAGGTAAGGGAGGCTGTTTTGAGCTGGATTCTTTCTTGGATGGAGAGCCAGTCGTTGGTCCGTCTGGTAGTTGAGATATGTTGCTGTTCTAAGGCCATTATTCTACAAAATTTGGAGTTTATTGATGATGGATTTGTTTGAGCCTACATATAGGGCATTGCAATAATTGATTTTTTGGTAAAGCTAGTGCACGAACTAGGGTCATACAGCTTTCTCGGGATAGAAAGGGTTTGCAAGAATGGATGAGCTTGCAGGTGTATGCAGTTGTTGAAGCTGTTGCACTAACCTGTTTGTGCAGAATCAGGGAGGAGTCTAGGTAAAAACCCAGGGTTTTAACTTCATTGGCCACCTTTATAACATTACCATAAATGTTGAAAGAACACTATAGGTTGCTCAGTTTCTTCATGTTGATTGGGAGGCTAGCAGGAGTAACTCAGTCTTCTCATCATTCAGGCAAAGACCGTGAGTGGCCATCCAAGCCGGAATGATGAGGTAGAATGTGTTGACAAGAGCTAGGTCTGTGTCATAATCTCCCGATAGAGGCAGGAGGATCTTTGTGTCATCTGCATAGTTAGTGTAGGTGACACCCAGATGGTCCAGAACGTCAAACAAAGGTTTAGTAAACAAATTGTACATGGTGGGTGATACACAAGAACCCTGTGGAACACCACAGGTAATAGGGATGGTAACAGCTACTGCAGAGGCAGAGAAGAATCTCATGGATCTATTATTAAGAAAAGATTGGATCCATGTTGTTGCTTCTGTTGAAAAGTGAGTCGCAGTGGATACGTGTCTACAAAGCACCTTGTGATCTTTCAGATCACTGTGGGTTTTTGCCCAAGATGGAGTTACTAAACAAGCCAAATGTGCAAAGACTGTATGGTCCTGGCCAGTCAGATCTTAGGTCATGTTAGTAGGTCATATTTTAGGTCAACTAACTATAGGGCCCCTTCTGAAAAAAAGCCAATAGGGATCAAGTCTCCAACTGCTGTAAAGTTCTGTACATTGAATAAGTGAACACAGGGATGGTGACATCCATAGTTTTGTATCACAGCTGTACCATCCATCCTTGTCTTAAGAGCATTCAGGTATTCTTCCTCACCCAATTTAGGTTTAAGAGGCAGTGTATGCTATTGGTCTTCTTCTCAGGGATAAGGCATAAGTATCTGATGGTATTCTGGGGGAAGTCTACCAAACATTTAAGGTGTTCTGGGCCCCAACTCTTTTAAGAGTAACTGAGGAGATTGAGTTACATGGAAATGTACCATCATATAAAGTGACAAATTTGATAATTCCCCCTAAATTAGGTGAAGACCACTCCCTAATGGTGTATTAATACCTAATTTCCTCAATGAATGCATGTAGTAAGGTGTACACTAAATCATTAGCACTATAACTAGCAAAGATCATTATTTATATTATTTTATGACGATCAACATGGCTTTACTCCTAATAAAAGCAACACAGAATACACAATTTAGTGAAAATTGGAACTCACCAGCTTGCCTACATTTTTTGAGATGTAAAAAAAGCATTTGAGTGGGTGAGCTGTGGATTTTGCTGTGCCACGATGGCAAGGTTGGAATTACCAGTTTCTTTTACTGGGAGCAATAAAGCATGCTACAAGCAGCTATCTTCGTGGTTAATTGGACAGTGTGGATTCCAGGGCATTTAGAATGAGACAAGAGACCAGGCAAGGCTGTACATAGTCACTTTGCTCTTCTAATTTTGCATTGATTAATTTGCACAATTTTTTACAGAGGGGCATATTGGTTAAACCCTTTTTTACGCAGGTGACACTGTGATTTTTAGATCTGACCCAAGCACATCAATTCATGCTATTTCTCATTGTCACCAGAAATGTGGGCAGGTGTCTGGATATTGATGCAAGACAATCTCAGCCTATGATATGGCATTTTCCTCAGTATCAAGAACATCAGCTGGACAAGGCTCAAATCTTGGGATTCACCTGACACCTGTCTTAATGATAGGCTGGGTTACTTTAGTCTTGTTATTTTTACTGCAAAGGTTTATGTGTATTTAGGCATTGGTAATACACCCTAATATACCATTGTTGAGATTGGTGACCTCCAGTGACTTCTCTTTTATGTGGAATAAGAAGGTCCCACTGCCCTATCATAGTAGGGCACAGTTGTGCTGGGATTGAAAGACCGGAAGATGTCCACCTGCACATGTACACTGTTACAACTGGGCAGCCCTGTCTGTACAGGTGGGGTCAGTTTCACTTCCAGAGTGCAGATTTCGTAGGCCATGTCAATTCTGGAAAGGAATGCTGGACATCGGTCAGGACAAGTTTTCAAACAAGTATGGCTGAAGTCTCTGGAAGCCTTAATGTGTATACCACTTGATTTAGGAGTAGGTACACACTGCATTCTTTCACTAGTCCTTTGGGGAACACTGCTCTATCCCCAATATTAGATGATGAGGCAATGGGTAGGTGGAAGGATGTCAGATTTGGACCAGCTTGGGCAATTCATGCTGCAGGGCCCTACACTATGTTTTAATCAATTAGTAGATATTTATGATATTTCGAGAGATGTCTTAAAATGGTTACAGTCAGACAACACATGTTTTGGTCTCACCACTCGGCCTGATATAAATGAGGTAAGAGAGGAAAGTTTTTCTCAATCACTGAGGGCAGAGGTTCAAAATGTAAACATTATCAATTGGTCCATAGGAACAATCTGGATGGAGATGCAGTGTTAAGGAAAAGGTTATGATGTTGTCACAGGGATGATCTGGAGAATATAACAGCAATCTTTGTGAACTGTATGGTCACCATAGCAATGACCCAAAGATTTCACCAATTTAAATCATTATTTTGTTGGTACTACACACCCTCACATTGAAATACATGAAGCAACACCATGATCTGCAAGTGCCGCGATAAGCAAGAAAAAGACATGGTGCATACGTCCGCGGACTACGTGGCTTTGCTAGGATTCTAGCACAAACTCTTCAGTAAAAACGCTACACTAACTACACAAACTATTCCCCAGCCCCATCCTAATTCTTTTCACAGAACCATATTGCATTTCCAGCTGCCAGAAGTAAAAGGGAAATATTTTATTTTTCATAATATTAGACTTGCTTTCTTGGTTGGAGGTTGGAGCCTGGAGCCTGGAAAGACCTAAAAGGCCCTATCAGTAGCAACTGGCATAATGACCTAGTAAACAGTTATCACTTAGAACATGAATCCCTAGATATAGATCGATACGGGGCCTGGTTGATGAACATGTCGCAGAAACATTTGGGAGGCGGATTTTAATTTTAATTTCATTTTGAATTACTTTAATTATCGGAAATATTAATTAGTTCAACTATTCTAAATATTTTAACATTTGGTTAAAATGGTGCATGCCACGCATTCTGGAAAAAAGGACCTCACAGATCATCAATAGTACCAGAAGAAAACCCATACACGTGTTTCAGCCTTGTTGGGCCTCAAATGCAGTTGGATATTTCCCATCTGTGAAAGGTACAGTGAGCTAAAGTTCGGCTGCGGACTTTCGAGTGGGTACCTTCCCAAAGAACAGGTCATTTAGCCACGTTCGTTCTCAAAGTGGGATGCCTATGGACTATTTTTTGATTGTTTAAGGGACTTGGCTTTAGTCACCCTAAGTTTCCTTGGGTCATCCAGACATGGACCCCTTGCTCACTGTGCTCAGAGGGGCACAGCTCCACCTCACTGATGAGGCCCAACAAGACTGCAACACATGTATGGTATTGCTACTCTTGTTCAAAAGAGAATTACCATAGCATTTCAGTGCTGGACTTCCCATGTGTGCGGGACAAAGACTGATATGCAAATGGATATTTCCCTTCTGTGAAATGTACAGTGAGCTAAAGTGTGGCTGCGGACTCTTGAGTGGGTACCGTCGCAAATAACAGGTCATTTGGCCATGTTCGGTCTCAAAGAGGGGCGCCTATGGACTATTTTTTGATTGTTTAAGGGACTTGGGTTTAGTCACCCTAAGTTTCCTTGGGTCATCCAGACGTGGACCCCTTGCTCACTGTGCTCAGAGAGGTACAGTTCCACCTCACTGATGAGGCACAAACAAGGCTGAAACACATGTATGGGGTTGCGGTTGGTACTCTTGTTCAGAAGAGAATTGCCATAGCATTTCGGTGCTGGACTGCCCATGTGTGCAGGACAAAGACTGATATGCAAATAGATAGTTCCCTTCTGTGAAAGGTACAGTGAGCTAAAGTGTGGCTGCAGACTCTTGCTTGGGTACCTTCCCAAAGAACAGGTCATTTAGCCATTTTCATTCTCAAAGAGAGGCGCCTATGGACTTTTCTTGATTGTCTAGAGATATGGGCTGTTCTGTTAAAGTCTGATGTTAATGGCATGTCTGTGTAGCCAAACTCCTTTACCCTTGGGATTCTACATGTGCTGCTTCCTGAATGTAGTTCTGCCAAAATTTGGAGCGTTTGCTCTTTGCTTTTCGAGCACCGGACTTAATTTAGTAAAAGGTACATTGTCAAATGCGGTGCTGAACTCCATGAAGGCCAGGTAGATCTGTTCCCTCGTTATATAGACAGAATAAGCTGCAATGAGGTATAGGTTCAGAACTTGCTCTTGGGTCCCGAGGCCACTTCAAAAGCCGAGTTGGATGTGACTAAGAACATTCTGCACGAAGGCCCTTTGCTCCAATTTGATCAAGATGGTACTCTCGAAAATCTTGAATTGGTCATCAAGATGGGAGATGGGCCTGTAAGCAGCCGGGTTGTCTCACAGACCTTTCTTGAAAATTGGAAGGATGTTTGCTTGTTTCCACATAGTAGTTTCATTGCCATTGCCTTGAAACTAAATGTCAACACCAGTGCCCAAATATCAATCAATCTTTTAAAGAAGTCTGCACGGATACCATCAGGGACACAAACTATGTGATAAACTTCAGGTGGAAGGAAAAACAGAAACTAAAGGTTTGGAAATGGCAGCCTTTTCTCCATCATATTAAAAGGAAAAATGGAAGATCCACTGATCATCCTCGGCAGTGATTTCAGTACCAGTAGCACCTTGCAGATACCTGGAGCTCTTATTCACTATCTCCCAGAATTTTAAAGAATTTTTGTTGCCCAAAGCGTCGATAGGCTCTTGACAAGCAAGCTTACTCAGTTCTATTTTCCATTTAGACAATGATATTTTATAGGCAGCCAGAATTGCTACAATTTCAGATTTCTGGGTGGAATTATTACTTTACTAAGGGCAGAGAGCAAATTCTGTCTTGCTATTTTGCATTCCTCGTTGAATCAGCCCTTTTTAGTCTTAACGGGTTTGATCTTCCTAAAACAGCTTCATGAAATTCCTGACAACAAACAGATATGAGCGCGGACAGCTTTCTTTGGGTTGAAATCTGTAAAGTATCCAGATGCGTGAGGTAGGGTTGGATAAAATGGAAAATAATAAATGCATTATCCGGCTTTTATCATTGCAGTCTTCTACGACTGTATTCAGGCTCAGTTTTTGCATTATAGAGCCAGAAAAAAAGAGGATTTATTCTTCTCCTGCAAGTTGATTGGAAGGGTTAGAGGTTGATGATGATCGCTAATTAGGAGTTCAACAATATAAAATTCTCCAAGGGCCATTTACAACCAGTGATACGTATGCAGTCACTCTTTGAATACCCACGTGCGCATTTGAACAACAGTTTTCCGGGAAGGTCTCTGCAATAACATAGTGTATTTTGAAGTCACCAACAAAACGTTTAGTGTTGGATTAGAAGTTCTCGCACCTTTCATAAACCCAGCTTTGCATCCACCAAAATATTAGAAGAGACCACCCAATCCAATAGATACCCTCTTAAAATGCTCCCCAGAATTTAAGAAGAGGTTTCCAAAAGGATGATTGAACAATAGGAATTTAGATAAGATTTATCTCCCTTTTTATAGATAGGAATAATAATTGCTCAATGCCAGAAGTTCAGGATTACTAAAATAGTAGAGATTGTGCTGAAGAGATTACAGAGAACGGTATTACCCAAATTGTTTGTTTACAATTGTTCGAATGAACAATTGACGAATTTAAAGGGTCACAATTGACCTTTTCACAATTGACTGAATATATATATCGGTTTGGTAATATATATATATATATATATATATATATATATATATATATATGGGTTTTGGAGGGTTTGCCGTTGGGTGGGGGGTTGTAGGGGGTTTCCCCCCACATATATGGTACAATTGACCTTTACAATTCGGTCAATTGTGAAAAGGTCAATTGTCATTCGAGCAGTTGTAAAACAAACAATTTGTATACAACCCAGAGAACATAATCAGGGTTAGATCTATATAAATCAGCAGGTATGAAATCTGGACTGCAGGACTTATTACGTTTTTAGGATTTCAAGGCCCTAATAAAATCTATATAATTCATATTTAACGCTGCGGTTCCCCACCCACAAGAAACCTCTCCCTGAGGGAGCCGAGGAGTAACTCATTGACAAGGAATTAGAAAGTGTGTTGGGCCCCCACCATCAAATTAACATCTGAATTACACAACCAAATGCACAGCAATCCGACAAACCCCTTTTGAGATGTTCACCACATGTTCTTAATTCGTGTTATTCCGTCTACGTCTTACTTTCTATAATGCATGATTTGGCGACCTGTTTTTGAACAGTGCATGGTGCAATCTTTGTGTGGTTCACACCTTGTTGATAAATTAAAGTTTATACACAAACAAAAACTACAGAGATAGATAGAGGACATTAGAGGAACAGATGTGCATGCAGATGCTAATTTACAGATTTGGGAGTTTGAGTTATTTACTTCTAAAACCTCTTTACCGCTTCAATTATTCCTATATTATCTTTGACATACAAAAACAGCTAAAAATAACTTTCCTAGAAAGCACATTTTAAAAATCATATTATACTGATGTTATGCAAATATGTCCCTTGTCTACTGAAGTGGTGAGAGCTGAAATAGCACTAATCAAGTTTACAGCGTGTCATGTCCTTCAGATGTCATCTTTGTTCAGTAAACAAAGAGGCACCTAATTTGCTGAACATTTGTGTTCGCGTGATTTAAGGTCATTCTGGCACTGAATTGTCCTCACACAGCAATGCAAGAGCATTTCTGGCGGGCACTGAAACTACTGATGATCCCTGAATTTGAACAGACATGCTTACTATCGATGATGGTAGTTTTATGGCACAAAATGCACGGGAAATAATTCCTAATTCTGCAATTGAAGAATACCAAATACGAAAAAAAAGAAGTGTATACAATGTTTGAATCTTTTAACACCTTTTTTTGTTTCATTTGTGTGTGACCTCCGAGCACAGATAGTTTGCTAGCACTATATAAATGGTCAAGGGGTCTGTGTTGAATTTAATATGAGATGGTTCCTTTCTCAGGCGTGTTGGTAAAGAATTCCACCTTTCTAATGCTGCAGTGGGCACTGCCCATTTATTAAATCATGCATTATTTAAGAGTCTTATTGTAGCAATACCAAACAATAAAAAAATACACCTAAGAGAAAAAGGTTGGAAAACAAGTCCAATATTTTTAAAGTTCTATATTTTTTGGTGTATTTGTCACGTTATCTTAGCAAATATGGTACACAGGTGATATTACACCTTTCCCACTCGAATAAAGGTTAGAAATCCTCAATACACAATATCATACAATCTATTTGCACCCACATAGGGCCTGCGCAAACATATGATATGAGAACCTTTCCAGTAAAGATATGTCCGGTGATAACTGAGAACTTGGGAGCAGCAGGAAAGCTGGCAGTACTCGGGTAGCCCAGTGACACCCTAGAAGCTTGTTAATAGGCTATGGCTAAGTCAGTGGAGCTTCCCCCTGACACCAAGATGGCTGACGCTGCTTTAATAACTTTAGAGAGACATTAACCCACAACTAGAGAGCAAATGAGAGTAATACAAGATCTGGCCAATATGAAAGCCTCAACAACAACAAAAAGAGGCCAGGCCTCGTATTTATGCACATGGGTCCAGAAGGCCAAGAAACTCAACACAGAAAAAGGGGGCCTATGTTTTTGCCTTCAGTTATTTAATGTGGTACATAGGGGGTCATCATGAGTTGGGCAGAGCGGTAAAATGCAGCAGCAACACTATTACTGCTGCATTTACTGCTCTGCCCAATCTCGAGTTGTGTGGAAAGTGGGAGGTTTACCTCAAGCTTTTTGCTGGAGGTAGAATTTCCCCTTTCCACCTGTTTTCAGCACTATTGCTGTGGCGCTAATTGTGCCAGCGCTAATAGTGCCAAGAAACCCAAATTGGGTCCTATGGAACCAATGGGGATGGGGATTTACCTCCCCACCGCAACTCGGGATCCTGGCCAAATTGCACTGGACCAAGTTGCAGTAACGCTAATAGAGTTGGCCGTTATACCGACGCAATTACCACCAGGATATCGCCCAACTTGGGATAGAGCCCATAGTCTTCGGAGTAACATGTCGAACACAACTTGGTACTCAATTGTGTAATTTATTTCCTAAAATAGGATGTGAAATCAAATGAGTAACATGTATTTAAATTACCTACATAGATTCATACATGAGGGACAACACAATTGATTCATTAGTTACAATGATTTTAGTTGTTCCACCCTCTTTACTCACAGGATTCGAAAATTGGTTTCGCAACAGTTATTACATCGAACCAACATACACCTATCCACACTCATATTCATACTAATACACTAAACAAGGAAAAAAATACTTAGACAACACAATATCAAAAAAAGAGTTGGGTAATAGGAAACTGGATAAATCAAATCAGCTCCTGTTCATCTGGTGAACAATTTCAGCAAGCGCTATTAATAATGAACATTCAGCGTCATTACTCTGTAACACATGGCGTGTGAGTGAATATAAAATCTACGACTCTGTGATTGTAAAAATAAAGCAAAGTTTGTGCACTCAGAGGAACCCTAATCATGTAGGAACAAGGTTAGTTGACTGCTGCCAACTCGAGTTTCGGCCATACCTCACCCGCTTCATAATTGCTACCAGGTATCATACTTGTATATAGTTGTGTGAATATCAGCACTTGACACACTTGAATTAAGTTGTGAACATTGGCATGGGCACCGACCAAATGGAGTTGTGAATGAAGGCAGGTGCCGCCCCTGGACATAATTGCAAGTGTTGGCATGTGCCACGTTTCCAAGGGGCGGCAAGAGATAACCTGCATGAGCAACTGAATAAGATGATGAATGCCAACCCGCCACCACATATGGATGGAGTAGCCTTGGCTAGCCGATGCCGCACACTGACTGCTTTGGGAGTGCTCTCTGGGCCAAATTTGAAGGGACGTACAAACGCCTGGCTGCCCGCATACAGACAAATGTCATGGCGGTGGCTGAGAACGAACTTGGGCAAGGTTATGAATGTGAGTGGATGCCATGTGTGAAAGGGACTGTGAGTATCAGACGGCCCCAGATCAGGATGGAGACGCAGAGATGCTTCTGCACCCTACCTGGAGAGAATACGGAAATTTAGCACCTCACTTCCAGACAGCAATGCCAACTAACCAATCCACTAACAATTTCAACCCTCTACATACACCCCTCAGGCTCTAACCAAACACAACAACAAGCCTACAACACAACAATCTGCACAAACTTCACTACACTGCAGCAATAAAACAAACCACACATAGACTTGCAAAACAGCACATGACGACTACCGATCGTAAAACACCCCAAGCCCAGCCAACTGACTCACCGGGCTGAGGCCGCCAACAGCACATCACTGCTCTCTTGCAAATTTCCAGCTTATTCCCACCAACTCAGCCCCAACCCTCTGGTTTTCAGAGCTGCCAGAGCGACAGGGGACCACTCCGGTGGTGATAGTGCACGGTACAATTATCCTTTAACATTAACATTAACATCACAAGGATGGTGCCTGTGTAGGTCAAAAGAGGCCTTCTTCAAGGCAAGAGGAGAGCATGAATGTTGGTCATAAGACTGGATAGAAATTTCTATATGCCTGATGGTTTCGGGGTAGTGAGGTAAACAGGGCTTCTGTCAAGTCAGTCCCACTTATGGTGTTCAATAGAGCCCTTGGTCTGTTGCTGCAAACAGCACCTCTCCAAGTGACTGGGAGGACTTGTGTCACTCTGTGTGTTCGTGTCTCTCACAGGGCCAACTAGACAGATTTTTCTGCACCTGTCCGTAGTAGCGAGCTGCTAGCTGCAGCAGCTCTTAGCATTAGGGGTGCTTAAGTAGAAGGTGGCCGGTGTCACAATCAAGTCCGGTCATCACTTGCTGCAGTCTGTAGAAGTTGATTACAAAGACTGCTAAGTTCAATTGCATGCCACTTCTGTGTGCCCTTGCAATGCTGTGTGACACTAACGGTCTCTGGCAGTCTAGCGGCCCCAGGCATGTGAGCAATACGCCAGACCAATCGGACTGCAAAAAGAATGAATGCTTGTTTCAAGGCCTGAATAAATCTAGAGAAAAGAGACAGGCTTGGAAAGTGTAGCTGAAGCAGTATAAACCAAGGAGGAAACAGTATCTGGAATGGCCATTGAGGACCAAGGAAAAGCAGCGGAGACATTTCTCCTTGGAGTGGTATTAAGTAACATATAAGGCTGTATTTCTTTGCAGCAAATGGCCTAGGATCTGGCCTCACTGCAGGAATGTGACAAGTCTTGCCAGGGTGAAGGTTCTCCAATTCCCTTGCTGTCTGTGGGATAGAGAACAACGGGCCTCATTATAAATTGGTCAGTGCAGTAAAAATGCAGCAGTAATACTGTTACTCCTGCATTATTGCACTGCCCAACTACGGGTTTCGGGGTAAGGTAGACCAAAAGCCTCCAGCAAGAAGCTGAAGGTAATTCTGCCACCTTACTGCCCGGAATCAACCAATTTTGGAGATATTACCGCTGGCAGAATTCCTGTTGAAATACCCCATGGATTCCTGTGGACTCCAATTAATGGAGACTAACACTGCCTACCCCTACGGTGGAGTTAACGGTGATACAGTTTGGTGGTATCTCGGCAGATTTACCACTGTGATACCACAAAAGTATAATGAGGACCATATGTCTTAATGAATGAGAAGTGTGCAATATCCCGTTGAGTCTAGAGAAGTCTATGAATTCCCTGACAGCAGAATGGCACTATAACCCATAAAGAGAAGGGCACAAATCTCATTACGAGTTTGGCAATGTAGAGAAAAAGTTGTGGTCATTCCATTACTGCCACATTTGTGTGGTAACATAATTATTTCCTCTTTTATTGCACCGCCAGATTCCAAATTTCGGAGATAAAGTGAAGGATTCACCTGTAGCAAAAGGCCTGCAAAAATGGGCAAATTTACCACACAGTATTACTGCTCATGTAACATCCACCAAAAATCCCAATGAAGCCTTATGTACTCGAAATTCCCATGGTAGCACCACGGAACCAAGTGGTGGTAACAGTAATTTAGTTTGGTGGTGAATCAGTGAAGTTAAACTGATTTACCAACAAACTCAGTGTGAGGCCTATATGAAGGGCACCACATGGCTGAATGGGTTAGAAGGGTGACATACACTCGGAAGGGACTTGGATTACTGTCACCACAGATAAGTGATGAACCAGATGCTTTCCTTCTGGTCTGGATTACAAATAGTGAGCTCGGGACTATGTACCTGTTAGAAGTAGCTGTGATGGAGACAGGTCTGGCCATTCTAACTCTGCGACTGTAACATCCAAAAAGCAGTGGGCGATAAGTCCTAAGACTGTGAGGTTAAGTCAAGAAGTGGATGTGTTCTATAGCCATGAGGCTATGTTTTAACTAGAGAACCTAATGAAGTTATCCCAGCAAGATAAAGAACACAGACAATATTGATTGACCTACTTTTATCCTAAGGCAATAATATCAGCATTTCTTTAGATTAAGGTATATATTCCTACGAGCTCTTATTTGTAAATAAATTGCATTTGAACATGTATTTCCCAAATCACATGTTTTCTCAATAAGACACCTCACACAGACAACTGGTCTCCATCTAATGTATACTCAAGTCATCCAGGCCACAGACCTACCTTCAAATCTCTGTTAGCTCTTCCTTCAAATTCCTCTTGTGGCAGATCCCTGTGACGCCCAATCCCACATTACCACACTATCCCTAATATATTTATTTATTTATTTATTTATTCGGATTTATTTAAAGCGCACATCAGCCCGGGGGCATCGTGGCGCTGTTACATGAATACATACATAGTCTGGTTACAATGGAAGGAAGATGGTTACAAAGCAATTTTCATTACAGGAAGCATTTCGTGTCGAACATTTTTCGTATCAGATGTGTGCGGGCTGAAGAGGGTGAAGGGAAGGTGGAGTTAGCTGAATAGCGTGGTTTTGAGGGATTTGCGAAAGAGATACAGAGATGGTTCTGCTCTGAGCGAGTTTGGGAGGGCATTCCAGAGCTTAGGTGCTATGTGAGGGAAGCCAACGCCGCCGGCTTTGGCTCTTTTTACAGTGGGTACTTGGAGTTGGTTGGCGTGATGACTTCTTCTGGGGCGGACGGAGGAGTTCTTGGTTACAGTTTCAGATAGGTAGGGGGGTGCTGTGTGGTTGATGCATTTGTGTGTGAGGGTGAGGATTTTAAAGTTGATCCTTTCCTTGACTGGGAGCCAGTGGACGCGTCTTCTGGCCTGTGAGATATGGTCAGTTTTGGGAATGTGTAGTGCAGCACGGAGGGCATTGTTTTGCACTATTTGGAGCCTGTTTAAGTTTTTTGATGAGGTGCCTGCCAGGAGGGCGTTACAGTAGTCCAATCTGGCTCCTATAGTAGCTCTGGCTATGGTGAGGCAGTTGGGCGTGGTGAGGTAGGGTTTTATGGCATAGATGAGTTTAGTAGTCAGAGCAGAAGCTGAGGCAATGGCGCTGGTTTGTCTTGTCATAGAGAGTGTCGCGTCAATGTAGACTCCTAAGGTCTTGACGGCAGAGGAGACAGGAATGCTAATACTGTCGATGAACATGTGCGAATAATCGGGGCTGAGTTTGGTTAGAGTTTCGTTAGGGGCTAGTATGATGATTTCGGTTTTGTCTCCGTTTAGGCAGAGACCATTGATAGCCATCCATGTTTGGATAGTCGAGTAGATTTTGCGGAGGGCTTCTGAGTCAAGGTCGTAGTCTCCAGAGAGGGGGAGGAGGACCTGCGTGTCATCAGCGTAGTTGGTGTACGCTATGTTGAGGGAGTCCAGTAAGTCAAAGAGGGGTTTGGTGAATAGGTTGTAGAGGGTCGGTGCGGTGCAGGACCCTTGTGGGACTCCACAATTGATAGTGGTGGGGGGGGGCACTATCCTGGTCAGAGTATACTTTCATGGCCCTGCCTTCAAGGAAGGATGTGATCCACGTGGATGTTGACTTCTAGGTTACACGAACAGCGAAACTGATAAAAGCATTAAAGTTATCACTTTGATGGCCACCTCTCACTTTTTCAGTATCATCTTTGGGGATTCCATCCTCCTCTGAGATAAGGCCCCAATTTCTATGGAGGAAGCATTGATTAATACCGCAAAATTGCTTATCTCAAACACCTAAATTGTTCATCTCAAACACTTTGTTGCTAATCCTAAACTTGAAAAAGGTAACTTTTAGACATCAATGTTGCTCCCTTCCTCGCTATACTGTCTCTTAATCATACTTCTTGGTCAAACCCTTCAACCCCTTGACTCTCATTTCTTTGCAATGGATTTTCCTCAATTGAAAGGCCATAACTATTAAAACCCTTGTTAGATCCAACAAGCGCCTTTGCATCAACCCCATGGATATGTCCTCTCTCTAACAAGAGCTACTTTCAAACCAGTTTTTTGACTCACTCCTAGCAGGCATTCTTAGAAAATGTAAATCTTCCGACATAAGTCACACTGAGGTTTTCATATTTTACTCTAGAATATTCTCTCCAGGGCAAAATGGTGCACAGAACATGTTGATGCAGATCCAAACCCTCAACAAACCTCTCCAGTGTCAGCTGGTGAATTTTTTAAGCAGAGGGGCGTAAATATTTCTCCCAAATATGCCCTAGCGACTGAGCGTCATGAGGTAGCCAGAAGCAATACAGAGGGATAGATATGTTTTAAAATAATGGTTTAAAATGGTGCATTTTAGAGCACAATTGGTAAAAAGCCAAACAATTTGCAATTGGTTTTGCAGTGTAATTCGTGAAAAAGTCCAATAGATGCAAGTCACCAACAGTGCACAGGAGCATTTCTCCAGCACGTTTTCATGATGCCTTTGCCCACAAAATGTGCCAGTATAAGACATTTTCGCACTGGCTGTGCCCATACCTGTCCCTGCTTGTTGCACCAATATACACTAGTATTCTCATATAAGAACATACTCATGTTTGCTTTGCACATAATTCCAGAAATGATACTATGTGAAAACATGTCCATGCTTGTTATGCCAATATATGGCAGTTAACAATGCATGCCAAGTATGTCCAACGTGATTGCACAAGAAATGCTAGTCAAGCTACATTATAACACTTATCATGCTTGCTACATCAAAGTTGCCGAATACAAAATGTCATACCACAGTAAGAAATTATTAGACTGGCTGCATTTAATAGCAGTGTAGCTATATAATAACACTTATCATGCTTGCTTTATCAAAGATGCCCAATACAAAATGTCATGCCACAGTAAGAAATGGCTATACTGGCTGCCCCACAATGCAGGTCTAGCCATGTAATAACATGTATTATGCTTGCTTTATCATACATGCTGTAAGGAAGGCATGGTATCAAACAATAAGACAGACAGAAGTGACAACAGTTCAAGGGTCTTTATTGAACTTCAATTGGGTTTGGGAAAAAGCCTATCTAATCCTTTATCTAAAAATGGGAGCAAGCTATGACCATCATATATTAATAATGCAGTCCTAGTGGTGTCTTGTCAAAATAAAAAAGTGTTCAAGAAATTATATGTCAGGGTAGTTACGCCATTAGCTTCGCTTTTCGTTTTCAGCACGGGACAAGGCAGCACACTCAAGCTTAGCATATACTCTGGCTTTTCTAGCACGGGGATGCAGTTCAAAATCTCAATATCAGGACAATCTGTGCCAAAGTCTCGTTGCCGTTCAAAGTTTCTTATCTCAGAGGACCTGATACCACAAACAAACATTCAAAGTTCCTTTCTCTTCAAGATTCTCCTTTGCACAACTTCTTGGGTGATTCACTGTTCACCTCGGTCCCCCTCCACTGGGCTCAGACCCACTTTAACACAAAACTTTCAATTGTTCTCTTTCCGCTAGGCTCAGAACAACTGTATCTAACTTTTAAAACTTTCTTCAATATATCAAAATGGAAGACTTTCGACTGTGTGCAGGATTTGGCTTGGCCCATCGCAGGACCACATTGATTCACAATGGGTTGTTCTCTTCTTAACACAACCCTAAAACGTTCACTTCTGCCACTTCTTAGCTGGATACCTTACAGAGACCTTTGATTGAGCACCCACGCAGTGCTGGACCACTCTGTCAAAAGTATTGTATTTTGCTTTTCAAAGTTCAAACACTCATCAGAAGTTCAACTTTACTTCCATCTTTTAACAATGTCATATTAAAATATTGATCAACAACAATGGGCCACATAAGCCAACGACTAATTAAGGTTTGGCCAGATGGAGCCTCCTTAGCCAGGCCTGAAAAATGTATTTTGAGACAAAATAAACACCATCCCAACTATGCATTGACTTCCAATGGCCGTGGCCTCATTCAGTGTGTAAATCCCATAAAATATAAGCAATAGCTTGAGATACACAATCCTCAAGCATCTCAGACCATCACACAAGAACATAAAGCCCCACAAATAGGACATTTGCTACTGGGCATTTTGGCCCAATTCTTTGTATATTTCCAGACTTTTAAACAACCCAGACGGAACTCTATGAATAGTGCACGAGAAGACAGGGGAGGGGTTAAAATTGCAAGGAAGTTCAATAGCCCTCATAACCACAGTCACCCTTATGTATCATGTATTCAGAGCCCAAAGTTATAGGCTGCAGTTTGCCACAATTTCGATAATTAACAGTCAATGTTACCCTTCTTTGGCCTTCCTTGTGATTGCCTGTGGGTCATCCCAAAGCAATCAAACTCTGTTTAACATGAGTCAGCCAGGGGATGCAGTGGCCACCATCTATTTTCATTACATGGCTTATGGCATCACAGTATTTAGAGAGCTGTGTGGCAACCCAAATCCACAGTCAATAAAACACAGGTCTAAACCCTGCCTCCTCATCAATTGGGACCATATCAAATTCAGAGCGCATTGGGGGCATTTTGCAGAAGCATCAGGACAGACTTCAGAAATTTGTTTTCAGTAATACACAAGGGTTTTGTATTGGTCAAATCCCAGATCTCAGATCCAAATGAGGCAAAGTCTTGGCCTGTGCCCTATAGACTTTAAATGCTCATCTTATTGGGCCTCTCCCATGATCAAAGAAACATGTTTTAAGGGAGCCACTATATTTCTCCAGACTAGTAACAGCCTTAAGCAATTGTGGACCTCAGATAGTATTACCTGAGAACCGGATCCCAATGTAATCATAGCAAAGGGCCTATTGCAGCTTCTCGCCACTGATACTAACATGAAGAGCTGTTTTTTTCCCATGTGGCGGGCAAAATACCATAACCTTTGCTTTGGTGATGTTGATTTCTAAACCCAGCTCACCACATTTATTTTCAAAGCACTGAAGAGATGCACATACACCTGCCAGTGTTGTCGACAGGAGTACAACACTGTCTGCGTAAAACAGCGCCAGGATCCTGTCGTCCCCAAGGCGAGGTATATCTTGGGCAGATGCAATGAGTTCCTCAATAATACAGCTGTTGGAAATACAGAAGCCTGCCGTGGTAAAGGTTGACGCTGTTTGAAGTGTCTATTTTCACTATACCTGTTAGCCCCGCACACTGCAGGTGGAAGAGAAAGAGGAGAAACTGCTAAAACCTTCAGTTGACTGCCCTTGTGGCGAAGCCCGCCATGGTAAATGATATCCCTGTCTGGAGCTGTCTTCCACTATTTTCACTGTACCTGCTAGCCCCGCCCCTCCAGATGGAAGAGGAAGAGGAGGAGAAGATAACACCTTCAGTGGCTGCCACTGTGGCAAAGCCTACCCTATTAAAGGGTGCCACTGTTTGGAGGCATTGGGAGAACTGGGAGGCACTCTGTGGGCTTATTGTGCTTATTGGACTGTGAGTGGTGCCCAGGAGTAGGCTGCAAGGAAAGTCTGAGCCGAGTGACTGTGTAACAACAGACCACAGTGTGCGATGAGTGAACCTCAACTAAGACCGCAAGGCTGTAAGGCTGTAAGGTTCGATGCGTGCAGATGCAATTAACTGGGGGAAACTGTCCATGGAATCTGTCAAAGTATGCAAGCCGTGTGACTAAGTAGCAACGCAGCGTGTGGTGAGCGATCCTCTATTTCTATTATGTCTGCAAGGTGTGTGGATATAACTGATTGCGGGAATTGACCATGCAACTTGTCAAGTACTAACTACAAACTTTACTGTTGCCCGTTATCGCTTCAAAAGGCCAAAAGATCTCAAAGTGATTTACATATTTTTATTGTATTGGACCCCAATAGGCTTGCTTTATTCTGACGTCACGTCTTAACGCATTGAGGCTTTAAAGCGTTGTGAGGAGCAGGGAGGGGGAGACGGACTATGGATGCCCCTTGAACAGTCGAGCATCCCCCGCTCGCCTTGCTTTTTACTCTTTTTTTCCTTCATACTTTGTATTGCTTTATATATTTTAGTTTTTTTGTTTTATATAGCCAGGACTCTTTTAAGTGGTAAAAAATTTTAACAATTTTAAAAGGTCTTTAACAACATTGGTTACTTGTTGAAGAAAATCACTCTAGGTGCATAATTGGTATTATTTGCATTATTTGCACAGCTCATACATCAAGGTTCTTGTAGTTTCTCATATTATAGACCCAGAGGTCTTGAGGTTAATATATTTTGCACAAACTTTGCACATTGTTGAAAACTTCCTGTTTATTGGATATACTGCAAATCTGCACTTGCTCTTTGAATAAATAAAGCACCTTATAGAAGTAGCCGTGCAAGCAGCTGCTCTTCAGCAGGCGAGGAGGTTGTAATTACATAAGGCATCTAATTGGTGGTGAAATTGTATAATAGGTTGCGGGCCCCCTCTAGAACCAAGTATAGTAAATATTGTACTGTACAGGTGCCCAGATATTGCTGACGATTGTTGATCCTATTTCTAGTGGATTACTGCTCTGACATTAAGGATGGTGAAGCGCAAGAGAAATTCCTCTATCTCGCCTGGGGTTGGACCAAAAAGAGTATATTAACTCTTTGAGCCCATTAATGAAGTGAATGTACTGGTTTCAGAAATCAAATGACTGTCCTATGACATTGACGGGGGCCCAAAAAACGATTATATCTAACTGTGCAGTTTTAGACTAGGGCATAGATGCAATGGGTTTGTTAGAGGTAGTATAAGAGAGTGGTATTCTCCCTGGTAATGTTGGAACCCTGAGTTCAAGATGTGCCAGGAAACCAGGCAATGATGACCCCCTAGATAAATTCATAGTGGAGAACACTATAGGCCAGGAAAGGGGGAAAAACAATCTCATCCCAGTACATATTTCAAAACCACTGGGCTCCCCAACCAGTAATGTCATTGAAGTATACCCTCAACCCTGGTAAGCGCAAGTTATTGCAGACACCGAGTTGGCTTTGATTGTACCAGTCTTCAATGAATTGTATGTCTGCACCGAAGGTTTTATTGGTGCGAAGAACATCTGTGTCCTGCTGAACAGCCTGTGCTCTGCTGGGATATCGTTCAGTGCTGTTCCTGATGCCTCTGAAAAGTAATTCCACCCTCTCTTCACTCTGCTCAATCCTTCCCGTTTCTCCATCTTCTCTGCCTTGGCCGTTGGTGCCACCTGCACTGATTTCTTCCTTCACTTATTGTTGTTCCTTTTCAGGAATTCATCAAGCTTTACATCATTCTTTGGTACGACCAACAAGGGCATGCTGATCTGTACCAGTAAGCAGACTCCTCCCCATTCAGGTGGCAGCTTCTCATATGCCTTGAATCCACAAGCCTAGTAGTGATCCATCAGTACTGCTGTCCCCGCCCTCATGGCTGCAAGTTGTTAAATTGTTTTGCACCCAATATTCTCACAAACATCAACCTTGCCATTGTTCTGATAACACAGGGCTGGTGTCTTCAGAGGGATTATCAGGATTGGTCCAGCTTCATTTTGTACCTGTCTCAGTAATTTTGCGATCACGTCCCAATCCTTCAGGCACTTGTCATTTCCTTACTGCACCTTGTTCACTGATGACTGGGCTAGTGTCAGTGCCTTGCTTCTCACCACTCCATCCTGCCATCCCTCGTTTGTGTACAATCGTCCATACACTAGTATCTGTCCCAACAGCCAGGTTCTCCTCCTATCTCCTTCACTCTTGTCCGAGGACTTGGCAGTTCATTCAATGTAATAGTCTTTGTTTCTCCCTTCTCAGGTCCTTTAGTTATGTACTGTATGGCTTCATCTAGCTGCCAATAATTATTCATCATGTCTAATGTCTTTATGTAATGATCTTCTTATGGGAATGTTCCTTTGGACATCCATCTCAATGTTACTGACTTCCCTTGGAATATTCCTTGAGTTTGCACCATCGTGAGATACATCAGGTATTGTAATCTTGCTGCTGGTATTTCAGTTGCTATGAATGTTCTAGAGGCACTCATGGCATAAGGGATTAAAGAGCAGACATAACATATCTCCCTGATGGTTTCCTTACCTACTTATGTCATGTGTTTGTACCACATGTTGTTAGACACTCGAGCAGTTTCGGTGAGATACATGTCTACTCCCTTCATCTCTGTGTCAACACTGCGCTTACTTCTCCTTACCTTATCAGCAGTGTTTTCTCGTCCACCTGACATGGTTGTTTCACCTGCTTGGGTCAGGGGAATGTTAGTAGAGGGCACAGTGGTAGGGGTAACAACATATAATTGCCAAAATATGAATCCGATCAATCCACAGGGAATTAATAGACACAACATAATGATAATGTTCTTAATGTTTCCCTTCATTTCCACTTACGCTGGTTGATCCTTGCAGCCTGGTGATATAGTTGCCCACCTAAAATGCACAAGAAAGTGCGTTACTGGGTTAGTATTGTCAGTGCCTTAAGCCCTGCGGACAAAATAATCACTTATTGCAAAGGGAAATACCTCCGACAAGACCTTTCTTACTGATGGGTCTCTTAATAGTATCAGCACTGGGGGCTCACTCTGCTCAGGTTTTGGGTATGTTTGTGCCAGATACTCTACAAAGACAAGATGTTATACTGCAGGGTATTGTACTCTCAATCTGTTGGGTCTCCTCACATAGTGGAAAAATGGTTAGAGAAAGTGTCTGTGTGGTAGGTGGAAGGTCACATGGGTGAAACAAAAAATACAA
This sequence comes from Ambystoma mexicanum, assembly GCF_040938575.1. Taxonomy (NCBI): domain Eukaryota; kingdom Metazoa; phylum Chordata; class Amphibia; order Caudata; family Ambystomatidae; genus Ambystoma; species Ambystoma mexicanum. Next base: position 963,645,721 of record NC_090927.1, read on the forward strand.
TCCCCATGATATTCACGTAGACCCTGCATAATAACAAACAGACAGTGTATGCTTAGTCGATTTGTACAAGTGCTCCTACTGCTTGGGATTGTGTGTCCATGTGGTGCCCGTGTCTCCCTAATCCGGTAAATTCAGAACGCACTTGCAGCTCACCTAGGTGCTGAACGTTGGCCCTTTCGGTCATGGAGACTTTGCTGCCAGGTGAGGCCACTGCTTTGTAGAGCTTGATGTCCTGCAGGTGGTTCCAAACTGTTTTGCCTACTAGCTTGACAGCAGAGTCTGCCACTTCCTTGCCCACCTGAGGTCCAGTAAACCTTGGCGCATTCCAGCACCGAATAACATTTCTCAACAGCACTATATCACCCACTTTCACAGGGTGTTTCAGTTCACAGTCTTGTGGTGCGTTATCAAAGTCAATCTCTTTGCCATCTACTGGGCACCCTTGGATTCACTGTATCTGGCGAGAGATAAAAGACGTGCTAGCAATCAGAGAAGTAATGTACTCATACATTTCCTGTCCTAACACATCTGCACTATTCTCACAGTCTTTCAGTGCACTCATGAGAGGAGCATGGGGAAAATGCATGTGCCATCCTGTCACCACCTCATGGGGCATTAAATGGTGGTTGGACCCTGGCTTATTGTGCAGTGCAAACTGTGCAAGGCGCAAACAGTGCAACCAATCTTTCTTGGTGCTTTGTTGAGTCTTGGCTGAGCACTCCTTTAGGAATCCATTCAGGCGTTGACACACCCCATTTGCTTGCATGTGGTATGCACACAGGCAAATTCATGCTGAATGCCTAGCAGGGTTTTGATGTGCTGAAACAGTTCAGTGGTGAAGTGAGGGCTGTTGTCAGACCACAGGAACTCACACATTCCCCATAGAGAATGGCGTGACAACCACTGTCATGTAGCGGTAACCTTGGCATACTTGGATCATATCTACATAGTCCACATGTCATGCAGTTACTCACAAATTCAGCCACATGTCCATTTAAATTGGGGAAGAACCACGTTTCTCCATTGCATGTAGCAATTACCTCCTTCCCTGTGTGGTTGGATAGTGTAATTGTGTCAACGCTGTCTTCAATATTGCTAGTGGCATGACCAATTTCCCTGTGCCATAAGGGGTCAGTCGGAGACATTGAGCACCCTCTCTTCATCCATAGCTCCTTCTCTTCCTTGGTCGAAGCTCCCTGCAGTTCCATAATCTGTGTCTCTGGTAAAACATTGTAACCCTCCTTCATTACCATGTTCCTCACCCCTTCCTGAGCCTTTCGTCTCTCTCAGCTCCCACAATTGCCTAAAGTAAGATGCACATTTTGCCACATTTTGCCACAAAATCTGCTGCTTCATTTCCTCTTGAGATAGCATCTTCCCATTTTGTGTGGGCTTGGCACTTCACTATAGCTACATTTTTTGGTTAAGAAATCACCTCAGTCAATCCCACCAATAATAGCGCATGCTGCACTGGGGTCTCATCTGCTCTCCTGAACCCTCTTTTGAGCCATCATGTCAGTCCTGAATGTACTGTTGACGTCATGTCGGATGAGTTGGAATACATTGTCACCTCCTTTTCTACGCTGCTTTCCAGTGCTAATATGGGAGCCACTAGTTCTGCTGCTTGTGCTGAATAGCTGAATAATGGGTTGGTAGCTACGCGCTTGCAACCAGCTCACTTGTCCTATCCTTCTTCAGTTGACCACTGCAGTCCCAGTGCGTCTGACCCCATCAGTTTGATCAATTGTTGAAGAATCGTCATTGTAGAGCATGTCTCCCCACTCAAGTGCATCCTCCTCTACCTTGCGTGTCTCACTGAACATCTCTATGTTCTTTGTGCAGTCATGCGCATAGTCTCCTGCCTGGAGAACATCTGCCAAAAAGTTTGCTGAGTTTACAGTCTTGCATCTTACTATCTCCAATCCTACTTCCGATAATATCACCTCATCAACTTATGCTCTCTGTATGGTCCCTGTGTGTTTGGCTTATGAAGTATCGCAAAGAGGGAGTTCTCCACATAAAGAGTGGTGGTGCACCCCATAGTTACTGCTGATGACTTCCCCACTGCAGAGGCAGCAGCTGCCAAAACTTTTTCAGACAGATAAGATCCTCTCATCACTGGCCAAGTTGTCCACTGTAGTAAGCGATTGGCTTATGGCCAATGCTTGGCCTTTGTGTCAGCACTACCTTCATTACAAGACCATTGGTGTGTGAGAATAGGAAAAATTCCTTTTTGTAGTCTGGGGTGCCTAGCAGTGAGGCAGTTGCTTCTTCAGTTCCGCAATGGCCTCAGTCATCCTAGTAGTCCATGACAGTGGGCCTCATTAGGAGTATGGCAGTACGGTAACAAAAGTGCTGGTAAAGCACTGGCACTGTTGCTACCACACCGCCATACTCTGAGTAGTGCTCGTGGGTACCTGACAGCCCACCAGGTTGACCTGGCGGGCTGTGCAGCACCTGCAAGCTCAACTCGCGGATGCAGTTGGTGCCGGTGCATCTGCACTCCCCTTTCCTATTCATCCCTATGGGGCCGAATGGGGATGGCGAGTGCATCCACACCGGCACACGCAAATGGACAATTACCGGTCCGCCATAACTCGGATTGGAACGATAATTGCCCATTTGCGGGTGCCGGTGTCGGATGCGAGTCTTACAGGCACGCCATACTCCTAATGAGGCCCAGTGTCTTTGTTCCCCTCTGTGCCCCTTTCAGGGCGCACAATAGTGGCCTTGTGTATATGCTGTAGTCCAAGTCCCATGCTATGCAATAATTGCATAACCCCAAGAACTGTTGCATCTGAGTCATCAGGGCGCTGGAAAGGAGTAGTTACATGTAGCCCAGAGGCAGGGTACAAAACATAAAAATATACAAAGTAGTTACATCACACAAGTATCGAGTTTTGTCAGGTACAGCAATATCAGGTGTTAGGCGTTACACACTATAATCAAAAAGCCAAGTTCTGAGTGCTTTTTGGAGGGACCGGCGAGATTTCTCTGCTCTTAGGGCATGAGGTAGGGAGAGCCATTGCTTGACCGCAATGACTGGGAAACCTGTCACATCTGCTCTGGCGCGTTTAAACATTGGATGAACCAATCTGTGTGTGTAGGGGGTTCTGGTGAAACTGTCGGAGTGAGACTTGGTAATTCTTTAAGCTAGATACGGTGGGGCAGATTATGGAGATACATCTGAGGGTAATGGTAAGTGCTTTGAAGGTGATTCCTTTGTGGATAGGTGGTGGAAGATGGGGAGTCTAGCTTACATACACCAGAGACAGAACATACATTACAGACAGTATCCTGAGGAGACTGGTAATAAGAGGGTTATGCTGTACCTCTGGGAAAAGTTCATGTTGGTTAGGAATTAGGAGTGATCTGGAAGTAGGTACAGGGTGATGCTTCTAGGTTGAAGAAGTGGGGATTACCCATGGAACCGGGCTAAAAAGGACAATTAGTGGAAGCAAGAGGAGATGCAGTGTAGTCTCAGACAGAGAGATTAGGCAGTGAACTAGCACAGACGGTGCACAGAGATGAGTAGAGAAATGAAATGTTGGCAATATAAGGGGTAAAACCCTATGAAGGGTACTGTAAACAAACAGAAGGAGTTTAGGAACGTGGCAGTTTTTCATGAAGGCCAACTGGCACGAAGGCAAGTATTTGTGGGTGGAGGAAGAACAGGAAATATTGTAAAAGGGATGGGGTCCCAGTTAAATTCAGAGAGAAGGAGAAACCAAGAAGGGGGCTGGCGAGGTAGCCAAAGAGACAGAGAACTAATGTTAGTTTGAGGGTGTTGGTGGAATTGAAATTGAGAATGGGGGACTTTCCTGATATTAAGCAAATCCTAGAGACAGAAAATATGGAGGTAAGAAAGTAGTGAACATTCAGTTCAGTGTAAAAAATTACTTCAAGGCTGCTTTCCTTGGGGGACGGTGAAAGTAAATCTGGAGGGAACAAAATGGGAGATGGAAGGAGAGAGGCAGCAGAGGAGGCAAGAAGATGGATTACTTATGTCTTGGACGAGAAGCAGTGGGAAAAGCAGTTAAGCAGGCAAAGAGGTTGGGAGTGAAATGAGGGAGGGATGATAATGTTTGGGTGTCATCAGCAAAAAAGTGATAAGATAATACACACGAGGAGATGAGTTGAGATAGGAAGAAGGTATAAATAATTAATTACAAGGGTAAAGGTAACACCCTTCAGGAGACCCTTGAGGATGCCAATAGGGAGTGGAGTTAAAACATGAGTTAAATCAGAGATGGCAGTGTTTCACAAAATTGAGTCTGCCAATGAGAAAGGAAAGAGGTTAGCCACAAAGAGGAGCATGGATTAGGAGAAGAAGGGAGTTTTCCACAGTGTCAAAGGCCTCCAAAAGGTCAAGTAGAATAAAAGTGAAGTCAAGATGGAAGTGGTGGAAGAAGAAGTCAGAAAGGTTGAGATGTGGATAAAATCATATGTGTTCCAATATCTGGTGTGAAATCTAGATTGGAGAGGGATGCAGAGGTAATAGGAATCCAGGTAGGAGGAGATCCTATTGAATATAAGACATTTGAAGATTTTAAACTAGTGGGGAAGCAGACAAATAGGCCAATAACTAGCATTACTTTTAAGGTCAGCAATGGACTTCTTCAAGATTGGTAATACAGTTTAATCTTGAAGCAGGCAGGAAAGACCCCTAGAGAGAGTGGGTAAAAGGGATGAGAGATAGGTGCAGTTGATAAGTGCAAGCTGCTTGACCATCTGCGAGGTGAACAGGTCAGCAGTGTTGAAAGAGGGGTTTCAGCTAGGATGACCACCAATTCATAGGGAGAAGGGGTCATTAAGGGACAAATAGAAGAGGTAGTATAGATAGGTGGAGTTGGGACAAGAGGCAGGGAGTGGACTCCATAGGTGAGGGGTAAGAATGTCACAAATATTTGTATTTTTTAAGCGAACTAGTGAGAAAAATAGTGTAGCAGACGAAGAAGAAGAGAAACTGATCCTGCATGTTGGGGTAAGATCAGAAAGAGAGTAAGATTTGTCTGAGTTCTTCCTGAATTCCCTCCATTAACACGGGTAACATTGATACATTGCAATAACATTGTTAGAGGAAGAGAATGAATTTATCTATGCAGTAGACACATGTATTACAAAAAATAAAATATTGGAATGCAGATCTTTAGAGAATTTTTACTAGCTTGCACTGTAAGGGATTTCAATCAGGCACACACCCAAGTCTTGCCCAGCATGTAGTGCACAAATGAAACCCTTATTTATTTTTGTCTATGAATTCAATATTCTGAATGCTATACCACTCATATCACACCCTTCTCAAAATACCCCCCGGTCACACTGAACTAGGAATCAGGCTAGTTTGCAATGGTAAATATTTATTTATGTATTTAGAATTTAAATCACAATATATTTTTAATAGGTAACAACAATCACCAATGGGGTGACAGGGACAATGAATAATATCTTTTATGCACTGGGAATCAGGTAATGAACACAAAAAGAATGCATCAAAGAAAAGAATACTTTTGGGTTGGTTTAGAACAGATAGCTCTATGGTTAGAGGTTCCCCCTGCAACACCCCTCAACCCACTAATAGGCAATTATATAGATGTGAGGAGAGAGCAGGTATTCAGGAATAATACAGAACTAACAGAAATTCACTCCCACCTTCCCCCTTAAACAAAAGAGAAAAACGGATTTGACTTTTCAACTGTCTATGGCTTTGAAACTGGCTGAGCAAAAACACAAAATGTTTTAAAAAATGCTTAAAGCATTATAGATTTCTACGGGAGCCACTTTGAACAGATGCAAATGATCACAAGCAATGATTTAATCAAACGAAAACAATTGGAATCTCAAATTCAAAGTGGGAAATAATTTAAAGGCAATTCACACGTGTACAACCTTTGCAAAAAAATAAATTTGCGTCAAATTTTACTATGCAATTTTTGATAATTTGGTCAATACAATGTTTTGCAGTGCGGTTTTGGGTTGTGGGTGTAGTTAAGGATGTTAGGTACCAGTGGGAGTTGACATTCCGTTTCTATCTTTAAAACTGAGGGAGTTATGGAGGTTTTAGTGAGAGGTGTATTTCGAAAATAAAGACACAAGTTTGGACAAAAACTTCAGTTCAAATTCAGAAAATATATCTTATGCTTTTACTCAAGACTAGAGCATGCAGACTAGACAACCAGGTCGGGTCGCAGGAAGCTCTGAGACTGATTCATGACTTCAGTAACAGATCCCCAGCACCTTCCCCAGCGGTACCAGTCCAAACACTCTAAGTGGGATTTTTGGATCAGAGTTACAAAAATAAAAATGACTATGGAATTGACACTTTAGCAAATAGACAGAATAGGATAGCACTGAAGATTTTGACACTGTTACTGGTTATGAAAGTTTATGAAAGTGAGAATAGTTCAGAGATTACGGTAGAACAAGATAATGCATGGTATACAATAATTCTCTAGCATCCTATTAATAATCACAATCCACTGGGATTTAAGATTTTTGGCCCCTCAAGACTCTGGTCAACGGATCGGATCTATCAGGAAGGACAGCACATGAGTCTCAGGACAGGAACAGATAAGCCGGTCACCGGACCTGCACAGGATCTTCCGGTCTTGTTTCTGGATATTTCAGATCAGTGGGACGGCGAATTCATCAGGCAAGCATTATGGTAGCAAGCCAGATAGTTTCAGGATGCTTCCCCACACCACAACGCTTCACTGGGTTGTAAGGATTAGTTGAGAATTAGTTGAGGATTAGTTGAGGATGGAGGCCTAACTGAAAATGGTTCAGCTACTGCTTGGCCTGGTGATTGGCATCTGGAAGGATGTTAAAGGCTGGATGTTGAATGCTGAATCAGAGTGCTTCGCTGGAATCAGAAGAGAGAGTGTGTGTGTTGTCTGCTGTCTCTATTTATCCTTTCCAATGACATCACAAAAATGGGTGTATGGGCCAGTGTAACTAAGCTTGTCCCTGTGAACTGGGATTGGATCAGACCCTCATCTCCGCCTTGCATCTGAGTGATTGGATCAAGGACAGATGAAGTCAAGTTTTATGGTTTGGTTTTACAATCCTTAGAAACCTCCCCTAGCCACTAGTATCAAAATCAAATTTTGTCCTAAATACATATTTATACATTTGTAACCTCTTTGAAAATCACATACAAGGATCACATATTTTATGGAGTATCTGTTCGTCAAAATCCCACAGCTGTGAGACCTTGTTTAGCTTTTTGGCAGCATTTTGTCCATTTCTCCATGAAATTATTTTCCAAACTTTCTCCAAATGTACACAAATATGCGTGTTTACCATAGGAATGTGTGCACAAAGTTTAACAATTCTAGCATAAATAAAGTTTCCATAAAACCACATATATTGCCATTCCTGTTCAGAACATGCTACATAGTTCCACCACGTTTTGAAATGTAGGGCCAAAAATTAGAGTAACAACTTTGCCCTTTTTATATATTTTTTTTTAAAACTTTGTTTATTGGCAGAAAGTTAAGACAAGCATACAACAGGGTACATTACAGTCATCAGGTATGAACACACAACATCGAGCAACACACGGAGGTAGGGTACCTCCTCTTTAGGAAGACCATTTAACTTTCAGAGCTGCCCAGCTTGGGCACGAGGAGACATGAGTTAGTGACATGGTGTGGCAGAGCGTGTTTGGGGGGGAGGCCATCCTCTCTGCATCGTCGCTATTATTCAGATAGCTGCGAAATTCTGTCCACACGTTTCTGGGTCGGGATGTAGGGGGCAATGACCCAATGTATTCCTCTTCGCACACTTGAGTCCAATTAAGGGCTTTAAGCCACGTCGAGAAGGTAGTGGAGCTGTGCCTCTTCCAGTTTTGCAAAATACACCTTTTTGCGACAATGGCTCCCACATTCAAGAACTTAGACATTTTCTTTGCACCTTCCCCCTCCCAGATTCCAAACAGTAGTGCAAGTGGGTTCATCTCCACTGGGGCCTCTATTATTTCGGAGAGTGCCTCCGCCACAGCCACCCAGAAAGCGTGAATCGCAGGGCATGCCCAGAACATGTGAATGTGGTCAGCGTCAGGAGATTTACACCTTGGGCATGTGCAGGACAGGGCACCAGCGAATTTCGCCACTCTAGACGGCGTGTAGTAAAGCCTGTTGAGGAATTTGAATTGAATGCAGCGGAATCTGGCGCTCAGAGAGACTGTGCGTGTGTGTGCACACATCTTCCTCCACAGACCCTCAGGTATTTCTATAGCAAGTTCCCCAGCCCACGCCTCTCGGGGCCTGAGAGACCCGAACACCTTCTTCCCAAGCTGCATTTTGTACAGAGTGGATAGTACCCTCTTGGATCCCGCAGAGTTCGCAATGTACTGGAGTTCGGGTGAGTCAGGGGTTTCGTTTGGATACGAGGGCCACATGGCCCAGACCGCAGCTCGGAGCCTGTAGTACTGAAGCATCTCAAGGAGGGAGTTAGTATGTTCAGGGCACCATGTTTGGGGGGTGATAAACTTTCTCTCTGGGAAGAGGTCCGTCAAGCCCCGGTAACCAAGTTGTTCCCAGTATTGGGAGAGGTGCCGGTCGTGTATGGGGGCAAGTCCCGGAAACCGCCACAGAGGGAGCCACTTATAGTACGAGGGCAGATTCTGCTCGGTGTGCAAGATAGCAGTCCAAGCCCTTATCTTGGCAGTCACCGGGTCCGCTTGGGCTTCCGTTTGGAGCCCGTGTTGCAGCAATAGGGTCATAATGTTAGTTCCCTCTCCAGCCATTTTTTCGAGTTTTACATGCGTAGGGGGTTTCTGAAGTACGTACCAGTGGGTGGCATGCTGGGCCTGGGCCGCGTACCAGTACAATTGTAGGTCTGGTGCCGTAAATCCCCCTTTATCATATGGAGCTGTCATGTGTTGCCACTTCATGCGGACCGACCCAGAGTGCCAGAGGAATTGGGAACACTCCGCGTGGAGCTCTTTGAAGTACTGCCTTCCGGGCCAGATCGGGACATTAGTAAAGACGTAAAGGAGCTTGGGGACCACTATCATCTTTATCAGTGACAGTTTGGCTGCCAAGGAGAATGGTAGGTGTCGCCACATGGAGAACTTGGAAACGATGAGCTGAGCCGCAGCTTCATAGTTGTCCTTTAATAAGGCCTTTTTGGATAGCGACACCTGTACTCCCAGGTACTTGACCCCGTTCGGAGACCAGCGGAGGGGGTAATCACATGTCGGCTGTTGTGTCGCTGCAGTGAGGGGGAAGATTTCAGACTTCGAGTAGTTCATCTCAAACCCGGAGAAAGTGCCTATTTTGGTGACGTCTCTCATAATCTGGTTCAAGTGTGTGGAGGGATTTCTTATGTAGAGGAGGACGTCGTCCGCATATAGCGATATTACTTCCGGGTCATCAATTAACCGATTGCCTTTATTGGAGTGGCGCCCCCTAACATGGTCTGCCATGGGCTCGATGGCAAGCGCAAAAGGGAGGGGGGAGAATGGGCAGCCCTGGCGGGTCCCGCGGTGTAGTTTAAAGAGGGGAGAAGGAACCGAGTTCACAAGGACCCTGGCCACTGGATCAGTATATAGGAGCTTTATGTAGGAGAGCATGTTTGGTCCCACACCCATCTTCTGTAGCACCGCCCACAGGTATTGCCATGCGACCATGTCAAAGGCCTTCTGGGCATCGAGAGTTACAGCCACTGCATCAGCGCTCGGGTCAATCCTGGACTGGACATTACGTTAAATAGACGGCGGATGTTGAGCGCCGTGGACCTACCCGGGATGAACCCACTCTGGTCCGGGTGAACCATGTGGGTCATAAAAGGGAGAAACCTATTTGCAATTATTTCGGCGAAGATTTTCATTCATGTCCGTGTTAATGAGGGATAGTGGTCTATAGGACCCGCACTCTTCCGGGGGTTTGCCCGGTTTGGGGATGACTGTTATTAAGGCTTCCCGTAAGGAGGGAGGAGGATGTGTAATCTGAGTGCTTCGGCCCAGACCCCGTGTAATGCCGGTGCTAAGACTGCCACATGTTCCTGGTAAAACTCAGAGGTGAGCCCGTCCGGGCCGGGGGCCTTGTTTTTGGGAAGGTCTGATATTACCTGAACTATTTCTTCTAGGGTGAACGGGGCTTCAAGACACTCTCTGGTATCCCGGGAGATAACCGTCATAGGGATGCTTTCCAGGAGGTCATCTAGATCTTGATCTGAGTGTCCGGGTCGGGGGCCATACAGTTCGGCATAAAAGGTAGCGAATATGTCGAGGATGGAGCGGTCCGACCAGTGCTTAAGTCCCTTTTCGTCTAGGATACAATCGACCCTGGTCCAGCCGCCCTCCGTCCGGCCTGTCCCCCTCCCCATATCTGCGGGCAGCGACTGGGCGGGCATAGTATTGGACCTCCCTTATAGCATGCGACTCAACCTGTTCCAGCTCAGCTCTGATCTCTGCTAGTATCTCTGGGGTCGGTGTAGCAAGGTGTTTCTGCTCGAGGGCCTTGAGCTTAGTTTCCGAATTGCTTAGGGATTGCCTAATAGTCTTCAGGATACCTGCTTCTTTAGAGATGCACATCCCCCTGATATACACTTTGAATGCCTCCCAACTGACCCCCTCCGATGTCTCCGACGTGCTGTTATTTTCAAAGAATGTGGTAACGTCTGCTAGTATTTCAGCTTTGAATACAATGACCGCCAGGGCGGCAGCTTTAAAGCGCCACGTGGGACGCGTTGGGCCCTCATTGCCGACCAGGATCTGTAGCAGCACCGGGGAATGGTTAGACAGCGTGCGTGCCAGGATCTTAGCTTCCGAGACCCTGCCCACCAGCCCTCCCGAGAGCAAAAATACATCGATTCGCGAGGAGCTATCGTGTACAGTGAAGTAGAATGTATAGTCCCGTTCGTGGGGGTGGAGAGTCCTCCATATATCGAGCAGATTGAGGGCCTCCATATGTGAACGGAGTCGAGCCGCAGCTCGCGTCGTGGTTCTACGGGTGGTTGTTGTTCTATCTAAGGTGTTATCGATTATCAGATTCATGTCTCCCGCCCATATGATAGGGATATCTGGGTATCTCATTAGGATGGAGGCCACGTTATCAAAGAACTCGGGCGAATCAGTGTTGGGCGCATATACGTTGACCAGTATGCAGTCTGCATGAGCCAAGGTGCAATGTAAAATAACATATCTGCCTTCTGTGTCGATGTGGGACGAGTGGAGTGTAAAGTGTAGAGATTTATGAATAAGTGTCAGGACCCCTCTAGCTTGAGTGGAATATTGAGTGTGATACCTATTGAGACCCCAGGTGTGTGCTATAGTGGACGATAAATGTTTCCGAGCGTGCGTCTCCTGCAGTAGGAGTACCTTAACCCCATGTCTCTGTGCATATGCCGCGATCCTTCGCGTCTTCGTGAAATTAGTCAGCCCCCGGACATTCCAAGACATCATCCTGACTGCCATGTCCCCGGTTTACGGAACATCCCAGGTCAAGCATCTAGTATTGTTTCTCTCGATGTGTGCCGCCCCAGAAGACTGCTGCCACCCCCCGGAGCCAGTCTCAACTCCTCTGCCATTTTGTATATAATCAACCCCAACTTCTGCCACCCCCTCCCTCACCGCCCTACCCCAACCAGCAGTGTGTGAAAACCCACCCAAACCTTGACCCATTGCACACCTTTCCTAACTTGGCGGCACCGGGAAACTAGCCCAACCGGGACAAAAACACAAACATTTAGATACAGAAGAAATTGCAGCCGCAGTGGGGGCTGCCGCTGCCGTTCTACCCACTTTTACTAGTATCCGTTACAATAACAGCATATCTAACTGGACTTCAGCTGACAAGTAAACAATTTCAAGGAAAGGATATTGGAGCACTTGGAATCCACAGAACAAACCTAGTTGACGCATAGCCGCAAAAGAATATTTTACGTCTCTAGAGTACGTTTATGCACGATGTTGTATCACTATGCGGATCAAGGCTCAGTGTGTGGCGCCGCAGGCATAGGATCTCTGCCTCTGTTGCAGCCACCGTGTAGGGTGTATATTGGGTGTGGGCCCGCCCAGGCCTCCGTCACGCGGAGTGGGGGCGCAGCGAAGGAGCCTCACAAGGCCCGCGGGGGCGTCGCGGAGACAGCAGCGGGGTGAGAGTCGCCCAGTATGCAAGCCAGAGGCGCCTCGGACCGGGGGGCCCAGCAGGCCCGCAAGGGCAGCGTGTCAGAAGGCCGCAGGTCGTCTCATCCGGGGTTGGCGAGGAGGGGATGTCGCACCACAGGGCCCAAAGCCCGTGCCTCCCTTTCCCAGCACCGTTTCTCACCAAAATTTCACTCAGGTAGACAGGATGATAGGGGGACCAAAATCGTTGTGGTTTCGTAGTGGAAGTATTCCGTATACCGCCGATGTCCAACAGATTGTCGTGGGTAGAGACGGAGCTCATCGGCTAGGCAGCCATTTTCCTCCCTTTTTATATTTTGCACCACTTCTGATAGCGAGTTATAAGTCTCTAAAAAATGTTCATTACATATTCTCAGCAGCAAATGGTCCGCCTTTTGTCAGTCTCTGGAGGCAAGGAGCAGCCCCCCACCCTGGAGAATCTGCCATTGTTCAGTCCTTGGGAGCAGACACATGTCTGTCCTACTCCAGAATTATCAAATGTCAGTGAGCATCTGCTGAGAGGAATGCCCTCCCCTTGGTTGAAAACCTGTTTTTCAACTTCTGGCAGGCCCAGCCAGCCTAAGTTAAATTCTTAATTTCTTGACTTCAAAATCAGCACAAAACAAACTTGTTGCATGAGATGACATAGATAAATGACATTCTTACATTTAAACCTGTGGGATCAAAACAACTGAGATCAGTGTTCCTTTCAGCAACAGTCCTTTTATACTTGCTTATCCGGCAGATCTTTAGTTTTAGACAACTTTAAGTTTAATCAGGAGAGCCCATTTGACAGGAACTGTCATTCACAGGCAATCCGGTTTTGCTGAGAAAATGTTTTGCTTTTAACATTTCAGGACCTTGTACATTCACAGTGCTTCATTAGATTAAATGGATTTTAGCACCAAGCAATATTTTGAGTGTTGGACAGTGTTTTGTACAGGCATTTTGAAGTAAATGTCATTTACAGGCGAATTTTGGAGTTTCACTTGCAAAGCGCCGCTGCTCCCTCTGTACTCTACATTTATTTGTCATGAAGCCCACTGGCACATTTTCTGCATCGTGTGCTCTGTTCCACCACAAATGCACCGTGGGTGGCAGGTTGTGCAGCCATCTTTTTGTGTGTTGAAAAATGCGGTTTTGGAGGTTTTGGCGTGCACAAGAGTTTTGCCGCCATTTTGCTGTTTCTCACACTATAAATAGCAGAGTGAAGCTGCATAGTATAGCAGAGTGGGTCAATACATCCTACAGATTCCTCCTCCCGACTTCGTTTTGACTTCCAGTCGAGAGGGAGTCAGGCGAGTGGGATGTTCTTTTCTTCCATGTGGCGAAATTCAGTTTCTTCTCCCATCAGCGATTGAGGCGACACGCTCTCCTCGCCGGTTCAGATTGGGATGAGACGATCCTCCTTATTCCTTGGGTTTTTCCTCCGGTCCCCGAGTTGTACTCCTTGGTGATTCTTGGGATTTTAGTGCCAATACTAGAAAACAGAACATAACACGGTTATGAAAATGTTCCCACTACTGTGCCCACACATCTTTGGGGGATCTCAGCAGTGGCAAAGACACTTGCATTCCCTAACAATTGGCATTATTCCCCATCGATTATTCAGTGATCATTTACTCATTTTCTCAGGTGTAATCAATGAATATTTAATAATTTTTCTAGGTGTCCGGATTTTCCCCCTCTGGGTTTCCGGTAAGTCCTTCAATCTGCCGCAAAGTATGCCTGGGGTGGCAACTCTTTAGGTGGTTTATGTGGACCCATTTGTCTTCCCCTTCTGTAAAATTGCCCTTGGGGATGCGGATTCTGTAGGCGACTGGTGAGATTCTGTCCACAATTTCAAAAGGACCCCACCAAGTTGGGAGGAATTTGCGCTCTTTGGCTTGGTTCCTTTGGAAATTGTACAAGTAGACCCGTCTCCTACTTGATATTCCTTTTTAGTTGTCTTAAGGTCATAGTGAGTCTTCATGCTGTCTGCAGATCTTTCTAATTTCCGCTGAGCATACGCAAAAGCATGTTGAAGGTGTTTTCTCAGATTCTCAACATACTCATGAGTTGTGGAGGCATTTATCAAGGTCTGCTCTTGGGTTCTGTAGAGCAGATGCTGGGGTAGCACCATCCTTCGTCCAGTCATCAACTCGAATGGAGACATTTTTGTTGTAGAAGAAGGGGTAGATCTGATGGCCATCAGGACAAGGGGTAGGCGAATTTCCCAACTTGGCCCAGAATCTGCCACAAACTTTTTTAACATGCTCACAATAGTTTTATTGTACCTCTCAACTCCACCACTAGAGGACCGCCGATAGGCAATGTGTAGTTTCCTTTTTACCCCATGTATCTCCCACATCTTTGTCATCCCTTCGCTAGTGAAGTGGCTACCTCGGTCTGACTCAATCCTTTGGGGTAGTCCAAAACACTAGAAGATGTGATTGATCATCCTGGCAGCTGCTGTTTCTGCCTTGTAATTTGGGGCAAGGAGACATTCCACCCATTAAGTAAACAAGCATGTTACGGTCAACATGTACTTGTTCTCCCTAGAGGAGCGAATCACGGGCCCGATAAAATTGACTTGCAAATCTGACCAAGGCAGTGTCATCCCCCTCTTTTGGAGTGGAGCACGGTGTGTGAGTGATGTTGGCTGAAATTGTGCACACATAAGACACCCCTTCAAGTATTGGTCGAGGTACTGCCACATGTGTGGCCAGTAGGCAACCTCTCGCAAGATTTCTAATGTCGTATGAAACCCCTGATGACCGGCTGTGGCCGCATCAGGGTCGCGACTTAACATCAGGCTTCCGATTGAGGTAGTGACCACCTACTGGTCATGACCAGATAAGGATCTCCTCACCAACAAACCATCTTGGATTCTGAACATTTTTGGACATTTCATCAACACTCTGAGGTCCTCTTTCCCAATGCAATTAGTATCCGTCAGGGGAAAGTTCTCAGGGTCCTCAATGTGTTGATAAATCTTACCAATTATTGGTACCCCTTTTTGAGCCATAATCAAATCAGCATCTGGGGTGTCCTTACTCCATTGGGCAGTTGAGAGTTCATTGTGAGCATTTGTCTGTGACCTAGTGATAGCAGTGACCCGGATTTCCCCCAAAAGGGACTCGATCTCAAGTAGATCCCCTTGGATGGCTCCGGTTTTGGCCAGCTGATCAGCTAAGTCATTTCCAGTTTTGTCTGGCCCCTCTACTTTAGAATGACCCTTAATTTTTTTCCAGTAGATGGTCATCCCATTCGAGGTGAACAGATCATCAATATTTTTTATTAGTTTTCCATGTTTTAGTGGTTTATTGTTAGCACATAGCATGCCTCTGGTTTTCCAGTTAACCAGGTGTTCCACGAACCTGTTCCGTACATAATCTAAATCAGTGATTATGACCAGTTCGTGGAGTTGATGTTGGACAGCAGTGAGGATGGCTTGATGCACAGCCATCAGCTCTGCCACTTGACTACTACGGGGACCTATTTTGTACCCAGCAGAGGGTTCTGGGGCATCATTCACCCATGCATTCTCCACTCCAGCCACAAGTTCCTTTTCTCAGTTGTTGTCAACATGGTAGGAGCACCCATCCACATAAACAGTGGCCATTCCCTCAGACTTGTCTTCTTCATAGACTTTGTGTGGGGAATTAAGGTATGCCTCCATGTTGTCCTTGATTTTAAGACTTTTGTCCTCGAGACAGTTTTCTCTGGCACAATCATGCAAGACAGCCAGACCTTGCGCGAGGGGACTCTTCTTGTTTTGGTCATATCTGACCTCCATAGGAAAGCCTTGCATTGACAGAATCCAGGAAGTAATTCTGGAATTACATTTCCGGCCCGGATTCTGTCACTTTGAAGATATTGCAGAGGTTGGTGTGGAGTCTCCACTATGAGGTGTTCCCCCTGGATAAACGGGCGGTAATTCTTCAATGCCCACACTGTTGCCAGGAGTACCTTCTCAAAATCATTGTATTTTTCATCCACAGAGGATAAAGTCTTACTCGCATAGGAGATTACTTTATTGAACTTGTCATGCTTTTGATATAACACTGCTGTCAAGCATGCATTTGAAAACCCTGTCTCCAAGAAGAACTCCTTGTTTTTGACAGGGTAAGCTAGGCAAGGCGCTTGTGAGAGGCTTCTCTTGAGTTGTCTTACTGCCTTGGCTTGTTCTGGACCCCACTCCCACTTGACCCCCCCCCTTCAACAGATGGATCAGGGGTCTTGTGATCTCTGCGCAATCCTCAATGAACTTCCTACTGTAATTAGTCAGTCCAAGGAGGCTCCTTGGCTCCCGCAGAGTTGTGGGGTCTTTTAGTTTCTGGAGTGCTTCTACTTTCTTTTCCTGGGGACAGAGACCCTCAGGAGTTATCTCATGCCCCAAGAAGTTGACACGGGTCCTGCACCACTGTGCCATTTGGAAAGATAGTTTTGCTCCGGCATCCCTCAACTGTGTCAGAACATAACGGATCTCTGCTATGTGTTCCTCCACAGTTGACCTTTTGATTAGCTCATCGTCTACATAGGCCAGTTTACCCCTTACACCCAAGTCGGGCATGGCCTTATGCAAAAAGATATTAAATTCATTGCCGGAGTTGATGTATCTGAAGGGAGTCCAGGTCCAAGTGTACTGTTGCCCCCCAAAGGTAAAGGCCAGCTTGTATTTGTCCTCCCTACTGACAGGTACAGTCCAGTATCCATTGTTCAGGTCAATCGCAGTGTATACCCTTGACCCCTGGATCTGGGCCAGCCCTTGGTCAATGTAGGAAAGAGGCCATCGGGAAGTATGGACCCGTTTGTTGAGCTCCCTTAGGTCAGCACAGAGTGTCCACTGGCCGTTTGGTTTCAAAATCCCCATAACCAGATTATTGAAGGTGCTGTGGACTGGACGAATTATCCCACGGGACTCAAGGTTCTTAATTATTTCTGTAAGGGACCCCATTGATGCGAGAGGCAAGCGATATTGCTTCACAAACACTGGAATCATGCCAGGTTCCGTGGGAATTGTTTTATGGATTTCGGTGCGACCACAGTCATATGAGTCCACCACAAAGAGATCTTGAAAATCTAAGAAAACTTGTTTCAATTTTTGCTTCTGCTCCAGAGTCTCACAGGCATCAGCTAGGTTGACTCTCTCTTCAACCATCTGCCTGAAGCCCAGAAAGACTCATGGCTGGGTGGAGAAGTCCCTGGTTACAGTACTGACTTGGACTGATGGCTTCAGGTGGGGAAGGCAATCCTGGTGGACTTGAAAGATCACCTCATCCCTCCTGAAGTCACAGGTCACCTCTTCCTTACCATAAGGGCAGGAAGAGTACACCAGGAAATTCCCCCCATGCTGGGTGAAGATCCTGTCTGATGTTGTGTCATTGTCGTTATCACTGTCAAAAAAGTCATTGGGGATTGGTTCTACCAGTTCATTACCTAAATCTATGGAAAAATGTTAGTCATCAACCGCCATTCCAATAATGGTGCCTGCGCCCAGAGTGATACTCCTAAGGTCGCTGTTATACACCACTATTGGAATGGTGTTGTGTTCTTTATTGACTAGTGGTGTTGGGTTTAACCCCAACCCTTGCTGTTGGAAATGGACATTGAGTTGAAAATATGCATCAGGATTTTTCAGTTTCTGTCCTCTTTTAATTTTTACTTTAAGTGTGAATTCTCAAGTCCGTTCTGGGATGGTGACTTCCTCTCCAATCTGAATTTCAACTGCATATGGCAGCAATTGAGCTGACTGAAATGCTTTCTCTTGGTCATCAAAGTCCATGGGATTACCTGCTAATCGGGACCAGGCTTTGAAGTTTATTGGGTCCAAACTAATGGCAAAGCGATTGAGAATGTCACTAACTAAATAAAATGCAGCAGGGACATCTCGCACAAACTAACATTTATGGACTATGCTCTTGTTGCCTATGGACATTTTGAGCATACACCTGCTAGGCAGGGGATGTTTGGAATTTGGTGTTTCCAGGTCCATTTCCCATTTGTCTATCAATTTAAATGTGGGATGGCTGGATCTTTTGGGAGTTTTCGGAACATGGCCTCACTGATGAAGCTCTTACCGTTGTTCATGCACACTCGTGCGAGAACAGAGTTCTTCCCTAATTTAACTGAACAGGGATGAACAACTGTCCTCCAATTTTCTGAAGAAGGTAAAACAAGCTTGGAGTCTTCCCTTCCAGTGTGGAATGCCACTTGAGACTGGAAGGAAGGTTGATTTTCAGAAATAGAGAGGACTTCCCATCACCAGTTTGTTGTCCTACTGCAATTACTGTCACGTCAGGGATTTGGTGGTTTTGGAAATGGAATTCAATTTGGTCAGGTTTTTCTTCAACCATGTGGCCGGTGCCACTTAAACTAACATGGTTGACACTATGTTTGAATTTTATTGGTCGGTTAGTCTGGGTCCAGAGGACCTTGTTTACGCAATCTATGAGGGGAGACATTCTACGCAAAATGCCATTCCCTAGTAAACATGGTGTACCCTCTGGAGTCACAACTCTGACCGGGTATTTCACCTTGCCTTGCCCAATTTTAATGTCTAAATCCGCAGTCCCCTCGACAGGAATTTTATTCCCATCGAAGTTCTGAAGTTGTCCAGGAAGAGGGTTGAGAGTGATCTGGTATTTCTCCCCCCTTCCTGAATTCAGCTGATCAAAGGCCCTTTTTGACAGAAGGGTGGCTTGGGATCCAGTGTCCACCAGTGTCAAAAATATACACTGCCCCTGTATTTGGACCGGGGCATAAAATCTTCCCTCCTTTTCCACAAGGTGGCAAATATAATGCGCATTTTGGGGGAAATCTGTGGGTTAATTTCTTTGCTCTGGATTCTGACAGAGGGGTAGTTTGGGCAGAATTCTGTTTGGGATCTTGGGAACCTGTAAGAAAAAGGTGACAGTTGGATATTGGGGGAGTTTTGGACTCCCCTGGTTCTGATTCTGGGCTGCCCCCCCCCTTTTTGGAGGCAGTCACCAAAATTTGTTTGGGCCAGTCGATTTTCTGGCTGGTCATTCTGGGGTTCAATGATGGGCGGTTTTAACTCAGTCCCCACATCTACCCAGTCTGGATCAGGATCTATCGGGACCCATTTTTCTTTGGGAGGAGTTCTCCCATCCCTGAAGGAGAAGATCCTTTTCCCAGAATCCTCTGAGGACCCCTCTACTTCAAATTGGAAGACTCTAACCTCCTCCACAAAATGGGTCCTTTTATGCCGTTTATTTCTCCTACCCACCCCCTGTTCCTTAGGTTGCAGACTTTCAGGGGCAGGAGATTTTGGTTCCGGTTCCTGGGTTTCCGGGGGCTTTTCACAAGTGGGGAAGGAAGCTTCCTCTAAGGCTTTACACCCCTCTCCCCCCTGTGCCTCCTCCCTGGGAACCGGTGGGTTGTCAGGGTTCTCTCCCCGTCATTGCTCTGGAGTACCAGACCCTTGATTTGAGGGATTCTGGGCCGCCATGTTCATCTGAGGGGTCTGCTGAGCCCTCAACATGCGACCCAGATCCTGAGACAAGTTCTGGGCCTGGCGCTCCAGTTGGGACACCCGCTCTGGCTGGTACGGGATTCTCTGGTCCATCCTAGGTTGATCACGGGAAGGGTAACTGTCCCTTCTCCCATTATACTCTTGGTTGGGATAGTTCTGGTACCCCTCCACCCTTGGCCTCCCCTCTCCCGGATTGGGCTGTCTGGGCTCAGGAAAGTGGGGAAAGAAAGAAGTGTTGTTTTGGGGTTTGATGTTTGACGGGTACCGGGGAAAGAAACTCAACCCGGCATTTCGGGGTTTACTGCCCTCCTGAGGAAAGTTAGGAGGGAAGTTTGCTGGGTTGGCAGCTGCCTGGTTGGATCCCCATCCCCCCTTGGGCTGGGGGAGTCAACACATAGCCCAGGATGGGTCTGCTGCCCTTGTAACGGGGGCTAATATATTCAGGGGATTTAAGGGTCCCATTTGTGGGGTTACCTTTCTGACTAGCTGTTTGGGATTGGCCAGAGGGCCTTCTGGGACTCTGGTTAGGATGATTATGCACAGGAATATTTTTAGGCCCCCCATCTCCAGATCTAAAATGGGGGCAACCTTCACCTCTGCCACCTTAGCAGCAGCAGGGGTGTTGGTTGGTTTGGGTTTTTTATTGGTTCCTTTTTTTTCTACCGGTTTCTGCACTTCATAAATGCGAGTTGCCTGTTCAATGACCCAGCCTAGTGATCTCTTCTCATGAAAGTCCCTCACCAGCTGGGTCATGATGTATTTAGCGCAAATTCTTGTGGAGCCTGATCTTCCCCACATTGCAGATTGTAGGACGCCTTGCTGGCCTCTTGAGGGTTTCTATGTATGGAGAAGTGCTTCAAGATGGACTCCCTATAGGTGGACCATCTTGAGTGGTTCTGATCCTCCAGCACCACAAAGAAGCTGGAGTATTCAGGAGAAAATGTCCACTTGACATATTGAATACAACTTTGGCTATCCTTCAGGTGGAAAGTATCCATCATTTGCTCATACAACTTGAGGTGCTCCCAAACTGAATATTTGGCATTTTTATGATAGGGAGGGCCCTCTTAATTTTGTTGCCCTTTTTTGTCCTAGTCAACCTTGTCCACTCATCATCTGACTCAGAGGCACTGCTACAGGAGGTGGCTATCTGATCCTCTAGGCTCTCTCTGATTCTGCGGGCTTGGGAATGGCTTGCAGAATGTGGGTACCTAGTCTCTTGAGGCCTGTGGCGCTCAGAAGAGTCTTCTGACTCTCCCTTGCTCCCAGGATTGGCTGAGTAACCCCCACACTGCCCTAGCTGGGAAGAGGTTTTTAAGATACTCTTGGTGGGTCTAGTTTCACGGAGTTCCCCACCAAATTTGACAGACTGATCCCTTGGTAGGCGATATTTTTGAGGATCCAACTCTCTCTGATTCTCCCCTCACTGGAGTCTTCCTGATCAGAGAGGCTAACCCTAACATTTGGGAATCTGTACAGCGATACCCACCCATCCATTTCTAGGAGGCGCTGATCTGTCAGTCCCATATTTCCCATTGTGCTGAAGTCTACCATCCCTGTGGCCCTTGGTTCATATGAGCCAGTGGACAAAGGGGTGGCAGAGTCCATGGAACTGAAGGGATTAAAGTCCCTGATGACAGGGGTCCTGAGGTTATGCTCTGGGGTTTCTCTGTCCCTTCTTACCTCATATCTTTCAGCCCCTATTCCCTGATGACATGCCAAAATCTGACCCTTTTGCTCCTCTAGGAAGGCCTTACTGGTCTCAATGATTTGCTCCTGCACGGCTATCTGTTGGTGCATCCTGTCATTCTTTTCACAGAGAGCCTCATTGTCTCTCTGAGCTTCCTGACTGGATTGGAAATACTGGGCCAATGTTTGCTGCAGGAGACTCACCTCCTAGTTTGGTCCTTATTGGTCTGAGTGTTCTTTGTGAGAACATCCTCTACCTGCCTGGTGTGCTCTAGTAGCTTTTCATAATCTGTTTTAATTTCACTAAACTCCTGAAGGGCCAGCTTTCTTTCCTCTACCTTTGTTTTTAATTGGCTGAGGTATCCCTCTCCTGAGTTAGAGTGCCCTCTGCTCAGCCAGGTCATCCCTCTGTTTTTTTGATGCACTAGATTTCTGGCACTCCTCATCAAATTCCTCTTGAGACTGGATGTCTTTAATAATTAATGTATTATTTTCCTCTTTCAAGGATTCTATGTGGTTCTCTAAAGTGACTATCTGTTCTGCGCATGCTCTGTTAAAAGTTAATTGCTGCACCAGTTTCTGTTGACTCTGTTGTAGAGAGTCAACTCTTTCCTGACATTCTTTTTGCAGTGTCTGTACTTGAGTATTTTGTTCTGCATTCTCTTGCTGTAAGAGAGCCAGATCTTCTTGGAGTTTGGTGATATACTGGCTAGCCTCTGTTTCAGATCCTTTGCTTTCCTGGAGCCCTTGCTCTGCAGAGTCCAGATTAGTCTTGCCTGTTTGCCAAATCTATATTGTCGGCATGCTTCTCCTGTATTATTCCTATGTGGAGGTACAGGTAGGCTGCTATTTTGTCAATTTTGCACTGCTCCCCTTTTATTTTTGGGGCCACGTACAGCTCGCTAAGCGCTTGATGTAATGGACCCTTGTCCTGCCAGGTATCAAGGTCGATTGCAGTGACTTGTTGTTTTATATCCTGCAGTCATACCTGTTCATCCTGTTCTGGCCACTCACCCCTGACAAACAGTTTGTGCAGGGGGTTATCCCTAGCAATATTAATTTCCATTGGGGTCGCCATTCCAGAAATATGAATTTCCTTCTGACTTATCTAAGAGTTAATTTACTTTTGCAAATAGGCCCAATTCTTTTGAGTATTTCTTTTGAGGGGTGCTTGTACAGTGTAGCACAAAATGCCAACCCAACAAGGTGTATATACCCCGCCGGCTAGTATGCTGTGTTAGACTGTCACGAGTGGTATGTCAAATTGAGCATCCCGGACGAGCCCCCAAGCTGTAAGGGATTTCAATCAGGCACACACCCAAGTCTCACCCAGGATGTAGTGCATAAATGAAACCCTTATTTATTTTTGTCTATAAATTAAATATTCGGAATGATATAGCACTCATATCACATCCTTGATGGGAGATGGAAGTAAAGAGGCAGCAGAGGAGGCAAGAAGATAGATTACTTATGTCTTGGAGGAGAAGCACTTGGAAAAGCAGTTAAGCAGGCAAAGAGGTTATGAGTGAAATGAGGAAGGCAGGATAACGTTTGGGTATCATCAGCAAAGAGGTGATAAGATAATACACATGAGGAGATGAGTTGAGAGAGGAAGAAGGTATAAATAATTAATTACGAGGGTAAAGTACAGACCATTCAGGAGACCCTTGAGGATGCCAATAGGGAGTGGAGTTAAAACATTAGTTAAATCAGAGATGGCAGTGTTCCACAAAATTGAGAGGGCCAATGAGAAAGGAAAGAGGTTACCCACAAAGATCAGCAAGGAAGAAGAAGGGAGTGTTCCACAGTGTCAAAGGCCTCCAAAAGGTCAAGTAGAATAAAAGTAAAGTCAAGATGGAAGTGGTGGAAGAAGAGGTCAGAAAGTTTGTGATGTGGATAAAATCATATTTGTTCCAATATCTGGTGTGAAATCTAGATTGGAGAGGGATGCAGAGGTAACAGGAATCCAGGTAGGAGGAGATCCTATTGAATACAAGACATTTGAAGATTTTAAAATAATGGGGAAGGAGACAAATAGGCCAATAATTAGCATTACTTTTAAGGTCAGCAATTGACTTCTTCAGGATTGGTAATACAGTTTAATCTTGAAGCAGGCAGGAAAGTCTCCTAGAGAGAGTGGGTGAAAAAGGATGAGAGATAGGTGCAGTTGATAAGTGTAAGCTCCTTGACCATCTGCGAGGTGAACAGGTCAGCAGTGTTGAAAGAGGGGTTTCAGCTAGGATGGCCACCAATTCATAAGGAAAAGTGGTCATTAAGGGGCAATGAGAGGAGGTAGTATAGATAGGTGGAGTTGGAACAAGAGGCAGGGAGTGGACTCGATAGGTGAGGGGTAAGAATGTCACAAATATTTGCATTTTTCTAAGAGAACTAGTGAGAAAAATAGTGTAGCAGACGGAGAAGAGAAACTGATCCTGCATGTTGGGGGAAGATTAGAAAGAGAGTAAGGTTTTCTGAGTTCTTCCTGAATTCCCTCCATTAACACAGGTAACATTGATACATTGCAATAACATTTTTAGAGGAAGAAAATTAATTTATTTATGCAGTAGCCACATTTATTACAAAAGATAAAATATTGGAATGCTAGTTTGTAACTGTAATTATTTATTTATGTATTTAGAATTTAAATCACAATATATTTTTAATAGGTAACAATAATCACCAATGGGGTGACAAGGACAATTAATAATGTTTTTAATGCACTGGGAATCAGGTAATAAACACAAAAAGAATTCATCAAAGAAAAGAATACTTTTGGGTTGGTTTGGAACAGATAGCGCTATGGTTAGAGGTTCCCCCTGCAGCACCACTCAACTCACTAATAGGCAATTTAAATAGATGTGAGGAGAGAGCAGGTACTCAGCAATAATACAGAACAAACAGAATATCACTCCCAACCCCCCATCCCTTAAACAAAAGAGAAACACAGAGATTTGACTTTTCAACTGTCAGTATGGCTTTGAAACTGGCTGAGCAAAAACACTAAATGTGGTCAAAAATGCTGAAAGCATTATAATTTCTACGGGAGCCGCTTTGAACAGATGCAAGCAATCACAAGCAATGATTTAATCAAAAGAAAACAATTGGAATCTCAAAGGCAAAAGTGGGAAATAATTTAAAGACAATTCATACGTGTACAACCTTTGCAAAAATGTACATTTGCGGCAAACTTTTACTATGCGATTGTTGATAGAAAATGGGTCAGATACACTGCAGTTTTGGGTTGTGGATGTAGCTAAGGATGTTAGGTACCAGTGGCAGTTAGAATTTTGTTTCTATCTTTAAACCTGAGGGAGTTATGGAGGTTTTAGTGAGAGGTGTTTTTCGAAAATAAAGACATGAGTTTGGACAAAACTTCAGTTCAAAATCAGAAAATATCGCTTATGCTTTTACTCAAGACTAGAGCATGCAGACTAGACAACCAGGTCGGATCGCAGTAAGCTCTGAGACTGATTCATGACTTCAGTAACAGATCCCCAGAACCTTCCCCGGCGGTACCAGTCCAAATACTCCAAATGGCATTTTTGGATCAGAGTTACACAAATAAAAATGACTATGGAATTGACGCTTTAGCAAATAGACAGAATAAGATAGCAGTAAAGATTTTGACACTGTTACTGGCTATGAAAGTGAGGATAGTTCAAAGATTAGGGTGGAACAAGATAAAGCAATGTATACAATAATTCTCTAGCGTCCTATTAATACTCACAATCCACTAGGATTTAAGATGTTTGGCCTGTCAAGATTCTGGTCAATGGATCAAATCTATAAGGAAGGACAGCTCATCAGTCTCAGGACAGGATCAGCTAGGGCGGTTACCGGAACTGCACAGGATCTGCCCTGCTTGTTTCTAGATATTTCAGATCAGCGGACGTTGAGTTCATCAGGAAAGCATTATGGTAGCAAGCCAGATAGTTTCAGGATGCTTCCCCACACCACAGTGATTCACTGGGTTGTAAGGATTAGTTGAGGATTGGTTGAGGATGGAGGCCTAACTGAAAATGGTTCAGCTACTGCTTGGCCTGATGATTGGCATCTGGATCTGGAAGGATGTTAAAGGCTGGATGTTGAATGCTGGATTAGAGTGCTTCGCTGAAATCAGAAGAAAGGGTGTGTCTGTGTGTTGTCAGTTGTCTCTATTTACCTTTCCAACGACATCAAAAAAATAGGTGTATAGGCCAGTTTAACTAAGCTTGCCCCTGTGAACTGGGATTGGATCAGAGCCTCATCTCCGCCTTGCATCCGAGTGATTGGATCAAGGACAGATGATGTGAAGTTTGATGGTTTGGTTTTTACAATCCTTAGAAACCTCCCCTAGCCACTAGTATCAAAATCGAATTTTGTCCTAAATACATATTTATACATTTGTAACCTCTTTGAAAATCACAAACAAGGATCACATATTTTATGGAGTATATGTTCGTCAAAATCCCACAGCTGTAAGAACTTGTTTCGCCTTTCTGCAGCATTTTATTTTTTTAAACTTTGTTTTTATTGGCATTTTATTAGTTTTACAAACCGGGCTGAGTAACCCATTAGGCACACAAGGCGATTGACTGTCCCATTCAACCATTAACCCCCCCTTCCCTCTGCCCCCTCCCAACAAAGCCCCCCCCGCAATCCTGCAATAACTTCAAACGAGAGATCCAATGAGCGTCTTTTTCCTCTCCTGTGCTCAGGAGACGGTGTGGTAGGTGACCATTCTTTCCGGCTGTGGACGATGGTGCCGTTCTCCCGGTCGTGGGCATCCAAAGCAGGCCCAGCTGGGCTGTGAGCCCTCCTCTCCTCCCTCGGGTCAGGCCAGTGTCTCAAGTCAGTGTACGTACCATCCTCAAGATTGTTGCACCCCGTGCCAATGTGCCATGAAATGCCCTGAGTCATTGTTCACCATAGCTGTGAGCTTGTCCATCAAGAACATATTCTTTACTTTCTTCAGCCATTCCTCCTTGGAGGGGACTTCCGGGCTCTTCCACTTCTGAGCCAGGGCCACCCTTCCCGCCCGCAGCATTGTTTCCATCATCCTCGGGTATCTATGTATTTCCATGTCTACCGGGGGGACCCCCAACAGCATTGACAAAGGGTCCTGGGGGAGAGGTTCGTCCGACACCTCCGCAATCCAGGACCGTACCCTTCCCCAGAAGACCTGAACTTTCGGACAGAGCCACCACATGTGCTTCCTGGATCCCCTCTGGCCACAACCCCTCGGGCACATTGGAGTGACACCTGGGAACATTTTAGACAATTTTACTGGGTCCCTATGCCACCCCTGCAATACCTTGAAGTTATGCTCCATGTCTGCGGTGAACAAGTTCCCATGGAAGGCGATTTTGAAAATTCTTGACCAGGTGTCTTCCGAGATGACCTCTCCCACCAAGTCGTCCCAAAATGAGCGGAAGCCCCTTCTCCCGGGGAGGTTGAAAGTGTTCAGGATTTTATACATGTGCGACACCGCGCCCTTTCTCGAGGTCGCTGTATCTAAGAACTTTTCAAAGGGGGTCAGCTGCCTCCTCAAGTTTTGGCCCCATGATTGGTCACACAGTATGCCCTTGAGGCGGAGGTACTCAAAAATGGTGAGGGATCCCCGGCCGAGGGCCTCCCTCAGGTCCTCGTATGAGAGAAACTCTCCCTCCCTGAACATCTGCCCAGCCCATTCCATCCCCAAGTCGGACAAGGTCTGGGAATTCCGGAACCCCTTCCCGCCCAGGTCAAGTGGGAGCCCCCAAAGGGAAGACATCGGGGACGGCCATGAAGTGAGGTAGGCTGTCTGTGGGCCCTCCTTCCAAATTTCCCAGAGGACTCCCAGGGTCGGGTGACCTCTTAACTTCCCCGGGATAGATTTGCGTGGGGCCCACAGGAGGTCCCTAACCTTCAGGGGGTTGGCGTCCAAGTCCTCTAAGTAAGACCAGTATGTCCCCATCCCCTCTTTCATGTGTTCCAGGAGTACCCTCAATTGTGCAGCCCGGAAGTACAGGCGGAAATCAGGGAGCCCAAATCCCCCCTCCTCCCTCGGCAATGTCAGGGTCGCTCTCCCGGTCCTTGGGGTTTTCCCCTGCCATATAAACTCTTGGACTGCGTTTTGTAGGACCCTAAAGGTCTGCTCTGGGATGATGGTGGGGAGCGCTGTGAACAGATACAAAAGCCTCGGTAAGACATTCATCTTGACCGCTGTCATCCGGCCGTACCAGGACAGGATCATCTTGTCCCATCTCCTCAGGTCTGACCTGATCCCTGCAATTATAGGGTCATAGTTAGTGGAGGCTAGTTTAGATAGGTCCCTAGTCAGCAGGACTCCCAGGTATCGGATGAAGGTCTTTCCCACCGCGATTCCCTCGAACCTGTCCAGGGGGTCCAACTCGGGGTCTCGTACTTTCATTGGGAGCAGGACTGATTTGGTTGTGTTGATTCTCAGTCCGGAGAAGCGGCCAAATGTGGACACCAGGGACAAAAAGGGGGGGAGCGAGGTGGTCGGGTCCACAACATAAGCAAGGATGTCATCTGCAAAGAGGGAGAGCTTGAACTCTACGTCGCCCCTGTTAATCCCCCTGATGCCCTCATGCGCTCTGATCGCTATAGCTAACGGTTCTATCGTGAGGACGTATATCAGGGGGGGGAGGGGACATCCCTGCCTGGTCCCTCGAGAAAGTGCGAAGGACTCGGACAACCTCCCATTCACCTGGACCCTCGCTGTGGGAGCTCTATAGAGTGGCGAAACCCAGCTCCTAATGTGCGACCTGAAGCCCATTTTCTGGAGAAGGAGTTCCATGTACCTCCACTCCACCCTGTCGAAAGCTTTTTCGGAGTCTAAAGAGAGGACACATGCGTCCAGGTCAGATTCCTGTACGAAGTGGAGCAGATCTATTGTTTTACGAATATTGTCCGACCCCTGTCTCCCTCTTATGAAGCCCACCTGGTCCCCATGAATTAACCTCGGCATTATCCCCTCCATCCGCCTCCCCACCACCTTGGCCAAGATCTTAACGTCTGTGTTCAACAATGATATTGGGCGGTATGAGGAGCACTCTGCGGGATCTTTCCCCTCCTTGGGCAGTACTGCTATAATGGCTCCCATCATGGAGTCGGGGAGAGTGCCTCCCTCGAGGACAGAATTGAAGACCCTCGTCAGATGCGGGGCCAAACTGGAGCAGAACCTCTTGTAAAAGTACACTGTATAACCATCTTCCCCCGGGGAGGTTCCCACCTTCATCCCGCTAATCACTTTGTCTATCTCCTCCTCGGTGACTGGACCCTCTAACCCCTCCTACATCTCTTTTGTTAGGGCCGGGACTCGGATAGATTCCAGGAAGCCCTCTATCTGGGCATCGCCCTCGTCATATTCTGAGGTATACAGTTTCTCATAGTAGTGGTGGAAGGCCTCTCCTATGTGGGGAGCGTCATAGCCTATCGTCCCCTGGGCGTCCTTCACTGCCTTGACCATCCTGCTTCGTTGGACTTCCCTCAGTTTCCAGGCTAGGATACTATCTGCCTTATCCCCTTTGTCGTAATATTTTTGTCTCACCATCTGGAGGCTCCTCTCCGTTTTATTCAGGAGGAGGTTTTTAAGTTGGAGTCTGTAATCCTCCAGGGCAGTGACCTGGTCACGCTCAAGTGGCCGTTCCGGAGGGCCGCCAGGCCGGTGCTGGGCTATCTTATCCCTTAGGGTCTTTTCCAGGGTCTCCCTTTCTCTTTTCTTCTGGGCTCCTATTTTAATGAGCACGCCTCGTAGGGTTGCTTTGAAAGCGTCCCACAGTGTGTGCATGCCGACTTCCCCATTGTCGTTCAAATCAAAGAACTCCGTTATGGCATCTAGCACTTCCTGTGCAACGACCTCATCTTTGAGAAGGGAGTCATTACATTTCCAGCGGCCTCTGCGTTCCACGTGCCAACCCTCGGCTATAGTGACGCGGGCCATGTCATCGTCCGTCCAGGGGATCGAGTCCACACTGTAGCCCGAGACATGTGGGCGGAGCGTCTCGTCCACCAGAATATAATCGATTCTGGAGAATGAGGTATGGATCGCCGAGTAATACGTGAACAAGGGTACATCGGACCTGGGGGATGGAATCGTGTCGACCAGGCCCAGCTCGGTGTTGACCCTCCGGAAGCAGCGTGCCGTGGACTCGTCCACCGGTCTGACGTTCGGAGGGCCAAGTCACTTCCTATCTAAGGCCGAATCTAGGACCATGTTGAAGTCCCCCCCTACCACTATTTTACCGTGCACAAAGAGTTTAAGCCTGTCCCATACTTCCTCCAAGAACTGGGCTTGGCCTTCGTTTGGGCCATATACAACTGCGAGGGTTAAGGGGGCCCCCTGTAGTGAGCCCCTCACCATTAGGTGTCGACCCTCGGGGTCCTTCAGGGTGCCTCCTGCTCAAAGCCTACGCTCCTTGCTAGCAGAATTACCACTCCCCTCTTCTTAGACCTGTGTGATGCACAAAAAATCCTCCTCCCCGCATCTTGGGTTCCTTCCCCCGGGCCCAATGAGTCTCCTGCAGAAAAAGCAGGTCTAGCTTAGCTCTTCTGAATTCCCTGCAAACCAGGGACCTCTTTGTGGGGGTATTCAGACCTCGCACATTCAAGGTGCCCACCCCCAGGGCCGGCAGGCCATCAGCCATTGTCTATGTAACTCTCCCGGCTGGCCACCCACGTCATGTCAAGAGACCTGCGTCGCTTCAATTGTCTCGCTTTTAGATTGCTTGGATTCTCCCTACCCCCTTCCCCCGGGGCCCTAAAACTGACCCCAAACATCCCCTCCTCCCCCCTCCCTAAAAAAACAACCTCTGCCAACTTGAAAGAACCCCCCACCCCCCTACCCGACGTCCAGCCAGTAAGTTCCGCCATCACTGGCATGTGGCCAGACCACCAACCTGACCTCCCCTGGCCAGGCCCACGGTACAATGCTCATTTCCTTGAGCCCCCCTTTCACCCCCCGGCCTCTTCCCCGTCAGTTGCCCACTGTATACTTGCTGTTCCAGGGGACAGAGTCGTCGCTACGACCTCACATACTTCCACACCTGTCCCGCAGCTCATCGGAGCTCCCCCGCCGTCAGCCCTCCGAGTCCATATGCTCTCCCTCCTGGGCGGGAGGTGGAGTATTCAATTTTTTGTATTTTCGTGGAGCTGTTTTCCTTCTCCTGGGTCCCGACTGACCCGGCCCACCCCTGGCCAGTGCCTCTGGGCCGATTGGGCTTCTCCGGGGGGCTGGATCCACCACGTAGTCGTGTATGGCACCTGTAATGTCCTCTTCTGTGACCAGCGTGGTGCGTTGGCCCATGTATTCGAAGGACAGGGAGAAAGGATACCCCCACCTGTAGCGCACCCCCTTCTCCTTGAGTAGCTGCCTCAGGGGACGGAACATTCTGCACTTCGCCAAGGTGTAGGCGGAGAGGTCCTGAAAAATAGTGATCTGGGCATTGTTGTAGGTGATCACCCCTGCCTTCCTCGCTTCTTCCAGAACCTTAGTATTTTCCGTATAGTAGTGGAATTGGGTTAGGACAGATCGGGGGTTCCCCGCCCTGCCCTCTTCTCTATGCACCCTGTCGAACGTGGGTTCCATGGTCATCTCCCCCGTGAACAGAAGGGTGATAATGTCTTTCACGACTCGGGTTAGGTCTCTCTCTGTCTCTCCCTCCGTTTCCGGGATTCCGAAAAATCTTAAGTTATTCCTCCTTTCCCTGTTTTCGAAGTCGTCAAACTGTCTGGCCTTCTCCTCATCCCTTTTCTCCAAGGCCGAGAGCCTCATGTCAAATTGGACCTCCTGTGCCGTTGACGAGGACTGGTTGGTTTCTACCCGTAGGAGCCTCTCCTCCACTTTGTCCACCCTCTGTTCCATTTTTTCGAATTTCTGGGCGATGTCTGATCGCATTTCCCTAATTTCCTGAAGGATGGAGGCGAAGCCCGTCTCCATCGCTGTCGAGGATTCCGACATGTTTCCCGGGTGGGTCGGATCGCTGGAGCCCGTGTGGCTGTTGTTGCGATCCCTGTACCTAAGCGCTTGCAGAGATTCTAGCCAGTTCATGTGATCCCCCTCTGTGCCCCCCTCGGGGTCCGCCACTGTCTGAGAGCCCCCATGACTTGCTGGGGTCCCGTGGGGAGGGGGGGGGCTGCCAACATCGTGTTCCAACCTCTGTTTGCTGTCTGAGTTCTCCACCCGTGGGGGGAGTCAGGCGGGCACACGCCCCGGGGTTGTCACTGGGGGCCACCACCTGGTGTGGAGCCGGTGCCGGCGGGGGGGGCTGTTCCTGCCCGTCCAGCACTTCGCCTTTTCGGGCCGCTTCCTGATGCCGGGGTCCGGCAGGGGTGGGCCTGGGCCGATCTTTTGAGGTGATCTGCCGGAATCTGTCCGGGGATGGCCTGGCCTGCGAGCCGCCTCGCTGCCGCGGCCCCCCCTACCTCCTCTGCCCGGTGCTGGTGGCCGACTCCGTTCGCCCGCTCCTTCTGGGTCGGCGGGGCGCTGCACTCCGGCTGGCGGTCGGGGTCCTCCGCTGGGCTCCGCACGTCCGCAGGCCTCTCCCCGTCCTCACTCGCTCAGCCGCGGCTCCAACACAGCCCGAACTCCGGCTCTCGGGGGTCGACGAGCTCCGCTCCTTCGTGCCAGCATCTCACGGGGGGGTCACCAATCGATGGCCAGTTAGCTGTTCCACCTGGCGGGTCCGGGGGCGGCTCAATCCCGCTAAAAGGCCCTGTCCTGGCGGGAGCTCGGCACTAGGCAGCCATTGCCTCTGCGCCCCCTGGTGGTCTCCTTTCTGCAGCATTTTGCCCATTTCTCCATGAAATCATTTTCCAAACTTTCTCCAAATGTACACAAATATGCATGTTTACCATAGGAATGTGTCTGCAAAGTTTAACAATTCTAGCATAAATACAGTTCCCATAAAACCACATGTATTGCCATTCCTGTTCAGAACATGCTCATAGTTCCACCACGTTTTGAAATGTACCACTTCTGATACCGAGTTATAAATCTCTAAAAAATGTTCATTACATATTCTCAGCAGCAAATGGTCCACCTTTTGTCAGTCTCTGGAGGCAAGGAGCAGCACCCCACCTTTGGGATTTCTTTCTGCAAGCCTAGTTTACGACCTTGTCACACGTCCATTTCCTGGCCTGTAGAATCTGTCATTGTTCAGTCCTTGGGAGCAGACACAAGTCTGTCCTACCCCACAATTATCAAATGTCAGTGAGCATCTGATGAGAGGAAGGGCCTCCCCTAGGGTGGAAACCTGTTTTTCAACTTCTTGCAGGCCCAGCCAGCCTAAGTTAAATTCTTAATTTCTTGACTTAAACATCAGCACAAAACAAACTTGTTACATCAGATGACATAGATAAATGACATTCTTAGATTTTAACCTGTGGGATCAAAACAACTGAGATCAGTGTTCCTTTCAGCAACTGTCCTTTTATATTTGCTAATCCGGCAGATCTTTAGTTTTAGACAACTTTAAGTTTAATTTAGTCACTCACAGATAGCCCAGTGTGGCTGCACACAGATTTTTGACAGGAACTGTCATTTACAGGCAATCCGGTTTTGCTGAGAAAATGTTTTGCGTTTATCATTTCAGGACCTTGTAAATTCACAGTGCTTCATTAGATTAAATGGATTTTAGTGCCAACCAAGATTTTGAGTGTTGGACAGTGTTTTGTACAGGCATTTTGAAGCTTCAGCAGCAAAGTAAATGTCATTTACAGGTGAATTTTGGAGTTTCACTTGCAAAGCGCCGCTCCTCCCTCTGTACTCTATGTTTATTTGTCATGGAGCCCACTGGCACTTTTTCTGCATTGTGTGCTCTATTCCACCACACATGCACCGTGGGTGGCAGGTTGTGCAGCCATCTTTTTGTGTGTTGAAAAACGTGGTTTTGGAGGTTTTGCCGCGCTCAGGGTTTTGCCGCCATTTTGCTATTTCTCGCACCATAGATAGCAGAGTGAGACAGCATAGTATAGCAGAGTTAGTAAATACATCCCACAGCACTTATAAACTGGCAGTTATGTGCCTCCAGGAGGGTGCTTACACAACATGCTGCTCATATGTGGGGGCTTACTGCACTGGCTTTTCATTGTTCAGCGGCAAGGGGGCTGGAGTAGGGCATCAGGCTCCTGCAGCAAGCAAGTATATGAATGCAGTCTAAAGACACCGGGACAATAGCAGCAATGAGGTAAGGGTGAGGAGGAGGAAGAAGGGGATGAGGTGAGCCGCTAGGAATGAAGGGGATGAGCAGTGGCCCAACAAGTCTGACCCTGATGTGGGAAATATGGAAAGTACTTTGGCAGGCTTATACATGGCTGTGACTGGTCTTGTTGGGTGTCCCTCTACATGAAGACATGAAAGAGAAGGAGAGAGGCTCTGAAATCAGTTTACTAAGGAAAATATTGGGGGTCCCGGAGAGGTGCACAGGGCTAGGCAAGCACTGGAGGGAGTCTCCATTATTGCTTGTGACATAAGAAACCAACAGCATCAGGACATACCTTTGGCTGATTAGTAAGCAAACGGGTAACTCTGCCACCCCCAAGAAAATTCATTCAAATGGTCTACCAAAGACACTTTGGGACAAACTCCGAGCTGAGAAAATAGTAAAATCAGCACAGGCTAAGTAAGATGAATCCCCTATTTTACATTGGGGACTGGAACACTGCATGTTTTACCCTGGGCCTAGGTAAATTCCTCCCTCCTTCTCGAATACGTCTGCACTAGCAAGCGCAGAAACAATTCTTCTAAATTCATCTCCCCAAGCCTTGACCCTTTCTCCGGCTCCAACTCCTTTTGCCTACACGATCATCCCTGAGACCTCAATTTTCATCCCTCAACCAATCCCCTCGCCCCAACTTGAGGGCCATTCCAAAAGAAGCACAACTGATGGAGTTCAAACTCTATTTAAGTTGTAATCATGATAGTCTCTTTTCTCTGGTACAAAGACTGCACTCAGCTGGGGCCCAAAAATGTAAAAGATACCACCTTGTGGAAACGAGAGGGACAACAGTACTTGATATGGATAGTAGTAGCCACAGTGCACAGATTGAGATGCATTCAGAAGTTGATTTAGGCTGCACATCTAAAAGCACTCAATCGTCTAGGGTTGACAGTAAGCTGGAGACAACAGAAAGTACTCTTAGGGCACCCTGAACATGGAGGTAAAAATATTTGTGATGGTAAGTGGCATGCAGACAAACCTACTTGCAGCAAGACATAAGCAATTCAGTGTAACCTGAAAACATAAAATAAGTAGGTGTCCCTCATTGATCAGAAGAATTCATTAGATATAGCAGATATTGAGTCTTGAGTTAGGGGAAATATGATCCCACATCAGCAGAGCATCTTGCATCTGCAAACTATCAAAACTGCCAAATGAGGACAAATCATTCTCAAGTGTTGGGCAATGCACTGCTGTCATCATGAAATGAAGCAAGGTAGTTGACAGGTACGGGCTTAGGCTGAGATATTGAGTGCCATTTGGTACCACAGATCCAGGGCCTGTACATAACTATACAGGCGAATCATGAGATGCTGGGTTTCGTGTTAACTTTGGTTCAAGATTCTGTAATTCAGTTTGACCATTATCTGTAACAACCTAAAGAAGCAGTGAGTAAACAAGAGGACTGAATGAAAGAAAAAGAAGTAGCAATTAAGGACCTGGCAGCATCATCAGTGAAAATGCTATGTTGGCTTCAATGTTTAGAGATACAACAAGAATATATGGAGACAATGGTGAAACATAACAGAACATTTTTGATTACCTAAAAACATTAACAGTCCAGACGTTTTGTGATGAACATGATTTCCAGGTGTTCACAGTTTTGTATATTTGCCCAAGTTTTTTTACAGATAACTCACGACCCTTCCTGTGCTAGGCCTAAGGAAAGGGAGCTTCCATATCATTTAATAGTGAACTTTGTGACATAGACATTATGAGGAAAGGGGATGGCTGTGCCTAGAGAAATAGTATTTAGTTTGGCTGTTACTCATTTGGACTCTTCCGGGGTGGGCGCCCAAGGGCAACTCTGACAAGGTGGGATTTGAAGGTGTTAATTAAAGGTTTTAAGGTCCTGTGAATAGAGATATATATTTACCCATCTATTTGCCTAAAATGTAAATAGGCCAAAAGAGAATATTGTGTTCAAACAACACAAGGCGTGGGGCACTAATTGAATTCATGAATGCAGTGAAAGCAGGTAAGATAAACATGTGGGCAGTAAAGGGTGAAGTCTGGTGCTGTTTTTGAATTTTGGCTCATGTGAAGTTGACAAATGGTTAGTAGAAGTGGTTAATATTTTTTCTCGTTTGTGGTTTTCAGGAAGAGTTGCCATAGGAAATCTCTACTGTGGTTGCTTTTGCAGATAGGGTTTCCCGTCAAGGTGGGTTTGGGGTGGTTGGGTCGAAGGGGTGAAGAGAGAGCAAGGGTGGTGGGAAACAAGAAAATGGAAAAGAGAGAGCAAGGGTGGTGGGAAACAAGAAAATGGAATTGTTGAGACATTAGCAGTGAGAAAGTATGATGTATGGTTGAGCTTATGGTATGGGATGGGAAAAGTGTAGGGGTTCCTATATGATGCAGGGCTTACTTACCTAGGTATATTGAAAAGTAAATGAATATGGAATATCAACGGCCTTAACGTCGATAATAAATTACAGATGGTGTCATCATATTTAAGGGAGAAAAACATGGACATGTCTTGCTTAAATGAGATGTACATGCTATATGGTGAAACTTCAACTTTGAACTGGCCCAAGGTCACGTTTTCATAGTTACTTCTCAAACTCAAGGTATGGTGACTCTGATATTTAATCTTGAGATTAGGATAGTTGACCACACTGACAACAAGAAGAGTCACTGGTTCGTCATACTCCTCAGCCTAGATGGAAGGAGGTTTAGTCTCCATATATGGACCATGTGAGGACAAGCACATTTTTTCTGACGCTCATGCAGTTCTAAATTATCAGACCTGCCCCAATATTTTTTGGGTGTGTGCTTCAATATTTTCCTGGATCCCACAAAGGATAGCACTTCTGTCCCAAGACAAAAACATCCAAAGAAATGGGCGTCTGTTAAAAAACTGCACATTACCTTTCTTACCACACTATTTTATTAATGGTAATTAGACGTTGATAACAATTCATTGTAGTGAGTGTTTTGCGAGTTGATTCAAGTTCAGTATTGTTTATTTATAGACAATAATGTGGGTCCAACTATTTAGACAATATTGTGGCACCATATGAAAGCATTTTTTCAGGGAGTTAGTTCCTCATTTAAAAAGACATTCCATATACAGGCTGTGGAAAAAGATACAGAAGACACAGAGTTCAAAAGACTGGAATTCACATTCTTGGATGCAATCTAGTTAAATAGGAACTCAGGAAGTTTACATCAAGAGCTATTACTGGTAAGATCAACGCTGTGCGTGTTTTACCAAGATGGAGTTAAATGTACAAAGACTGTACGGTCCTGGCCAGCCAGATCTTAGGTAATTTTAATAGGTCATATTTTAGCTCAACTAACTATAGGGCCCCTTCCGAAAAAAAAGCCAAAAGGGATCAAGTCTCCAAAGCAATAAATTACATAAGACCTAAGCGAGGTGAGGGACCTCTTTGAAGACTGCTGTAAAGTTCTGTACATTGAATAAGGGAACACAGGGGATGGTGACATCCATCATTTTGTATCACAGCTGTACCATCCATCCTTGCCTTAAGAGCATTCAGGTACTCTTCCTCGTCCAATTTAGGTTTAAGAGGCAGTGTTTGCTATTGGTCTTCTCCACCAAACATTTAAAGTGGTCTGGACCCACACTTTTTTAAGAGCAACAGAGGAGATTGAGTTACATGGAAATGTACCATCATGTAAAGTGACAACTTTGATAACTGCCCCTAAATTAGGTTAAGACCACTCCTGATGGTGTCATAAACTGGAGATGTGCATGGCCAATAATCACAACACAATTCCTAAATATAATGCTAAATGGTATTATTTCACCAGGTACCTTAACTGTTTTAATGC
This sequence comes from Ambystoma mexicanum, assembly GCF_040938575.1. NCBI lineage: Eukaryota > Metazoa > Chordata > Amphibia > Caudata > Ambystomatidae > Ambystoma > Ambystoma mexicanum. Next base: position 963,682,997 of record NC_090927.1, read on the forward strand.
AACTGCTCATGGTACATAAATCTATACCCTTATATTTGCATCACTATTCATATTTCCATACTCATTTAGAAATGCTAGAACTTGATAATGTTTGAAATGATTAAATTATTTTGATGAAATAATCCAATATACCCCCCCCCTATCCTCTTCCCCCCTTATCCTTATATGTCTCTAGTCTGTCTCCCTGTACGTCTCCCCCCAAATCTCTATTTTCACTAAATATAAGTCACTCTTTGCAGACCTGTGCTATTATTAATTTTAAACTACTTGTTATATTAATGCGGTTTATATCTAATATAGTTCATATTATATTCGTAAGTGAATTTAACAAATGACTCAGCCTTATAGAAATACTATTACAAAAGACCAAAAAAAAAAAAACCCACTCCTGATGGTGTATTATCACCTCATTTCCTCAATGAATGCAGGTAGTAAGGAGTACACTAAATCATTAGCACTGCGACTAGCAAATATAATTATTCCTATTATTTAGGAAGATCAACATCCCTGGAGATAGCTCAGCGGCAACATGCTCACCTTGGAAACAAGACGACAAGAAGCAACAGAGGTTCTATCCCACGGTCCATGCTTAGAAACCTCTGGGTATTAAGCGCGTTATAAATACGCAACTAAGACATATTCCTGTAACAGCGCCTCAATCCCCCCGGGATGTGTGAGCACTTTAAAAATGTAAATAAATAAAATAAATAAACATGGCTTCACTCGTAATAAAAGCGACACAGAATATACAATTTTGGTGAAAATTAGAACTCACCAGTGTGGCTCCATTTTCTGGGATGTAGAAAAAGCATTTGATTGGGTGAGCTGTGGATTTTGCTGTGTGGTGATGGCAAGGTTGGCATTACCAGTTGTTTTTACTGAGAGAAATGGTTACATTGTCAGGGTGGATTCCAGCGCATTTAGAATGAGACAAGAAACCAGGCAAGGCAAGGCATCACTTTGCTCTTCTAATTCTGCATTGATTAATTAGCACAATGTTTTACAGAGGGGTATATTGGCTAAATCTTTTTTTGGTGGGGGCAGTGAGGAGATTAACCTGGCTTTTTACGCAGGTGACATTGTGTTTTTTTCATCTGGCCCAAGCCCATCAATTCCTGGGATTTCTCATTGTGATCAAGAACGTGGCCAGGTGTCTGGTTATCTATTTAATGCAAGTAAATCTCAGCCTATGATATGGCATTTTCCTCAGTAGCAAGGACATCAGGTGGGCAAGGCTCAATGCTTGGGATTCACCTGACACCTGTTTTAATGATAGGCTGGTTTACTTTAGTCATGTTATTTTTTACTGCAAACGTTAATGTGTATTTAGGCATTGGTAATACACCCTAATCTACCATTGTTGAGATTGGTGACCTCCAGCGACTTCTCTTTTATGTGGAATAAGAAGGTCCCACTGCCCTATCATAGTAGGGCACAGTTGTGCTGGGATTGAAAGACCGGAAGATATCCACCTGCACATGTACACTGTTACAACTGGGCAGCCCTGTCTGTACAGGTGGGGTCAGTTTCACTTCCAGAGTGCACATTTCGTAAGCCATGTCAATTCTGGAAAGGAATGCTGGACATCGGTGGGGACATACAGTTGTAAAAACAAGTATTGCTGACGTCTCTGGAAGCCTTAATGTGTTAATCACTTGATTTAGGAGCAGGTGCATACTGCATTCGTTCACTAGTCTTTTGGGGAACACTGCTCTATCCCCAATATTACATGATGAGGCAATGGGTAGGTGGAAGGGGATCGGATTTGGACCAGCTTGAGCAATTCATGCCTACACTATGTTTTAATCAATTAGTAGATATCTATGATATTTCTAGAGATGTCTTAAAATGGTTGCAGTCAGACAACACATGTTTTGGTCTAACCACTCGGCCTGATATAAGTGAGGAACATTTCTCTCAATCACTGAGCGGAGAGATTCAATATGTTAACATTATCAATTGGTCCATAGTAACAATCGGGTGGAGATGTGTTAAGGAAAAAGTTATGATGCTGTCATAGGGATGATCTGGAGAATATAATAGCGTTGCTTGTGAACTGTAGGGTCACCATCACAATGAAGCAAAGATTTCACCAATTAAAATTATTATTTTGGTGGTACTACACACCCTCACATTCAAATGAATGAAGCAACACTATGATCTGCAAGTTCCAGGACCGCGGCAAGCAAGAAAAAGACATGGTGCATACGTCCGCGGACTGCTTGGCTTTGCTAGGATTCTAGCACAAACTCTTCAGTAAAAACGCTACACTAACTACACAAACTATTCCCCATCCCCATCATAATTCTTGGCACAGAACCATATTGCATTTCGAGCTGCCAGAAGTAAATGGGAAATCTTTTATTTTTCATAGTATTAGACTTGCCTGCTTGGTTGGTGATTGGAGACTGGAGCCTGGAAAGACCTTAAAGGTCCTATCAGTAGCAACTGGCTGTGATGCTGGAAATGCATCGGAGGCACAGGGCCTCCGTATCCTTGTCCTTTACTGCTTTTTATCATATGCTCTGTCGTGTGTTCCGCACAGGAGTTCATGTGGAACTCCTGGCGGTGCAGCTCTCTCCTTTGGTTTTGGTGAACAGACCCATGGGATACCCTTATGGCAGCCATGGGAGGGGGTACAACCCTGCGCCCCTAGTGTATGTTTTTCGGCACCTGTGTGTGGCCCACAGAGCAGGTTACGGCTGGTGGCAGCTCTGTCTTGAATTGACTCGTGCCCTGAACGTCCTCCCTTTTGGGATGCCCAGGCCCTGTCATTGGAATCGTTAGATTCCGGATGGAAACAAGATGGCCCCCGTGGCCTCTTGACCACCATCGCCTGTTACCTTGATCTTCCCGAACTCCCGGGAAGCCCTGACTCTCTCCCTTCCCCCTGACTGGCTGTTGGGTGGAAGTTCCATATATGGTAGTGTGGGGAAGTGCTGACCAGGCTGGCTGGAGCCTTCCCAATGACCGTATGTTGTGGGTACGCCTGTGGGTGGGACCTGGGTGAATGCAGTGTGTGATGAATACGCATTCTATTTTGTGGATGTCTAGTATCCGAGACAGTATCTGAGACAGCCCTGTCCGAAACCGGTATGAACGCAGTGTGGAGTGTTGAATGGCTGGGTACATGTCCCAATACACATAACTTGTTGTGAGTGTCTGGAGAGAAGTGAATGGCCTGAATGCATGGTGGTCCTGATTGGCTGCCTGCCTGCATGAATGCCCTTTCACCGTGATTGGATGCTTGAGTATGACCCAGCGGAATGAATGGGAGATCAACAGTATATCTGGGGACCTCTCACTGCTAGGAATCGTGTTCAGAAGCTGAAGTCCACTACGACGAGTAACTTGAGTAACTGAAGCTTAACCTTGAAGCCTTGCTAGATGAGAAGGATTGCTGTTGCTCTCCTTCACAATCTGAAAGCTGCTGTGTCTCCAAGGAATGATCCAGAGAGGAACTAGTAAGGTGACCTCTTCCCGAGCTATGCGGGACCATTGTGCACCAGCTGACCTTTGCCAAAGCTCTCTGGTAGACAGACCTTCGACAGGCTGCCGACCCGAGACGGGCACTACCGTGGAATCCCAAGAAGAAGCGCCCAGACTGTTGTTCGTCACTGTCGATGACCGCCATCGCCGACTGGAGCCACCGTGCTCCCATTTACCTAACAACTTTCAGATCCAAGGACGCTCTCATTAGCATCGCCACCGCTTTATCCCGCTGGAGAAGGCCTGACCATCGATGCGCCGAGGAGCATCCACCGGTGGGTTTCCTGCCACCCAAAGACCACAGAGATGCCGACGACTTGACGACCTTGCTGGGCCACAGTTCTTCAAACTCTTTGCGGTCTAGAACTATCGACACGAGGTGCCCTGCATGCCTCTTCCTTGCAGGACGTTTACGCTTCCCCGTCAATGAGCACCGCTAGGAACGAAGCTGCCACTTCACCGTCGTAGCTCACCCTGTTCTCTGCCGGATGTCGGACGACCTGTGACTCCTGCCTTAAAGTGAGTACACTCAAGAAGGGCCGTCGATTCCCTGACGAGGAACGCTACAACACCAGTACTCTGGGGTTGCAGAACTATTGGGAAGTCTCTTGTGAACAATATATGGACTGGGCTTGTATCTTTCTTCTACAGGTTGCCAAGGTGGGGGATCTCCACACAGAACTGTGTTTAACGGTAGTGACCAGTATTTCTGCCAATTGTTCCCACCAACTGCTTTCCTCTTACCTCTATTGTTGGTTTCCGTTACAAACTGATTTGTGTGCCATTTAATCGTACAGTTGATGCACTTTAAAAAGATCTAATAGTAATTGTGGTGCCACGTAGTATATTTGCCATTATAGATAACGGAGTACTAAGTGAGTTATCGTGATATTGTACATAACCTTGAATATTAATTAAATAAAGACTGTGTTTTAACCGATACAGTGTGCAGACATTCCTTTGTGGGTGCTTGCGGACTACACTGTACTTAAGAACCAGCCTGCATCACCTCCTGAGAAGCTAGGCCTTGATTGCTCGTCCATTGCTACCGCAATAGAGAATCTTGGCTGCGCTCCTCTGTTCCTCTCCTCTACCATATAGAGAGCTGAATTACAGACACCCCCCTGCGGTCCTTCACACTGGCATAATGACCTAGTAAACAGTTATCACTTAGAACAATGCATGCCCTAGGTATGGATCGATACGGGGCCTGGTTGATGAATATGTCAGAGAAACATTTGGGAGGCAGATTTTAATTTTAATTTCATTTTGAATTACTTTAATTATCGGAAATATTAATTAGTTCAACTATTCTAAATATTTTACCATTTGGTTAAAATAGTGCATGCCACGCATTCTGGAAAAAACGACCTCACAGATAATCAAGAGTACCAACAGAAACCCCATACATGTGTTTCAGCCTTGTTGGGCCTCATATGCAATTGGATATTTCCCATCTATGAAAGGTACAGTGAGCTAAAAGTGTGCCTGCGGACTCTTGAGTGGGCACCTTCCCAAAGAACAGGTCATTTAGCCGTGTTAGTTCTCAAAGAGGGATGCCTATGGACTATTTTCTGATTGTTTAATGGACTTGGGTTTAGTCACCCTAAGTTTCCTAGGGTCGTCCAGACGTGGACCCCTTGCTCACTGTGCTCAGAGAGGCACAGCTCCACCTCACTGATGAGGCCCAACAAGGCTGAAACACATGTATGGGGTTGCTGTTGATACTCTTGTTCAGAAGAGAATTGCCATAGCATTTCGGTGCTGGACTGCCCATGTGTGCAGGACAAAGACTGATATGCAAATGGATATTTTCCTTCTGTGAAAGGTACAGTGAACCAAAGTATGGCTGCGGGCTCTTGAGTGGGTACCTTCCCAAAGAACAGGTCATTTAGCTGTGTTAGTTCTCAAAGAGGGGCATCTATGGACTATTTTTGATTGTCTAGATATATGGGCTGTTCTGCTAAAGTCTGATGTAAATTGCATGCCTGTGTAGCCAAACTTCTTTACCTTTAGGACTCTACATCCACTGCTTCCTGTGTGTAGTTCTGCCAAAATGTGGAGCGTTTGCTCTGGGCTTTTCGAGCACCTGCCATCATTTAGTAAAATTTACATTGTCAAATGCGGTGCTGAACTCCATGAAGGCCAGGTAGATCTGTTCCCTCGTTATATAGACAGAATAAGCTGCAATGAGGTATAGGTTCAGAACTTGCTCTTGGGTCCCGAGGCCACTTCAAAAGCCAAGTTGGATGTGACTAAGAACATTCTGCACCAAAGCCCATTGCTCCAATTTGATCAAGATGGTACTCTCGAAAATCTTGAATTGGTCATCAAGATGGAAGATGGGCCTGTAAGCAGCCGGGTTGTCTCACGTACCATTCTTGAAAATTGGAAGGATGATTGCTTGTTTCCACGTAGTAGTTTCATTGCCAATGCCTTGAAACTAATTGTCAATACTGGTGCCCAAATATCAATCAATTTTTTAAAGAAGTCTGCACGGATACCATCAGGGCCCAGGCATTGACCTAAAGCCTGTGCTTGTATTGCTGTGACCACTTCTTGATAGGTAATATCAAATATATTATACCTGGGACACAAACTACGTGAAACAAACTACCCCCTCTTTGACGCTGCGGCTGCCGGAGCAGCTGTAGCAGCTCCTTCCCCTTCTCCAGCTGATGACTTTCCAGTGCACATGGGTACACCTCCATTTTCCCATGGCATGCCCCTGGGCAGCAGCGAGCGGCGCACCTTTGCGCACAACACCGGAATTAAGGTTCAATTTTCATGTGATGAACGTGATGGTCTTGCTGGACTTTTGTCACTTTATGGAGCAAAGATCGCTCCGTTGCACTGAACTTTCTTGTGTAAGCTCACTGAAAGCCATTGTGAGCATGCCATTCCAAGATGGCTGTGCCCTCTTGATTCGCACTGGAGTGCTGGGGCTGGCGTGAGTGGGGCCCAGGATTGGCCGTGGCCTGCAACATCTTGGCCAATGAGGAGGCCGGCAGGCTTTTGGCTGGCCCTCCTCCAAAGGCCCGATCCTAAGGCCACCTGTCTACCCCTGTCCACCACGGTACGCCGGATCGCCGGCCCCAGTGAGTGTCTGTGTGCCCCCATGCCCCCCCGTGAGTGTCTGTGTGCCCCCATGCCCCCGTGAGTGTCTGTGTGCCCCCATGCCCCCCGTGAATGTCTGTGTGCCCCCATGCCCCACCGTGAGTGATTGTCTGTGTGCCCTCTTGCCCCCCCGTGAGTGTCTGTGTGCCCCCATGCCCCCCGTGAGTGAGTGTATGTGTGCCCCCATGCCCACCCGTGAGTGTCTGTGTGCCCCCATGCCCCCCCATTAGAGTCTGTGTGCTCCCTTGCCCCCCGTGAGTGTCTGTGTACCCCCATGCCCCCTAGTGAGTGAGTGTCTGTGGGCCCGCTTGCCCCCTAGTGAGTGAGTGTCTGTGTGCCCTCATGCCCCCTAGTGAGTGTCTGAGAGCCCCCACCCTGCCTTGCTCCCCCCTTTTTGGCTCTGTGTACCCCCCCTTACCTGCCTTCTACCCCTTCCCCCCTTCCGAATTTCCCTCCTCTTCTACTATCTTCAGACTCCCCATCCTACTTATTTCTCCATCCTCTCAGCCTTCCCCCTCCTAGCACTTACTCCTATCATCTGTTCCCTTGACTTTTGATATCAGCGTGTCTGTCTCCCCCCCCTTGTTCTTCTCCCTCCTCCCCCCACCCCTGCTTTTTAAATTTGTCACTGACAAATTTGCTCAGTAGCGTGCCTTGTTCATCTCCTTCTCCCCACTCATATCCCCCCGTCAACCCCCTCCCATCCCTCCTCTTGTATACCTCCTGCACTACATCAATTGTCATCAGACATCGTAATGTTACTGCTTGCTTTGTTCTCCTTCTTTTCCATTACCTCTTGCCTTACTTGTTCTATGCACTTGCACTATCAGAAATGTCGAGAGGCCTATTACGATAGTTATTTTTCACATTCTGTATTGTTTCAAGGACTTTTACTGAATGTAACTGTATTTTCCTATGTTCCCTCCCTCCTTGAAGCGCTTTGAAACACATTGTGTATAGGCGCTATATAAATAAACAATCAATCAATCAATCAATAAACTTGAGATGAAAGGAAAAACAGAAACTAAAGGATTAGTAATGGCAGCCTTTTTTCCATAATATAAAAAGGAAAAATGTGAGATCCACTGATCATACTCTGTAGTGATTTCAGTACCAGTAGCACCCTGCATATACCTCGACCCTTATTCACTATCTCCCAGAATTTTGAGGAATTGTTGCTGCCTGAAGTATCAATAAGTTCTTGAAAAGCAAGCTTATTCAGTTTTATTTTCCATTTAGACAATGATATTTTATAGGCAGCCCCAATTGCTACAATTTCAGATTTCTGGATGGGATTATTACCGAGGGTGGAGAGCAAATTTTGTTTTGCTATTTTGCATTTATCGTTGAACCTGCCCTTTTTAGTTTTACCGGTTTTGGTCTTCCTAAAACAGGCTTCTGAAATTCCGGACATCAAATGGGTATGAGAGAGGACAGCTTTCTCTGGGTTGAAATCTGATTTAAGTATCCAGATGTTTGAGGGATAGGCATTTAGATAAGATGAATCTCCCTTTTTATAGATGGGAATAATAATTGCTCAATGCCAGAATTTCAGGATCACTAAAGTTGTAGAGATTGTGTTGAAGAGTATGCAGAGAACATAATCAGGGTTAGATCTATATAAATCAGCAGGTATGAAATCTAGACTGCAGGATGTATTAGGTTTTAGGATTCCAATGACCTAATAAAGTCTATATAATTAATATTTAATGCTGTGGTTCCACACCCACAAGAAACCTCTCCCTGTGGGAGCCGAGGAGTAACTCATTAACAAGGAATTAGAAAGGGTGTCGGGCCCCCACCATCAAATCTGAACTACACAACCAAATGCACAGCAATCCGACAAACCACTTTTGAGATGTTTTCCACATGTTCTTAATTCGTGTTATTCCGTCTATGTCTTACTTTCTATAATGCATGATTTGGTGACCTGTTTTTGAACAGCGCATGGTGCATCTTTGTGTTTTTCACACCTTGGTGATAAATGAAAGTTTATACACAAGCAAAAACTACAGAGATAGATAGAGGACATTAGAGGAACAGATGTGCATGCAGATGCTAATTTACAGATTTGAGAGTGTGAGTTATTTACTTCTAAAACCTCTTTACCGCTTGAATTATTCCTATATTATCTTTGACATACAAAACAGCTAAAAATAACTTTCCTAGAAAGCACATTTTAAAAATCATATTATACAGATGTTATGCAAATATGTCCCTTGTCTACTGAAGTGATGAGAGCTGAAATCGCACTAAACAAGTTTACAGTGTATCATGCCCTTCAGATGACATCTTTGTTCAGTAAACAAAGAGGCACCTAATTTGCTGAACATTTGTGTTTGCGTGATTTAAGGTCATTCTGGCACTGATTTGTCCTCAGCGAGCAACGTACTCTATGATAGAGAGCATTTCTGACAGGCACTGAAACTACTGATGATCCCTCACTTTGAACAGGCATGCTTACTTTCGATGATTGTAGTTTTATGGCACAAACTGCATGGGAAATACTCATGGGCGTATTTATAGGGGGGACAGGGGGTTTTGTCCCCCCCAACTTCTGTGGCATGCCTTTTTGTCCCCCATCTTTTGGAAGAAGGACAGGGGGGCCACAATCATAAATTATGTAATTGGACAGGGCAAGCCTAGCTGGGGTGCTCATTACATAATGCTGAGATGCCTGGCAGCCACGCTGCAACACATCCAGGGCCGGGATGCCAGGGTGCTGAACTGGGTGTTGCAGGAGTGTGGGGGGGCAGAGGGAGGGGGAGTGAGCAACGAAATGCAATGTGTGAAATTCTGCATGGTCTCATTGGTGCCCAACACTGCCCCAATCTACTTTTTTGGTAATATTAGTGGAAGATGGCATTTTAACACACAACAACAAAAATAAAACTGCAGAATCATTCCAGATGAAGGAAACTCATCTATTAGAGCTCTGTCCAAGCCCTCTGAGGCAAGATACATGCAAACATCCTAATAATTATATGGATTGCACCAACAGAAGTGACTTCACAGAAAAGGACATTGCAAGGTGCATCATCAGTCTAAGATACTTGGAGGCACCATGGAAGTGACTTTAGAATAAGTTGCCATAAATGAGCAAAGTGACAAATAACTTTGTGGTGCAAAATACCTAAATTGCACTATTGTTATATGTGGAGCATCTCTATAGTCATTAGGTTTTTGCATCATTATACCATGATACATTAACATAAGCTTTGAAGTGAATCAGAGTCACTTGCAGAGCTGCAGATAAGGCACAATGTGATTAAATGATTTGCTCAGGATCACACACTTGGTCAAATGGTGAAACTCGGATGCGGACAATTTAAGCGACCACGCACATCTTTCCAGGTTTAGATGATATAGATATTTATTAAGGTTTTACTTTAAATTTCATGTGCTTTAATTATTTATAGCAATGCCTTGGAAGCAAACCACATTACATAATAAACTAGCCTTTCATAGTAACTTAACCATACACTATATACATTCTCATAGAAATATGTTGAGCAATGGGAGTATGGCTTTAGTTTTATTGTGGATGCAAAGTCAAAAAAGCATCATGTAAATTAAAGTGAGCAAAACAAATCCCCCTTGGGTTTTAAAGACATTGGGGGTCATTTGGAGTTTGGAGGTAGCCATGGTACTAACAGAACCATGGCTGCCTCCAAACCCATGTCGGGGTCCGTGGTGTCTGAATGGGGACTTACTGGGACCTTCCGACCTTTGCAGACCCAGTAAGTCCCCATTCCGAAAACCATTCCCCATTCCCATTCGAGCCCCCATAGGGCTCAATGGGAATGGGGAAGGAGCTAATAGCGGGCCCGTTATTAGCTCCCTGGTCCCTTAACGGGTCCCGCTAAGGGCGGCTGGTAAAACCAGCCAGCCCTACTGGGACCCGCTAAGGGACCTTGGAATGCAGTGGTAGAGGGTTAACGGTACCGGCATACTTACCGGTGCCGTTAACCCCTTACCGCCGCACTCGGAATGAGGCCCTATAGTAATTATTTCATAAAGCAGGCAACATTATGCACCCTTCTCACTTCTGATCACTCCCTTCCATTCACATTTCTAAAGGGACAGAAGTCCCTGCTAATAGTAAATTCCCCCTCCCTCCCATCAGTGCCAAATGGCTCAAATTGTAATGCTCTGTTGATACAGAGCAACGTGAGGACCCTCTGCTGCTCGGAGCTCCTTAGGACATTGTCCTGGCAGCGGGACACCTCTACCATTCGGAACAGGTAAGGTGTCCTGCTGCCAGGACAATGAGCGTGCTGGGCAGTAATTGCTCAGCACACATTGTCCTGCCAGCGGGACACCTTTACTTTTGGGCACCCTCTTTGAGGTGCCTTCCGGGAGAGGTGTCCCAATGACAAATGTTCCCACCTGGCTCTTAAAAGAGCCATGGGGGCAGCTTGCCCCCCCTGCCTCTCCCGCTCGGTAGTCCACTGCTTGGAGCAATTTGAACACAGCAAAACAAACCTTAATTTCAATCTGTCAGAATCTTGTAGAAAAAATCTATCAGCACGTACGCATATAAGGTGCTGTCAGAACCCAAGTTTGGAGATATATGGCATTTAGAAATTGATACCAAGTATACTTGGTCACCCACTGCACAGCATTAATGGATGGCTTCTGCCTTTGAATGAAAGGCAAAATCAAGGGAATTGCTGACATTCCAGTGAATCTGTTCCTTTCAGCCATGGCTTATAGTTCAGCTAGGTCAAGTCAATTTAGCCCAAAATTTTAGCGGTGAGATAGTGTGGTCTGCTCAATGGACGTTGCGCCACTGCTTCCATGTGTTATTGTATATGTACATATATATGTTGTGTGCACACAGTGTATGTCAATGGAAGTGTTGGGTGCATTTGTGTGTGAGTGAGAGTGTATGCAAGCATATGTGTGTTGACAGGAGGGAGTGGGTGTGTCACTCCGTGTGTGCGTGTCCCTCACAGGGCGAACCAGACAGATTTTGTGTCTATCAATTGTAGAGAGCTGCAAGCTACAGCAGCTCGTAGCATCAGAGGTGCTTAAGTAGAAGGTGGCCTTCGTCAGAATCAAGTCCGGTCATCACTTTCTGCAGTCTGTAGAAGTTGGTTACACAGACTGCTAACATCAATTGCATGCCACTTCTGTGTGCCCTTGCAATGCTGTGTGAAACTAACGTTCTCTGGCAGGCTAGCGACCCCAGGCATGTCAGAAGTACAGCAGACTAATCGGACTGCAAAAAGAATGAACGTCCTGTTTGAAGGTCTGAATAAAAAGAGACAGGCTTAGAAAGGGTAGCTGAGGCAGTATAAACCAAGGAGGAAACAGTATCTGGAAAGGCCATTGAGAACCAAGGAGAAACAGCAGAGACCTTTCTCCTTGGAAGGGTATTGAGATTGCTAACATGGCTGTATTTCTTTGCAGCAAACGCCCTGTGATCTGGCCTCACTGAAGGAACATGACACGTCTTGCCAGGGTGAAGTTTCTCCAATCCCCTTGCTGTCAGTGGGATAGAGAACAATGGGCCTAATTATAAATTGGGCAGTGCAGTAAAAATGCAGCAGTATTACTGTTACCCCTGCATTATTGCACTTTCCAACTACGGGTTTTGGGGTAGGGTAGAGCAAAAGCATCCAGAAAGAAGCTGAAGGTAATTCTCCCACCTTACTGCCTGAAATCAACCAATTTTGGAGACATTACCGCCAGCGTAATTACTGTTGAAATAACCCATGTAGTCCTATGGACTGCAATTAATGGGGACGAACACTCCTTACTACCACCAAGGAGGTAACGGTGATACAGTTTTTTGGTATCTCGGCAGATTTACTGCTGGGATACCACCAAACCTTTAATGAGGACCATATGCCTTAATGGATGAGAAGTATGCCATATCCCTTTGAGTCCAGAGAAGGCTATGAGTTCCCTGACAGCAGAATGGCACTATAGCCCATAAAGAGAAGGGCACAAATCTAATTTTGAGTTTGGAAATGCAGAGAAAATGTTGTGGTGATTCCATTACTGCCACATTTGTGCGGTAACAAAATTATTGCCTCTTTCATTGCACCATAAGATTCCAAATTTCGGAGATAAAATGAAGGATTCACCTGTAGCAAAAGGCCTGCAAAAACGGGCACATTTACCTCAAAGTATTACTGCTCATGTCACATCCACCAAAAATGAAGCCTTATTTACTCCAAAATCCAATGGTAGCACTATGGAACAAAGTGGTGGTAACAGTAATTGCATTTGGTGGTGATTCCGTGAAGTTAAACTGATTTACCAACAAACTAGGAGTGAGACCTATATGAAGGGCACCACATAGTTTAGTGTGTTAGAAGGGTGACCTACACTCTGAAGGGACTTTGATCACTATCACCACAGATAAGTGATGCTTTCCTTCTGGTGTCGATTCCAAATAGAGAGCTAACGCCTATGTCCCTGTTAGTAGGTGCTGTGATGGAGACAGCTCTGGCCATTCTAACACTGTGACTGTAACATCCAAGAAGTGGTGGGCGATAAGTCCTAAAACTGTGAGTTTAAGCCTAGAAGTGGATGTGTTCTATAGCCATGAGAATACGTTGTAACTAGCGAGCCTAATGAAGTTATCCCAGCAAGATAAAGAACACAGACAATATTGCTTGACCTAGTTTGATCCCAAGGCAATAATATCAGTGTTTCTTTAGATAAAGGTATATATTTCTACGTACTCCTGTTTGTAAATAAATTGCATTTGAACATGTATTTCCCAAATCACATGTTTTGTCAATAAGCCACCTCACCCAGAAAACTGGTCTCTGTCTAATGTATACTCAAGTCATCCAGGCCTCAGACCTACCTTCACATCTCTGTTAGCTCTTCCTTCAAATCCCTCTTGTGGCAGATCCCTGTGATGCCCAGTCCCACATTACCACACTATCCCTAATATATGCTGACTTCTAGGTTACAGCAACGGTGAAACTGATAGACGCACTAAAGTTATCACTTTGATGGCCACCACTGACTCTTTCAGTATCATCTTTGGGGATTCCATCCCCCTCTGAGATAAGGCCACACTTTTTATGAAGGAAGCATTGATTAATTCCTCAAAATTGCTTATCTCAAAAACACCCCTAAATGTATCATCTCAAACACTTCATTGCTGATCCTACACTTGCAAAGGGTACCTTTGTAGGCATCATTGTTGCTACCTCCCTTGCTATACTGTCTGTTACTCATACTTTTTGGTCAAACCCTGCAACCCCTTGTCTCGCAATTCTTTGCAATGTATTTTCCTCATTTGAAAGGCCATAACTATCAAAACCCTTGTTAGATCCAGCAAGCGCCTTTGTATCAACCCCATGCTGCAGGATATGTCCCTAACAAGAGCTACCATCAAACAAGGTTTTTGACTCACTCCTAGCAGGCATTCTTAGAAAATGTCCATCTTCCTACATAAGTCACACTCAAGTTTTAACATATCACTCTTAAACAATTCTCCCCAGGGCAAAATGGTGCACAGAACATGGTGTTGCAGATCCAACTCTTCAACAAACCTCTCCAGTGACCACTGGTGAATTTTTAAAGTGGTGAGGCATAAACATTTCTCCCAAATATGCCCTAGCGACCAAGCATAGCGAGTTAGCCAGAAGCAATTCAGAGGTATCCAGTGGGGTTCTATCCTAGAGATATGTTTTAAAATAATTGTTTAAAATGGTGCATTTTAGAGCACATTTTTCGAAAAAATTGGTTAAAAAGCCAAACAATGTCCTATTGGTTTTGTAGGGCAACTCGTGAAAAAATCCAATAGATGCAAGGGAGCATTCCTCCAACACGTTTTCATGATGCTTCTGCCCACAAAATGTGCAAGCATGAATCATTTCCACACTGTTGTGCCATACATGTCCATGCTTGCTGCACCAATATACACTAGTATTCCCATATAAGAACATACTCATGTTTGCCTTGTGCATAATGAAAGAAATTATACTATGAGAAAACATGTCCATGCTTGTTATGCCAATATATGGCAGTATCCACAAGTAAGAACATACAATTGGCTTTACTATTAAAATGCATGCCACAGTATGAAAACATGTCATAATTTCTACATCAAAGTTGCCGAATACAAAATGCCATGCCACAGTAAGAAATCGCTACACTGGATGAATAAAAATGCCAGACTAGCTACATAATAGCACTTATCATGCATGTTTTACCAAAGATACCCAATACAAAAAGTCATCCCCCAATAAGAAATGGCTATACTGGCTGCTTTGAAATGCCAGTCTAACTACATAATAACACGTATCATGCATGCTATATCAAAGATGCCCAATAAATAATGTCATCCCACAATAGGAAATGGCTAGACTTGCTGCATTGAAATGCCAGTCTAACCACATAATAACACTTATCATACATGCTATATCAAAGATCCCCAATAAATAATGTCATGCCACAGTAAGAAATAGCTATACTGGCTGCCCCACAATGCAGGTCTAGCCATGTGATAAGGCATATCATGCTTGCTTTATCAGACATGCTGTAAGGAAGGCATGATATCAAACAGTAAGACAGACACAAGTGACGACAGTTCAAGGGCCTTTATTGAACTTCATTTGGGTTTGGAAAAACGCCTATCTAATCCTAAATCTAAAGATGGGAGCAAGCTACAACCATCAAATAATAATAACGCAGTCCTAATGGTGTCTTGTCAAAATAAAAGGGCCCATACTAATACACGTATTGCCAATCCTTACTTATAAATACAAATGGTGTGGGGAAATAATATTATACAATAGAAACATGTTCAAGAAACGATATTGCTGGATAGTTGACCCATTATCTTCCCTTTCCCACGTTTTCAGCACAGGACAAGGTGGCACACTTGAACTTAGCACATACTCTGGCGTTTCTAGCACAAGGATGCAGTTCAGAATCTCAGTATCAGAACATTCTGTGGCAAAGTCTCTTTGCCATTCAAAGTTTCTTACCTCAGATGGCCTGATGCATAAAACATTAAAACTTCTTGGGTGATTCACTGTTCCCCTTGGGTCCCCCTTTGCTGGGCTCATACCAAATTTATCTCACTTTTAAAATGTTCTTCAATATATCAAAATCAAAGACATTCAACTGTGTGCAGGATTTGGCTTGACCCATCGCAGGACCAATTTGATTCACAATTATTTGCTCTCTTCTTAACACAACCTTTTAACTTTCACTTGTGCCACTTCTTAGCTGTATACCTTACAGATACCTTCGATTGAGCACCCACGTTGGTGCTGGACCACTCTGTCAAAAGTATCTTATTTTGCTTTTCAAAGTCCAAACACTTATCAGCACTTCAACTTTACTTGCATCTTTTATCACACACGTTTTAACAATGTTCATTCCAACGCTCGCCATACAATGTTGCTGCTTGCAACCTTTGCTTCAACACAGACCATTCTTGTATCAGTCTCCCTAACTCACCGGCTGTAAGATTTCACTGATGCTGCTTTTTTCTTGGAGCCAAGGATGGTACCACAGCGGCTGCTGCTTCTCCCCGCCTTGATTAGTGATGCCAGAGGGCCCCGGGTATCTCTGACACACAAAACATGATTCTCCAGCTTGGTTTCCTGGTCTTATGCTTTCTGCTCTCGAGGGCTCTTGAAAGTAACGGTACGGCAAGAGTCCAGTCTCTATCAGTCCCTCTACAAGCTGGTCGTGTAACTGGATCCTGACTGTTGCAAATAATGCTGTTTCCTTGCTGTTGCTTTAATGAAAGCACTGAAATTGCCTGAACGTGCCTATAACTCCAGCAGGGAGCACGTTTCTCCGGTGGGAATCCAGACTCTCCCAGTCCCTCTACAGGCTGGTTGTGTTGGTGGACGCTGCCTACTGCAAGACACTCTGTTTACTTGATGTTCCTTTAAGGAAATCACTGAACTTGCCAATAACTCCAGCAGGGGGCATGTAGTGCTGGTGCGTGAGTCTGGTGAGAGTCCAGTCTCTCCCAGTCCCTCTACAAGCTGGTCGTGTTGGTGGATCCTGCCTGCTGCAAGAAACAATATTTTCTTGCTGTTCCTTTAAGGAAATCACTGAGCTTGCCTGAACTCGCCTACAACTTCCACAGGGGGCGCATAGCGCTGGCGCGTGAGTCTGGCAAGAGTCCAGTCTCTCCCAATCCCTCCCGAGTCGCGACTGGGTCCTGACGTGTTCCGTGTGGAGATGGCCGCCCCTCCTTCCTCTCTGAGCTGTGTGTATGTTGGTCCCTACACATGATAGAAACAACAGATGCTCAGATGATTTGGAGATGCAGCCTCTGATGAAATCACTATTGTGTCTACTATGCTGGGTGAGGTACGCGATTCCCCCTTAACACATAATAAACCCAATGATGCAGTAACACAACACCCACAATCTGATACATATAATGTAACTTTGGATGTTATGAACGCGGACTGCTCGAAACGGAGCTGCCCTTAGAGGCATCCTCTTACGGAAAGAAAGCCTCTGTGTCCATGAATAATCATGATGGGAAGACTGACAGCAATTTGACCACAAACTGTGTGCACAATATTGCCTGTCCTGATTGACCCCCCTTGACCGCAATCTGTAATGAAACATCCATGCGTTTGAACATGACAATGGAGAAGAGACTCCATTACCGACAGTAATGATGCCTCTGCACTTAGACTGTGCAGAACCAAGCAGCAACCGCACGGACGTGTGGTTACCAAATGAATACAGGGATGCAAACCCTGCAGGGGTACTGTCAATGATGAACCATATGCCAGTTCTCCAAACCAGGCAGAAGTGCCGGTGCCATGTTGCATGGACCTAGGGAACTCAAGACCAACTGACACTTTTACTATGTCGATGCCAAGACTGATGTCTACACCAACAATTGTGAATCCCGACAGAAGGCGAATGCTGCTTCGCACTAAGGAAATGTCCTTGGCAGATGAGATCAAGGAGTATGAAGCCTATAAAAATTCTACAAAGAGCAATAATGTGGAATTGAACCTGCAGATGACTGGTCACGCAGGTGACCCACCTAGATAGGCAAACAGGGGAAGAATTTGATAAAAGTGACCTAAATATACATTGCAGGAAAAGGAGAATGAGAATGTGTCAGAGAACAAGAGGTACCAGGCCAGTTAGAAGATCAATACGTTCATTTCGGTTGATGCTTATATTATCATTCTGTACAACGATTTGCCTGGTCTTCCTCATCATTACGGCTTTTTGACAATTGATAATGCAGATGAAATATTGAGTGGTGATGTTCCTATGATTAACCCTAGTGAAGGTACAAGCAATATTTTCCTTAATGTTTACAAACAAATTGTCTGAACAAAGAGAGATGCTGCAGAATATAATGAGGATATAAACTCATATCTTGATTATTCTGCCCTTTTAAAGAACAATATGTCGTATCAACAGATGAAGGAGGTCTGGGGGAGAACGTCAGAGGAAAGCTGCCACGTGTGTTCTCTCATCCCTTATGACATGAGCAAAGCCAGAACCTGTATTGCAAGAGAAATACCTTTACATGATGCAAAGTGTCTTAGCCATCTAGCAGCTTGCACAACTAAAGACAATTTGAAGGAAAATGGGAAACGCTATGATGGCAATCAAGAACATCATTTCAATATGAAGATGCTCATGTGAAAACACAAAAGATGGAAAAAGAGATAGGCTGGATTAGCCTGATGCTTATATAATCATCCCTAACTGGAGAACAAGTAAAGGTTGTTGAAATAAAGAGGCTGAGATGATCAGACATACAGAAAAAACCCGCAGTACCAGGATGTTGGGAGAGACCTCAGCTATTGCTATATGGATGAGTTGCCACCAGTACAGGAAGGGAAGAAGGAATGTTTTCTTGCACCGCACACTTATTAAGGAAGGAATCAGTAAGCATTGTGCAAATAGTAACCAATGTATGCCTAAAGTCATGGGTGAAGTATTCTAAGCTACTAACAGAGGTCAAGGATGAAGCAGGGCGTGTATACATATTACCAGTGAAGAATGCCACAATATGTTTCTAAAATAGAGGACTGATTAAAATTGGAGAAAATAAAGAATGTAACCAGATAATTGATGTCCCAGGAATGAATAGAGGAACTGCTGTGCTGATGAACCACTATTGGGCCTGTGGATCTAAAGCTTATATGCAGCTGCCTAAGAATTGGGCAGGAACATGCTCTATAGTGATCATGCATGTTGCTGTGTAGGTAATTCCCCAAAGTGGTCTTCAGATTGAAAGCTTTCCAAAAATGGATGCACATCAACGAAAGAGGAGGTCACTTACCCTCCTTCAGCTGAAAAGAGAGAACTGATTCTCAGCAAAATCAATACATGCTTATGACAGCATTCCAGTTGAGCATAAACTATTTGGCAAGATGGCAATAATACTTAAATCTATATTTATGCAGGGACTCCAGACTGCATTGAATGCCAAGTGGTTACAAATCACCAGATTGGAGCTGCTACAGACAATTAACACCACTATAGAAGGATTCAATGCGGTTCGAGAAGAATTAAGGTCCATTCGACTGATGACCGTCCAGAACAGGTATGTTTTGGACTTCATTACAGCTATGGAATGAGGCGTTTGTGCCATGATCGGGCCTTCTGGCTGTACTTACTAACCTGCCCATGATGGAGAAAACAGAACCCTGACAGAGGCAATAACAACTTTCTCAAACTTACACATGAAGATGGAAGATGAAGTAAATGAGACTGAAGGAGATGACTGGTTCTCGTCCCTGTTTTTGTGGATTCCGACCTGTATGGTGAATGCTTTCAAACTACTAGGAGCAGTACTAGTGTTGGCAATGCTGGGGTTATGCGTCGTGAGAATAATTATTGCACAATGTCGAAAGACAGCAAACAAAGCAATTGGGATGAAGATAATGATCAACATAAATGTTGAAACTGTTCAATGCATGCAAGATGAGAGCTCCATCCATGAAAATATAAAGGGAAGTCCACTGGGATCAGCAGGAATAAAGTTCTATTACCCTGTAGGACGTTGGGGATTCTGTCCACCATCTGGGAAGTGCTGCTGTATGACTTGGAGTGTATATGAACATATAAAGAATGCAGGTCACCTGATGGGGGTCACGAAGATATGGATCCCTAAGATTCCACAGTGTGAAGGGAAAGAGGAGAAGATTTTGGAGGTGGTTGAGTACTCTACCAGATGGGAGAATGCAGAGAATCAGCTGCCATCTTCTCTAGTGCTTGCCCCTCACCTCTGTCACATTGGAAGAATAGCAAGAAGGCTCTGTGCAGGACAGCAAATATTATCACAATACTGTATCAAAGATATGAGAGACAGCATGCAGTCAGACAACTGTGTGGAATGTACCCTCACACTGACATGGTGTAAGGATGTCGACATACACTATTGGACATAGAAGAGATGTAAACAAAGTCAGGCTTGAGTAAAGGGACGTCATAAAGAAAAGACACAATGATGCTCTGAAACGATGCAGGAATACTTAGAGAATGAAGGTGTAATATCAGTAATAAAGTAATCATGAATAAAGAGATGAAGAAATCATGCATGCCAAGGAGATGAGTGAGATGAAGCTCAATTAATATATATACGCAGAAACGCAAGGTAGCTGAGTTACATATAAGCTTGCTGCAGTAGAAACTATAACGTAAGGAAAGCGGCCATGATGAAAAGATGGACGTTGGATCATGTCAAAACTACCTCAGATACAAACCAGGGGCGCAGATCAAAATGCTGCAGAAAACAGCTTCATGCAAGAATATCTGTTTGAACATGACTAAGGATGACGCAGCAAGACCTAATTGGAAAGTACAAAGGGAGTTCACAAGGATAAGCCATGAACGAAGGGCACATTTCTCTTAGATTAAGCAGAAGCAAAAACATCTGCCAGTGCCAAGTATAAGACAATCAAGAGTGAAGAAAGCACATGTAAGACAGAGCAAAAATGTCTCCAGATGCCAAGAGGGGTAATAGAACCCAGCATAATTAAATCAAATAGTAGTAAATAGCAAATCAAAATGTTTGAGGTGTACTGACACGTGTTGCAAGGCTCGAAAACAAAGTCTATTCATTGAGCCTCAGATGAAGATAGTGTTGTACCCTGACTCCCTTAAAGGTCCCAGAGTAGAAAACAGTCAGCAAGGTCAACAAAAAAGGAGAAGCCTTGGCTCATGGTCTAACTGATGAGAGATGGTAGGCTAATTGACCAAAGTGGGCAGTAGTCTGATGTTGTTCTCTGCACCTGGGTTTCGTTCTGTTCACGTGCTGCTAGCGAGCCGAATATCCAAGGTTGAGAGAGTATGCCAACTACATATGAGTGGCTATGTAGCGGCATGCTATACAATGTTGCGATAGGCAATCTGCTGTTATTATCTTGCATAATCATTATTATACACATTTGGAGGTAGGTCAAGTCGTTCCTAGTAGATAAAGGGCAGCCAATGGTGTCATTAACACTTATACATTCTATAGGTATATATGTTCCCTTAACCAATCCCTCCTCCCGATAGGTTTCACTGGTTGCCACATAGGGTGATGTCATAGCTGGTGTACATCGTAGTATAAAGTCTTTGGATAACCAAAACTTAGATGAGAGTGAGTGAGCTGCATTTCATATGGTCACCAGACTTCCCTACTTTATTTGAGCTGACAATTAAGTAGTACTTTGACAGTTCTTTGAGTCTGTCCGGTTATTTGGGTCTGAGGTCATTTACTATGGTAATTACATTCTGTGTATGAGAAACGCTCCAAGGTGCTACTGCACAGCCTTGTAAGTGCCCAAATGTTGACGTTCAAAAGAAATGTATAACTGCAACACAGAAGTTCCCAATCGATAAAGGTCACAGTTTCAGGAACAACTCCCTTCCTCAGGTTTCTCTTAAGGATAAAGTTCACATTTCCAGGGGACAACTCCTTTTCCCCAGGTTTCTCTTCAAGACATTTCAAATTCCTAAGGGCATGACTCTTCCTTAGAGCTCTTTGTTCAACAAAATGCTTGTATATAAAAACCAACATGGAGGTACGTCCCAACCTCATACGATACCTGGTGTATTCCCCTGCCAAGTTCTTTTCCACTTCAACTTTGTTTTCAGACTTGAATTTGCCTGGTGTTTTCCTTTGCCAGGACTTCTTCATGTGATTGATTTTTCACACTTGCAACATTGACTTTAGCCTGGTGTACTTCCCTGCCAGGGCTTTTCATATGATTTTCTTTGTGGACTTGTGAACTTGCTTTTGCCTGGTTTGGCCTCCTGACAGGGCTTTATATCTAATTGTACTTTACTTCCACTTGCCTGGTTTACTCTCCTGCCAGGTATTTTCATCTAATTTTACTGTACTTGCGTTTGCCTGGTTTATTCTCCTGCCAGGGCTTTTCATCTGTTTTACTTTATACAATTGTGGTCTTGCTTTCACCTGGTTTACCCTCCTGCCAGGGCTTTTCATCTAATTTTACTTTACTTGCTTTTACCTGGTTTACTCTCCTTCCAGGGCTTTTCATCTACTTTTACTTTACTTGCCTTTACCTGGTTTACTCTCCGGCAGGGCTTTTTGCAAGGAAGTTTATTCTTCCATTCCACTTGCATTCGCTGCATGGTGAACAGGCCCTTCCAGTCCTCTGTCTCCTGCCTTCCTCCCAAGCCTGCCAGCTCTACATTCATCTTGCCATCCTCACAGTTCCTTGGGCAACACAGAGAGGGCTCCGCTATCCCAGAAGGCATTAGCTCTCCTCATGCTCGATAAAGCTTTTAAATGTCCTGGCACATATCATACGCTCACAACCACTAGAGCATATCTGGTGCTTCTCATCCCTGGTGATCTGCATTACTCCATTCAGCTTCCTCGTCTCAGTATTTCTTGAGGTATGTGAGTTGTAGGCAGTTCTTGGTGTTTTAAGTGTAGAGTATTGGAATGTGTTACCAGTAGGTCTTGTGGATGGGTGAAGGCAATCAACATAATATGCCCTCAAAGCCTGTGGAATGGAGGAGGTATCCCTAAGAGGGAAAGGCATATACCATGTCTCATCCAATGATGTATCACCCCTATGATGGTTGCCTCTCCCCATGGGGTCATCCCTCATGTAACTGCGCCCAGGGTCTGGATTAGTTAGCGGCTGCCATCGTCTGGCCACATGGGGAGAGGCTACCACTGGCAAAGGAGTGATGCCATCATCAGATTCATCACATATCCCAATGTTGACTATTTATATAATACAAACAAATGTTATTAGACAATAAGCAAATGTTGACATAATATTCTTTTTCACATGGTATGACCTCTCAAATGTTTTTTAATCATAAAGCATACCACAGATATCATGCTCACATCCATTAAGCCATTAAAAAGATAGTAAGAAAGACAGATATACATGGCATGATTGTAGCCTCATAGCTAGAATGCTTTGACATAAGCATCAATTCAAATAATATGAATTTATAGTAATACTAGTGTATAATAATATTTATATGGCCCAACGTGTGTTTGCTAAGGCAACAGCTCCCTCTAGTGGTGACAACAGGCGAAGTGGGCAGTCTCTAATGCACATGACTGCATCAGACAAACATACATCTGGTCTTTTATTATACCGTATGACATCTTTGCAACCACATAAGGCATATGGCAGATTCCTTTAACAAATAATAAATAAGTAAAATACTCTAAACATTTAAATACAGTCATAAATAAATGTTGCCTAAAATGTCTCTGCCATTAAATATTGGATGGCTTTGCACACTCTGTTGTTAAACTCTACTAAAACACTTGTACTCTGCTTCCCTGCCAAATACTTTCTCACATTTCTCACTCTGTCTATCAGTTCCCACCTAACACTCTCTCCTGCTCTTCTTCACCTGGACACTTCGGTATCATCTATGGCCCTTCTCACAACTTCTTTACTTTCATCTCCAAAACGGCAATGTCTGCTCACTTCAGCCACCAAAATATTCAGGAAATCAGGAACCTCCTTCCTTTCAACACCACCAAGCATCTCTTAACCACTCTTGTCTTCTCTAAACTGGATTAAAGTGCCAGCATCCTCCTTGGTTTCCCGAAATATTATTTCAAGATCATTAACTTTGCTTTCAAGACTCTCTTTGAACTTCCTCACTTCACACCAACTTCCTTGTACCATTATCAGTTTGATTGGCTGATGTTGCAAAACAGGGCCAGATTTACATTTCTTCTCCTGGTGCACACATATATCCACTGTAAGGAACCACTGTATCTATCCTCCTCTATCCAACTCTACAAGCCTTCTTGTAATCTCTGATCTGCCTCCTCGACTACCCTTGTGGCACCTTGCCCTCCCTTTGCTTCCTCTCACGTTCACTCTTTCTCTCTTCTTGCGCCACTTGCATGGAATTCTCTTCACCTGGACATCCGAGAAACAATCTGCATCGATTTGTTCAAAACCAACCTAAAAGCCTACCTCCTTGCCTCTGGGTTACCCTCTTAACCCACCTCACATCTCCCTTCTAGCTAGCATTTCTCTGTGCCTCTAACCTGTGCCTGTCCCTCACTCCCTCTGCCTCCATTCTAGTGCTTCATCCATCATGGTCATATCCGTAATACAGCTGGATGTACTGCCTACCTGCACCTATACATGTTTAGTGTTGGTTGTCCTTAATTTATGTCTGTCCACAGATGTATTGTAACCAGTCACTGTATTGTTTTTGGCATTGTTGGATGGGCACCATGCCCATCATGAAATCGTTGTGGTCATGCCACCAGCGGAATCTAGGTTCCCTTCTCTTCAGTTTCTCTCTCCATACCAAGACTGGGCTTTCAGCATTTTTCTTTCACTCTCAGAGCAGTTCTGAAAGTCGCAGGCTCTGGGATTCTCCTTGGCTACGGCTCTCTCTGGTGTGATGCCATCAGGGGGCTTCCCCTGCTTGCGAATGTGTCTCTCTGCTTTGCCCCTCATCTTTTCATGTCCTCCCTTTGTAACCTCCTCACCTACAGTTATATGGATGTCTCACTTTAAAGTGACAGATCCTCTTTCTTGTTTGTAACAGTATGTTTTAGTTTCGTCTTCAGCCGAGTACTCTAGATATTATCCTGTTCTTCACCTCTGATAGTCCCATGTATGCCACCACAGGGAATGGCTTAGAGAATTTGTTAAAGCAACAGGAGTCCTTGCCCCCAAAGGGGGGTCTCTAGAGGTGAGGACCCATTTGCCTGGACCCCTAAGCAGAGTATTGCATAGTGGGCTCACCTCCCTATCCGCACGGGGAGCTCCTCCTTGCGGAGAATGGACAAATAACTGTGATTTGTCACAATGGGCAGAACTCAGTATGGCACCATATGACAGGGATAACACAACATTCTGGAAGATAGTCTCAAAAGGAGCCAAGGAGTCTCAAAAGGAGCCAAGGAATCAGCAAATATGGAGATCGACAGCACCAATCAAGATAAATTGTATAGTTACTTTAGTTCCATACAAAAGGAAACTAGACCATTGTTAAAACAATTAGTCATTAGTCATGGGCGCCCCTCTATGAGAACGAACATGACATAAATGGCCTGTTCTATGGGATGGTACACACTCTAGGGTTGGAAGCCACATTTTAGGTCGCTGTACCTATCACAGATGTGAAATATTCATTTGCATATCAGTCTTTGTCCCGCCCACATGGGCAGTCCAGCACCGAAATGCTATGGCAATTCCCCTCTGATCAAGAGTACCAATAGCAACCCCATACACGTGTTTCAGCCTTGTTGGGCATCATAAGTGAGGTGGGCAGCCCCAATTGCTTCAATTTCAGATTTCTGGATGGGATTAATACTGAGGGCGGAGAGCAAGTTCCGTTTTGCTATTTTGCATTTATCGTTGAACCTGCCCTTTTCAGTTTTACCAGGTTTGGTCTTCCTGAAACAGGCTTCCGAAATTCCCGACATCAAATGGGTATGAGAGAGGCAGGACAGCCTTCTCCGGGTTGAAACCTGATTAGAACAAAGTATCCTGATGTTTGAGGGATAGGAATTTCGAGAAGATTTGTCTCCATTATTATAGATGGGAATAATAATTGCTCAATGCCAGAATTTCAGGATCACTAAAGTTGTAGAGATTGTGTTGAAGAGATTGCAGAGAACATAATCAGGGTTAGATCAATATAAATCAGCGGGTATGAAATCTGGACCACAGGTTTGATTAGGTTTTTAGGATTCCAATGCCCTAATAAAGTCCATATAATTAATATTTAATGCTGCGGTTCCACACCCACAAGAAACCTCTCCCTGAGGGAGCCAAGGAGTAACTCATTGACAAGGAATTAGAAAGGGTGTCGGGCCCCCACCATCAAATCTGAACTACACAACCAAATGCACAGCAATCTGATAAACCCCTTTTGAGATGTTTTCCACATGATCTTAATTCGTGTTATTCCGTCTATGTCTTACTTTCTATAATGCATGATTTGGCGACCTGTTTTTGAACAGTGCATGGTGCATCTTTGTGTTTTTCACTCCTTGGTGATAAATGAAAGTTTATACACAAACAAAAACTACAGAGATAGATAGAGGACATTAGAGGAACAGATGTGCATGCAGATGCTAATTTACAGATTTGAGAGTGTGAGTTATTTACTTCTAAAACCTCTTTACCGCTTGAATTATTCCTATATTATCTTTGACATACAAAACAGCTAAAAATAACTTTCCTAGAAAGCACATTTAAAAACCATATTATACAGATGTTATGCAAATATGTCCCTTGTCTACTGAAGTCGTTAGAGCGGAAATCGCACTAATTAAGTTTACAGCGTGTCATGTCCTTCAGATGACATCTTTGTTCAGTAAACAAAGAGGCGCCTAATTTGCTGAACATTTGTGTTCGCGTGATTTAAGGTCATTCTGGCACTGAATTGTCCTCACCCAGCAACGCACTCTATGATAGAGAGCATTTCTGACGGGCACTGAAACTACTGATGATCCCTCACTTTGAACAGACATGCTTGCTTACGATGAGGGTAATTTTATGGCACAAACTGCTTGGGAAATACTTCCTAATTCTGCAATTGAAGAATACCAAATACGAATAAAAAAGAAGTGTATACAATGTTTCAATCTTTTAACACCTTTTTTTGTTTCATTTGTGTGTGACCTCCGAGCACAGATAGTTTGCTAGCACTATATAAATGGTCAAGGGGTCTGTGTTGAATTTAATATGAGATGGTTCCTTTCTCAGGCGTGTTGGTAAAGAATTCCAACTTTCTAATGCTGCAGTGGGCACTGCCCATTAATTACATCATGCATTATTTTAGAGTCTTATTGTAGCAATATCAAACAATAAAAAATACACCTAAGAGAAAAAGGTTGGAAAACAAGTCCAACATTTTTAAAGTTCTACATGTTTATGTGTATTTGTCATGTTACCTTAGCAAATATGTTACACGGGTGATATTACACCTTTCCCATTCGAATAAAGGTTAGAAATCCTCAATACACAATATCATACAATCTAATACAATCTATTTGCACCCACATAGGGCCTGTGCAAACATATAATATGAGAATCTTTCCAGTAAAGACATGTCCGGTGATAACTGAGGACTCGGGAGCAGCAGATAAGCTGGGAGGACTCTGGTAGCCCAGTGACACCCTAGAAGTGTGTTAATAGGGTATGGCTAAGTCAGTGGAGCTTCCACCTGACACCAAGATGGTTGACGTGGCTTTAATAACTTTAGAGAGACATTAACCCACAACTAGCGAGCAAATGAGATTAATACAAGATCTGGCCAATGTGAAAGCCCCAACAACAAAAAAAGGTCAGGCTACATATTTGTGCACAAGGGTCCAGAAGGCCAGGAAACCCAACACAGAAAAAGGGGGCCTCTGTTTTTGTCTTCAGTTAATTAATGTGGTACATAGGGGATCATCATGAGTTGAGCGGAGCGGTAAAATGCAGCGGCAACGCTATTACCACTGCATTTACCACTCCGCTCAATCTCGAGTTGGGCGGAAAGTGGGAGGTTTACCTCCAGCTTTTTGCTGGAGGTAGAATTTCCCCTTTCCACCTGTTTTCAGCGCTATTGCTGTGGCGCTGAATGCGCCAGCGCTAGTAGCGCCAAGAAACCCCCATTGGGTCAAATGGAACCAGTGGGGATTTACCTCCCCACCGCAACTCGGGATCTGGCACAAATTGCACCGGACCTAGTTGCAGTAACGCTAATAGAGTTGGGCGTTATCCCGACACAATTACCGCCAGGATAACGCCCAACTAGTGACAGAGCCCATAGTCTTCGAAGTAACATGTCAAACACAACTTGGTACTCAATTGTGTGATTTATTTCATAAAATATGATGTGAAATCAAACGAGTAACATGTATTTAAATTACCTGTATACATTCATACATGAGGGATAACACAATTGATTAATTAGTTACAATGATTTTAGTTGTTCCACCCTCTTCCCTCACAGGATCAGAAAACTGGTTTCGCAAATGTTATTACATCCAACCAACATTCACCCATCCACACTCACATTCATACTAATACACTAAAGAAGGAAAAACATACTTAGACAACACAATATCACAAAAAGAGTTGGGCAATAGGAAACTGGATAAATCAAATCAGCTCCTGTTCATCTGGTGAACAATTTCAGCAAGCGCTGTTAATAATGGACATTCAAAGCCATTACTCTGTAACACATGGTGTGTGCATGAATATAAAACCTGTGTCTCTGTGATTGTAAAAATAAAGCAATGCTCGTGCACTCAAGGGAACCCTAATCATGTAGGAACACGGCTAGTTGACTGCTGCCAATTCGAGTTTCGGCCATCACAAGGATGGTGCCTGTGTAGGTCGCAAGAGGCCTTCTTCAGGGCAAGAGGAAAGCATGGGTGTTGGTCGTAAAACTGGATAGAAATGTCTCTATGCCTGATGATTGCGCAGTAGTGAGGTAAACAGAGCTGCTGTCAAGTAAGTCCCACTTACTGTGTTCAGTAGAGCCCTTGGTCTGGTGCTGCAAAACGGAACCTCTCCAAGTGACTGGGAGCACTCGTGTCACTTTGTGTGTGCGTGTCCCTCACAGGGCCAACCAGAAAGATTTTGCTGCGCCTATCCGTGGTAGAGAGCTGCTAGCTGCAGCAGCTTGTAGCATCAGGGGTGCTTAAGTAGAAGGTGGCTAGCGTCAGAATCAAGTCCGGTCATCACTTTCTGCAGTCTGTAGAAGTTGGTTACACAGACTGCTAACATCAATTGCATGCCACTTCTGTGTGCCCTTTCAATGCTGTGTGACACTAACAGTCTCTGGCAGGCTAGCGACCCCAGGCATGTCAGCAGTACAGCAGACCAATCGGACTACAAAAAGAATGAACGCCCTGTTTGAAGGCCTGAAAGATTCTAGAGAAAAGAGATAGGCTTGGAAAGTGTAGCTGAAGCATTATAAGCCAAGGAGGAAACAGTAGCTGGAAAGGCCATTGAGAACCAAGGAGAAACAGCAGAGACCTTTCTCCTTGGAGGGGTATTGAGTTTGCTATTATGGCTGTATTTCTTTGCAGCAAATGCCCTAGGATCTGGCTTCACTGAAGGAACATGACAAGTCTTGCCAGGGTGAAGGTTCCCCAATTCCCTTGCAGTGCGTGGGATAGAGAACAATGGGCCTCATTATAGATTGGGCAGTGCAGTAGAAATGCAGCAGTATTACTGTTACCCCTGCATTACTGCACTTCCCAACTATGCGTTTTGGGGTAAGGTAGAGCAAAAGCCTCCAACAAGAAGCTGAAGGTAATTCTGCCACCTTACTGCCTGAAATCAACCAATTTTGGAGACATTTCCACCGGAGGAATTACTGTTGAAATACCCCATGGAGTCCTATGGACTCCAATTAACGGGGACTAACACTGCCTACCACCACGGTGGAGGTAACGGTGATACAGTTTGTTGGTATCTTGGCAGATTTACTGCTGAGATACCACCAAACATATAATGAGGACCGGACCATATGCCTTAATGGATGAGAAGTGGGCCATATCCCTTTGAGTCTAGAGAAAGGTATGAATTCCCTGAAAGCAGAATGGCACTATAGCCCATAAAGAGAAGGGCACAAATCTCATTTTGAGTTTGGAAATGCAGATAAAATGTCGTGGTGATTCCATTACTGCTACATGTGTGCGGTAACAGAATTATTGACTCTTTTATTGCACCGCCAGATTCCAAATTTCGGAGATAAAATGATGGATTCACCTGTAGCAAAAGGCCTGCAAAAATGGGCAAATTTACCACACAGTATTACTGCTCATGTCACATCTACCAAAAAACCCAATGAAGCCTTATGTACTCCAAAATCCCATGGTAGCTCCATAGAACCAAGTGGTGGTAACAGTAATTGCATTTGGTGGTGAATCTGTGAAGTTAAACTGATTTACCAACAAACTAGGAGTGAGGCATATATGAAGGGCACCACATAGCTTAATGGATTAGAAGGGTGACATACACTCTGAAGGGACTTGGATCACTATCACCACAGATAAGTGATGCTTTCCTTCTGGTGTGGATTACAGATAGTGAGCTCACGCCTATGTCCCTGTTAGTAGGAGCTGTGATGGAGACAGCTCTGGCCATTCTAACACTGTGACTGTAACATCCAAGAAGCAGTGGGCGATAAGTCCTAAGACTGTAAGTTTAAGCCTAGAAGTGGATATGTTCTATAGCCATGAGACTATGTTGTAACTAGAGAGCCTAATGAAGTTATCCCAGCAAAATAAAGAACACAGACAGTATTGCTTGACCTTCTTTGATCCCAAGGCAATAATATCAGTGTTTCTTTAGATAAAGGTATATATTTCTACACACTCCCATTTGTAAATAAATTGCATTTGAACATGTATTTCCAAATCACATGTTTTGTCAATAAGCCACCTCACCCAGAAAACTGCTCTCCGCCTACTGTATACTCAAGTCATCCAAGCCTCAGACCTACCTTCAAATCTCCTATAGCTCTTCCTTCAAATTCATCTTGATGCAGATCCCTGTGACGCCCAATCCCACATTACCACACTATCCCTAATATATGTTGACTTCTAGGTTACAGCAACGGTGAAACTGATAGACACACTAAAGTTATCACTTTGATGGCCACCACTGACTCTTTCAGTATCATCTTTGGGGTTTCCATCCCCCTCTGAGATAAGGCCACACTTTTAATGAAGGAAGCATTGATTAATTACTCAAAATTGCTTATCTCAAACACCTAAATGTATCATCTCAAACACTTCATTGCTGATCCTACACTTGAAAAAGGTACCTTTTGTCGGGGGGAAATTCGCCCGGGGTCGGCTGGGCCGTCCGCGGACCTCCGGGTAGGGAGGCCCCAACTCCTCCCGTATATCCCAAAAGAGATAGAGTATGAGACACACGCAAGAAGCAAGGTGATTCTGCTGTTTATTAAACAAAACAGCAGGGATGGGTCAAGGATCGTACGCGTCCGTCCTGACACTCTCTCCACATTGTGGGGCTCGCAGGCCCTTTTTACCTTAGTATGACGCGCTACTTGCGTCACCTGAGAAAGTTAGCAAAAAACCTATCGCCACTCTGGATTGGTTCCCCGAGTGGTAGGGTTAGTATAGCATACGTATAGAGAACGTTGTTAGTGGTTAAGGGTCAGTCAGGTGGTATACTTGGGTCGTCCCTTCAGTTTGATACATAAAAATTGTTACATGAAGACCCCTGAGGATTGGTCAATGTTAATGGCGTCAGTGATAAGGGCCCCATGTTCTGATTGGTCCACCCGCGAGCCTCCTAGTCTGGGACCATCGCTGTTCCCAGCTCGCGGTGCACCTGTCATTTGCAACAATGTTTCACTATGGGTATGTGCAGACAATGTGAGGATTTATTCATAAGCAGGAAGGCCGACTACTCCCACCGCTGCAGATGTCCATTGAGTCGCTTAATTGTATCTGCCTGTGTCTTGAGACGGGGGATCCAGGCGCCTTCTTCCTCCTGGGCTTGGCATCCTATCAGGTTTGGCTTGGTCACGTGAGGTGGGACCGTGGTTGAGGCAGAATTCTGCACAATTAATATTGCATTTCTCACTGTGTGCCTGGCTTATCTTGCAGGTGTGACCTTGGCGTCGGCTTGCGGTATGAGAGTTTGCAACGTTGTGCCCTTGACTGTCTGCTTTCGCTGGGCTCATTCTGCAGGGTCAGCAACCGAACTCTTGCTCATTCAATGTTCATGGAAGCTTTTGCTTGCGGCCTACTTGGGCCTGGTGCATAGGTGGAACCGTGTGATACAGAGCGCTTTAGGTTATGGTATCATATCGCTCTATCCCCAGTATTGTGTCTTCGTTATATTTCTCATTATGGTACATGGGTTTAGGAGAAGCGTGAGCAAGCCTTTTTAGATGAGTTCATTATGCGTCTTGCGTTTCTGCATTTGAAAAGCCTATGTGGAAAATAATAAAGATGCACGTCCGTGGGTGTGTCCGTCGCCTACGTCATAGCACTGAGTATGTTCTTCGTGTGGATTGGTGTGGGAGTGTCCGGTGTGTATGTTTGCACGGGTGTGCTGACCGTTGGCTAGGTCGTCATGGCATCTCTAACGATGTGTTGATTTGGTGCTGGATGGTTCAGTCGAGTCCATCCATGCCGCAGGTGTCGGCATGTACAGGGCAGGCTGGTGGGCAGGCGGGTGGGCACGCGAGTGGGCACATCCGTATGTTCTTGTACCAGGGTATTTGGTCGTCTGGTAGATGGGCAAACTCCTCTCGTGGCGGGTGTCTGGGCCGTGATCCTCTAGGCCAGCGTTGAGAGGGGATTGGTGGGAGCCTTTTGTTCACTTTTCCCACTTCAGTCCCCCCTCTGGTCGACTTGTCGACCACAAACATATCCTTTTCCTTATCTCCTCTCACTCTCCATATTTTAGTTACTCCTCCCAAATGCCCATAGTGGTTAACATGGTCTTCAAATGACCAGTACATATATACACAGGTTCCTCCAGGTGTGCAGTATACCCATTTCCCTATGTAGCTCCTTGGGTTTCTTGGGTTTTCGAGCTTCACAGATGGTGGGTCCAGGTGGTTGGTGATAATCTGGTTGCGCAACCTCTCTCTCTCTTTTATTATTGTGCCTGTGTGTTGGCCGTCATCTGCTGGCATCAAGGGGTGCATACCGACCATTTCGATCATCTCGTCTGTGGTGCGTGCCTTCCGGGCCTTCCAAAATCTTATTATGATAAGTGCAGCTCCAGCCAAAATAATGCATCCAACTATAATCTTCAGTCCATCTGACAGCCAAGATGGCATCCATGTCCATAGCGACGAAAACCAGCTCTCATCCTTTTTCACACCTTTACTTTCATCCATCATTTTGGAGTGCATCTGGGCCAATTGTGATACTGCTTCTGTCAGTGTACCATTGTCAGCATCGTTAGCAGGAATGAATGTGCAGCATGATTGTCCTATCTTTGCGCAAACTCCTCCTTCCATTGCTGTGAGGAGGTCCAGTACATATCTGTTCTGTAGTGCTACCATCCTCACTGCTCGCAGTTCCTCTTTTATTGCGTTGAATCCATTTACTGTAGAGTTAATTGTCATCATTAATTCCCATCTAGTTATCTGGAGCCATTTTGCATTTGCGTAAGCCTGTAGTCCCGGATGTATTATTGAGGAGAAGAACATTGCTGCTCTGCTGAATAGTCTGTGTTCTGGCGGAATTGAAGTGAGTGCTGTTTCTGACCTTCCCCAGAGGTAATTTCCTGTCAGAGGTTCTTCTTGTCTTTTCTTTCTATTCAGGACAGTGTTGTTGCCGTTGTTTCGGTTCTCTGGCCCCTTCTGAAGCTGTGCAGATCTCTTCTTCCTATTGTTTCCTTCATCCATTTTGGGGAAGTTCGCCACATTCACATGTTTCTGGGGCACCACTAGTGATGGTACATTAACGTGTACTATTGTGCATACACCATTCCACAGAGGGGGCAGTGTGTGGTATGCCTTGTCTCCACAGGCCCAGTAATGGTCCATTACTACTGCTGTTCCTGCTCACCCCTCAGGTAGCTCTGTCACGCTTGCACAGTTGGTGTTGTATCCTACGTCCACTTCTCCTTTGTGTTGATAGCATACCTTAGGTGCAGTCATCGGCAGTATTGTTATTGGGTCTTCATCCTTCTCTATCCACGTTAGCATGGGTACGTACTTGACCCAAGTCATCCAACATCTGTTGTTGTGTTCAGCAATAGTTGTAGTATCTTCTCTCATTACCATGTTGCTGCCAACCACTCCTGTGTCCCATTTGTCACCCAGGTACACCTTCCCTGTTATTATTATCAGTGGTCTTTCCCAACATCCTTGTTTACCAGGAACTTCAGTGGCGTACCAATCACATGGTAGGTACTGTAGTGTAACTTTCTTTGTTTCTCCTTTTTCAGGGCCACTTGTTATGTATCTGAATGCTTCAGCATGTAAACTGGCCTTGTGGTAACTCAAATAACTCTTAAGGAAGTTATTTTCGTACGGGTATGTGTCTCGTGATTTCCATACCAGGTGCACCGTGTTCCCTTGAAATCTCCCTTTCGTTTGGAACAGTGCCAGGTATATTATACACCGTGCTGTTTTTTCATCTATTTCCGTGGCAACGAAAGTTCGGGAAGCACTCATGGCGTATGGGATCAATGAGCAGACGTAGCAGCTGTCTTCTGTTGTTTGTTTACCTATTTGAGTCATGTGTTGGTACCACATGTTGTTTGAGACGTGTGCTGATTTTTGTATGTAGTTGTCAATGTCTTTATTGTCTGAGTATGTGCTGCATTTAACTCTATTTCCCTTGTGTGGAATTTTGCTAGTACCACCTGACGTAACACCTGTTGCAGCTGGGGGTGGGGGTATATTAGGTTTGGGTACAGCAAAAATATTGATAGCATAACTGTTCCGCCATACAGAGGCAGCCACAAACCCGGTGATCATCAAAATCCCTATCATCTTTATTACAGAGGCTAGTCTCACCAGCATTTTGCTCTTACCTTGCTGCAGTCCGGCAGCTAATTCTTGCGACGTTAAAGATGCCCGCCTGAAAATTCTCAATATGCTTGTTATTAGTGTTAGTTGTTGTTTTCAAGCTCTCCCTATCAAGTAGTCGTTCAGTGCCCAGGCGAAGAGCTGTTCCCACGCCAATCTAAGCGATCTATCTCTTAGGACAGGCAAGTATGGGTGGAGGTGGGGCATTGATTGTTCTATGGCCAAGAGAAGTGCTGTGTAGTAGACACGTACCCTCCTCCTTTTCAGGTACTTTGGCCTTTTTATGTAATAGACAAATTGGTGTGATAATTCTTCAGGGTAGTTATTGTCTGAGGGTATCATCTAATCCTGGGCAGTGAACTTTGTTAGTTATCTGTTTTCTTAGCAGTACAATAATACACCGTACCTGCATGTGCGAGAGAAAAAAGAGAGAACATTCAAGTGTTTACATGTGTATGTGCAAAACAATGTCCTTCAGTTGGGTTATTACTGCAGTGGGTAGGGGGTCGATGGGCAGAGGGTTTTGGGGCTCAACTGGTAGGGGTTTCTTTACTCTTTGATCGTGTGACCATGGGGTGGGCGGTATGGTAATTACCCCTTTCTATTTCAGTAGTTGTCTCTGGGGAATCAGGGGGGTGGCAGGGTATGGGGACACTTTGGCCGTTAGTTGCGGTAGAAGTCCCTTCCTCCGTTGGCGACACTGTTGCTGTTCTTCCAATGGCCCTGTCGGTGACGCTAGGGCGGGTCTGGAGTTTGCAGATCTTTATGTCGTGTAGGTGATTCCAGGCACGTTTGTCCTGTAGCTTTACTGCTCTCATTGATACTTCCTCTACCAGGTGGGGGCCAGTGAAGCGTGGGCTGTTCCACTTTCTGTTGAAATTGCGGAGTAGTACGTGGTCACCTTTGGCAATTTTGCACAGTTTTCCCTTTTCCAATTCTTCATCCGCGTCTTCTTGTTGATCACTCTTAGACCCACCCCGCGTGCGCTCGAGCTGTTGAGACACAAACACTACACTAGTAATCAAAGAAGACACATATTGGTACATTTCATCACCAAGGACAGTTGCAGTACTCTCATGGTCGGTGAATGCTCTTGATGTTGGCGTCAGAGGAAGGCGCATTTGACGTCCGGTCACCACCTCGTGAGGGGTGAGGTGGTGGTCAGAGCCTGGTCTATTCCTTAGCTCAAATAGGGCTAGCGGAAGGCAATACAGCCAACTCTTCTTTGTTGTTTGCTGTATTTTTGCAATTGCCTCTTTTAATAGGCCATTCAGGCGTTCGCATAGACCGTTGGCCTGCGGGTGATATGCACATGCAAATTTATGCTTGATGTTCAGTAAGGATGTGATATGCTGGAACATTTCATTGGCGAAATGCGGCCCATTGTCTGACCGCAGTATTTCGCACACTCCCCACCTGGGAAGACCTCCCTCACTAGGAATTTAGCTGCTCGGAATGCATCTGGGTGTGAGCAGGGCCCTGCCTCAATCCACCTCGAGAATGGGCACACAACTATAATCATATACCTATTTCCTTGACATACGTTGATCATATCAACATAGTCAATATGGATGTGTCGGAAGGGTCCCTCTGGCTGGGGTATAGTACCTTTTATCACCTTCAGCGTGTGAGACAATTGCTGATAAAATTTGACACATGGGAATTTAACTCGGGGCAGAACCAATCTTCCCTAATTCGTGCTGCAATGACTTCCTTGCCTGTGTGGGCTGGGTGGTGTAGTTGGCTCAGGGCGGTGTTCAATAGTGCCAGTGGCATTACCATCTTTCCAGTGCTACCCTGGCGCCATAGTGCGTCAGTTGGCGACATTGTACATCCTCTTTTTACCCATATTTCTTTTTCTGCCATTGGTGCAGCCGCTTGTAGCTCCATTATCTGTGTGGCTGGGAGATGGGTGTACCCTTCTCTTATTAACATCTCCTTAGCTATTCCCCTCCCTCTCCCTCTCTCTGACTCTGGGGGGTTCCATATCTCGCCAAAATATGCAGCATACTTCGCGTGTGCGTCTGCTGCTGCATTCCCTTTTGAAATATGGTCTTCTCCATTAGTGTGTGCGGTGCATTTGACCAAGGCTAATTCTTGGGGGTCATTTATTACTTCAATTAGTTCAGCCAATAAGAGGGCATGTTGCACTGGGGTGCCGTCAGCTCTCCTAAACCCTCTTCTCCTCCACTTGGACAACCCTGAGTGGACAGTAGACGTGACATATGCACTGTCGGAATATATGGTCACTCGTTTGTCAAAGCTTTCCTTCAATGCCAAGATCAGTGCAACTAATTCCGCTGCTTGGGCAGAGTAATGCTGTGGTAATTGTACGCATTTCATCGCCACACCCACCGGTACCTCTGTCATTTTTACCACTGCTGCCCCAGTTCTCCTAATCCCGTCACTTTGGTCAATTGTTGATGACCCATCAATGAACAAGAGCTCACCTCCGTCTAGTGCGTTCTCTTCAACCCTTCTAGTACATAAATACATTTCAGTAGTCTTTGTACAATCGTGTGCATAGTCTCCTTCCTCAATTGCTTCTGCTATAAACCTTGCAGGGTTGACCGTGCTGCATCTAACAATTGATAGGTCAGCTCTAGATAATATTATCTCATAACCTGACGCCCTCTGCGTTGTTAGTGTGGACTTAGGCTTGTTCAATATTGCAAATAGTGCATGTTCCACAAATAGTGTGGTTGGGCACCCCATGGTGATTGCTGATGCTTTCTCTACCGCAAAGGCAGCTGCGGCGAGACCTTGTTCGCAAGGGAAATGACCTGGCATCACAGGATCCAAGTGGCCGCTGTAAAACGCTACTGGTTTGTAGCCCATGCTTGTTTTTTGAGCCAACACTGCTTTCATTACTGCTGAGTAGCAATGTGAAAATATAAAAAATTGTCGTTCATAATCTGGGGTGGCCAGTACCGGAGTGGTTGATATTGCATCTTTCAGTTCATCAAAAGCCTCTTTCATTTCCATTGTCCACCCCAACTTTTTCTCCCCTTTGTTAGCTTCTTTTAACCCCTCAAGTAGGGGTCCTATGTATGAGCTGTAATCAAATACCCATGCTCTGCAGTAGTTGCACAGGCCCAGGAACTGCTGTAATTCTCTCACTGTTTGTGGCAATGGCGTTTTTGAAATGGCCTGTGCTCTTTGTGGTGCAATCTGTCTTCCATATTGGGATATGAGCTGGCCAATGTAAAGTACTTGTTCCTGACAGTATTGTAACTTTTCCTTGTCTACCTTGTAACCTTTTTCAGCCAATATTGTCAGCATCTTTAATGAGTCATCTCTGCATCTTTTTTCGTTTGTGCTGCAAATTATTATGTCGTCAACATACTGTAACACTGTGCTTTCTACTTCAATGTTACCCAAATCCATCTGTATTACTCTGTTGAATATTGAGGGTGACTCGCAGTACCCTTGTGGCAATCTGGTGTGTTTCCACTTTGTATTTCTGTAAGTGAAGCTTGTCAGATCTTGTGAGTCTGGGTGCAGTGGTATTGAGAAAAAGGCATTTTTAAGGTCGATCACTGTAAACCGTG
Source organism: Ambystoma mexicanum (assembly GCF_040938575.1). NCBI lineage: Eukaryota > Metazoa > Chordata > Amphibia > Caudata > Ambystomatidae > Ambystoma > Ambystoma mexicanum. The sequence continues at coordinate 963,721,081 of NC_090927.1, forward strand.
ATGCCTCTGCTGGAATGCCGCACAATATTGTGGCCGGGTTTGCTGCTATGGGGTATTCTGCTTCTACTATGTTGTTCAAAGGCCTGAGGTCCTGTATGAAGCGCCAAGACCCACCTTTAGCCTTGCGCACTGGGTATACAGCTGTGTTGCATGGAGATTCTGATGGGACCAATATGCCATTATTTATAAGGGCCGTTATTGTTTCATATATGCCCTCATCTGCCTCTTTTGATAGTGGGTACTGTTTCACTCTGGGGAGTATTGCACCCTTTTTCAATTTTATTCTTACTCCCCCTATGCTTTTTATGCACCCCACGTCATAGGGGCTAGTAGTCCATAATGATGTGGGTACTTTTGCCATATCCTCCTCAAAAAAGGGAACTGGGGTGGACGTGGGTGCCTCAAGTGCCATTGCAATTTTCTGTGCCACTTGTTTGTACGTCACCCTTAGCCATATTTCCACACTCATCATAAATACCATTTCACCGTCTTCCTTTCTCCTGAGAAGAGCTCCTCATCTGACACCTGGGTGAGTCTACATCCCTCTGCTAGTGCTATCACTGCTCTTCCTTCTCTGTCTTGGGAATGCACTGCAATGTAATCAGCAGTTGCTATAATGCTCTCTATGTCCACTGAAATCACCTTTCCTTCTGGTTCGTTGGCTGGTGTTTCTGGTCTAAACAAGTAGGCTGCTGGCCTCCTCCAGATCTTTCCTTCTATCCCTGGCATCCATGCAAATGCCATGTCCGTCCCGTACTGGAACAGTTCACCATCTACTGGCTCAGCCCTAATCACTGTCTGTCCACAGTATGCCTGCATAATCTGTCGTGCAGTGAGCATGTTAATTCCTGGAGTGGAGCAAATTATGCCATCCTCCGTAAAGGAGATCGTCATATTCAACCTGCTCATTATGTCTCTCCCCATTATATTTACTGGTGAGGCCCTAGAATGTAAAAGTGGGACTGACATGTCATAATCCCCTATTGATAAGGGAATGTTATCAGTAAAGGGAACCAACCCCCTAGCCCCAGAGAATCCTTGGGTATTCATGGCTTCACCTGACATCTTAAATTTACCTTCCCTTATGCAAGACCGGGTCGCCCCGGTGTCAACAAGGAATGATAATTTTTTGTCACCTATCGTTACCTCTATGCGTGGTTCCTACGCACTATTAGGTGTTACCGACATGATGGGACACACCAAGGTCGTCTGTGGGCTGTCCTATTGGGGTATAATGATTGACCACTTCCCGTGTAAGGGTTGTGTCCCAGGACTGTCACCCTACCCAGTTGTGTTTGCTGTAGTTGGGTATTGGTTGAGGTTATGTTATGGTCTTGGACTTGTGCAGGTGGCTGTACTTGCTGTGCTTGGGGTTGTTGTGTAATCGCTACCTGTTGTTGAGGCGGTGGATATGTCCACGGCTGTTGTTGTGTTACTAGTTGTTGCTGTCTATTTCCCTGTTGCAATGTCTGCTGTTGCTGGAGGCCCTGCTGTTCCTGTGTGAGCTCTTGTTGTCCCTGTTCACTCCACAACGGTGTGCCTGGTCTCACTCTACACGTACGTGACATGTGTCCTACCAATCCACAAATCCAACACACCAGTGGTTCCCTGTTCTGCCATGGAAAGCTTCCTGCGTTGTCCTGGTATACTGGGTGCCCGGTGGGGTGGGAATTTCTAAGTCCCCCCACCTGTTGTGTGTTATATCCGTATCCTCTCCCTCTCATTATTCCTCCCCTTCCCCGGTTGTAATTATAATACCCAGCTCCTGGCGTTGAGTATCCTCCTCCCATGTTAGTCGTGTATGGTTGGAGTGGCGGCATCTGTTGTGTTACAGTCTGCGATGATTGTATTTGGGAGGGGTCTTGTGCAGCCACTACTTGTGTGGGGCTTTGAGTTATTGTGGCAGGTGTAGTTATTAGTGCGCCTTCCCTCGTGTTTCTTCTGTACTAGTTTAGCCTCTTCCGTTTTCCTGTCCTCTTCCTTTTTTTTCATTTTTTCTTGCCATGTCCTGCAATGATGTACTATAGACAGTTGTATTTATGGCCATGCTTTTGCTTCCATCCCCACTACTTTCTTCAGTTGTTTCTGGACTGCTTCTGGGAGCCCCTGTACTAGTATATGATAGAATATTGCTGGTGTTTTGTCCCATTGTTCTCTAGTTTCCATACGCCACTTCTCTTGAATTTCCTGGATATAATCAACAGGATCTTCGTTCTCACGCATCTTGCGCGAGGTAATTGCTCCTATGTCTGATGTGTCTGGATACTGTACCCTCAGTGCCTGCCATAATGCATGTCTGCAGTTTGCGAATGGTGCCCCATCATGAGATGTGTTTGTTATTGTGACCCCGGGGAAGCCCGCTCTCTTCCAGATGTCATCCGCAGCATCCCCTAATATTGATATTAGAAGGCCCTTTACATCTCCCACTGCCAATTTCTGTCCTGCGGTGTGTTTTTCCATTTCATATATCCATTTACCCGCACCTCCACTTAATGATGGGAGTCTGCACTTTATATTTTCCTTGTCTGCATGCTTCCAAGGGACGTATTGTGGTCTAACCCCTCCCCTCTCTAGAAGAGACATTAAGTTGTGTCCCGTTTTACCCCCTGGGTTCCACAAAATCGAGTCCGCACACCCCTCCTCTTCTTCCGTCTCTTCTACATCGTCAGTTTCGTCCATATTTCTCCTGGTCTTGACTCTTTCTCCTCCACCACTTCCCCTTCTTTCATCATTTCCTTTATTTATTGTGGGCGTGTGTATTCGTTCTCCCTGCCTGCGTCCAGGGAGGTCTCTAAGCCTTCCTGCATAGGGTGTCAGTTCGTTTGTGAAGGGCGCGAGTTTAGATGGGCATGTTGCACGTAATGAGCGTGAGGTGGTGGAGCATGTAGGACGGGACGGTGACGGCGTTGCTTCACGTGTCTGCCTTTCCGCTATTCCTTGCTCTTCCTCCTCACTTCACTACAGTTCTTCCTTCCTCCTGCAGATCCATGGTGAGTCTCTATTTGTCCGGGTGGTGTATAGTTTATCTAGGCTTTCCCTTTCACTATTTCTTCCTTCCTTCTCCATTCCTTCTTCTTCCTCACTACAAAAGTCATTCATAAATGGCAACCCCCAAACTGTCTTTTTCCCCCCAATCGTTACTGTTCTTAAGTCTATTAGGTCCGTTCCTTCCTTTTCTTCTTTACTAATCGCTCCCCTTTGTGCCGATGTTGTTGCTACTTCTGTACCTCTATATACATGCCTCCTTACTTCACTCTCCCCCTCCTATCTTCTCTTTCCCCTTCATTTCTCTCCGCTATTTCTCTACCAATTTCCTCTCTTTTCTTTTTTAAATCTTCCATTACTTCACAACTCATTTTTTCCAATATCTTTTCATCTTCTTTCTTCCTTTCCCATCTCTCCCTCTCCCGTTCTAATATACTCTCTATCATCCTCCCTTCTTCGTATTTCCTTGTCGTTTCTGACAGTAATCTCTTCTTCCATATTGCCATTTCTTTTTCTTTCTCCTCTTCCTCTTTTTCCTGTCGCGCAGTGCTGCTCGTGATACCCTTTCTGCTGCTGCCTTTAACCTTTCGGCTTCTCTCCTTTGCTCCTCAGTTCGTTCTCTCATTTTTACCAACTCATTCTTACCTTCTTTCCTTTCCCGTGCTCTCTCTCTTTCCCCCCTCTCGAGCTGCTTGATCAGTGCATTCTGCTCATCCCTTAATTCTGCTAATCGTTCCTCCAAAGTCTCTTCCTTTTGTCTTATCAGCTCTTCCCCTTTCATTTCACCCTCCCTGGTATTATCCTCGTCCATTTTCCTTACCACCTCCTTCTCTTCTCCTGTTAATGAACCTCGTAATTTTAATAGTATCTGCGCTGCTACCCACTCATCATTTCCTATGTCCGTAGTCTGCTCTTCTTCAGTCCTCCCCTCCCCTGCTAGCATCTTCCTATGGGCTGATCCCGTTGTACTAGTCCGCTCCCCTCCCGTGTGGCCACCTGTTGCTGTATATGGAGGCGGGCTGTATGCCGGGTTCGAGTACCCCTCAGCCGCCCTTAATTGTTCTCTTGCTATTTCTCCTAGTTCTCTTAAAGGATACAACCCCCCTCCCTCTGTTTTCACTACCTTCGCTAGAGGTATATCGTCGCTCTGTTCCTTTTTTATTTCATTTTCGTTTGAGTTGTCACTCTTTTCTCCTCCCTCTTGTCCTTTCCCCGTGTTCTGTGTGCCTTCACTCTCCTTTTCCCCATTCTCTCCCTACTCCTTAATCTCCTTATCTCCCGTTTTTTCCCCTACAATGAACATTCCGTTTGGTCCTGGTCGGGACCCTTGGAACATCCTCCATAAGTTGAACACCTCCACGTGGTGCGTCAACTTCTTCCCCTTGTATGTATTATGCAGATGGTTTAATAGTGAGTGTTGGGTATATGGATTGAAGCTACCATTAGGCGGCCATGGTGTCGTCATTTTGTTGTCCGTCCCCTGTGTCCATTCTATGCTATACTTGATCAGTTTCTCCCTATGGGGTGATAGTGTTTTACATATGTGTTGCAGCGGGGTAGTGAGGGTGTTCTCCCACCCCCCCCAATCCTGTCCCGTATGACATAGTAGCGCTCCACTTGTTACCCTTCCCCTATTTGGTAGCGGTTATCTCACTAGCAGTTTACAATATACAGCCTTATATCTTTACCTGGCCCCGTAAGTTTGGGGACTTGCGATAGTCCGCTAAGGAATAATTAGTAAAATATAGTATTTACATTTGTATATTCTTTTCTTTCGTTTCTTCCTTTATACAACACCCTTACGGCCCCCTGCGGCCGAGGCGCACGTAGCCCCCTGCGGCTGCGTGCCCCTTGTGACGTTCTTATACTGCCGTCCTATTTTCACTTGCTCCTCCTCCCTCTTCTACACCTGCCGTGGCCGGCGTTCTCCGTGCGCAGCCACGTCCCCCTTTTCGCCTTCCCCCGATCAACTCATTACCGTGTACCTCCGTTTCCACGCCCTTAACACAGCTCTCCTCCCCGCCACTCAAAAATAAAGATGCCTGGTTCTCGAGATGTCCTATGTAAGCCCTGCTGGTGACGTCACCGATCTTTTCGAACTACTGGTAAGTTCTTCATATATTCTTTAAGTCCAAAATACACTTGCAATCTACCCCCGTTAACCCCACAGCTGTCTTCCTGTCACTCCTGGAACAAGGTAATCAATAATATAATCGGACTGCGCACACTGCGTCGCCTCGCGTGTGATACGCCCCTCGACAGGAGGGCTTAACCAGCCAATTATCTTCCGTATTGGGCAACTAGCTAGCTACCGCCTACAGGGAAACGTCATCTATCTATCGAGTTTCCTGCTCGATCAATAGGGATCCTCATCTACTCATTGATCAATAATTGCCAAATTGTAGGAAACCACGCACACACACACACCCTTACACATGGTCGCGACCTAGGCCAATAGGTTTCTATGAGCGGCCGCACGTGATGTTTTCGTGCTCCGCCCCCTTCTCTCCCGTAACGTAGCAGACTGCTCTTGCACTCGTCCGGCTACCATTCATTTCATTGCCAACACTAAATTATCAAACCTTCGCCGCGCACCTGTGTAATACCTCCCGTATTCAATTCCTCCCCCCTCCCTCACAATTTCACATTGCTTGTTGGGCATGGCATACTCACCAAGTTCTCTTGATGCCGGGCCGCTCGACTGCGTGCACCCCTCCAAGTGGCTCGCCACCTCCCCTCGTCTGGACTACGTCTGGACACTCGCCAAACGCGGGCGGGATACTTCTCAACCGGCTCCCGAGGGCCAATATCCGGATTGCGCTGTCCGGTCTTCTCGCAGTTCCGCGATGGTCCTGTAGTCCTCAAAAAGGGGGCAGCGGCAGAGGGGGCCGCGCCGCCGGGCCTCCCCGCAACGGGAGTACTTGGAAAAGTAAAAATAAAAGCGGACCTTAAACAGATCTCAGCAGTGCCTCCAACTTGTCGGGGGGAAATTCGCCCGGGGTCGGCTGGGCCGTCAGCGGACCTCCGGGCAGGGAGGCCCCAACTCCTCCCGTATATCCCAAAAGAGATAGAGTATGAGACACACGCAAGAAGCAAGGTGATTCTGCTGTTTATTAAACAAAACGGCAGGGATGGGTCAAGGATCATACGCGTCCGTCCTGACACTCTCTCCACATTGTGGGGCTCGCAGGCCCTTTTTACCTTAGTATGACGCGCTACTTGCGTCACCTGAGAAAGTTAGCAAAAAACCTATCGCCACTCTGGATTGGTTCCCCGAGTGGTAGGGTTAGTATAGCATACGTATAGAGAACATTGTTAGTGGTTAAGGGTCAGTCAGGTGGTATACTTGGGTCGTCCCTTCAGTTTGATACATAAAAATTGTTACATGAAGACCCCTGAGGATTGGTCAATGTTAATGGCATCAGTGATAAGGGCCGCATGTTCTGATTGGTCCACCCGCGAGCCTCCCAGTCTGGGACCATCGCTGTTCCCAGCTCGCGGTGCACCTGTCATTTGCAACAATGTTTCACTATGGGTATGTGCAGACAATGTGAGGATTTATTCATAAGCAGGAAGGCCGACTACTCCCACCGCTGCAGATGTCCATTGAGTTGCTTAATTGTATCTGCCTGTGTCTTGAGAAGGGGGATCCAGGAGCCTTCTTCCTCCTGGGCTTGGCATCCTATCAGGTTTGGCTTGGTCACGTGAGGTGGGACTGTGGTTGAGGCAGAATTCTGCACAATTAATATTGCATTTCTCACTGTGTGCCTGGCTTATCTTGCAGGTGTGACCTTGGCGTCGGCTTGCGGTATGAGAGTTTGCAACGTTGTGCCCTTGACTGTCTGCTTTCGCTGGGCTCATTCTGCATGGTCAGCAACCGAACTCTTGCTTATTCAATGTTCATGGAAGCTTTTGCTTGCGGCCTACTTGGGCCTGGTGCATAGGTGGAACCGTGTGATACAGAGCGCTTTAGGTTATGGTATCATATCGCTCTATCCCCAGTATTGTGTCTTCGTTATATTTCTCATTATGGTACATGGGTTTAGGAGAAGCGTGAGCAAGCCTTTTTGGATGAGTTCATTATGCGTCTTGCGTTTCTGCATTTGAAAAGTCTATGTGGAAAATAATAAAGATGCACGTCCGTGGGTGTGTCCGTCGCCTACGTCATAGCACTGAGTATGTTCTTCGTGTGGATTGGTGTGGGAGTGCCCGGTGTGTTTGTTTGCACGGGTGTGCTGACCGTTGGCTATGTCGTCATGGCATCTCTAACGATGTGTTGATTTGGTGCTGGATGGTTCAGTCGAGTCCATCCATGCCGCAGGTGTCGGCATGTGCAGGGCAGGCTGGTGGGCAGGCGGGTGGGCACGCGAGTGGGCACATCCGTATGTTCTTGTACCAGGGTATTTGGTCGTCTGGTAGATGGGCAAACTCCTCTCGTGGCGGGTGTCTGGGCCGTGATCCTCTAGGCCAGGGTTGAGAGGGGATTGGTCGGAGCCTTTTGTTCACTTTTCCCACTTCAGTTTGTAGGCATCATTGTTGCTCCCTCCCTTACTATACTGTCTCTTACTCAAACGTTTTGGTCAAACCCTGCAACCCCTTTTCTCTCAATTTTTTGCAATGTATTTTCCTCATTTGAAAGGCCGTAACTATCAAAACCCTTGTTAGATCCAACAAGCCCCTTTGTATCAACCCCATGCTGCAGGATATGTCCCTAAGAGCTACCATCAAACAAGGTTTTTGACTCACTCCTTGCAGGCATTCTTAGAAAATGTCATTCTTCCTACATATGTCACACTCAAGTTTTAATATATTACGCTTAAAAAATGTTCCCCATGGCAAAATGGTGCACAGAACATGTTGTTGTAGATCCAACTCCTCAACAAACCTCTCCAGTGACGACTGGTCAATTTTTTAAGTGGTGAGGTGTAAATATTTCTCCCAAATATGCCCTAGCGACCAAGCATAGCGAGGTAGCCAGAAGCAATACAGAGGGATCCAGTGGGGTTCTATCCTAGAGATATGTTTTAAAATAATGGTTTAAAATGGTGCATTTTAGAGCACATTTTTAGGAAAAATTGGTTAAAAAACCAAACAATGTCCTATTGGTTTTGTAGGGCAACTCGTGAAAAAATCCAATAGATGCAAGGGAACATTCCTCCAACACGTTTTCCTGATGCCTTTGCCCACAAAATGTGCCAGTATAAATCATTTTCACACTGCTGTGCCCATACATGTCCATGTTTGTTGCACCAATATACACTAGTATTCCCATATAAGAACATACTCATGTTTGCCTTGTGCATAATGAAAGAAATGATACTCTGAGAAAACATGTCCATGCTTGTTATGCCAATATATGGCAGTATCCACATGTAAGAACATACATTTGGCTTTACTATTAAAAATACATGCCACAGTATGAAAACATGTCATGCTTGCTGCATCAAAGTTGCCGAATACATAATGCCATACCACAGTAAAAAATCGCTACACTGGCTGAATAAAAATCCCAGACTAGCTACATAATAGCACTTATCATGCATGTTTTACCAAAGATACCCAATACAAAATCTCATCCCACAATAAGAAATGGCTAGACTGGCGGCATTGAAATGCCAGTCTAACTACATAATAACACTTATCATGCATGCTATATCAAAGATGCCCAATAAATAATGTCATGCCACAATAAGAAATAGCTAGACTGGCTGCATTGAAATGCCAGTCAAACTACATAATAACACTTATCATGCATGCTATATCAAAGATGCCCAATAAATAATGTCATGCCACAGTAAGAAATGGCGATACTGGCTGCCCCACAATGCAGGTCTAGCCATGTGATAAGACATATCATGCTTGCTTTATCATACATGCTGTAAGGAAGGCATGCTAACAAACAGTAAGACAGACACAAGTGACAACAGTTCAACAGTCTTTATTGAACTTCAATTGGGTTTGGAGAAATGCCCATCTAATCCTAAATCTAAAGATGGGAGCAAGCTACAACCATCAAATAATAATAATGCAGTTCTAATGGTGTCTTGTCAAAATAAAAGGGCCATACTAATACACCTATAGCCAATCCTTACTTCTAAATACAAATGGTGTGGGGAAATAATATTATACAAAAACAACATGTTCAAGAAACAATATGGCTGGATAGTTGAGTCATTAACTTCCCTTCCCCACGTTTTCAGCATGGGACAAGACGGTACACTTGAGCTTAGCACATACTCTGGCGTTTCTAGCACAAGGATGCAGTTCAGAATCTCAGTATCAGGACATTCAGTGCCAAAGTATCTTTGCCATTCAAAGTCTCTTACCTCAGATGGCCTGATGCATCAAACATTCAATCTTCCTGGGTGATTCACTGTTCACCTTGAGTCCCCGTCGGCTGGGCTCAGACACACTTTAACACAAAACTTTCAATTGGTCTCCCTCTGCTGGGCTCAGACCAAATTTATCTCACTTTTCAAAGTTTCTTCAATATATCAAAATCAAAGACTTTCGACTGTGTGCAGGATTTAGCTTGACCCATCTAAGGACCAATTTGATTCACAATTCTTTGCTCTCTTCTTAACACAAACTTTTAACTTTCACTTGTGCCACTTCTTAGCTGTATACCTTACAGAGACCTTTGATTGAGCACCCACGTGGTGCTGGACCACTCTGTCAAAAGTATCTTATTTTGCTTTTCAAAGTTCAAACACTTATCAGCACTTCAACTTTACTTGCATCTTTTATCGCACACGTTTTAACAATGTTCATTCCAGCGCTTGCCATACAATGTTGCTGCTTGCAACCTTTGCTTCAACACAGACAATTCTTGTATCAGACTCCCCAACTCACCGGCTATGTTGATTTCACTGATGCTGCTTTGTTCTTGGAGCCAAGGACGGTACCACGGCAGCTGCTGCTTCTCCCTGCCTTGATTAGTGATGCCAGAGGGCCCCGGGTATCTCTGACACACAAAATATGATTCTCCAGCTTGGTTTCCTGGTCTTATGCTTTCTGCTTTCGAGGGCTCTTGAAAGTAACGGTACAGCAAGAGTCCAGTCTCTATCAGTCCCTCTACAAGCTGGTCGTGTTACTGGATCCTGCCTGCTGCAAAAAATGCTGTTTCCTTGCTGTTTCTTTAAGGAAATCACTGAAATTGCCTGAACGTGCCTATAACTCCAGCAGGGAGCACGTGAGTCAGGCGAGAATCCAGACTCTCCCAGTCCCTCAACAGGCTGGTTGTGTTAGTGGACCCTGCCTACTGCAAGAAACTCTGTTTACTTGCTGTTCCTTTAAGGAAATCACTGAACTTGCCTATAACTCCAGCAGGGGGCATGCAGCGCGTAAGTCCGGCGAGAGTCCAGTCTCTCCCAGTCCCTCTACAAGCAGGTTGTGTTGGTGGATCCTGCCTGCTGCAAGAAACGGTGTTTCCTTGCTGTTAATTTAAGGAAATCACTGAGCTTGCCTGAACTTGCCTATTACTCCAGCAGGGGGCGCATAGTGCTGGTGCATGAGTCTGGCAAGAGTCCAGTCTCTCCCAATCCCTCCCGAGCCATGACTGAGTCCTGACGTGTTCCGTGTGGAGATGGCCGCCCCTCCTTCCTCTCTTAGCTGTGTGTATGTTGATCCCTACACATGACGGAAACAACAGATGCTCAGATGATTTGGAGATGCAGCCTCTGATGAACTCACTAGTGTGTCTACTATGCTGGGTGAGGAACGCGATGCCCCTTAACACATAATAAACCCCATGTTGCACTAAAACAACACCCACAATCTGATACATATAATGTAACTTTGGATGTTATGAACGCGGAACTGCTCGAAACGGAGCTGCCCTTAGCAGTGTCCTCTTACGGAAAGTAAGCCTCTGTGTCCATGAATAATCATGATGGGAAGACTGACAGCAATTTGACCACAAACTGTGTGCACAATATTGCCTGTCCTGGTTGACCCCCTTTGGCCGCAATCTGTAATGTAACGGCCATGTGTTTGACCATGACAATGGAGAAGAGACTCCATTACCGACAGTATTGATGCCTCTGCACTTAGACTGTGCAGAACCAAGCAGCAACCGCACGGACGTGTGGTTACCAAATGAATACAGGGATGCAAACCCTGCAGGGGTACTGTCCGTGATGATCCCCCGATAAAACAACTCTAAACCACACGCATATGTTGGTCTTCCAAACCAGGCAGTCCTGCCAGGGCACCATGCTGCCTGGACCTGGGGAACTCAAGACCAACTGACACCTTTTCTTTGTCGATGCCAAGACTGATGTCTACACCAACAATTGTGAATCCCGACAGAAGGCGAATGCTGATTTGCACTAAGGAAATGACCTTGGCAGATGAGATCAAGGAGTTTGAAGCCTGTAAAAATTCTACAAAGATCAATAATGTGGAATTGAACCTGCAGATGACTGGTCACGCAGGTGACCCACCCAGATACGCAAACAGGGGAAGAATTTGATAAAAGTGACCAAAATACACATTGCAGGAAAAGGAGAATGAGAATGTTTCAGAGAACAAGAGATAACATGCCAGTGAAAAGATCAATACGTTCATTTCGGTTGATGCTTATATTATTATTCTGTACAATTATTTGCCTTGTCTTCCTCACCATTACGGCTTTTTGACAATTGATAATGCAGATTAAATATTGAGTGGTGATGTTCCTATGATTATCCCTAGTGAAGGTACAAGCAATGTTTTCCTTAATGTTTACAAACAAATTGTCTGAACAAAGAGAGATGCTGCAGAATATAATGAGGATATAAACTCATATCTTGATTATTCTGCCCTTTTAAAGAACAATATGTGGTATCAACAGATGAAGGAGGTCTGGGGAGAACGTCAGAGGAAAGCTGCAACATGTATTCTCTCATCCATAATGCCATGAGCACAGCCAGAACATGTATTGCAAGAGAAATACCTTTACATGATGCAAAGTGTCTTAGCCATCTCGCAGCTTGCACAACCAGAGGACAATTTGAAGGAAAATGGGAAACCCTACGATGGCAATCAAGAACATCAGCTATTGCTATATGGATGAGTTGCCACCAGTACAGGAAGGGAAGAAGGAATGTTTTCTTGCACCGCACACTTATTAATGAAGGAATCAGTAAGCATTCTGCCAATAGTAAACAATGTATGCCTAAAGTCATGGGTGAAGTATTCTTAGCTACTTACAGAGGTCAAGGATGAAGCAGGGCCTGTAAATATATTACTAATGAAGAATGCCACAATATGTTTCCAAAATAGAGGACTGATAAAAATTGGAGAAAATAAAGAATGCAACCAGATAATTGATGTCCCAGGAATGAATAGAGGAACTGCTGTGCTGATGAACCACTATTGGGCCTGTGGATCTAAAGCTTATATGCAGCTGCCTAAGAATTGGGCAGGAACATGCCCTATAGTGATCATGCATGTTGCTGCATTGGTAATTCCCCAAAGTCATCTTCTGATTTAAAGCTTCCAAAAATGGATGTACATCCACGAAAGAAGAGCTCACTTACCCTCCTTCAGCTGAAAAGAGAGAACTATTTCTCAGCAAAATCAATACATGCTTATGACAGCATTCCAGTTGAGCACAAACTATTTGGCAAGACGGCAATAATACTTAAATCTATATTTATGCAGGGACTCCAGACTGCATTGAATGCTAAGTGGTTACAAATCACCAGATGGGAGCTGCTACAAACAATTAACACCACTATAAAAGGATTCAATGTGGTTCGAGAAGAATTAAGGGCCATTCGACTGATGACCGTCCAGAACAGGTATGTTTTGGACTTGATTACAGCTATGGAATGAGGCATTTGTGCCATGATCGGGCCTTCTGGCTGTACTTACTAAACTGCCCATGAAGGAGAAAACGGAACCCTGACAGAGGCAATAACAACTTTGTCAAACTTACACATGAAGGTGGAAGAAGAAGTAGATGAGACTGAAGGAGATGACTGGTTCTCCTCCCTGTTTTTTTGGATTCCGACCTGGATGGCGAATGCTTTCAAACTATTAGGAGCAGTACTAGTGTTGGCAATGCTGGGATTCTGCATTGTGAGAATAAATATTGGACAATGTTGAAAGACAGCAAAGAAAGCAATTGGGATGAAGATAATGATCAACATAAATGTTGAAACTGGTGAACGCGTGCAAGATGAGAGCTCCATCCATGAAAATATAAAGGGAAGTCCACTGGGACCAGCAGGAATAAAGTTCTATTACCCTGCAGGACGTTGGGTATTCTGTCCACCATCTGGGAAGTGCTGCTATATGACTTGGAGTGTATATGAACATATAAAGAATTCAGGTTACCTGAGGGGGGTCACAAAGATATGGATCCCTAAGATTCCACAGTGTCAAGAGAAGGTGGAGAAGATTGAGGAGGTGGTTGAGCACTCAACCAGAGGGGAGAATGCAGAGAATCAACTGCCATCTTCTCTAGTGCTTGTCCCTCACCTCTGTCATATTAGAAGAATAGCAAGAAGGCTCTGTGCAGGACACCAAGTATTATCACAATACTGTATCAAAGATATGAGAGACAGCATGCACTCAGACAACCATGTGGAATGTACCCTCACACTGACATGGTGTAAGGATGTCGACATACACCATTGGACATAGAAGAGATGTAAACAAAGTCAGGCTAGAGTAAAGGGACGTCATAAAGAAAAGACACAATGATGCACTGAAACGATGCAGGAATACTTAGAGAATGAAGGTGTAATCTCAGTAATAAAGTAATCAAGAATAAAGAGATGAAGAAATCATGTATGCCAAGAAGATAAGTGAGATGAAGCTCAATTAATATATATTTATGCAGAAACGCAAGATAGCTGAGTTACATAGAAGCTTGCTGCAGTAGATGAGGAAAGCGGCCATGATGAAAAGATGGACGTTGGATCATGTCAAAACTACCTCAGATACAAACCAGGGCCGCAGATCAAAATGCTGCAGAAAACAGATTCATGCAAGAATATCTGTTTGAACAAGACTAAGGATGACGCTTACATCATTGGAAAGTACAAAGGGAGTTCACGACGATAAGCTATGAACGAAGGGCACATTTCTCTTAGATTAAGCAGAAGCCAAAACATCTGCCAGTGCCAAGTATAATACAATCAAGAGTGAAGAAAGCACATGTAAGACGGAGCAAAAAAGTCTCCAGATGCAAAGAGGGGTAATAGCACCCAGCATAATTAAATCAAATAGTAGTAAATAGCAAATCAAAATTTTTGTGGTGTATTACATGTGTTGCAAGGCTCGAAAACAAAGTCTATTCATTAAGCCTCAGATGAAGATAGTGGTGTACCCTGACTCCCTTAAACGTCCCAGAGTAGAAAACAGTCAGCAAGGTCAACAAAAAAGGAGAAGCCTTGGCTCATGGTCTAACTGATGAGAGATGGTAGGCTAATTGACCAAAGTGGGCAGTAGTCTGATGCTGTTCTCTGCACCTGGGGTTCGTTCTGTTCGCCTGCTGCTAGGGAGCCGAATATCCAAGGTTGGGAGAGTATGCCAACCACACATGAGTGGCTACATAGCGGCATGCTATACAATGTTGCAATAGGCAATCTGCTGTTATTATCATGCATAATCAGTATTATACACATTTGGAGGTAGTTCCAGTCGTGCCTAGGAGATAAGGGGCAGCCAATGGTGTCATTAACACTTATACATATGTGTTACATTTTATACTATAGGTATATATGTTCCCTTAACCAATCCCTCCTCCCGATCGGTTTCACTGTTTGCCACATAGGGTGATGTCATAGCTGGTGCACATCGAAGAGGATAAACAAAACTTAGATGAGAGTGAGTGAGCTGCATTTCATATGCTCACCAGACTTCCCTACTTTATTTGAGCTGACAATTAAGTAGTACTTTGACATTTCTTTGAGTCTATCAGGTTATTTGGGTCTGAGGTCATTTACAATGCTAATTACATTCTGCGTATGAGATATACGCTCCAAGGTGCTACTGCACAGCCTTGTAAGTGCCCAAATGTTGAAGTGCAAAAGAAATGTATAGCTGCAACACAGAAGTTCCCAATCGATAAAGGTCACAGTTTTAGGGACAACTCCCTTCCCCAGGTTTCTCTTAAGGATAAAGTTCACATTTCCAGAGGACAACTCCTTTTCCCCAGGGTTCTCTTCAAGACATTTCAAATTCCTAAGGGCATGAATCTTCCTTAGAGCTCTTTGTTCAACAAAATGCTTGTATATAAAAACCAACTTGGATGTACGTCCCAACCTCGTACAATACCTGTTGTATTCCCCTTCCAGGTTCTTTTCCACTTCAACTTTGTTTTCAGACTTGAATTTGCCTGGTGTTTTCCTTTGCCACGACTTCTTCATTTGATTGATTTTGCACACTTGCAACATTGACTTTAGCCTGGTGTACTTCCCTGCCAGGGCTTTTCATATGATTTACTTTGTGGACTTGCAAACTTTTTATTTTATTTATTTTGCATTTTGAATGCGCTCACCAAGCCCGTGGGCATCGAGGCGCTGTTACAGAAAGAATTTTTTTTTTAGTTTTTTTTTTAGACGCGTAATTTTTTTTGTTTTGTTTGTGTCTTAGTTGCGTATTTATAACGCGCTTAAATACCCAGGGGTTTCTAAGCGCGGACCCGGGGATCGAACCTGTGTTGCTTAGTGTCGTCTTGCTCCCAAGGCAAACACGTTGCCGCTGAGCTAACCTCCTGGGAACTTGACTTTGCCTAGTATACTTTTCTGACAGGGCTTTTGGTATGATTTACTCCACACACTTGCAGACTTGCTTTTGCCTGGTTTACTCTTCTGCCAGGGTATTTCATCTGATTTACTTAATATAATTGCAAACTTTCTTTCACCTGGTGCACTCACCTGCCAGAGCTTTTCATCTGTTTTACTTCATAGAATTGCAAACTTGCTTTTGCCTGGTTTGGCCTCCTGTCAGGGCTTTTCTTCTAATTGTACTTTACTTCCACTTGCCTGGTTTACTCTCCTGCCAGGTATTTTCATCTAATTTTACTGTACTTGCATTTGCCTGGTTTATTCTCCTGCCAGGACTTTTCATCTGTTTTACTTTATACAATTGTGAACTTGCTTTCGCCTGGTTTTCCCTCCTGCCAAGGCTTTTCATCTAATTTTACTTTACTTGCTTTTACCTGGAATACTCTCCACCAGGGCTTTTTGCAAGGAAGTTTATTCTTCCTTTCCACTTGCATTCGCTGCATGGTGAATAGGCACCAGCAGTCCTCTGTCTCCTGCCTTCCTCCCAAGCTTGCCAGCTACACGGTCATCTTGCCATCCTCACAGTCCCTTGGGCAACACAGAGAGGGCTCCACTATCCCAGGAGGCATTCACCCTCTTCATGCTCGATAAAGCTTTTAAATGTCCTGGCACATATCATACGCTCACAACCACTAGAGCATATCTGTTGTTTCTCGTCCCTGGTTATCTGCATTACTCCATCCAGCCTCCTCTTCCCAGTATTTCTCGAGGTATGTGAGTTGTAGGCAGTTCTTGGTGATTTAAGTGTAGAGTATTGGAATGTATTACCAGTAGGTCTTGTGGATGGGTGAAGGGAATAACATAATATTCCATCAAAGACTGCGGAATGGAGGAGGTATCCCTAAAAGGGAAAGGCAGATACCATGTTTCATCCAATGATGTATCACCCCTATGATGGTTGCCTCTCCCCATGTGGTCATCCCTCATGTAACTGCACCCAGGGTCTGGATGAGCTAGCAGCTGCCATTGTCTGGCCACATGGGGAGAGGCTACCACTGGCAAAGGAGTGATGACATCATCAGATTCATCACATATCCCAATGTTGACTATTTATATAATACATACAAATGTTATTAGACAATAAGCAAATGTTGACATAATATTATTCTTTTTCACATGGTATGACCTCTCAAATGTTTTTTAATCATAAAGCATATCACAGATATCATGCTCACATCCATTACAGCCATTAAACAGATAGTAAGAAAGACACATATACATGGTATGATTGTAGCCCCATAGCTAGAATGCTTTGACATAAGCATCAATTCAAATAATATGAATTTATAGTAATACTACTGTAAAAGAATATTTATATGGGCCAACATGCGTTTGTTAAGGCAACAGCTCCCTCTAGTGGTGACAACAGGCGAAATGGGCAGTCTCTAATGCACATGACTGCATCAGACAAACATACATCTGGTCTTTTATTATACCGTATGACACCTTGCAACCATATAAGGCACATAGCAGTAGCCTTTAACAAATAATAAATAAGTAAAATACTCTAATCATTTAAATACAGTCATAAATAAATTTTGCCTAAAATGTCTCTGCCATTAAACATTGGATGGCTTTGCACTCTCTGGTGTTAAACTGTACTAAAACAGTTGTACTCTGCTTCTCTGCCAAATACTTTTTCACATTTCTTCCTCTGTCTATCAGTTCCCACCTAACACTCTCTCCTGCTCTTCTTCACCTAGACCCTTTGGTATCATCTATGGCCCTTCTCACACCTTCTTTACTTTCATCTCCAAAACTGCAACAGCTGCTCACTTCAGCCACCAAAATATTCAAGAAATCAGGAACCTCCTTCCTTTCAACACCACCAAGCATCTCTTAACCACTCTTGTCTTCTCTAAACTGGATTAAAGTGCCAGCATCCTCCTTGGTTTCCCGAAATATTCTTTCAAGATCATTAACTTTGCTTTCAAGACTCTCTTTGAACTTCCTCACTTCACACCAACTTCCTTGTACCATTATCAGTTTGATTGGCTGATGTTGCAAAACAGGGCCAGATTTACATTTCTTCTCCTGGTACACACATATATCCACTGTAAAGAACCACTGTATCTATCCTCCTCTATCTAACTCTACAAGCCTTCTTGTAATCTTTGATCTGCCTCCTCGACTACCCTTGTGGCACCTTGCCCTCCCTTTGCTTCCTCTCACTTTCACTCTTTCTCTCTTCTTGCGCCACTTGCATGGAATTCTCTTCACCTGGACATCCGAGAAACAATCTGCATCGATTTGTTCAAAACCAACCTAAAAGCCTACCTCCTTGCCTCTGGGTTACCCTCTTAACCTACCTCACATCTCCCTTCTAGCTAGCATTTCTCTGTGCCTCTAACCTGTGTCTGTCCCTCACTCCATCTGCCTCCATTCTAGTGCTTCATCCATCATGGTCATATCCGTAATGCAGCACCTATACATGTTTAGTGTTAGTTGTCCTTAATTTATGTCTGTCCACACATGTATTGTCACCAGTCACTGTATTATTTTTGGCATTGTTGGATGGGCACCATGCCCATCATGAAGTCGTTGGGGTCATGCCACCAACTGAATCTAGGTTTCCTTCTCTTCAGTTTCTCTCTCCATACCAAGACTGGGCTTTCAGCATTTTGCTTTCACTCTCAGAGCAGTTCTGAAAGTCGCAGGCTCTGGGATTCTCCTTGGCTACGGCTCTCTCTGGTGTGATGCCATCAGGGGGCTTCCCCTGCTTGGAAATGTGTCTCTCTGCTTTGCCCCTCATCTTTTCATGTCCTCTCTTTGTAACCTCTTCGCCTACAGTTATATGGAGGTCTCCCTTTAAAGTGACAGATCCTCTTTCTTGTTTGTAACAGTATGTTTTAGTTTTGTCTTCAGCCGAGTACTCTGGATATTATCCTGTTCTTCACCTCTGATAGTTCCATGTATGCCACCAGTTGGGAATGGCTTAGAGAATTTGTTAAAGGAACAGGAGTACTGGCAAAAATGGCCTGTTCTATGGGATTGTACCCACTCTAGAGTTGGCAGCCACATTTTAGCTCACTGTACCTATCACAGATGTGAAATATCCATTTGCTTATCAGTCTTTGTCCCGCCCACATGGGCAGTCCAGCACCAAAATGCTATGGCAATTCCACTTTGAACAAGAGTACCAACAGCAACCCCATACACGTGTTTCAGCCTTATTGGGCATCATCAGCGAGGTGGAGCTGTGTCTCTCTGAGCACAGTGAGCAAGGGGTCCATGTCTGCATGACCCTAGGACACTTAGGGTGACTAAACCTAAGGCCCTTGAAAAAATCAAAAAAATTGTCATGGGCGCCCCTCTATGAGAACGAACACGGCACAAATGGCCTGTTGTATGGGATTGTACCCACTCTAAAGTTGGCAGCCACATTTTAGCTCACTGTACCTATCACAGATGTGAAATATTCATTTGCATATCAGTCTTTGTCCCGCCCACATGGGCAGTCCAGCACCGAAATGCTATGGCAATTCCCCTCTGAACAAGAGTACCAACAGCAACCCCATACACGTGTTTCAGCCTTGTTGGGCATCATCAGTGAGGTGGATCTGTGCCTCTCTGAGCACAGTGAGCAAGGGGTCCACGTCTAGATGACCCTAGGACACTTAGGGTGACTAAACCTAAGGCCCTTGAAAAAATCAAAAAATTAGTCATGGGCGCCCAGACCATTGTTTAGTCATTGAGTTCTACCTGAAATTCTGGATATCAATAAACCATTCGAGCCTCTTATCTTGATGCTACCTGAGATAACGATGGCCATTAAATCACACAAAAGTGGAAAAGCCCGGGGGGGCTGATAAAATACCAGTAGACATATTCCAGAGGGACATGGACATCTGTGCTCTGTTTTTCTAAGGCTATTCAATGCAATTGTTAATATAACGGTGGTCCCCAAATCCTGGGTTATGGCAGAAATAATCCCAATTTACAAAAAAGATGGGAGAGAAAAGGTGACTAACTATAGACTGGTGTCCTTCCTTGATGCTGCTGTGAGGATTTGGGCTCAGGTGCTCCTTAGCCAACTCTTTGGTTGAGAAAATGATAAGAACATAATTGACCATCATCAGCAAGCAGTGTTCCCAGGTGAAATAAGCACCCCTGACCAATGTTTCAGACTTTCTATGCTTCTGCAGAAATATGTGCAGTTGAGAAATCTAATCTGTTCATACTTTTTGTGGGTTTTTAATGCTCTTTTAACAGTGTCTCGAGATCACGGCTCTGGGAAAGGTTGGTGGCTCTGGGTGACTCAAGGTCATAATTCAAGGCACTCATTTTTCTTTATAGCACTAATGAAGCTGATGTATGCTGGAGTCTAGCCAGCAATATGGTTTTGCCTTTCCCAGTGGAGAGGGGGGTACACAAAGGCAGTGTCCCACCTCCAACCCTCTTTCATGTATTCAAAAATGCAGTGTTTTAATAAATTGAGCAAATACCCATAGATGCCCTACCCCTGGGACAAGATAAGATTCTGCATTTATTATTTGCAGAAGACACTGTACTCATTTCAAAGAATACAGTAGGTCTGGAAACAATGTGAAAGTTTTTCTTCGTTCTGCCAAAAAATGGTTTGGAGATTAAAAAATAAAAAAATAAAAACCATTGTCTTCCACCCACCTAGAAGGAAAGCCCCAAAGCTTAGAATTGAAATGGAAGGTAAAATTCTTGAACACGTATCTTGGTATGATTACCTTGGTGTGAGGTTTGTGAGTAAATAAAGAGAAAAGGCAAAGTTAACATTTGATAGAATAGACAATCCAATTGTAAAGTTTGACCATTTTAATGGAAATGGAACCATTAGCCCTTCACTTGAAGTATTTAGGGCTAAAGCAGAATCATCAACAATCTGCGGCTCAGAACGTTGGAGACATATTACTACCATAAGATTGTCTGCCGTAGAGA
The DNA here is from genome assembly GCF_040938575.1 of Ambystoma mexicanum. Classification (NCBI taxonomy): domain Eukaryota; kingdom Metazoa; phylum Chordata; class Amphibia; order Caudata; family Ambystomatidae; genus Ambystoma; species Ambystoma mexicanum. Next base: position 963,741,759 of record NC_090927.1, read on the forward strand.
ATGGCCTTTTGAAGAAAGATTTATGTTTGCCAAAATGAACTCCTGGCATCCCTTTTAAATTGGAAGTTAACTGGAAAAGCATTGCATTTGACATGCAAGCGAAGCCGATGTATTATTAGTTATGTGTATGGTCTTCACAGAATTTGATTAAGTATAAGGAAGTGTTCTCAGATTTCCTTGCACAAGATAACCATTCCACCGAATGGCATAGCCATGGTGCAGACACATTAAGTCTATGCTGGAATGGATAGATTGTGGGATAGCCTAGGTGAATCCAACATGTATTACCAATATATCAAAAATCATGGTCAAATCAGCTGTTCATGACACGCAAATATATCATAATGGAAAGTCAACTGAGCACATTATCACGTGCATATTGATACATCAGGACATAGTGTTACATTTAAGAAGTATGAGTGTACAAATTACTCAGGAGCCTCACATGACATAAGTGGTCTTTACTGGGGTCGTGGTACGCAGGTAAGTACATCAGGATACATATAAGACAAGTTCATAGGAGAGAAGTATCCACCGGTCCCCCTGTGCCTAGCATAAGTTCCCAACTGACTTTTCTGGAACACAGGCACTCACATCATAACATTCCTGCCAGAACACTCCATACCCAACATTCTAGGCACAGACAAACACACATAGAGGACCTAGCCTCATAGTCAGATTAGGTAAAACCCAACACCCCTCCCCCCCTTACATAACAACAACAAAAGGAAGAAACAGAAGGCACAGTTGTTACTGAACAAATGTGTAGACCACAAACATCTATCCTTTACGGTACCCATTCAGCAGACTGCTAAAAGCATAAAGTTATTCCCTTCCAAATCCTTAGCGTAGCTACCACATAGCTAAACCATTCCCAGAACAATCACCACTACCATAACAGGCCTTTTATGGAACTTGCTACAAGGGAACCAGCCCACAATCCAATGCACAAACAGTACCAACTCACATCACAACTTTAACCCTGCATCATCTTCCACCGACTACTAGTTGTGCTACCACAAACAACAGGGTTAAACCTCAATAACCGCCTAAAGTGTACAACACATCTTACTTCCACTATGGGCATCCTCAAAACACCCCCTTGGGCACCAACCAACATGTCGGTATCCCATAACACCAACATTGGCACCAACCAAACTGTCAGTATCAACATATCATCACATTGACACTAATAGTGAACCAACAATAAAAACCAGGCCTCCAACCCACACTACCATTGGCACCACTCTAGGCACCAAACTTCAGCGACCAAATGCTCCAACTGAGCACACTACCATTGGCACCACTCGAGGCACCAAACCTGAGCGACCAAATGCTCACCATTGAGCAACCAATGCTCCCACCAGCAACCAGATGTTCACAACTGAACAACCACATACTCACAACTGACCCCACATCATCACCCACACACATTCCCCTAACCAAACCAAATGAATGATTTCAGCATTAAAATTTGGAAAAAACTGAATTTGAGTCACACCGCGAAAGAGTCCCAAAATTGTAATGCTTGCAGAGTCCAACTTGGAATGTACCTGTGGAGGAATTGTTAGGTTAATGCAGGGGATAGCATGGCGGAAAATTTCCTCAAACTGCAGTAGGTCCAAAAACACAAGAATATTACCAAAATTACCAGCGTCCTCACCCTCACTCACACCATCACCCACACGCCTTCTCCACCCAAAACAACTGGACGAATTCAGCAACAAAAAATATGGTAAACGGAATTTAAGTTACCCCACACAAAAGTCCCACATATTTTATGCTTGCAGAGACCATGTTGAAAAGTAACTGTGGAGAAATGGTCAGGTTAATGCAATTAAAAAAAAAAACATTACTGAACATTTCGCTACTGAACATTTCTTCTGGTTGCATTGCATTATGTACACACAATTCTCAAAAAAAACTTGCCAACACCACGTTGGCACCATGAAACACCACTTCACTAGGCACCATACCACAATATGGCTCCAACACAAAAAATACCCACAATAGGGCCATCACATGCCAAATATTAAGGCACTACCTAAACAGGGAACCGCTCCCCACCACATCAAACAAAAACTGCAACCATCTTCACACACACTGGGCCTCATTACGACCCTGGCGGTAAGGGGTTAGCGCCAGCGTTAGCTGCGCCGACCCCTTACCGCCAATTACGAGTTCCCTTTCCGCCATGGCGGTTTTTACACCTGCTTTTAGCGGGTGTAAAAAACCATGGCGGTAAGGGAACTTGGTGTTAATTACGCCACCGTAATTTACGGTGGCGTAATTAACGCCTTCCCCACTCCCATTATGCCCTATGGGGCAAAAATGGGAATGGGGAAGGGTAAATGGGGATTGGGGATTTACCGCCCCGCCAAGGTCGGAATGGGGCGGTAAATCCCCTTACCGCCATGGCGTTAACGTAGTTAGCACCATGGCGGTAAAGTCACGGCCCTGGCGGTAACTTACCGCCAGGGTCGTAATGAGGCCTTTTGCTACACACATGCCAACCTTTTGGCACACAAGACAGGAAACTTCCCACACCTATATGTCCAGTAAATCTCATTTGGACAACTTAATGCAGACCAATCTCACTTAAGATGTCACAGCATCCATTCCAAAACACATTCGAAACATTTCAGTAATGCGATGCTACAGTGCTCACCCATATACTAAGGCATTTGTATCTTACACAGAAACAACGTTGTACTAAATTAGATCCTGTGAAAACAAAAGAAGCGTTACACAAATCCTGCTCCAAATCCAGCCATCATGGCGTTCACTTATCTCGTGCGGGAAGACTTAACCTTCCGGATACATTGATAAACAATAACAATTGCTTGCCCTGTGCAACACATCATGATGCCACTCTGTCGCAGATGTTGACATTGAAGGAACTTCCAACACCAATCGCTGATGGTCCGTCAATAGAAGCGTAGCCAACGATTGCTTGCCTAGTGCAGCACATCGTAATACCGCCTAGTCATAGATATTGACATCGAAGGAAACTTCCTCAAACAAATGCTGATGCTCCATCCGGGCTGTTAAGGAAGCATAGCCCTTCACTTCCTGCACGGTGACTCATGCGTGCACACGCTGCCTTGGGTGCATTAGTCTAATGCTGGCATCCATCTAAAGAGACGACTGCTGCACGAAACTCAGAGGGCAACACCGGTAAGAGGAACGTTGGAAGATTAACACTCTGCTGAATCACCTACTCCCCATGTCATGCCTATGACATCATCAGTCACAAACAGCAGTCAAGCCATTCTGAGCTCTGGTACGCAAACGGTCGCCAACTAGGGCAGACTCCTTGCACACTGCTAAATGACGGCTCTGCTGCCGAAAGCTACACTGTCCCATTACGCTGTCACCATGGTGCACCCAGCTCTTGTTACCTCCTATAAAGAGCTGACAATTCAACGACTTTAATGATCAATGATCTCAATTCACTGCCATATGTTCAAACGCTATAGCTGCAGTGGGATCAGTCATGAATAATGCATATCCGCCTGCTCCCTGGCCCCAGTTTACACCTTCTCTTCTTGGACTCCTGACACCTGCACCACTCTTTAACTCGTTATTGTTTTGATAAGGGACATTCCAACAACTCAATGACACTGTCCATAACAATACGCTGAGAGGAAGGCAATAGATTAATCCAAGCCAATTTATTAAGGTGTACAGCGCTGCACCCCACTTAACTTCAGATGTCCCTGCCCTCTCCAATACTGCAGGACATGGGGCGCGCTCACCTGGGAACCGGGGGGCCGGTGGATGCCTCTGAGTCCTGGCAGGTTTCTGGTGGGCAACTTCCTTTGCTCCTCTTGTCTTCTCGCTACAGTTTGCTTTCTTCTCTGTACATGCTTGGTCCTTGCCCCCTTTTTGTTCCTGGTTCCACAGTTACCAAAATCCTCGTTGCCAGTGTTACATTTATAAAGTATGAGTGTACAAATTACTCAGGAGCCTCACGTGACATAAGTGGTCTTTACTGGGTTTGTGGTACACAGGTAAGTACATCAGGATACATATAAGACAAGTTCATAGGAGAGAAGTATCCACCGGTCCCCCTGTGCCAAGCATAAGTTCCCAACTGACTTTTCTGGAACAAAGGCACTCACGTCATAACATTCCTGGCAGAACACTCCATACCCAACATTGCAGGCCCAGACAAACAGACATACAGGAAATAGCCTCATAGCCAGATTAGGTAAAACCCAACACATAGCTGGGCTAGGAGACATGTATAAACCCGATTTCCCTGTAATATATGCCAGATCCTTATACGTCAGGCTTAGATTGGGCTCCTTGACATTAGGCTCTGTAACCAACAAATGGAATCTATCACATGATGGTGTTTGTGTTGCAAGGGCATTTTCGAAATGCTGGTACACTTTCTCCTAATCGTTCCACAGTATAAAGACTTAAGAATGTATCTTTCTAAAAGCTGGTGTTAGGCGTACTGCGGAAGCAATGTATCTCTTTAAGACAACCAATGATACTCAAGCATTTCAGCTGTAGCTCGCTTTGTCCATAAAGCATAGCTATGGAGACAAAAGCATGTAGCTGCTGCAGATGGTCCTACCGAATGAACTCTCACTTTATATCTGGTGCTATTAGCTTAATGAAGATAGTGTAGGGTGCATATACTGCGTTTTTTTTTATTAAAGCGTGCAATGTTATGAATACATTGTAATTTTGCGGTTTTAGATTTGTGATATATTATGCTGTATGATGTGTTCATAATTATGTTTTGCTTTTATGGTTTCCATCCAAATAAATCTTGAAATTAATAAATAGTCTATGATGTGCCCTGCCTCCTTTTTTCTTAATAGTTTTTCTAGGTTGCCTCTATGTGGCTTCCCAGGAATGCAGTCAATGGCATACTAGGAAAAAAAGACGATATGTCACCGCCATTGATTTCTGCAAAGTGCTTAGCCGAAAGGATAATTAAGATTGTTGTTCCTAATGGCTCTGATATTTTTTAATATGCAGATTTTAACTTCATTAATAGTGATGCTTATCTACCGCTTATTTGAACCAAATTTAAGAACATATATAGCAAATTTCCTTATTTTAACCTGTCAGTTTATGTGAGGATGACTATATTATGTGGTACTTGCTCCACATTGTCATGCTTTGCATTTCCAACATTTTACAAATCCAATCGTTTTTCTTTTAGCCATGTAATACCATCATGTTTACTTTTTACTTCTTAGACGCTGGGGGCAACCAATGTCTTAAGAGAAGAGGATTTTCTAAAGGGGATTTGCTAAAGGTCATAGTGCTAATAGCTTAGCTTCCAATGTCTATTTAATATCTGCACTTTTCTTTGAACCTTATTAGTAAAGGTAGTAATGGATCTAATGACATCACACTCTTTCTTTTTATTCTTAGAAGTATTGGAGACCGGGAGATTCCCTCTTGCATATTTGCTCACCATATCAAACGCTCCATTAATTACTCTCTTAGGGTAATGTCTTGCTTTAAACTTCATTGCTATAGCTTGTGAGTATTTAAGAACGCCATTGTCTTTAGAGCAATTGCTTTTTGCATCTGTAGATTCACCCATAGGAATACTCCCCTTGTGGTTTTTGGGAAGTGAACTTTCTGCATGTAAAACTGAATTGGTGTTAGTTTCCTTTCTGAAGAATTCACCCTCCATACCATTTCCCCCAGATTGCACATTCGAATAGATTATCTCCCTATCACTGTATTGTAATTGTAATTGTAATTGCTAATTTGTACAGCACTTAATCAAAAGTGAAGTGCTTCAAAGTGCTTCAAGGTGGGACGGGAGCAAGGGAATACAGTAGTCATTCTTAGGTCTTGAGGTTTCCAAATGATCTAACAAAAAAGAAACTAGCGTGTAGGCCTGACAGCATTTCTCCTAGTGCAAATGCATGGATTGGTTTCAGGTGCAACCAGATTAGGGAGGGGAGACAAAGCGGGTGACAAGACAGAACTAACTAGGCCCAGTAATTCAGGTCATGCAAGTGAACAGACGGAAGTGCAAGAGAGGGAGGAGAGGGGAACAAGTGCGTCCAGTCCAGCAGGGCCATGGGTTAAGTGCAGAGAGGTTACCCCTCTCATAGAATGTATGCTGAAAGTGCAGCAGTGCAGAGCATAGTGCAGAGGCCCGGAGGCAAGTGCAGATTGGGGGGGGGCCTGGGACCTGTGTGGCTCTGGAGGTGAGCCAGGCGACCAGTCAGCAAAAGCAGAACAGAGTTAGGGGGGAGATGGAGGAGTGAGGCGTAGAGAAAGGGAGAGGAGGTTAGCAAGGGAGAGAGGAAGAGAAGAGGAAGGTCGGAGAGAGGCAGGGAGGCTGTTCCAGTGGGAGGCACCTGAAGAGTATAAGGATCTACCCTGAATATATGTTTGGAAAAACGGCTCACCCGCAAAGAGTTGGAGGAGGACGAACTGAGGGCTCTAGAAGGAGAGTATTTGGGAAGAGAGCAATGTAGATAGTGCAGACCCTGTCCCCAGAAAGCCTTGTGGACTATGCAGAGGGTCTTGAACTGATCCTAGCAGCCACGGGGAGCCAGTGAAGGGATTTCAGCGCCAGGGAGATGCAGTCCCTGGGTTTGAGGCCAAGGATAAGTCTTGCGGTTCTGTTTTGGATGAGTTGTAGTGGAAGGAAAGTAGAAGTAGAAAGATTGAGAAAGAGGCTGTTGCAGTAGTCCAGCCTAGAGAGAACCAGGGCTCTGGAGACGGTAAGCCTTTGGGGAATGTGAGAAAAGGTAGCATACTTCTGAGAAGGTGCAGCTGGTAGTGGGACTTTTTGTGGATGTCAGAGATGTTAGAAGAGAAGGAGAGAGTGGAGTCAAAAATTACCCCCAGATTTTTTGCCTCACTAGCAGGTGAGGGCGCAGTGCCAAGGGAGGTTGGCCAGTGAGAAATTGGGAAAGCAGCGGCAGGGTCCCAATGAGGACGATATCTGTCTTACTGACATTGAGACAGAGATCGTAAGCAGCACACCAAGACTTCCCAAAGGCGAGAGGGCTACACGTGTAAGTAAAAAGCAACTTTGGGCAGCACTCATAAGAATCGACAAAACATAGATAACTTCAACCATTTCAATTTATTTGTGCATGGGAAATCTTCAGCAAAAAAAAAACAGTGCTGCACATCCTCACATTGGCTTCCTCATGAATAACAGTGCTTCGCACAATGCAACAAGATGTATTCATGTAGTAGGGCTTCCTCTACCTCAATGTTTTCCAAATCATGTGTTATTTTATTGCTATACAGGGGGCCATTTTGAAAAGTGAAATTTTTACTTCAAATAAAGTGCAAAAGGGAATTACAATGAATTATGGTTACATTTAGATACAAAAAAATATACAATAATAGTAAAGTGCAATATGCAATCAACACATTTGAATTATAAAATACATATCCAATATAACATATGTACAATACATAAGGTTTTATCAGTGACTAAACATTAGGGCTGATTTCAAATACATCATACTCACACATCAATCAATGTAATGTATGATGTTACTGGAGTGATCATTCTAAAGTGCGAAATTTGTCAACAATGTGTCAAATAACCATCTGTGCAAATATAAAGAGGCAGTCATGGATGTTTTGTCCCAGCAATGGAGCAGCTCTTTGAAGTGGGTGGTTCACGTGAAAAGTGCTTTGGGTCAGCTGGGCTTGGGGGAGTATTGGTCTAACTCCTCTGTAATAACATCAGTGTCTGAGCGCAGAAGGGGCTAAGGCCCAGCGTGATGTCCTGGTGAAATACAGGGTCTCGGGGCAATTGGCGCAATATCTTGCTATTAAGAAACGGGTCGGTTGTGAAGAGTACCTGGATTATGCCACCTCAAGGTGGGAAAGGGCTGTGTAGTTAAAGCTCCGCATTGGAGTTCTGCCCACATCCGCACTCCGGCACCGATGGAACAATGCCGTTCCCGCTACATGTATTCTCTGAGGTGAGGCAGATGACACTGTGCAACATTACCTATTATTTTGCCCGGTGACTAAGCCCTTGAGGACGCTTTTTTGAAGCCTTTGTTTTGAAATCACGGCTGCAGGACACTAAGCGAAGCAATGGCTAAGTGTTTGGATACTGCTGATGTATTCGCTGTCTCTGCTACCAGCATCTGTCATGGGCTGGAAAAATTCATATGAGAAAGGTCAAGGTGTTAGCTCTATGTTCTGTTGAAGAGGAACCAACCTGTTTTTAAGCTGTTTTTATTAGGTAAACGATGAATCTTTTTCTTGATTGTAAGTTACTTATCTGCCAAGTGATTATGGTGTTGATGCATTTACTTTTTTATTGTGTACTGCTTTTATGACTTTCTTGTCAAAATAAAGCTGTTGATGATGGTTGGCATCTTTGCTGTTAAAAATGCCTGTGCAGTATAACATATAGATAATATAAATATCTTATTCAAAACACTTTCTTAATGTAGACCTGAAGATTTTTACGAAAATACTGACAGTAAGGCTTAAAAAATATATGGGTGATTTAGTGGAGCGTTCTCAAACAGGATTCATGGAGCGAAGGTATGGATATGATAATATTCGAACACTGTTAGATATTTTGAGTTTGCCGGGCTCGGAAATAAAGGACATTTTGTTGATTTTTTTAGATGCCGAGAAGGCCTTTGATAGGGTGAATTGGGGCTTTCTGAATTATACGCTGTCGAAGTTGGGTTTTGGTCCTTTCTTTCTTAAGGCTATTCAAGCTCTTCAGAATGGCATTTCGGCAAAGGAGTGGGTGAATGGGGGGTTTTCTACGTCATTTCCGTTGTTTAGAGGCACTCGCCAAGGTTGCCCCTTGTCGCCACTGTTATTTAATTTAGTGTTGGAGCCCCTGTTGGCATATATACGTCAGATGAGATGTATCAGAGGGTTTGCAGTGGGAGAAGGGGAAGTAAAGGCTCTGGCTTATGCGGATGATGTGGTGGTCGTCTTGAATGACCCTGTTGTAGGGGGTCAACTATTAAGGGAGGTCTTTGAAGAGGTGAGTAAGCTATCTGGGTATCGGATCAACTGGGATAAGACGGTGGTATTTCCGGTGAGGGCTTCACCTGGATGTGAACAGCTGCTGGGGTGGGATTGTAAATGGGAATATTCTAGTGTGAAATATTTGGGTATTCATATTACCCAAGATTTTGGAAAGTTAGCAAGTTATAATGTGGATAAAATCATTGAGGTTCTTAGGCAGGATATTATGAGATGGGGACGTGTTAATCTGACTCTTTGGGGCAAAATTAATGGTGTCCAGTCATAATGTCGAATACAATAATGTCGAAAGTCAAAATGTCGAAAATATTTAGTCGAAAATAAAAATGTCGACTTACAAAAATGTCGAATTTTTTTCGATTTTTTTCGAATTAATGTTTAGATAAATAATTAATTAATTATATTTTATAAAACATAATTTTTTTAAATGGTTAAAGGTATATCCTTGGTGAGTGGGGGGGATGGGGAGGAGGGGGGGTTTGGGGTAGGGGTTTGGGATGGGGTTTTTTAATAATTAATTATTTAATTAATGTTTTATTAAATACTTTTTAAAAAAAATTAAAGGTATATCCATGGGGGGTTTTGGGGGGGATGGGGAGGAGTGGAGGGTTGGGGTAGGGGTTTGGGATGGGGGGTTTGGGGGGGACCCCCCCAATAAAAAACGTTAGTATGTGTGACATTTTACATAGTTATTTTAACATTGGTTTTTCGATTTTTTTTTCGACATTTTATTTTCGAATTAATGATTTTTTCTATTATATGTATGTGTTTTCGACATTTTTGAATTCGACATTTTTGAATTCGACATTTTTGTAATTCGACATTATTTTTTCGATATTATGACTATAAACCAAAATTAATGCTATTAAAATGATTTTGCTGCCAAAGATTCTGTATGTTGTTCAATCTCTGCCTTTACATTTTACAAAGGGAGCATTGGCACGTGTAGATAGATTGTTTCAGGATTTTATGTGGGGATTTGGGAAGAGAGCCAAGATTCCCCGGTACATTATGGTCAGGAAAGTTAAAGATGGGGGATTTGGGTACCCGGTATTGAAAAACTACTGTAGTGGTTTTTCGTTAAACAAAGTGTCTAATTACACTGGTGTAGACCTGAACCGGGTACCGTGGTGGGTACAAATTGAGATGCAGCGGTTTTTGCCTTATGATATTAAAGGTTTGTTTTCTTTTGGAAAGTTGCCTAAGAAGGTACGGTGTTTGAAATCGGTGTTAGCTACCAAAGAAGCGTTGTCGTCATGGATTATAGGTACTGGTCAGGGACTATATCTTTATGAAGAGGCTTCACTTTGGCATAATCCTGGTCTGCAGTATAATAATAAGGTACTGGGCCTCATTACAACTCAGACGTTAAGGGTTAACGCCACCGTTAACCCTTAACGCCTGATTCTGATTTTAACGCCTGCTTTTAGCAGGCGTTAAAATCCATGGCGCTAACCTGCCATGGTGCTAATTACGCCGCCGTAATTTACGGCGGCGTAATTAGCACCTTCCCCACTCCCATTATGCCCTATGGGGCAAAAATGGGAATGGGGAAGGGAAAATGGGAAATGGGGATTTACCGCCCCACTCACCTTGGAATGGGGCGGTAAATCCGCCATCCACCATGGTGTAAACGGAGTTTACACCATGGTGGTAAAGTTGGTGCACTTAGCACCAAGGTTGTAATGAGGCCCACTGACTTGGAAGAGTTGGATTCAGAGGGGAGTTTTGATTATTGGCGTTGTGTGGAATGATGCTGGGGTGGTACCTTTTGGGAGTTTAGTTGAGAAATTTGGTTTGAGGGACAGGGAATTGAGAAGATATGAAATTTTGGTAGCTTTACTCTTGGAACGGAGAGAAATGTTGGATGCTCCATTCTTGAAAAAGCCAGAGAATTTTGATATATTGGAAATGGGATTTCAAAAAGTGTCTACATTTATGCAGTTTATGCAACTGGATGGGCAATGGTTGGATTTGTGGGAAAAGTTGAGTTTATCGTGGACTGAGGAGATGGGCAGGGAACTCACATTGAGAGTATGGGATAAGATTTGGAGACTGTCGACGACAGCCAAAGTGGATTTGCAATTACATAAAAGGATATTGGGCAGAATTTATTGGACTCCAGCACGTATGTGCAAATTGGGTTTAGTTGATGATGATTTGTGTTGGGGTTGTGGAAAAGAACAGGGTACTCTGTTACATATGTTGTGGCATTGTGAAAGAGTGGTAAGATTTTGGAGGGAGGTTATTGACAGGATTGATCAGGTCTGGGACATTGTTTACCCACGCAATCCCTTAGCAGTTATATTCCTGTCGTATGGTGGTGGGCGTAATGTAAGTTGGGTGATATTGTGCGGGGTGCGTAAAGTTTTGTTGGTGGCGGTTAAACAAGTGTTGAAGGTCTGGAAGACAAGAAAAAAGCTGACAGTGGAGGAGTGGATTTTGGATGTTAGAGCTTTATCAAGATTTGAAAAAACTATGTTTAGTAAGCAAAACAAGGCAGAACTTTATGATGAAATGTGGGAGAGTTTTAATGACCTTTATGGATAATGCTAGGTTGAATTATAGAGTGGAGTGAAATGGTTTGCTTTCAGGTACTTTACATATAGGGGGGGGGATTGTGTTGTTTATGTGGTTGTTTTGTGTAGTCTTGTTTGTCTGTTGTTATTTGTTTGATATATCTGGTTTGGTTTTAAGTTAATTTTACATTTTGATATGGTGGGATATGGGGTTATGGTATGAAATTCTGCTGTATTGCGTCCTGCTATTGTATATTTTGCAGTTCAATGACTTATGATGATGATACTGCTTGTTGAATATTGTTGAAAATGAGAAATAAAGAGTTGAAAAAAAAAAAAAAAACACTTTCTTTCGACCTGTGAATCAATGCAATACACAATGATAGTAAGGCCTCATTATAAGTTTGCCAGTATCCTGCTGGTAATTCCAGCAGGATACCAGCAAACTGACCTACCGTTTCCACCGCCTGATGTCCCGGAATTTCTGGTATATTACAGGTGGGTGGAAAAGGCGGTAAATCTGCATTCCATGGAGTGCCATAGGACGGGATTGCTGGTTTCACTGGCACCAGTATTACCGGTGGTGGTAATTCCAGTAGTTTTTTGCGGGTGGGGGCCTGATTTACCTCCAGCTCTTGGCTGGAGCTAAATCAGTGACCACCCCCCCCCCCACACACACTGGAAAACGTGTAGTTTTGCAGTTCAATAAAAGTGTCAGTCACGGAAGTACCCACACTTTTCCTGCACCACATATCTTGTAATGAGGCTGTAAGGTTCTAAAGTGCTAGTGTTGTGTGTAAACAAAGATTGTTATCTATTCAAAATGCCTGTGCAAGAGAGCATACCAATAGTGTACATATCATCTACAGTACAAATTGTGAGTGAAAGAATATAAAAGAGTAGCAATGATAAATATATATTATCGCAATCTCCACTGCCCATGTAATACATACACATGTATTACAGGATAAGCTAAAGTTCACATACAAATATGATTCTTTTTCAAATGGTATAATGTAGTGTGCTGCTTGCATTGCTGGTTGCAATGCGCGCCTATGGAATGTTGGTAGTAGTGGAACCCTGAGGGCAGCTATACAAACAACACACTACACATAGGGCCTCATTACGACCCAGGCGGTAAGTTACCGCCTGGGTCGTACCTTTACCACCATGGCGTAAACTACGTTTACGCCATGGTGGTTGGCGGACTTACCGCCCCATTCCGAGGTTGGCGGGGCGGTAAGTCCCCATTAACCCATTTACCCTTCCCCATTCCCATTTTTGCCCCATAGGGCATAATGGGAGTGGGGAAGGCGTTAATTACGCCACTGTAAATTACGGTGGCGTAATTAACAACAAGGTCCCTTAGCGCCATGGATTTTAACACCTGCTAAAAGCAGGTGTTAAATCCTCCATGGCGCTAAGGGACCTCGGAATCAGGCGGTAAGGGTCGGCGCTGTTTACGCCGCCGTAAACCCCTTACCGCCTGGGTCCTAATGAGGCCCATAACCTCTCAAATGTTATTTAATCATAAAGCATACCACAGATATCATAGTCACATCCATTACAACCATTACAAAATAGTGACCAATCATAGAAATGCACACATACATGGCATATTTGATTGTAACGCCATAGCTAGAATGCGTTTACATAGGCATTAATTCAAATAATACAAATGTATAGTAACATGATTGTGCAACCACACAAGGTACATGGCTGTATCCAACAGAAAAATATAAATAAGTAAATACATGTTTAAATAGAGTCATACATGTTGCTCATTAAATGTATCAAGATAAGAAACTTTAAGTAGCTCATTAAATTATGCCAGATGACTGTATAAAATAAAGCACCAATGCATATTTGCTTTTCTAGCCATGGTAGAAATTCATATAGATATGTATAGAAGACATGCAAAATGAGTAAATCAATTTAAAATGAATACTAATGAGCTGAAAGAAATATTAAACCTCTGCCCCCCAACCCCTAATAGAGACATCTAGTAATTACTAAGCAGTGGACATTTTGAGACACATTCCTCATTGCACAAAATACCACACATTCTACCAGAATTCTATTTGTTGGTTAGTTTAGGGGGGAGAACGGTAAAATACAAGATAGCTATCTTTGATGCGTGCAGACCAAAAGCACCCCAAGCTCTGCAATGAGAGTCTGTTTCTTGTAGCGTTGTGTTAAAAGCATAGAGGCATCATTTGTGTCCAGAGCACAGACTCATTGTGTTTGGTGCTCTGATGATTCGTCGGGGGCTGGGGTGCATCAGCTTTTTAGGGCGGTGCAGTCTTCCGATTGTTTTCATCTTTTGGGAGTGGGTTTCAGTTTCCAAGTGTGGCTGTCTTAGTTGGCATTCCCATTGTTGATGGCAAAGTATAAAATGAGCATGTTACTGCAGGCAGCAGTCAGTGGAAGCCTCCATGGGCAGATTACTGGGGGGCACAGGCAACCTTGAAGTCTCATATGGCAAATGATAACGTGGCATAGCAGACATAAAAAAGGGTTGGCATGACTAAGCATTTGAAGCCACAGCATGAATATGGCATAAGAAGTCAAAAATATTCTGGTATCCTCCCCTCACTCCTGCCACTGGCTTCTGCAGACAGCTCCTTCTTTCAGCTTCTCACTTTGTCACTGGCAATCTATGTCACTGTCTCTCTATACCTATCTTGCTGTCTCTCTCTTTGTCTCTCTTTGTCTCTCTCCCACTCACACACACACACAGACACAATTTCTCTCTCAAATAGGTGCATTATACACCAAAGTGTAAGGATAGGGCCCGTCTGGAGGTGCCATTCATTGCAGTGCTATGTTTTATCTGAGGCATAGCATTTGATTTTGAGGAAGGTCTGGCCGAGAAAAGAAAACTCCATGGACCATTCCACCTTACTTAGTATGTTGGTTGACAGGATGATCACTGTATCAAACCCCGCTTTATCTTTCTCAGGTTCTGTGCACAATAAGCCTGCTGGGACTTTTGCCAGTCAGTCCAGTGAATGGCTTCTAGCCATCGGGCCGGAAACTGAATCTCTAGTTGTTTCTGTCAGAAGTCTACCCAGTGTCTCCAACAAAGTCTGGAATCCCTATGACACAGCACACACAGCAACACGACAAAAGTGGTTTCCTCTGCTGTGTTCCTCCCCTACTCCACCCAACTTGCTTATCTAGTATTGAAGCAGTGCAAGAGAAAACTGTGCAAGAACTACAGAGTGGAATAGGGCATAATCAGTTATCCAGGGCTAAGTTGATGTATTTCAATAGATAGGACGGGTCTGTCAGGCCTTCACATATGCACAAGGCATGATCTGTCCACAAAAGGGGCTGTTCTTGAGCCAGGAAGCAACCATCTCATCCATAAACAATTATTTGCACTAAGAAATGAGAGGAGTAAGGTTACATTGACTGATCTTAAAAGAACAACCTTTACACTTTTAGACGATGTGTTATAATTTCTATGATGAGTATCAAAATTGTATTTGCATCGATTCTAAGCTAGTTTCAATAGCTACAAAATTACATATGGCAGGACGGACTAATTTTGAATGTTGTGTACTTTTAACAAAATACTGAAATGACTTAAATGTGTGACTATTTCTAGGATGATCGTAGAAGCTTGTACCATGCATCATTTGTTTCCTGGATTTGGCACATGCAGAAATGTGTCACAAGTTGGGATTGGGACCTTCTGTTGCCGTTTAAGATGCCTCTCCATGTCAGATGAATGGCATTGGTGCGATGTAGCTCTGCCTTTCACATGTGAAGTTACTATCACATTGTACTTTTGGACTCAGCATCACATTCCCTATCACTATTTAGATTGTGACACCTGTTGGAAGGAAGTTGATATTTTTTATAACGTTGCCTCCTCCGTGGCTAGGCACATTTTTAACTGCACAGAATTACATTTTTAAAGTGTCATTCCGCATCAGTATACTTTGGTTATAGTGTGGACTGCGGTTAAGTCTTCAACCAAAGTGTGTAGAGCACTGGAATGACATTTAATCAGCAAACAAGAAGCAGAGTATCTAGTATGGGAGAACAGAGGAGTACCTGTTTTTTTACATATTACCCAAAATTCATAAAAAACCTTGACATCCCTCCAGGAAGACCTATTGTTTCAGGGGTTCATTCTATCGTTGAACCATTATCTAAATATGTTGATTGAAACCTTAGGCCTTTCATTCATGAAACAAAGAGTTATGTCAAAGATAAAAGGATGCAAATAATAAGGTAGAGGGACAGTCTTTTAATCTATGTGAGAATGTGCTAATATGTTTGGACATCCAATCATTATATATAACATCCCTCAGAGGGCTACTTTGGAAGTGATTGAGGAAACCCTACTGAAAAGAAGCGATGACCACCCTGTCAGTAATTCTTTTATTGTATGGTTTCCCGTGCTAGCACTCACTAATAATGATTCCCAATTCAATGGAAATGTGTATGTACAAACTGAAGGGACAGCAATGGGGGCAGCGATGGCACCCAATTTGGTGAATTTGTGAGACAACATGTTTGAAGATACTAGCATATACTCTGGGCTTAATCCTTTCAGAGCTCCTCTGACATGTTGGCTAAGGTATATAGACATTTGTATTCTATGGACTGGGACACAACAAGAGGCAGTAGGATTTTTAAGATGGCTTAACAATCAAAACAAGTATTTAAAATGTAAAGCCTCTATGAGTTGCACAGAAGTTAACTATCTAGATATCACCATATACCACTCACAAGGGAATCTGTTGGTGAAACCATTTACTAAGGCAACCGATATAAATACACTGCTACATTATGGGGGTCATCACACCCAACATATTAGGGATAACCTCCGATTTGGGCAATTTTTACAATTGAAGCAGAACAGTAGCAAAAGAGATTCTTATGAGACAGAAGCAGTAAACTTTCAGACAAACCCATGAGCCGGGGATGTCCTATGAAACTAGTGAAAGGATCAGCGAAGAGAGCATATTACAACCATAGAGAGGCGTTATTAGAACAACACTCTAGAGAAAGGAACGTTGCAAAACTGGTGTTTGTTAGTAACCTGTCCTATAAAATGAAAAATGTCATAAACAATCACTGGAAGACATTGCTTTCCAAATCATTGCCTAAGCCCATGATGGCATTTAGAAAACGTATGAATATCAGAAACATAATAATGAGAAATGAAATGATGGTGAGACAGGAGACAGGATTGAAACAGGGTACCCTATGGGGTCTTCCACCAGTGGTAGGTCACCATGCTTGTGGTAACTGTATCATATGCCCATTCACTACGAAAACTGAATTGGTGAACATTGGGTTACCTAGATAATGGGAGATTAAGGAGAATACTAATTGTAACTCAGAAAATGTGCTATATCTCATCACTTGCCCATGTAAATGAAATTATATTGGAAAGACTGACAGGAAAGTTAAAACGAGACTAATAGAGCATAAAAACTGTATTAAAAATAAAATCGAACTGGCATCCCTTGTTAAACATTATATATAATGTGGCCACTCTATTACGGATTTGGAATGGGTGATTGTCAAAAAGGTAAAAGGAGTCTCACAAGAGGGCATTAATAGAAAACTACTGAATTTGGAACAAAAATTGATTTGTTTAACTAAAAGTAATTTAACAGTAGTGGAGTGGCCCAATGTAACTTAAGAGATGTGCTATTACAATCACGTTTTTATGCTCTGTTAGTCACGTTGAAAGTGTCCACATTAGTATGAATAATGATGTAGGGGACCATGCTCCATGAGTTGGGGACCTTTGTGTTTCCTATGTGTGGATTAACCAGGTACATCCGGTACTTGCAGTTAAGCAATTTCTGAATTGTTTTGTAAGTATACTACTTATATGAAAAATGTTGAAGGTGATCATGAAACATGAAATCTTTTTTTTGTGCAAAATGTAAAAATGTGTATTGACCACCCTATATCAACCAATAACAAGATGGAAATGAATGGTCACTAGCTAAGGCCAGGGTGAGTTTGGTTTCATAATCTCTCACATCAGAAGTATACCCCCATGTTTTCACATGATTGTATGTGTACCGTTACACTGCTCAGCAGTCTGGGCCGCCCCTAAAGGTGACTACAGGACCATGCGGTCACATAGTCATGTGATGACATCACCACGTCCCTTTTTTTGTATATTTACGGCAGCGGCCATTTTGAATTGGCACACGCTAACGGGAGATGGGACAGAGACATTGATGCTTGTCCATGTGATTTTTGAAGCAAGTAAAAAAGTTAGTTTTTCGGGCACAAATGAAACGTGTGGAAATATCTATACATGAGTACAAGGGAGATAGGGATTTGACCAAGAGGCCTTTTCTGTTTTTTTTCTCCTTTTGATGTGGGGACAATTGGAGTTCTTTTTAACAGAGGGATATATTTCACAAGCGCCCATGGGCTAAGACACCCTAGTGTGGGTACCTTCAGTTTGAGGCAAGCCTTACTGAACTGAGTTACCGTATAAGTAAGGAACAGGGAATTGTTAGACAATGTATGTTTTTAAGTAACAAGGGGGGGGAGTTAATCCTTGTTTTTTTCAGATTAGCGTTTGGGTGTATGATTTTGACGCACTTTAAGTAATGGAGGTAGCTTGATAAACAGTTGAAGTTGAAGGTGGTCTGTAGGATTTTTCGGAGACACACCGGTAAGATATGGAGCAAATATCACATATATGCATACACTAGGGGAATATTTGAGTGTTTATGAATGGATCAATTATAGACAATTTTTATGACTATTTCGTTTATGTATTTAAGGGACTCTGAAAGGAGTGTGATGCACTCATCAAGTCAAGTAGACTACACCTGCATATTTTATCAGCCCCTGATGAATGTCTGGCGGAATCAAGCCTTGAGGACAGAAACTTGGACAAGTTGGGCTAGTGGAGGAGCATAGAAATTGCATATTGTTTGTACATTGCTCCAAATACTTGACAACAAAGTAGTGCATAATGGCACTTTTGTTTTTTATATGTGTGTTATGTTTCAAGAGATAAATTATTTTTCTACTATATGGATTTTTTCTGTATATTTATTATATTGTGTCATACATGTACATAAATGTTTAATAAAATCAATTTATGATATTAAATATGTGGTTTAGAAATGTTGAAGTAGAGTAATACTATCCAGTTCCCTTAATGTTAATTATGTGTAATTTTCCTTTTCTTAATAGTATACGTCTTCAAACACACACAACACAAGTGAGTTTTTTAATTAATTATTTTATATAAAATCAGAGGCCCTCCTTTTCCAACAGCTCCCCTAACAGTCACTAACATATCAGCAGAGATCCTCTTAAGCCATGCACAACAGGTTCTTCTGGAGGCAGGACAAACAATCCATTACAAACCCAGCACGAGTGTGCTGAACAACCTGGATTGAATGTAAACACAACCATGTTATGCATAACTGTAAATACGGTATTAGCATAATTGTTCATTTTTGTTTGATTGAATGACACATTTGACCAAATTTGGCCAGTAACATTTGATCGAATAAAAACGAACAATTAGACTAATACATACCGAACATGTGGAGCAGGGGTGGGGAGTGTCCCGTGCTCCCTGTGGTTGGTATGTATTAGCCTGGGGGGTGGCAGAGGTGTCCCCCCGCTTCCTCAATATTGGAAACGGGGGACCAGAAAGAAAAACAAAGAAAAAGGGACCTTGTGGAGTTGGATCCGACCCGCATTATTGGAACGGATCTGACGCCACAGGGCTGAAGTGGACCAGGCGGTGAGCAAACAGGTAAGTATGGAAGGGGGATGGGGGTGCAGGGTGTGGGTTGGTGTAAACACCTTTGATCTTCTGACAATTGATGTTATTTTCCAAAGTTTGCTGCGATCAATTCTCAGCCGATCAAACACCACCAAACTGTAAATACACCCACAGCAGTTACAGCGATATTAAAATGAAAACACCTAACAAATACTTTGTGGACCTCTCAAATGTCATTTTATAGAATTTCAGGTTCTTGTTGCATTATGGTTTGTTGCATTATTTGGCTATTGGAATTTCAAATTTCTCAGAATCAACCTTTTTTAAGGTGTTAGTCCTCATCAGAATATTTTCTGGTAGTGATAGGTATGCTGCCTATCACCCACAACACCCTGGGCATGTGTGCTTGTTCCGTGACTCTGCATAGGTTTCCATTCATGAGAGCATCCAATATGATATATTCGTACCCGGGGAAGGGTGCTTAGCCAATCAGGTGGCTGGAACAGTGGGCGAGATTTCAGATTCACCACCCACTGCTTCCAAACACCCTTCCTCAGGTGCCGCAATTTTTTTTTTCATGTGGGCAGGCGACAGGGAGTGTCTCCCTGTCGCCTGCCCACCCCTTACCACCAAAACAATGCTTACCCCTTCCCCACCCACTTCCCACCTGCTGGACTGGAGCTTTGTACTCTCGTCCCAGGGCTCCTCCCGTCTCCTTGCTGTCATAGAAATGGTGTGGTCCCTTTCCCCATGGCGGTGGCCATTTTTTTTCTTTTTAAAGAAATATTTGCAACCCGGATAAACCCTGGGGTGTGAATGGCTCTAACCGCCCCAGCAGGCTTCGTTTGGGCATGTCTGAACTCAGGCTGGCGAGCTGTTAAAGGCCATATCCGCCCCCCCTCTTCCACCACAGTCGGGGTGAAAGCCATATTATTGTAGGTGCACAGCATTTTCAACAGCATTGCTTATAAATGTGAATCTTTGCCTTTGTATTTTCTCCTACTTTTGAGATTTGTTGGGATCAGCTTCTTGTCATATTTACTTCAATGCAACATATTTAAAAACTCAAATTATTCTTTACTTTTAAGTAAAATGTTATCATTTAAATTATTTTAAAATGAGGCTTCCTGTAGGAGGCAGTGCACCGTGATACCAAATGATGATAAATGGTTTCAATTACGACTTCGATTTCTCTATCTGGCCTCCAGTGCTATCCTATAGGTTCTTGTGCTGCAGGTGTCATTAAAATTAGTGCAAGCTTGGCTTTTAATGTTTTTCTGAACAAGAATGTGTTTCTTAGTTGCAAATGAAATATGTAAAATTGTGGTAAAAATGACTGACCAGCGACCAACATACTAGACTTGTTTTTCAGAGTCAACATAATTGAATTTTGGAAATGGGTTTAAATCTCTTTAGTCCCACATGATGAAACCTCATTATCAAACCAGGCGCTGTAGAAGTGTATTGAGTAATGCCAAATATGTGGTTATTTAGACCTGATTAGAACAGATACAACACAAGTAGCTCTCCTTGTGCTGTCTGTGCGGCAAGCAACGACCTGCATATTTGATGCGTCTATTGTCAATGGCACGGAAAGCCGTAACCAGGTATACCGGGGGTCAAATCTGCTGCCGGGCTGGGTTTTTGGTGTTCTGGCCAAACCGGCTGTCGTCAAGGCTGCACCTGACATCCATTGAACAGAGCTTTCAAGCCCGCACTGGGGACCCCAGTGGCAGGCACCCGTGCACCACAGGATCTCGTCAGACCGACGGTTGTCGGCAGGGCCGTCAATCTTTTGGGAAATCTGCAGGGCACATGTGGTTGGGCGTCAGGGAGGTTGATGTCCGGGAGGGGTACGGTTTGCCATGCCGGCCGCATGGCAAGGGCAAGCTGAGCCCTTTTGATACTCAAGATTTGCGGTGCACCACGTCCCACCTTTGTCCCCATTGCTGTGGCGCACCAGATTCTCATGCAGTGAGACACAGAAGTCTTGAGTTGTGGTTATAACTAGCACACGGGAAGCCATGCACCCCTTTTATTGAGCCAAACACCTGGTGTGCCACATGTCACTAATACATGACACTGTACGACATACTTGCCAACCCTACTGATTTAGGCAGTAGGCTACTGCTTTTGAAGCACTACCACCGCCTACAGATGTGGGTGACATCCTACTGCTTTTTACAGTGGCAGGGAATTTAAGTGACTCCAAGGAAATTAATCTGTCTGTGCGGTGGGCGGGTAAGTGATACATTTCAATGATGGGCTCAGATCAATACATTGAACTGACAGCTACATGACTCTGCCCTGACTCTTGCCGGGAGAGACCTTAGGTGAACCACCAGAGAAGGCATGTGGCGGAGCGTACCACCATCACACAGCATCTGCCTATCAGACTGAGGGGGTATCAGTCTCCATGTTGTTCAGTGTTCAACCTGCACTGCAGGAAGACATATGTATTGCCCATGCTGCTGCTACAGAGCAGTGGCCAATGTTGCCTACCAGCTCTGTGTCATTATTGTCTGTGAAGTTAGGCAATTGAATGTGGTGTTAACTTACCATTCACAATTATACATTTTAAACATTTGAGCATCTTTCCATGTTGTGCTGTTTGATGGGTTGTACATTTTCGAATGCTCCAGTGGGGCCAACAATGTATGTTTTGTATTCCTGTTATGCCAAGTATTATTTTTGAAACTTGAAAAATCCTACATCTTTTTGGTCACAGAATGTTGGCAAGTATGGCACGAGCCCTGGGGTGGGCCGCGCACAACATTACATCGTGCATTGTCTTTATTTGACGAAGTATGTTATTCTGCCTATATCTTTGTCTCTTCGCACGTTTTAATCGCCTGTTTTTTTCCTACTTAATTTCTTCAAATCAGTGCGCTGCGGGAAATGCACTCTACTCCATCGCTTTCCGTTGTCCAGCTGGGTGTTAAAGTAAGTGCGAGCGCACACTTTGCAGGTATCCAGAATGACAGAGGCACACGCCCGCCGCGTGCACCGGCGAAGGCCCCGCGCGCGTGAACAGACTCACGCCGCGCCTGTTCGGTGGAGGAGCTGCTCGGAGTTTAAGCGGGGCTGCTAGCACTGCGCAGGGCTCCTGCTGCACACGGTGGCAGTGGAGACGGCTGCTGCGTTTAGATCACTTGTGATGTTGCAGCACGCCTGGAGGCAGCCAGCCGCGATTATTAACACATCTGTGACCGCTTCTCCGCATTCTGCTGCTGTGCCTTGTCTGGTTTGCCGCTGTGTGCGCTTCACCTGAACAGCTCTTTCTTCCCGCCAAGACGCCTTCCTGTGACTGTGAGTACTTCTTGTTTCCACCTGGCTTGCGGCGCGTTTTAACGCGAGGTTCTCACAGAGAGTGTTCGAGTTATAACCACATGTCTATCTGATACGTTCACTGTGAGGCTGCATTAGACTGCAAAGCCACTATAGCAGCAGAAAGTTTAGAACTGAAGTGTTTCATTCTTAAGCTGTGTAGAGGCATTCTTTGAGTTCACTTGTCCTGTTAATTATATATTTTGTCTACGTGCACACAGCCCCTGCAGTGTAATAGCATGCCATGACAATGTTTGCTCTGTGACCTGTGGTGTGCTGCAGGGGGGTGTCACAAGTGCGGCGCTCCGTTCTCAGCCTCCCTGCCCTTGCCTCCGCAGATCCGGGGGCATATATATATAGAGAGAGAGACGGCGCCAGTGACACTGCGCACGCTGGACTTCGCCTGCCTGTGGTGACTTGCGCCTGTGCCCCCCACCTGGTGTGCTTTGGGGTTCGTACCTTTGTATAGGATTGCAACCTGGGATCCTCGTCGCTGGATGGAATGCAAGCTGACGTTGCTGACTCTTCCCGCCTCCCCGGGCTGTGTAAGGTGGGTCGCTGCCGCGAGCCCTTACTGTGACCCTAAACACGCCGCTTGGTGATTGTACCGCGCGCGTGACCTCTATGGGAAATAAATAGAGACGGAACAGACAACCTCAGTTGCGGAAACTATGCTTTGGCAGGTTGCAGGTTGCTGGAGAAATGGGAAACACTAAAGCAGCTTTGCTATATATACCTTGTATGTAGTTGATCCAGGTTAGACGGCGGAGTGCGTCCAGTGGTCTGTTTTTTGAGATGCAGTGCTGTGCAATTCAGCTTACAGATTCCTATATCTACACACGTTTAGTGACGTGTTGCAGTGCGTGCTTTTTAATGTAGATTATTATATCGTTCATAGTGATGGGGGTGATGCGCTTGCTGAGTGCCTCGGCCGCATCACAGAAACGCTGTGTAGATGTCCTTTCGCGGTAATTTAGGGGTGCTAGTTAGGAGGAATTCCGCAAAGTTACCCCCTCTGACTTTTCAGGACCCTTGCCGATCGGATCAACAAGAATCGAAGCAGTCATTTCACATATGGTTATGAATTCTCCCGCTACGCGCGTGTGAGCTAGGGTGACCTCTGCACTGCTGCCTCGGGGACGTGGGGGAGGGCGGCGGGATGGGGGGGGGGGCAGGGGGTTATGTGGAGATCGGAGCATGGCAGCATACTCCGGAGTGATTCTTTCCATGAATGTATCCGTCTCGTCATTGGTCAGTGATCAGAATTTAATAGGAGTTCTAGACGAATCAAGGCCAGCTGTGTGTGGGCGTGTGCAGCTCTTTCAGTGATTCAAGAAGGACTAGAACATGTCTAAAATGGTTGTGCTCTGGCTGTCTCAGCACCACTTGACCAGGTAGAACTGTCTGTCATTCATGGTGCACGATTTTTCCCAGCACACACACATAATGTTCAGCCTTACCCTGAGAGCTCTTCCCATTCCCAACACTCGTCTTTGTTTAGTTTGCTCAGATACTGACAGGTGGTTGATATAAACAGCACTGATTGATGCACTTAACGCTAGCAACAGAACCATCACCGGCCGCCCCACCTCAACCACCGTGCTCTGCTCCTGACACCAAACAGGAAATAACAGGTATCAACACCAACGAACCATGGATGGCGTCACTAATGAAATCGCGCGTGCCGTAATCAAAGGCCTCATCATTGCCTAAGACCTTGGATATGGTGGGTTCTGTGGGGTGGGGTGAGGGTGTGCGCTGGCATTGGTTAGGTTCAGGAGGTGGAAGGGCACAGCGTCTTGCACTTTCCACACGGCATGCTCTCGGGCCATTCACTGGGGGTACTGCGGTAAGGGCAAGCTGCCACCTTTGCCAAGGTCTAAGGTAGCAGGTTCTGTGCTGGTTTTCAGGATCTTAGCTATCAGTTCCCAGAAAGAAACCCAGGCAGTCTGCTACCCTGCCAAGATGAGCATAGCTAGTTACTTGAAGCAGCGAGCCCTTGGCAAGCAAGCTGGTGGAGCTATTGCTTGTAGTAAGGTAGAAGCTACATTATAGTAGGCCACAAACTGTGAGCTCTTTCTGGAGTTGCTCTGTTGCAACAGAACCATAACAGCCCACAGAACAGCTTGGCAGTCAGTTGAAAGACGAATGCAATCTGCACATATATTCATTGTAGTTGAAGTAACTACACAGAGCAGGGCTCACTAAGTATGAGTTCACTAAGTATGCGTGCATTCGAAGGCGGGTCTGGAGCTGCACAGCGTGCCCGGGAACAGCGTACCAGAATCATGAAAGAGAAGACTGGAGGTGGTCTCAGAGCTGCCAAACTGATCATGCCTGCGCACAGATTGCGCCGAGAGCGCAGCGTGTGCGCACGTGTATCTCTGCGACTGCGTTGCACCTCCATTAACAGGGGATTTGCACATTTGCAAAATGGGTGCATCAGGAGGAGGGGACACAGGCAGATGAGGAGCACTCATGCACATTGAGATGGGTCATCCCGGTACACAAAATGCTCTTTCTGTCCAGGGCCCATATTTGGCACTGTTCCAAAATTCATTTAATCCGATTTTTGAATTGGATATTCTGAAGGAACACATACGTATTTTTTGTAATATTTCCAAGTGAGCATGGTTTGCTTCCCCATTTAGTGAAACATGCGCATGGGTGTTTTTCACCTTTCCATCTACTGATGTGCACTTATAGATTTGTTAATTGTTCATCAGTCAGGATTTTTTAAATGCTTAGGCACCATTAACACACAGGTCTCATTGGACTGTTTGTGACACACCATGTGCATGAAGTTTGATTATTGTCGCATTTTAGTTTATGTTTATGGGCATTTGTATAGCGCCTTTCACCATTGGTACGGTCTCCACACGTTGAAGGTTGAACGCCCTCCTGGTGTGCAGACTATGTGATGCAGGTAGTAGGTGTACAGCTCGGCCGAAATTGTCATGGTGGGATTGCTGCATTCTAGTGGAGGTGGTGTTGTGCAGTGTTTGGGGGGTATGTGGGATTATGTGTACACCTAGGCCGAATTTGTCATGGTGGCATAGCTGCATTCTAGTGGAGGTGGTGTTGTGCAGTGTTTGGGGGGTATGTGGGATTATGTGTACACCTAGGCCGAATTTGTCATGGTGGCATAGCTGCATTCTAGTGGAGGTGGTGTTGTGCAGTGTTTGGGGGGTATGTGGGATTATGCGTACAGCTAGGCCGAATTTGTCATGGTGGCATTGCTGCATTCTAGTGGAGGTGGTGTTGTGCAGTGTTTGGGGGGTATGTGGGATTATGTGTACAGCTATGCCGAAATTGTCATGGTGGCATAGCTGCATTCTAGTGGAGGTGGTGTTGTGCAGTGTTTGGGGGGTATGTGGGATTATGTGTACACCTAGGCCGAATTTGTCATGGTGGCATTGCTGCATTCTAGTGGAGGTGGTGTTGTGCAGTGTTTGAGGGGTATGTGGGATTATGTGTGCAGCTAGGCCGAATTTATCGTGGGGATAGCTGCATGCTAGTAGTCGAAGCGCTGTGCAGAGTGTCAAGGTAGTGGGGGTGTGTGTAAGTATCCTTGGATTGAAGGCACTTCCCTGCCCCTGACTAGCATCCTGTGCCTACCGATTTAACTATGCTCAAGGGTGATAGGATTCCGTGCCTCGTCATGCCTTGAAACACTTGTGTATAGGCGTGTTACAAATGCCATATCATATCCTAGGCATCTAGTGTGTCAAGGCATCTAGGTCTAATGTGAATCTCAGCTCTATCTGCAATGCATGGCCCAACCTTCCAGGGGGTCTAGCAATTCAAGTGCCATGAATGTCCACCCACAGGTGCTTTACGAGGTTAATAGCTTTCAGGTAAAGAGAAATGATGAACAGTCTAGGGCCGATGCCAGGCTGAGGCTTGGTAAGTGTGGTACATGGCAATAGTCTTTAGTGCAATACAAGACCAATGTGTCACAGTCCATCTTTCTACACTTGCTGTTTCTACCTAATTAGATATACTCGTGGATTATATGCTTCTGAAGTAGCAGATATGTCCCGGTCTTTGATACTTTTTTGATACTTCCTTCAATACATGTCTGGATCCTCCACAAACATAGAGATTCAATGGCTGTACCTGGCCACCCTCTTAAGAGCTCTGTGCTTCTGTAATATTCCAAGTGTCGTGAATGGCTGAGTGCTCTGGTGTAATGGATGGCCAAAACAGCTAAGTGCAGTGCATGGCCATCCCTTCCAAGGCAGAACATGCCCAAACAACCTAGGTCTTCACAGCACAGCATAAGACCAAATAACTTCTAAGTATAGTACATAGCAATACATGATTAAGAGATTGTCTGGGCACAACATTCTGCACCCCAGGCATTATTACCTGACCACTGTGATAGGTTCTTAACTTTTCTTAGACGTGGATAGTTAGCTGCAGAGATAAGGATTTGTAATTCGATCCACATTCCGGGTGGTACAGCATTCATGGGGAAGAGACAGGCCTTGAGTGCTTTCTGGAGTGCCATGTAGTCTAGCGTGTGTTGAATGGAGGGGGGCAGAGAGTTCCAGATTGCTGGCGCCAGGGTTGAATAGGCAGACCCACCGATTCTGGCTGAGTGTGGGACGACTAGGAGGAGGGCAGTGCTTGATCTCAGGTTGTGTGTGGGGATGTAGGGTGTCATCTTTTCTTGTAGGTATTATGGCTGATTTTATGCATGGCTTGGTGAGTAATGCACATTATTTTGAAACCAATTGGGGGTCAGTGTATTGTGCAGAGTGCAGGTGTGATGTGATCCCTACTGCCGAGGGCAAGGAGTAGTGTGGCGGCAGAGTTTCTTGAATCTTTGGAGTTTGTTTAGTTTGAAGGCAGGCACACCCAGTTATACGGATTTCACCCAGTCAAGTCTAGACATGAAGATGGACATAATTGCTGTCAGTTTAAGGAGGTAGGTGAGATTGGGGAAGATGCGTCTCAGAAGCTTGAGGAGGAAGTGGCAGGATTTGGATGCATCGTTGATGTGATGAGGCAGGGTTACGTTAGAGACCGTTGTGCAGCCAAGGTTTTTGACTGAGGAAGTGGTTGAGGGGTAAGGGCCAAGGGATGGAGGCCAGCATGTCGGTTGTGGGAATAGGGTAGTTTTTCCATAGGCCATGATCTCTGTTTTCGCTGGTTTGAGAAGGAGAGGGTTACTCATCATCCAGTGTTCAATTGCAGTCAGGCATGTTGCCAGGTCAGGGGGCGGGGCAGAGTTCAATTTGGGAAATCTCAGTATGATTTGTGTGTCATCGGCCAAGTTATAACATGTGAGGTTGTTGGATTGGATGAGTGCATTGAGAGGGCTCATGCAGAGGTTGAAATGTAGAGGTGAAAGGTAGGCACCTTGGGAGACTCCATTGAACACGGGTAATGCGGTGGAGGAGAAAGGGGGGAGATAAGTGATTTGCTGTCTGTTCGTAAGGACAATGGAATCCAGTTGAGAACAGACTCCCAGATGCAGAGAGAATGTAGTCTGTCAAGGAGGATGTTGTGGTTGACAGTGTCAAAGGCTGCTGAGAGGTCAAGAAGAATGAGTGTGGCACAGCCTGCAGCTTCTGCAGTGACTTTAAGTTCATCCCAAATAACCGGATTGTGCAGGGTCCAGGAGGTGGTAGGTTTCTGCGAAGGAGTTGAGTTGGAAGTAAGCAGTGCGGTCAGTGAGCTTTGCCAAGAAATGAGTGTTGGAGATGGGTCTGTAGTTAGAAGGCTGGAGTGGGTGAAGGGATGGTTTTTTGAGGGGGTTTTAAAATGTGTAATTTTGAAAGGTTCTGGAAGAATGCCAGAGGAGAGGGCATCATTTATGATGCACCTGGCAAGTTCCCCTGCACATGTAGAAGGGAAAATTTCTTTAAAGAGGGAGGTGGGGCACGGGTCAAGGGGGGAGTCGGATGGTTGGCTATCTGATATGAGTTTGGTAAACTTGAAATGGGGTGAAAGAGCAGAAAGATTGGGACTCAGTGGACACATAGATAGAATCTTTGGTATTGGGTGATGAAAGGGGTGAGTGGATGTTTAGTTTAGCATTGATTTTGGCAGTCCTCTCTAGGTCTGTTTTTTTAAAGTGTTCAGAGGGAATTGCAGAGAGTTTTTGAGGTGGTGTTGGGGGGATGGTGCATTGTCGGTTCAGGATTTTGGAGATGATCCTTTGGGGCTCTTCACTGCTGCTGTGGCAGTTCAAGATTCTCTTATTGTAATAGCATTTTTTGGCCTTGTAGCTCTCATTTTTGTGGTTACAGAGATGGTGGGCATATGTTGATTTGTTTTCTGGGGTTTGGGTCACTCCCCATTTGCATTTAAGTGAGTTGTTTTGACTTTTGAGTGACTTGAGGCGGAGGGTGAACCACTTGGGGGTTGGGGCCTTGGCGGGCTGAAGTGAAGCTAGGGAGAAGTCCGTTGGAGAGCTAGGAGTCAAAACAGTCTATGGGTGGAGGTCTTTCTGGTCTAGTAAGTGGGGAGGGTGGTGAGCAGGGCTTCCGACAGGATTGGGATTACTTTGAGCATGTTACAGTTCTGTATTTTGAGCAAGGGTAGGAGGAAGCTTTATGAGGTGGCGAGGGTGTATCGAGAGAGGGAAAGGGATAGCTGAGTGGTCTGTCAAAATGAAGAGTCTGGGGTGGATATGTAATAAGGCCGTTTGAGCTAATATGGCATCAGGGGTGTGGCCAGTGGTGTGTGGGGGTCCCGTTATCTGCTTTGTTAGGTTGAGTCCCTCAAGACTGTCAACACGTGGTTGAGTCATGGGATTGTTAGGGGTATCAAACCAGATGTTAAAATCCCCCAGTAGGGTGAATGCGGGGTGGATGATCATTATGGCTGCTAGCGAGTCACATAGGGAGTTGGCAAAGTGTCTGTCCTATATGGTGGGCCTGTAAATGAGTAGGGCACTGTGGGAAAGTGAAGGTGGGAAGGATAGTTTGACTAGTAAAGATTTGCAGTTAGCCGTGCATGGCTGTGTTTCGAAGTGTGTGGCGATTATGTGTGGTTTCTGTAGGAAGGCTATTCTGCCTCCTCTTGTGGCTCTGTTGTGGGAGAGGAGTGAGTGAATGAGTTGCTTCATGTGCAATCGGTTTAAAATCATCCGAGAAGCATGTTTCAGTGAGGAAAATGAGATCAGGGTTGTCGGAGGTGAGGAGATTGAAGATGCTATGTCTGTTCATGTCCACAGAGGGGGCATTGATTAGGATGCAGGTGAGTTGGTGTGGAGGAGTGTGGTTGATGCTTGTCAGGGTGTTAGGGGTTGGTGGTTTGGGATTGGTGGGTTGTACTGGTGAGATAGCATTTGTAATTGGGGGGTGTCAGAGAGTAGTTTGATGCGATTGGGGAGGTATGTTGTGGTTGGGAAGAGGGAGTAGGCAGTCAGAGGTCTTTGAGTGCCATGGGTGGGGTTATGGTGGCTGATGTTTGGTTGCTTGCGATTGGCTCGGAAGCGAAAGGAGGTGTGGTGAGTGGAGGAGAGGTGTTATGTTGATGGGGGGTCTAGAGTGCCTGGGGGTGGGTTGAATGGGGACCCTGCCTCTGTATTTTGTGTGCTTGAGTGCCCATGGAGTGTGCGATACGGTGGGAGGTTCAGCGGGGAGTGGGTGGAAGCAATGGTTCGGGAGAGAGCGAGACGTGCCATGCTGAGGGATGGGAACGCTGTAGTCGAGGGATGGTTGGGGCAATGGCACAAGGGGATGAGTAGTTGTGGGTGGAGTTGATAATGACTGCAGGTGAGGCACGTGAGGGTTTTGTTGGAGTTGATGGTGGAGGAGAGATAGGAGATGGGGTATGAGGGATGTCAAGTCTGGTCATGCTGGCTGGGACGGCAGATGGGCAGTGTGGAGACAGTGGATTGTATCACAGAGCACCAGCGGATTCCCTTGTTAAGAGAGGTGGGTTGGGGTGGGTGTTAAATGTGGTAGGAGTTGTCAGGAATGTTGGTGCTAGGGTTGTATGGGGGGCAGGGATCAGGTGTCTTTTGGAGTGCCAGAGAGCTCCCCTAGTATGAGGGTTGGAAAGTGTGTGGTGTGTGGACGTGGAGTGGCGTGTGACACTGGGCAGTGGTGATTAAGAAGGGTTGGAGTTGTGGGTGTATGAGCTCATGTCAATGTAGTCAATAATGTCAATGTGAGGGACATACAGGGGGCAGGAAAGGTGTGTCTTTTGGAGTGCAGAAAGATCCCCTGGTATGGGAGTTGGAAGTTGTGTGATGTGCAGACGTGGAGGTGTGTGTGTCACTGGGTGTGTGTTGGCAGACATAGTGGCTGACTGGTGTCTGCATGGTGCAGATGGTTGGGGTACCGATTGATTCAATTGCTAGAACCCAGCTGCATACAGATGAGAATATTGGTGGTCCAGTAGGGGGTGTAGTTGGAGTCAATTGAGGTTTGATTGAGTTTAGTTTTGCATAGCAGTGAGATAGCAATTTGTTTCAAATTAGGCACAGCAGTGAAAACACCCAGATTTAAATATTAAGCACAGCAGTGAAAACGCCCAGATTCAAATATTAAGCACTACAGTGAAAACACCCAGATTCAAATATTAAGCACAGCAGTGAAAACGCCCAGATTCAAATACTAAGCACAGCAGTAAAAACACCCAGATTCAAATACTAAGCACAGCAGTGAAAACGGTTGTATACTAATTGACCTTTTCACAATTGACCTCGGCAGAATTGACCTCAGGAGAATGGACCTAATTTAGAAGGTCAATTAGGACATATATGCGGGGGGAAACCCCCCACAACTCCCCACCCAATCCAACACCCCCTGCAACACCCCACCCAATACCCTTATATCATTTATGATCCAAAACCATCCAAATACATACATAAAATACCTAAAATAATATAAAGGTCAATTGTGCAGAAGGTCAATTAGGACCAGTATAATTAGGTCAATTGTGCAAAAGGTCAATTGTAAAAGGTCAATTTGGGTAATACAATGAAAACGCCCAGATTCAAATACTAAGCACAACATTGAAAACACCCAGGTTCAACAATTAAGTGCAGCAGTGAACACACCCAGGTTCAAGTATTAAGCACAGCAGTGAAAACACTCAGATTCAAATAGTAAGCAAAGCAGTGAGTTCAGTCAGAACTCTTGGGAGTATCGGGCAGTGGCGAGTTGTTGGATGTGGGAAAGTGATATCTGACAGGGGTGGTGGGGAAATGGGCAGGTGTGACTGGTAGGGAGGGAGACAGGGGAGGGAAACATATTACATTAGAGTTCTGTGGTGGCTACGCTTAAGGCAACAAAGGCAAACAGGGGAAAACAGGGAGTTGAAGATTGTCCTTCACTTATGCCCTTAGCTGGCTGACTGAGCAGTGGCTGCCCTAGTGGCTCTGATATATGAGGACTTCATCTAGTCACGTGTCTCCCCGGCTCGGGCAAATCAGAGCCTTGGAGCCGGGGGAGGGTCTCCAGAGGAGTTTCTGGCAACAAGGCTTGGGCGGCACAGCAGCAAAATTCAAGCCTCACAAAGCACAAAGCAGATAAAAAAACGGACTGTTTGTGAATCACCATGTGCATGCAGTTTGATTGCTGTTGCAGGCACAGAGTGCAGGCAAGTTTTTATTTGCTAACCAGCCCTGCGTGTTGGATTATTTTCTTGTTTACAGCAGTCCAGGAAAAAGGACTGGAATGCACTGATGGGACTGACTTGGCACTTAAGTCCTTAACCACTGTGTTTACTGTGGAAAAAGCTCTTGAATGCTGGTCTCAAAGGCTGGTAAGAGAGCACAGTGAGCTGAGCTGTTGCTGCTTAGATTTTCTATGTGCATACCAAAGTGCAAGTTGGCACTCTAGAAGAACCAAGTTAATATTTTATCCAATTCCATCAGCATAAAAACGTACTTCGTCCTTTGCCATAAAAGCATGATTAAAACAAATATATACATTTAAATCATTCAGAATAACAATCATTAATACAAGTTTTCAAAAATATAGTTAAAACTCGTAAAGGAACCACTGCCAGGGGAAATAAAGTACATGAGTAGTAGGCAACAGAATGTTCTCTTGGTTTTCCATTTTAGGCGTGGCTATTCATGGCAAGGTTCAATCACTTGCATTGTTTTTAGAAATTCCTTTCTGCAGACCAACGCTTTAATTAAAACAATATTAATGACACCTAAGATAATAATAGATTAATAGATTTTCAAAAGCATGCTAGCATCACTCCAGCACCTAATGTGGAGTGCTTTCAGAATCGGTTTAGCCAATTGATTCTAAGGGTGTTTTAACACAGACAAATGAACAGAAACTAGTGCTCATCTTCAACCCATGTTTTCCAATAATAACATTTGTCTGGAAGCCCAATGCCTCAGTGGTTAGTAAATTTGGCAAGCGGGAGGGTACCCAATCAGAATTTTGCAAGTAATGTCTGATATTTCTCATATGGATAGTGAGGATAGCGAGGGGACTGGAGGTGCATGTCTTACTCAGTGAGTTCACATGTTGGTAGTGACCCCGGAGCGCTCCGTATAGCTCGCGTATTCAAGGCAGGCATTCAGCAGGAGAGCAGCACTCGCATATGAGTGAAAGCAGCTCTCAAAGTAATTTTGAGTACCGAACTATTGAAAAGCAGCAAACACAGCACTCTGGTATGAGTGAAAGTATGAAAGTGGTTCACAAAGCTATTTTGAATACGGAACTATTGAACAGCAGCGAGTATTATATAACAAAACCAAATGACTAACTTTAGATGGAAATCCCAGCAACCCGATTGGGCGATATTGTTGAGAAGTAATAACCACAAGTATTGCCCAAGCCAATAGCAACTAAAATCAAGGCAAATACAATCCAGACGATATTGCCAACGGAAGAAGGGGGATAATGAAAAGTCCATAAATTGTGAAATATGTTACCCATACTTTATACAACATATGGTAAAAGCTGGTATGAACTCACATTGCCAAAGCCAATGGGGAGGCAGAGTAAGACCCTAGACTTGTCAGTGTTTGGTTATTTGTGCAGTGGGGAAATACAAGGGTCAAAAAGGCTACCCTTCTGGACAAGGATAGTGAGAAGGAGAGAAGCATTATTATTAAAAGGCACACATGTGAAACTTGTTTTACCCTGAAGAGTTGTTAAAAGTTTTAAAGCTACAAACTGTTGCACTATGAAGCTATTTGGGCAGGGGAGTATACCCAGATGGTAAACATTTGAACGAGTAGGCTTGGCATGGGAGTAGACCAGGTATGTACTGAAGAAGTAGGCCTGGTATTTGAGTAAAGCAAGTGGAAGCAGAAGAAGTGCTATACAGTGGTCCTGACAGAGACAATCTATAATACATGTGTTTCTTAAGAAAGAGCTGGGTAAAGCTGTTATCAAGAAGCTGTATTTATTTTGGACTTATCAGTTGTGGCAAATCATCCTGACCAAGACAATTATTGTTCCTTTTAATGAACTGAGAAGTTGTCCTTAAGGAGGATCAATCGTACAAGGATGAGGAAGAGCCTTCCATACCATTTGTTGAATCATTGAAGTATTGGAAATTGTTGCTTGCCAATTTGAAGCTGCAAAGAACTGTGTTGGAACTTGTTGCAAACCAGGATTTCCTTATTTTCCTTTCTTGGACTCTGAAGAAAGCAGAATTCTGCTTACAATCTGGGAAAGGGAAATTCACCTAGTTCTGAGAAGAGACTGTTGTTACAATACAAATTCAAATATTATTGTTTTGAACTGTCATGGATTCCCTCTTTTATTTTTTTTATGTATAAGTGTGAGTGAAAACTATCCTTTCGTTTTATTTAGTTTATTTGAGGCAGGAAAATCCTTGACATGGTGGGGATAGTGAGCCGTTTATCCAACCTTCTAATTTAATAAAATGGCATTTGTTGAGGAAACATCAGAGTTGTCCCGTCACATTTCCGATCCCTCACAATAGTCAATATAATTCTCAGGACCAATGGAGTATTTTATTGGTACATGTTTTCATGAGTGCATGTATGCTTTTGCTCTTTTAAAGCCAAGTCATTATATGTAGAAATTAAAACTGTTTGGATTTTTTCCATAAATACGGGAGTCGTCCCATAAAATGGCAAGTACTATTTTAGAAAACATCTTTGTTACAAAGGATCTTTTGTGGTTTGGGAGCTAACAATGTTACAATAGCCCCAAATCTTAGCTCTATAAATTGCCTCTGGAATTTTTTGGACCTTGAGGACTATCAATGAAAGAGATATGTCCTTGCCTCCCAGTTTATTAGCAAATTTAGCAACTGCCTCTCCTCTCCTTGTTATCTGCGGCAGACGATTTAATCTATTCTCTTAGTGTATCCCAAAATAGTCATATGTCTTGACATTTGGTAACGTTATATTATTAACAGTACATTTAGGAACAGCCGGTCGAGGGTAAAGGGGCTTACGGCATACCATACTTTTGGTTTATGAGATGTTAATTGTTAAGCATTTATCTACAAAGAAGTTCAGATGGTATTGGAGGCCAGAACAGGTTTTGGATATGATTAATGACAAAGGTGTCATCTGCAAAAGCAGCAGGCCCCATTTTTATCGCATAAGAGGGGTGCGTTATTGTCTGGTTGGTTGATGGATATGGCCCGATCATTGATATGCTGAAGGAATAACAAGTGCACCAGGTCACAACTTTACCTGTCACCCTGGTTGATATTCATCAGCTCCTTACATTCACCTTAGAGGTTCCCATGCACCAGGGTATAGTTGATTTGCTATAAGAGGGGATTGCATTAAATAAGCTAGAGGGAATCTTTAATCGCAGTGCGGGTCAGTGTCGAACACTGTATGGAGATTGATTAAAATCTAAGTAGATGGTATGGTGTTTTAATAAAAATGTTTCTTAAGGATTAGAAATGGTCTAAAAGACTGGTTAATAGTAGATGTACAGTTTATAAAGCCTACCCGAGCTTCTGTAAGTATACTGTGTTCCAGAACCCATTGTTCCAGTCTGTATAAAATAATCCACTGTGACATCAAAGCTATCGAACCACCTCCCTTGTGAAGACCAAAGAGTTGTTAGCTGGTGGGAGCATAACGTTGGAAGTACAATCTTCAATGCTTCTTCCAAGGCTGCTCTACTAATGTTGTTTCCCAACATATCCCTATCTGAGTTGGTTTCTTTTCTCACAATATGCCAGAAATCATTGGTGATTTTCTTTCGAGCAGCATTATTTAGGAGTTCACACAATGTCAGGGAATGTACCTTTTTTTCCCAGCGACCACAGCCTTGTAATTCTTCCTTTTTTCTGGGACAAAATGGGTGCCTTTTACTTTCGCTGCTTTTAGTTCCCTAATAAGGTTTTGTTTAGTCCTTCTGCACTCACTATCACACCATCCTATTTTATGAGGAATCTGGTTGTTTGCAGTGGATGCTATTTTTGCAGAAAATAGGACAATCATACTCATCAGTTTGTTACAAGCTTAAATGTGTCTTTAGTATAGTCTTCTAGCAATGGTACAATGTTTGCATATAATTCTGATAAAACATGCAGTTTGTTTATTGCCGGCCATCTAATGGCCCTTATGTTGCTTGAGATCTATATATTGGCAACATGACAAGCCTGGGCGGATAAGCCCACTCAGCTGTTTTATGCTGCAGAAACCCCAGCTTTGAGTTTCCCGGCATTTTCTGGACTTGGTTTTTAGTATTAAGTGTGTTTAAATTGTCACATTGCAACTATTGTTAATCATTATATCATTGTCAAATTGCAACTAACATTTTTTATTCTTTTTATTCTTATTTGTAATTTTTGCTATTTTCATTTTTTATTTCACTTGGCATTTGGCATCCGGCATCTGCATTTGCGCTTTGGAACCTGCACTTGATATTAGGTGCACTTGACATTTTCCATCCCGAATTATGTCTAAGAGGAAAGCCACCTCCTCCATTTCGCCTCAAAATAGACAGAAAATGATTTCGAAAATGTTTGGACCCACAAAGGATGTTAATATACTGATTACAGAAATTAAGGTCCTCATACAAGACATTGGTTGTTTAGACACTAATGGGAGGGGTAGGGCAAAGGAGGTTGGAAAATGTACGTCATATTGCTTCAAACTGTGTTGTGTTATGGGTTGAGACTGAAATATTAGCTTGGGCCTGGGCCCCTCAAATACCCTCTAGGAGCGGCCTCAACAATATGAAAGCGCTAGGAAGTAGTAGACTATTAAAACAGACTAAGGATCTGCCCAATCCCTTTGAGATTGGCAAAAAAAGATGGCCAGGAGCGTGGGAGGAATTTTGTGTTGCCTTTCAACATTCCTGGGCACATAATAGTCCATCCACAGCAAGTTGGGGTGGTGGGCGCTGCAGCTGCGAGTATAGATGTAGTTGACACATTTGGGTATGTGGTAGTTAATAGCCACTTAGACAATTTGCTGCAGAACCTACCAGGGACCCTTGAAATTGACCCTTGTATCTCACTATCTAATAGACTTTCTCAATAGGGTTCCCATGGAACACAAAACCAGCCTACAGAGGATTTTATTACAGCTGATACTGGTGTCCCAAGTACCAATGGGCCGCCACCACTGAAATCTCATGTTCTAAAGGGTATTGTTGTAGTGCAAGGTAGAAGCCTTCAGGTCAAACAGAAAAGAGGGAGCAAAGCTGGTACTAGCACAGTCTCCAAGAGGCCTAAATTAATGCATAGCAGGAATTACAACTGCCCAGGTACCAAGAGAAAGAACCCCAGGGCAAGGAGGGCAAATATATGAGTTTACCGATTTCTAATCCGCCAAGTATGACTCTTCATAATGTGGTATCTGGAGTACCGAGTTCATTGAACGATCTTATGAGAGAGCACAAATTAGGGGAGCTGGTTGGTGATGTACAAGAAATGGTGATGCAGGTCAGATCATTGCATGGCAGCATTAAAGCACGTGCAAGAAGTTGGAAGGTGGGGTAGGGTTCAAACGTAAGCAAGCGCCAATGATGATGAGGAAAGAGGGAGGGAAAAAGACCACCCTGAGACAGCCCTTGTTTCCAAATAAGCTGCTGCCACACGGTGCAAAATCCAATATTACATCTGATGTGCCAAACAAAACTAGATTATCGGATAGGCCAAATAGGCCAGTTCGGACCCCACCCTATGGTGCTGTGCCATCTATAGATCCTCTGAGGCTGATCATTGACGTAATAGACTCCTTTGCGGCCCAGCACATCCAAAGATCTGGCCAGCAGAATCAGTGTGGGATTACGAGAGGACCGCATTTGGGAAAGCAGTTTGAGCACACGGGTACCGTACAACCTAACATTGGTCCTTGATTTGTGGTTATGTACAATGCCCCTAGGCTATCTGTGGATTCCTTTGAAAGCCAAGCAGCCCTGATAAACAAATGTATACACTGGATTAGACGTGTAAAAGGGTGTGTTTCTTTAATCCGGGAAGACATAGTCAGACTTGTATGTGAACAAGGGATTGATGGTTCTTCTGATTTCATTCAAATATTTGTTTCTAGCAGTCGTTTGAAGTATTACTGTCTATTGATTATAGAACATATCCAACAAGGGGCTCTGCTATCTGCCTGAGGGTTTATTTGCCAGGATGTGGTAAGGTAGAGGATATCGAGGACAAACAGGGAGGTGGAAAAGGGGCCCCCACTACGTCAAACATGCTGAACAGTGCTGCATCAAGTGAACCTAGCCTGGCCCTAGAAGGTGAAGGGTGCAAGGGTATAGATTGACACATATTGGGTAGTATGATGGATGATCAACCTGATCCCATAAATATGCTCTCTTGGAACATAGTAGGCCTCTCAAAGCATTTTTCCTCACCATCTTGGACTAGTTTTCTTCAGCTTATATTCCTTCAGGAAACCTGGGCTATTGAAGTGGTGGAATGGCAGGGTTTTCAGGTCTTCCACATACAAGCCTAACAAGGCCCAAGAGGACATCCTACTGGTGGGTTACTTATTTGGATTGATCCAGCCCTTAATTGGAAGATGGAACCCGGGGTAGCCAACAGCATTGATCTACAATACGTCATAGCCACTACTCCAGATGGACAATGTACTTTTATTGTTTAATGTATATAATAGACCGAATTCTACCTAAGTAACCAGGAAAAGCCATGACCTTGTCCTAACAGGGGAAAATTTCAAATTAAAGAAAGAATTCGCTATAGTTCCAGGAGATTTCAATATGTAATTGGAACCATTGAGGAAGCTATAGGGGACATGGGAAGATCAAGATGAGGCTGGAAGATCCTGCTCATAATAGCCTCCCATCTTAAGAAAATGCATAAATTACCAATTGACACCATTAGAATTCTGTATGACCTTAAGCTAAGAGCACACAATTGGTGTTTCATAAGTGACCAACTGGCAAGCAACACATTTATTCAACCTAGAGGTTCAACATTAATTTATTATATTTTTATATCAGCCGGGGTTTGGGAGAAAATAGTTATTTCTAGATCCTGAAAATGTATGAAAGTGACCACTGTCCCCTGAATGTTGCTCTTATGATTGGTCCCTTAGTCAGATCAACACAGGCACATTTTGCCCCAAATCAGGCCTTATCTATTACTGGTCATGCCTGTACAGAAATCAGATGGGAATAATTGGATCAGAGTGACTGTAGGCTCCAACTATACGAGCTAATACAGCCCCAAATTGAGAAAATTTGTCCAGAGGGAGGTCTAGACAGGGAGATCATTTGTGATTACCAGGAAATATCTGAGAATATATTACCTTTGTTACCTACTCCATTAACCAAGTCAATCATAGGACATTGATCCAGGTCGACTGCTATGACCAAGAATGTACGTCTGCAAAACAAGCCCTGGTGGCTGTACTGGAATAGGAACCCTCAATTGAAAGGGAACTATTTTGTATAAAGAGATCCCAATATAAGAGGATCACAAAACTAAACAAATAAAGCTATCATAAGCTTAAATCACCTGCCTTGCATCAGCCTTGGATAGTAGGGATAGTGTTGTCTTTTGGAAACTGCTGTTAGGTAACGAGGCCAAAGGGGATGTTAGCATGCAATGCAGTGTTACAGCTGGGGCCTGGTCAAATCGCGTCTCCGCCTTATATCGTGTGGGACAGGGCCAAGAAATACAGCGATCAATGCATTCACCACCCCCAGCCCTTGACAATGGGCCATTGTTTAGTATTGCATGTGTGGAATTGGCAACTAAAGCCCATAAAGCAGGTAAAGCGGCAGAACCTGACAAGGTGTCGATAGATATTTATAGAGAAGAACCACTGGTCTGGGCCCGGTCCTTTGGAGACTTTTTTAATGCATGTACCAAAACCAACCCTCTCCCAGATTCTTGGTGTCTAGGGGAGATGGTGCCCATCTACAAAAAAAGGGGGATCGAGCACCCGGAAAATGACTGCCCTATATCTCAAAGCCATAATCTCCTCCGCTGCCTATATGTCTAAATTGATAAGAGCTAGTAGACCCTTCCTTTCGAATGACAATTCTATCACTCTGGCCAGAGTCCTGATACTCTCCAGGATTAACTATTGCAACTCACTATTTGCCGGAACCAGTATCAGAAATATCATAAAAGTACAACTAGTACAAAATAATGCCATCTGAGCTGCACTGAATATTCCTAATAACAAACATATTTCGATTACTAGTCGGAATATCCACTGGCTCCCAGTCCATGAAACGATCACATTTTAAATCCTTATGCTCACACACAAATGTCTCATTAACAATACACCAGCTTATGTTAGCAAACAGATCAGCAAAACCCAATCTAACAGACCTACACGGTCCTCATGCACGAATCTGATTGTCACACCAAGATACAGAGGACAAAAAGCAGGAGGTTCAAGCTTTCCCTCCCCTCACAACTAAGAAATGACACATCCCTCTGGTCATTCAGAAAAAATCTAAAAACCCTACTATTTAGGCTAGACCCTACACAACAGGCACCTTGCCTTTCAGCACACAGCCGTTTTGCTGATATCTCTGCTGCTGCCAGGACTAACACTATGCATACCTAGCCTCTAGCTATTGTAACCGCTCTTAACATCTGTTTCTAAGTAAGCATGGAATGTCGAACGTGTAACGTATTTATGTGAACCTGATATACATATGCATTTTAACGAAGCTCCAAAAACATGCAACCAATTTCTTAAGCCTCCGCGCCTAGATGCTTTTGGGCTACGTGCTCTTTACAAATGTACAAATAAATAAATGAGAGCAGATGATTGCTGCTACCATATTTGCTACGGGGTA
This sequence comes from Ambystoma mexicanum, assembly GCF_040938575.1. Classification (NCBI taxonomy): domain Eukaryota; kingdom Metazoa; phylum Chordata; class Amphibia; order Caudata; family Ambystomatidae; genus Ambystoma; species Ambystoma mexicanum. The sequence continues at coordinate 963,782,510 of NC_090927.1, forward strand.
TCTTTATGGGGAATCATTTGTTTGAAGATCCGGTATCCCTCATAATTCATCTTCCAGTATAGGTAATAGATCTGGATTGGACTTGACAATTTAAATCACCCAAAATCACAACAGGGCTGGAATGTTTTATATGCATCAAGCCAGTCATATGGCCAATAGGTTGATCAAAGTTATTTATTGCTTTTGCATTAGGTCTCAGATTCACTATGGCCATTCTTGCTTCCCCTTGAAGCTAAGCGAAATACCCAAAAGAGCTGGAGAGTATCTATTAGTTGACAGGTGGCCAAATTAATGTGTATGTATATAAGGAGACCACTTTTTTGGGGCCTTTGGTAGCTTTAATCACAGGTAAGTGAAATGAATGATACACATCTTTATGAACTGGTGTACATTTACAGGTATTATGGAAACAAATGACCAATCGATCCTCTATAATCTAATGTAATTCCTGGTTTGACAGTTTATTTCCTAGGCCGCAGATGTTCCACAATACAACTGAAAATTATAGTTTCTGATTAGGTCCCTCAAAATCTATATTTTTGGACTCTATTGATTCTAAAGGGAGGGAGTCAATATCTCAGTGAGGGCTTATTGCATCCTGAAGGACATTTTCTTGAAAATGCTTTATGGTACAAAGAATCTTCTGTTAAGTCAATTAGACTGGCACATTGCTTTTGCGCTCCTAAAGTCACCTTTCTATGTGGGGCCAACAGAGGAAATTGACATCATTGTATAGTAGAATCTTTTATTGTTAGTGTTTGAAATGCAACAGAAATCAAGCCATTTTCTAAAGATTAATGGGTAAGTATCAAATGAACAAAGTCATACTGATGACTGATTAGATTTGGATGACGTGTGGCTCCCAGTATATTAGAATGAAATATAGTCCAACAGTACTTCCCATGGTGTAACCAACATGTGCATTTGTTGATCAATGATTCACAGTTTTCGTTTGTACCTCTTGCTAACTTTGGTACTCCTGTCACAACATTAATCGTTTTATTTGTGGGCATTTATTTGGGTACATTCGATGGAGTAGATTCAAATAATATAGGGTCAACCTGACAGTTGATTTGGATAAATATTGAGCTCTTTCCTTTAGCCATACATTGAGAGACACATAGCAATGATTCCTTGTGCTGGATCATCCAATTATTCTTAAATTGATGTTTCCATAGTAGTGACTGATAGGAAGCTGGTTTATGGTCATCAATAGAATACTGTTGTTCTAGTTTATTAATTTGCTTTGACAGACTGCTAATCTTCTCTTGGATAATAAAATACATTGTGGGAGCAATAGTTTGATCAGTACGATGGGCCTTTGCAATTATGTTATTTGGCTTGGTAGCAATGGCAAGATATTTATGTCGGTTGCTTAGAAATATTATGAAGCTGATTTTTCATAGCATCCACATCATCTCTGAGGTTCTGCTTGAACTGACTCAATGCACATCGGGATTTACAGTTCCTTAGCTTACAGCTGGGGTCATCATGTTTCCTAGCTGATTCCTCAGTTCCATTATCTGAGGTATCCATTGTTACCGATTAGCAGGGGCAGTGATTCACTTTCTGCCTCTCTCTCCATTTTTCACGCATATAATCAATATTATTGATGCTGGACCTCTGCGGTAACATCTGGGTTGCTCCACTGTTTGAAATGGAAGATTTTCCTTTGTCGGGCAATAGAAAGGGATTTGGAATCATCACCTCATATCTATGACCCTCCTGATGCCTTAGTCCCCATTGTATCACTTTTATGCCTGGGAAGAAATGTTCTGTGATGATATGCTCATGCACAGGTAGATTTGCTGTTAAATAATGAAAGTCTTTTGGGCTTGGGGCCTAGCAGATAAGATGCCTGTGTCTGATTTTGTCCAGTGTCTGCTTTCAAAATAATGTAATTCTTCGATTTATCAAGACATACTGCGGGGTTCTTTTTCTGTCTGACAAACATCGATGTATCAACGGTAGAGGTGTCTTTCAATAGCGATTCAGTTTACCGGAGCATTAGCTTCTGTAATTGGTTGCATCTTGGATATGATTCTTTTTTGTTTGTTTGAAGGTGCCTCAAAGGTGTTTTCTGTTTGGACATCTTGTTTCTAGGCTACAGAGGAGCTCAAATATTCTCTGGCCTGTTTGGAAAAACACCTAACTGGCAAAAGGGGCTTATTCCAGTCCGCCTCCCCTCCCCCAGACACCAGGCTTACTTGTTGACAGCTGTTAGTTGTTGGTTAAGTACCATTATAATATATTCTTGATGTTAGGTAAGAATGAGGCAGAAGATTACCTTGGGGGGGGGGTGTGCTGGTTTTGAGACAGTGTAAGCACCTCTAGCTCCAAATTGTAGTTGTTTTTAATTCGGACCAATGCCCTTACTTGGAGACAAGTTTACAATCAAATAAGGGGTTCAGAGCTGCTCAGATGACTGAATCACCAAATCCTGTGGTGGACTACAAATCTCAAGGAGCTTTCCATCTTCCCCCATTCTTTGTTAAACTAAGGCTTAATATCAGTGAATACGGCAAGTGTTTTCACATATTATTTATATAAAATACTGTTATCTTAGCTGCATGGGATATCCAAATTCTGTTCCACGAGCCTGCAGGACCGACATATTCAGGTCTCAGACAAGCAGCTCAGTTCCAAAGCTCCACAACCTCCCAAAAAACACTATGCACCCGTTGCCAAGCTGGCTTCACCTCGAGGCCAATGCAGAGAGTGTTTTAGTCTGAGGGGGGCGTATACTAATGTCTCTCTGGTAGTGTTGTTGGCATAGGAGATCAATGCAGATTATGTTTTAGTCGAAAGGAGGGCGTGGCCTATCGCCGCTCCGGCAGCGTTGCTGGAGTAAGATTTCAATGCCTCCCAAAACTCTGCTCGCTCTTACAATCGTGCACTTCCCTGCAAAGGCAGTGCAGAGACTATTTTATTCCAAGGGGCATAGCCTATTATCACGCCAACGGCGTTGCTGACGTGGGATGACAATGTCTCCCAAAACTCTGTTCGCCCTTAGCAGTGCAGGCTTATCCATCAAAAGTGTATGACATGTATCTTTGGGTAGTATAACCATTTTTTACAGTATGATGAAGCATGAACATGGTGGTAGCAGACTCTACATCGAAGTAACATGGTCTTTTATACATGGGAAGAAACAGTGAAATGGCCACAACACAAAAACAAATACAATTGTGGGGTAGCAACAGTTTGGGAGCATACAAATTCCTTGTGGAAGAATCGTGAAGTCCCCCTGTAAAGCTATCTTTTATTCTTCATTAGTTAAATGCTAAAAATGTAAAATGTATACCTCATTTTTACCAAAAACCCTTGGGGAAAAAAAAGACGGCCCCCCCCATCATTTCTATGGTGGAATGTGGACACAGATTATAATTTACGATACTTCCTTCACCCTTCTGTCTGCCATACAAATGCAACAGCATTTACGGCAGCATGACATTTCTTGCTGGCATAAATGCTGTGGATTCCTATGAAGTCCTCCTGGTTTTTACACCAGCGAAAAGCATGCAGATTCCTTAGGAATCTAATGTAAACGTTGCCATGCGTAGGCAGGCAGCATTAAATCAATTTGCATATCAGAGTGGAAAAGAAAGCAGAAACCGTTCCCTCTACACCCTCCCTTTGCACTCTGATGTGCACATGGCATTCATCACGTCATAGGGACCTGGTTGCACCAAATTGCAAATTTAACAGGTACCCACCGCATAATTTACAGTGCTTTTGCACAGGCTCCACAAGTGCTCCTTATGGGCTGACATGTGCAAAGGAGCTCTGCAAAATGATATTTACTAGTTGGCCATCACAGATACACAAAATAGTTAATACTTGCAGAACGGTTTGTAGGATATGTTTATGGGGCAACAATTAGGGAGTTCATCCGCCACACCCTCCAATCAAGAGCGCCACAACAATTGAGCAATGACTTAGATTCTTGACTAACTCTGCCTTTGATTCATATAACAACACTATCATTCCTCCACCTTCTACAATATAGAAACTAAGAACAAAGCCAGTGTGCAGAATGAATATAAATGTATTGTTCCTTTAATGAATAGACAAAATCATAATATTACATAATGATTATTAAGAGGCACGCCACCTCAGTCTGTGGCACAAAGGTTTTCTCTCCGGCTAATGCTGTAACTACCAACAAGTTCAAAACACTAGTTTGTTTTTCAAAATAAAAAAATCACAGAATCGCTGAAACACCACAACATATACAGTTTTCATTTTTTGTCTTTAGCCCCCCCTTGGTCACATGTAAAGAAAAACACAGGTCTAGAGACTACTTCAGATTATTAGGTCGCTCACAATAATACTCCTAAGGTAAAGATAATCAATACAGCAGTCTATCACATGTCAATTGTGCTTTACTATGTAATTGCTATGTGATCTAACTTAAATAAAAGGTAGTGCTTTTCTAGTATTAAAAGAATCAACATTTTCAGTGCTCTTTATTTCTGACATTCCTGCACACTTTCCATCTCTAACAACATTCTAGCATAACAGACATTTAATAAAACACTCTTTCAGCATATAATGAACATCTTTCCTTTGCCATTAGATAGTGAGAATGTTCCACTTCAAGTTGGAGTTCCTGGTTCCCTCTATATCTAAAGTGTGCTTTTATATCAATCATTTCCACTTTACCTAACCCTGAAGACACATTTCTGCAAAGCATAGACCCAGAGATTCAGTTTACCATTCTAAACCCCTTTTGATTTTATGCATAGTTCGGGGAGTGTTAAACAATTTAGAATATTGTTTTTAAATGCACCCCACTTCTTTAGGGGATTAATGGGGTTGGCAAAAAGGTAACAGGTGATCCACAATTACTTAAAAAACTACATCACTATCAGCACTGGGAGAGAGATCAGATATTTCAAATTTCCCCCAGCTCAACCCGCGTCCTTTGGCTATGTGGGAATTACTGACATTATTAATTAATCAGGTAACACTAGTGGTCTACTTATGGATGCCCGCCCATGAATGTCTATATTCAAATAGAACCCCACCAATGGTTTGGTCTGTTGGACATATGTACTTACTTTAAATCTCTCTGGGTCTGTGCACATGAAAAGTTATCAGGCATCCTCAGTCATCTCATGGGAAGCATATGGAAATAGTTGGACTATCCCTCTCGTCTCCTGGAATTTGGTTATGGATGGCCACCAGCCTCACTCCATCCAGATTTTAGCTCCACCTTTCTCTTTGTCTCAGCCTTATCTGGTTGTCTCTTTGTCTGACCATATACTCTGCACTTCAAAATCTCATCCTCTCATCTGATGATCTGATGATCTGCTGATCTCCCCTTTCTGTCTGATGTTCTCATTTAAACTCCTTTTCCAACATGGGTCCCGTTTTAAAACCTACTAACCACACCCCAAAATATCTATATTAGGATGGACTGGCTCATTGGATAATGATTATAATTGGACATTGATTGCTCTTCCCCCTAAAAAATGTTCATTCCTTTCAATATGATTGGTTCCCAGGTCTCCAGGCCTCATTTCTGGGTGTTCTAGCTCCAACCATCTGAAATTGCATTTCTGAACAACACTGATATGAATTCAAAAATCTTCAACAAGGCACCTTTCTCTAATTAACAAACATGGGTCATAACCCATATTTCTAAATTGGTCTGATCATGCGGGTCGCAATGGCCCATGTCTGGCATCCGCCCATGTTTGCACGTACGAATGGCAGAGTTATGTGATTTCTATGGAGAAAATCAATGCTCCGATCATGAGATTTTACAGGTAGGTATCAGATTCAATAAGCTACCATATTCCTGACTCTCAGATCAGTAACTTTTTCTGGGAAGCTGCAATCACATTTTCGCTTATAACTTATAATTATGAGGGGACTCCTAGCAACAAATAGTGCTTTTCATGAGGTTTTCAAAGACATATGAACCATCTCGGTATCAATTATGGTTCCCCAGTTTATGAGCAAAATATAATTTCCTGTATAGTCCTATGAGACCCTTTTAATTACATGTATACTTTTTCACTTAATAATACTTTCTGTTCGCAAAATCTGCATGTAGGCCTGGTCATCTGGCTTTTGTTCACCTAGTCTGCAATAAAACTATTAAACATTCTTTCAAAGCTAAAGACCTAAACATGCTAAACATGTGGTTTCTAATCTCCTTGAGCAGAGGGGTACAACTCTGCTCCCTGACTCATATTACCTTCTCTGGTGCGTATCAACTGTCAACCAGCCCAGCACCCCACCGCAAAATGAATTACATTTTTAGTATTTTCAAAATCCATGGGCTGCATATTTGTTTGCTCAGGGTTAATCATTCCATTAACCTGTGATTTTCACAAATGGTTAAAAATGGTAGTCTGTAAATCGATTATTTCACATATGTTTTAAGATTGCAATGAAGGGAAAACCAAAGCCTGAACAATTTGATCAAATGCTGGGTGTGAAGTTGAAATGACTTAATTTGTTGTAATACCTAAATCATTAGAAATGTAAGCTATCTTCATGGCCAGCTCTGTCACAAGTTTTGACACCCTGCTCCCTGATGACTACAAGATCCTCTCTGAGCCCAGAACCAACCTACCCGGAGGTGGAGTAGCTCTGATCTTACCTGAGTGGCTTCCTGCTTCTGTCATTCCTACACAGGCCTACCCCTCCTTTGAATACCTGGTCTGCAGGCTCCCTATCTCTCCTGGCCTCTCTCTGACTGTGCCCACTATCTACAGGCACCTGGCCAGGGTTCCCGCTTCCTCTCTGATTGGGCTGACCTCTCCTCCTCTCTCCTTGCCTCCACCTTTCAACTACTCCTCCTCGGCAATCTCAACATCCACTTGGATGCTTCTAATTCCTCCTTTGGGATTTTGTGCAACCTCTGTAACACGCCTTCTCTCTCCATTCTGCCCTCTGACCCAACTCACTCTGCTTTGGATGTTCTGATCTCCTCAGACATTCCCCTCTCTAACCCTCTTACCACTCCTCCTCTCTCTTGGACTACACAATTTCTACTTTCCTCTCACCTGAAACTCTCACACCAGCACTGTCACCTACCTTCGTGGTCATTCGGCCCATGAAGTGTGCGTCAGTGGATGCCTTTGCCTCAACTTTCTCACAATGGCAGGCAAACAACAGTGGTCTGGAGGGTTGCCCAGAACAATACCAAAGGTTCAGATTAATTCAAAACCTTCCAACCATCACCTCTTTTTTGTTTTGCTGTAGTCACCCTGAGTAGAACGGGTATGCCCAGATGTGGGTCCGGTGCCTGCTGGGTCTGGAGACCGAAGCTACTTCTCACTCATGAGGCCCAACAAGGCAGAAACATATTTGGGAATGCTTGGGGTCTCGCACAGAAGGGATGTGACCAAACAGTTCATGCTGGACTGCTATATTTGGGGTGGGACCAAGCCTGATTGCATCTGGTCTTTCCCCTTTTTGTAATGGCTTGGCAGGCAAAGAATCATGATCTGGAGGGTTGCCCAGAGCAATGCCAGAGGTTCAGATTATTTCAAAAAATTCGAGCCATCACTTCTTTTGTTAAGCCATCGAAGGAAACCGACAACATCCCCACCTGCATCTGATATTGATGAGGTTAGGGAAGCTGAAATCCTGAGTATTTCTGTCTGTTTTTTGCAACTGAAACCCAAAGGTATCCATGCAATGATGGTCACCATATTTGTGCATGGTGGCCATAATTATTAATAAGCCCAGTATCCAGATAAACACACAGTGGTGATCAAACCATATTTTCTGGCTGGGAGGAATAGATCACAGGAATCCAGGTACTGCACTGATTTTCATGCCATTTACCACCCCAGTTTGAAAACTTTTAATACAGACTTGGTCACAGAGACGGGCTTGGTCCACTCCACCTTATTTAGTGCTAACATAAGCTCAGGCTGTTAGGAGAGCATTTGAATGCATTGTATCTTCCAATAGAGTATGTCTGATTCCATGAATGTCCTTTATATGTATGTATGGGATTTATGAAGAGAAAATATTTCTGGGAAACAACAGTGCCCTCTACTTGCTGATCCCAGAGGCGCTGGGATGAGCAAGTGGAGGGGGAACTCCAGAGGGGCATAAAGGGTTGTGTGGAGAGAACACAATCAGAGAGATGCTCTTTGAAGTGTAGGGTCTTCAGGTCCTTCCTGAAGTGACGGATGGGGCGGCCCAGTCTTACTGCATTGGTAACTTGATCGATTATGTCTGCCAATTGACTAAAGCTATGAACCAGGTTATGCATGCTCTCTGAATTAGTATTTCCAGCATATTCCCATTTGTGCAATTTAGTTAAAATATCTTTAATATTGACATTTTACTCTTTGTCCAGTCAGTATGTTCTTTATCTTGTGACTCTTTTGCAGTGTTACTGTGTGTTTCCCCTGCTTCTAGGGTAGTTAGGTTTTAAGGTAGATTTTGCTGCTTAAAAGGACAGCTCAGGGATCCCCAGAGACGCTTTGCTCGACTCTGTCTGTGCCTGTAAGCTACAGCTGAGAGCCTGTGTACAGCATATAACGACTTCATTTTTAAAGTGTGCCAAGTTGGTGACTCCAGCTGGACATTTTAAAGAGAAATCCATAACTGTAATTGGTGGAATTCCGAGCATTTAAAGTAAACAATGGGAAGTTGTGTTGGATTTACCTTACTGCAATCCTGCATTTCAATCGCGTCATCCTCCTCTACGAGGTTACATTCAAATCATTCTGGATAAATGTTGCGTAAGCCTTTTGCCCACACGTCATGGCTTCAAAAGAACATGGGCCTGATTCATGGAATTTTTTCCACGGTGCTAAAAGACTTTACAGGTGCAAAATGACGTTGCGCTGCAAATATACACTTTGCACTGCTCCACCCTGACTCATGGAGCAGTGCAAAGTGTCTTTTTCCAGTGCAACACTGTTCCATGAAGCAGCGTGTTTGTTGGCAGTACAAAGTCCCTTTGCACCAGTGAAAAGTCACTTTCCACCGTGCAAAAAAATCCATGAATCAGGTCCCAAATGTTACTGATGGCTAAGAGATTGGCTTCGTAACACACTGACAAAGCTCCAAGCATTATTTTAGAATTCGGTGAAAGACCAAATATGATAGGATTTCTCCCTTCCAACAAAAATGGCCCCATTCACTCTTTTTGAAAGAAAACAAGTACCATTTCTATTGAATAAGACATTTTTAGAAACAATTTAACAACACAAAGAAATTCACTTCAGGTCTATTTTGCATATGTTGCAGCGTCCCATGCTTAGCCAAAATTCTATAATATGCAGTCTTGCTTATAATTTAGATCTCGAAAATATTACAAGTGAATTCAGACTGTTATAAAATGCTTTATCTGTCCACTAGCTTGTGAACAGACCTTATTGCCACCACAATCATGATGTATTCAGGAAATTAATTAATATGTTATAACGTATTCAATACCAGAGACCAGTCTCTAAGCGCAGGATCAGATTTGAATCTGCGTTGCTCTGCACTGTCTCATATTACTCAAAATTCAGCAGAGAAAAACAACTGTCTGAATTAAATTGTGGATAAGCAGTGTAGTACATTCGTAAAGAATATCCCGATTAAATTGTTTTAGTGAATTGAGAGGAGGAAGGAAACATTTTGGGTAGAAAGGCACGAATGTAAGAAGTATTGAAAACGGAACAGTCTTAACTACTGTAAGACATTTTTCTCTACAAATTGTAAAATAGAATGTTTTAAACGAATTTGGGAGGAATCTCTCTAATTGCACTAAAGTGTGAAAATCCACCAAATCCTCATAAATGTGGCAAAAACCGATGAATTATACTGATGCAAATATATATTTTTTAATTACATTTTAAAAAATCTACAAAAAATGGAACACAGACATGGGGCCTCATTACGAGGTTGGAGGTAGCCTTGCCTGTTATACTGTCATGGCTACCTCCAAACTTGCATCCGGGTCCAGCACCCGTGAAAGGGGAATCACTGGGTCATTCGGACCACGGCAGACCCGGTAATTCCACTTACGCAAGTGCCAGTCCCGGTACATCCCTATTCCCATTTGAGCCCTCATAGGGCTCAAATGGGAATGTAGAGGGTGGTATTAATGTTACTGTCAATAACGGTACCGTAGCTATCATCAGGTTCTGCTCGCGGGTGACGGTACAGCGACCAGGTCATACCTGGTGGCTGCAAGGGCACCCGCGAGCAGAACTCCTAGTATGGTGGTACGGTACCAATGGTGCCGGTTGCGATACCGGCCCCGTTGTTGCCTTACGCCATACTCGTAATGAGGCCAAATGGGAATGTGGAGGGTGGTAGCAATGTTACTGTCAATAATGGTACCGTAGCTATCATCAGGTTCTGCTCGCGGGTGCCGGTACAGCGACCAGGTCATACCTGGTGGCTTCAAGGGCACCCGCGAGCAGAACGCCTAGTATGGTGGTACGGTACCAATGGTGCTGGTTGCGATACCGGCCCCGTTGTTGCCTTACGCCATACTAATAATGAGGCCCATTGTCTTTGTAACAAAGTTAAAACTGTATGTCACAGATGTACTCATATTGTGAATAATAGTTTTGTAATCCGCTAATCAAGTGTTAACCTTAAACAACATAGGACCACCCAAACAATTTTGAGTAATATGAGTATTTAAAATTGAGGTACTGTTTGGTGGTGTCAGTAAGAATACCCTCTAGTCTCCAACATACGTTTTGCGGCTCTGCATTGTTTTCCTTCCAAGACAAATTTGTTGCCCCATACCTACCCTCCCGGCCCCGTAAAATACGTTAAGAAAATATTTTCAAGAGTACATCATTAGGTTGTGATGTGGTTATATATTGAACAGGTTGCAGATGCAGTGAGCAACACTTTGCATGTCACAGATGAAAACAAGTCCATTACACAAGAAATTGTCCTCAGAGTCTTGTGGTTGGAGCATTGGGCCATGTTTTCAAAACACCAAGAAAGTCATGGTGGGTTTAAAAAGGTTTAGAAAAAACCTCTTCACCTGAAATGTGAAAGTAGGAAAGTCCATGTGAGCCAAGTAACACAAACACTCCATAATATTCTTGTTGTTTTGAAAACATGCCCCAATGCTCCAACCGCAAGGCTGTCAGGATTATACTGCACTGATGATCTCTAATAAGGATGAAACCAGATATGTAGTTGGCCAGACAGTCTTGCAAAAAGTCTGTCTTGGGTTGACTATGCTATGTATATAGTAGCACTGTCCTCTAAGACAAAGACAATTTCCTGGAGAAAAGGTTTGCATTTGGGATAATGTGCATACCCAAAATGCATTGCTGTCGTGGCTCAGAACTGGAGGTTAACTTCCAGCAATGGGTACTAGGTGGCATTGTGGAATGAGTGACTTGGCTCAAATGGACTATCCTACTGATATATATTATAGTGCAGCGGTCACTGCAGTTTAGTTAAGGTGAATATTGAGATATATGGAAAATCCGAAAAATGAATTGCTAATAACTTTTGACACACATGACGTATTTAGCTGAAAATGTGTGTATATATATATATATAAAATATATAAAAAAATATATAAAATAAAATATACATTTTCGGTAGTTGCCATGTAGTTATGGTTAAGTTGCTGTTTCCAAGGAAGAACACTTCTTTGGGCGGCTTATAACTCGGCTCCCCCTGGACGAATCCTTACCAAAGTTTGCAAAAAAGTATATGGGCCACTCTGAATTTTTTCCAAAGTTTGGTAAGGATTCGTCAAGGGGGGCCAAAGTTATAGGAGGGGGTCCCAAAACATCTTTTTTTCCCATAGAATGAATGGGGCAAAAACTTTGCGCATGGCTACAGGCCAAACCACTGGACGGATTGCCATCTATTTTGCTGCAGGGGCTTGTTCACCAAAGCGCGCTTGTGTACATTTTGTGCGAAATCCTATTGTAGTTTCCTTTAAAATGATTAAAAAATAGCTCTCTAAGAATTAGTGATATCTATTTCCACTCTGCGGTCCCACTTCCCTGTTCGCTCAGTGGAGAATATTTCTATTGGCTAAACCATGGCATGCTGTATGTCAAGATGTTGCACTTTCACCGATTGGGTCTGCCGCAGCATCAAGTGCGTAGCATTCTTTTGATACGGCCGCCATAGTCACTTAGTTTTTGAGTTGTATGCCGAAATCACCGCAAACAAACCCTTATGGAACCTTGTGTCGAAAGGTAAGCATTACTTGTAAGTGGCAGTAGAAAGTGAAACAGTACTTTGTTCTTGTTACCACTATCGTACCATGCACTGCAACTTGGTAGACAATGTACTACAATTCTTTACTGCGTCTTTGTAAGAAGCCAACACCAACATTACTGTGGTTAGACTGGCGTCCTATATTTTGGAATGTGAGGCAGCCACCTGCACGGTTTCGTAAACAGAGCGCGTCTGCACGTGGTCGGGAGTAACGGTTCTCATGAGTGACTGCTGATGTGTAGTAGCAAAAAGAGAATTTATTTGCATTCGGAGTGAAGGTCAGTTCATCTCATTTCATTTTTTCAGTAGGCGCTCAGTATGGTCGCGCACGCACCAAAGCTCATAAGGGTCAATTGGTTTTCAACCTTGACTTACAGGGAACAGAGACAGAAATAATGTAGGGAGTCACAGTGTGTGAAACATTCCCTTTGATAACCTATGCTTCAAAAAGGTTTGTGAGGCACATGAAATATCAGTTCCCGTGGGAGTCTTCTAGCAAAGAACTACTGTGTGACTGCGGAGGTCGAAATGGAGCCGGTACATATCATGTAAGCTTATTTTAGAGGCCTGTACACAAACCTGCCATTATTTACATAGTCTAAAAAAAAAAATGTTATTACTAGTAATGATTTTGAAAGTTTGTGTGCCGTTGAAATTTCATATTGCACATTATCGCCCTTTTGGAAGTTTGTGTGCCGTTCAAAATTAATATCGCACATTAGCGCCGTCTGTACAATGTAACTACAATTTCCACTATTACCTATGACATTTATGTCACAATCCTATTTTTTTAACTACTATACAGATTGTACATTGTCGCCTTTTCTAAGGAGTCAATACATTTCCCTATATAAAAATCATTGTTTATAGAAATGTAATGTTTTACCCTTTACATTTCCGCAAAGGCTTTGTATTCATGCCTTTTTTTGTCATTTCACCCTCAGCTACTTCCTTCCATACTACGAATGTCATGGACTTCAGCGTCCGACTGACGGTTTCTTTAATCGTCAAGTACAGCTTTTCGTCACCGGTTGTATGTGCGTCATCACTGAATGGGATGACCGCAATGGACCTCTATGTCCGTACGCGGTTGTAGCAGTAAGAAGCAACATACCATCCTTTCTGGTGTCATAGTTCGCAGCCATTCATGTCGCCTTGTAAATCACTGTGACAGGAATACGCCTTCTGTGTCAACAACGCACAATTTCAGTGTGGTTAAACAACAACGTCACTGTTGCCAGTAACATTATAAGTAACATACTATACTTTCTGATGGACTACATCACAGCGATTGACGCCATCTACACAATGAATGTGAGAGGAAACCAACTACTGTGTCGCCACTGCATACTGTGTATGTGTTAAACACTGTGGCGCCAACGCATGGTGACTGTGTGGGAAAACATCTATGTGACCGTCAAAACTAACATTTCAATTGTGCAGCAGAGACACTCATTTCCAAATTCTTTGCAACTGAGAACAGGGCGATGATTTAACACTGTGCATTGTGAAATAAAAGTCCCTTACTACTGCTCACATGTTAGTGTGTTTTTTAACCATTTCATGTTCCCCTTCATAATCTGCCATGCTACGTTGCCGGTTGTAGTATGTTCTTTCATAGGTGGCGTATCACGCTATGTAAACCTTTATGGAATCATTTCTTTACGCTGCCATGGTACGTTATCCAGAGCGCTATTGGACACCACTTGCTTTGGCAACGTTAGGCGCAGGGCCATCTATTATCCTTTCGTGCTGTTAGGGTACTTTCTGAAACCCAGATGCCCCAATTACCGAGATCAGTTCTGCATGAAGACACTATGTTGTAGATTTGATATCTTTCTATAAGTGGAAAAATGAGATCAGGTGCAGTGAAAGTGTTTGCCTTACAGAAACGTTTCAAAAGAAATGCTTTCTTATACCTTCTCAGTACACCTTTCTTCACCCATTTCACCTTGTGACACTTAAACAAAAATGTGTGCACAGGTCAGTGATAATGGTGTTGCTTGCAATATTTCTACCATTGGTGCACTTCGCTTCACATGGTTTGTTGTGATTTTGTCCACATATTAGAACACTAATTCTTTGCCTTCTGTACGCACATTTTTGCCAAACATATTCCCTGTATGTTCCACACATTTATGGAATGGTCATTGCGCACGAACAAACACCTTCGTCTCTGAAGGGTACGCTGTAGGTATGCTTGCTGGCCACAATGTCGGGGAGATGCATACTGCCATTTACTGGTAGGGAGAAAACATAGCATTGTAGTCTCCGGCACTGGTTTTCTGTTAAAGGTGTTGCTGATAACCACACATTTTAGATCTTCTTCGGCCAGTACGGTCAGACGTTTTCCTTTTTTACTTTCTGGCAACTGTAATGGAAAGCGGCAAAAGACTTTCTATGCAACGGCCGCCTTCCCTTTCCATGGTGACCATCTTGGAAAAGGCTTTCCTTTATTCAAACGGGAACGTCGGAGGCGTTCCGGTTGCAGACAAAAAATCTATTCTTTTGGTGAAATGGATTAGTGCCGTAAACTCTGTATTGGTAATGGCATTCAGCCCCCATTTATTTAGCGTGCAATGGGGTTTACTGCTTCAAAGACCTTGGTATGCACTCTTGCTTCTATTGTGGTGCAAACTTGCCCTGTTGAGTTGTGAGCGGGAATTGTTTCAGTTACAAGTTCGTACAACAATATACAATGTCCTTCCGCACTATCAACAACTCACCCACACTATTGTGAAGTGTGCATGAGTTTTGTACCATGTGCCCATGCTGTGCTACAGCATATGCTACTGTGCAATTTGTAGAAAGAAGGGCACTGCAGTGAAATGTTGCTTTACAGTATGCTTATGTGTTACTATTGGAATCCTTCCAAATACTCAATACAAACTTTGGTCAATTTATGATATGATTCACTTACAGTACTGCCAACGTATGCAAATAATTGCAAAAACGTTTCTCAAAGGGACATTATGGTTACGTTGCCCTACTAAAAATGTCCAAAATTCACTACAAAAAAAACTTTGTGAAAGGGACATTATGGTTAAGTTGCCCTATTAAAAACCTATGCCATTCTGTACAAAAACTTTGTAAAAAGGCCGTTATGATTACAAGTAAAATCTAAAAACCCCTGAAATTCGGGAGTTATGGTAGGCTAATCACCCATTTTTCCCATCAGCACTCTCAACTGCTACCACTACCACCCCGACCATAACACATGCCACCACTCATGTAATTGATGCCATCAATGACGCCATCACTTCTTTAGGCCCTTTCTTTTATGTCAGCTAATCAACCATAACTCGCACCACCACCGTGCACTGCTAAGACTAACACCCAGGATATCAAAGATGACATGACAAATGTCATGATGACATCACTGATGACATCAAATGTCTGACTTACTTCTATCGTGTCATTGAAAAATCTAGGCCAGGTGGGTTTCTTGCAAAACAATCACAATATCAAAATTGAAAAGGTGTACATAAAAACGTTAACCTTCTCATATGTTCTTAAAGTATATGCCTTAGGGTTTGCTCTCTGTTCATGGTACACATGCATGGGGCAATAGGAGGCATCCAACACAGACTTAATTTGCATACAGGGAGATACACTTTAATGCCATCAACATTTTCTGAAGCTGCTGCATCTTTCTTCCTTCATTTAGTTTCCCTGTGTGTCCCTCTTATTTGTATGCATTGTGGGTCTTCATAAGTATTGTTTCTACTAGCACAAGTGTATATGCAGTCTTGCATTGTTACCTAGTTATTGCATGTTTACCATTACATAAACACCGCTCACATCTTGCTACCAACATAATACTCACAACCCCTTGCACGTAGACATTTTTAATTGGCATTATTTTCACAATTTAGGAGTACTATGGAATAAAAAGCTTTGCCTCTCTTAAGCCTACGCTGCCTTTATTATGGATGGTCCACAGAGTGTACTTCAGTACATACATATTATTACATTATTACCCCTCAAACTCCCGCTCTCTGCTGCATCCTTCTTACCACTAACTTACTCTTATAAGCAGGATGTCAGACGCACCAAACTGATTTTCAGCCTCACTACAATCCATACGCATGCATGTACCCTCTTTGTACAATACCCTTGATCTCATGCCTGCACCCATGTCCTATCTCCCATGTCCTCTATCACCCACTTGCTCCCTGTCTCTCTTACAACCTTTGACATGCCCCGTCACTCGCACCCTGGCAGTTCCTCACTCTCACCCTCTCAGACATTTGGAGCCTGGCGCTTTTGCACCCTTGTCAGAAAACCCTCTTTTGCACCATTGCAACAACCAAAGGAGTTTTCGTAGTTTGTACGTGATCTTACTTTGTAGTCAACACAACGCCTTATCCTTGGAGAAAAACAAAGACACATCCTTCTCTTATGTTTTTCGTAACGTGCTTAGTGCAGGAATGCTTGTTCTGTGCCCTCACCTCTTGAAATACAGTTTCAAAGCACAAACTACATGTTTAGTCCGACTTTAAAAGGAAGCATTGACAAAGCCAATGGAAATAGTAAAATCCTTTTTATACAACAGTAAACTGATTATTTTTTTTTTATTTTGGTAAAATTAACAGCTATCAAGCACTAACACAGGGATATTTTTGGACCCTTTAAAATAATTGCTGGGTATAGATGGCCCCCGCATTTACTGTTTTCATACTTATAAATGTAAAATGCAATAACCCACTGCAAACGCCAAAACGATTGCTTTGCCAAAATCTTGTATTTATTTTCGTCCCAATTTCTTTTCTTAACATACAAACAAAGCTAACATCTGACAAATTAATTGCCACTAGATGATGATTGTAATGTTATAGGGGCCGATTCATGGAATTTTGCACAGAAATTGGGGCGCACGCCGAGAAGGACACAGCGTGAGCATGTGCGCAGAAAGAGAAAAGCGTGCAACTCATATTAATGGAATTGTTTGCGCCAAGTAACTGTATTCGCAAGTCACGCCCACACACAAAGCAGGAAACTGCCAGATCAGCTACTTTTGCGTGGTCCCCCAGGCGCAAATACAGGCCGCCCTCAAACAGCGTGGGGTCCCCCTTAACAGGCCTGCGACTCAGATAGCATGTGCAGGGCCATCCATGACTGTATCCAGCACCCGACAACATGCGTATGAAAAATTGTAACATGGCAATAACTCAGGAAATGTGCGTGCAAACCAACTTAAAACGTTCCTGTACCCCACTACATAGCGTACGCGCACCCGTACATTACATCAGAAGCCCAATTGAGTACACACACCAGCAAATATGACATGCGATCACACCTGCGCGCTGAAAATGCAACACGCAAGTGTATTTGCGCCACCCTTTGGGTGGCGGATCCTATGAAGGACTTGCACAGGCATTTCCCAGCTGAGATGTTGCACGATCGATTCCGTGAATAGGTCTCTTGCCGCGCAATAGGGTGCGTGCGAGGGACTGCCTATAGGCCGTCCCTCGGAATGCCCACTTCTAAGCAAGTTAGTCCCCATTTCAGGTGGCCTGCCCCCTTCCCAGACCTGGCTACGCCCAACCTGTGCTTGGAGCTTTGCGCAAGGCCCTTGATGGCTCGCACAGGCGTGCCAAGCCGGTGCAAAATCTACGAAAGTCCAGGAAAAGTGCTGCGCATTCAATTTCATGAATTGACAAATAGGGTTGCACGTGCAGAGTGGGTGCAAGTACTCTATTTTCTGCGCTATATATTCCATGAATCGGCATTGGAGTGTTTATGGTATTTTAGTTGAACTACTTCCAGAGAAATCCCCAAAATATGCATTTTATCAACACAATGAAGGTAAATCTGAGAGAATATGTATGTGAAAGATACATAGACATCGTGGTATTCCTAAACATGGTAAAAAATCAACTGCCAACAAAACATGAAAGAATCCACAGTACATTTAGCTGGGCGGCATGTTCAACAAACGGATGCTTCCCCGGAGGGTGCATCCGATCCTGAGATGTTATAGACAAGATCAAACAGAACATAAAGAGGCAATGAAGAAATGCTATGCCCTCTGCCAAACAAATACCTTCATCAATTCGAGAGCCTTAAGCTGCTGACTGATGGGCAGACGATATTTGATACCTGGATGTGTCCAGCGCCAGCAAGCATTGCACATCTCTAATTAGGGTGCAGCAGGTGAATCGCTTTTTCTTAAGCAAAGATGACTGACAGAGAAAAAAACGGGGTATTTTTAGTTCCGTTCATTTTAAGGATATGCTCTGCCTATCCGATTGCTTTCTCGGTGTGCAAGAACACTCCATGCCATTGGCAGGCGATGAGACCGTTAGACACCGGGCTCAATTGTGCAGGAATCCCTCAGGGTTGATCAGCGAGGGACTGTTCAGGCTTTTTGCGGAGATGACAACGTTTTATCATGTACTCCAGTCATCAATTTGATGGGGGTTTGGGAAATCCCTGAATGAGATCTTCACCCCTGTGGCTAAGGCAGGGAAGCATCAACATAGGACACTGGTTTCTATGGCGATATCCACCAGGCTTTGTGTTTGTTAGCTGAGTGAATGTAAAGAGCATCTGAAATGATGGGCAGGCACTACTAAATTATTAGTACAATGCAACATATTTGGGACCTAAACAACACCCTCAGCAGAAAGTAAATTCAGTGGTAAGAAGAATGCAATAAAAGCTAAGGAATATGAATGAATATGCCATTCATCTAGGTCCTGTTACTGTCTAGACGCCCCGATAATACGCACATTATAGAATTATACAAAAACGGTAAAAAGGTGGTATAAACACTTACACGTGCAATGTGAGAATAGAATAGAAGACAGTGGCCCTCACTATAACTCTGGCGGTAGCCGTGTCCTTAATAAGGGCGCAGCTGCCGCCAGAGTTGTTTTTTTTCCGGCACCCGCGAATGGGCAGTAACCGGGTCATGCCGAGTTTGGCGGACCCAGTAATTGCCCATTTGCGGGTGCCGTTATGGCCGGCCTCCCGATCCCCATTTTGCCCTATAGGACAGAATGGGGGTCGAGAGCATGGATGCACCGGCACCGTTTATAACTGTGCTGGTGCGATCATGAGTTCTGCTTGCGGGTGCCAGTATGCACGCCTGGTCAGACCAGCCGTGCAGTCCGGCACCGGTGAGCAGAACTCGTAGTGTGGTGGAGAGGTAACAACGGCGCAGGTAGCACCACCGGCGCCGTTGTTGCCTTTCCGCCACACTCATAACGAGGCCCAGTGAAACCATCGTGCCGAGGCCAGTATCGTGGTTTTACCACTGGACAATACAGTACAGTACTGGGCTATCTTTGGTGAAAAGGTTTGCCTTCTCACATTCTATTTGGATTCCTCAGCCCATTGCCAGACCTTTACCTTCATTAAGGCCATCTCAGTAGAAGTGGACCTAGACAGGAGCAAGCCATTTTAATGTCAAAGGTCTCCAGTGAGCTTATAAGCCACCATCTCTTTCATTTGTTTTTTCTAGAATTTCAAATGTTCTTCATGTAATGAATAGCAATCTGTACATCTCCGTCAAACAATTAATTATTTATTTAGCATTTTTAAAGCGCTCACACAGCCCGCGGGCATCAAGGCACTGTTACAGAAATTGTTTTTTTTTAGTTGCGTAATAGTTTTTTTTGTCTTAGTTGCATATTTATAACGCGCTTAAATACCCAGTGGTTTTCTAAGCATGGACCCAGGGATCGAACCTGTGTTGCTTAGTGTCATCTTGCTTCCAAGGCGAGCACGTTGCTGCTGAACTATCCTCCCAGGACATCCTACAGTTTCTTTTGTTCGGTGTATTAAAATCTTCAAAAATATTATTAGGGCTTTCCCATGAGGAGTTACAAGTATAATGGAAAAGTACAACTATAAGTGTGCTCCTTTTACATGACACATTTTTAAAATTATGTTTTAAACATATTGTTATGTTGGTTTAGCATATGCGTTGTGCACTTTCCATCATAGCTTTACAAAGCATGGTATTATTTTAATCCAGGGACTCCAAACATTCAGAAATAATTGTGTCTTGCTGTATGATGGGAAATGGGAAATTATGTCAAAGGTCAGAATTGTAGACTCAGCTCAAATCTCAGCTTCAACACTTTAAAACATTACATTTCAGTTTCTAACATGTTATAAATTCCAGCACCTAAATATTTCAAAGTTGTCAGTCTATTACAGTAATGTAGTTCTTAGGGGAAGCTTTTTCAGACAAGCCTCATTCATGGATTAATTGGTTGTAGTGTTGCTTCATTTATTATTGTACTAACCATTCATATATTACACACCACGAAGTAATGTGTTTCTTGGCTCAATCATGGCAACAGCACTTGAATCTCATTCTATGTTCAGGTACGTGCACCGTCTTGGTAGCCTATAGCCTGTATCCACTGATGATGCTATACTATGTGCACCTTCCTCATTGCTTCTAATTTGCCTCCTCCATCCATGCTCGAGCACTTGTACATTTTGTGAGGCTGCTAATTTCAGTTTTGTATCTATGATGGGGTATATGTATCTTTTTCATATGGCTACCGATCGGTATTCTAGATGTATACTATAGTTTGCATATCTTTCTCTTGGCAGCTTTTCTAGGAAGGAAGCCTGTAACTATGCTAGAACACAACATGCCATGGACTACTCATGTTTCCCTTGAAATGACACTTGTTTATTTAGATTGTAGTACTGTTAAAGGGTGTTGGGAGATCTCCATGGATATCTTATGCTTTTTTTGATGGCTGCCAGTGAAGGATAACACGCCATGGAGTGTTATTGAGTTGAGGGTTTGGGGGTGGTAACATAGTTTCTATGAGTGCTTCATTATTGTTTGGTTTGTGAGCAACCGCATATTGGTCTGTGCCAAAAACTCTTAAAATGGCTCTGTGCAAACATATTTTCTAGAGCCTTTGTATGTTATGTTACGGTTTACATGTAGAGCGCACAGCCACCCAGAGTTATCCTGGCACTAAGGACAGAGAAACAGGCGGGAGGGACTGAATGAAAAGATACCAAACCTATTTTGGAAAAAAGGAAAAGTCTTCAGTGCTTTAGGGAATTGGAGGAAATCTTCTATCATCCTCAATTTGTGTGTATAGGTGTACCATACCATAGCATCAATTTATTCAATATCTCAGAGCATGCTTGCACTGAAATAGTTCCTACAAGCCATGTCCAGTAAAATAATAGAGCTTTCCAGGAATACTATCAAGATGGACTTCCATTAGAGATTTGATCATGTGTCATGGATGTATAGTATCCACTTGTTCATATGTTATGTTGTATTGTGCTATGTTATCTTAGAGTGCTCTTGTAATGTGCCAAAACCACGACAGTAATTTCAAAGTGCCTGCTATGAGAAGCTGTAGATACAGGAGTCACTAATGGTATTTCCATATAGTGTTGCCAAATTCAAACTACAATAGCCCTGCCTATATTGCAAGTGACCCAAAAGTGACCCTAGAATGCGGGTGAGTTTTGGATTTCTCCAGCATTGGATCTTTCATGGATTCACATGCCTTGAATATTCCCCATCCTCAGTCTGGGAATCCTCTGTAACCTTAGTATTATATTACAAAATGAAAGATGTTGAGCACATTTAGTAGCCCATCACTGTCCTTTTGGGTGTATTGTTCCCCAGCCAATGGGCCATAAAGTATGTCGCTCCACCCGTCGTGCTGAGGAGTCCTCTGAACCATTTCTCCTGTGAGAAACTTTCATTTCACAAAATCGTCTTTAGGTGGTGCGAATCTCAGTACCACCACCACCTCTTGCAGGAGGACCCAACATGTTGTTATACTCCACCAAAGCTGTGCTTCAGAATCTTTCTCTCAATTTCCTAGGCAGTATCCCTGCTAAAAGTATGCCTTTTAATAGTTTCAAAAGGATTGCTTAAGGTCAGCCTTTCTGTTCTGTGGGGTCAATTCAGCCCAAAGATACAAATAAAATGATTCTGGCTGACTTAAGCCAGAATGGTGCAGAAATATGAAAACACTGTTTTCAAAGACAGGGCCAGCATGTAATTTTGAACAATCAAGTAACTGAATGTTGGTTTCAGAAAAAGGAAAAATAAAAGTAAATGGGCCCTGTGTTTCAATGACCAAGCCCAAAACCGGAGGCCTACTGCCCAATACATGTAATCTAGGCCCAAAGTGCAGCTTTGCTAACACCGAGAGCTACCATGGAAATGTGTGCAGCTTAGAACAATGAATACAAGGAAAATACATCTCCATTGCCATAGTAATGCAAATCTATCAGGATGTAAATATGAACAATGAAGGCATGGTGCAGGAGAAAAACAAAGATTGTGTGCTGTAAGGTATGAATGTGGGACTCATGTATGAAGGAACAAATTGTGACATTTAAAACACACATTTCGGTTCATCATAGCTTAAAACCTGTGGTTAAACCCAAAGAAGCCGTCCCCAACATCAGATGCAAAGGCCAAGCAGTGACCTTCCCTCTACATGTACCAGACACAGATAGTCCATCTCTCTTTGAAGGAATGCAGAGCCAGAAAGGGGGCAGAAGTTATGGCTGGGAGCAGTTTATTGGGGTGAACAGATGACCATTGAGTGAACAAAAATGTCTGCTAATTGATGTGAACAATAGTCCAAATTAAATCCAATTTTTTTTTAAAGCCCTGAGCTGAGGACAATTGACATGCACCCGAGAATGTCACAAGAGCCAATGTTTGAAGGAGATAAGGAGACCAGGGCCTGGCCATTAACTTTGAAAGAAGCTAATTGTTTTATTGCAGGGTGAATCAACACTGAGTGCACGGGACTACATTGGGGTCTTGGGAAGAACACATTTTGAGTAAGTGAAGTCAAAAGTATGTATGTCATTAATACATCTGGCATAGGTTTATATAGAGATTCCTATTTTGTCCATTAACTTGAGAACATTGATACTTGCAAACATGGTTCAAATATGCTTGTTACACTTATGAAAGCCCCATATGATGATACAAATTCCCTCAAAATTCAACCTTGAGAACCAGAATTATAAGATAAAATGTGCTAATAGCTACCAAGCAAAAAGGTTACAAAGCGGAACGTTGGGAAGATGGTAGCGTATTTAATTAGATACCTGTCTATAAAATCTCATGATGCTAAATTGTATTCAATTATACAAATCTACCATTTCCACCTGCATTCTCATGCCAACAAGAGACAGAGTGGGTTGCGATCGGCATGATCAGAACTATTCAAAAATGTATAATTTGTGATGCTTATTTATGAGAAGTGTAATGTTGAAGATTTTAAGTCCTATCTGAAGGTGCTCATAAATGCAATTTCAGATGGGTAAAGGTATAACTACCAGAAATAGAGCCTAGTAACTATAGGAACCAATCAATGTAAAGGGGCTAGGGCTTGTCTAAGGGGGAGGACAAATAGATTTCCAATCCGAATAATGAACCAATAAGCTGGCACCTTATAATTTAGATAGATTGGGTTTGATTATGTGTTTAAAAGGAAATGGAGAAAGGGGGCTTGCCAAAATGAGGATTGTCTATCCAGAATAATGAGCTGAGTAAAAAGAGGAGAGCTGTTTGAAATGATCTGAGCTGTCTAAGCAGACTGAAGCCCTATAAATGTATGGGAAGGGAGACAGAAGGAGCTGATTGAGACCAGGAGAAATACTAAAATCATGAGGGAACCAGGACAGACTGGAGGCTATCCATAACTGAGTCTGGAAGAGCAGCCTGACCAGATCCATGCCTTCCATGAGATGACCCTGTAGTTTGATGACTTTCCTTAGCATCCATCCAGAGTGATGTTCAATGTAAGTACCTAATACCAACAGAACAACCCATTAGTGGGGGTCTTCTTAAATTGGTATTTCTTCCCATACAGACATTTGTGGGGAGGACATCCAGGAGCAGATCCATACTGGAGTAGATTCATTGTGATTAATTAATCATTTAATAAATGTCCACATAGCCAAATGACACAGCGGATCTTGGAGGAATTTGAAACCTCCAAACTCGCTCCCAGTGTGAATAACAATATAGTCCTATAAAATCATTTTGGACCACCTTTATCCCCTTTGTCAACCCCAAAATCCTCAAAAGGGAAGGTGTGCATTAAAAAAACGAATTCTGAATGGTCTATTAATCCCTGGACCCTCTACCAAAGCAGAGGGGCAGCTAAATCAGAACTGAATATCTGGGTTTGTTCTGGCCACAAAAAGGTCTTCCAAGTTAAACAGAGTGAAATAACTCTCTACTGAGAGTGAGAAAGTGACTCCAAATTGAAAGATTTTTTCACTGCATATTGGTAAAGGAAAGGGATTCCATATATTGTGAACACTTTTTTGTTAAATAATGGTTGTGCGAGTACATTGCTAGAAATGAAGAGTGCGCACAGAGGTCAGAACTGAAGAGTACCGTGCTTGTAAAAAAAATAAAAAAAAAACCAGCAGAAGAGTGCTACATGTATTTAAGTGAAGCCACTTATCAAATAAATTGCGAATAATATTGCCATGTTATGGAGTGTTGTCTTGATTATAAGTATATTAAAGGTCATT
This sequence comes from Ambystoma mexicanum, assembly GCF_040938575.1. Lineage (NCBI taxonomy): Eukaryota > Metazoa > Chordata > Amphibia > Caudata > Ambystomatidae > Ambystoma > Ambystoma mexicanum. The sequence goes on from NC_090927.1 coordinate 963,807,209, forward strand.
TCGGGACTGTCTCAATCATCTCAAGGATTCTCTAGACCTGTGTTTTGTTTCCATGTGACCAGGGAAATTTGAGATCAGAAGTGAAAACTGCACATGTTATTGTGTCCTAGATGTTTTGTGAACCTTTAATATCAAAAGTGAAAGGTGTTCAACCGGAAAGATGTTGAGCAATGGAGTGAGGTGGCATGCATTGTGATACTTATTGAGTGATAAGAATGTTGTGCACTAAAGAATAAATATATATTCTTTCTGCACATCTGCCTGATTCTTGGGTTGCCTATTGCAAGAGGTTGAGGCATAATAGTGGTATTATATGTATTAAAGCCAGTGTTAGTGAAGAACCCAAAAATATTTAGATGTTGATGCAGTGCTTTTGATAGGGGTTGTGGGGGTATGAACTTCCTGAATTAATTGTTTCCCCATAAGTATCTCCTACAGTTCTACTTACTTCACAAAAACAGAAGTTATCCTCCCTCCCTCCAACCACTGGATGTTTAGCACCCTACGGTGGACACCACTTCTGGGGAGGTCTTTTGTCTGTGCCAGAGAAGAAGGAGAAGCATCTCTTGCATGGGTTTGGTAATAGCACATGTGTCTGAGTTAATGGCGGAGTTTCTAGGGCATGAGTCCCTCACTTGCCCTGGAATATCACCATGCAAACCAGGGGACTGCCTCGATTTCCTTTACAAGTACACATTATTTTCTAAATGAAATGTTTCATAAAAAATAATCACATAAAAAAGTATGTTCCTATTTGCTGTGATAATATAGAATCTAATAATTCAAAGTTTGGTTAATATACCAAAGAAATCAGTTACTAATACTACATCATTACATTTGTAGAAAATAAATAAAGATACAAAAGTAAAATATGTAATTATATGTGATATATACAATGTAATTAGTATTGTCACCAGTGATGGCATCAGTGATGTGATTTGTAATGTCATCAGTGTTCTCATACAATATTTAATTAGTAAGGTCATCAGTGATGTGATCTGTGATGTCATCATTGTGGTCTCCCTGCACTTGCACGATCTGAATGACACAAGGCCTAGTAAGATCATTTGTTTTGTCCTCCCTTTGTCTCCCCTTCCTTGTCTGGTCGCATCTAGAAACACTTGTGTATAGGCGTGTTATAAATGACTTAACATATCATATCATATATCATATCATATCATATCGTAGGCAGCCCAACAGGGTGCACAAAGTTAAGGTGGCGTTAGCTGAATTTCCGTTTTTTTTTAATGCATTAAGTACTCACCTTAACATCCCTGCAACTAAAGTTTTTTTCCTCAAATTTCAAGGGTTTTGTTATTCCATCGGTTTTTAGAATGCTTCCAGGTGTATGGTCTTCGGACATGGACAGTGAGCCCGGCTTTTGGCTGTACTCACTGTCCATTTTAATACACTACCAGACCACTAGCCGATGGGTATAGCGTTATAACACTTGCAACCCATTGCTCAAAGACGTTCATCAATCACAAACTGTTTTGTCCTGTTTTAACTGTGGAATTGTTAATTATAAAAGATTGCAGGCTTTGAGAACTCACAATGTTTTTAGGCAATGTGCAGCAAGATTTTATTATTTGCAATGGACCACCCACTTTGGTTAAGCAGCATGCTCCTAGCCCCTTGTTTCATGGCCGGTCTCTTTGTGACTGTTGTGATACATCACATGACCCCAACTAGCCACACATGGAAATGGGAAACAAATGATCGGCTGCAAGAATATCATATGCTGAGGTACTTTCTGCACCCATAGCGAAAATCAAAAGCTGGCACACATGAATATATGCACAGTAAGTGAACATAGATCCTAAAGTGAAATGTACAAATGTAGCTCATTTGACCTTCCCCTTAGAAGAATGTGTGCAAAACAAAATAGTATTGGACTTTTACAACACAAGAAAAATAACCTGAGAGAGGAAATGTTCCAATAAATATGCTAGCAAAGTATAAAAGGTGCTCAGCTTTTAAACCCAGCAATTTGTCGTGAAATATTCCCTGGTAAACAAAAATCCTATACGAAACAAGTGCTTGTGGTCTTGTGGGTATGTACACATTCCATAATGCCAATCAAATATATAAATCCTTATTGAACTATGTTAGACAAAAAGTGTGCCATCATCCCCTCCCCTCCCCTCTCTAGACTGGCAGACTACAAATACCAGAATGCAATTCAGCAAAAGGCAAAATAATTGTCTCTGAGTGCAAAACTTCAAAGGATTTAGAGTAGCACAGTTTTAAAAAAAAATCAGATGCCATGTGTTTTCGTAGTCTGTTCTGAAATATTTAAAATGAAGAAAACACACTGCACCAGACTGTGTAGTGTCTCCCATCCATGAAGTAACTGGGACCAACCCTGCTTAGCTTCAAAGTGAGGAAGGGCCGGCCCCTTCAGGTCATGTTGCTTTAAGTGGTCTTGCAACTGTGCCTCACATATTAGGTACCATGGCCTTAGGGGACGGGCCTTTTCTTCACTTTGAAGCTAAGCAGGGTCGGTACTTGTTACTACATCGATGGGAGAACCGGGTCACCAGTCATTTATCACCCCTGATATCACTGTAGCTGTAAATATATCTTTTTTTAAAATTATATGTAAACATTGCAGGCTTAGCGAACTCCCAATGTTTTAGTTAATGCAATGTGGGATTAAATTATTTGCAGAGGATCACACACTTTGGTCAAGCGGCATGTTACAAGCTCCTTGTTTTATGGCTGGTCTCTTGGTGACTGTTATGATACATCGCACAACCTCACCTAACCACATTTAAGCAGAACATATAAGGTGAAAAAATGCCCAGCTGCAAAAATAGCATTTGCCAAGGTACGTTTGCCCCTTTAACAAAAATCAAAAGCTGGCACCCATGAATATATGCATATTAAGTGAATATATAGTTTAAAGTGAAATATACAAATGTTGTTCAATAGACCTACTCCTTAGACGAAAATTAGCAAGATATGATAGCAATGGACTTTTAAAAAAAGTAATGAACACCAGAAAAATTTGCTGAAAGAGGAAATGTTCCAATAAACATGCTGGCAAAGTATAAAAGGTGCTCACCTTTAAAACAAAGCAATCTGTCATTAAATATTCCCTGGAAAACAAAATCCCAATACGAAATAAGTCCTTGTGATCTTGTGAGTAACTGTATGCACTCGTAACATGACAACCTGAGTAACATCATGGTAGCCAAATACTTGAGCAAGCTTGCCAACCTCAAAAAAAACAAGGGGTTACGTATGCCCTCTGAATAAAAGTTACACTGTCCACCCACATGTGTCCTTTACTTGTGCCCTGAAAATAAGCCATAATTAGGGGAAAATAAATGCACCCGTTTCCAGGATTGCAAACTCTCTTGCCACATCATGGGCAAATACTCATGACTTACTTGCGCTCTCTCATTGTTTCCCCTCCTCACCTCCATGTCTGGCTTTCAAAAATACTCTGTTTTATAAAGATAACTTTAAAATAACACATACCATAGTGTCACTCAAATATCTAAATCCTTACAAAGCTATGATAGGCCAAAATCGTACAATTTTGACAGTATTCCCCATCTTGACTGGGAGACTACAAATGCCAGAATGAGGTTAAGCAAAAGCCTGAGAGCACAACTTTCAAGGACTGAGAGCAGCACGTAAAACATAAATAAAAAGAAATTTGTATGGCCATTTGGTCGCCCATCCATGCAGTAACCAAGCATGACCTTGCTTAGCCTCAAAGCACGGAAAGGGCCAGCCCATTTCTCTAAGTTGTCTTGTAAGTTTTGCTCTTTTATCGGGCAACATGGCCTGAGGAAGCTGGCCTCTTCCTTGCTTTGAAGCTAAGCAAGGTCTGTTCTGGTTACTGCACAGATGAGTGACCTGGATGGCCATAGCCAGTGCTTTTTCACCCCCAACATCACTATATTTGTCAAAATATCCTTTTTTTAAAAACCTGTAAATGCGGGCATGGAACTACTCCTACCCGCAGCTATCCTTATTCCTTTGTAGCCCCAAATATAGCGGCGAATAATGGAAAAATTGACTCAAAGAAAATGCTTTCAGGCCCTCACCAAGTGCCCCCCTCATCTGTGCCCACTCCCCAGATGGCCTCCATGCCTCCCCTGCACACTACCCCCCCCCCACAAAACAGGCTGTTTCTGTGATGCAGTTTTCTTTGAGATGTCAGCTATATGGAGCTACAGGAAGCTCTGTGTTGCAAACTCAGTCCCTAGGCCTCCTCCAACTCCCAAATGTCACTTGGTGCCCTCTAGCCACCTGCACCTCTAGCCTGATGGAATTTTTATGTTTTTTGACTTGCAAACAGCATTTCTCCTGCATTTTATTTTCCCATATCCTCGACTATAGCCACGGTTATCTCTTGCATCGAGAAAAACAATAGGGCAGCTGTTTAATTTCTAAAAGCACCCAGTTTTGGGTAAAGCCTGAGACATAGCTATTTATTTTTGAGATGGGGCACCCCCTTCTCTGTCAAATACTTAAATACCCACTGCACAGAATAATCTCAAACCATGCATGGATCACGAGTCAGCGCTTCGTGCCCAAGTTGTTTCGCACCTGGTCTAAATCCGTCCAGTGTGTTTGCCTTGTGCGCTTTTTCAGAAATAGACAATTTATTGTCTATGGGGAAATGAATGGGAAGTAGGACACATTTTTGGAGAAAAAAAATGTTTTTTTCATCCTAACAACGTTTTTATTTTTTAACAATTCTTTACGAAACTTTGCATTCTTGGGGTGAGCGCGTCCTTAATTACTTTCGGAAATTCTGTCAAATCCGTTGCTCCAATCAAAAGTTATTAAAGAATTTTGAGGGGTTCCTATCGGAGTCCGACTCACCTTACCCCTTGCACCAGGGTTGCAACCGTTGTCCTATAATATATATAAATGTATACGGCCAGAGTGCAGGGAATTCTGTCATAACAGAATTGCAGGCCCATAGTACATATATTATTTAATTGGAGGATCATAGTTTAGTGTTCCTTTTATGAATTGCACAATTGAATTTGTCACTGTGATGTCACATGCTCTGCTGTCTTGAGGAGATTGTCATTCGTATTCATGATTAACTGCTATTGAAGGTTGTCAATTAGAATTTGTTTTGCATTTGCACTTCAGATGGCAGCTGTTTGCACTAGCACTATATTATGGTCGAAGCTCATCAGGCATTATTTTATTTGCTGTATGCACTTGCACTTTTTTTGAAATGTCTTCTGGCTTGACATTGACGCACATTATGCACTTGTCAGTACGCAGTTTTTAATATTCATATGCTTTTACACTTTACATTGTATGCTACTTTACGCATTGGTATCTCTATTGATACGTGGGCTTTGACTTTGATTGCTGCATTACTGCTAGCACTTGCGCTTTATTAGATCTGTCTAAAAAACAGACACTCATTTTTAGTGTTGGTTCCCTCTATAATATGCTTCTAATGTAATGCACTTTGCATCTCTTTTATATGTGATTAGATATTTATTCTACATTGCTTCTTAAGATTTTCAGAGTGTTTTGCCTTTTACAACATGCATTTTCCTGCATTTCATTATGTCTACCTGAATATCACATCTTCCCTGTTGCACCCTATCTCACTCCCAACATTGAGAAAGGACGCTACCTGAAATATAAACCCCATTCATGTTGTGTTATCCTTATGTGAACAAGCGCTATGTGAGTGCGAAATGCGTCATTCAGGATCCTGTCCCAGTTTGTGTCCTGCCTCTGCTGTGTTTTGTAATGAATAAACATCCATGTAATGGCTGTGTGGAGTTTTGTCATTGTTCTATGATATCTCCTGACCCTGGAGTACGCTCTCACTGCCCCTGACAGTTTTCTTCTTTGTTTTGTATATATATCTATATATATATAATATATATTACAGGGCAACAATAGCCGCCCTATAGTTGAGGTGAGTAAGACTCCCACAGGAACCCCTCAAAATTCTATCATTAATAACTTTTGATTTGAGTAACGGTTTTGGCCGAAATTTTTAAAGTGATAAAAAAACCTGTGCCCTTCGCCCCCAGACTGCAAAGTTTCATAAAGATTCTTTAAAAAATAAAAAAGTTATTAAGCGTTCCCCCAAAAGAAATGTTTGCCAAAAGTGTGGCCTACTTCCCATTCATTTTCCCACAGACATACAAGATGCATTTCTGCCAAAGCGCACAGCCCAAACCGCTGGATGGATTTGGACCAGGTTTAAAACAAGTTAGCCACGAAGGGTTGACTCGTCATCCATGCATGGTTTGGCTTTATTCCGTGTAGTTGTTATAAAAAAATGTTAGAAATTAAATGACGTCCACCTTGTTTTTATCTAGATGCACAAGATATACGCGGCTGTAGCTGAGGATATGGTTAAATGAGACGCAAGAAAAGTTATTTTCAGGTAATGAAACATGCACATGCAATCAGGCTAGAGGTGGGGTGTGACTAGAGGGCACCAAGTGAAATTTGGGAGTTGGGGGGGCTATGGACTGAGTTTGCAACACAATGCTTTGTGTAGCCATGCCAATAGCCTCAAATAGCCGACATCTCAAAGCAAACTGCGTCAAAGAAACAGTGTGTGATGTCGGGGGAAGGGAGAGGGCAGGGGAGGTGAGGAGGCCATCTGGGGATTAAGGGGAGCTGGCACAGATGAGGAGGCACTGGGTGAGGGCCTGGGGGGGCAGGAAAGCATTTTCTTTTTCAGCAGTTTTGCTGATATTCGAAACTGGGAAAGACTACAGATAACTGACAGTAAGAGAAGTTCCCTGCCCGTGGCTATACATTTTGGGGAGTCAGTGTTTTATTTCTTTGTTAAAGTCATTTTTATAGGTATAGTGATGTTGGGGGTGAAAAATCACTGGCCATTGCCAAAGGTCATAGCCAGTGACGCAGTAGGTATTTGGGAGTCTTATCTATTTTGGCTGTGTGTTTTCAGACTTGTGTACATGTGAGAGTGTGGAGAAAAACAGAAGAACATTGTTTAAAAAAATTAATAGAAAAAGGAGCCACCCTATTCTAGTTTTAGATGCCCCATACACTGTATGTTAGTCTGTGTATTGGCACTCATGCTATTATATCTTGTGCCTATTAAATGTTTCCGTACTAGTTTGCTGTCACACATTATTCTCTCCTTTCTTTATCTTGAGCTACCTTACATAACTACATGAGCAGTGTTGTACTGTATTGATCTTTTAAGTTCTATCGTATTATAAAACCTGAAATGAGCCTCCCCATTAACTAACAATTTGTAACCGCAGTTATAATAAAAGTCAATTAACTGTATTTGGGAATATAATACAAACATTGTTTTGGTTATTATGTTATTATATTTGTGTATTTATATGTGATAAGTAGTCCTTAAAAGGACTGTTTTTGGGTACACCGAGTGTAGTATTTAAGCACATTTGGAGTACTGTTTTGGTGTTATGAAGAAACACCCCATTTCCATCATTGTTTTGGTGTATTCCATCATACCAATAGAAATTGGCAATGTAGAACTATATGTTGTTTGAAATCCATAATTGGTTGTCGTCTCTCATGAATGGTGAAACTACTTTATTAACATTTCTCAGTGATTTATCAATTTTACTATTAAATCTGGTTGTCCATCTCCATTTTTGCCTATCAGTCAAATTGGAAAATATAAAGATGACGTGAGGAATTAGTTCCATTAGTTTTCCCATGTCTTGTTTCATCATTAAAGTAAGGGACACACCTTGTATATTCCCCAAATCATTGCCTCCACAATTAATTACTATGACGTCTGGCTGCCCTGTAGTTCTTAAGACTTAACAATTTTGGAAAAACGTGTAACCAATGCATTCCCCACACTCCAAACCATTTAATTAAATCTTTGAAAACTAGGTCCATGTTAATATTTAGTTTCTCACAAAAAGCCAACAACTAAAACAGCCAACTGTCTCTGATTACCCACACAGTTTTCAAACAAGCTATGATATCTGCAGTCTTTCTCTGTTTCCAGGAAAATGATTCCTAGCTTGAATTTCTAGTAGTTTGTATGAGCAGGGTATGTATAATGTGTCTGTTTTCCAGTTTGTAGTTGGCTGATGGTACTGTTGTAATTATCCCTGGATCTATGTGATTATTGCAATGGCCGTAAATGCAGACTTTTTTAACCCCTTACACTGCATATATATGCGGGGAGAGACCACCGCAGTCCCCCCATATTAATATTATATTCTATACCCTCCCACATATATATGTGGTGTAAGGGGGGGTTGAAAAAAAAAGTCAGCATTTTCGGCCGTCACAATTGTTAGGTCGACATTTTGGTATGATTCCATTATCCCTGGCTATACAGCAGCCACTTTGTGGCAAATAGCACATTGTGTGTTGTGGGCGTGTGGTAGTTGCGGCTATCTGACATTTTGGGTGGAGTAGCATCATAGATTCATTTAGTGTTTTGGGAGAGTGGGTGAGAACACGGGAGTGGAGGAGGACCATGGGCAGTGGAGGGGACTGGTAGGCATGTTAGGGACACTTGGATGGAGTTTGGGAGAGTGGAAATACATATTTTCATTCATATTTTTTTATAGCCGTGGCTAACAGCAAACGGACACGCAGGATTTTTCTATAATTGCGTCTATTAAAAGTACATGCAAGTACAGGCGCATCAATGCTTTTTGCCATTTTATTGGTTGTACCCGTGGGTGCAGTTATATTTAAAGCCATGTCAATAAACTATACATTGTCTGTGCAATAATCATATTTGTATGTGGATGATACAGTACAGATTTTATTTGTGTGTGTTATTTTATCTGCTTAGGTATTCTCTTATATCATTTGAAGGTTTGGAGGGTGGTTTAGTTTGGTTTTGGGCTTTACATTTTTTTCCATGTAACCACGGATACAAAACAAGATCTGTAGATGTGTAGAAAAGCCTCAGCTATGAAAGATGTTGGGGGAGGGATAGATTTTGTGAGTTTTATTGCTTGTTATTAGTTGTTGTTAGTGTTCTATTTGTGTAGCTCTTTGTGATGGGTTTTAGTGAAAATGTGTCATCCATTTAGTAGTTTTATTAGTATATAGTCCTCTTTTTTTCTATTCATTTTGGAAAGTACAAAAGCCACCATTGTATGCAGTTTCATCCTTTTGATTGCAGAACTCTCCGTGTGTACATGGCAGGAGTGTGGGTCATGTGGAAGTAAGTGATATTACATTTTTGAAGGGGTTTTTGCTCTGTTGTGTGTGTTAGTTATATTAATTACTGCTATCAGATGTTCTGATTGTGTGGCAAGTATTGTTTAATGTATTAACTGTCACTAACATGGCCCTACACAATTAGATTTGTCAATCAATAACATTTATATGTAGGCATTTCGTTTTTATTTGCATGTTGGTGAGGTTCAAGGTTCATTTGATTGTATTGGCTGTAATTTAAATGCAGTTTCAGCTATGCAATACTTTTGACTGTTTTGCGTTTTCTGTGAGGTAGTACAATTAATGGTGTTTTGTAAGTTCATTTTAGTCTTTTTTGCATGCTTTCTTCGGCTTAAACCATTAGCAAACATATGAAACATGAACAAATCAGTTTAGAAGGGGATTTAGAGTGCACATGTATACAATATCACAGGTAGCGAAGACAAAGCAAATTAGATTAAAAAAAATGTAAAACATCAATTTCCTAATAGATGGTGCATCCGCACAGGGGGCTCCTGAAGGAAGAGCTTGCTTGCAGCCCCTCAGAGAGCTCCATGTGTTTATTCAGATGCTACACAGTACTTTATTTCTTAAAATCCAAGCACAATGCACCTATTTCGCTATCGAGAAAAGAACCTTCCAATCTAAGGAACAAGAAAAAAAGTGTCATGGCATTGCGTGTACGTCTTGTATTCAATAACAACAAAATTGGTATTAAGCATGTGCGTCTCAAGTGCAATTAAACCGGGCATGTAGCAATGTAAAATGCAGGAGAGGTTCATCAGCTGCGTTACAAAGGTAGCATACGCCAGTATTGGAAACTGACCAAGATCGTGTGTAACACGCTGTAGGTAGAAATCCTAGTCTGAAACGCACATAGAGAGAGATCTCATACAGGGGGTGGATCTTATCCAAGATGTTTTTGCAATTCTGGAGCATAGCGATATGCAAGAATTCTGGTCCCTTCTTCAAATTCTAGGCTAAGGACTCCAATTTGGCCCTAGAAATAGCTTTGGTCTTGTCTTTCAGAGCAGCTTTTGGGCTTTTGGGCCAGAACCACATTTAAGGGGTGGTAAGCCAAATGGAGCTAGCATACAATCCCTTTCACATTATCTTCATGTGCCATACCCACCCACATTTAGCAGCCCCCTCCAATTTAAGAAAATCACTGAGTGCATCCTATAGGTTGAAAGACCATGGGACGACCATGATGTAGCCAATTCAAAACAGGTTTAGGGCAATCTGGTCAGCTATACGCCATGTTTGTAGAACTAAATGAGGGTAAAGAAGTCAGGGCTTTTTTAGGAAGCAATAGTAATTTTCTTAGGAGTATGTTCTCATTAGAGGATAAACCTTTTATGGGTGCATAGCCCCAAACCTCAGCACCATATAATGCAACTGCGGCGGCTTGCTTATTGAACAGTTCCATAGCTGGAGAGATTGCCCCATTACCATGGCTACCGAAAAACCACCAAATACCCCCACTGTATTTAGAGGGATTGATCTTGGCTTTTGTTAGTTGGTCAGCCCAACCTCCTACTTCATTGAACCTAACACCCAAATAGTCAAAATGCCCTACTTGCTCCAATGCACTACCGTCTATCGTTACCCTCAGCTTGTGGGACTTTGAGAAAGGAGGCTTGAAAACCATGACCTTGTTTACTTTCTTGCATTTCACAAGGAACATCTCAAGCTCTGTTAGGCGTTCCTTCAGGGTTGTTGCGAAGATTGCTGCATCATCAGCTAAAAAGAAAAGCTGGCCACCTCTTGGTTGCAATCCTGGTTGTATCCAATGCGCCTAGCTCCAATGTGTCCACTATTTCCTGGATGTAAAGCAGGAATACAAGAGGGCCCAAAACGCATCCTTGGTAAACCCTCCTATTAACCTTGAACGGTTTCTTTTGTTCTACACCTATCCTATAATGGACTGATGCTGAAGTGTTGGCATGGAGCAATTTGATTGCTTCTATTAGTGGTTGGAGAACCTTTCTCTCTTCCAACACCTGCCGCAACATATTTCTGGGAACTGAATCAAATGCCATCTTCAAATCCACGAAAATGACACATAGCTTAGTTTTAAGTAGATCGTCACGATACAATTCCACAGGGATCAATTGTGGCCTTGGGGCTTTATCCATTTTCTGGGCTCGTAATGCCTGTTCCACCGCAATGTCCGAAACGGACAGAACCCGCTCATTGCGGGTGGCCGTCAGGGCCACGCTGCCACCCGGTGTTGCGGCCCCCCCCTATCGGTATATAAGTTAGAGAAATGAGTCTGCCCCATCACTCCCATTATGAGACATTTTAGTTCCTGCTCTCCTCTTAACTCACGGGGTGAAGCCAATTTCCAAAACTTAACCAATTGTCAGGTCTTCCCAAGACCTCCATGCATATGCTGTGCTCTTAGCAGATAATAGCTGCTTGTATTTTGTTCTGATGGCCGGTAGCACACCTTTGTCAGAGGAATTAGTGGGCGTAACACAATGCACCATCTCCCTTTTGGCCTGGGAGCATTCCTTATCATAACAAGGTTTATTTTTCTCAGCCCACAATTTTGGCCTGCCCCGTCGGGTGATAAAAAATGGCAATAAAGTCTTACCCAACTTTTCAAATTCAGCAATGACAGCCCCTTCAGAGAGCTGGAGTCAGAAATAACACTGACATGGTCCTCTATGGCCTCATAAACCTCCTGCTTTTTGCCCCCCAGTCCAAGCCACCCATTTCTGTGGTTTCCTAGCATGCCAGTCCACTTTAGTAATTTGGGATGGCCCTCTTCGGGTCCCTCCACTGTCCAGGTCACAGTTAAACAATAAGTGTCTATGATCGCTTTCACTTCTGTCAATTACAACACATGTTCTGGCACTGATCCAGTTATTGGCTGAGATGAAGTCCTTTGTGCCGGGAGGTTGCCCGCCAATCTGCCTTTGCAAGCTCTGAGGTGCAGATTGGCAATAATACAAGTCGACTCCACTATTGCCTTGTGAACTCTCAAGATGGTGCTAGTCATCAAGGGTGGGATGGGCCAGGTGGAATCCTGGTCCTCCTGGAGATCTGCCGTGCCCAAACAAAGGTTCCACCTGGAGATTCAGATCTTCAGCAACTACGATATACTGGCTCCCTATAATGGTGGGCAGGTTAGAGTTACACAGTTCCTGTAGCTCCAGGAGAGTATCCAACCTGCATCCCCTATTGGGTATATTGATGAGATTGGACAACAGGAATCTCTCCCCTGATGCTGTGCACACCCCCAACAGCTGTAGGTCGGGACTACCTATATCTACTGGTACCACCTCACAAACCAGGCTAATATTGACCCATGTTAATAGTCCACCCCATGGCCTACCTCTCAGGCCTTTGGTGTCTGGGATCATGAAGATTGCTTACCCCTGGAGTGAAATCGGTTCACGTAGTGGAGATAAAACATGTTTCAGTGATCGATGCAAGCACACGGCTGTCACAACAAGCAATTAACACAGCCACTATTGGGCACATGATGTGTGTCATTTGAATAACCTGTTGGATATAAAGAAATCTCCCCGGGTGTTCTCCAATTGGTCTATGGCCAGAAAGTCAAGGAGCTGATGGAGGGGATTTCAGCATTTGCAGAGATGCTGCAACAAAGTATTGAGCTCACTCTGCAGCGTATCCAGGTTCAATACCCTCTAGCTCTGCCACACCCACTGTGGGGTCACTGCCCAGCACATCCAAGTGCCGGTCTGAGCGTCATTTGGGGACGAAATCACTAGGGACAGCCCTGAGGGAGAAGAGGCCACGGAAGTGACAGTGACACACCTTTTGCCCACAGTGGGCAGTGGGAGGGGGCAAGAGGGATAGTTAGTGTACTTAATAACATTAAAATAGTTGAAATTCATCAATGCAAGGACATTCCTCCATTGTGTCATTATTGTGCTTATTCATTGATGTGAGTGTCAATAATTGTCAATCAGTCCCTGCCGAGCCAGTCGGTCATCCCTGATGTTGTCTCTGTCAATGTGTGCAGGCGCCTCTGCCACCGGCACTGCATCTTCATCCTCTGCGGGTGGCATGTCCACATCAGGGGGTAGAGGGACATTCACCTGGAGGCAAATATTTTGCAGCATGGCACACACAAGCACTATTTTACCCACTTTTTCTGGTGTGTAAATCAGGGCTCCTACTGTACGGTTGAGACAGCGGAAATGGGCCTTCAGGAGGCCAAAGGTATGCTTGATGCACACGGGTCCTACTTTTACCATGGTTCTGGGCAATATTCAATGGTGTTTGTGAATTATGCCCAGGTGTCATGAGCCAGAGCAGCTGCGTGTATCTGGAGTCACCGCATGGAGAGAGGCACAGCCATGAGTCACAGTGAATTGTGTGGGGGTGGCCTTCACAGCATCTGGGCAATGGACATCATGTGCATGTATATGGGGCTTCATTGAATGGCATGCGTTTTTTCAATGTTTGTGCATGTTGTGTCACTCACGTCATGCATTGTGTTTACTTAACATGCACCCTGCTCCCTTGCTGTGGATGTTACATCATCATGTCTGTTGGTGCCATGTCAAGCTAACATGTTGGCTGTTTGTTGCAGTGTATTGCTCTCATGTTGATGTGGCATGATGGGTTTACTTTTGGCCCTCCCTAGGCTTCTGGGGGCAGCGGGCCTGCATTGCCAGCTGAGTGTACATGGGTATTTGGCTATTGGACTGGCAGGGTTGTTGTGTGTTGTGATGTGGCACTTTGTATGACATTGGTTTGGATTATGCATGTTGCATTGTGGTTCCTGTAGTCATGTCTTTGTTTGGAGTTGCTACTGTATGAGTGTAGTGGCTTCTCCGTCCAGGTATGTCTGACATGTGCATGTTCCCTGGGCTGTGTGCTGTGACATTTGTGTGGGAAGTGGGTAGCTTTGACTTTTACATTCACTTGTCATGCCATGCTTTAGGTAGATTTTCACATGCTCCCCCCATGTGGTCAGGTGCATCGCAGCACCTGCGTGCTGACTGTATTACTCACCCACTATCCATGTCTGTTGTCCTCTGTTCCTCTCCATGGCATTGTTGGTGGAACCAGGGTAGAGGGAACAGAACTGGGTGATGTACAGGTTGGGGTCGCAGGTCAACTGCACATTCAAAGTGTGGTACTGATTCCTGATGCAGTACACTGCTTTGTGGGCCTCAGAGGTCACCAACGCAACATGGGTACAGTTCAATGCTGCAATGACATTTGGCATTTGAGCAAGAGCATAGAACTGTGCCTTCCTGGCATGCACTTGTGCTAGGGTGGTGGGAAGTGAGATGTGGCGTAATACATGCCACAGGAGAGCATCCAGCACCTGGGTCAACTGTGCACAAAATGTTGGCTGTGTCATGGCATGCATCATGGCCACGGAGTGTTGGAAGGTTCCGATTCCTAGGAATTGTAGAATGGACACTAGCTTTAGGAGTGGGGCACAGATGTCTGGATGTTGATATTGCTCCCTATGTCGCCCTGGACTGTGGTGAGCAGGTCACTTATGGTATCTCTTTTGAGGCAGTACTGGCTGTCAGTGAGGGTCCAGGCTGAGGGCCTGACCCTGGGGATAGGTGTGTGCCTTTCTTGGCCTCTGCTCCACTGTGCCGTGGGTTGGCTGTCCTGCCTCTGTACATCGAGGTGTAGCATGAGCAGCTGCCTGCCCCCTAGTTACAGCATGGTGTTTGTAACTGTGTTTGGGGAAGGCGTGTGCCTTTTATAGCCCTCTGGAGTGGATTTGGGATCACCTGTGACTTCATTTCTGACACCTGTGTTCATTTAACTCCACCTGGAGGATGGAGCTAATTACGCAGTGTTTTTGGTGGCATTAACACCGTTTTCTGGTGCTAATAGCACCGTGCTGGGACTTGTGAGGCAGCAGTTATTGCATTACATGATATCAGCGCAGTTTCCCCTGGCTGTAATGGCACTGGCTGTAATAGCACCGGCTGTAATTGTGCCAGCTGTAATAGCGCTGGCTGTTTTGCAGTCTGCTGTATTTATTCCTGCTCATGATCTGGCGGAGCAGTATTTGCAGCGCTAATTCCATTAAGGACACTTGTAGGGCTTACCACCCAACTTGTGATGAGGCCCATAGACACTTAATATAACATTTGAGACTGAGGGAGGGGTCATTACCCTGGGATAATGACTCATCCCCATGATATGGCTCAAGGCAAAGCCATTGGACATATGTTGGGGAAATGTTGTTCCAAATGATAGTAACCCTTCCAGAGTCATATAAGGCCGTGACCACATAGTGATAATAACAACATAGATTTTGAAAATATAGTGATTAATGAAAAATGTTTGTTTGATAGTGAGTTGGGTACGTTGACAAAATGTGTTAGTGAATTAAAAATTGTTTTATTTTGCAGTATTTAAATAGCTAGGTTGGATTCATTTTGTAAGCATTGTACATTTTGTTGAACTTAAACCATTTATAAAACGAGCATTCATTCATTAGTTATAATATAAAAGCAAAGGGCTTCCGATTAGGCAAATAAAAGCATGCTTTCTAGGTTTTATCTTTTACATTGGGGCATTATATTTCATGTTGCCGCTCACATTGAGGATGCATTTAAAAGAATATACTCCCAGGGAGCGAGGGTCTTGTTTGTCAAGCAGGAGAATTGAAACAATGGTGGTTACATTTTCTTATAGCACAGGCACCCAGGCTTTGGCCTGAGTTGAACATGGTTGAGCAGGTCAGTAGTAAGTTAGATTGTTTTGCAATGTGATTTATTATCAGTGTCCGATAAAGGCTTTTCTTTGTTCCTTGCATGCCTCTGAAATTAACCAGCAATTACTGAATTATGAGCATTCATAGTGGCTGAGAAGAACTCAATAATAACCTCATTGTGTTAATCACACTAAACCACTTATTTGTATAAGTGTACAAAACACTTGTGTACGAGCGCGATACAAATACAATATCATATGAATGTCTCCTGCCGCCTTTTGTCAGAATGGAAACAGGCTTTTTTGACTTTTGAGTTCATATGGTCTCACATTTCCTTGCAAACGTTTTGCTGTGACACCAAGCCTGCTGTATCCATAGCACTTGTTCATACCTAAGAGTACCTTATAGATATTCCATGAAGGGTAAAAGAGCACATCTGAGTATAGACAAGGGGAAGAATACGAGGAGAGAGAAAGGAGAGGAAGGAAAAGAAACATAGACATAGTATGTATAAAGAAAGAGGGGAGTGAGACGTGTGAAGTAATACAAAATATAAATGATAACAGGGACACCCACATCCCTTCCCACCTACACCCCATACCCTCACTCCTTCCCAGCCTTCCTATGCAGAGAAGGAGAAAGGTTTGCATTTCAGCTTCACTTTCTCAATCTTTGTCATCTATATTCATCGTTGTGTTATATTTGTTGATTGTGTACTATTATTTAGAACAGTGGATGCTAGCTATCTCATCACATATTGTCTCATTTATATAATCAGCTTTGCCTGACCTAATCCTTTTGAAATTGCATTAGCCTCATCTCTGTTTGGAAAACAGAAATAGCCAATCGAACCTTCTGGCTGTGTTTGCATGTGTGGCCTCTGCTCCTAGTTGTATTAATTCTATTGTCAGTGG
The DNA here is from genome assembly GCF_040938575.1 of Ambystoma mexicanum. Taxonomy (NCBI): domain Eukaryota; kingdom Metazoa; phylum Chordata; class Amphibia; order Caudata; family Ambystomatidae; genus Ambystoma; species Ambystoma mexicanum. The sequence goes on from NC_090927.1 coordinate 963,823,952, forward strand.
CCAGCAGAGTACGTTTTGAGGCTCTGATTCCTGGCAAGATGGCAACTGTGTAAAGTCCTGGCAAGGAGCTCTTATCCTTTGTTTCTTGCACTCTCCACACTGAAGCTGACATTGCTCATTGCACCTTGAGTAGTTGTTCTGTATAGTGTTTAGAGCTGATGTACGGGTGAGAGGTGCTTGCCTGCAATCTGAGGACTAAATCAGTCATTTTCTGGCTGGCCAGTGGTCTGGCTAGTGATATGGGCAATGCAGCGGTGTCTACCCGATGGAAAGCCAGGCACATCTGCTTCAATGTTGGGTTGCTGACATGAGAATGAAGAGAACCGAGCCAGTGCAAGTAATCAAAAAGGTGTCTAAACTCAGGATCTGCATCCATGGAACCAGTGTCTGCACGGAAAAGGAGTACAAGTGTGGTTAAGACCGCAGAGCAAATGGAAAGAGCAGAGTGATACAGGTGTCATGATTGAAAGAGCCTGGTGTCAGTGCTGGAAAAGGAGTCAAAGCCAAACACCCGCATGAAAGCAGCATAGGAGGAGAACTTCCCTCACCTGGTCTTGTTATTTCATATTATTGTATGTATTCCGTGCTCCGGACAGAGAGGAGGTTTCATGTTTTCCTGCTCTGGCTCCTTAAGGATACTCTCAGGCAACATGCAACTAAAATCCATGGGAGCAATAACCAAAGCATGCAAGCTTGTAAGGAAACCCTTACGAAGGTAAACAATATTGGCAAGGCTCCTTCCTCATTTTCTTCAAGTCTTTGGCAGAAGAATATCCAGAGCTATTCAGGACTCAGTCTACTAAATAGGTACTTGAATCAGGGAAAAAAGGGTGGGAGGCTGCTCTTTTTCTAGATAGTCATAGAGGTCTGGAGCAAATGCTACCCTAATGGAAGGATGGGGCAAAAATCAGCTCTGAAGACATATGCAATGGTAAACCCTCTACAGAACGGAAGCCCATTACCAACACTACCCACACTGCCACCGTCAGCACTGGAAGAGTACATTCATCTGTGAAAGATGCATGAAAAAGAGTTTATGTCCAATGGCTCAACTGAACCACTTTGTCACTGACCAGCCTCTTGGTCTTGGGGTAAGGGAAACATGACAAGGGTAGCAATGACAATAGACCCACAAATAAGCACATTCTCAGGATAATTCATACATCAATGGTGGATGTATACGATTTGGCCGCAGCACAATTGTTTGCAACCAAATTGACCGTGGTCAATTCGGAAGTGAAGACGATTTTGCTACAGGCAAATACACCCAAACGTAAGCCCTTCACGGGCGCCAATGCATTCCCCAACCACCCCTACTTAACTTTTTGGGGTCTGCTCTTCTTCTGGCCCTGTGGTGTCAGATCTGTCCCTCCTATGGGGGTCAGATCTGACGCTGCAGTGTCCGCTTTTCTTTTTTTTTCTTCTCTTTCCCCGTCCCTCCCCTCCAAACCTCTGGAAGCAAGGCACATCCCTGCTACCTACGAAGGCCATCACTACCAAACATGAGGAGCCGGGGACACCCCTGATAATCCTGCTTCCCATGTTTGGTAGTGATTTCCCAATCTGATCGTTTCCAAATGATCTAATGATACTGGCCGAATTCAGGACAGATTTACCATATGATCAATTGGAAAAGATCAGTTTGGGTACTACCCTAATGGTGCATTTAACCTCGCCAGGATAGAGAGTAACATTTGCGGAGACCAGGCTACGACAACCATTACAAACACATTAAGGTTTACAGGGTAATTAATGGAATTAATGTGCACTGAAAACAGGGGCGCAAGCGTGACAATCACAGCGCACACGTGTGAAAGCTGCGCAAGCAGCCGTTTGTCGATTCATGGAGGGCACTGCGCGTGGCTTACCTGAGATATGCGCTGAATCCGCGTATGGCGCACACGTCATTGCAACATCCCAAAGGCTGTGCACGAGATGGCCAGTGAAGGCGCACACAGGGCAGCGCACCTATAAAGGGGGCCGGACACGTGGAATGGGGAACAACATGTGAAAATGTGGGTGTTGTGGGGGAAGTACCGCTGCTAAATCCTCGCAACACCCACATGCACGCTAACAACACATATTCATGGAATCGAACAGGGGAAACCCGCGCACCACAAAAGACACGCTAAACTGGAAACACGTAGGCCAGGCGGAAGCTGGCGGAAGCGCCCCTGTGCAGCATAAAAGTGCACGCAAACAACAAGCTCATACCGCTATGATGAATATACTGTTCCTCGCAGCAGTGGTCGTGGGACACTGCAGGAGGAGGAGGATAGCCAGGCCCCACATTTTTTTACCCAGGACCAGCCTTTTTGGGATGCCTGATGACCTGGTCTATGGCAGGTAGAGGTTTCCACCCCATATCATCCTAGACCTGATTGGTGAGTGGGAGGATGACCTCACATCACCCACCCTGTGCCCCCAAGCACTGAGCGCCTTGGAAAAGGTGCTCAATGTACTGCATTTTTTGGCCACTGGGTCATTTCAGTGGACAAGTGTCATAGCTGGAGACGTCTCACAGGCCACGCAGTCACGCTGCCTACACCAGGTGTTGGCGATCATGACTGCAAGCCCTTCAGTCCACAGGCACATATACATGCCCAGAACACCCACAGAAAGGCAGGCCGTGGTCCAGGACTTTTACGGGGTAGCACACTTCTACAAAGTGCTAGGTGCCATTGATTGCACTCATGTGGCTCTACGTCCTCCTAGGGAGGGACATCTATCACAACCGCAAGCACTAGCATTCCATCAAAGTGCAGGTTGTATGTGATGGCAAGGGAGTCATCACCTCTGTATATGCCAACTATCCGGGATCCAGCCATGATAGTCTCATATTCAGAATGTCACCCCTAAACCGGGACCTGGAAGCTGGGAGGCATGGTGACACAAGGCTCATTGGTGAGTACAAATGGCTCTGCACATGCTTGCATGTCACAAACAGAGAAATGGCAAAACCCAACTAATGACAACCATTATCACGTCCTCAGGGGACACTGTCAAGCCTCTGAGCAACTACATGATGACGCCAATACGGAACCCCACCACACCACCCCAGGTAAAATACAACAAAGCTCAAATTGCAACCCGGGGCATATTGGAGCGCACATTCAGAGTGCTGAAGTCACGTTTCTGCTCCCTTGACCAATCTGGCGGCCTGCTGCTATATGCGCCCCCAGTAGTGTGCAGGATTATAGTGGCAGTATGTGTCCTGCACAATGTTGCAACCCGGCGGGATGTGCCAGTTGACATGGTGGTACCCCCACATTGCCAACCATATGCACGCCCGCTGCGCATGGGAGGGGAAAGGGCATGTGGCGAGGCAGTCTGTACCCAGCTTGCGGCACCATTTTTCACCTAAAATCCCACCCCTGCGGAGTGCACACAGGCCTGGCGCATACCATCTGACAATTGATGATGACAAAGGGACAGTCAACTGTCACAACCATACCACCCAGAAATGTTTTCCCTGGAAGTGCTACATTGTGTGCATCCCTAGCTACTTAAACAGACCCAATGCTGTTTCAGTAAAAGGCACACACTCATGCTGCATGAAGGACTACCCCTATGCAAAACATCACACCCAAATACTGGTATGTCCCTCAACTCCTCCCAAACCCCATGTCACCAGCCCAAGACACCATGGCATGGCATGCAATGTGAAAGCAACCAAATGAATGCACAACACATTACACAACTGTCACGAAGTGCACCGTCACAAATGGAAACAGGCCACAGACAATTCCCTCTCACTTATGAAAAAGAAACAGCACACATGAACATATACTTACCAGCATGACAAAACATGGATACAGGACCCAACAGTGGCAACGTCTGACAGTAACCAATCACAATAGTGCAAGTGTGACAACCTGACAAAAGCAGCACATCAACCCCTTCCATCTCCAGTGTGTTGCTGGTAGGTAAATGTGGCAGGGTACTGCATACAACATGAACTGCATCTGCAATGGAGGTAGGCAAAGTAAGACATGAAGAAGCTACATGCAAATATGCATAATGATCAATATGTAATACAATATACAAATCAACCATGCAGTGGAGTAATCATCAGTAATCCCCACTAGGTGTGTATACACAGTTTGGACTACAGACCGGCCACACAACTGATGGAAGCCCAATGCCTCTGTGTAAGTTACTGTCACACGGTGCCACCCTTGCAAACCCATGGAAAGGGGAAGCAGGTGTGGCATATGTGTCTGGACCCCAAGCTTCAAACACAAACACAAGACAAGCCTGCAAGGTCCCAGCTGGAACACACAGTGGATGCCTACGGGTGCCACAAAAAGCAACACACTGTGGGCCTCATTACATGGTAGGCGGTAACCATGGCGCTATTAGCGCCATGGTTGCCATCAGTATTTTACCGTGTGCACCTTGATGGATGGCGGAATTACCGCCCTACTCCAAGGTGAGCGGGGGCGGTAATTCCCCATTCACCAAGGTACTTCCCCATTCCCATTTTTGCCCCCATTGGGCTCAATGGGAATGGGGAAGGAGTTAATTATGGTACCGCAAATTGTGGTACCGTAATTAGCACCAAGGTCCCTAAGTGGGCCCGTTCCTTAACGGCTGGTATAACCAGCCGTTAAGGTCGGGAACCGCAAAGGGACCTCATAGTAAGGCGGTAAGGGTTTACCGGTACCAGTGCCCTTACCGGTACCAGTAAACCCTTACTGCCTACCGTGTAATGAGGCCCTGTAACATGTATGCAAAATAGACAAAAAAAGAGTAAAAACTAATTTAAAAAAAATCAAAAATGCCCATGGGTCGACCGGGGGGGGACCACCCAGGAGGGAGGAGGTTCAGGGTGCACCCCAACACCCACATGCGTGGATGCTGAGAAAAAAAAATATCCTCCATGTGCTCATGGCCTGCACAGCTACCCGATAGTGGGAGAACTGCTGTCGCTGTCGTCACCCTCGGTGCTACATGAGAAGGTGTGCATGGTATGGGAGGCAGACCACGCAAAGCACTGGCATGCTCCTCCATGGCAGCAAGCATGCAGGTTTGAAAGGTTTGGTTCTGCAGGATGATGGTCCGGAGGTCCCCATGCAGCACCTCACGGGTAGCATGGACTTCTGCCTGCAAGGCCTCACGTGATGCACGGATCTTCTCATGGGTTGTCTGGAGCTCATCTGAGATTGTGCGTGTTAGCTGCTCCAGCTGATGTTCTGACCGTGTAGTCTGGGACACCTCAAGTGCACCCTTAGTAGCTCTGAGGGAGCTGTTGTCCTCCCTCAGGGCATCCCTGTTGGCCCGTGCCTCTTCGGATATGGCTGTGCGCAGAGCCTCCAGTTCAGCCCGTTGGTCCCTGTTGGCAGCCAGCATGTCCTGCCTGTGTGAGCAGCACGTGGACCGTGTTGCCTGCTGCGGGAACTCAACCTGCCTTTCAGGGGGAGAATGGAAGTGGCCACCCTATCCACGGCCTGAGCCATTATCTCACATGATGCCCCCTGTTGTGCTGCAATTGCATAAATGGAGTTCTCCCACACAGTATTGCCCGGTGGCGCACAGCCACCGCTTTGCCAGACACAACACCTGTTGGCCCCAAGGTGATGTGCACCTTGCTGTGCTGGCCCTGCCTGAAGCTGCAGGACTGCATTCCTCCTGTGATCTGCGGCCCCAGGAACAGGAGCAAATATTGGGGAGTGTGACCCTGCATCTGTAACCACCACAGGCGGACATTCCAACACTGAATGGTCCATTGAGGGGTCTACCCCCAGTGCAGGTGCGTTGGACAGAACAGCAACCATGCCAGAAACACTCACCTGCAACAGGACATTTGTCTCAATGTCTGATTCAGCACCTGAGCCATAGAGATCATCAGAGGTGTACCCAGAGACACCCGTGGACAGGATGGTCTGTAGGACCAATGGATTTTCGTGCCCCAACACCCCACGTCCTCCAGTGGTGCTTGTTTGGGGCTCTGAGTACTCCTGCCCCTGAGCCATCTCCTCCTCCTCCTCCACAGCAACTAGTGCCTCATCACCTGCACAAAATGAAAAGAAACGTAATGAAGGCATGAAAGAACAGCATAGCCAACACACATAGGCATCACAATGTACACATCCAATATATTGATCAGACATGTTACACATGACACAAACTCAGCCATGCATGCAGTGGCAATGAAGTGGAAGGGGACCCTGAAAGCAGACACTGATGACGCCAAAATGGAAAATCAACACATGTGTTGCATGGTGCATAGCACCTACATCACCCATTAGCCTGTGAGTGGAATGGACCATCCACAAACATGACACATGCCAGCACACAGATGGCACGTAGCATAGCCATGCCAGAACTGACAAGGACACCCAGATGGAGGTAATCACTACTGTCCCCCATCCATGTCAAAAGCATATCATCAAACAGAACATGCAAAAGAGTGGGACAAAACACACATGTGTCACAGGCTGCAACAATGCCACTGTGTTCAAATACAGTGATGGGAGGCACATGGGTACATCAATGGTAGGTCACTTGGACATGACACAAGTCAATTATCATGTTGAATATTCAAACAGGGCTCAGGAGTGATCGGGTGCAGTGCATGTGTAGGTGCACAGCAGTCAATCAGCCTGATTGATGAAATCATTTGTGTAAAAAGTGCACATTTGTGGGCCTTTGTGGGGGAAAATCCCTGTCTGTAGTATGGTGTTTTTGGGACAGAACGACTCACAAATCTGCGTTTGCCATGCAAATGATTCCATCAATCAGGCAGAATAAAGAGAAAAATCTGTATTAACAATGTCGTGGCATGATGGCAGTTTAAGGACAAGTGCATTCATCATGTGCAAAGTGTTTGCAGTGGTCAGCAGGGATACAGTGAACCCAAAACTCAAGGGTGGGGGATGGCTTGGAGGCATTACATAGGTCACATATAGCAGTCATGACTACACAGCCTGACCTGGCACTCAATTATAACACATCACCCAAGTAGCATACACATGGTCTGGACACACACGCATTTCGCACTCCCCGGACATTGCCTCAAGATCTGTTAGGTCTCCCACGCCTTGGATCTGATCTTCTGCGAGGAACCCTCTAGCGATTGCCTCATGTTCTTTGAGTTCATTCTCCTCTGGTGGTGACCCACTGCCAGTCACCAGAGTAGAGGCGTAATTGGAAGCCAGCTTGTTTTTTGCTCGGTGTTTGAGGTCATTCCAACGCTTTGAGCAATCATCAGCTGTGCGCTTCACAAATCCAAGGGAACTAATGTGGTCCACGATGCACTGCCAGTGGGCCCTATGCTGATCAGTCATAGTCTTGTACCCTGCCGTCACCAGCATGTCGCAGCCATGTTCCGACACGTATCCCACAAGTGCGTCTAGGTCCACATCATTGAAAGTCTGCTTCCTTGATGTGCCGGAGGGGCGAGCCGTGTCTGGAGTCCCAGCCTGTTCCGCAAGAGCACGCTTCTTCCTCTTGAGAGGTGGTGCGGACCCTGAGTGGCTTACACCGCTCCCGTCTGTAGGGGCTGAAGCACAGGTGGACCGGCCACTGGGAGCAGGCAATGGCATGATGACCAAAGGTCTCACTACAGGCATTGGCTGCTGGGTGCTGTTGCCAGGAGCAAGCGGCACAACTGCCTTGGTGTAAGGGTCAGGGACCAACACAGTCCTGGCTGGGTGACTCAGAGCTGGGGTGGAGTGAGCTGCAGCTGCTCCTGCAGTCTCCTCACCCGGGCTACTCTGGGAAGCAGATGACATTGCTGCCCCAGATCCACGTGGCCTGATGACAGCAACTTTCACCGCCACACGTGGCTTGGACTTCCGTGACATGGAAGTCGGCTGTGAGTCATCCTGTGCCTGTTCGGTGACCAATCTGGGCTGGGCTAGCAGGGCCTGAGCTGGGATGGTGTCAGCTGCATCTCCCTGACCCTCTGGGGAGAATATAGGTGTCCCTGAATGGTCCTGGACACACTGCCCTCTTGGGCCACCCTGTCACGTTGGCCACCACTGCCACCTTGGCCACCCTGCTCATCCTGGCCATGTCGCCTACCGCGGACACCTCTTGGAGGTCGGCCACCTTTGCCTCCCTTAGCACTTGGTCGCCTCTCAACCATGTCACTGATGTACTTGTGCGAATGGGAGGTGCAGAAAACAATTGTCCTGGGCAATTGGAGTGAAGGGGGCAGGGTACTAGATGGAGTAGTACCCCTGTGCTCTTGCAAGGCTACCTGCGACCTCTGGGGAAAAATGATGGGTCACGCAATGCTCAGGCACCCCAAAAACAAAAACAAACCTGCATGCAACTCCTCGGTAGCCCACATGCGTAGAATGAAGGACCCGCAGTATGTTGTGGTACCCAAAAATACAAAAAATGCGTACGCGTGGTACACCTAAGCTACAATGACCTCTGAATGGGTACGCGACACACGGGGCATCCACAGTGGAATGATACATGCGCGAGACACCGTCTGCCTGGAAAATGAATGGAAAAAAAGACGGGTGTGTGCCTGTTGGCAACACCCCCGCCAAAAGAATTGACCTCTGCCTCAGTAAACACGGAGCACGCACTGCAACCGTTGTGATGTAATAGCATGTCAACCGACAAGAAGTACAAGAATCACACGCTCGCTCTCCACAAAAAGCAGATAAAAGAAAATGGTGTCCAACGCGGACCTTTAAGCCCTGCGCACAGCAATGCGTACGCCTGTCACGTCACTTACGTGCTTATGCTCTAAGGGCCTTTCCCTGATTTTCACGGAAACGTGCTTGTTTTCACATGCGGGTTCACTCTGAATCATGCTGGCCACGCAACAACACACGGCAGACCACACTCCTGCCCAGAAGGCCATTTCACTGCCCCCCAGAGCACCGAGCAGCCTCCCACAAGCCATCTGCTGCTGCCTGCCTGCCTGCTGGCCTTGTGCCCTGCTATTTGGTGCCTGCACATCACCCATCTGCAGGGGTCCAGTTGCTGCAAACACCCTTGCTGGAACAGAAGACTCCTGACTGATGTTCCATCGCTCCACAGCCCAGCACCAGGACCCAGTTGCCCACCCACACCTGCCTGGGGGTTACCATGTCGGACCAAACTCCATCCGAGACCAGTGGTGACCCCCCGGCAGAGAGGCAGAGGGCTGCCATCTTCACTGCAGGAAAAGTTGGCATCCTGGTGGAGCAGGTCCTAGTGCATTATGATGCCCTCTTCGAGCATGCACCGACAAGGATGGACCGAAGAGGATCTGGTTGGACACCGTGGGTGCCATCAACGTGGAGGGGGTGGCAACCTGCAACCTGAAACACGTCCCTAAGTGCTGGGATGACTTAAGGTCCAGGACCCTCAGGAAGGCCCAGCGCCTCATGGACGCAGCAGATGCAGTGGGGTGCTGGGTCCTGCTTACCACCAACCAGATGAGGGCCCTGGAATGCATTCGCTCAGCGCTTCACCACCAGGTCCTCGAGAGGCAGACCTGTCTGGAGTCGAGCAGTAAGTGTGCATGCGTACTCATTGGACACAGTGGGCCTCATTACGACCCAGGCGGTAAGTTACCGCCTGGGCCGTGACTTTACCACCATGGCGTAAACTACGTTTACGCCATGGTGGTTGGCGGACTTACCGCCCCATTCCGAGGTTGGCGGGGCGGTAAGTCCCCAATCCCCATTTACCCTTCCCCATTCCCATTTTTGCCCCATAGGGCATAATGGGAGTGGGGAAGGCGTTAATTACGCCACCGTAAATTACGGTGGCGTAATTAACTCCATGGTCCCTTAGCGCCATGGATTTTAACACCTGCTAAAAGCAGGTGTTAAAAGCGCCATGGCGCTAAGGGACCTCGTAGTTGGCGGTAAGGGGTCGGCGCAGCTAACGCTGGCGTTAACCCCTTACCGCCAGGGTCGTAATGAGGCCCAGTGCATGTTGAGGTGTGCCAGGAGTGTGCAGCTTGGACATATGTCTGACATGGCCCATGTATGGATGTGTATGTGCAGGGACATGACTGTGTTGCATGTGAGTCCAGTCATATGTCATACACATCAATGGTGTACGTTTTCCAAAGCATGATGCACAACTGCATGAGAAGATGCACACCAGTTTCCATGCCTGTGTATGTACTCAGCCATGTTTGGGGTGTTACACATGGATGCTCGTCATACCTTCATGTACGTGCATGGTGTACATGTGTGTGTGTCTGTTTGGGGGGTGTGACTGTGAGACGTCATGGATACATGTGACACAAACATGTAGGTATCCGATTCGCAGATGTGACATAGTTGCTGATGATTGTACTGTGACAGGTGGTGGAGATGTACAGATGCATGTCTGTCTGGTGGCGTGTGTGCATGTGTTCAGCACTCTCAATGTTGCTTGTGATGTCATGCCTGCCTTTGGATGTCCATGCAGTTGGGTGTGTATGGATGCTGATGCCTGCTGCAAGATTCCTGTTAATTTGTGAATATGTGTGGATTCAAATGATATGAGTGTTGGGGAGTGTGATGCCATCTGTGAAGTTTGACACTGCCACTCATGTGCAACTGTCATGTGTGTATCAGACGATTGTACAGTGCCCTGATGCATGTGTTCTATCTCTCCCTGTCCGCAGCGTCGACTGTTGAAGACGGCGGAGACAGTGCTGTGGAGCACAGCGGCAGGGATGCCACGGCCAGCCGGAGACGCAAGGCCCATTTCCCCTCTGAGGAAATCATATCTTCCAGGAGTGAGGGGTCTGGTGCCGCATCCATGGCCGCAGCTGCCGAGGGATGGTCCAAGAGGCAGAGGTTGGAGATGGACTCCTCTGCAGAAGAAGGGGCAGCTGAGCTCCCACAGGGGCCTATGGAGGAAGACGGTACAAAGTCATCCAGTTGGTGGGGGGTTTGATTGAGGAGGAGGCTGTGACAGGCCCATGCACAGGGCCTGGAAGGGGGGATTCCACTGATGCTAGTGGTGCAGTCGAGGGGCAGGGACAGGAGGCAACACAGGCCACCGCTGAGGTTCCTGGGTGCAATCCTGTCCCTGATCCTGTGACTGCATCATCCTGCACCAGCAGGGATGCCTTTGTCCATACCCGTTTTCAGGGAGGGGATGCGCAAACAACAACTGGCCTTCCTCTCCCTGCAGACATGGCAATCCGTGACCGGGTTGAGCCTGTCCCAGCTGGGTTGGCGTTGCGCGCATGTGGAATTCAGGATGACGTGCAGGGTTCTCGTCAGGATAATGCACGTCATTTCGAATTCCTGAATGGGTTCCTCTGTGTGCTGGATCTTCTTGCGACCCCCTCCTCAACTGAACCCCCTATGCGCCAGTCGTCCTCCATGCCATCTTGTGCCATGTCCCGCCCAAGTATCACCTGGGCCCCCTGTGGAGCTGCCCCTGTGCCAGCGGCCATGCCCTGCAGGCAGCCCACACCACAGGGACCACCCTACACCCCTGGGCATGCCCTGCAGGCAGCCCATCCACCATGACCATGACCCACAGGCAGCCCATCACCCCTGACCATGACCCACAGGCAGCCCACACCACAGTTGGGACTTTATCCACGCAATTTGCCTGGCGCAGCCGGAGTACGCGTATTCAAGGGAGTGCGTGAGTTGATTTTCATGCGTTTTGGCTGCCGTGAGCAGAGTACGCATATTGTAGGGGGTGCCAGGGAGGTTTTCACGTGTTTTGGCTGCCGCAAGCAGGGTACGCATATTCAAGGTGGTGCGCAATTACATTTTCATGTGTTTTGTCTGCCGCGAGCGGGGTACGCATAGTTTTTCATGCGATTACAGTGTAGGGGGCCTGTAAAATGGTCCAGGGTTTGCGTGGTCCTTTGCGCCATATTGGGCATTTCTATGGCTTTTCCTTGCGCAAGGGGCGTTTTTGGGGGCGTAACTGGCACTGGGGGATGTTCGCTGCGCCACGGCTCCAAATGGCTTGGGAAATCCATAAATACGCGGTGCGCCAGAATGCTGTTTGGCACACACGGCTGACACACGCTGGCACACGCTCCCTCTCTGCGCTGCCCGCGTGCGCTACTTCTGCACTGAATTCTATGAATTACCCCCTGAGTCTGTTAAGAATCTCTAAAGGGCTACTTCAGGAATAACCAAAGGAGAGAACAAAGGAAAACGTTGACAATCTGGCTAATTTGGTTAAAACTAGTCACTGTGAAGTCTTGGCGGAGGGAAGGGGGTTGTCAACAGTGAGAACCGCAATGAAAATGTGCTACAGTGAAATTTGGGGGAAGCCCTGGTCTTAACCGAAGGACAAAATAAATCAAAGCAGCATAGGCACTGAAATGAGCTGATGCCCGAAAGAGTGCCTGAAAATGATTTTGTAAACTCTATTTGCAACCCAGGTAACCCAGAAACGAACACAGGAAAATCATAGCGGGCTGTCTGCAGATTTGTTTAGCACTGCACATCCTTTGCATGAAGCATTCAAAGTCTATGAGGCCAGACTAGATACTGTGAAGGAACAGCCTCGTGGAGGCACCAATTGCACAGCCGATTTTACTAACACAATGAATCAACTGGAGCTTCAAGTCAAGGGACATTAAACAATGAATTGCTGTAATAACCATAGATTGAAAGGAGTCCTCGGCTTGAAACGCTCATAACTGATATCTCTTTTAAACACGCCCCCCATCTAGAGCCACATTCACGGTATGACCTGACAAGCGAATAGCAAGGCCAGCATTACTTTGCTGGTGCACCATACATAGTATATATGTGAAAGTCCATGAAATGTTCACAGCTGCCCCGCGATTCTGCGTTATGTTTCCAACCTTTTTCCGCAACCAGTGACAGTGGCATCTTGTGGTTATGATCCATGTTTATTGGATAAAACTAGGACACAAGGACTGTGAAAGGACTTTTAGAATTGTATTTTCTGATTTGCAGGAGACGATAAAAAGACCTTCATAAATAGGAAATCTAAAGATGAAATCCAATGTGTTACAGACAGAAAGAAGTGTTGTTTTCGAAGACGATTTATTTATGACCCAAACAGAATATTAAAATTAAAACAAAATTAGAAGTATTACTCACCCACTTTCCTTTTCTTCAAGATGTCACCATCACAAAGGAATGCAATGAGAACAGGCATGCATACCTAGGGGTGAAACATTGTGTAACCGAATACCGTTTTTTGTAATGCCTTAGATTTTCATCAACACAGATCTAAATTCAGAATGTATAAAGTGGTGTTATAGTTTAACCCTAGGTTATTTTTACGATTGATATGGCAGTAATGACAATAGCCTCTGGTGATAATCTGAAGGTTCTCCCCACTACAGGTTTACTGGTAGGTATTGATGGAAGTAGATTTACCAGAATACCACCAGCAATATTTCTCTAAATCTGCATCCATCTCATAAAGCCTGCGTTGGTTGAGGATAGACATGTATTTATGCAAGGCATATATTTGTTTTTTAAAAAAAATCAAATTTTCTTGATTAGCAAACAAACTTATTTTATTAGCACTTTGTACTAACATTTTTAATGTCACCAGAAGTAATTTGTACTCAAACGCAAAATTAGCAAGAATACCGCCTTTCTGTGTACCTCTGAAGTAAGATATGAGTGAGATGAGTGTCTGAAAAATGTGATGGTTAGCTGCATCAATGGACAGAAATAAATAAATGATTATGATATAAAGGTTCTAAAAACACTTTGCATTGCACATCTCTGTGCCGCCGGGTCCAGTTTCTGTTGCCCAGAGCAGTGTCTCTTACACCATATGCTTGCCCTATTATTTGACGTGTCAGGAGAAGTTCAGAAGTTTTTTTTTAAAATAGAAACTGCACACCGTAAAAACAAAGTCATAGCTGCATACTAAGTATGTAGAGCTTTGTTGCGGCAGGCAGGGTAAGCTTCAGGTGGACAAGATGACCCTTGCCTATCATTAATATCAGCTGTTTTCAATATTGCATTAAGTACCCCTTTGAGGTGGAGGGCAGGGCTGGCAATGGCCCTCAAAAGTGGATTGTATCGATATTAGCACTCAGATTCACCATTTGGGGTGCTGAAACTTTATTTCTTGGTTCTAAAGGGAACCAGCCTTTGCACAAGGAATGCTTCCGTTAAAATGAAATTACACATTTCCACAATTGGAATGAACTCTTTCCAGAACCTGAGGTGGTCTAGGAGGATGCAGATGAGTGGGCAGAGGGACTGGCTGGGGGACTTGGCGGGGACGGTGGGAAAGGGGTGGATGCCTGGGCCACCGCTTCCAAGGAAAAGTTGAAGGCTTGGCAGAGGTTCAGCGGGCAAGCATGAAAGGCAGGTGGCTAGGTGCACATTCGCTTGCTTCCCCTGCCTTCTGATTGCCAAGCTCTCTCCCCAAGTTGCTGATATATAATGCAATCATCATCGTAGAGGAAGCCGAGCTATTGAGACTAACTACAGAGTGTATGGTATTGGATTAGGTCTGTAGATTTACACAGAATGGATGGAACTGTTGATCGCTACTTTGGGTAGACATTTCATCAGCCTTGTGTATTCATCATGTAAGAGGAAAGAAAGTAAGACTAAGCATAGTGAATGGCTTGCAGACAGATATTGGCAAACTAGGTCGGAAAAACTAGTCTACAGATTCCTCACTGTCAGGATACCTTCTTTAAAGCAACAGGGTGATGAGAGAGAATGTCAAGGAGTTTGTGAATAGCTCATCAATTGAGCACCAATTGCACAGATGCATGGAACCAGCAGGTCACAGAACTAGGTATTCCATCAAAAGCATTTGGCCATGTGATTACGCACATTTTCAAAAGTGTTCACTCATCAATACGATGCACCTTCCTCTACAAAATGAAATATAGTTGACACTATGAGATTTAAACTAGAGGTATACCGATTAGTAGATTCAAGCATTTGGCGGAATACCGAATAGTTGGACAAGCATTTGGCCAAAGCTGAATACAGAGCTAAATAGTTACCTTTAAAATTATATGATATGATAAGGAAATTATAACGCGCCTATACACAGTTGTTTCAAGGCGCAACGAGGCAAGGGACGGGAACAGACAGATGACAGACAACGATCCTACTAGGCCACGTGTCATTCATATCGCGCCCGTGCATGGGAAGGGGAGGGGGGAGAAGTGCGGGATGGGAAAGGGGAGAGGACATAACAATAGGTAAAGTATGGCCAGCAGGTGGCACATGAAAGGGTAAGTGCAGAATGCAGGTGTCAAGTGCTGGTAGTGGGACTGTAGCGATACAGAAAACAGACCCCAAGTGCGGGATTGCCAGGAGGGCAGTGCAGGAGTGCGACTGGAGAGGGAGGGGACTTGGGCCTGAGATCAGAGGGTGGCCAGGCAACCAGTGCAAAGTCAGTATCACCCAGTAAGTCAGCAAGGGAGAGGAGGAGAAAAAGCAGAAGCAAAGAGAAAGGTTTTGAGGTGCTTCCAGAATCGAAGATGATTCTCCTCAAGTTTCAGGGAGGCAGGGAGGCTGTTCCACAGGGAGGCCCCAGACGAAGAAAGAGATCTACCACCAATTCATTGCTTGGAGAAGCGACTGACCCTGAGGGAGTTTGAGGCAGATGAGCGAAGAGCTTGAGAATGAAGGTATTTAGGAAGAGAGAGTTGATGGTATTGAGGCCCCAGGCCCCAGAAGTCCTTGTGGACGATGCAGAGGGTTTTGAACTTAATCCTCGCAGCCACAGGGTGCCATTGCAGAGATTTCAGTCCTGGAGAGATACGATCCCTAGTCTTGAGGCCAAGGACAAGTCTCGCAGTCCTGTTCTGGATAAGTTGCCGAGGGGGAGAGTAGAAGCAGGCAGATTTAGAAAGAGGCTGTTGCAGTAGTCTAGCCTAGAGAGAACCAGAGCTCTGGAGACAGTGAGCTTATGTGGTAAGGAAACGAAAGGAAGAATACCTCTGAGGAGGTGCAGTTGGTAGTGTGACTTCTTAGAGACGTCAGAGATGTGAGGAGAGAAGGAAAGTGTAGAGTCGAAGATGACCCCGAGGATTTTAGCCACACAGCTGGGAGCAGGAAGAGGGCCAAGAGAGGCCGGCCAGATAGCTACAGGAAAGGAGGGAGTGGGTGTGCCAATGAGGAGAATCTCAGTCTTACTGGCATTAAGGCAGAGGTCATTTGCGCCACATCACTTCTGGATAGTAGACAGACAGTCAGAGATGAGGGAAGTAGAGGAGGAGGCCGAGGGTAGCCTGAAGATGAGCTGGGTGTCATCCACATAACACTAAAAGTTGGGGCAGAGAGCGGAGATGCAGTGGGCCAGGAGTGCCAGGTATTGGTTGAACAGCCAGGGAGAGAGGTTAGACCCCTTGGGGGACACTGGGTAGAGAGAAAGGTAGCAGAGAGGAAGGACCCAAGTTGGACCTGAGAGGTTCGGTCACAGAGGAAAGAAGTCAGCTACAGCAGAGCCTGGCCGGTGATACCCAGGTTATCACGGAGACGGTTGAGCAGGATGGCATGGTTGACGGTGTCAAAGGCAGAATAGACATCAAGCAGGATGAGGACGCAAGGGGTGTTAGAGTCAAGATTGGAGAGCAGGTCTTCATGGATGTTCAGGAGAACAGTTTCCATGCTTCTGGCAGCTCTGAAGCCAGACTGATGGTCATGGAGACAACCAACAGATTCAGTGTGGAGATTAAGCTAGGAGATGGCCAGTTTCTCCAGGAGTTTGACCAGGAAGGGAGTGATGGAGAGTGGGCGATAGATGGCCGGGCAGGAGGGGTCAGCAGTGGGTTTCTTAAGAAGAGGGTGCACAAGGGAGTGTTTCAGGGGGGATGGGAAGACTTCAGTGGCGAAGGAGTGATTGCAGAAATAAGCTAGGGCAGGAGACAGGGAGTTGATGTGGTCCTTTTAGTTTTAGAGGAACAGGGGTGAACCTGTTTCGACAAGACTTTCATAGATCGGACTTGTCTAGAAACCTCGTCTGTGGAGAACAGGGGAAAGGCGGAGAAGGAGGGAGGAGAAGTGGCTGCAGAATGGCCAGAGGAAGAGCAGGGAGTGGGGGAGGGAGGGGATAGGAGGAGAGAGAGGACAGGATGTCCTGAGTTTTAGAGATGAAGTGAGACGCCAGTGTCGTACAGAGGGCCTGGGAGGGGACAGTGGACATAGAGAATGCGGCAGGATTGGCCAGTTCATTGCAGATTTTCAAGAGTTCTGCCAAATTGTTAGATGCCGCAGAAACGCGGGCTTGGATATGCGCTCTCTTCTTGGTTAGGACAGAGAACCAGTATTGCCTTTGCAGCAGGCAGCAGGCCAGTTTGTCAGAGGATGTACATTGAATAGGTATGTAGACAAGAAAAAAACACTTTGTATATTCCATGCTTTATTGCATTTCTTTTTTTGGTTGTCTACCGAAGATGTTTTTCTAAACCATGACAGGAATAAATGATCAGAAAATAAACTGTTCAATAACTGCACATTTATTTTTGGGCATTCGTAGGTATTGCTTTTTTGTTCATTCATAGGATTTGCTTGTTAAGAAGGGCCCACATATCTAGAACTAGCCCAAAATTATAGTATGCATGTATGCAACTACTGGGAGGGAGACTTGGAACTGTTTACTTGCATTTTCAAATGGTCCCTTTGGGACTACCCATCTTTAGCCTTCTGGCTCCAGCAAAACACACGAGTGATTACATCAATTAGCATCCTGCTGACTGCTGAAGTACTACTGAATACAAACATTTGGGATGCTAACGCCATGCTTTCGACCGGTGGTACTGAATGGGGACCAGGCGCTTGAAAAATGTCTTATTATTTGTAGGTAATATGTTTCTTCCTTTTTTGGGGTGGGGCATGTTTGTGGTGTTTTGGGGCATGTCCGAAAACACCAGACAACAATATATAGGGAATGCTGAGTCATCCAAGGCTCTCCTCTGACCTTACGTGGAAGTGACAGTTCTGATTTTCAGTTCTATTGGCATGTGCATGTTTATTTTACTTATTTGTTTTGCTTGTACATCCTTGTGCCCAATGTTTCTAAATTGTAAACTCGTATCTCCTTTTCTTTATTACACAAATATCCCAATTTCTTAAACCTAATGGTGCGAGGAATATTTCTGCCACAGACTGGGGCATTTTGGTTAAAAAATATAACCGTGTTCTTTAGTAACATCAGTCACTTTTTTCAATTCATAGGAGTCATTTTGGCAACATTGGTAGGTTGGACGGCAGGAATTGTAATATATGTTTCTATACGACAGGCACATCTCTTTCGCAGGCACACTTCCCACTGAGCAATCTTACTTGCCTTATAACCTTGGCCTGTAGGCTGGATACAGTTTTTCCCGCAGGGACGCTACCTCCTGAGCTATTCAACTTAGGCTTTTGGAATTTACAGGGATATCTGCAACAGCTACATGAATCCACTTAATTATATTATGAGGGTTTGGAATTGATGCCACTGGAACATGTAACGTTCAGATTTCTCACAAATGTCATCAGCAAATTAATACGCACCTAAATAAAAGATCATTTTCCAATAGCAACTTCACAAACTATTGTTCCAGCTCAATAATCTTCAGTTACAAAATCAGCTTTCCCCTCCCCAGCAAACCACCAGATGAAGGTTTGTCTGTCCAGCACATGAAGGGCGGGAGCTTTGTTTACACTTTAAAACCTCTGCTCAGCCTGTACTCAATCAAAACCATGACAGCAACATTTGTGTAATGATACTTTTGAAGGCTAAACATGACATGCCTGAATGATTCTAGGCTCATAGGCATAGCAGTACTCAATGTATTTTGTAAGTGAAACTATTCAGCTTTGAGTAATAAAGTATTCAGCTGAAGGCGATTGTCTCATTTTCAGACTGATTTCAGCCGAATACTTACTCAAAACCAAATTTTAGTACACTCCTAATTTAAACACACTACATTTTAACAAAAAACATGGAGACAATGCAGGATGCAGAGTTTAACTGTAGCAATACCTTAATTACGCATTATGTAACAACTTCATTTTTTTTAAAGAATATAAATGCCCTATTTTTCAAAACACCGGGACACATCAAAAAAACATTGCACCTTCACAAGTGTAGTTTAGCATATTAAAAGCACGAGGGATAAAATTGGCCTATTTCTAAAAAATAGATTTTTGATGCATTTTTACATCAGTGCAAAGTTTGCCCTAGTGCCAACACCATTCTGTATTAGCACTAGGGCAAACTTTTCGATGGTGCAAACAAGTAGTGAAAATGCCTCTTTTTCGAACTAGGACACTTTTTGCCCTGGTGCATTTAATATGCCAAACTGCACTCGTAGAGGTGGAATGGTTTTTCTAATATGTCCCAGTGTTTTTAAAAATAGGGCAAACTTTGCCCTAGTGCTAGTACCGTGCAAACTTTGCACTTGCACAGGTGCAAAGTTTCGGAAATCTGGCCCCAGGTCTACAATTATTTGAAAAGATAAACATTCTCTTGGCTAGCACTCATGCAGGTATGTGACACTTAACAGTGGAGTACATTATTACACGTGCATCCTCGCACCATTGGACCCTTTGCAGTGAATGGGAAAAAAGAGGGTGGGGAGAGCCCTGTGGGCAATAGAGGAAAGAAGGGTGAGCTGTGTTTTCATTGAATAGGGTAATTTAAATCACCAACTGTGCTACACAAGTGTCAATTTAATTAGCAAACTGACAGAATTGCATAGCAAATTGCAATGCAACACTGCTTATACTCCTACGTCCCGTCCCCTATCCTCCATACTTGTGGGGACATTCCGTCCATCAGGACGGGACTGGAGCACTTTTTAAGCATGAAAAATAAAATGTTTGTCCTTCTTTTATTTGTTTGCGGGGTCAACCACTTGTGACGGTAGCCCCGCCATCCTGAGCTCCAGTCCTTTTCTCTATGCAGTTGGGGTCGGATGCACTTGCATCAGTGGGAATATTTTTCTTTTTGTTCCTTTGCCGGAGCGCCTGGGATTCGTGTCTTGTTCATCGTGTGAATGTCATTTTGCGAGGGCGAGTCCCCATTTTCTTTGCATGGAGTGCTTAGGCCGGAACACCATTGGGAATTGTGCTTTTACTCTGACTCCCTCTGAGCCCGGGCAGTCCAGCGTCGGCTTGTCAGGTGGGAGGAGGTGTTTCAACACGTTCCTCCATCACATTTACAGCAGTTCACTGAAGAAAAAAGGACACCGCCAGTAAGTTTGTTTCTTTTCAGGGCACCCTGGCCAGGGGACTCCTTCCCGGGGTCCTCTGGGTCCAGGAGGGGCTCAAGTGGCCCTATTACCAGGGATCTCCCTGAGGTGTCCTGAAAGGGATCTAACAGGTGCTCCGGAGTTTCCCTCAAAAACACCAGCGAAGGGGCTGCCAAAACCGGATCTTCTTCTGTCTTTTCCCTTTTAGGGGTTCAAGCTAGGCCCAGTACTCCTGGGGGTGTTGTCACTGAGGTCAGCCACGAGGTTTCCACATCTACAACTAAGTGTGATGAGCCTTGGCTCGAGGTCCCTCTCAAGGTGATTTAAAGTAAAGGGTTACTCCTGACGTTCCCCTTCTTGGGGCTATATCTAAGACCAGCAAGATTTAGGGGCCCCCTTTGAGGGTCCTGCTTTCAGTGGGTGACTCTAAGCCTTCCCACACTCAGACCTGTGGTGAAACCAATCCTGTTGAGGGGGCAAAGAAGCCGGTCAAGCAACATAAGTCTTCTGGTACCAACTCCACCAAGGTTCCTCCACTTGGGGCTAATTCATCATCAGTCCCTAAGGTGTCTTAGAAACACTCTAGATCTGCTAGCACTGGCTCTGCCGAGGTTCCTTGTCACAAGGTTAAAATGGCACATAAGACCCCTCACTCCCCTGTGGTGACCATGGCCTCACTTAAACCTGTGACCGAGTTTGCCTCAGGTGTTGACAAAATGGCAGTCCAACCCCTGCGGTCCAAGTCACCCATTTTGTCTACCTCCCTTACACCAACGTTCACCATGGCTGGTGCTGAGGGACCTGTTTTTGGGGAAGAGCAGCCTTTTCCACGGTTTGTGGATAATAAAAACCGGTACCGCCCTCCAATGGATTGGCATGCTCAGAATCCACTGCCACATACAGTCTCGCTCCCACCTACGTCTGCGCCTTTGATCTACGTGGATCCAGTTGTTGGAAGACCATCCTGGAAACCATCCTCTTTGCGATCCTGCGGGTATGCCCCTTCCAAGTGGCCTCTGCCCACTCCAGCACCTAGACCTTTGCCAGAGGATGCATTTTTTTGGCAAGTTTCTGACGCTTATGCATCCTGGTACGTTAAGGATTTATTTAAGAACATTTATCATAAGCCGCCTGAACCGGTCCCTGTTCCAGCAATCCCTATGCAGCTTCCAGTAGTGCCACCGCCTCCTCCACCACTGACTCCTCTGCCTCCACTTTCACCTTTGGAAAAGACTCAGGTTGCTCTGTCAACCACACCTTCAGGCCTGAGGCTCCACGTGTGGTGGATCAGTCTTCTGCTCCCATCTCACTGGATGAGAACCAGGCAGACCAGGATGGCGATGACCCACCCCGCTCTATTAGGGCCTTTCACAACTGCACTGCTAGACATTCCAATACCCAGCTCCACAAGAGGGGGCACTTACCTGAGCCTTCACTCTGTTGACAGAGAAGTGCACAAGCCGGTTCCTCCAGAAGGACGTCTTGGCCGAGCCCCGTAGTCTGCGAAAAACCTTATTCTGGGCAGCACCTAAACAAGAAAATTGATGCTCGCTATAAGCGTCACGCGTCTGAGAACATAACCTTGTCAGCATGCCTGCTCCCCTCATCGACGGTGGTGGCAGCAGCTATGCTCCAGTCGAAGCTGACCTCTACATCCTCCACTGTGGCATCTCAGATCCTTTCCAAAGAGGGCAAGCTACTTGACGCCATTTACAAAAAGGGGTTTTCCGATTCGGCTCTTCAGCTGCGTCAGGGTAATACCAAGCTTATCTGGGCAGTTGCCAATGTCAAACTGTGGAAGGAGCTAGCCGAGTTTCAGGAATGTATTCCCCCTGATAGGCTCAAAAACTTCAAGGGCGGCTTATCTGACACCAGGGTTCTGGCGCAGAATCAACTCTAGGCTGCGGCAAATCACGTAGACAATTCCGCTCGAGGACTTATTGTCAGGGAGACATCTCTCGCCAAGCATGGCTGCATGCTATGAAGTTCTTGAGGAAAGTTCAGGACAAGGTTCTCAATCTCCCCTTCAAGGGTAAAGGACTTTTCCACTCCTCCACGGATGAGGAACTCTCGAAGACCAAGGCAAATACTCAAACTGCCAAGCCATTGTCTGTTTTTGCGAAAACTCCGGCAAAGGCGCCTTATACTCAAAGGTTGCGGTCTCAAACTAGGTCTTTCTCTGGTTTCAGAGGCTTTCAGGACCACCGTACGTGCTGAGCAGCTGCTCCAGCTGGTGGGCACTGTTGTAAACAGTAATGGCAAGGTGGCAGGTTTTTCTCTCACCCAACGGCCTTCTTTTCAGCAACAGGTGGTCTCTCTCCGGTGGGAGGACGAATTTAGTCTCATC
Source organism: Ambystoma mexicanum (assembly GCF_040938575.1). Taxonomy (NCBI): domain Eukaryota; kingdom Metazoa; phylum Chordata; class Amphibia; order Caudata; family Ambystomatidae; genus Ambystoma; species Ambystoma mexicanum. Next base: position 963,846,373 of record NC_090927.1, read on the forward strand.
TGGAGACGTGGAAGACCATCACAGACATTAGGCAGCAGCTGCCACTGACATGATGTTAGACATGCACCATCTAAAGATCTGCTTTGAGTGTTGTTGGGATATGTACTGTTATTGCATGTCCAGCATGGGTAAATTAGTGTTCCAAAGGATGGACATTGATGTCTTCAGGTTGCACAGTGGCAACTTGTGGGTCACTTGCAGCCATAGGATTTTGTCATGTTAAGGCAGCTGAATTTGGAGCTGCTCTTCTGAGCTGCAGTGGCCATTTCATTCACAGGCTTACCCTGTCTGACAAAGCATATGATCACCAGGTGAAGGATAAGTGCAAATCAGGGGACATCATTTTCTTGCCAATTCATATGGCAGCAAGGGCATTTTATCTATTGTGTGCTGCAACAAAGCCTAAATGCAAATTGAGGGGCCTTTGCCACTGTGCTGCCACCTCCTCCAACTTCTCTCAGATATCTCCCCTGTGGCTTCTGCCCTGAAACTCTTGTATCACAATGTTACCCGGTGCCAAGCTGTATATAGCTGCTGTCCCTACAAAGTATTATGGACCCCTCTTGGCTGTTAAGGAAGGAATGACCACCCACTGCTGTGTAAGGTCTATGGAGTCAATGCTATGACTATTAGTCCAACTGTCAATGGTAAAGTGGACTTTTTTTAATTCAGTCTCTGTAATACCCACCTTACTGTATCTGTAACCTGGTCATACAATTCTGTTACCACCGTGCAAGATTAAATACGTCAGCCAGAAACATACCTGCAGCTGCTCAAATTCTTCCATATCAGTGACCTGACACAAAGGGCTTTGCAGTACTCAACTACAGGGGAAGAGCTTGTAATCCTACTCTCAGTCCCCAATCACTGATACAGCTGAGGTATTTTCAGGGGTAATTGTGTGGACTGGTGCTGCAATGCTGTTTGTTTCCTGTTAAAATGAAGCATGTAGCTTATATCTTTTAAGACGTTCTCATGTCTAAGTATGGTGCTGCCTGATATTGGACTGCATAGATGTGGTACCCAATATGGTATATGCCTTTTCTCAGCATTCATCTGTCCATTGTGTTGATCCATTTAACCTCGTTCTGTCCTAGTAGTAATTCTCTGTCTGATGTATAATTGAGTAGATTGGTTGTTTTCAAAGTGACCTGTGCTTTGATCATGCAAGAATTCATACTCAGCGCCATAATGCCTCTGGCAAACGCGCTGGTGAACGTGTGCTATATGAAAGACATAACATAGCATACTCTGTTACTTGCTTTTGTTCTCCGTTTAACTTGCTTATTAATTCTTTCAGGCTTTGTCCCTCTGCTTCTTCCTGAATTATTGCATTACCAGTGCCATGGATTGATGATTGTGATTCATTGTGATGCATATGACCGCCCCAGAGGTAAGTGCTGCTTCATTAAAGTGTTTTTCAGCCTGACATGCCGGGCATTCTTGACTTCTGCGTCTGTTATTTTGTTTTCTTGCTCAATTTAATCATTGAACGTTTTGAAATTGTAGGCAATGTGTGGAGGCTGTGACATTACTGAAGGATTATTCATAATTTCTCCATGTTCCAAATAATTCAGATTATTCATGCTATCGTAATAACAGGCAGAGAAGGCAATATTAACATTCTTTTCTCCTCACTGCAGCATGTGAAGCATGTGAACATTTGGTGGTTAATAAGGCTAGGTTCACTATGTTTGACTAGACAAATATTTGTGGTCTTCATTTTGTATTGTCCGTTTTCAACTTTTTCTACACCAGTTTATTTGCATGTGTAATATTGTCAGATGTTGGATAAATACAAATCCGTTATGTGGTTGGATCGTCCAGGATAGTAATCATCAAGCATGTTGTTTTTGACATTTGTGTGCTCTTGGGGTCAATGTTTGCAAGCATGCCAATCTGTTTGTATGGTTTCAATATTAGTTTTCTAATGTCAAGGGAATCCTAAACTGTTCTATTTGATGTGAACACTTACTTTACATAAATGCGTATACAGGTTAATCTGTCTACTGCCACATATGTACGCCAGTCACAAGTAACAATGGGGACATGTTTTTTATCCTAAACAGGTTAAGTGTGCTAACAGCAAATTTTCTTTTGAAATATCTTCCAAAGGTCTTATACATTTGAGGTACCCACCAATGGCCAGTGATTTGTCTCCAATAAACTGCATATCTATATTACACAATGATATGAAATGATTGGGTATTTATAACGCGCTTAATACCCAGAGGTTTCTAAGCGTGGACCCGGGGATCAAACCTGTGTTGCTCCGTGTCATCTTGCTTCCAAGGTGAGCATGTTGACCCTAAGCTATCCTCCCCAGACGAGGGAGTATGACTGGCGTATAGTTACATATGTTAGGGATTGCTAGTTGCATTTTAATTCATAGCAATGTTTAGGAGTTTTTTCTTTTTTAGACAGTGCCTAATTGCACAGAGGTGATCAGTTACTACAGTGCTGCCTGGTTGTTTCATTGGGAATATAAAACTATAACTTTAATTAAACATATTATTGTTTTTAAAAGTACTTTTGAGGTAAAATGTAGAATGATGTGTCTGGTAAATTAGCAATGTATTATATACATCTGGATTATCAATTTCATTTTGAGGCTGATGGTATTTACGTGTCCAAAAATGTAGTATAGTTTCTTTATTGCCCTCACAGAATCATGACGCTCCTTCAATTCATTCTATAATGTGAATGTGAGCAGAAACTCTTCCTTGGTATTCCTTTCTCCAAAGCAACATGTTACACAGCATAAGTGTTGGCATCTAGCATTTCTGTTGGCATTTAAGATTGCTCAAAATGTATTGTGAAAATGCCTGGACATTTTCTGGATCCATTTCATACATTAGGAGTTACATTATCTCTTTCTGAGGGATGCTAATTCCATATTTTAAATGACTCCAATAGGTCTTCCGCTGCACAGTTTAGCATTACAAATCATGTTTGAGATCCTAGCTTGCATTGCATACCAATCAATATATTCTGAGTAACGTCTGTACCAATACTCTTGTCTTCCATGCTTGATAGCCAATATGTTGCGTATACTGCTCTCGAGAATTTGATATTTTGTTTTAACTTGTTGAACTAATGTAGAAAAAGTCATGTTTCTGAACCATTTAGCAATATGTGCAATGTTGCTAATAACTTTCATAAAGTAAGAGAAACATGTAAATATGTTTTAAGTGAAAACATGGGCCAGCAGAATACATAGTAGGTGTTCTTCTGCAGATATTTGTTCTGGTTTGTCATCAAATATTTCTCCATTGCCATTTGGAAATAACTGTGGAAAAGCTGTCTCTTCTAATATTTTACCCACATGCTTAACAAAGTTCCCTTTGCTTATCACATTTCACACGATTCAATGCAATCAACCTTTGACTTCACAAGAGTAAAGTGGGAGAATGGTATATTCCTCATAAATTTTTTCACTGTTGTTACTTTTTTTTAAACAGACATCATTGTCATGGGACGAATATCCATGTAAGCTGATGCTTATATGTTTGTTGATATTTAGGATCACATAATTTGTATTGTTTCCTTTAGATATATTAACACTTCATAGACTTTCTTCAAATTTACAAGTACTTGCCAGATCATTTTACATTATGTTGCATTGTAGTAACTAGAATACACAGGGTATTTTTTTGAACATATTGCTGTTACTGGTTCCCTGTTTTCCTAATTGTTTAACAGCAAATAAAGATTATTTTATGTTACAGCTTTTGAAAGATGATTACCTCCTCTTATTCCACTTTTTTATGAAGCCATATCATTGTTTGGGGTGACGCATCAGCTGTCTGATTATGTCTCTGTACAAGTATCAATCTGAATGTTCTATTGGAATTTGATGTAGTTTAAAAATATTTGTTATACAGCTACTTGGAATTTATTTTCATCTAACGTGTTTATATAGTGCAAACACATTTTTAAAAATTCATTAAATGGTATATCTTTTACAATACATACACAATGAGACCAAGACAACATTTTTTACTAGTTTCAATTGTTTTTCATCAACATAAATTCATTGTGCTTGCTTTTTATATAGGGTATGCCTATAACACTCACATACATGTGTGGGATATTCTTGTGTTTTTGTGGTTGTATTTGGCAATTTGTTTCCTGTAAATTCTATTGACACTATGCCAAATATGAACATCAATTGTACTGTTGCAGGTGGGCTGATGATTTACAGTATGACAATTCTCTGCTCCAAAGAATCATTCTTTCATATCTTTTATAAGGTCACTTATGTTTCAAATGATTCCAAGTTACTGGGGTCTTGTAACTATAGTAAAATTTCATCTCTTTTTGTCAAAGTCAATGTTCTATGTGAAGTTCTGTATAATTGAGTTGCATACAGATAACCTCATAAAATGATTGAATACTAGTACATTGTGTTCAGGAGAAACAGGAAATGTGTTGTCCTCATGATTTAGTATACTGGTGTGTGGGACAGCCATCAATAATATGGATAAATCGTATGTGTGCCTTTCTGCTTGCTTTTGAATATTTGTAAACACACTTCTTAAGAATGTTTAAGTACATTAACTGTGTGTGTAAACCATTTTTTGGAAGAAGTAAAATTGTATCAACTACAGAGTTTTTTCTTACACAAGGAAGTATGTTTGTGTACATTAATGTTGCTCATTACAGAATTTTTGATTATTGGTTGAAAAGCTTTAACGCATATTGCTTTGTACGTTTTGTACTTGCATTTAGCTAATTCATGTAATTGCCATTTTTCTAAGCACACTTGTTTTTTGCTAGTTATCCTAAAGCTTACATTTTTACTTGTAAGCTTTTAAGATTGTACAGTGCCATTAACCTTAGAGGTTACTAGTGTTCAGTAATCTTACTTTTATTACTTGTTTTGAACGGTTTGCTGTCTACCAAGTGAATTTACAGTAATCTATTGACATTCTCTGATTTCTTTTCCTGAACTACATAAAATTGGCATCATGTTATAAGAGTGTGAGTGTAGAATGATTGACATAAATACATGAATAGCTCAGATAGTTTGAATAGCAACATTAACTTGTACTAACATTACATTTATTTTATTAATAAGGGGGTTTTCAAAAATTTTATTTTTGAAAACTTGTCTCTTTATTAAATGAGCATACAACTTCATTATTGACATGGTTACTAAATAAGTAGTAAGTACTATTCCTGGGTCTATGAATTGCAAAATTAGCTGAATATACCTGTGCTTGTATTGGTGGTGCTGTACAAAATATATCTATTTGTAATACAATACTGCATATTTTTAATTTGTGTAAAATATTTTGCACAAACAATTGGTAATGATATTTCATGGTCAAAACAATGACACTCAAAACCACTAGTCATAATTTACCAAAGATTTTTATACCAGAGTGTTATGATTTACTATGCTGTGTTATAACACTCGATGTGTGTTTATTCAGAATTGAACATATAAATAGTAGCCAACATATAAATGTGTGCAGGCAGGTATCTCATTTTAGAAAGGAACACTTATTAATGTTAGTGTGACACACTGCCATGGCATAACTCTGCCATTCAACTCTAATAAAAACAGACCTGAACATTTGTAAATTACAATGGAAAATTAATGAACAGTTGGATGTAAGTGATTGTGGTTGCATCTATATGTGATACTATGGTTTCCTGTTGGGAATAATCTTTCTTTGTAAACTGTAGAAATTATTTTATAAAGAATGTAATTTATTTTGTATTGGCAAATGAGCCTTACAGACAATTACTGAGACATAATACAGAAAGGCTCAGGATTAATTTTCTTATTTATATGGGATTTGAGTTCCATAATCACATTTAGACTGCATGTTTAAATTCATATTAGAAATGCAACATTTCTACCCTACAAAATAAGACACGTCTATACTTCAAAGATGCTTCCAGTTGACATTGTAATAAACTGGGTACATTTACAGAAGTGGTTTTGAAGTTATGAGATTTCTCAGCAATTCGAGAATGTGATATCCATTTTCAGGATGCATCAGGGAAATATACATGATGTGTGCTGTTATTTCATAATTTGTAAGTTTGTGTTTAGAAGAATTATGCACATTCATATCAGAAACATATGAATGAATTGTTAATTCTGACCAAATTATTTTACAAATAATGATGAAAACCCAATATATACCTAACTGAGGATGTCGTAATTAAAGTGATTGGATTTCATATCATGGACATTTAATGGAAAAGCTTTTGCAAATGTGATTACTGATCATGTACTTCAATTGCTTAATGTTCACATTGTACTGACTTATGTACCTATAATGTTGTAAAATGTAAAGAAGTAAGAACAATTTCCACAGTGCTGCAATGAAAACATGGTGGCCATGCTGAGGGTTGAAGGTTGCAACTTGAAGAGAAAGTATTGAAAATGTAAGTACATTTCATGTGAGTTGGTGGCTCTCCTGATCAGTAGAAATTGGTGACATATACCTGTGCTGTATGAAGCATACACATTTATTTATTTATTTATTTATTTATTTATTTGATATTTGGGTATGCAATTGACAACCTTTTATCAAGCATACTCCATAAAAAAAGAAAACAAAAAAACAGTTCTATTGACATAAGTTTCAATTAACTTCCAGAATCAAGGTCACAGATCTTCAAGTGTTGATAGCTGCTTCTGGATGGCAATAGAGAGTTTGACTACGGCCAAGGATATTGATGTTTTTTCCCCAGATTGTAACATTTTCCACCATAGTTCCCTTGATTTATATCCGTACTTTGTGATGACCGGGATCATGAGAGTGTTCCTTTGCAATGACAAAGTTGGACAGACCATCATCAAATGATACAGATTTTCTATTGACTCTGGATCCTGACATAGTCTACAATTCAGGGGTGCAGCATGATTTCGTATCCATGTAGTTTCTCTTGTTTTGATCAGGTTAAGTCGAAATCGGAGAAGTTGATCTCTGAAATACCAATGGGGAAACAATTTCAGGTAGTTAGGTAGGGAATACAAATTATAAACACGATTCTCTTGTTGAAAGTAAAATTGTTAAAGTGGTGATACGCTGGTCACGGCACGATATATTTGTTCAAATGCCCTGCAAACAACCAATGGCCAAAGTATGTAACCTGGCTTTATGACATCAGTTGGTGCTGGTAGAGTCCATATGTCTGTATCCCCCAGAAAGATGAGTTCTTCAGAAGAGGGCTTACTTTTGATATCAGTTGATTATCTCATGTGGAGATATGTGGCCTCAGACGGATGCTTTTGTGTGTTTGTATTTCTCAGTTACTGTATTTGTGTTGTATGTATTGTGTTTATAAAGTGCTTTAATCCAAAGCGCTGTACATTATAACAAGTTACATAGACATTTCTAACAGTAGAAGCAATTTACAAAACATGAATCAAGCCAGTAAAACAGTAAGTAGAGCAATTAACCCATGAGGGTAGGTGAGGGAAGGAGGGGGTGAGGAAGGGAAAAGAAGAGGGGAAGAAAGGGTATTAGGGTAGAGATGTAAGGAGGGGGAGATAAGGGTAAGGGGGAAAGGAGTGGGTAGGGAGAGGAGAGTAGGGGAAGAAGTGTGGGAAGGGAGAGAAGAATGAGGGGGGAGTATAGGGTATCGGGGTGGGGAATGGAGGAGGAGAGATTTCAAGGAAGTACGAAAGGAGGAAAAGGTGGGGATGGAACAGATAGAGAGACGAAGGGAGTTCCAGTGCAGGGGGCTAAGCGCTGAAAAGAGCAGAAACGGGAGGAGGCACATACTGTTGTTTTGGATTGGGTATACTATATGGAGCAACATGTTGGGTGTAAACACATGTATTTTTCAGAAGCAACTTCACATGCAACTAGCACCCATGTGATATTTGAAGGGATTCCCATGCATCAGATCTTGTAGCCAAAAGATGCAAATTACTGTATGTGCTGTATTGACAGCTTTGTTCAGGGGGCCATCAAATAAATCCCAGAACCAAAATCCTAGGTTTCCAAGATGCATCATTGGGTAATAGTAACAGGTTTGCATGTGGCGGATGTTATTATGGTGGTCATACTTTGGTCACAGGTTTTAAAACGTTTTTCCCAATTGTAGCTGGTCAATCAGCTGACATTGGGGTTCTAGCAGGGAACGTTGTCCATGCCTAACTGCATGTCAGCCACACAGAAAAGTGCAATAGAGACAGGGGTGTTTTCATACCCCTGCCATCAGCGATTCGCTTGAAATGGCAACTCTCACACTTGTGATGGGCATATATATCATTTTACCAATTTAGCAACATAACAATCACATTGACAGTGTAGTTCTGGCACATACTCAATAAAAAAAAAAAATCTCCACTGTATACAATTGCAGCACACAGTACAACAAATTATGTCTGGATCACTCAGGATCAGCCTAATGTAACTGTACAAAGCATTCATCCCTCTGCAATGTTCCATTCCTACTCATTGATCTACACAAGTCTGATGTCAATACCCATGACTTTAGGTAGCAGGTGAAATCAGGCATTATCAGTTCAGAACTGCTCGTCTGAAGCCGTCACCGGTAATTAGTAGCACTTGGCAGGTATATTGTGGTTAGGGGTTACAGCCGATAATATTACTGTGTTGTAAACTACTTTGTTGTCGTTTTCCTTATGGGGGTAAATAGTTGTATTATGAACGGTGGGGATTGTGGAGGAGTGGGAAAGGTGGTTTCAGGGATGAGTTGGGAATTCTAAAGGGGTATTTAGGGGAAGTGTCAGGAGGCCCCACCCCAATTATAAGAAAAAAAAATAAATACCACAAAGAAAATGATGACAAATTAACTCACCACACAGAAATTCTTGTTGATGCATACCTATTCGGTTTGCACAAGATCAATGGGGGGCATTCCGAGCTTGGAGGTAAGTACAGGGCTTTACCGGCATGGAGTAAAGAACGAGTCCGGTCTGGTCACAGACCGCTATTTTCGGCGCATTACGACATCGTGGGCACGAGCTTTGCGGCATGCCGGTAAAGTACCTAGCGGCATGCCGCAAAAGGGCCCGTAAAACCCCCCACCGGCATGATGCATGCCGTAATCAACAATACTGCCATGGAATCAGCGATGTCCGTAAATAACGAAGGCTGTAAATTACGGCTACCATAAATTACGGCCACAGTTAAAAAACGGAACCGGAAATATCGTCATCGCACAGAACGGGAAGGAGCGCGGCGGCCATCTTTAAAAACACAATCTATTGCCATCCTCATCAGGCAGCACCCTTGGGAGCATTCTGACCACTTGAAAAGGCAATCACACACTGCAGGAATCCCAAAAGTTCCAAAGAAGATGGCAGACCGTCTCTGCAAGCAGCGATTTAGCCCAGAAGAGTTGCAGGCCTTGGTAGATACACTGCAGGAGCACGCTGACATCGTGTTCAGCGGGGACATGCGCCGAGAGCCAGTGTTCCGCAAAAAGAACATCTGGGCACCAGTCGCCCAGTGGGTGAGCGCAGTTGGCACCACCCCCCGCACACCCAAAGACTGCCGCAAGCGGTGCGTTGACCTGCGGTTGAGGGTGCGGAGCATCCTCTCCGCCAACCGCAGGCAGGCACTGCAGACCGGAGGGGTTCCAAGTTCCCCAATGAAGTTGATGGCATGGGAGGAGGCATGTGCTGCACTGATTGGAACCGAATCCATAGAGGGCGTCGGCGAAATGGAGTGTGGGGCACCATCGTCCGCCGATGGAGGTGAGTGTCCATAGTCTACACTGCCAATGCCAATTACATGATATATACACTCCCAAGGGCCGTCCAAGGCACCTTGTCATGGTGCCTACCCTCCCCATCCAAATCATGCTGAACTAACTGCCATCCAAGCTACGCCCAAGTGCAAGACATAACGCACATCTCACACAGTGCACAAACTGGCACATCCCATGATGCACACTGTGCAGCTGGGCGGCCAGTGAGCGAGTCAGACTGCAGAGTACCAGGCCTGGATGAATGACTCCGACACCTACGTACATATCATACACATGATTATAAAGTAGTGCTGTTGCATACCCAAAAGGCCACAAACCCCAAATGATTGAAATGTGAATGTAGGCATTATTGTCATTAGTGTCTCAAACAATCACTCATGCCGTCCCTCTCTTCTACCCCCACAGGCAGTGACCATGAGAGCAGGGAGCCCGAGTCCAGCTATTCCTCCACCTACAGGGGCAAAGACAGGGTCCGCCGCATACCAGCACGCAAGGACACACCCATCTCAGCTTCTCAAAAGCCCAAGGAGGGTGCACCACCCCATCCCTCCCTGCATCGGCGCAAGGCACATCAACCAGCCCAAGGTCAGAGGAGGCCAGCATCGCTGTGGAGGTGACAGCCACGGCCCCCCTTGAAACCGTGGACAGCCCCTTGTCAATCTGTGGAGTGTCAACCAGTATCTGGCACTCCTTGCCCACCACATTGCCGCTCTCTGCCCCTACTTTCAGTGCTATGCGGACGACACCCAACTAATTTTCAGGCTACCCTCGGCCTCCTCCTCTCCTTCCCTCATCTCTGACTGTCTGTCTGCCATCCAGGAATGGTGTGCCGCCAATGACCTCTGCCTTAATAGTAGTAAGACTGAGATTCTACTCATCGGCACACCCGCTCCCTCCTTCCCTGTAGCTCTCTGGCCAGCCATGCTTGGCCCTCCTCCTGCTCCTACCTGCAAGGCAAAAAACCTCGGGGTCATCTTCGACTCCGCACTCTCCTTCTCTCCTCATATATCTGACGTCTCTAAGAAGTCACACTACCAGCTGCACCTCCTCAGAGGTATTCTTCCCTTCCTCTCCTTCCCCCAGAAGTTCACTGTCTCCCGAGCCCTGGTTCTCTCGAAGCTGGACTACTGTAACAGCTTCTATCTTAATCTGCCTGCCTCCACTCTCCGCCCCCTGCAACTCATCCAGAACAGAACTGCGAGACTTGTCCTTGGCCTCAAGCCCAGGGACCGTATCTCTCCAGGACTGAAATCTCTACACTGGCTCCCAGTGGCTGCGAGGATTAAGTTCAAAACCCTCTGCATTGTCCACAAGGCCTTCTGGTGCCTGGGGCCTAAATACCTTCAACTCTCTCTTCCTAAATATCTTCCGTCCCGAGCCCTTCGCTCATCCATCTCCAACTCCCTCAGGGTCAGACGCTTCTCGAAGCAACGAGCTGGGGGTAGATCTCTTGCTGTGGCAGGGGCCTCACTCTGGAACAGCCTTCCTGCCTCCCTGAAACTTGCGGAGAACCATCTCCGGTTCAGGAAGCACCTCAAAACCTTCCTCTTTGCTTCTGCTTTCTCTCTCCCTCTCCCCTGCTAAATTCTGGACTGAATCTGCACCTAATCTGCAACTGGGCCACTCTCACCGACCTCGGTCCTGGGCCCAGCCACTCTCCTCGTGCACTGCCTCCCTGGCAACCCCTGCACTGAGGGACTGTTTCTGTATCCCTACAGCCCCCCCTTTCCCAGCACTTGTCTGCACTTACCTTGCACTTGCCACCAGCTGGCCCTATTTATTTACTTTATTCTACTTACTTGTACTGCACTTTCCCCCTCCCCTTCCCCTTGCACTTTTCCCTTCCCCCTAACCCTGCACTTGCGTGGTCTGAATGACACCTGGCCTAGTAGGATCATTGTCTGTCTTCCCCTTGTTCCCCCCTCCCTGCCTCGTCGCACCTTGAAACACTTGCCATATCATATCATATCATATATCATATCATATCATATCAGAGGAGGAATCAAACCCCACCGTCCACACTCCAGAGCCCTGCAATTACCCCCAGGTGTCGTGCAGCGACTCAGGGGAGCCTGACACACCTGGCAGATGTGCACGTGGTGAAGCACAGGAAGACGCCAATCCCGTGCCCAGTCCCCCAGTGGAAGCCCTGTCAGGGCATGTAAGCCCAATCCCATGCAGGGATGACACCACGTCAAATGATGCACGGCGTGCGACACAGCTCACTGCACTCATTACTGAGCTGATGGAAGACAAACGCCAGAGCAGGGTGGAGTGGATTGACGAACTAAGGACAATGCGTCAGGTGGTAACGGAAAGTACAAACCGCCTTTGCAAAGTCCTTGGACGCATTGCAGATGCCCTTGATGCTGCGCGTCCCACTCAGCCGCCTCAGCAAGAGGACACCCCCTCATCTGGTCGCTCAACCCCGGCAAGCCCACTGCGACATTCTCTGCGCACACTGCACCGCCGTGACATGCCTCCCCCGGGCCCCGGGAGCATTGAATAGTCAGCATAGCTGCCACATGTGGCCTTGATGGACACAATGGGACTACTGTTGGGGAGTTGGGGGGAGGGGCGTGGTGGGTGAGGGTGTTTTGGGGAGTTGGGGGAAGTGGGGTGGTGGGTGAGGGTGTTTTGGGGAGTTGGGGGGAGGGGGTGGTGGATGAGGTTGGTGGAGGGTATGTTTACACTTCTGCAGTTAAATTTTCAAAACACTGTTTGTGTTGCAAAGTTACACCTGTGTGGACATTCATCATTGAGCATGTGTATCATGATATCTGACAGTGCATGGTGTACAAGTATCCCCACACCCAGTGCCGTATGTGCCCATGTCATGCCACCCTCTGCTGACTTGTGTTTCAGTTTTGCTGTCCAATCAATGTTTGCCACACGACATGTCTGTCCCTCCTGTGCACAGGCACCATGATGCTGTCCTTCCCCTTCCTCCTCCTCCGACAATCCATCTTCATCTGGTGTCAGCAGTCCCATGTCAGGGGACAGGGCCACGTTCCAAGGGATGCACATTTTGTTCAGCATGACACATGACATGGGGGTCTTGCACAACGACGCATTGTAGTAGATGGGTGCCCCACCCAACCTGCTTAGGCAACTCATATGTGCCTACGACCTGCTTAGGCAACTCATATGCGCCTACTACAAGCCATGTGCCAGTTTCATCTCCACACATGCACGGGTATGGGCAGTATTGTAGGCCTCCTCGGGCCTGTTCTGTGGGTTCCCGACTGGTGTCCTGTACCATGGTGTCAAGTGACAGCCACCATCAACTGCATGTGTAGGCAATGAAGGCGATTGTTTGGACTGTCATGGTGGAAAAGTGAACATGTCTTACATAGCAGTAGGTTGTTAATGGTCATACGCACATGTCCTCGGATGCATTCACCCCATTCATGGTCCCGATATGTATCCTGGTCAATGGAATGATGTAGGGGGAGCATCTTCGACATGGTCTATGAGCTATGGCACGCACATCTTGTAGAACAAGCATCATTTATACATGCAGCAGTCTTGGGGTAAGATCCTTGAAGTGCTGTGTACTGTGAGATTCGGTAGTTGGGTGTGTTGGCTGTAGTCAGTAGCATATTCATCATACAGCACTGATCCGTACCATGGAAACTTCTACCACTCCTATGGGTGTGCTGAACCAGTGATGCGGTCTGGTATCACTGCTGGCCTCAGTTCAATCCACTCCCAGGGATGACTCTCCAGTGTGATGATATGCTGGAGGCAGCTACATAGTGCATATGCAGTGTGTCTTCCTATCTGCCCTTACAGTGTGTGATGGCCACCAATGAGTGGTGCATGTGTTGTGGGTTGTGGCCTTGTCACATGGTGGTCATGTAGTGTTAGGTGTGTGCCTTACTACATCAATGTGGGTATCTGTACTCATGGCCGTTACACTGGCTCTGTGGCACAGTGTTTGGTGGGGTGCACATCGTGCACTGGCGTCGACATTTCATCCCGGTTTGCCCATGCAGGCACCCACCTCATGACACCGATGCACTGGCATGACACAGTCAGACAACTCACCAAGCAGCCAGGCACGTCATCCTGCATGTCGCCCCATGTGGCTGGGTAGCGTGGGGTTCAGCTGGGCCTTTGAGTCATGAGTTGGTCCTGGATTTCGGGCCCACCCATGTGCGATGATCTTGCTTGTGTTACATACCGTCTGCACGTTGGTGGAGTGGTATTGCTTGCGGTTGCGATACGCCACCTCTATGCCATGCAGGTCCACCTACTTCACGTGGGTGCAGTCAAGGGCACCTATGCAATTTAGCATGCCTGCCAATGCATGGGAGGCAACTTTTGTGTCTCATATCTCCTGGGTAGTCCATGGTAGGGATCTGTAGTCCCTTGTGTGCTTGAGGAGGTGATCCAGCACTTGGTTCTGTGTCTGTGAAATGAACGGTTGTGATATGCCATGCTTGGGCCCCACTGTGTGCTGGTAGGTGGCTGTGGCATGGTGGTGGGGCACAGGCACCACCTTCAGTTGAGGGGGGATAGCAGTGTGCATTTCGTTGATGCTCACTATATCGTCATTTCTCAGGCCAACTATGGTGGTGATGGTGTCACAGTCAAGCTGGTACAGGTTGTGGATCTGCTCTGGGGTAGCTTGATGGACAGGACCTGATGCATGGGAATGGAGGCTGCTGGGGTGGTGACGGTGGCTGCACTGCTGCTGCATGCCCGGCCTGTCTCATCCTCCTTCTCCTCCTGTGTCTCCTCTGTGGTGGGGCCTGGTGTTGTTATTGTAGTTGTGCCCTTGCAAGCAGGGCCTCCTGCTTCATGTACTGCTACCACTATTGTCATCTTGATGTGGGAGGGGGTGTGGTGTGTGGGTGTCGACCTTTTCTGCTGTGGCAGACTCCATTGGCTACACCTGTGCTGATTGTGTGGACTTGTGGCTCTGGGGACTACTGCTCAGGGTTCTTTACTCTTTCTCTGAGATGCCTGTATGTACTCCATGCCTGTAAAGTACTTAACAGGCTTGAGGAGGCCGTTATTTACATGTGCGCGTTCCTTGTGATCAGCTCCGGTTTACGCCATGCCGCTAATTTCGGCATGGTGTGTCGCACGCGCGACCCAAGATCGCTATTTACTGCATCGTACTTTACAGTGCTGTAAATACCGGTCTGGTTGGTCGGAATAGGTCGTAGCGGTAAAGGATGCCGTTAATCACTTACCGCCATCCTTTTTCCCTTACCTCCAAGCTCGGAATGACCCCCAATGTCTTATATACTCTAGAATGCACTGACCTACTGATCGACCTTCAACTGGAGTCTGCATATTTAATTACTTATATTGTTTGAAGCTGGATGCTTTGCAGCTAGAAACTTCATCTCTCAAACTGTACTATGGAAAGCAGCTGGAAGCCCTAATATGGGAATTTACACTGTTCACACTTTCTAATGATGTTTTACTGGAAACCATGCAGCAAGAAATCTCATCTCCAAAGTTGCAATTTGTTGAGCTATCAGAAGACCCGAAAAGGGTATTTGTATTTTACAATGTTCTTGGTGCATCATGTATAATATCATATCATGCTTCCAGAAACTACATCTCCCAAGAATCACTTTTATAAGCAAACACCCACAACTAGAACGTGCACTTTCAAACATTCTTAAATCTGCGATGCTGGACACTAAGCCGGCATAAACTGCATTTCCCACGATAGTGCTGAATAACTGTAAGGCATGAAACTAGAAGTTCAATGCACTGATGCTCGATTCGAAGAAGCCAGTAACTACATCTCCCAAAATGCACTTTGCTAAGCACCTGGTGCTACAAAGCTAAAATCATCACGTCCAAAGATTGTCCGTGGCAGGCTAAGACGCTATAGACAAACGAACAGGGTGTGCATTTCTGTCCCTAGAAAATAAACGGTGCTAAAACAAAAATAATAGAACCTCGATAAACACAGTTTTACTTGTACATCTCAAAACACATTTTTTCACTTTAAAAAAGTCAGATATGTTTGCTTTGCCCATCCTTCTTTTTAAAAAAAGATGACAGAGAGTAGTGTGTGTCTTTGTAATTGTTTTATCACTGCACCAGTTCCAATTAATTTAAAGATATTTGTGTATATTTTTTGTACCGATTTACTGCTATCAAAGTTATCAACAAATAATTGAATTTAAAATAAAATTATAAATTACTGGCATTGCTGTTCCACAGTAGTCCAGGGATACAATTGCCAGCGTGCCCATGCATTCCGCTTAGATTAAACCCCCTGCTCACTTCACCAAGCACACATCGAATCCTCAATCAGTATTTCAATGTTTATTGGAAGCATTTGCCAGAAGCGTGTTTAATGCTTCGGGAACATCATGGCGTTGTGGAAAGGGATTTCAGGTCTCCCAATTTCCCCCCAAACAACACATGGTGCATAGTTTTGCATGGGTAATTGATTAATATCAAAACATTTCAAAAACTGAGCAAATGCTCCCTTATTGATTGGAGTAGGTCTGAGCTGGAGAAGCAATTCAAAAGACAGCAGAGTTTAATTGAAAAAAAGACAGCAGGAGAGCTTTCATCAGATTTAACCGAGGGCCGACTTGCCTGTCTGAAAACCCCGGAGGACACGTGGGAGTAAACTCTGGGTAGAATGACAAAGACGATTGTCACTTAAACCATCTACACATTAAGTGGATGTGACATTCAAGTATCAAAGGGCAGCGGCCAAGATCTGAGAGAGGAAAATATTCAACCAGGGGCGTCATTTGGGGGTCGCTAGAGGTTGCACGTGCGACCTCTGTAGTCACAGTTGCACCTCTGCCGACCTCCTGTGACCTCTGGACTGGAGCATGCGTTAGCATGAGTATAGCAACTGTACCTTGCAATGGCGGATGATTTTGTAAAGCAGGCATTCTCATTGTGTAGTCTGCAGGTTAATAAAAGCCTGTCAGAACATTCCTCTGAACTGTACCACTTTCTCTCTCACTATCGCTCTCTCACTCTCTCTGTCTCTCCTCTCCATCTCTCTCTCTCCTCTCTTTCTCGCTCTCCCTTTCTCTATCTGTCTCTCTCTCGATCTCTCTCAGAGAACTAATAAATCTTGCTGACCTCAAGGCAGGTCAAAAATAACTACAGCAGAAGAGAGCCACAATGAATGCTTTGTTGTAATGTGTCTCTTTCCTATCTCCATGGCATGCTGTTCAGGAAGTTTGTTTGCATGTATGAGATAATGAGTGCCCAGAGTATGGGATGTCGTGTGAGTGTGCTGCTTTCCCTCTTTTTCTAACCTCTAAAGCCTGAAAAGTAGATCCACACAGGCTTGACATGTGGCCAGCTTTGCACCAGACCTGCAGATTAACTGGTCTGCTGTTAAATCTCAGTTACCAGTTTAATGGTACCCACTACAGAGTGTAATTTGCTTCTGACTTTGAGAACATTCAGAAATAGAATTGCTCATTTTACTACAGCTGGTAAGCTAACTCAGTGGGTTGAACTCTTGCTGCTGTAATGTGTGCGTGTGAGCTTCAGGGGTGAAGTGCTAAGAAAAGAAAAGATAAACATAAGTGTACACTCCCGTGTTGAGGTGGAGCATGAGCAAGTGCTTGGATGAGAGATGTGGGCGGGTCAGGGCCCCTAGGATACATAAGGGCCCTGCACATCAGTCACGCTACTGTATGATTAGCAGAAAGTGAGGAGGAGAAGGAAGAGCAGAAGAGAAATTACTTGAGGCTTATTGGGAACTTAAGGAGGTTGTGTACAAGATGCAGAGGAAGAGCAAGGTTAATACACAGAAGGCAGCCTACCAAGGAAACTGATTGACCACCAGCTCTTTGTTTAGCAAACCGCTTCACACACAGGGAGTTGTTGCCAGAGGAACACTGGAGTCTAGAAGGGTAGTATTTGATGATGACGTGTTGAAGGTAGAGTGGTCCCCGGCCACAGATAGCCTTGTGGATGATACAGAGGGATTACAATTTAATCACTGCTGAGACCGTGAGCCAGTGAAGGATTAGTAGGGCAGAGGAGATGCGATCCCTGGGCCTGAGGCCAAGGATAAGTCTTGCTGTCCTATTCTGGGTAAGCAGGAGCAGTCGCAGGGTGGACGAAGGAAGATTAAGGAGGAGGCTGTTGTAGTACTGTAGCACAGGTAACATTGAGTCTCTGGCGGAAGGTGTGGAAGGGTACAGTTACGTTCAGAAGGAAGAGCTGAAAGTGGGACTTCTTGACAATGTTCAAAATTTAAGGAATGACAGAAAGGGTGGAATGGAATATGAATCCAAGATTCCTGGCTTTGGAGGAGGGGCCAGGGTGTGAGCCCATGGAGGAAGGCCAGTGTGAAGGGAAGAATTAGGGTGCAGGGGATCCAATAGGGAGACTCTCGGTTTTGCTGGCGTAGAAGCCGACCTCATTTGCAGTGCACCAGGCCAGGATGGCGGAAAGGCAGTCAGGGATGAAGAAAGATGCAAGCGTTTCAGTCAGAACTTTGAAAAAGAGTTGTGTGTAATCATCATAACACTGGAATTTGGGGGAGAATGAGGCAATGAAGCGTTCCAGCAGGGAAATGTATATGTCTCACGATGCCTACCCCCGGGGACCCAGACCAAGTCCCGCAACCCCGGAAGCAGGCATCAAGTTACCCCAAGCAAGCCCAACAACCCCCTCTAGGGGCTATTTGGGTGCAGTCCTGGCGCATATGGTGCCAGGCGCATATGGAGTGTCATTCCTGGCGCCATAGGCGCCAGGCTCATAGATTAAAACTTACCTGATGCAGACCATGCTGCAAACTTACCTGATGCAGACCATGCTGCAAGAGCTCCAAGCCAAACAAGGCTTGGAAGGGAGTATTTTACCTAGGGACTATTTTTTACTCGGGTAGGGCTGGGGAGGTATACTTACCTGGGACTACTTTGGAGGCTATTTAAAACACCCCGGAAGAACAGCACACACTTTGCGTTATTCTGCATCCAGCAGCGTAATGCTCACCGTGCCTGCAAGTCTGCATCCAGTCTTCTGCCACGCCCGCCTCGAGTTTGGAGCTCCTAGAAAAAGGGAGAAAGAAGGAGAAAAGGTTAGAACAAGAGCAATACCTTTGATCCTTACCTGAATTCCCGATCCATCGCGCCTTCGAGCTGGAAGAAAGAAGTTATTTTTATGCGCGTCGCCTCGCCTGCTGCAGCGCCGCGCGGGAACTCACAGGCCTTCGCAGCATCTTCACATTTCACTGCATCCTCCTGCATGTTACCGCCGCACTCCGGCACCTAAAGAGAAGACAAGAACAGAAAGGTGAGCCAAGGGAATACACAGAGGAATACCCCCCATAGACTTACCTGATTTTACCACCGGGGGTACTATTCTTCTTCACGGGTCGGCGCAGCCTCCACTGCATCCTAGCCGAACCCCTGCCCCTAAGGGGAAACAAAAGGACAGCAAGGTGAAACAAGGAACTAACAAGGGGAACCTTCCTCATCACAAAAGACTTACCTGATTTTACCGCCGGAGGCATTATTCCCTGAGACTTCATACTTTCTCTCAGCGCCTGAATAAGGGAGAAAGCAACAGGTTACATATGGACATTATTTTATCGAACTGTGTTGGATAATACAAATCCTTCAAAGAACATTACCGGTTGCCTCGAGGAACTCTTCAGTAGGGTAAAGCTGCAACCTGCAAGGAATCGGACAAGAGTGAAAGTCAGGCATTTGATCTCTTACGAACTACATACTTGCGGCGTCTTGCCGGGAATATCGGAGTCAATATTGTCCTGTAACTCACCAATTCCTTCGAGCCAGTGAAGCAACTGGTTATCTACGCTCCCCTGCGCTCAATGCAGGATGGAGAGCTCATCTTTTCAAATCATCAGCTGAGACTATAAGAGGGAACATCCAAGGTGATCAGTGGGGAGAACAACAGGGTGGGGGGATTTACGCTCAACTCTACGGGTGGTTAATTCCCTTTCTCCACTTGCAGAAGAATATTCTTATGGGCCAAGCAAATGAAGCTAGGTGGCCTAGTCCAGTCCGTCATCTCGGCCCTACGCTTCACATTGGTGGAGACTGCAGCAGTCCAGTCCAGATCGACGCCTCTGTGGGAGCCAGGTGAGCGTAACAATATGTTAAAGAGACAGGGCAAAAGAATGCAGCCTTGGGGGACACCACAGATGGAGGAGGAAGTAGGGGAGGAGAAGGGGCCCGGAATGGTTTTGGAGGAATGGTTGGTTAGGAATGAGGTAAGCCAATCCACTGCCCGCTGCAAGATACCAAGTGTATCATGGAGCCTTTTAACGAGGATGGAATGGTGTACTGTGTCAAATGCAGATGAGAGATCAAGGAGGAGGAGGATAGCAGGGGATTCTAAATTGAGGGATGCAAGCAGTTTTTCGCGGGTGTTCAGGAGGGCAGTGTCCGTGGCTTAGGAACCTTGGAATCCACGCTGGTGTACATGTAGACCGCCAACAAGTTTGTTATGGCTGTTGAGTTGGGGGAGGGCTAACTTCTCAAGCAGTTTCCCCAGGAAGGGGGTGATTGAAATGGGGCGGTAGTTGGCTGGGCAGGAGGGGTCTGCAGATGGTATTGTAAGCATGAGGTGCACACAGGAGTGCATGAGGGAGCATGGAAAAGAGCCAGTAGCAAAGGAGTGGATGCAGAGATCAGCAAGAGCAGTGGTGAGAGAGAATATGTTGCCCTAGATGGCTCTGGATGAGAATGGGGCAACCTGTTTGGAAGAGACCTTCATGGAGTTGACAACTCTGGTGACTTCTTCAGATGAGACAGGAGTGAAGGAGGAGAAGCAGGAAGAAGGAGGGTAACTGGTAGGGGTGCAGAGGAGGGAGGGTTGAGTTGGAAGATCGTGTCACAAGGATGTTCAGTATGTCCAGGCTTTTTGAAAAGAAGGGCGAGCCGAGTGCATTACAAAGGGACATTGAAGGAGTAGGGGCAGAAGAAACTGCGGATGGGTTGGCAAGTCCCCTGCACATTTTGTAGAGTGAAGACGTGATGCAAACCACAAGAATGAAAGTACACAAATAGTCACCTCTTGCACTCCCATCAGGATCATGCTTGATGCATCAATTCACAATACACATTCAGCAAACATGGTGACCAATCACGTATGCTAAACTTGCAAGACAATGCTCATGTTACCCACTGACTGCGTTGGCATGGTGTGAATCCTTCATCACCTTCACCCGGAACTGTATCTCCAAATTAGGTACAGGAGGGACAGTGCCTGGTGGAGGGCATGGGGAACATGGACGTTAAAGGATGCAGGTTGTGCCTCCGGACTGCAGTCGCCGCCAGATCACAAAATAAGAAAAATCAAAAATGTCCATCATGGACCGGGTGAACCGGGGGAGGAGGGTCTACTCAGGAGGAGGGAGGGGCAGGGTAGATTTCAACTTCAATGTATAAAAAAAGAAAAAAGAAAATCTCCTCCATGGGCTCACGGACCGCACGGCTATGGTGGACTGGTTGGCATGTCTCTGCTGGCACCACCATCCTGCGTTGAATCAGAAGGCTGTAGTGGTGCTGGAGGATCACACTGAGGGCTTGGAGGTCAACATGCACAACCTCACGGTATACACAGAGTTCCTACGAGATACTCTGCCTCAATGATGGCATATCCTGTTGGAACAGTCTTCTGGTGGCTGCCTCTTCCTCACGATTGCAGCTTTGTGGGCAAAAGAAACTCATGCCTCAGGGCTTTCCTGTATGCCTGACCCTCCGCAAGCAGGGATGCCTGCATAGACCTCAGATCTGCCGGTCGGCCCCTGATGTTGGCCTCCATGTGCAGCCTGTGGGAGAGGCATGTGGACCGCATGACCTGCAGCTGTTGCTCCACCTGTGTTGCTGGTGCGATCATGGAACTGGCCAAACTATCCATTTCCTCAGCCAAACTCTCAAGGGCAGCACCCTGTCGGTGTGCGCAACACAACATCTGCTGCTCCCACTCTGTCTGCCCAGTCTGCACACGTCCACCACATGTGTGGGGCCCATGCCTGCCTGTCCCAAGGGATCATGGCCCTTGCTGTGATGCCACTGTCTCTGGCTGCAGGACTGCAACCCTCCCTTGGACATCTGCACCAGGACCAGAAACATGCATGGGAGTGTGGCCTTGCATCTGTAACCACCACAGATGGCCTTAACACCACTGACTGGCCTTGTGAATGCACCTGACCCCCTGAAGACTCACAGGCCCCAACTGCTTCAACAACTGGTGCACTCACCTCTGCCAACATTGAGAACTGCAGCTTCAGTTCAGCATCAGAGCTACTGAGTCCAAAGAGTCAGAATTGTATGCAGCAAGGCCCAGGATGGTCTGTAGCACCAGTGGATTCTCACAGCCTACGACGACATATCCTCCACTGGTGGTCTGAAGTGCCACAGACTGTTCTTCCTCCTCTTCCTCCTCCTCTGCATCTGGTGCCTCATCACCTGCACATGGCCAGAAAAAGACACGAGGAGTCATATGCAATGTGTCCACAGTAAACATGTGTATCACATTGCTGGCATGCAACAAAATGCAGGGCATGTCACCATGAGATAAACAGCATCCATTCATTGGACTATCATCGTGCCATACCACCACCACCGCTCCACAGCCCAGGTCCAGGACCACCTTGTCCACCCACACCTGCCTCAGGGGTTGCCATGTCTGCACCATCACCTTCAGACCAGAGTGGCAACCCATGGCAGTGAGGCAGAGGGCTGTCAACCTCACCGCCAGGGAAGTTGACATTCTGGTGGTCCTGGAGCATTATGATGCCCTCTTCAACCCTGCAATGCAATGCGTCAAGGAAGGACATCAGCAGATCTGGGCTGGGATAACGGATGCCAGCAATGCAGAGGGGGTGGCATCCCGCACCTTCAAGACCGTGCACAAGTGCTGGGAGGACCTGTAATCCAGGACCCACAGCAAGGCCCTGCGCTACATCCAGGATGGTGCCACAGTAGAGGTGTACCATGCGTGCCAGATGTCAAATAACAACATGCAGTCCTGGAGAAGTTCTACCCAGTGCTGCACACCCAGGTCTGCAAGTTACGTGAATGTCTGAAGTCGAATGGTGAGTATCCATGTGGTGCAATATTCTTACAGTGCATGTTATTGTCGGTGCATGTTGGCAGTGAGCCCCTTAGGCTTGCAGCAAGTATGCTTCTGAGACGGATGTCTGCATGCATGCCCCAGACATTGCTCTCCATCTGTGCTTTCAGAAGATATGTCTTTTCAATGCTATCACTTGCATTGTGTGTTGGAGTGCTGCCTTTCAGACCGTGCACATGCAATGTTACTTGTGTCTGAGACGTGCCAGTGTGACAAGTTTGACAGGTGAGGTAGTGTTGATCGCATCTTGTGCATGCCTGATGTTCATGTGTATGTGCCAAAGCTGGAAATGTGTGACTGGGGATCACTCACGTCTGGATGCTAAACGTGCATTTTGATGTCTGGCTTAGCCACGTAGAGGGATTACAGTTCACGGGAATTTGATGTGATTGGTCATCATACTGTTTGGGCCCTCTCAGTTGGTGTGTGTGCATGACATGTGTATGTGCTTGTTGCTGTGGCATGCTGACATGCGCATGTGCAATGATGCATGTGTGTGGAGCATACGCATTTGATTGGTTGTGACAGTGGCAAGTAGTGTGATATGAATGTCTGGAGTGATGGCCAAGCATGTGTCTGCATAAATATGGATTGCATGTCCATGTATGTGGGTGTGGAGGTTGATGGTAGTTCCCTTGAACGGTCATGTTCACATGAATGTTGGTATTGTCATACACAAATTGGTGCAGTACACTGATGTTTTTGTTCTGTGTCTCCTTTTCCACAGTTGCATCTGATGAAGAGGGCGGAACAAGTGCTGTGGAGCATGGCAGCAGGGATGCGTCTCCCAGGCAGAGGCGAAGGGCCCAGCCACACCCCCATGAAAGCACATCTTTGCGGAGCTGTGGCTGTGGCAGTGCCGGTGACATCGGGAATGGCTGCTGGGGGTACGTTCAAGAAGGTAAGGTGGGAGTGGAGTCCTCAGCAGCGGTGAGGACATGTGATGCCACACAGGGGCCATCCATGGTGGAAGACGCCCCAGAGTCATCCAGGTTGGCGGAGGGAGAGGAGGTGGTCATTGCAGCACAGCCCATGGGGTCAGGTAGGGGTGTTGAGGTGGGCATGCCTACTGCACTCCTGTCCCAGGGACATGAGACTGTGCAGGACACCATGGAGGTGCCTGTGCAAAATCTAGTCCCTGGGCCATTGAATGCAGCAGTATGCGCCTCCCTGGATGCCTCCACCCAGACCCACCACTCGGTGTCTGCTGATGTGTCCACCCAGACCGACACCCCGTTACCATCTGGTGTTGCCATCCAGGACTATTTGCTACCCCTGCAGGCCTGTGTGGCGAGGCGGACAGCCGTCATTCGTGATGATGTGCAGGTTACAGGTAGTCTGCTTGCACAGCATCACAGTGAGGTATTCCGCCTCATCAGCTGGCTTGCAACATGTCTTTTCCGTGTTGTGCTCCATGGGATGTTCACTGCTGCAAATCCCTCCTTGTCTTCGTCCTCTGTGCACCAGTCAACCTGCAGGGTGCCTTCTGGCCCAGATACAAACAGGGCCCCCTGTGCACCAGTCCCACCCACATTGCCCAGTCTATTAGAGCCAACATCCCTGCCCAAGTTGGGAGTCCAAGGCAAATCAGCTGAGGTGGTCACCGTGCCTACCCAGGCACTGACAGGGACACCGGCAATGGATGGACAGCAGGCACACAGAAGCAGTGCATGGGCTGTACGCCCCGGGTAGCATCATCAGCTCAGAGGGCGTACACACATAGCAGGCACCGGGCACTGAGGCAGCAGGTGGCAAAAAGGAGGAGGCTACATATTTCAGGGCAGACATACAAAGTGGGCAGGTGCACAGTGTGAAGCGGGAGGCACACATGGACCTGAGGGACAGGATGTCTTCCGTGTTCAGACGATATGGGCAGCAGATCGGAGCAGAGAGGCAGCGGGCTTGGGAAGCGAGGGTTGTGTTGGCCAGGGCTGAGGACGTGGCGCTGGATTCAGCGCTGGTGAAAAGGCTAAGTGAGATTGGCGAGGAGGAGATTAACTAACCCGCTGCCTGTGTACATAGTTCTTTAGGTATAGGTTTCATTTCTTTATTCATTATTTTCCCCAGATATTTAAGACATTCCTTCCCTGTTTTTATTGTGTAAAGTTGTTGAGGCATAAGATATTCATTTTATAACTTTTTTACCATGGACTACTTTGCGCTTCATTTCTCGTTTATTTTTTTACATATTTCTTTCAAATACATTGGGCCTCATTAAGACTGTACCGGTCTGGTAACAACAATGCAGGTAAGCTTACCGGCATCATTGTTACCGGACCAGCACAGTATGACTCTGCGGGCGGGTGGCATCCCGCAGAGTTTCACGGAAGCACCAGCACCGCAATTAACAGTGCCTGTGCTTCTGTGGTCCCCATTCCCATTGAGTCCTATCGGACTACAATTACCAGCGCCTGACTTCCTGGAAAGCCGGGGTTGTAATACCCCGGTGTTACCGGCAAGTCAGGCACCAGTAAATCTTGCAAGTCTGGTGGCAAACTGCTGGTAGCTCCGGCAGGGTTACCGCTGGACTTGTAATGAGGCCCATAGTTCTGTTTGTTACATTCCATGCTTCGTGTCGGCCTCTTTCTTAGTTCTATTTTCACCCAGTCCCTCTCTCCATTGCAAGTCATGTGTCTTGTGGTGTGCATGCTTGTGTGTTGTTGCTGGGATGGTTGCGGATGGCAGTATGCAACTGTGCCTGACATGTGGGGGTGGGTCCACCAGACGGCTGGGTCGGCACTGTATTTTTTCATTCCCATTTACCTGTGCTGCATCACTGTGTGTTTGGCATCAGTGTGGTTAGGGTAGAGGGATGTGGGCTCACTGTGGGAGTGTTCCATGGTCACGTTCATAGCACATTAGTTTTTCATTGCTTTGTAAAACCCATGTCGTGCATACATGTTCACCAGCATGTGCAGTCACATAATGCCTTCTCTCATGTGTTGCTCAACCTCTAACACTGGAATACAGTAGTGGGCCATGTTTGCTCTTCCAGAGTGGCAGCACAATTCTCCAGTCTATGGGCCTCATTACAGGGATGTCGGTAAGGATTTACCGGTACCGGTAAAATACCGGTACCGGTCAATCCTTACCGCCTTACTACGAGGTCCCTTTGCGGGTTGGGGGATTTAACGCCTGCTTTTTGCAGGCGTTAAAAACCAACCCGCAAAGGGACCCAGTGTGCTAATTACGGTACTGCAATTTGCGGTACCGTAATTAGCGCCTTCCCCATTCCCATTATGCCCTATGGGGCGAAAATGGGATGGGGAAGGGCAATGGTGGAAGGGGGAATTACCGCCACGCCAACCTTGGAATGGGGCGGTAATTCCCCTTTCCGCCAAGGCGGTGCCGGTATCTTACCGGCATGAACCATGGCGCTAATAGAGCCATGGTTCTCCGCCATCCGTGTAATGAGGCCCTATGTGAGTTATCCTCTCTCTGACTGCCCTACCATCACACATGCATGGACATGTCATGTGATTGTTCCCTGACAGGTATTTTGCCACCCAGGTCACTCATGCTCAGGCTGTGAAAGGCCTGGTCATTGTTTGTGGATCTTGCAACAACTTTTGGTAGGTTTGCTTCTGTCATGGGCACACATTATGTCACTGTACTTTGATGCCTTGGCAATGTGCCAGGGGTAACATGTACATGTTTTTCCATTCACTTGGCACATGTGTATGGTGGGGGCCTGGATTAAGGCCTGGAAGGGTGTGTGAGCAGATGCTCCACACATGGATGGACCCCTGGTGATTCCAGTTAGTCAGATTTGTGGACTACATGTTGGTGTTCCAGTTCATGGTGCTGTCAGACCACGGAAGCTCAAGTGAGCAGCAGACATGCATTGCACTGATAATGTGTCAGACTGTCAGGGTGCTGCCAGGGGGGAGTCAGAGGTGAGGGGGGCTGGGGGTGATGTCCAGTCTAGAGGGTGTCTGGGTGGTAGTGCCCAGACTCAAGGGGGATGCCCAGTCTGAAGGGGACTGTCTGTGGGTGGGGTCCAGTCTGAAGCGGGATGCCTCTGGGTTGTGTCCAGTCTGAAGGGGGCTGCCTGTGGGGGGTGTCCAGTCTGGAGGGTGGCTGGGGGGTAGTGTCCAGTCTGTAGGGGGCTGTCTGTGGGTGTGTCCAGTCTGGAGGGTGGCTGGGAGTAGTGTCCAGTCTGAAGGGGGCTGCCTGTGGGTGGTGTCCAGTTTGGAGGTTGGCTGGCGGGCTGTGTCCAGTCTGAAGGGGGTTGCCTGTGGGTGGTGTCCAGTCTGGAGGGGGCTGTCTGTGGGAGGTGTCCAGTCTGGAGGGTGGCTGGGGGGTGGTAGAGGGTAGTGTCCAGTCGGAAGGGGGCTGCCTGTGGGGGGTGTCCATTCTGAAGTGGGTTGCCTGTGGGGTGTGTCCATTCTGGAGGGGGCTGCCTATGCGGGTGTCCAGTCTGAAGGGGGCTGCCTGTGGGTGGTGTCCAGTCTGGAGGGGGCACCCTGTGGGGGTTGTCACAGGTGAGGGGGCCTAGGGGAGGTGTCCAGTCTGAAGGGGGCTGCCTGTGCGGGGTGTCTAGTCTGAAAGGGGCTGCCTATGGGGGGGATGTCCAGTCTGAAGGGGGCTGCCTGTGGGGAGGGTGTCCAGTCTGGAGGGAGGCTGGGGGGTAGTGTCCAGTCTGAAGGGGGCTGCCTGTGGGGGGTGTCCAGTCTGGAAGGTGCTGCCTGTGGGGGTTGTCACAGGTGGGGGGGTTTGGTGGGTGGTGTCTGAACTACAGTGGTTGATGTGCAGTAGGGGGTATGTGGACAGGATGGGTGCCCGAGGGTGTAGGGGGACTCACATTTTTGTAAGGGGTGTAGCCTAAACTTATAAGGTGGGCCCGCTTTATCACTGTGGTGCGGCCTGGGCTTGTGAGGGGGGATATGCGATTTTGCAGTGGTGCAGCCTTGGTTTGCGAGGGAGGGCACGTGATTTCACTGGGGTGCGGCCTGGGGTTGCGAGGGAAGGCACATGTTTTCTCTGGGGTGCAGCTTGGGATTGCGAGGTGAGGCACGTGATTTTGCTGAGGTGCGGCCTGGGCTTGCGAGGGAGGGCATGCGTTTTCTCTGGGGTGCAGCCTGGGATTACAAGGCGAGGCACGCGATTTCGCAGGTGTGCGGTCTGTGCTTGCGAGGGAGGGCATGCATTTTCTCTGGGTGCAGCCTGGGATTGCGCGGTGAGGCACGCAATCTCATTGGGGTACGGACCGGGTTCGCTGCAGTACGGACTGGGCTTGCGAGGAGAGGCATGTGGTTTCACAGGGGCACTGAATGCTGGGCCAGGGGTAGTGCAGAGGCACACACTGTGTTAGTCCTTTAGCTTTCTTTTTGATGTGCTTGGGGGCGTGTTGTGAACGTTCCTCACGCAGCTTGTTGTTACTTGCGCCACGGCTAGTAATGCATCTTGAAATCCATGAATACGCGTGGCACGCAATATTTTTTCAGTGCCACGGCTCGTGCAGGGTCCTATTTGGTACATGGCACTTGAGCCATTTCTGCGCCTGATTCCATGAATCGGACGTATAATGCCTGGTTTCTTCCCCTGCCTCCAACAACCACTGCTATTTGCTCCAGCCTTCTAAAAGTGTAACACAAAATCAAGAGTCACATGCTTGTGTTCCCCATGGTCACCCAAGCTGCTCTTCTTCTCAGGGAATCCTGCTCCCTAAACTCTGTTCAGATGTTACTTGTGCTGTACACCGTCTCCAAATCACTGAAATGTGTCACACACTGCTGTGTAAGCAAAACATAGCCTAAATCTAACTCCATCAGAGTTCTCAGTCGCTACCACATTGTCCTACCCTCATGCTTAACTAATCTAAATCCACTCCACTTCAACTCTTTCCTAAATATCCAAAGCCTGCCTCCAGAAGTGACCGCCTGCCTCTCTGAAAGCTGCCTTAAACTGAAAAACATTGCGTCCTTTGTTAAGGAACGAGTATATCCCTATTTAGCCACGGACTACAGACCTCCTCATTTTCAATATTATAATCAGGCTAATGCTCAATCTAATAAACAATTCAAGAAAAAAATGGTATATTTTCAGATACAAGGAGTTCTTCAAAAGATGACTCTGGCAATACGGAACAGACTGAACAACTAGGGAGTTGCAACCACCCTTTTTTAGGCTGTGGTCAAACACAGAGACGTTGGCCCCCGACAGGGTCTTAGGAGCATCTGCAAGAACAGCTGAATACATTCAATACCAGGAGGAGAGATTACCCTCAGTAGCTCCACCGATTTTCAATCTGGCTATTGTGCAATGATCCAGAATTGAAATGGGGTATTGTCAAAGGGATTCAGTGTTGTGCCTGCGCAGGACATGTCCCTTATTAAAGTACAGTTGGAATTGTGTAAATTCTTTTGAGTAGTCCGTCTGAGAGGGTTCTTTGCAGAGAGGGATCCTTTGGAAGATGGTGCAGTAATTTTAGACCCCAATCACACTTTGTGCCCAATGGCAATGACGTTCCTCCGGAGACCATCTCTTTTGAGAACATGGTGTTGAAGGAATTACCTACCATTTTCCAAAACCCGCGTGATTTGGGTCAATTCAACAATATGACTACAGATCAATATGGAGCTCTCAAGTCTTTAGCTTCAAATACAATCTTTGTTATCAAACCCACTGACAAATGCAGAGGCATTGTCATAATGGACAACACTCAACATATAGCTAAGGTGTGGACATTGGTGGATAATGAAGAACACTACACTAGAATATGTGTTGACTCTACTGACGGTTTGATGACACGTCTACAAGGGCTATGTATGGAAGTTGTGATGGCTGGTTCTCTGACATCCAATGAAGCCGTGTCCCTTGCTCCTAGCGACAACAGTGTGCCAATTATTTATGCTCCACCAAAGGTGCACAGAAATCCAGTTAATCCTCCTGAGAGGCCTATAGTTTTCTTCTGTGGGTCCATCCTTGAACCTTGTGGCATCTATCTTGATACATGTTTGCAACCACTTGCGATAGGCACTACCTCTTGATATCGATGCTTTGTACACAAACATTCCACAAGAGGGGGCTATTACCCCCGAAACGCTAAAAAAACTTGACTCCCAATTCAGTCACTTCACCATCGACACCATCAAAATACCTGTTTCAGACTCAGTCAAAACTCTTGGAGTCTATCTAGACTCTAACCTTTCCATGGACAGACAAGTCAACGCCATTGCCTCCTCAGCCGCATATCATGCTAAATTGATCAACGCAGTCAGGCCTTTCCTCTCCAAAGAGAACTGCACAAACATAGCCAGAGCCATCACCGGCTCCAGGCTAGACTACTGCAACATACTCTTCCTAGGAACCTCAAAAAGAAATTTGGAGAGGCTACAAGTCATCCAGAATAGTGCTCTCCGAGCAGCCCAAGGTATTGCCAAAAGGGACCACATCTCGGAAGCCAGAAAACTAGCCCACTGGCTCCCAATAAAGGAGAGAATAATTTTCAAAGCGCTCACACTGACACACAAATGCATCCATCTCACTGCCCCCGACTACCTCTCACAAAGAATCCACTCCGTCGCCTCTACAAGACCAACAAGATCACCCTACACCAACATGCTCTCTGTGCCACTAGTAAAAAGATCCAGAGCAGGTGGATCCAGCTTCCCTTATCTCGCACCCACTCACTGGAATGCCCTACCTCCCACCATCCGCTGTGAGCCTTCCCTCCTAGCCTTCCGCAAAGCACTGAAAACCACCCTCTTCTCATAAATTCCCTCGCAGCAGCATGAACACCAACCATAGGACCCACTGCTTAAGTTGTATTGACCAACCGCATAATCTGTAATGATAACCTTGCTTTTTCCTATCTGTAATATGCCTCTTACTGATACCATGCCTGTAACTAAGCTCATGCAAGTAACAGCGCCTCAATGCCCCTGGGCTGCTTGCGCGCTATACAAATTTAAATAAATAAATAAAATAAATAAATTACGATAATTGGCAGAAGGTTAAATGATATGTAGGATATGTAGTAACCTATTAGCCTTTGGCCAGGATTTATTCCTCCAGAAGAAGCGAACGGCCAAGGGGGCCAACATTTATATGTCAGCATGAGAGGAGATGAACATCTAGAAGAATATTTCATCAAGATATCCCATTGGATGCGATATACAGAATATATTTCATCTTGTTTTCCTTCTTTATAAGGAAAACAAGCAAAACACAATCAAAGATGTTGTGATAAGACTACAGCCCTGCTGCACTTGGACATATTGTGGTGTCTGGCAGTGCATTGCCCTGGGAGGAGTTGTGTGCCAAGGCCATGTCTTGTGCCTAAAGGTCCGGTGCGACTTTCTCATGTGTTGCACCTGGAAAAACTCTGGGAGTTGCCCTGAAATGCACTGGGAGGACATGAAGGTTGGCCGCGTATCGCACTGAGATGAGCTGTTAAGGTTGTCCACTTGTAACAATTGTGAATGTTTAGTGGGTTCACACGTTTTGTGAAGATTTTCCATGCTCTCCACCTGGAAGGCTTTGAAAGTATAGCCCATGCTCTACTAGTGGTAATATGTGAAGGATATCCTGTGTCGCTAACCATTTGTCACAGTCATAAGAATTGAGAGAGGATGACACCACCTGATCAAATAGGTGCATCTACAACAAATCACCATCCAGGTTTCTAGTTACGTATACCACCACGCCGGTGGACTACGGCTGCAGGCATGGCCACCCACAAACATCAGAATACAGTAACAACTACGACAAATTTGGACTCGCTGGTCACATAATTGTTCCTCTTA
Source organism: Ambystoma mexicanum (assembly GCF_040938575.1). Classification (NCBI taxonomy): domain Eukaryota; kingdom Metazoa; phylum Chordata; class Amphibia; order Caudata; family Ambystomatidae; genus Ambystoma; species Ambystoma mexicanum. Next base: position 963,877,905 of record NC_090927.1, read on the forward strand.
CTTATACCAGATTATGCCTCAACACCTCTGCCATAGGTATGCAGCGAAGACCTACGACAATTTTTTGCAAGCTTGACACATAATGAGTCCCTTGCACTCACACTTTCTCCTGACCTCTTGGGTTGCTTTTTACCAGAGCCCGGCCAGCCCTCTGTAGCCTTTTGAAGGCTAAATGCACACCTACATTCTAATACAACTCTTTAATTTTCCACATGTTGGACTTCGGTCCCCGAGGGTGTTTTCACCACTAGCACATTGAGACTATTATAATGGCAAAAGGCGCTATATAAATGTCAATTACAATACAAAAATGCAATACATGTTGACAGGAACTGAGCTACTCTAACTGGAATTTGATACATGGTTGAATCATCAGACCTCTAATTTTATTTTCACAAGTCACTCTGACAGTGATGCATTTCCCTTTTTAGATTTAGTCATCGCTCACAAGAATGATCATCTATATACTAAAGTTTACCACAAGGAAACTGATTGCAATACCCTTTCGTTATATTCTAGTCAGCATCCACAAGTTCTTTGCAATAATTTGCCGTATGGACAGTTTCTTCGTGTAAAAAGGAACTGCACTTTGACGGAAGACTTTGTGAGTCAGGTGGGCAAATTAGAGGCTTGACTCTTCAAAGGGGGGTATCCCCTTAAGATTGTGAAGAATGTGGCCAAAACGCCACAGAACACAAATCGGGATGCGCTATGGTCACAGACTGGTAATTGCAAAAATGTGGACAGATATGTTTTTGTGACCAATTGCTCCAAACACACTAATAAAATTTGAAAACTAATTAGGAAACATTGGAGACTGGTGGCGAGCATGCGATTTTTGGCTTAAGGCCTTAAGAGAGCCACCACTTTGAAGGACAAGTTGGTGCATTCATGTCATAGAGCCTTTAACACGGACCAGCCATATAATACCCAAGACGTTGCATGGACACTGCAGAGACACCCACTGAGGGGGCACTATCCATGTGGCAATTGTGGGAATTCTGCCTTCACCCAAAAAGTCACAAAATTCAATCATGGTGCATGTAATTGGTCACTTAGGCATTTATCTAGTGGCAACACATGTAATGTTATTTATGTTGCCACATGCCCATGTTCATTATTTTCTCTGGCCATGGCCACCAGGAAGGTGTCCGCGAGAATAAGTGAACATCATAGCAGGATCAGTAACAGTACTCTGTCTGCGCCTCTGGTCCAACACCCTTTATCCCACAACCATGGGATATTTTAGGTGGTTCATGATTGGTGTCTTAATGCCAGATAGGAATAACATTTCCTTAGTTGCTAGATTGTCCAGACTTGAACACACCTGGATTTACCACCCCAGGACACATGAGCATGGTTTGAATGAGGAGATACAGTGGGCTACAATTTTGAGCAGAAATGTCCTATATGGTGTGTGGTTATGTTCCTGAGTGGTGATGCACCAATACCTCTGACGATATACTGAGCCACAATTTTGGGTTACAATTAAATATCTGGCTTGAGTCTATGTCTATGAGGGCCTGTTCTCTATACATCACTCAACCGCAGAGGGGGCTTTTCCACTAATGTGACAAAGGCCTCTTCGTTGTTCTTTTACCCAAATGTTTTGGATATCCTTTTTCCTTCATTGTTTTGTTTGTTGGTTGGATGCCATGGAAATGACTTCTTTATTTATTTTTTGTTTACTTACTTGACTAATATTCTATATTGTTAGTACTCACAGGGGCACTGCTGGGTAATGTTAGGAAGTACAAGATGGCCACCATTTTTACTAGCATAGAAAGTCAGGTTGATTTCAGGAGGAGACAAGGAGTACGTGATTCTAGATCACAATGTGACTGGGCACTTTACGGCTTACTAGGCACCTCTTACTGTGTGTCGATCGCAATTTATCTCAGTGCCTCTGACATTTTAAACTACCTGGACTCATGCCATTCATGTATGTCAGGTAATTGATTTACACCCTGCAGAGTTGGATGCATGTTTACCTGGTGTAGGGATGAGGTGAGCAGGATTTTACTAGATTTGGTGACCATTCGCACAGACAGCTGCATATGGTGCTGCTTTTTGGGACAGTGTTCAGGTTCACAGAGGGTGCCATTTTGCTGAGACCACTTTACGAGCAGGTCACATGCTCTATTACATTCCAATAACTGCACCCTATTACAGCATTCATGCGATTTCACACTTCACTTGCATTCACTGGGAAAGTCATGGTTCTCCAGGCAGTTTGTACGTGGTTTAGATTCTTAGAAATTGCACAAAAATGACAGCATTACAAGGCTTCATGCCGATTTTGTATTGGGGCATGTAAGACATGGTGTTCACAGAATATTTCTTTCTACAGATGTTCTACACTGTGGAATCCGACTTATCGCTCTCTTTTTAGAATAATCAGAATAATCAGGTAAGAAGAGAAAAGGTTTACTTAGGGATGACGTTAGAAAGTTGTTATGTAATAGTCTGTTCATTACAACATGTATCCTGTTTTCTGACAGTGTCACTTCACGAAGGGATGTTCGCAGGACTTGCTGTGGAGGGTTTTGACCCATGTGGAATCATTAGACGGGGTGAAGATGGGGATTAAGCTGTCGCTGCCCATCATTTTGCCCCAGAACAAAAATAAATAATTGGAGTGGGTAAAGATGGGGATGCGCTGTCGCCGCCCATCATTTCATCCCAGAATCCAGGACAGCTGCGCAGTTGTGCGCACACCAAAATGGTTACCTAACTTGCCACCCACCAGTGTAAAGAAAGGTCTTTGTTAACAAAATCCACTTTTACTGATGTCAAAAAGTTGCTGAAATCGTGACTCATTGGACCACTTTAAAGATTCAACCCTTTTTGTGGGGTTCCACATAACCATCTTACTGTAAGGAGCCCCATCAAAACAATGTTAAGCAAGGATTTACTACCATGTAAGAACAATTCCTGTTTAGAATGCATTAATCCAAGAAAATCCCAAAATTGCATGCAGTACCAACAAAATCCTCAAGAGGGAGCTGGCGGTCTAAACTCTGACTGGAGAACTGAGTGCAGTTGCTGTACAAAGGGATTTGACTTAGCTGACTTCAAAGGCTGCATTTTAATTAAAAATTAGCCACATGCTGTTCCCAGAGGCCTGAAGCCTGGGAAACCCTCTCACCTCTAGAAGCTTCACACCAGGAGTTAGAATCTCACATGACCTCTTGATTGATAGAAGGCAGACTGGCTGGGAGCTTCCCAGAGACCACACAAAGGACCCTTTCCTCTGAAAGGAATATGTTAATTCTGAACTGTTTAATGTCAACAAAGCCCTGCCTGCCCAGAGGACTGACCCACCCAAGTCTTGGAGGCGGACCTCAACACTCTGAGGATTGAATTGAAAGGAATATATATATTTTACAAAAAACACTGATAACTCTTTGTAATCAAATGACAGAAATGTATAACTTTGAGAGCTTTAATTAAGAAAATGTACCTTTCATTCAAGGCCAAACTCGAATTTGAGTGATGTTCTGGGGCAAAACCCCATTGTTTATTAATATTACAGACTCCCTGTTTCAGCTAGACAAACGAAAATGCATTGGTATGTGGGTAGATATGTGAGGAACAGTTGTGTAAAATTTAATGAAGATCCAATGTTGTGCAGCACATGAATAAGTGCTAGAAGTGGCCGTTTTTGAATGCAAGCTCTTAGGATGAACACATTTGGACAGAGACATGGCTAAATTCAGCCACACCATGTATATGTGATTTTAATCAAATGTGTACCTGTGCAAATATGTTTTTAGGTCAGATATAGATTGTGTATAAAGTTGACAGGGGTGGGTTCTCTGTATCATAAACAGACCTCATCATGATGACACTTCATTTCATTCCCCCAATCAAGTAAGGGATGAAAGCTGGACCAATGGCAAGTGGAGAGGGGCAAGGCTAGTGATGCGACACATACACCCACTTGGAGAACATATAAATGGACCACTGAAACTTAGGTAGGGACCTAAAAATTCCATTTGCTGCAGCGCACTTTGCTGGACCAGACAACATCCCGAGATCCAGACTTCAAATTCATCAACCTCCTGAAAGCCAAACTAGAGACTTCAAAACCCAGACCAGAGGGAAAGCAGTGCTGTGCCTAGCTGTGAGCAGAACCCAGAGAGAAAGCAGTGCTGTGCCTAGCAGAGAGACCAGACCAGGCGCTGTGAGCAGAACTCGGAAAGACCTGACCAGACTGTTGACCAGATCGTGACAAGTCGCTTTCCTGTTCAAAATCTCTTGTGAGTACTTAGCAAACTCAGAACACATCTCTTAGTTAAATTCATCTAATTCAATTTATTTAACCCAAGTAGAACTGCCTCCTAGCTGTCACCTGTCATTCTAGCTGCAAAAAAATTTGTCACTTGTCATTTTGAAAAAGTGTGCGTTTAAAATTTACAAAACCAAAAACGACCTTTATTCAATCGCTCATATCTCCGCGACCGTTTGAGCTAGAGACTTGCAATAACTTTTATTTGAAAGCTTAGAATCGTAGCTTTGAATCGCACCAAGAACCGCATTCCTACCCCTTATAGTTTTACCGCAATCGCGGAACACGCATCCGCGAATTTTACCGCGATTTGCAATTTCTTCACATGTAAAAACTGCTGCTGTTTGCTTTCCAATTGTCAGAAATTCGTTTAACCTGCTAACTATCCCTGCATCATTGCTAGTGTGAGCCTGGACTAATATTAACTAGATACCACTCACCCTGAACCTCTGAAAAGGGAATTAAAAGCAATTCCAGCATATTTCTCATCCATTGCTAGCACATATTAAAGCATTCGGGCCTGTGTTTTCAAAACTCCTATCTGTTTTCTGTAAGCTTGCTGGGATTGAACTGATTACATTGATTGCATTTCTGAGAACTGTGTGCTTTCTTCCCATTCCCTTGCATTGCATAAAGAGGGGGGGAGTGGAGTAGCCAGAGAAAAGTGATTACATTGTTTGGTTGAAATCATATTGCGTATTTTCTGTACTGCATTCATTGAATATTGCATCCACCTGAGCTTACATAAAGCATTCTTTACCACCTTTTTCTGTTGTACCATTTACCAGTGTGCTACCTTATTCATTTCATGTCCACTCATTAGTCATTATAAAGAAGTGTGCTAGTGCCAGATTCTCCGTTGTTAATATTTCCCATATCAGATTAAGTGTGATATTCAATTATTAATTTATTATAAAGTGTGATATCTATATTTTAATTTATCAAATAAACCTTTTAAACTTGCAAAACAGAACTACTTCTTGGCTCAGTGGGGTCAGGGGGATTCCAAGAGAGGGGTGTCATACAAGGGTAGTCATCCAGAACGCATGAACTGGACCTAAAGATATATCAATAAGGGTTTTCATTCAGTATTATAGACTAGGTGTTAATTTGGCTGTAGTGCTGAATTGAATCCTCTTACAAAGTGGGGGCTCGTATCCGGGATTCTGGGTTAGAATACCACTTGTGCAGCTTAATACAGTGTGCTAACTGACGGGATACATACATCCAGTCGGATCACCACGCTGCATTACGCTGTGAAGCATTCCTCAAAAGGGACACTCCAAGAAAAGTTCTGTTCTGCAAAACTAAAATACTAACTTCTGTAAGTCAGGACAGAGACCAATCTCTAGAATGACGACCTTGGTAGATATGAAAATAGCCAGAGAGCACTTCTTACACAAACTATTTGTGAGAGGTGAATGGACTCACCAGGACCAAACGGTCTGGTTGCAGGCCATCACGCAACAGGTCACTGAAACAGGGTCAGATATATATAGAGATCAGGGTCCATTACACGTGGCCCTGAGTGAACTATATATGGCTCCTAAGGCCAAAGATGAGCACGACAAGATTGTTAGGATAGCGGCATATTTATATTTATACATGGGAGCCATACAGAATAAATGTGCTGAAGGCCATGATCTGGCAAAAAGGCAACAGATGGCGTTAGAGAAGGTCCAATCTGACCTGGTCTCTTCTGAGCAGAGGCTGCAGAGGAGCCAGGAGTCAGAAGATGATAGTAGGCAGCACATCATTAAAATAAAGAAGGATATGGATGTGCTGCAACAGGAAAAGGTAGAACAGGATACCAGATTTCTGGCCTTGCAGAAGGAATACCAAGAAGGTTTGGACTCCCTACTGCAAAACCAGAAAAAGCTGGAGCAACAACTGGACTTCAACAGGGTATGTGCTGAGCAGGTAGTCACCCTGCAAGGCCACCTAGATAGAGTGAAGGCAGAGAGCAATAAACTAATTCTGAAAGACCTGGATACCCAGGCAGAGTTTGATCAGGAACGCCAGAAAGCTGGTGCCTTTCAACGGCAAAGGGACGACCTGGCGGCACAAATGCAGGCTCTTAGTCAGGAAAGAGACGCCATAGGCCAGGAAGTCTGCCATTTAAAAAGAAAAATGGAAGAAAATCACCTGGCCCACCAGGGACTGGGTGACCTCCAAAAAGAAAACCAGAACTTGGTAGAGCACACCAGAAGGGTGGAGGATGCTCTAGCAAGAAAGGAGCAGGCCAATAGGGACATTGCCCAGGAGGTAACCCTCCTGCAGCAAAGACTGGCCCAGTTCTCCAGGACCAACCAGGAAGCACAGAGGGAAAATGAGGCCCTCTGCCAACACAATGATAGGCTCCAACAGCAGGTAGCGATGCAGGAGAAACTGATAGAGTCGAGTAAGGCCTTAACAGAGGAACTGAAAGCACAAATGCAGGCTCTTGCATTGCAACAGGGAGCAGGGGCGGATAGAGATGAGGTCCGCTGGGAAAGAGAGACTCCTGACCATAACCGCAGGAGCCCTAACACCAGGGGCCTTCATCTTCCCCAGTCCCTGAACTCTGCCACCCCCATGTCCCCTGGCGCACATGAGCACAGGGCCACAGGGATGGCAGATTACTATCCAGCCAGAAGCATGGGGCTCATAGGCCAGGACCACTCAGGAATGGAGGGGTGGGCATCCGGGTATGGGCACCCAAGTACAATACAGTTCAGTGGGGAACCCCAGGAGAGTAGGCCCATTAAGGGCATCCTGAAAACCTCTGCCCAGTTAGGTCAGTGGAGGGGGTACCCATCCAATCCTGGCAGCAAGGAGGAATCTGAAGACTCCTCTGAACTGCGCAGGACACAGGAGACCAGGTCCCCACATTCTGCCAGCCATTCCCAGGCTCGCAGAATCCGGGAAAACCTGGAAGAACAGACGGGAACCTCTGGGAGCAGTGCCTCTGAGTCCGACGAAGAATGGACAAGGGTTACCCGAACCAAAAAGGCCAATAAGGCAAAAAGGGCCTTGCTTAAGGACCCCTTAAAGCAGATTAAGGCGATCAGGAGCGTCATTACGCCTTACCATAAGAACTCTAAGTATTCTGTTTGGGAGCACTTAGAGTTGTTTGAACAAATGATGGAGACTTTCCATTTGAAGGACAGCCAAAGCTGCATTCAATACGTAAAGTGGACCTTCTCCCCGGAATACTCCAGTTTCTTTGCGGGGCTGGAGGACCAAAATCATTTAAGATGGTCCACCTATAAGGCGGCCATCCTGAAACATTTTTCTGTTCACAGAAATCCTCAAGAGGCTCGCAAGGCAGCCTACAATTTGCAATGTGGGGAGGATCAGGCCCCACAAGAATTTGTGCAGGAGTTAAAGCGGGCTTTTGCACAGACCACAAGAAGGGTGCGCACGGATAGCCGTGACTTTATCAACACGTTTTTCCATGCCTTGCCCAAATATATCATGACCCAGCTCGTGAGGGATTTTCACGAGAAAAGATCTTTAGACTGGGTCATTGAACAGGCTACCCGCATCTATGAGGTGCAGAAGCCCATAGAAAATAAAAGCAATGCCCAGAAAAACCCCAAAGCCAACAGCACCCCTGCTGCTGCCAAGGTGGCAGAGGTAAAGGTCACCCCCGTTTTGGATTTGGAGATGGGGGGGCCTAAAAACCTACCTGCACCGAATAATGCTAGGCCCAGAAGGTCCTCGGGCCAGTCACAGACAGGGAGCCAGGGAGGCAGCCCCACAAATGGGGTCCCTCGCTCTCCTGACTATGTAAGTCCTCGCTACAAAGGTAACAGACCCATCCTGGGTTATGTGTGGACTCCTCCAGCCCAAGGGGGGGGATCCAGCCAAGCACCAAACCCAGGGAACTTCCCTCCAAACTTCCCACAGGAGGGCAGAAATGTACCAAACCCTGGGCAGAACTTTTTCCCCAGATATCCACCCGACTTCCAACCCCAAAATCATCCATCCTTCTTTCCTCAATTCCCTGAGCCCAGACCACTGAATCCGGGAGAGGGGAGGCCAAGGGTGGAGGGGTACCAAAATCTTCCCAACCCGGGGTATTACCAAAGGAGGGATAGCTACCCTTCCCGGGATCAGCCCAGGGGAGAAAACAGGGCCCCGTATCAGCCTGAGCGGGTTTCCCAGTTAGAGCGCCAGGTTCAAAACATGGCGCGGGATCTGGGTCACATACTGAGGGCGCCGCAGAACCCTCAGATCAGCATGCCGGCGCAGAACGCACCCAACTCTGGACCTGGTGCTCCAGAACAATGACGGGGGCAGCACCCCGATAACTCACCGGTTCCCAGGGAGGAGGCACAAGGGGAAGGGGGGTGTAAAGCCTTGGAGGAAGCTTCCTTCCTCACTTGTAAACAGCCCCTGGAAACCCAGGAACCGGAAACAAAATCTCTTGCCCCTGAAAGTCTGCCTCCTAAGGAGCAGAGGGGGGGTAGGAGAAACGAAAGACCCAAACAGACTCAGTTTGAGGAGGAGGTACAGATCTTCCAATTTGAGGGAGAGGGATCCTCAGAGGATCCTGGGAAAAGGATCTTCTCCTTCAGAGAGGGGGGAACTCCTCCCAAAGAAAAATGGGTCCCTAGGGATGCAAATCCAGACTGGGGAGATGTGGAGACTGAGCTACCGCCGCCCACCATCTCATCCCAGAACCGACAGCAAGAAAATCCCCTGGTTCAAACCCATCCTGGTGACTGCCTCCAAAAAGGGGGGGGCGGCCCAGAAACGGAGCCAGGGGAACCCACAATGGCTCTGATCTCCAGTTGCAAAATTTTTCTTTCAGATTCCCAAGGCTCTCCACAAGATTCTGCCCAAATCCCTTCGCTAGCGATGTCCAAAACCAGAAAATTAGCCCACCAGTTGTCCAAAAATGTACATTATCTGTGCCCCCTTGAGGAGAAGGAGGGAAGATATTATGCCCCGGTACAAGTACAGGGGCAGGGTACAATCTCAGCACTGGTGGACACTGGATCTCAAGCTACCCTTCTGTCCAGAAGGGCCTTTGACGAACTGAATGCAGGAAGGGGAGAGAATTACCAAATTCCTCTCACCTCTCTTCCTGGACAACTGCAGAACTTTGACGGGAAGGAAATTCCCGTCGAGGGGACGGCAGACTTGGACATTAAGATCGGGCGACACAAGTTGAAACACCCGGTCATAGTTGTGACCCCAGAGGGCACCCCTTGTTTACTAGGGAATGACCTCCTGAGAAGGTTGTCACCCCTAATAGATTGCGTAAACAAGGTCCTCTGGACCCAGACTAGCCGACCAATAAAATTAAAACAGAGTGCCAACCATGTTAGTTTAAACGGCACATGCCACATGGTTGAACAAAAATCTGACCAAGTAGAATTTCACTTCCAGAACAACCAAATTCCAGACGTGACAGTAATAGCAGTAGGACAACAGACTGGTGATGGGGGGTCCTCTCTATTTCTGAAAATCAACCTTCCTTCCAGTCTAAAGTGGTACTCCACGCTGGAAGGAAACACTCTGAAATTCTATACCAATCCACAATCTGAAACTCCCACTCCTATAGTCCAGAAAGATGTGAAATCAGCTCAAAGCCTGGCTGATATTCAGCAAATTGAAGAGCAGTTGTTCATCCCTGTTCAGTTAAATGATGGGAAGGACTCTGTTCTCGCTCGAGTGTGTGTAAACAACGGTAAGAGCTTCATCAGCGAAGCCATGTTCCGCCAACTCCCAAAAGATCCAGCCATTCCCACCTTCAAACTGATAGACAAATGGGAAATGGACCTGGAAGCACCTAATTCCAAACATCTCCTGCCAAGCAGGTGTATGCTCAAAATCTCCATTGGCAACAAGAGCATAGTCCACAATTGTTGGGTCGTGCGAGACGTCACTGCCGCCTTTTACTTAGGCAGTGACATTCTCAATCGCTTTGCCATTAGTTTGGACCTAATAAACTTCAAAGCTTGGTCCCGATTAGCGGATAATCCCATGGGCTTTGATGATCCAGAAAAAGCATTTAGGTCAGCTCAATTGCTACCTTATGCAGTTGAAATTCAGGTTAAAGAGGAAGTCACCATCCCAGAAAGGACCCGACAATTCTCCCTGGAAGTGAAAGTTAAAAGGGGACAAGAGTTGAAAAACCCTGATGCTTACATACATCTAAATGCTTCTCTCCAACAGCAAGGGTTGGGGGTAAACCCGACTCCATTAGTCAACATAGAACATGACCCCATTCTAATAGAGGTGGATAACAGCGACTTAAAGAGTATTACTCTAGCCGCAGGCACCATTATTGGAATGGCGGTTGATGACCGACATTTCTCCATTGATCTTGTAAATGAACTGTTAGGACCCATCCCCAAGGACTGTTTTGACAGTGACAGTGATGACAACGCAACACCAGACAGGATTTTTACCCGGCATGGGGGGAACTTCCTGGTGTACACTTCCTGCCCCTATGGTAAGGAAGATGTGACCTGTGACTTCAGGAGGGATGAGGTGATTTTCCAGGTCCATGAGGGCTGCCTTTCCCACCTGAAGCCTCCGGTCCAAATCAGCACTCTGACCAGGGACTTCTCCACCCAGCTGGAGGAGGCCGCGGAGATAGCCAAACCAGAAGTCTTTCCAGGCTTCAGGCAGATGGTGGAAGAGAGAGTCAACCTAGCTGATGCCTGTGTGACTCTGGAACAAAAGCAAAAGTTGAAACAAGTTTTCTTGGATTTCCAAGATCTCTTTGCGGTAGACTCATATGACTGTGGTCGCACCGACATCCACACCACAACAATCCCCACGGACCCTGGCATGACTCCAGTGTTTGTGAAGCAATATCGCTTGCCTCTCGCATCAATGGAGTCCCTTACTGAAATAATTAAGAACCTTGAGTCCCGGGGAATAATCCGTCCAGTCCACAGCACCTTCAATAATCCGGTGCTGGGAATATTGAAGCCAAACGGCCAGTGGAGACTCTGCGCTGACCTCAGGGAGCTCAACAAACGGGTCCACACTTCCCGATGGCCTCTTCCCTACATTGACCAAGGGCTGGCCCAGATTCAGGGGTCACAGGTATTCACTGCAATAGACCTGACCAATGGATACTGGACCGTGCCTGTCAGTAGGGAGGACCAATACAAGCTGGCTTTTACCTTTGGGGGCCAGCAGTACACATGGACCCGGACTCCCTTCGGATACCTTAACTCCGGTAATGAGTTCAATATTTTCCTACATAAGGCCATGCCCGACCTGGGTACGAGGGGTAACCTGGCTTATGTAGATGATGTCCTCATCAAAAGTTCATCTGTGGAGGAACACATAGCAGAGATCCGTTATGTTCTGACACAGTTGAGGGCCGCCGGAGCAAAACTTTCCTTTCAGAAAGCACAGTGGTGTAGAACCCGTGTTAATTTCTTGGGGCATGAGATTACTCCTCAGGGTCTCTGTCCCCAGGAAAAGAAAGTGGAAGCACTTCAGAAACTGAAAGACCCCACAACTCTGCGGGAACTAAGGAGCCTCCTTGGACTGACTAATTACAGCAGAAAGTTCATTGAGGGCTACGCAGAGATCACCAGACCCCTGATTCATCTCCTGAAGGGGGGGGTCAAGTGGGAATGGGGTCCAGAACAAGCCGAGGCAGTAAAACAACTCAAAAGAAGCCTCTCACAAGCACCTTGCCTAGCTTACCCTGTCAGAAACAAGGAGTTCTTCCTGGAGACGGGGTTCTCTAATACGTGCTTGACGGCAGTATTATATCAAAAGCATGACAAGGTCAATAAAGTAATCTCCTATGCGAGCAAAACTTTATCCTCTGTGGAGGAAAAATTCAACGATTGTGAGAAGGCACTCCTGGCAACGGTGTGGGCATTGAAGAATTACCGCCCGTTTATCCAGGGGGAACACATCATAGTGGAGACTCCACACCAGCCTCTGCAATATCTCCAAAGTGACAGAATCCGGGCCGGAAATGTGAGTAATTCCCGAATTACTTCCTGGATTCTGTCAATGCAAGGCTTTCCTGTGGAGGTCAGATATGGCCAAAACAAGAAGAGTCCCCTCGCGCAAGGTCTGGCTGACTTGCATGATTGTGCCAGAGAAAACTGTCTCGAGGACGAAAGTCTAAAAATAAAGGACAACATGGAGGCATACCTTAATTCCCCCCACAAAGTCTTTGAAGAAGACAAGTGTGAGGGAATGCCCACTGTGTATGTGGATGGATGCTCTTACCATGTCGACAACAACGGGGAGAAAGAACTGGTGGCCGGCGTAGGGAATGCATGGGTGAATGAGTCCCCAGAACCCTCCGCTGGATACAAAATTGGTCCCCGAAGTAGTCAGGTGGCAGAATTGATGGCTGTGCATCAGGCCATCCTCACTGCTGTCCAGCATCAACTCCACGAACTGGTAATAATCACAGATTCGGATTATGTACGGAACGGGTTCGTGGAGCACCTGGTTAATTGGAAGACCAGAGGCATGGTATGTGCTAACAACAAACCCTTGAAACATGGGAAGTTGATCCAAAACATTGATGATCTGGTCACCTCGAATGGGATGACCATCTATTGGAAGAAGATCAAGGGTCATTCCAAAGTAGAGGGACCAGACAAAACTGGAAATGACTTAGCTGATCAGCTGGCCAAAACCGGGGCCATCCAAGGGGATCTAATTGAGATTGAGTCCCTGTTGGGGGAAATCCAGGTCACTGCTATCACTAGGTCCCAGACAAATGCTCACAACGACCTTTCAATTGCACAATGGAGTAAGGAGACCCCTGATGATGATTTGATTACTGCTCAGAAGGGGGATCCAATTATTGGTAAATTTTACCAGCACCTTGAGGACCCTGAGAACTTTCCCCTGACGGATACCGATTACATTGGGAAAGAGGACCTAAGAGTGTTGATGAAATGTCCAAAAATGTTCCGGATCCAAGACGGTTTGCTGGTAAGGAAATCCAAAGCTGGCCACGATCAGTGGGTGGTTCCTACCTCATTCCGAAGCCTGATGTTAAGTCACGCCCATGATGCGGCCACCGCCGGTCATAGGGGGTTTCACACAACATTGGAAATCTTAAGAGAGGTTGCATACTGGCCACACATGGGCCAGGACCTCAACCAATATTTGAAGGGTTGTCTTGTGTGTGCACAATTTCAGCCGACATCCCTCACACACCGGGCACCTTTACAAAAGCGGGGAATGACACTGCCATGGTCAGATTTACAAATCGACTTTGTAGGCCCTGTGATTCGCTCGGCTAGGGGGAATAAGTACATGTTGACTGTGACATGCTTGTTTACCAAGTGGGTGGAATGTCTCCCAGCCCCAAACTGCAAGGCAGAAACTGCAGCTGCCTTGATGATTAACCACATCTTTTCCCGTTTTGGTCTACCTCAAAGGATTGAGTCAGACAGAGGTAGCCACTTCACCAGTGAAGTAATGACAAAGATGTGGGAGATACTGGGGGTCAAGAGAAAGCTGCATATTGCTTACAGACCAGCTTCTTCTGGGGCAGTAGAGAGATATAACCGGACAATCGTGAGCATATTAAAGAAGTTTGTGGCAGATTCTGGGCCAAGTTGGGATATCCGATTACCTCTGGTCCTAATGGCCATCAGATCTACCCCTTCATCTGCAACCAAAATGTCACCATTTGAGTTGATGACTGGGCGCAAGATGGTGCTTCCTCAGCATTTGCTCTATAGGACCCAAGAGCAGACACTGATAAATGCCTCCACTACTCATGAGTATGTAGAGAATTTAAGGAAACACCTCCAACATGCTTTTGCTTATGCTCAGCGGAATCTAGAAAGATCGGCTGATAGCATGAAGACCCATTATGACCTGAAAACTTCCAGGAAGGAATATCAGGTGGGAGACCGGGTCTATCTATACAACTTCCAAAGGAACCAGGCCAAGCAGCGCAAATTTTTGCCTACATGGAAGGGACCCTTTGAGATCGTCGATAAGATCTCCCCTGTGGCCTACAAGATCCGCATCCCCAAAGGCGGTTCGGCAGAGGGGGAAGACAAGTGGGTCCACATAAATCAGTTGAAATGTTGCCATCCCAGGCACACTCTGCAACAACTGGAGGAATCCTCTGGAATCCTAGCGGGTACTGTATCAGACTAATTCAGTTCCAATCATAAAACATACCACATTTAGTCTCTAAAATATTGTGATTTGTATGAAACTGTCTCTTAGTTATACTGTTTTTATCAAAATAAGAATGTAATGGTTCGTTATGATGAAATGCATATGCTGCCCCACTATCTCAACAGTGGTGGAAAAAAATCGTCTATGAGTAGATATTGCCGCTTTTGCTTTATCATCCTAGGAGAGATGAAACCATGAAGGATGACCAAGAAGGACGATCCGGAGACCGGGAGCAGAGACGCAATGGGCCCAGTGGACCGCCCAATCTTCCCATCAGGACCGGCGAGGAGAACTGATTGATCTGACCGGATGGAGAAGAAAATGCTGAACTGTGCCATCTACAGAATTGGAAGAAGATAATGTGGACATACCAGCGCCAGGGTTCAAAACCTCCCTTGCAACCGACTCCCCCTCGACTCAAGTCAAAGCGCAGTCGGGCGGGGGGGTTTGTGGAGGGTTTTGACCCATGTGGAATCATTAGACGGGGTGAAGATGGGGATTAAGCTGTCGCTGCCCATCATTTTGCCCCAGAACAAAAATAAATAATTGGAGTGGGTAAAGATGGGGATGCGCTGTCGCCGCCCATCATTTCATCCCAGAATCCAGGACAGCTGCGCAGTTGTGCGCACACCAAAATGGTTACCTAACTTGCCACCCACCAGTGTAAAGAAAGGTCTTTGTTAACAAAATCCACTTTTACTGATGTCAAAAAGTTGCTGAAATCGTGACTCATTGGACCACTTTAAAGATTCAACCCTTTTTGTGGGGTTCCACATAACCATCTTACTGTAAGGAGCCCCATCAAAACAATGTTAAGCAAGGATTTACTACCATGTAAGAACAATTCCTGTTTAGAATGCATTAATCCAAGAAAATCCCAAAATTGCATGCAGTACCAACAAAATCCTCAAGAGGGAGCTGGCGGTCTAAACTCTGACTGGAGAACTGAGTGCAGTTGCTGTACAAAGGGATTTGACTTAGCTGACTTCAAAGGCTGCATTTTAATTAAAAATTAGCCACATGCTGTTCCCAGAGGCCTGAAGCCTGGGAAACCCTCTCACCTCTAGAAGCTTCACACCAGGAGTTAGAATCTCACATGACCTCTTGATTGATAGAAGGCAGACTGGCTGGGAGCTTCCCAGAGACCACACAAAGGACCCTTTCCTCTGAAAGGAATATGTTAATTCTGAACTGTTTAATGTCAACAAAGCCCTGCCTGCCCAGAGGACTGACCCACCCAAGTCTTGGAGGCGGACCTCAACACTCTGAGGATTGAATTGAAAGGAATATATATATTTTACAAAAAACACTGATAACTCTTTGTAATCAAATGACAGAAATGTATAACTTTGAGAGCTTTAATTAAGAAAATGTACCTTTCATTCAAGGCCAAACTCGAATTTGAGTGATGTTCTGGGGCAAAACCCCATTGTTTATTAATATTACAGACTCCCTGTTTCAGCTAGACAAACGAAAATGCATTGGTATGTGGGTAGATATGTGAGGAACAGTTGTGTAAAATTTAATGAAGATCCAATGTTGTGCAGCACATGAATAAGTGCTAGAAGTGGCCGTTTTTGAATGCAAGCTCTTAGGATGAACACATTTGGACAGAGACATGGCTAAATTCAGCCACACCATGTATATGTGATTTTAATCAAATGTGTACCTGTGCAAATATGTTTTTAGGTCAGATATAGATTGTGTATAAAGTTGACAGGGGTGGGTTCTCTGTATCATAAACAGACCTCATCATGATGACACTTCATTTCATTCCCCCAATCAAGTAAGGGATGAAAGCTGGACCAATGGCAAGTGGAGAGGGGCAAGGCTAGTGATGCGACACATACACCCACTTGGAGAACATATAAATGGACCACTGAAACTTAGGTAGGGACCTAAAAATTCCATTTGCTGCAGCGCACTTTGCTGGACCAGACAACATCCCGAGATCCAGACTTCAAATTCATCAACCTCCTGAAAGCCAAACTAGAGACTTCAAAACCCAGACCAGAGGGAAAGCAGTGCTGTGCCTAGCTGTGAGCAGAACCCAGAGAGAAAGCAGTGCTGTGCCTAGCAGAGAGACCAGACCAGGCGCTGTGAGCAGAACTCGGAAAGACCTGACCAGACTGTTGACCAGATCGTGACAAGTCGCTTTCCTGTTCAAAATCTCTTGTGAGTACTTAGCAAACTCAGAACACATCTCTTAGTTAAATTCATCTAATTCAATTTATTTAACCCAAGTAGAACTGCCTCCTAGCTGTCACCTGTCATTCTAGCTGCAAAAAAATTTGTCACTTGTCATTTTGAAAAAGTGTGCGTTTAAAATTTACAAAACCAAAAACGACCTTTATTCAATCGCTCATATCTCCGCGACCGTTTGAGCTAGAGACTTGCAATAACTTTTATTTGAAAGCTTAGAATCGTAGCTTTGAATCGCACCAAGAACCGCATTCCTACCCCTTATAGTTTTACCGCAATCGCGGAACACGCATCCGCGAATTTTACCGCGATTTGCAATTTCTTCACATGTAAAAACTGCTGCTGTTTGCTTTCCAATTGTCAGAAATTCGTTTAACCTGCTAACTATCCCTGCATCATTGCTAGTGTGAGCCTGGACTAATATTAACTAGATACCACTCACCCTGAACCTCTGAAAAGGGAATTAAAAGCAATTCCAGCATATTTCTCATCCATTGCTAGCACATATTAAAGCATTCGGGCCTGTGTTTTCAAAACTCCTATCTGTTTTCTGTAAGCTTGCTGGGATTGAACTGATTACATTGATTGCATTTCTGAGAACTGTGTGCTTTCTTCCCATTCCCTTGCATTGCATAAAGAGGGGGGGAGTGGAGTAGCCAGAGAAAAGTGATTACATTGTTTGGTTGAAATCATATTGCGTATTTTCTGTACTGCATTCATTGAATATTGCATCCACCTGAGCTTACATAAAGCATTCTTTACCACCTTTTTCTGTTGTACCATTTACCAGTGTGCTACCTTATTCATTTCATGTCCACTCATTAGTCATTATAAAGAAGTGTGCTAGTGCCAGATTCTCCGTTGTTAATATTTCCCATATCAGATTAAGTGTGATATTCAATTATTAATTTATTATAAAGTGTGATATCTATATTTTAATTTATCAAATAAACCTTTTAAACTTGCAAAACAGAACTACTTCTTGGCTCAGTGGGGTCAGGGGGATTCCAAGAGAGGGGTGTCATACAAGGGTAGTCATCCAGAACGCATGAACTGGACCTAAAGATATATCAATAAGGGTTTTCATTCAGTATTATAGACTAGGTGTTAATTTGGCTGTAGTGCTGAATTGAATCCTCTTACATTGCGGCTGGTTGATTTTATACCACAGTTTCCATCTAAAATGATAATGAAGGTGGGTGGTATGACATGTTTCTAGGTCTGCTGTTAACTTTCATAGAATAATGTTTTTAGATATTCGTGGCTGGTGTTTGGCAGTTGAGAGATAATGGTTTCCATCTGCTTTCTTGAAAGATTTAGGTTTAGAACGATAGAGCTGTGTTTGCCCTTGGCCCTGAAGAAGTCTGGGTTGCGTGCCAACTACCGTTCAACCGAAACTTAATTAGATACCTTATTTGTTAAACCCATGACAATATAGGGTTGTTAAATAATATGGCACATATTACTCACTATAGGAATGCCCAACTGTATTTAGCATCAGTCAACTTTTGATTGTATGCTACACTTTAAATTGTAATATTTGCTCAGTGTTGTTTTTTTTATATGTTGTGTTGGAATGTTCGTAGATATGTGGGTATGAATGAGCATGATTGTGATTAGCTGCTGTACATTTGAACACTACTTTGCCAGCTACTTGTCTAAGGGCCTCATTCCGAGGTTGGAGGTAACCATGCTGCAATTAGCGGCATGGTTACCTCCTTACCGCATACCGGGTCCGGGTTCCTCAAAAGAGGATTTACCGGGCCATTCCAACCTTAGAGGACCCGGTAATTCCTCATTCGAGGAACCCAGACCCGGTACATCCCCATTCCCATTTGAGCCCCCTAGGGCTCAATGGGAACGGGGAGGGAGCTAACAACGGGCCCGTTTTTAACGGGCCCGTTGTTTGCTCCCTGATCACCTTGCGGGACCCACTAAGGACACCTGGTTTTACCAGGCGCCCTTTGCGGGTCCCGCGAGGAGCCCTCGTAATAGGGCGGTAAGGGGTTAGCCAAGCCGGCACCATTACCGGCGCTGTTAATCCCTTATTGCCCACCTTGTAATGAGGCCCTCTGTATGAACTAATGTCTCTTTTTTGTTTATATATTTTAGTCTAATACATTTGAACGTATGTCACCTTGTGATTGTTAACTTTATGAAAAAAGAAAAGACAAAAAATAGATAGTTATTAATGTTGCAACTGAGTGTGGCAATTGGTCTTTTTCTTTGCGTGCTTAGTTCCAGTGACACTTTTCTCAAATTATTTGTGGCGGAACTCATGTTTGTGTGCTAAAACTGAAAAAGACCCATTTATGCCCATACATTTTGGTTGTCTTGTGTTTATGGGTGCCCTTCTCAGGCGCCTGCATTGGGACTCGAATATGTTAAATAGCAGCAAAATCCAAAAGACAAGCAATTTCCATCTTGCAGGAAAAAAGGATTTCTCTTTTCCTAATAAAAAACATCACCAAACCACTTCTAGATCTTAACTTTAGTTCTTGCATGGCATGCACTCGCCAATCTGAATCAAAGGTAGTATTTCCCATCCCCAAATTACCGTACATGTCACTCCTGCACCCCAATCACCATAGGCATAGATCTCCACACCAAATACAGGAGATTGTAGGGCAATTAAAAGACATGTGTTGGTTTGTGAGCTGATTCTCCACCACAACGCCCTTCCCAGATGCTCTGGGTCTGCACCCTTTGACTCTTCAGATATCATGGACTACAGCTCCCATCAGCCCCACGCGACATAGTCAATGGTGAGGGGGCAAGGGCAGACTTAGTCCACAACATCAGAGCAGTGGTACGATGAAGACCTCTGCTCTAAAGTATTTCCAAAATGTACTCTCTAGCACAGGCAGGTTACGTTATATGGAAGGAAATGCTTGTGAATGTCATTATTTATGCGTGGCACTAGTGCACAAACAGATACATATATGAATTCTATTTTCCTTGCCCGAAGAGCAAACCCAGCATATTGCCTCTTCTAACATCTATTTAGTAAAACGCGAATAATCCATGGTGGATGCATCAGTCGAGGCACTGGAAACTCGTTTGGCCGCCCAAAACAGCTGAAACACAAACATGTACGTGTTAAAGAGGTAAACTAATGAGGGATGGGAAGGTAATGCCCTTCACAACATTACAATAATGCATCACAGAAATGTAAGTATGTTTAATCAGGTCATGAACAGCCGACACGTGTTTCTACACACAGGTCGTCTTCAAGGCGCGCACAGTGGCTGTCAAAAAATATCTGGAAAATCCAATTGGATAGCCGTGAGCACTGCACGGCAGGAAGGACCAAGATTGTCATCCAAATGACAAAAAAGGAAAAGAAACCTACATGCCACAATGGCTGAAGCACATATATCGCTCGGTAAATCGAGCCGCGTTTACAAGGACAGGGAGGTCCCAGTGAGTCAGCTTACATTATATGGAAGGAAATTCTTTTTTTTTTTTTTTAATTTCTTTATTTTTTTTAGAACTATTTTATTAAGAATTCAGGATTTACAAAAAGATATCTCAGTAAACATGCATCACACTAAATTACATGAATCAACAATCGGTAATTTTGGAAAGGAAGGAAGAGAGAATAAAAAAAAGGGTACATAATGTCATTTCAGATACTCAAGAAGGAACAGGTGACACATGTCATCGACTAATCATCGAGCGCACAAAATTACAAAACAGTTGAGGCGCAATGCAATACATTATAAATCAAATAAGTAATGAACAAAAGAAAGAATACTTATCTACATGTAACCGTACGGCCCAGATTATCACTTAGACTAAATCTGCATCCAAGAAGGCCCCCCAGACCTTCTCAAAAGTGGACCTCTTCTTATGCACAGAGTAGATGACATTTTCAATTTTACACATATGAAACATCTGCTCCAGCCAACTGTTGACGGACAGATAATCAACAGATTTCCAGTTTCGCAGAATTAACTTCTTTGTGACCATTGCCCCTCTCGGAAACCATGTGATCCGTTGATTATTCAAAGAGTCCAAACGAGAGGTTTCTCCCAATATCACAGTCTCAAAATCATAGTCCAGATTCGCATCCAGCACTTTGTTCATTGTAGAAGGAAATGCTTGTGAATGTCATTATTTATGCGTGGCACTAGTGCACAAACAGATACATATATGAATTCTATTTTCCTTGCCCGAAGAGCAAACCCAGCATATTGCCTCTTCTCTTCTAACTAACATCTATTTAGTAAAACGCGAACAATCCATGGTGGATGCATCGGCCGAGGCACTGGAAACTCGTCTGGTCGCCCGAACAGCTGACACACAAACATTTACTTGTTAAAGAGGTTTGCACCCTGTTCTGATGGAATCAGCATTTGCCAGTTCTGCCTCCCCATCCACAGGTGTGCAAGTCCTGCAGAAGTTTGCATCCAAATGAGTCCTCCTGGCTTCCCAAGCCAAACTATTGCTGTCATGTTTTGCTTCTGAACAGTCTCTGCTTCATTAGCTAAACATGGTGTTCTTTGTACCGTGGTTCGTATGGAGCTCCACTTCAGTGCTGTAGCAGGAAACGAATGCGCATAGCAATAGGCCATTCATTATGTACACTAATAAGAGAAACCCGTAGATAATATTGTTTTCATCCGTTTGTTTACAGAGCGATTGTTTACTGCTACTCAACAGTTTGCTTCTAAATTAAAATTGTTCGGTGCTCATTAAGCAAGCCCATTTGGAGGCGTAAGTGGTCAGTCCTGAGGTGGAAGGCTGGGAAGAGTGTGCATAATTAGCAGGAATTCAGCACGCTGGTGTAGTGTGAAGTTCGGAATGTCCTTTGCAGTGGGCCTCAGCTGTTTTGAAGAGACACCCCCTTAGGCGGCGGCATGATGCACTAAGCCAATTTCCCGGCTTCCTGGTTCATTCTTTCCATGAGATTTCCAATTACAGTAGGAGCATGTGCTTTTTTATGAGATGCCCTGATGTGAGAAAAATGGCACGGCATGCCAGGCTAGAGGCATGCGTTACACGAAATGCTAGCGGTCTAAATGCAAGGCCGGGCACATGCCAGTGCCAGGGCCATCCTGTGTCACCAGACTTTGTGCGGGCTCTACACGTTGCCATTTGGGAACCGATTTATTGTCAGCGTTATTCAAGTCAAAATGTATGAATTAAGCATTTAATATCGGCAGATATGTCCGGAAAAGCTACCATATCAATAGCAGCGTAAACACGCGTTATCAACAGCCAAAGCAGTAGGTGATGATATTAACAAACTAACACCATTTTTTTAAAAAAGCTCTCATACTTTAATGTGTGCAATGTTGACTCTATAAACCCTTTTATTAACCATTCATTTGAGGAGCAAGCGGTATTCAAAAGTGAGAATGTATGGCAACATGTTACTGTTTTTGACTGTGGAGATTTCCTTGAATCGGGGATCCCTTTTGTAAACACATTATTATTGTTCACATGTCAAGTACTTGTCTTCGACATTTGTACTCGCAGCTGATAGCTGATGTGCTGTTTGCAGCAATACAAGACCCTGCATAGACTGATTTTCACAACAATGGCAATAACTTTAAAAGGATATTTTAACATTATGTGCTCCTTGTTATGCACCAATAATATGTATTTACATCAATGGCCACTGAGGTTCTATCAATAAAGGCGAAAACCATGTATGCTCAGGAGGGTCCCATTTTGATAGGTGGAGAGACACCAGTGCTGCCATATTAGCAAAGGGTTGTCCAGGATGGGCTGGCCTGGGTAAATGTGTGAGGGACGATTCATGATGGTAAACTATAACCTCAGCCACCTCCTTTAGACTACAGATGCTTTAGTCTGAGTCTGCATGTCCTGGATGTATGTATATACTGAATAGGACAGTTTTACACTTGTAAAAATCGTTCAACATGAAATGCCTACTTGGGATGCAACGGAATGGCAAAGCACCCTTGGCGGTTGGTTCGAGGCAGGTGTAGGGTACAAGAGTAGCATACTGATGGATAGAATTGGGTAGCAGTTGGCAGATTAAGGAAAGAGATACAACTAAGAAATTGGTATATTTACTGTATTGAAAACAGTACATGTGGCCTCTCCGCACCTTACAACTTACACTTCACATTCACATACATGTTTCACTCCAATCTGGAGCAGCTTTTCTGCCAGTAAATAGTACTCCTGCTTTGCCCATACATTACACATCAGAGAATTCAAATAACATCACAAGCAATCATCTCTTGAAACGAATTGTTGTGTACTTCAAAAGCAAACAGCTGATTATATTACAGATTTTTTTAAAATTAATAATGGATTGGGGTTTAATAATTTCCTATCCTTTGGTCCACCTAAGATCTGCAATGACAGTTAAGCCAATTCAAAGAGACCTTCAGGCCAGGGCGCAGGTGCACATTTTCACCTGAACATGAATGTGTAGGCATGATGAACTCTATTGAATGACATGGAGACGCATAGTGCTGAAGAAATAGGCATCACCTCACGGGGCTCTTTTGGCTGAATATCGGTTATATTTTTGTCCCGAAATACTGTGGATATATGTCGATGACACATGAGAAAACAAGCAATATAACCACATTTCACTGAAAAGTGCAGGAAGTAGAAAAGCCCCAGATACACCATCTCTGCTGCCCCAACTCCTGCATTCAGACCTAGCATATGCCTGTTGTTTTTACATAACATTAGAAACGCAACTAAGCAAGTGCCCAGCTGTCCACCTTTGTTAACTCAATAGGTGGCAAAACAAGACTGCCTTAATGGTGGAGTAAGGTGATATCAGAGAGCTTGCAAGAGGTCAGGAAGATCTTTGAGGCCATGGCAGGTATCATTTGTCACTGCTATACAGGTTAAGAAAAACGGAATTTGTCCAGCTGTCATCTCTGATTAGAACCTTTAATGCTACATGTTAATGCTTGATAAAAACACTTTTACACCAAAGGTC
This sequence comes from Ambystoma mexicanum, assembly GCF_040938575.1. Taxonomy (NCBI): domain Eukaryota; kingdom Metazoa; phylum Chordata; class Amphibia; order Caudata; family Ambystomatidae; genus Ambystoma; species Ambystoma mexicanum. The sequence continues at coordinate 963,901,469 of NC_090927.1, forward strand.
TGTGATGGTTTGTTTGCCTAGCTAAAGGCAATTGTGAGAGGAAAATTCACTGGCATGCACACAAGTGGTAACTGATTAACTTTGTAAAGTCTAGGAACATAAACAGTGTAGAGCAGGTATACCATTAGCTCCTTTATTTTGGAAGATGCGTTTTTTACATCTCATACTCAAATGTTAGCAGAGCTACTGTGCACGTGACGATATGGAGCCTGCAAGGGCAGGAGGCAAATGAGCTGCAAGGTGACCCATGTGCAGAGAATCAACGGTGGGGCAGGAAGGGGAGTAGACAGTGGAAATCTTGAGAGCAGACCATTGCGTATACTCTACCAATTACCCACAGATTGAAAAGAGCAAGAATGGTATGTTTGCCGCATAGAAGTACCCAAAAGCAGATAGTTGCAGATGTAAGGCCAAGGGAAACGGATCTCAGAAGATAATGCCTTCCAAGTAATCTAAACGCATCGAAGCCCAGGAGCTGTGTGGATTTGCCTGATTTTGTTAAGTATTTTGGTCATCATTTGCAAAATGAGTATGGTGGATCAGCAGGGGTTATGTGGGTCCACGTAGCGTCTGATTTTGTTGATCATAAGTGTTTATGGCTAGGAACATATTGGGTGCGGTAGGGATAGATGTGGCCAGTGGATGGCATATGTTTGGAATAATTGTATTCTTACATTGTTTTAGTGCTTAAAATAATGGTTGACTTTGGTGAAGATGATTTGAGCTTCTTGCGCAGAGTTAGGTCTACATTTGGAACTATTCAATATGTAGCTTTTTGTATTTGGTAATATATATATATATATATATATATATATATATATATATATATATATATGTATATATATATATATATATATATATATTACACAGCCATGATAGTTATGGTTAAGTTGCTGTTTCCATAGGAAAAGCACTTTTTGGGTGGCTTATAAGTTCGCTCCCCCTGGACGAATCCTCACCAAATTTTGCAAAAAAAAGTATATGGCCCCCTCTGATTTTTTTTTTGCAAGGTTTGCTCCAGGGGAGCAAAGTTATAAGGGGGGTCCCAAACCTTCTTTTTTCCCATAGACTGAATGGGGAAAAAACTTTGCTCACGCCTACAGCCCAAACCGCTGGATGGATTTTCACCTAATTTGGACCAGGAGCAGCTGTTTGGTCCTGAAAGCGTGCTTTTGCAAATTTGGTGAACATCCGTCCAGTAGTTTTTTAAAAAATGACCAAAAAGTAGGTCACAAAAAATTAGTGATATCTATGTTCGGTCCGCGGACACACTTCCCTGTTCACTCCGTGGACACTGTCCTGATTGGTCAATCGGCTTGCGTCATGTCCATAGACATGCAACGTGTTCGCTGATTGGACGGTGAAGAGCGTGAAGTGCAAAAAGGAGAGAAAAGAGGATCCAAAATTGGAACCCTCCCGTCCCTTGCACACCTAAAGTTTGCGCCAATATGACGCCTTGAGATTGACTTTTGTCACAATAAATTAGATATATATTCCAGTGAATTTCAAAAGATAATACAATTTTTTTTAAAAAGAGCGAAGTAATGACATCCAATGTAAAAGAAGATTCTTTATTCCAAACGCGTGAACCAGGAAGGATTCAATTCATTTGATTGTGGCTGACGCGTTTCGAGAAGTTCATTCTCTTCATCAAGAGCCCAGAATAATGAATTAAACACTGAAAATAAAGAAATATGTACAATCAGCTATTTGTGAACTCTCCACATCACTGCTACATGTATTTAGCGTTCTGCGTTAAATATATAACGTGTTACCAGGAACCAGTAAATTGAACCAGACAGCAGTAAAGGCTTCGTCATACATTGTTTAGGGAAGCAAGGGTAGAATACAAAGAATGGGTCAACATGACCAGCACCTGTAAATAGAATCCAGAGCCACAAGCTATCGGGACAAAAGAATGGCCATTTTGCTAATGGTAGATTGGAAATGCATTGTAAGTTACTTAGGAATAGGGCAACTTCCGAATAGATGTGGATGAATGGCTTACCAATTTTCTCTTTACACCTCTAATTCAGTGCATATGGAAACCGCTCGATATAGGCGGGAAAGACATTATAAGTTGAGTTCCAACACAGTTCACCCAGCAGAGAACAGCAGAGGATTGTGCACTAAAAGAAAAATAGTGCGTGTAACTACAGGTGCAAAATGCAAAAGGCAACAGTATCGGTAGATCAAACAATGAAAGGGCAACTATTCACCACTGAGGGGTGCCCAATGTGTTCTGGATAGGACCAGTTATTACATCAGTGCAATACTTGTGTAGCACGCAGTCTAAGGGTTCTCAAATAGTCCACACGGGGCTCGCTGGGTCTATAAAGAAAAACAGCGGCCCCTTTAGTGTCAAAGTGACATCTATATATGTGAGACTGAAGAGGCACAGCGAAAAGCGCCTTGTGTAGCTTAAAACTTACTTGAATTTGTGATAATTGTAGCATCGGCTGATGGAACGTGAGCTTCGGAATCGACGGAGCTCGTTTAAGCCCATCCAGCGGGGAGGATGTCCCCAGAGACTGTTGCTAGTGCAGCTCCACAAGCCCATCGCTGCGGCGTAGGTCCGTGAAGCGAGGTGGGCATGCGTAGTAATAAACAAAGGACTATAGGAATAAATTCAAATGAGGGTATTGGGCACTCGCTCGAGAGCGGCGGCCATCTTAGAAGGTGAAGAAATTAATAGATTTAAATAGAGTGTGCGACCTGCTTGCAAAAGTTTGCATACAGAAAAGACTGTAATTAAGCAAAAAAGTAATTGGCCATCTAAGTTACGATATGGTGGCTCTGGATTTACATTGTGTGAGAAACAGACAATAGTTCTTAAGGTGGCACAAAAGTTCACTAATAGTAGCAGTTTTAAATTGGAGAGATGTCAAAAAATGGCCCAAGAGGATATGGTCATATAATGATATATGAAAAAACATCTTTCTAAGAGTGACAATTATGTTATAAAAACACAATATACAGACATCTGTTGAGTACAGGCAGAGCTAGCGTATAGAGAGAGATATGAGGGCAACAAGTCAGATAAAACATTTTAAAGAAAATTCATCATTAAGCCCCTTCGGTAGTAGTGTGTTCAGTGTATGTATCCAATATTTTTCTCTACGTGAGAGCATCGATGCATAATCACCTCCCCTATAGAGTTTTTTGACAACTTCAAGGATTTGAAATTTTAATTGTGCGATTGTGTGATTATTCTCCATGAAATGTCTGGAGAGGGGGGATTTGATGTTTTTGCGTCTAATATTGGATTTGTGCTCCGTCAGGCGTTCTTTGACCAGTCTTGTGGTTTGACCCACATACAGTTTGCCACAAGGGCATTTGATCGCATAAATAACCCCGGATGACATGCAGGTGGCATAGTGGCGTAGTTTAATGTTCTTCCCAGTGTATGGGTGAACAATTTTGTCACCTTTTATGACGTTGTTACAGTGAGTACAACAGAGACACGGGAAAGTGCCAATTTTTCTAGTTTGTAGGACCATCTGTTTGTCTTTAGGTGGTATTTCTGCTCTGACCAAAGTGTCCCTCAGATTCCTACCCCGCCTGAAGGCCATCACAGGTGCTTTAGGGAAGAGTTCTTTCAGTGTCCTGTCGTTGTGGAGAATGATCCAGTGTTTCCTAATGGATTTACTTATCTGGAAGCTCTGTCTTGAGTACTTGCTGATGTGAAGTAATGGTGTATCCTTTGATTTGTTTTCGGGTACCAGTAGTAGTTCTTTGTCGATGAGTACAGATCTTTCTTTGGCTTCTTCTAGGATGGTACAGTTGTTGGCTTTCAAACATACCCATGTGACAACAAAATTCAGTTTGTCAATATACTCTTTGACAAACTTTCAGAAGTTAAAAGGATAGGACGCTCAACAGCTTGATTCCTTCTCTTCAAAGACATGTATGTACGCAGAGAACAATTTTCTCTAACTCTTGCATATGCAGTCACGATTCATAAATCACATGTTCTTACCATATACAAAGCAATGGTAGATATTGGTAACACAGTCTTTAAAGAAGGCATGAGCTATGTAGCACTATCACGCTTACGTACACTTGACAGTCTATTTCTAATCAACTTTGATGCAAGTAAAATAAACGCTGATATTCCTTGCAGTTTAGAATACAATAGACTTTGCTCACTATACACTCCCCATCTAAACACATATTCTGTTCCAAAAAAAGTAAAACATTATAAAAGAAAAATAAATCAAACAGAAAAGCAACAGGATGTCACTGCAAATCCTCCAAAGAGAGTAAAAGAAAGTAATACTTCATCAAGTACCACAAGCAAAAAAGAATCAATTAGGGAAAGTAAACCAGGTACTTCTTCAAAGAAGGAAGACAAACTCCAAAAAAAGCAGTCAGATACAGAACTACCTGGTCCATTTAAAATCTCAAATATAGTTGGTTTAAGTTGCTACGCAAATGTAGCAATGAATATTCTATTTCAATTACCACCAATTGTTGAGAACATTTACTTACACAGTACAGACCCATTGTGTTTGCAAATGTTAGTACTTCACAGAAATGCAGCAAACAATCCTGACAACATGTATAGTGTTTATGGAATAAGACAACAATTGGACTACTGTGCTGGAATGGTGAAATTCACTATAAACTCACAGGAAGATCCACAAGAATGTCTAATGTACTTAGTACAAGTACTGGAAAACAAAAACATACCTATAAATGAAATCTTCCAGATTTCATACATGTGGAAACATACATGCACTCTCTGCAACAATGTGACACAAGAAAAAATCCCCAATGAACGCTTCGTATATATATCAATACCTAATTGTGAATCCATTCCATTTCAGCAACTTGTACAAAATGCAAACCATGGTAGATTATGTTCTACCTGCAATTCAGATAATGGCTCCACGTTAGTAATACAAACACATAGTAAATACGTAATACTAATGCTTCTACGTTACAATGCAGATGGTACCAAAAACAACTGCAAGCTGACTGGATTCACACATGGTCAAATATCACTTAGTAAGAAAACCTTCACAACAATAGGTATAATCTACCACGCAGGAGCCACAACCAATTCAGGGCACTACACTGCATATATAAAAAAAGAAATGTGGATGGTTTCAATGTAATGATAGTACCATTACTCTAAAGCAGAGATTACCAGCAAATCATACAAACACTTATTTAATGTTCTTAAAACCAAAATTTGATAACTAAACTGTACTTAAACCTCAAGTAAACTTGTAGTAAAAAATATAAACTGTTAGAATATTCCAAAAGCTATCTAACTGCCCAAGATTCTACAACAATTAATCAAATAAATGAATACCACTAAATTAGAGCAAAAAATAGACAATTAGAATACGCCAATTGGTATCTAACTGTCCCAAAATTTAACAAAATCCAAACAGATAAATCAATACCACTAAAATATATAAAAAAATACAGATAGAATACGCCAATTGGTATCTAACTGTCCCAAAATTTAACAATATCCAAACAGATAAATCAATACCACTAAAATATATCAAAAAATAGACAGTTAGAATACGCCTACTGGTATCTAACTGCTCCAAAATTTCATAATATCCAAACAAATAAATAATATCTTACTGCTCCAAAAAAAATGCAACAACCCAATGTATAAAGCATTAGCCAAAAATAACAAATGAACACTGAAAACAAACAAACAAATAAACTGTAGCATAACAGAAAAAGGTATTTTTTTTAAAGCAACAAGGATTTTATTTTCTCCCACAGACCCAATGATTTCAGCAACGAACACAGAAACTGAGCAAATTGCACAGTACTCCGGTTTCTAACCTTCTAAATACGAGGGTCCAAAAAAAAAATGTTAATTATACAATGTAAAAAGTCATTACAAAATACTAATACTAACATGCTATTTTCTTTTATCACAGAAATTAACAAGAAATACATGTACTCCAGTTACTAAACCAAACAGTAAGTATATTATACACTCTATGCCCTGGCCACAACCATCACAGCATATCACACCCATAGTATCTTATAACTTTGTTCCTTATAAATTTGTTTTTGACCCAAAGTTATAAGCAACTATAAATGTGATATGCTGCGGTGGTTGTGGCCAGGGCATAAAGTGTTGGGTGCATGGCCAAATGGCCATGCACCCAACACTCTATGCCCTGGCCACAACCACCGCAGCATATCACACCCATAGAGTAAAACATTTCAACTATGGCCTATATAGAAACTTTTAATGTCCGCGGACATTACCAGTGTTCTTAGAACACTTTCAATGTGCCAGCGAACAATACGGACGGACAGCATCCTCAGGACACCCCCTACGAACATTTCAGGACAACGTGTGTGTTCCAAGAACACACCCCCATTTTGTTTATGTGTGAACATTTCAGGACAACGCAAGAGTTCTTAGAACACTTTCAACTTGACAACGAACAATAGGGACAGCGTCCTCAGAACACCCCCTGCGAACATTTCAGGACACCACGAGAGTTCTTAGAACACTTTCAACTCGACAACGAACAATACGGACAGTGTCCTCAGGACACCCCCTGCGAACATTTCAGGACAACGCGTGTGTTCTTAGAACACACCCCATTTTGTTTATTTGCGAACATTTCAGGACACCGAAACAGTTCTTAGAACACTTTCAACTTGCCATCGAACAATAGGGACAGCGTCTTCAGGACAACCCCTGCGAACATTTCAGGACAACGCCTGAGTTCTTAGAACACACCCCCATTTTGTTTATTTACGAACATTTCAGGACACCGAGACAGTTCTTAGAACATTTTCAACTTCCCATTGAAAAATACGGACAGCGTCCTCAGGACACCCCCTACGAACATTTCAGGACACCGGGAGAGTTCGTATAACACTTCAGGACAACGCGTGTGTTCTTGGAACACACCCCCATTTTGTTTATGTGCGAACATTTAAGGACAACGCGAGAGTTCTTAGAACACTTTCAACTTGACAACGAACAATACGGACAGCGCCCTCAGAACACCCCCATTTTGTTTATTTGCGAACATTTCAGGACACCGCAAGTGTTCTTAGAGCGTCTTCAGGACACCCCCTAAGAACATTTAAAGGCAACCGCGAGAGTTCTTAGAACACTTCAGGACAACGCGTGTGTTCTTAGAACACACCCCCATTTTGTTTATGTATGAATATTTCAGGACAACGCGAGAGTTCTTAGAACACTTTCAACTTGACAACGAACAATACGGACAGCGTCCTCAGAACACCCCCATTTTGTTTATTTGCGAACATTTCAGGACACCCCGAGTGTTCTTAGAACAATTTCAACTTGCCATCGAACAATACGGACAGCGTCTTCAGGACACCCCCTGCGAACATTTCAGGACACAGAGACAGTTCTTAGAACACTTTCAACTTGCCATCGAACAATACGGGCAGCGTCTTCCGGACACCACCTACGAACATTTCAGGACACCGCAAGAGTTCTTAGAACACTTCAGGACAATGCATGTGTTCTTAGAACACACCCCCATTTTGTTTATGTACGAACATTTCAGGACAACGCAAGAGTTCCTAGAACACTTTCAACTTGCCATCGAATAATACGGACAGCGTCTTCAGGACACCCCCTGTGAACATTTCAGTACAACGCAAGAGTTCTTAGAACACATTCAACTTGCCACAGAACAATACGGACAGCGTCCACAGAACACCCCCATTTTGTATATTTGCGAACATTTCAGGACACCGCGAGTGTTCTTAGAACAGTTTCAGCTTACTTGCAAACAAACGGACACATATTGAGTCCTCAGAACACCCCCATTCAGTTTATTTAGAACATTTCAGAACACCCGTGATGTCCACAGACAAATCGAACACAAAAAGAATGTCTACCACATAAAAAGGCACAACATTTAACCTATCTCATACCCTTCCATCCTCCCCAAACACTCCTACACACCAACACACTCGACTAAATACACATTTAGAACAAACTTTCACTGCGCTGTCCGCGGACGTCCGCAAATCCAAGATGGCGGGCGCTACCGAAAATCTGACACGCTTCACGCTTAACACCGTCCAATCAGTGAACACGTTGCATGTCCGCGGACATCACGCAAGCCGATTGGCCAATCAGGACACTGTCCGCGGAGCGAACAGGGAAGTGTGTCCGCGGACCGAACACAGATATCACTAATTTTTTTTTACCTAATTTTTGGTCATTAAAAAAAAAAACTACTGGACTGATTTTCACCAAATTTGCAAAAGCACACTTTCGGGACCAAGCCGCTGCTCCTGGTCCAAATTTGGTGAAAATCCATCCAGCGGTTTGGGCTGTAGGCGCGAGCAAAAATTCTTTCCCATTCAGTCTATGGGAGAAAAAAAAGTTTTGGAACCCCCCCTATAACTTTGCCCCCCCTGGACGAATCCTCACCAAACTTTGCAAAACAATTCAGAGTGGCCCATATACTTTTTTTTGCAATATTTGGTGAGGATTCGTCTGGGGGGAGCGAAGTTATAAGCCACCCAAAAAGTGCTCTTCCTATGGAAACAGCAACTTAACCATCACTACATGGCTACTACCGTGGCCATGTAATAAGAGAATGGATTCACAATAACATACATAATTTTATTATTGGGGACATGGCATTATGGGGGACATCAAAGGGAGCAAACAGAGTTAAGCCAGTCATGACTTCCCAAATGTGCTGAATTTCAGGTGTCTTGTTGCAATAACTTTGGGCACCTTAACTAAACTGTGATGTAAAGCTAACTACCCTTTCTAAGGGTAGTTACTCATGAGTGCTAAATCTGGTATGGGGATTAAGGTGGTAGAGAGCAAGAGAGGCAAGGGGCGCGTAGCCGTGAAGGAGCTCAGAACATGGGCTTATACCAGAGAATACAGCCCGTGTTCTGAGCTTCCTAGTTGGCAGCGCCCTGGACTAGGGTGCTAATAGTCTATCAATAACTTGGGATATGTTAAGGAATTAAATGTTTTGTTAAGGGCCCTCAGACTCCCTGGTTAGCAGAAATAACAAAAGACCTGATATCCATCAATGCATCTTTGTGGTTTGAGACCCCAGACATAATCCTTAAATAGGTTTGAGCAGTGGTTGAAAATGTGTTTTTGATAAATTAACAATGGAACGAGAACACATAGAAATCAACAAACCGTCTGACTGTATTCACATGGTTCTATCATATCCTGAGTGTCTTGAGTCATATCTAGAATGGTGTTCTAGCATTCATCAGCATGTATTGGCCATCTAGAGTGCTGTTATTTCTTCTACCAGGACATTATTGAATCCCCAATTCATTTTATTTGTTTTCGCCCAAAGTACAGAAGAGTAAGTGCAAAAATCTATTTATTTCACTTTAAAAAAAAAATAAGGATTTTTGGGAAGCAAGGCCATTCTTTTAATATCGCTTATATATCTTAATAGCAGGCATGTGGCTGCTACTTGAGATCTACACCAGTTCTTTGTGGTAGCTCTATCTATTAAGAAAAGAAATAGGTTGTTTTATTTGATATGTATTATCTCTGGATGCCTGATTTTCCTTTTCGATTAGTTGTGTACATGTTGTATCAAGACTGTTTATCTATGTCATAGGTTCTTTTAAAGATAATGGATGTTTCAGTATAATACACTTTTGTGATTTTAAAATCTGTCAATGTCCTCTAAAGTTGTATGGGCATGTATAATCCGACAGATAAGATACTGATTGATTGATTGATTGATTGATTGATTTATTGATTGATTGATTGATTGGAGTATGGTGTGCGGTTACTGCACATTCGGCAGTAACAAACTTATTGAATCACACTTTACCGAACTAGGGTAGTAAGAGTGTGCCCCGGTCCCCATGTTCAGTAAAATGGGATTCGGGAAGTGCGGGGGTGTCCCTGCTTCGATTCCATTCATTGCGGGGGACAAAAAAGACCCCCCCCCCAAAAAAGGACCCTGCAGGGGCATTTCAGACCCATGTTGGGAATTGACTGATGTCGCGGGGGAAGGAGGGAGTTGAGGCACGGGAAAGAAGTAAAATGTGCCACTGACAAGTAAGTATGGGTAAAGGGGGAGTGGGTAAGGGGGATGCAGGGAAAACGTGATCACACAGATCCATATTTTCAAGGTACTCAGGGGACGTAATTACCATTCTCTTGGATTTCTGAACATTCTACTGGTATCATGACACTTCCCCTAATGTACACTGCAAGCACAATCGAAAAGAGATAGGATTGTACTGCCAGAGTTCTGAAATGTGCACTACAACATTGTCAATGAACATGGCTAGCCTCTACTGCCATCCAAGGACTGGTAGACATGATGCTTTCTATGCGATCAGACCGGTACAGTATAGGTGGAGGCCCATGCAGCAGAGTCCAATATTGTAAATACCAAGTTCATATGCTTCGCCACAGACCGCCAGGGAACAAATGTGTGCTGTTAATTGGCTTTGTATGGATGGAATTTTTAAAGTGCAAACCTAGCTGAGAAGCAGCAAATTACTGTGATATTACCTGCTTAATCTTTCCAGCGAGCTTCTTACCAATTGCTAAAGGAAATTACTTACTCTTGCATTGATTAGCGAAATCAGCCAATAAGAAAAGATCAGCATGACATGCTTACCTTTCATGAAGAAGATCATTATGTTGACCCCTATGTAATGAGCTCAGAACTCTTTTGCCCTCTGCTATATTTAAATGACTTGTAATTGGAAAAGTGCTGGGGCACTGCTGCATCTTTTGTATAGTTAAGATGAATTTCTGGAATCTGGCCTGGTGGACAGATTTTAGGAGGACACCCAAGTTGTAATGAACAGTCAACTCTGAGAGGTTAGCCAAAACCCAAATCAAGGTAAACCTGGCGAGCAGTCAAGGTTACTCTTAAGAGTTTGAGTGGGGTCAGGGGCCATCCATGAGTCTACACAATAAAATACACAATAATTCAATTTAGACAGAAATGTATAAAAATACAAATATGTATTATAGGCATTCTACACCGAAACATGAAACTAGCAGGTGATATTATAACACAATACTCAATAATAAACATATATACATTCACCATAGGTTCACAAACACCATTCAAACACAGGAGGTATGCAAAATAATGTGTATATGCTAAAAACCAATTCACCAGAAATGTTCCTAACTTAAGCAGTCCATTCCCTAAGAAGAATGGGGCCTTGTACCAAAACGTCACAGGAGCCACAATGCCTCTCACCAGAAGAAGTCTTAGCAGGTAAATTATACTGTACTTGTGTTGGTGAGGGAATTAAATATTCTTCAACAATATTACTAAGGTAAGTAAAGAGTCTTTTTTATTTCAGGAGTTACTACCCAGGTTCGATGACAAAAAGGCAGTGAAATGGATGGTTAGGAGACCAAGGGACTTGTTCCTAATGCTATCCTATGCAGGACAGGGGGGAACCGATGCACTGTGTTTACTTATCCTCTGACTATGATTTTCCCAAATGACTGGATGGGTCTGTTAGGGGTTGCTGGAGGATGGTTTTCCCATCATTGGTTCCAGTGAGAGGTGCCTAGGAGCAGAGGGTGCAGTGATTCTTCCAGTCAGGTACAGTAGCAAGATGCAACCCCTGGCGATGGAGAGAGATATGCAAGATTTACCAATGCAGGACCCTTCAAAAGACGGGGAAGGTGAGTTCCAGCAACTGTGTCCACACAGAGGTGATGACAGGTGTCCTTCCAGTCGCTGTTGCAGAAGCTCCCCCGGGACAGAATCCCTTGATGCTGGGATGTTGAAATTCGGATGGAAGGAAACTTGTACCGTAAGGGACGACTACCAGAGTTCCATGTGCAACCACGGACAAGGTAGCCCATTAGAGAGTTGGTGAGTCCACCAGGCGGTTCAGGTACACTTCCAAAGGCTCAGGACAAATGGAACCTTGAGAAGGAGTTGAGACGTGTTGCTCCCAGTAGTCCAAGGGTCTTCGGAGATCAGGTAGCCCAACAGGGCTACACAGGGTCAGACGCAGGAATGGAGGCCAGCCTCTTCAAGGGTTTTCTTCGGATCTTCAGTTGGCTGTTCGTTTGTGAGGGATTCTTGGCTCCAATGCTGGTGTGAAAAAGTGGCTGCAGGAGTCCTCTTCTTATCCAAAATAGAAGTCCAAGCCCACCAATGGTAAGGATCTGCACCATTCAAACAGCAAATAGTTGTCAAATCAGAGAAAACTATTTGTTTCACTCATGCCCCACACCTAGACTCTCTAGCACCATGGATGTGAAATGGGACTAGACAGTCCGAATCCTTCCTGGACCACACAAACAAACACAAAAGTGTCACTAGCCCACAAAAGAAGCAGCTGTCCTGGATGCTCGGTCCCTGATGCCCAGGGCTTCCGGAGACAACCCCATGTCATTGCAAGGGGTTATATCTCACATCTGTACCCGAATGGAAGAATCCTTGCACATGCAGCTCGTGGTCACCATCCACTGGAACCAATTACAGTATATCCAACCTCCAGCAACTCCCAGAGGATCCACAAAGTTATGTGGGAAAATTGGAGTCAGGGGGTTAAGTAGACACAGTGCATCTGTCCCACCTGTCCTCCATAGGGTAACATTGGGAACAAGTCCCTTTGTCCCGTAACCTTCCATTCTACTGCATTTTGGTCTTCAAACTGGCGTAGTAACTCCTGAAATACAAACAAACATTTACTTACCTTAGTAAAATTGTTTAAGAGTGTTTTTATCCATCAACAACACAAGTAAATTATAACTCACCTACAGAGACTCCATTCAGGGAAGAATCATTGTGGCTTCTGGGCTTTTGGGCACAATGCCCCATTATTCTTAGGGTTTGGACTTCTTAATTTAAGGAATTCACTTGTGACTTGGTTCCATCATTACTGCATTTAATCTGCTTACATGCTTGCTGATTAAGTAACTTGTCATGCAGTAATGGACCTATAGTGAATGTGTTTATTTATATCATAGAAGAATTGTGTGATAATATTTCCAGTCAGTTTCATTTTTCAGTGTGTTTAGAAGGCCTAGAATAACTAACTGTATTTTTATAATTGCCTGTCTACATTGAATTATTCTGTGTTCTTTTGTGTGGACTCATTGAGGGCCTCTGACCCCACTCACAGTCTCCTGAGAATTGCCTTTACTGCTCTCCGTTGCTACCCTGATTGGGGTTTGGCTAACCTCTGTTCACTATAACTGCAGTGTCCTCCCAAAATCTGTTCATCAGGCTAGATTCTATAAACAAATCTTAACAGTGGATGACTGCAAAGCCAGAAGGAGGCGAGGCGACCACTGATCACACAACAAGAATGCTCATGTGCAGGCCGCATGAGGGCTGCTGTCTCAGCAGATTGGTTACATTTTTCCATCTCTGATGAAATATCAGCTGACTTATGTTGGCTTGAAGATTATGTGAATATTAATGATTTCCCTGATGCAAGAATTGCATTCCAATTTCTTTTGTAACTGAATGGGTTGAGGTGGTTGTTACTAGACCGAATGAGCTTCACTTATGGGCCCAATCTTCTGACACAAGGACTCACTACTCGCTTCCATTTATTGTCTAGCCCCACACACCTTCTTTCCTTTGACATCTAGCTCTTGCCCCAATGTACCAAATATTTTCCCTCTAATTGTTTAATTCCAATACTCACTGTATCCTGTTCAAACCTTCATGCCTGCAGCTCGGGGGTTAAACAGCCTAGAAGTGATTGCTTTTCTCGACCTTACAATTCCCCCACAATCCTGTTCCCTCTCAACTCAAGTGCACTTAGTCACGCTCTCCTTCCTATCTACTTACCTGCCCAGAGCCTCGTTAGATTATTGAACCTCCTGCCTTCATATCCATCAAACACAATGTTCTTTCAGGCGTAGCTGCATCTGCATTACTAGGTACATCTGCCATGTTGTGAAGTAATTTTCACTGCCAGGCCGCACTTAAGTTGATCCTGAAAATAGTGTATCAGGAGAAGAGACAATGGTTTTACTCTTCCTGCACCTCTTGCCACCAACTGTTTAGTGGCTATCTCCGGCAAAACTCCTTTTTAGCAGCATCATCTGGTACAACTCTACAACCCATATTATAAATACCTTCTAGTAAATGAAACATGTTAGAGCAAACTATTGATTCAGGTGATCATTGCTTTATTCAGCTCCAAATGTAGCTCTCAAAATATCAAAGCAAGACCAATATCCTTAGCCCTTTTGGTCCTAACCTGCTCTGGAAAAAAATAAGAATTACCAAAGCACATACTAACAGCTTGCCATTTCCCACAATGGAATACCGGATGAAATTCAAAACGATATGCAATATGTTTGAGGCTAGCAAGAGACAATGGATTCTCATTGTTTGACATACAGTAACAAACCACCAATCGAAGTACAAGCCCATCAAACATAATGGTGGTTATTTAGGTTTGGAAAATACTTGTTCTTTACAGAAAATCGAGAAATCCATGATTCAGACAAATCCCACACTGAGAATATGTGACACTGCACTCATATTGCTGACTTGGGGGATCAAGGCAGATCTCTGCCCAACTCCAGCTGCTCCAATGCACTCAGAATGTATGTTTGTTGTAAGGCTGGTCTCAACAACAAGCAGGCATGCACTCAAGATTTAAGAATGATAACAATATGCAAATGGGGTCTACTAAAGACCATTAGTGCTGTCCCACTTCCCCTCTCCCCTTCTACATCCCCATCCACAGAATTCCTTCCCCGCCCCCCATCCCCACTTACCTTCGTTTAAGTCCATTTGGGGAGCGGACATGCTAGAAACACTTCTGTCCCCCGCGCATCCACTCCTGATCTGCAACAGGCCGTCATGGAAAGGAATAAGGGACTACACTTAGTCCCTTCTCTTCTTTCCATGTCAGCCATTTAAAAAAAAACGTTTTTCTATTTTTTTCAATGGCCGCCATGGAAAGGCAAAATAGACTTTGTTTCCCTTCCCTAATGGCCATTATTTTAACATCTCGGGCATTACCTTAAGTGGTAATGCCCACCCTGCTCTGCGACTATTGCTTAATTATGTGTTCATTTTGGTCATGGAAGACCACTGCCCTATAGTTAAAGGGAAAACTTTGTACATACATTTTTCTCAAAATTATATTGCTAATTTAATTTAACTTTATGGACGGATTTGGATGAAATATTAAGAAAAAAACATTTGGCACTGGCAGACCAAACTTGACATTTTGGGAAAGATTTGATCAAAAATGAAAAATGAAACAAACAACGCTGTTTTCGGCATACCCCCACTCATTTTCCAATAGAGAAAAAGTGCATTTTGTGAACAGCCATCGCTCCAAACCGATGGATTTGGACCAAATAAGAAATAACTTGGGCATAAAGCGTTGACTTAATTTCCTTGGGCCTCATTCCGAGTACGGCGCTAACCAATGGCGCTATTAACGCCTTGGTTGACGCCGTACCCGGACCGGCAGCGCCTTGGTGGATGGCGGAATTACCGCCCCATTCCAAGGGTGGCGGGGCGGTAATTCCCCAATCCCCATTTACCCTTCCCCATTCCCATTTTTGCCCCATAGGGCATAATGGGAGTGGGGAAGGCGTTAATTACGCCACCGTAAATTACGGTGGCGTAATTAACATGAAGGTCCCTTAGCGCCATGGTTTTTAACACCTGCTAGAAGCAGGTGTTAAAACCTCCATGGCGCAAAGGGAACTCGGAGTATGGCGGTAAGGGATTACCGCCACCGCTCTCGTTAGCGGTGGCCGCTATCCCTTACCGCCATACTCGGAATGAGGCCCCTTCTTGACTCAATTGGGTAAATCGTTCCAGTAGTCTTTAAATATTTGAAGAAGAAGGGGTGGCGCCTTCCCCTCAAAAACTGTATGTATATTCCATGGTGGTTTGCAGCATAGTCACTTTTCAGAAATGAAAAGGCACCATTTTTATTTTGTTGATGCTTGTGATTCCAACGATAATACTGTGGAAAGCCAAAACGAAAGTGCTCAAAATGCTATTCATAGGAGGAAAATTGATGCGATCACATCAGGCTTAAAGTGGGGAGGGTGAAAGAGGACACAATGTGAAGTTGGGGGGTAGACTGGGGAGCCAGTTATGGGTAGAACATTTCTGGCTTATTAGGGGTATACTAGGGCAATACCATGCCACAATATGCATCTGGAAAAGAAACTGGGCCTCATTGCGACCCTGACGGTACGGAGTGAACGGCGCACCGCGTTCACCCCGTACCGCCGCATTATGAGTTCACCTCGCGGGACACGGTAAGCACGCCTGAGGAAAACCGCGGGTGCTTACCGTTTTCCGCGAGGGGAGGAGGGAGCAAACAACGGGCCATCTCGTAATGGCCCGTTGTTTGCTCCCTTTCCCATTCCCATTCAGCCCTATGGGGGCTGAAATGGGAATGGGGAAGGACCATGTCCGGGTCCTTGGAGGGAAGAATTACCGGGCCTCCCAAACTCGGAATGGCCCGGTAAGTCCTCATTCCGAGGACCCGGCCCCCGACGGGATTTCGGCGGCAGCCATGCCGCCAATAGCGGCATGGTTACCGCCGATCTCGTAATGAGGACCACTGTCTCACCTGAATCGGAGCATAATAGGGGTAATGGGAGAGGATTAGGGAGGGAATAAGCAACTGAAGGAGCAGGGGAACGAGGAAAAGAGGAAGGGGGCACATGCTAAGTGCCTGTGAGGACAGGAGAGGATTTTTAATTTTCTTGCATTTTTTGTCATATCAGGGGAATCTCGTGGGATTACTGCAGCAATTTTCTGCCACGTATTTCTATTATCGGGGGAATCGGCACACTGCTATGCTACCGCAGGTATCAAAAATGTCTTGGGAATAGGGAATGGAAAAAATATTGTACACCTGCAGATGTCACAACTACAATGCAGGGTGCAATGGGTCTTTGGGAGCAAATTAATAGTGTAAGACCATGGCTAGGGGGCCCGGATATTCTTTGATATAACAAAAACCTTAAAATTCAGTGAAAAAAACATTAGCTAAGAGAGAGCTGAGATGATCAGATTTAATGCAGCAAAACCCTTGAAATTCAGCAGATGTGGGAAGTGATGACCATCCTTACTCGGTGCCCCATGTTGCAAAGGCCATTAGCAGATACATATTGGAATATAAGGGATTCAGAATAACATACAACATTACATCATGGGGGACATTGACATGGGCCATCGAGTTAAGATGGCCATCACTTCCCACATCTGGTGATTTTGAAGGGTTTTGTTGCATTACATCTCATCACCTTATCGCTCTGTCAACTGAGGTTTTTTCACTGAATTATAGATATAATCAAAACCTCATTGTATGTTTCTAGTCATTGTAGTGAAATCACAGACTTACTTTGTAGTCCTACTTATGCAACTCTATCTCACCCACATGTGTCAGTGAACTCACTTGTATTTTGGACAGAGCACCCTTAACAGGTCTATGCCATGGAAATATTATGAAATCATTTGCTACAAAGAATAAGAACAACACTTTCCTAGTGTGACAGTATCTTTAGTATGCACTCATATGGAGGTTTTGCTCTAGAAATTTAGTTTTTGGGGAACTGATTATCAACTTTGATGGTGATACATAATCAATGTGGACCTTGAAAATGGAAATATTTGTCTAAAAACTTTCTGAATAATTATGTGTAGAAGTGACGCTTATAATGTCTCTGTTGGTTCAGTCTTATAAAGTAGTTAGAGCTTGAAAAGTCTT
Source organism: Ambystoma mexicanum (assembly GCF_040938575.1). Lineage (NCBI taxonomy): Eukaryota > Metazoa > Chordata > Amphibia > Caudata > Ambystomatidae > Ambystoma > Ambystoma mexicanum. The sequence continues at coordinate 963,919,160 of NC_090927.1, forward strand.
TCTAATAACCCTGAACGTTCAGAGGTAGCGCTGGAGGGTTGCGAATTGTGGTTTTGTGCAAACAATATTTCAACAAAGTTTCAGCTTGGTCACATTTGTGAAATGAGTTGTGCCAGTGCTGCCTTCTGATTTATTGGAATTTACGCAATTTGGCAATCTCAGCTGAGGCCCATTCGGAATACCTGTCATTAAGGTTTCTCAGATGTCTTCAGCTGCATCCATCAAGTCTGTACACACGCTCCCTTTCTCCCTCCCGAGGGATCCCTCGGGTTTTCATTCTTCCAAAGTAAGCTTTCTGATTTAGGCCGCCACTCTTGCATTTGGATGCAAGCGTGAGCCAGCTACAATTTTTTTGCATTTCAGTATATCAATAGTATTCTAGGGGAGAAATACTGCGAAGAATTCATTTTGTTTCTGTCTAGTTCACAAGAACTATTGAAATGGGACAGAGTAACAAGAACAGTCTAATTTTCTATGTTTTGCATAATCATTCTGATTCTCTTCACTCAATTCAGCTGAACACATAATGGTGACCAATAACTAGAACAACTATTAACACACTTCCATTTTATAAGAACAACTAACATCATCTGAGTAAAGTAACTGTGTTTATATGTTATAGCTCTGATAGAAAATCTTTGCAATGCACAGTGAAGGGGACTTATATTTTGGTTGAGGTTTCATCAACATTCTGTGATTTAATATTTAACCTTTATGAGAGGCAATATAATAACAGCTAATTAACACAGTTGCATATTTTCAATTGCAGTCTATACAAGTGAAAACACTAAATTACTTGTGGTACTGCGTCTTGTTAATGGCTAATGTCAAATCTTTCCTGTGTCACTCAAGCAGACTCATAACACCACTTTTATTTCCATCTTTGTAAGTTTAGCGGATAACACCCACAACCTCCACCGCCCTTTGCCCCAATTGCCCAGATAGGAGCAGAACGGTGATCCACTTCTTAATGATTTGCCCATATCATGCCAATATATGAAGATATCTTCTGAAACCCAGATTACTTGGCTTAAATATTCGCCATACTAATGTCACAGTAAAGCTTTGTAAATAAACCTGTAATTAATCACTTGTTCATGCAGTGGCAACATTTAGGTGATACAAGTCTATAATTGTAGTCCTGATATATTTATTTGGACGCGCTCCGATCTTACCATCTTGACCATAGCTCAAACACGTATTAAACATGCAACTAGTGATAAACGCATGTCACCTGTGAATGAGAGTAATGAAGTATCGCCTGATCTGTCGAATATATCTATACTTGCAGGTACAGGTAAATTGAGCAGCACACACAGTGAACCTTGTACTGATGATGGAGCTGCAGGTTCTATAGACTTGTCCATTCATTCCATTGCCGATTCGTTTTTACAACCTACACCGTGGTGCCGTCTTCCGATTAATAATTCAGGCAATCTATCAGAAAACGTGGCTCTCATAGAAATCACTTAGCCCCTGTAAATACAACTGTGGCAAGCTTATTTAAATTGTCTGAGAGCCTGGACACAAAAATCACTCAACAATCTAGTCAAATACAACAAATACTTGACTGGATTGCTAAATTACCTGCAGAATCATGTTTCTCCAAGGACGGTGGCAACATGGGCACAAATAAAGGAGCCCTCGGACCATCACCCTTGTTCAGAGACTCTAGTAGTGGAAACTCCACCACATTGGTGCTGCCCTTTCTCACGAATATCATATGTCCTGTTGAGCAAATTATACCTGAAGTCATTAATTTAAATGACTCATGGATTAGTTTAGATAGGAGTGTAAAAAAAGTCTGGTCTAATGGCAGTGGAGCTCGCGCTTATGCTGACTCCCAAAAGACGAGTAGCATAATCCGTCCATAACGGAGCATGCCCAAAACAAAGGCACCCTCTCGGAAGCTGTTGAGACCTCTCCAGTCCGATAAATTGAGACCTCAAGTACTGCCTCAAATTCAATCTATTGAACAACCGCACATGTCAAAACATTCACAGGTCTTTGTCCCACTGTTGCCCATTGTAACGATAACTCAGGCACCAGTCATGGCGGCAGACAGTCAACAAGTGGTGGATGGAGTATTTCCACACAAAAAAACCTTGTTGATTGTGAGATGCAAAGAACAGTGCAAATTAACCAAAATCTTGCTCCTGAAGTGCAATTAACTTTACATCCAGAAATGGGTCTAGGGCGAAACAAACTGAATGCACTTGCAGAAGAGCATGCCTTACAAGATCGCATGACTCAATCAAAGCGGCAGTTGATGCTTATTTAATCCAACATGTCTCCCAAGCCATCATGACCAAACCTTCCACGCCTACTAGGGGAGAAGATGTGTGCCAAGCAAGAAATGCTAATCGTCCCATAACAAAAGTAGCAATGGACGATTTAAAACAATCTAACGAGTGCCTACAACCTCCAAATATACCACACCCCAGAGTCGACACTCTCCTAGGAGCCCCTCAAAACAGAAATATAAATAAAAATGACACCGCTAGATCAGGTCATCAGGTGCACAAGAATACTTTTAAAAAATGTCACTTACTCATTGTAAAATGCTGAGATGCGCCCTTCGAAAAATATGACTTATGTAGAACGCATAAATTGAACATCTTTGGAGATGTAGACAACCTGCAAGATATATCCCGAAGTGATATTGGCCAAATTGAATTTGTCTGTGACCAAAATCTGTCCATTGTGCGATTGTGGATTGAGTCAGGTTTAGTTCTGAATTCAATTTGGAAATCCAAAAAGGAGCTGTTCAAGATGGGCTTTCTGGTTGCACAGGACCCCGAATGTCTGATTGAAGAAAGAAAGTTATCCATTGAGTGCAAAGAGAGTCCAATCCCAGAATCACAATGTCATCCCATTTGTTCATGTTCATATTGTGACCCCAATGTAATTCCTCAATATGAGAAAGCAAATGTTATAAAAGCATAACCACTAATTGAAAATGCTACAAATGTATCCTCGCTAGTTAGTTGGAACACCAGGGGATACACTCATTTGCAATGGGGCTTAAATCATCCCATAAATCAATATGATATAGTGGCTCTTCAAGAGACCTGGTTGCAGGTAGCCCCACTGTGGGACGATCATGATGTTATTTTATTGCCAGCGCTGGCAGCCTCAATGGGGAGACCTACTTCAGGCCTTTTGGTGGCGGTAACAACAAGCAGAGGGTTGAGTATAAATGAGTGGGCTTCACCAAATAATTTCACACAATTGGTCAAGATTTCTGACTCCACTCAGTCCCTGGCCTTAATCAATTTATATTGCAATCCGATTGGCATTCCAGATGACACCTTTTATAAAGATCTATCTAGTGTTTTAGAACTAGTTATCCAAGATCAAAACATTACAGCAACCATTATGGTTGGGGATTTGAATCTCTACTGCTTCACGGTCGAGCAAAGCACCTCAGGCCCATGCCAGGGAGAGGTGGATTCGTTTTGCTGCAGATCACAATTTCATGTTTGGCAAATGGCTCCTTGATGGGAGAATCCTGCCTCACCACACGTGGGAAAGAGGATCGTCCAAATCAATCATTGATTATATATTTATGACTGAAACACTATTTCACAAGGTCACCAAATTTGAAATAATAGAGCAAACAGTCAGTGATCACCACCTTCTCACATTATTTTGGCAATGGGAATATAAGCGGTCTGAGCCTAACCATCAGTGGGCTACTCAGACCCTGTGGGTCAATAATAATGCAAAAACTTGCTTCAAATGGTCCAACAACTCACTTGATGCTTTAATTGAAGCAACACAAAATTTGAGTGGGACTGAGTTTGACTCCTATGTAGAGATCTTGTCCTCCTTTCAAAATATTAATCTGGACAAAGGCTTACACCGCCTACCTCATAAGCACAGATTCAATCAACTTGCACAACAACCTAGGAGTGCCTATAGGAGAGAGTTGAGATCAATCTCTAGATTGTCACCGAGTAAACATCAGGCATGAAAAATATAGATTTCAAAATTGGATCCGTGCAAGGAAAGCTAAACTATTTCAATCTGATGTTTAGGCTTTCATGCAATCAGTACATAACAAAAACTCTGCCCAAGTGTGGGCCTTACTTAACAAAACATCTAATCAAACGCAACCCAGTCCCCAACTGAGTGGGGTTCCCGAAGCCCTATGGCTTGATCACTTTTCACACCTATATGCTTATGAGAACTTTGACAATTATAGGTATGAGAATCGAGCCACAGAGGTTTGGCATTTAGAATGTTCTGAAGAAATAATAGATCTCATAAACAAATCGTTATCCTCTCGCTATGCAGGACCGGATGGCTTGAGCAATTTTATGTTTAAGCAAAATCCGACGAGGTGGGCTAGCATTCTTAATAATGTTTTGCAACAAATTCTAGGTTCCAGGAAAATACCGACCTCTTGGAAATCATCCTTGATTGTTCCAATCTTTAAGAAGGGTGATCGGGGTGCCGCGTCAAGCTATCGGCCAATCACTCTGCTTGCTGCACCGGGAAAGGTCTTCTCAAAACTAGTCTTGAGGGACTTTTCCCGGTGGTCACAAGCATATAATCAACGTGATCCGAATCAGACAGGTTTTGTTGCTGGGTTGGAAACTGCAGTTATTCTCTTAACTATAATGCCCTAAAATCACAGGCACAATTGAATAAACAACCAATTTATTTCGCATTTGTCGATTTACACTCTGCTTTTGACTCGGTTTCTCGAGTTAAGCTGATGGGAAAGCTGCTATTTGCGAAGTGCCCAACAACCTTATGTGACATCATCCACGCCCTACATTCAGCGACCTCTATAAAAATTAGGTTATCAATCATAGGCCTTCTGTCTGCAGCAATTTCCACATCGAGAGGGTTGAAGCAAGGGTGTATCCTTGCTTCGGCCCTCTTTAATTTCTTTATAGATGATGTGATGCAGGCCTTTCTCCAGGTTTGTTCGGATTCACCGAAAAATGAATAGTGTGACGGTCAAGGCTTTATGGTATGCAGACGACCTGGTGTTAATTTCAAAAACTCCATCAGGCATGCAACTCCTTTTGTCTGCCTTAAGTGCCTACTTAGATGACAATGAATTAGTCATCAATCTGAAGAAAACTCAGATTGTGATATATGCTCTTAATTTAACCAATAGGGCTTAATTGGATGGGAGGATTAAGGATGTGAGTTTGGAAGTTGTGCCGACCTATCTGTATCTTGGTATCTTATTTGATGGAATGCCGCAGGTTGATTCACAACTAAAGACGCTAGGTCACAAATTCATCTCAGCCATATCGCAGACATGGTTAGTCGTATACAAATATGGCACATTTTTTATTAAATATGCCATCATGTATTGGTGACAGAAAGTTATGCCAACAATCCTCTGTGGTTTGGAGACCAAAAATATTATCTCAACCTCATTTTTGAACAAATTAGAGGTGAGATTTTGGAGGGGTATTCTATATCTTCCACAATGTGTACCAGGACCATGGCTGCGACATGATTCGGGTCTTACTGCTTTGGTTTCTGAATATAACTGGCGGTTATGTGTCCTTTTCCGTAAATGTTTAATGTATACTCGAACCGACATCTTAGCAACCTTGTCTGTCTATATGTTGTCGTCATCACATGCATTTGTTCGATCATGGTCAACTTGCATTCTTAAAATTTTGGCAAAGGCAGATGTGAACATTGACACTCTTATCATGAATCCGGTCCGAGCAAAGGATAAAATATATAGGTTGGACTGGATCGAAACAAGAAGCATATGTCTAACTCATAAGGACTTTCATGCCTTCGCATTTGAACAGAAAAAACTTAAAGAGCTAGAATCATATTTGTGCAGAGCACCGTCTCCACAGTTGAGATCATCAATTTTACGTCTACGATTTAACTTGTTTTTGACACGCGATGTTTTGGCAAGAAGGAATTTTATTAATTTTTGTAGATTTTGTGTGGATATTTCTGTCAGAGAAACTTTAAAGCATGTAATAGTAGAATGCCCAGCTTTGATGAATTTGAGAGCTAAGGAAACACATGAGGTATTTTGGTCTGATGTCTCCGGAAAACCGATGGCCAACTATTTTGTCATCCAAAGTTATGAGCATTCGAGTTGCAAGTTTTCATTTCATGAATGCTTTAAATTTAAATGCTGTAAGTGCCCCTGTGGTGGTTTAGGTTTTCCATGAAAAACAGCCATTTATAGGAGGTCACCATGTGGTAATATATTCATCACATGCTAAACAGAGTGGATTGCTTGAACAACCAATGTATAATCTTACCTCCCCGATAGTCTCTAGCAAGAGCACCATTGAACATCTACAGCTTCTCGAATAATGTGCTTGTTTTATATGAAGTGGCTATCGATTATGATAGGAATTTTATGTATCAAATGTTAACATGTTCAATCTGCTTCAGATAATTTGTTTTATGTTATGTTTTATTTCACGGTAGCTCATTTTTATTTTCTTTCCTTGCCTCTGTTTTGTGGTGCTCTGTAAATATTGGCGTAAATGTTGCTTTGTAACATTGTAAATTTGGAAATGTAATTGAATTGTTTTAAATGTTTTGAAAAAGTTGAGTTTACTCAGCTGAATTTAATAAAAAAAAAAATTAAAGCTGTTTACCAATACATCATTGTGTGTAAAATGAATATGTCATAATCCCTTAAACTATTTCAAATGAAGCAGTAGCACTTTATTTGACCCACCGTACATACGTTTTATCAGCATGACCCATTTCTCCTAGCGATAAATGGTTTGAACATTTTGGTGGGTAATGTTATGAATTAGTCACATCTGTGGATAGATTTTACTTTTGTGTATTTACTGCAAATGTATTTTATTGTTTTGTCTGTTTACTTGTACGGCTTTTAGCCTTAATAAAGTATTTGATGATGATAACACTCATGCTGACATGCTTTCTTTGGCATAAATGGCATGCAACTCAAGTTGAAGTCTGGACTAAAGCAGGAGTGTTAAATGTGGTTTAGGGGGCTGTTGCATTAGAAGAAGTCCCACCTCCTGTCCGGATGGTGCAGCTATTAGCATCCAGCCATATTGCCATGGTGCGAATAGACCCTTTATGAAGTTGTTAAATGGCATGTTTAGAGCTGGCCAGCCATTTCACAAAGAAGAAATATGATAAACATGTTCATCAGAGAAACCCATAAGGGAACTACATCTAACCCCTTCTCCATCTACAGGTGTCCGAGTGTGGAGTGCAGTGACAACAAGAGCTGAGCAATATGTGCAGACAGAAAACAAATGGAGAAGAGGCAGAGTGTAAGGGAACCCGGAGTTCGGTGTTACAGGTGCTTAGTGTGGGGAGAGTTAGAGTGTGCACATGATGGCCGGCTCTGGGTGGTGATCCTAGCCCATTTGCAGGCTCTAATTGTGACCAATACTAGAAGATAAGGCCTGCCATTATACTCATCTGAGTGGCTAGGCCCCATTATTACCTCACAACCTGCTTGCTAATAATATAATTAGAGCTGTGATGTCATAAAGGGTACGGTCGAAAATAGTCTATTTTCTATAGTCATTGTGCAAACACATACGGTGCAGAAAGGCAGTGCAAAGGGAGTGTGATGCTGAGAGAGTTGGATGTGATGAATGTGGGGTTTCTGGGAAGAATTGGTACCGGTTAGAGTCACTATCACATAAATACTTGATTTGCTTACTAGAAGTTAAAGGGTATTAGAGGAATTTACTAGAGGTACAGCTGGACAGCTACCTATGCATGGTGCAACCCATCAGAGGAGAATAGGATGCCTGGCCGAACCTTGTCAAAAACAATCCTGGGGCTAACCCCAGAATCAGATTTGGGAAGATCTTTCCGCTGTCCAAATCTGCCTGAATCACCATACAACCTCTGGAATGTTGGGCAGAAAGTTGGGCAGGTTCAAGGTAATTCTTGGCAAGAAAATAAACAAAATAATTCCAAAGGCTGCATGAAGGAAGGGGTGGGGTGAGCCTTGATGGGGGCTTAGCACGAAGAAATGGAGACCTATGCATCTATGACTCTTTTTTTTTTTTTATAACATATTTTATTATATTTTGTGCAAGAAACAACAAGAAATCAACAAAACTACAAGACTACAAGACTTTGCATACGGCTGGCAGGGTAGCCTGGACGAATATACTGGAGGACATAGGCAAGCATAGCAACACATGTGAAATAAAGTATATGAGCAGTTGAGGTGGCAATCAATTCCTGGATAGTCATATTACGTGAAAATGCCCCAAAGCATGGTGTTAGCAGGCATGGATTTTGCGGGACTGCACGCCAATGCACAATGATGCTATTACAGTAGGTTTACATTGTTTGTTCCCATCTTCCCCAAATCTTGTCCGCTTTGCCCGGACAACCTCTGGCTTGATAGACTCTGCGTTCCATTAAAATGATTGCATCCACATCCGATAGCCAGTGATCATATTTCGGGGTATTTTCTGAACCCCATAATTGCGCGATGTTCCTTTTCGCAATTCCTGTGGCAGTTGACACAAGTAGCTTTTCGAATCGTGACAGTTCTAGGTCGTCTGTGATACCTAGGAGCATGAGTTTAGGGTCCGTCGGAACTGGGCGGGACATGGCCCTAGAGAGCCTTGCGCTACATTTATGCCAGAAGCGTTGTATGCGTGCACACTGCCAGAGGATGTGGTAAAAGGATCCTTCTTCTTGTTTGCAGCGTAGACACTTGGGGTCGGTCGATTTACCCCAATTGTAGAGTGTTATTCGAGGATAATATATCCGATGTAGTATTTTAAGCTGTACCAAACGAATCCGTGCCGAAATTGCGCATTCTCTAGGATACATTAGGATTTCAATCCAGTCTTCCGGTAATATGGGGCCAATGTCATTTTCCCACTTCGTCTTCAGGGTCAGAAGTTCTTTCGTGCCGAATGAAGAAACAACATTGTACATGGTAGACGTGACTTTATTGTTCACCTTGTCCATTACTATATTTCTTTCAATAGGTGTGCATTCCGGCATGTCCACAAGTTGGGCTCTGTGTGCGACAAGTGCGTGTTGTAGCTGTCTGTGGTGATACTGTTCAGATTCCGGCAAGCCATGTGCCGCAGCGAGCTCGGGGAACTGCGTCAGCCGGTCGTTTACGATTATCTGTTGGATCGTCTGTATGCCAGCTACGACCCAGGCTGGCCATTTCGGGAGGTTGGCAAGATTCGAAAGGTGAGCATTGTTCCAGATGGGCTGGAGTGGGGTGATTTTCTTGTCCCAACCCAAGTGTCTGTGTATTTCTTTCCATACCAGGGCTGTGTGTACTGCTATCGTGTGTGCAGGCGGGTGAGTTTGTTTGCAGTAGAGACTTTCAAGTGGGGACATTCCATGTCTCGCCGCTAGTTCGGCTCTTATGTGAGGGATGCTCAGGTCCCCGTGTAGAATATCATTGACTGTTGCCATCTGGGATGCCCAGTAATAAATCTGGATATTCGGGAGCCCTATTCCCCCTTCCCAAACCGAACGTTGGAGAGTGTGGAGGGCAATTCTCGGGCGCTTCCCACCCCAGAGGAGTATACGTGTTGTGCTATTTATACTGTGGAATTCTGCAGCGGGGACGTGGAGGGGGGCATTCTGAAGAACATATAAAAAGCGGGGTAGGGCCAGCATCTTGAAGAGCGCTGCCTTTCCTAACAGTGTCAACGGGAGTGCCTGCCAGTGGGTTACATCTTGCTTATATCTTTTAGTAAGTGGGCGTAGATTTTGTTCTACATAGTTATTCAATTCATTGGCGATTAAAATACCCAGGTATCGGAACTGTTTGGTTTCAACCTTATATGGGGAGCCCGCTGTCGGAACGCAGTCTATCCCTTTAACCGGGAACAGCACAGATTTGGACCAATTTACTTTAAGTCCGCTAAAGGATCCGTATTCCATTAGGATTTGCGTGACCACAGGGCATGAAGAGGCTGGGTCGCCCAGGCATACTAGGAGATCATCTGCATAGAGGGAAACTCTATCTTCACAGCCCGGACCCCATCGAAAGCCAGTCCATGCGGAAGAATCCCTCAGGAGGACTGCTAGTGGTTCCATTATTAGTGCGAACACCATCGCCGAAAGTGGGCAACCTTGTCTGGTTCCCTTCCCTAGTCGGACAGTGCGCGACGGCCACCCATTTACTTTAACCTCGGCTATTGGGTTCTTGTATAGGAGTTGCACCCATTTTATGAACGGTTCTCCGAAGTGCATCCTATGCATTATGGTCCATAGCGCCTCCCAGTGAACAGAGTCGAATGCTTTCTCGAAGTCTATGGCCAGCAGAGCCAGAGATTGCCGGGGCTCTTTCTAGTGCCAAGTGTAATCTGCGAATGTTCATTCTGGTCGACCGCTGGGGCATAAAGCCACATTGGTCCGGGTGGATCAGTGATGTAATGACTAGTTGTAATCTGTTGGCTAGAACTTTGGCCAAAATTTTTGCTTCGCTATTGATAAGGGATATGGGACGATAGGATGTGCATTCTTCTGGGGGTTTGCCTTTTTTAGAGATCACTATGATGGTAGCTTTGCGAAGGTCGGGTGGGAGCTCATTCTGGGTTAGAGAGTGTTCAAACACCTTGAGCAAGTGTGCGGGTATGTCCAGATGTTGTAGTTTTTTCCAAATGTCAATCGGGAACCCATTCGGGCCCGGGGTCTTGCCGGCCTGGAGTTGCATAATGGCAGTTGATATCTCGGTAGTAGTGATTTTACTATCTAGGGCAGTGGTCTGGTCTGGGGTGAGTGTTGGGAGAACGATATCATCTAGTATGGTACTATCCACAGTATCGGTGGGGGGTTCGTAGAGGTTCTCGTAGAACTCAGCAAAGCGTTCAGCGATCTCTGCGTCGGCATGGACTAGGTTTGCGTTTAGGGTTCTGATGCATTTCACCTTCGATTGTCCTTCATCACGTCTTTCCAGCCACGCAAGCAGTTTGCTTGCTTTGTCGCCTGTTTCATATACACGCGCCTTCATTGCTGCGTGTGCTTTCTTGGCGCAGTCCAAGGATAAATTATGCAGCTTCCTTTGTGCCAACAGTAGAGCCCTGTTTGACTCCGGGGTGTCATTGGCAATGTGGTCCAGTTCCTTGGATGTGACCTCGGATTCAGCTTCGATGATTTTTTCGCGCTGTTTCTTCTTCTTATGGGACGTCCACGATATGATTTCTCCGCGGAGGACTGGTTTGTATGCCTCCCATAGTGTATTGGGGTTATCAACTGAGTCTATATTAAGCTCAAAGTAGTCGGAGGTGGCGGTCTCTACCATCTCCTGAAATTCAGGGAATCCCAAATAGTAGGTATTTAGGCGCCATGAGGGGGGTGGTCTCGGTCTGGCCGTTTCCAGCTCCAGCAGCAATGGGGAATGGTCAGAGATTCCTCGGGGAAGGAAGGATGCATTGTTTATTTGGTGGATACTTTGGTGTGGGAGGAAGAAGTAGTCTATCCTAGACATCGAGGTGTGGGCCCCCGAGTGGAAGGAATATTGACGAGTCTGTGTATTAAGGGCCCTCCATGCGTCACAGAGGCCCATTGCCGACACGAAGGAAGCCAGTTTGTTTGTGGTGGCGGGATTCCTGGTTCTTAGGTGCGTCCGATCAAGCGTATAGTCCATGACCTCATTGAAGTCTCCCCCTATCACCAATGTGTCTGCAGTTCTCGTTGCCAGGATGGGGGTGATTTCGTTTAGCAGATCTTTGAGGAGAGCTGGCGGGGAGTACACTGCCATGAGTGCTAGTGTTTGGTTCCATAGTGTTGCCTGAATGAATGCATAACGGCCTCCTCTGTCCAGCAACACGTCTGTGGTCACTATCGGAAGCCTCTTGTGGATTAGTACGAGGACCCCTCTCACTCCCATAGAAAAGCCTGCATGTACCGCAGTGCGGTAATTAGATCTTTGAAAAAATGTGCATGTGGTTCCGGCCAGGTGTGTTTCGGTCAGTATGGCTATGTCTGGGGAATGTCTATTTAGATGTTGCAAGACTAGCCGTCTTTTGATGCTGGCACCCAGTCCGTTCACATTCCATGCCAGGAGTTTAAGATTACTTTGGGTTGCAGTGTTTCGGGTTGCCATTGTCAATGGGCAATTTGTTTACACAGATATATTTCCTTGGTTGCATGCGCAATATTTCCGTCGTATTCGATCCGTATAGCATACTCATCTTGCCTCTGTATGTCAAACATTGAATAACTATAAGAAACCCAACTCCCCCCTCCCCATACTCCACCCACAACTGAAGCATCTGTCGACCCAGTGTTAACTTTTAAACAATTTAACAATAGTCTACATCTGCCTGCCTCGTGGCAATCCGCGTCTCGGGCACAGATGTGCCAGTTGTTACGCCCCGGGGGGAAGACACAAGGCAGGGTGTTGGAACTCCGCTATGTGGTGTTCCGAGTTCGTTTGGTTTGGTGTCCAGGGGCTGGAGGGGGCGCTGTGTGGGCGGCCGCCAGCCGGAATTGCTATCCTAGTCGCATTTACAGTGTACAATACAGCATCCCTGCAGGGTCATAGTGATGGCCTGGATATCCCAGATATTAGTGATGTCTACTAAACTTCTGCTTGTTGTGGGACTCCGTCCAGTTGTTGTTGCTGCGGTTCCCGATCAGGCGGTCGGTCAGGGCGCGGTCCATTCCGTTCTCTCCCTCCTCTCCCGACAGTGCTCCAGTCGCCGTCTATGTGTCTTTCAGCCCAGCTCCACGCCTCCTTGGGATCAGTGAAGTGGACTGTCGTGTTCTTGTGATATATTTTGAGTTGGGCAGGGAATATTAGCCCGTATTTGACTCCCATTGCTTGCAGGCGTTTTTGGAGGGGATCAAAGGATTGGCGCACTTTCTGTACTTCTCTGGTGAAGTCAGGGAAGAAAGCAATCCTTGAGCCATTGTATGTAATAGTCCCTTTGGACCTCGCCAGTTGCAGTACTGTGTCCCTGTCTCTATAGTTTAGAAACCTCGCAATGACTGTACGTGGTGGTGCTCCTGGAATGATCTTGCCTGTGGGGATGCGGTGGGCTCGCTCGATGGAAAAGAATTTGGAGAAGGATTGTGGGTCATATATGTCCGCAAGCCACCCTTCAAGAAAAAGTTCCATGCAATCTCCTTCTGCTTTCTCCGGAATACCCAGTATGCGGACGTTGTTCCGTCTTGATCTGCCCTCACTCTCATCGGCTCTCGATTCCAGGAGCTTTATGCGTGCCAACATGCCGGACATCTGTCGGTTCACACCGCGAAGGTTGTCCTCCGCTTCGGAGATCCGCATCTCCGCTTCCCCAGTACGAGAGGTCAGCTTCTGTAGATCATGTCTTAGCAGGGATACATCCGCACCAATGCTGTCCATCTTTTTCTCCATGGAAGTTCTAGAACTGGCAATAGCACCCATTATGTCTCTGAGGGAGATACTATCCTCCATGGGGTCTGAGTCCTGTTGCGTTGGTCTTTCCGGGGAGCGGGTGAGTGGCGTAGTTACGTATTGTTCAATCCGGCTTTGAGTGGAGGTCTTCCTAGGCTTATCTTTCCCCATTGTAGGTGAAGTGGGAAGGTGGTGGCAAAGGTTCACCCGGGAGAGGATGCTCGTTAGAGGGCAGGGAAGCAAGTGTTGGTGTTCAATAGGCAGAAGAAATGGTTATGGCAGGCTCCACTGATGGCCCTTCGGGAGAGGGGCATCCACAGTCCATGTGCACGCAGCTGGACACGTGTCGGGGGGAAGCCCACAGATTTGGGTCTGGTTCGGTCGGAGGGCCGAAGTTCTGTGCACCGCGACTAAGTGGGTGCTTCTCCCAGTACCGCTTTGAGTGCGTTGAATCGGTTCCGAGGATGTGTTTGGCGGGTGATCACCCGCGGGTTTGGGTAGGCTTGTGGGCTTAGAGGTAGTGAGGCCTATCTCTCCGGGGTTCGGAGTTTCGCTCAGGAGCTGCGACACACACGTCGGGCCCAGAGCGTGGCGTTTGCACATATGTGGCCAGGAAAAGTCTCACAGGATGCCAGGGTCCAATCCCCCGTCTCCCCCTCTCCTTACCGCTTGGCCCGAGTCCTCAGTGAGCGACCGGGAGGGTGATCAGGAGTCGCCGTCGGAGCTCAGCGGGTACTTGACTGGGACCGGAGCGGCTTTGTCCCAGTGATCCTCTGGTGGGGCCCGTATCGTGCCGCGCCCGTATCAGGAGGTGTGGATCACGGCGGGGGAGGGCGCCTTCGTATTGTTGGAGCTGCCGGCTGGCTTCTCACCCCTTCAGGCGAGGTGACGGTATGGTTTCCCACAGGCTCTCGTACGTCGCAGCCAGCGCGTGGGAGGCCGCGCTCACTTCGCAGTTTCCCGGGGTGGCCGTGGTTTCAAGGATTCTCAGTCTCTGCCTCCCTCGCCCTCAGGCGGCCATCTTGGATGTTGGTAACGGTCCGCAATTTGAGTGCGCTGAGGGCTATATCTCGCAAAGCCCGCACCGATTCGGGTCCGCGATGTTCCGATTCGAAGCAGCAGGATTTCGGACGTCGCTGTAGTATTTTAGGGCTTTTTATCTATAATTCTAGTCGCAGGATGGATGTAGGATTAGGCTGGCGGCCGGGAGCAGCGAGGAATCACGTCCTCATCCTACGCCTGCTGGCCACGCCCCTGCATCTATGACTCTTCATCGATAGGAAAACACATTACACTCTACAGTAAGGAGCCTAAGGAGCTTGATGCATCTCTTGCAGAGATGTTTGTGTAATCTGCAGTTTCCATGGTTGACTCTGTGCAAGAACAATGCAGCCTTTCTTCCTGAAGTTGATAAAAAAGGTAAAGTTGAAGAAGAAATAATAAGAATCATGCCATATCAGCAAGGTCAGAAACATGTCAGGCACTCATGCATTTGCTTTTCATCTTTTGGAGGTCGACACATTGAGTTTTATAATATTACAATACAGATAATTCAGAACAGTCAAGGATCATTGGAAAGACCATAGTGCTGGTAAAGAGTTAGCTTTGCATTAGGTGTGCATGAAGTTTCATCCTACTGAGTATGCATCCATAAGGACCACTGAAGTTAATTATTTTATTTAATAGAAAGCTTATGGCTCTAGGTCCTTGAACGGTCCAGTAGAGCAGAGAAAATGTCGGTAAGACTTGAAGCATTCTTGATACATGCTTTCGTCCCTCTCCTGTTGCTAAGCCGAGTAATATTGCAATTCTATGAGCTCTGCAGCTATGAAAAAAACACATCATCTCTACATTAAGGGTACAATTCCCAAAACAATTTTTGGTGCAAACATCTTTTGGTGCAAGTGATGATATGTGTTAGCTCATCACTTGCACAAAATAAAAAATGTTCCTCATTCACAAGGTGAACTTAAATGTATGCATAACAGATGGCAAGGGTATAGAAGCCCTGTCTTGTTTAAATTATTATTAATTGATAAAAATGAAGCACATATTTCATCAAAGAAAGGGTGATCTGCTAACCAGATCTCCCATTTATAAAATTCACGCCAAGAGCATAGTGTACCCATATACCCTCCTGAGTCAATATTGTGATCTGAAGTGCCTGATCTCCCGTGGTATAGAGTGGGTTCAGAGGTCACAGCTGCCCAATTGACAGCTGTTGTGACAGCCAAGTCACTTCAGCACAGTGACTGCATTTAAAGTCTGCACCTCTGTTCCAAAACCACATCATCAAGAGGAAGTGCTGATTTGAAACGCACTAACTGAACCTGAAGAGTCTGGTTTGACTCAGTCTGTATTAAGACAAGTGGAAAGCAGATGTATTGTTCGCTTTAATAGTAAAATACCAAACTGCCTTAATACTATAGAAGTACAGCACATGTTCCTCTAACTGTTTGGTCTGCCTTGACTTGCCCTTGAGTTTGAGTTTGAGTTCTACTAACTGACTCTGTTCTTCCCTTCTTCTTTACTAACAATATTTGAGTTGATAATTACGCATTGAGTATTCATGACTGTACATTTCTTTTTATAGATCAGAATGTGAGTAGGTTACAGTAGGATAGATATGTGAATACATTTAGTCTAATTGTGTATTGCATCGCAGCATGGTCTAATTGATAGATGCAGTACCGCTTTAGTCATTTTGTTAGATTAGTGCACTTTTACTCTGTGTTATTATCGATATCCATAATAATCTTTGTGAACGTGTTCCTTTGTCATGTAGATATGGTTTCAGCACGTTCTATTTCACATCTCAAAATCTCAGCTTTTTGTCATGTTATGCACTATGTACTTTATTTGGGCCCCATCATTTGAGGTTATTTCGTGCACTATGAACATTGATGCAGATTACTATATTAAGAACCGTGTCATCATATGTACCTAGGCCATCATGACTACCTCTTGGATTCTTTAGCTTTAAATGTATACATTAAAACGTACCTGTTGCACTTTAATGTTAGTCCTTTGTTGTTCACGTCCTGGCCAATTCTGCTAGTCATGTATTTTGGCACTATGCATTTGCTTTTCAATTGATGGCCCTGTAATGAATTTGGGTCATTCTGGGTGGTCATGCAGCTTGTACTTTTGCACTATGCGTTTGCACTTTATTTGATGGTTCTGCAATTAATGTAAATGACTTTCATTCGCAGTATTTGAGGCCTGTAATCTATCTATATAAAAATAAAAATGTGTGCGTTTGTTTGTGGCTTGGCGACGAGTTGTTCCTTATACAATTCCACACCGTTTCCCCAATCTGCACCAAATTTTGCACAGTTACCTGTTAGGACTCTTTGGAGATTTCTGGCTACATAACAGTTGGACACCCCAACCCTTCCCCTGGATTTCAGCACCTTCACACATGAGGCGGTTGCCTGAAATCGGTGAAACATCAATGTGGTCATAGAAGGACCGGTCCTCAACCCTAGAATGCATAGTTTCTGGGACATTTGCACCGCAATGCACTGCAATGAACTGCAACATGTCAGGGTGAGGCAACAGGTGGGAAGGGAGCACAGCAGCACACCAACTCTCGCCTCACCCCAACATATGCTCCTAGGTATGTCAGCCAGTAAAACACACCCATTCTCAGTGCAATTTACTTCAGAGTGCAAAGCACATCAAGCGATAAGCGAATCTTAATAGCGAGCTACAAGATCATTGATTTTAAACAATTTATGAGATGTCTGTCCACAGAACCCATCCGTAGAACGGGTACTTTCTGCTAGTATTTATTAGATTTTAAAAATTTCCCATTCCTCATATACTTCCATGCCTACTGACTATCATTGTGTATGCAGTTTGTGACTTATTACTATATTATTTATATGGTTACACCTGTATTTCTCTACTACAATATGCAGGTTTTCTTATTGTTAAATACCATAATTATCTTTATTTCATTATATTCAACATACGCTCCAGTTTATTACTTTGATTGTGAAGTTAGTGAAGTTAGTCAATGCTATTTTTTATGAATTATCAGGATTTTGTACACCGAGTTAGAGACTACCACTGTTGTGTCGTTTTGTAACCCTTTTTTCCTTTTCTTTTGTCATTAATGTATTATTTTTTATGAGTGTTTAGGGTAACCGTTTGTGGTCATAATCAACCATTGATTATGTGGGGGATTAAGTGCAAAACCCTCTGCATTGTCCACAAGGCCTTCTGCGGCCTTGGGCCAAAATACCTTCAACTCTCTCTTCCGAAATATCTTCCTTCTCA
The DNA here is from genome assembly GCF_040938575.1 of Ambystoma mexicanum. Taxonomy (NCBI): domain Eukaryota; kingdom Metazoa; phylum Chordata; class Amphibia; order Caudata; family Ambystomatidae; genus Ambystoma; species Ambystoma mexicanum. Next base: position 963,936,765 of record NC_090927.1, read on the forward strand.
AGCTCTTTGCTCATCCACCTCCAACTTCCTCAGGGTCAGCCGCTTCTCCAAGCAACGAGCTGGGGGTAGATCACTCTCCGCAGCAGGGGCCTCCCTCTGGAACAGCCTTCCTGCCTCCCTGAAACTTGAGGAGAACCATCTCCGGTTCCGGAAGAACCTCAAAACCTTCCTCTTTGCCTCTGCTTTCTCTCCCTCTCTCCCCTGCTAAATTAACTGAACCTGCACTGAATCTTCTACTGGGCCACTCACCGATCTCGGTCCTTGGCCCAGCCACTCTTCCCTGCACTGCCTACCTGCACTACGGGCTTGTCTCTGAATCCTTCAGCCCCTTCTCCCGGCACTTACCTTGCACTTGCCACCAGCTGGCCCTACTATTTAACTTGTATTCTACTAAGCATGCACTGCACTTTGCTTGCAATTGCCACCACCTGGCCCTATTATTTATATTATATTCTACTAACCATGTACTGCACTTTCCTTGCACTTGCCACCACCTGACCCTATTATTTATCTTGTATTCTACTAACCATGTACAGCACTTTTTCCCCCCTCTCGACTTCCCCTTGCACTTTTCCCAATCCCCTTACCCTTGCACTTGCGCAATCTGAATGACACCTAGCCTAATAGGATCGTTGTCTGTCTCCCCTTGTTCCCCCCCTGCCTCGTCGCGCCTTGAAACACTTGTGTATAGGCGCGTTACAAATGCCATATCATATCATATCATATCATATCATATCATTAGACACCATTACCTGATATTCAGTCCTAATTTGACTTCAATTTATTTGTTGCATACATTCTAGTCCTGTTTCTGATTTTTGTAATCCATGTTTAAGCTGCGGAGGCAAAGAAGTGTTGGCTTCTTGATAGTTGACTTTTCGACTTTTTAAATAAATCATGTATTTTTGGGAAAAATGGTGCACTTTTTGGACTCTTTCCATTATACATGCCCTGAAATAGCTGCTATGAGAGTGCCTGCCCACATGCCGTGTGAAGCACCCCAACTCTTTGGTTTCAGTATAATATCTGAGGATGTAACTAACACAATCACAGCAAATACTACATGAATGTAAACTTCCAGAGTTTCTATCAGAATCATATGGAGGCATAGATACACTGAGTACAGTTGATATGTTTTGGATTTGAGGAATTGTGATCCTCAAAGTGAGCTTCTTAACTAGACTATCACATAGTCCAATGTGCTGTTCAAATGCATATGTGGCGTCAGGGCAATGCGGTCCCATGGGATTAATAAAGAGATTGGTCTGGAAAAATGGCTAGCCCACTTTCATATCTATAAGCACCTGTTTGGCTTAATTGAATTGGATTATAGGAGAGAAGATACAAGTTATTGAATGTGACCTAAATCCCAACACCATTCTTCTGAGAAGGATTATTGTGGTTACTTCTCACAATGGAAATGCACTCTCCATGGCAGACAAAGGCTTTTGTTTTTGGGGTAGAGCTATGAAGAAGTATACTTTCACAAGATCCCTCCCCCCAGTTACTCACTAAAATTTAGAACAGGCTTCACACAAAGTGTGCTTCAAAGCATGAAAGAGATCTGGGCTGTACATATTACAAATAATGTATGAAGAAGGGAAAAAACCTTTAATCATGCAGTCAAGAATTGTGTACACTAGAATAACAGAAGAGAAAAGAGCTGATATCTTCAATTAAGGCAATGGCTTGTTTAGATTATAATGAAAAGTGATAATGACAGACCATTAACAGAATTCAAATAACTTATGAAGCATGAGATCACCAGGTATACAATTTCACATATCTAGAAAGCCTTAACACAAAAAATCTTTAATACTAAACATAACAATCAGGTAGAATGTGTATAAACTAGGCTCCCATTGCACTTTAACCCAATATAGTATGAAAACTTTTTCTGGGTGTGAAGCAAATTGCAGAAGGTAATGTGATCTGTTGGGCCATATGTTTAAATTCTGGTTGTCCAGAAAAAAGGTTTAGGTAGTCTGAGCGAAGATGCTGGTTTTCTTCCAATAGATTAATGGTTTCATATGTCCTGGGATAGGAAGCCAGTAAAGCTCAGCAGTGTAGGCATCAGTGGTAGTAGTATGCTAAGAGATTTCTTCATAACACCAAGTATGCGTTGCATTTACCACTTCCAATATGGGCAACTCAACTCAACAAGAGCTTCAATAGATAGGTGGTGGAAATCATATATTTTATTTTTTTATTTGTATTTATTTATTTAATAAATAAATTAAAAAATAAACTGAAAGAGCTTCAATAGATAGACGGTGGAAATCATGTATACCTGTGATGTAGAAGATAGTGGTGACAACAATGATTGAGTAGATTTGGGACATTAATGTTTGGCGACCATTCCTCAACTTTATTCAAAAATGTAATTAAATGACAAAGATCGCTACTGTATGTATGAAAAACATTGCATTCAAATTAAGGGGTGATTTCGAGGGGAAGGAGTCTTGAGTCATGATTAAAAGATTGAGGAGGAAATGCGCTTGAAGGTGATCAATTCTTGTATATTTAATAGTGAGTGACCCGTTAAATGAGAAAATAGTATTGCTTACACAAAGTGGAAAAATGCTGATGAATAAAACCCATATATTTATTCAATGCAAACCTAATATGTATTGGGTGCTTGGAATGGAGCTCAATCAAAATTGCCTCTCTTTGAAAAACTCTCTTCCCACACTTTCATCCACTATCCTTGTTTATGCAGTAAGGCAGCACAGTGATATCTAATGTTTTACCATCCGGGTTTGGCCTCAGTATCCATATACTGAACATACACTGTGTTGCCTGCCCTGTACAACCTGGCCATGTTTTACTTCCCTATTCAGTTGTCCAACTGATTTCAGCCGGTCCGGCATGTTCATGTCTGGTGTACGTATCTCACCTGCTCACTCGTGATTCACCATTTAGACTTCCATATTATGATCAGGACTATTAGCCTGCTGATGCTACAACATATTAAGCAGATTGGTTTGGAGGAATGGCCAGTCCACCTTTAAATTTGTAGGCACTGGTTTGCCTTAAGTGGGATCATAGGAGAAAAGTTAAGTTATTCTTATGAGAAGGATTATATGTGTTCCTTCTCACAATGGTAATGCAATTGGGCACTCACTCTCCATGTCAGGTACAGGCATATAATTTCTGGATAGAGCTATGAAGAAGTATACTTTCACAAGATCCTTACCCTGTTTACTGCAATAACGTCTAGACCAGGCTTCATACAAAGTCGACTCTAAAGCAATGAAATGAGGTGGACTGTACATATTACACTTAATGTACGAAGAAGGCAAACATTTTTTTAACATGTAGGCACACATTTTGCATACTAGAATACCAGAAGAGAAAAGAACTGCTATGTTCAATTGAGGCAAAGGAGTGTTTAGATTATATTGAAAATTGATAATGCCAGACCATTAACAGAATTCAAATAACTCATGAATCATGAGGTAACGAGGAATACCGTTTCACATACTGTGAGGGTGTCGATGAAGGAAACTGACACAGATGTGTCATGGTGGTGGTTATAGACTTTTATTTTCAGTATCAAAAACCTAGCTATCCCTACCTCTATGGGGGGTTTCCCTGCCTCAAAACTAATACTAACGTGTCTATCAGAACGAACTTCAACAACAACTCCACCATCCTGTGTCTCAACATACTTCTATCCCTCACACTACAACAACTAAAGGGAAATATAACAGACAGTTCCTCCTCCAAAAGAATGTCTTCCTTCTCTTGATGTTCAGATAATGTTCAAAAGAATGTTCTGCACCACAAATAGCGACGGGAATGACCCCCTTCCCTAGTCTTGCGGGTTTCACAAAGCCTTTACACAATTCCACATCCAAGAGAATGGCTTCCTTCTGCTGGTGTAGATCTATACAGTTTCCAATAAAACAGGAGGAATGGCTCCTTTCACCTGGTGTCTATAGTATAACTCCCAGTTCGCGACCAGGAGAATGCCTCCCTTCTTCTGGTAGTGCTTGGCACAGCTCACAACAATGCCAGGAAAATGACTCCCTTCTCCTGGTATTGCTTGCCACAGTTCACAACAAGGCCAAGGGGAAGAACTCCCTTCCCCTGGCATCTTTAACACAACTACCAACTCAGGAGCAGGAGAATGACTCCCTTCTCCTGGAATTGCTAAGTATAGTTCACAACAAGGCCAGGGGGAATTACTCCCTTACCTTAGTGTCTTTAAAGTATGTTCCAAGAGCTTTGGCAATGCCTGCCTTCTCCTTGTGTCTAACAGGTTCTCTTTTACAATCTTCAGTTTGATGTACACTTTGCCACTTTGTTTTAGTGGTAGCAAAAACCCAAATCTTTCTATGTTGGTTATTGTGCTTAGTGTTGCCACTGTGACAAGGAATTTGCCCTTGATTGCTCAGTTCCCTTTTGTTGGGGTCCCTCACCCATCTCTGGTGGTCAGTGGGCTTTTTGTCACTTCTGCAATGAGGACGCTCTCCTCTGATGCTTGGTGGGCACTGATTAGGGTCTTCGATCCCTCACTGGTGGTTAGTGGGCTTATGGTCACCACTACGCTGAGGAAGCTCTCCTTGAATGCTTGGTTTGTACTAGTGAGGGTCCTCGACTAGTCTCTGGTGGTCAGTGGTCTTATGACTGCTTCTGTGATGAGTAAGCTCTCCTCGGAGGCTTGGTTTGCAAGTGCTAGGGTCCCACATCTGTCTTTCTTCGACCTCTGTATCCCTTCCGGGTCTCGCAAACCTTCCTGGTACTGGGGTTCTGCTCTCTCATTCACCAGGCTTCTCTCTCCGGTTTCTGCAGCACTGCGGTGGCTCTGCACTTTGGTAAGCTGCTCGGCTATTCTCTACTGCTTCGTCCTGGGGTCAGCTTCATCTAGATGCGTGTAGAGATGCTTCCCCACTTTGCCAGCATCCTCTGCTCTTCTCCGACTCTGGTCTGCCGACAGCGTTACAAATTCATGCTGGTTTCCATACCTGTGGCTTCTCCCAGCTGGGTTTGACAGCTTTGTTAGCCCATCGTCTATATTTATAAAATGTTGCCAGTCCCGCCCTGGCAGATTGTGAAAGTCCCTTGCCTCTGTTGATGACATAATCCTCAACATCCTTTTGGCCACCCTGTACCAGTGCTATAACAGCCCTTAACCATCATGTCTCCTATGCTCTTCTTCATCCTAGTATTTTTGGCTCTGGCTCTATCCCCTTCGTTACAGCAATACATAGGTTTACCCTCAATAAAATGGTTCTGAACAGTGCGGAGGGCTAGGAAATGTTGGGGATTGACAATATTCAGTGGGCTGTACCCCAGGTGGTCTTTCTTGGCCTCAAAGAGGAGGTCCCTCCCCACAAGGTCCTCCCGCATTAACCCATCTGTAGGGGGACTATTGGGTAGTGGCCGCACCTCCCTAGCCTCATGGGAAGGGCTCCCGCTGGGGGAGAAGTGACGACACTGTGTGAATCATCAAAATATCTAGAAAGCCTTAAAAGAAAATAGTTTGAATACTAAACATAACAATCAAGTTGAATGTGTATACACTAGGCTCCCACTGCACTTGAAGCCAATATGTTCTGAACCATTTTCTGGGGGTGATGGAAATTACAGAAGGTAATGTGATAGGGTGGGCTATATGTATAACTTTTGCTGGACCAGAAAAAAGGTTCAGGTGGTCTGTACGAAGATGCTGGTTTCATTCAAATTTTTCATATGTTCTGGGATATGATGCTGATAAAGCTCAGCAGTGTAGGCATCAGTGTAGGCACCAGTGGTAGCAGTATGCTAAGAAATTCCTTCATAATACAAGTATGGGCTGCATTTACCACTCCCAAACATGGGAAATGCAACTGAAAGAGCTTCAATAGGTAGACAGAGGAAATCCTGTATACCTGTGAAGTAGGATATAGTGGTGCCATCAATGATTGAGTAGATTTGGGACATTAATCTTTGGCGACAATTCCTCAACTTTAATCAAAAAGCAAATTCAACAGCAAAGAAACCATTTTCCATTAAAATTAAGGGTCCGTTTTGGATATCTAAGAAGGATTAGAACTAAGCAACAAGAGTTTTTGTTGTAGGTCATCAATCAGACAGGATTCTCACACCATTTGGATTCAGACGTGTTGCTGTTTTGTTTAATTTCCTTCATCTCTTTAACAAATCAGGAGTTTCAATGAGTTTAATTTCTGCAAGGATTAAAGGCTGCTTTTTCATTCAGGAGACAAATAGTTTCAGATGCTGGTGCATGAAGCAGCTTGCTTGAGATTGTATTATAGTTCAGTATTTAAAAAAAATATATTTTGTATTTTTTTTATTTAATGTAAAAGTAGGCCTAGATATTCTAGAGATAGCGAAGGAGTGACCTCATAGTCTCTTTTCTTAGGCAGACAGAAGATAGAGAAAATGACCATAAAGTGCTTTAGGCCAGATCATGTTGCAAATTCCCGAAAACACATTGTGAGGAAAAGCAGGGAAATTACATCCAGTGTTAGTTCTTCTATATGTGTTGGGCGGGACATAATTCGTGTAGGAAGGGAAGATGGTCTTAACATTACCAGCTCTAGTGTATACCTGTCCATATTCTGGTAATATCCTTGCTTGTATTTCAAAAAGAGCTGAGTTAACGTGCTAATATATGAACACAAGTCATAAAGTCTCCATTGTATTTGGGTAGATTGAGTGCTGTTAAAAAAGAGGCTATGGCCTTAACAAAATGATGCATTGCTAAACATTTGATTATGTGACAAAGCATTTTAGCTGGGAGTTATTAAACAGCGTCTCTGTCACTGGCACTGTCAAGCACAATGAAAATACTATAATGAGGGTAATGGATCGTAAAGAGTTAGCTCTCCAGACTGAACTGAACTGCTCAAGCTTTAATAAGACAGCAGCTCCACCTCTTCTCCGTCAGAGCCCTGAGTCAGCACCTGGCTATACTAGATGCTGGTTGGTAGACTAAGGGCAACAACCTGTAAGTAGTTGAGGAGATGTATGTTAGCTCATACAGCAAATGATAATGGGAATCTCAGTTTATGGCGAAGAGGGGCTGGATCGGAAGTCCAGCTGTTGCTGCATTCTGATGGCTTTCTGGAGGTTCCTGCAGGGAGTATCTCTGCATAAATAACACAGACAGGGTGTCTCTCAGGGTTTCCACTGGATCCCTCTTCCTGTAGCATGAGTAGTGGGCTCTAAGTTTCCTGCCCTCTCAAGAACAGAGAACTGGGAACAGGACTATCGGGACAAGGTGTTTTGAGAAACCAGAGGGTGTCTCATCTGCTAGTGCCCAGGGATATCTCTCTCAGGTCCCAGGGCACAGCCATCGCCTTTGGATCCAGACTCTGGCGGTCGACCAGTGCGGGATGATTACCTGGGTGTGAAGTCTTCATGGAATGGGGGTGAGATAGTCGATGGTGAGACATGGTATCCCCCCTTTTTTGTTCATGTAGCCCATCCTATTTTGTAGGATATTATCAGGTTCCAACCTCCCTCTTCTTATACAAATACTGGGATGAAGAAGAGGGTGACAGAGAGTAACAAGACTAACTCTCATACATCGTACTGGACATGTCCCGTTAATCGGGTCACGTGAAGTCAGGCACTTGACTTCAAGTTCATACATTTTATACCAATTTGCTCTCCTCACATAGATAAAAGGCAACACCTAATGACACACTCTGAGCAAGGCAGAACACGAGTATGAGCAGGACTTCTAGGGCCAAAGCAAGCTTACTGGAACAGAGCGACGGACCAAGGCATGAAAGTAGAAGATTGAAAACCCCAAGAGTTCCCTACTGGAGATCGTTGCCTCTTAGAGGCCGCAAAAGACACGTGGAGGAGACCAGTACCCACAAGTGAAGACTGTATTGTGTTTCAAGGACACCAGCGATGCTCCCGCGTTAACGGCAGAGTTGGGGAGGCGAAGCTACGCCTGTGGTACTAACCTTGACTCGTGAATGGCAAATTGTAAAACCAAACGCACGCAGTCCGTGAGTTGGCAAGTGATCTGAGAGGACACATGTGTTAAAGAAAGTTTGAAGTGGCAACATTGTATACAGCTGTGAAATCAGCAATTCGTAGTAACAGAGTGGTCCTGCAAAAGGAGGTAGCCCATTCAAACATTTCTGTGAATGGTGCATCATTTGTAGCAATAAAAGTGAATGAACTGCAAAATACGAAATATTAACCTAGAGAGACGGAGAGAGTAACAAGCTGAAAAGCAAACTCCGAGTCGAAGTGGTCCTGTGGTGGTCTGTAAAGAAAGCCACACACAGAAAGTCTTCAACATACAAAAGTGCCGATTGAGAGAGACCCGAAGTGTAAAAAGCGTAGGGAAGAGAGCCCCCTTGCCAGTATTGTTGAACTTTGTTGTGAAAGGTCTGATCCTGACAGAGGGGGACAGGCGAGAGGTCTGAGCCCGACAGTGAGGGTCCTACATGAACTGTGTTTGTGAAAGGTTTGAGCCCGACAGAGGGGCACCCACATGAACTGTGTTTGTGAAGGAGTCTGAGCCCGACAGAGGGGGACCTATGTGAACTTTTTGTTGAAACATTATTTGGAAGTGGGAAGAGAGACTTAAATGTGGAAGGACAGGCATGCCTTGATCTATGTTTTGGAACTGTTTATGGTACTGAGAACCGAAGCCAGCGTGTGTCATCCTGTCTACAAGGACCACCTTGGTAGTGAATTTAGATACCTTTCAAAATATGTACTGCCCAGCTCCCTACAATACAAATAAATCTTGCCCACTCAGAGGCTCCTGTAGATGGGGGCTTACGAATAAGGGAATAAATGTGGGTCATAAACAGATTCTGGTTTCTTCTAAATGTGACCTAAAGCTGTGGTCTTATTTTAGCTTTACATAAGGAAACATGATCCGCACATGATCTAGATGTATTCATTAAGGGTAAATACATATGAAAGTGGTTCCTTGGTCCCATATTCAAAATGAAAACCCTTATTTAAGCATTGATTAAGCAAGCAAAACAACCTATGCAATGCCTAATCTAAGCCTTAACTAATCCATACCCAGACAGGTATAGTGCATGCACATTTTATATTAGATAATGCTTAAATGCTCATTTGAAAATGTCAAGCAAATGCATAAGGATGCTGCTCCACAATTTGTAATCAAGTGTTGTGCAAGCAAACATTTAGGAAGACAATATAATTTTAGAATGTAATAAAGACGTTAGTTACTGTTTAATAAATAGTAATAAATAAAAGGTCATTGAACATTTTTAATACGTTTACTCAATGCCTAGAGAATACATGGAATAAATGTAACTGCTTGAAGTAAAATGCTTATCAGTACTTGGGAATTATTCTTTCAACATTCTATCTAATTCTCTCTAAAAAAAATAATACTGATGCAAAGCTAGCAATTCAAAGCAGTGAAGAAATGTCAGGTCATATATTCAAGATGAAAGGCCTACTAGGTCTGATGGTTAGGGAAAGTACACCTACAACATGGGAGAATACACCATGAGGTCAGTGCTAAAACCAAGAATATCCAGCCCCCACCTGCAGGCCAAACAAGAACTAAGCACAGGAAGAATGTCGTGACTACTAGAGCACAGCCACTTGCAGGATGGTGAAACCAAGCATGGCCATGCCTGGGCTGGTTTGGAAGAAAAAAAAAGAAAAAGAAATATCTTTTTTTTCAAATTATTTTTTTTTTTATTTCAAAAAGCCTTTCATCCGTAGGTCGATAAATGGGTATCAACACTGATTGGGTGATATTGTATGCATATTTGTTCTACAAAAAAGAGCTTATGCGTAAGTGCTATACAATAACATAATATCATTTGGCCTTGGACGTCTGCTTGGATTCAGTCATATAGTGGCCCCTACTTCCCAGGGCCGAGGGGCCAATGCAGCCCTGTCTTCAACCCCGTGTTTCCAGCAACATTTCATCAGCATGAATTTTTATAAGATTAAGAGAAATCTGCCACCCGAATCACTTAATCACTTCAATCTTCAGCTGAAACCAAATACCCTGAATGCAGTGAAACTTTGGGTAATTTGTTTCCTCTGTATCTGTTTAGGTATATTACTGCTTGTGGTAATTTGATACTCAACCCCTCCTTTTAGCATTACTCTCATCCGTGTCCTAAATGTGTCCAGATCACTGAGTAGCATAATCAGTATTTTAGTGAATCTGCATTTGTTTCCTTTTTCATGCTATTTGTGAAGGCAGAAATGGGCGACATATCAATATATTTCCAAAAGTGATAAAGGATTAGACAATACCCAAAGGCTGTTTCCATCAACCCCTGAAGCACTCTCTTGTGCACCCTCTCCTAAAAAAGCCATCTGCTGACTCCTCTTGCCTGGCTAACCATCAACCTATCTCTAACACCCTTTTCTTGGGCAAACTCTTGGAGAAGCTGGTCATCCCCCAACTGACCCTCCACACTGAAATGGCTAGCTGCCTCCATGAACACCAGTCTGCTTTCAGGGCAGCCAGAGGCACAGAAACTGCTTTCCTGAACACCTAGGAAGAACAACTCTCTAACCTGGACTGTAACACGCCCGCTGCTCTAATCCTCATTTATCTTTCTTCTGCTTTTCATATGATCAACCACTTCATCCTAATAAACCGTCTCTGTGATACCATGGGCATCATGGACAGGGCACTGGTGTGGCTTACCTCCTTCCTCTCTAACAGACCCTCCCAAGCGCAAATGAGTCCTTTTCTCACCTTGACCTCACTCTCTACCTGTGGCATCTCTCAGGAGTCTATCCTATCACTGTGGCTATTTAACCTGGCCCCTTTGGCCCACCCAATCTCCACCTACTCCACTCATTTCCAGTTTTACACAGACGACACAAAGCTCTCTTTTTGGCTGCCTTTGACAAACCTCCACCTCCTCCTCTTCCTTCGTCACACCTGACTGCTATTCAGGCATGGTTCTCTGCCAATGATCTCTGCCTGAATGCCAGCAAGACAGAGATTCTTCTCATTGGGATGCCAGCTCCTTGTTTCCCACTCACTCTCTGGCCAGACTCCTTGGGTCCCCTCCTCTCACCCACATGTGAGTCAAAAAACCTTGGGATCATCTTTGTCTCCTCTTTCTGTTTCGCTCCACATTCAACAACATTACCAAGAAGTCCAATGTTCAGCTTCATCTCCTCAGAGGGATTCTACCTTTCCTCACCTTCCCCCAGAAGCTCAATGTGTCAGAGTCCTTGTTCTCTCTAAGATTGACTATTTCAATAGCCTCTTTCCTCCCTTTGCCCCCTTTAACTAATCCAGAATAGGAATGAAAGACCTCATTTTGCACATCGCTCCAGCCCTAAAATCTCTCCACTTGCTGCTGGTGACTGCAAGGATCAGATTTAAGACCTTCTGCATCATCCACACGGCTGTCTGGGGCCTGGGACCTCTCTTCATCCAGCTTGATCTCCCAAAATCTCTCCCAGCCAGAGTCCTTCGGTCTTCTGGCACAAACTCTCTGAAGGTAAAATGCTTCTCCAAGCAGAGAGTGGGAGGTAGATCCGTTTCCTCGGCATGTGCCTTCCTCTGGAACAGCCTCCCTTCCTCCCTCAGACTTGAACCGGATCTTCTTAACTTCTGAAAACTTCTCAAGACCTTCCTTTTCTTCTCTTCCTTCCCTCTCCCCCTCCCGTGCTAAACTCTCCACCTGCCACTGTGACTGGGGCCTGTTCCCTTCAGAGCCATACAAGGGCCAGACCCACCCCGCACCAGTCCTCTCAGCATCCTTTGCCAGCACTTGCCCTTGGGTTCCCATTCCCAGACTATCCCATCTTAGTCCTCCCAGGCCCACTGCACCCGGCCTCCCCTCGCCCTTCGTTCCCCTGGCACTTGCCATTTGGCCCGTCTTGGCCCAGTCAGCACTTGCCCACCCCCACCCATGGGGTACCCTACTTCTGCACTTCGCCCTCTTCCCCCTTGCACTTTACACCTTGTCATGCACTTGCACAGTAGGATTTTCACAAGGACAATATAATCGTTTCTTTGTTGTTGTATTTTTATGATTTTCCCCATCCCAAACCGCCTTGTCTTGTAGCACCTGGAAACACCTGTATATAAGCACCACACAAAGGTCCAATAAATAAATAAACATTGAGATATATGTATAAAATATATCTGTTTCCCATTAAATTAAGATTATTACAAATCAATATAAAAAATTGTGAATTAATGCCTACTTCGTTGCATATAGGGATGTGTGTGCTACTTTCATTTCTTTTTAGCATTGTCATGATTGTTGAGATGATGTCCTTTTGAATCAATTGCAATTTTAGGATGAGGTTAACTGGCAATGTTAGAGTTGTGTTTTACATGTACTGCTCAGTATTAGTACTGTTGGCATCTCACATATAGTTGGCTTACAACTTAGCATTTAACCCACATAAACAATATAGAGAATTACAATCAAATAGCTGCCGTGCATACTTATTTTAATGTAGAGAATGGTTAGAGCTGCCCTGTCATATATGAGTTAGTGAAAAGGCGGGCATCATAGATACAAACTTTTTCAAACCCTTTGTAAACCCGCTTGCGAACAGTTTCTTTCACTGAAGTGAAGCCTTTCACTTCCCTTCTGTACTGGAAAAAATGTGTGTGATTCCAAAATTGGCCGATTTCCAGTGCGATGTTTTGCCTTTTAATCTACAGTATTTACTGTCGGTAGTATTTCCTCGGAATACTGTCCTGAGTTTGTACTGACACACGGCTGAAATTTGGTAAGTGTTGACACAGGCTGTATTTGTGAAATATTATTAACATTTTGATTTAGTCTGTTATGAGGCTCTAGCTTTTCATGGTTTTAACAGACCCTTACACCCTGTTAACAATACTAAGTTACTTGGCAGTTATGAGAAAAATATGCAGTGTACAAGAAAGCATAACAATTTATGTTTCAAATCACGTTATATAAATGCATTGCAAATGCTAGATTTGTTGCATTCGCCTTTGACAGACTTTTGAATTAATCATGCTCCTTTGCAGGAACACAAATCTAGTTTCTTCGTTTGTGTTTCATTTAATCTGTTAAAAACAATTGAGAAGGGCGGAGCACGATCTAATCAACAAAAACACGCTATCGAAGTTTGCACTTTACTTAAAGGGTCCTAACTGAATTTGATTCTGGACAGACAATGTTTTGTAATTTGTAGCAAGCATTTTAATGCATAGTTTTGATTTAATATGACATTTAATTCTTGGTGATATGCGGACAAGTTATTGGTTGTAAAATGTGTCCGAATGTTCTCTTTGGGCTGCTCTGATTAAACAATAAAATGCCCCTACTTCCACAGAATTCATTACATTGTATTTTGATTAATTGCAATATCTGACATGGCGTCCCTGACTTTATCATTGGATGTTGGTATGCTTTCCACAATTTATTTAGGCAGCACGTTCCCTATAATGCACTTGCTATTGAGAAGAGTATTATTCTATGTATTGTCTATCCCTAGCAAGCAAGGCGTTATCATGTTTAAGAATGTATGTCAATTTCTGAGAACAAATAATGCTACTGTATTCTAACAGGTTTTATTAAATAAAGGATGTTTTGCAAGAATTCTGTGCAACAAAGAAAAGCACGAGGAAGCCATCTGGCATAGTGAAACCAACATACATATGGATACAGATAGGATTTTCACAAGATTCAATTAAGGAGTAGCAAATCCAATTTTGTTCTCAGGCCGTCAAACAACATCATGCATCTCATCCATTTTGGAACACCATCTTTTCTCTGCTGTGAAACCATGCAGCATTGCAGACAAATGTCACAAGAAAGATCATGTTAAGTGAAGTTCATGAGGAGATGAAACACAGAAAATTCAAGTGTAGATCCTGTACTGACCATGCCTCCTCCATTCAATTATGTTCACTGTTCTGTCCTCTTTCTACTGAAACTGATGTTGTGACATTTAAAAAATGTCCACTTACACTCTGGCGTTAACAAAGCCACAAGAATGACAACTGTTGTTTGTATCAACTTAATTAACAGCTGTTGCCCTCGCCTTTGTTGCTCCACCTCTGCTCCCAACCCAAAGAATACAGCAGTTCCTTCAGAAAACAGATTCATGTAGAAGCCTTGCCATACTTTTTTTTAGCAATTGGATAGTGATTCTGAGAAGATGGAATAGGAATGCCCCACTGTCCCCAAGGAGAGGGTAGAGAATTACATATCCCACTCATGTCAGATCATGTCTCAAATCAAGTAAGAGATAAGAGATCAAAAATAAGGCACCATAGAAAGACAAAATAAAAGGTGAGAGAAGATGTGAACAAATGTGCAGGATATTAAGCAGTACTATATCTTTAATGTAGTATGGAAAATCTGCTTCAGGAAATGATGATGTGCTGCATAAGGTGGAGCCTTCCGATTAGGGTAAAATGCCCCTAAAATGTTGAGTATTTTTTTCTTTGAAATTAGTATTTTCTCTTAGCACAACATATGTTACTCTCAGTTGCAGCTAATGAATGTAATTCCCTTCTGCCTCCACACAATGCTAAGACTTTTTATTTGCAATACAGAGTTTAGTCTTATCAACACAAAAGAAGGCAGCACCAAGGGCAACCACTTGCTGTTTCTTTAACAGAAATTACAAAGATCACACAGTGAGTGAATAATTCTTGACTGGTGTACTAGCCTTAACGCCTGAAAAGGAAGACAAAGGCAGTGATCATTTTCCTACACTCGATCATGCACTCTTAACACAATCTTCCATTGGCCACAATTACCTTCACATTAAGTGTACTACATTGTTCTGGCAATGACACTTACTGTACATCAATGTTAGAATAATGTACACATTTAAAAATTACAATTGATGAACTAAGGGGTGCTCAGGAAATGGCACTTGGCACAGAAGACCTACATAGATAAGCTAAGAATTAGCTGTGCAAAATGTTTCTTCTTTGTTTATTCATTGTATTTGTTGTTCTATGATTTCCTCTTCCACATATGTAACTAGGATATTTGTGCTACTTTCTCAGTCAGGAAGAGATCAGTCATTCAAGACACCTATTGTGAATTGTGGCTAACGGATCTGTATAAGAAGTTTTTAAAGCCTTCTATTAGATTGTGTAAGTCGATACAACTTTATCTTTACTGCGTTTGGTTACTCTTCAATCATCAACCTAGATATTAATTATTTTCTTATCTTGTCTTTAACTGATTTATATTTGTTGTTGCATTGATAATGCTGCAGATTTAGTTAGACCATTTTTTGGGTGATTGACATGACCAAATACCGCCATGGTATTATTGCCTCATGTTCATTCCTAAATTTGAATGTCTTTTTGCTGAATAAGATATTTTGTGTTATTTTTTTCTCTTTCTCTTCTATTTATACGGGTTCATGTTTATCTTATAATAATCTAAAGTGGTATGAATTTTGTTTTGTTGCTCCAGATTAAAAGGGATTTTCCCGAAACACGTTGACATTATTATTGTTCTCATTACTGTTGTATATTGATATCTTGATGTGAATTTGTTCATTACCATTGTATTGAGATAATAATTCTTGTTTACTTGTAAGATTCATGTTCAATTAATATTACATTGAATATGTTTATTTCATTTTGTCTGGAAATGTGGTCTATAATTAGTTGTGTTTGGTTTTGCAGTTTATGGGTGTGTCGTGACATAGCCTGTCCAAGTCTTGGACAACTAATTCTAATCTTCACATTAAGTCCAGTTCTGACTACCTCCTATTGCTAGAACAGCCCAAGCCACCTTCCTGAGATCACCATTAAAGCACCCTCCCTCAAATTACTCAAAAGATTAATACTAAATGTTCAGCCACTCCATTGAATATATATCTTGGACTCAGATAAATGCTGAAATCAGGAGAACCTTCTAAATGCTCACAATTTGTATGAACCAGCCTCACATTGCTTTTATAGAAGGGCTGATGCATTGAGGACTAGCAACCAAACTACTGACTGATCTGTAAACAGGCCTACATTCTGGAGTAAAGTTCATGGGGCGATGAAAGCAGCAGACTTTAGCACAGCTCCTGTGCCAACAAGACCTCCATTCACTTAGGCTTTCTTTTCTTGCCTATTTCTACTGACACTGCTGTCAGATATTTAACAAATCAACAGCAATTAGAACTGATGTTACTATTATCCTAAATTAGAGCTACATACTCTCACCTATGTGGAACCACCTCCCCTCCCAGCTCAAAGCTCACAGCAGTGGCTGCATGTGTCAGGATCCTGAAGAATCCCACCCATTCTTTGTTCAGCAGTTGTTAAGGGATCCAAGAAGCTAAAAACAAATATCACCCCTTTTCTCCACGAAGACGGTGAAGGGTTACAAAGCACATGTACTTGTGATAATTTTGCAATTCAATTGAGAATTAAAAGATCTAAAATAAGACACAAAAGAAAGACAGCATAGAAGATGTGAACAAAGTTACAGGCTTCATCGTTAATTTATTGGGTGCATAATGATGAACCTTCTAAACAAAGTTAAATGTCCCCTATATAGTTCTAATATCTTTCTCAGCAGCTATTTCTTTTTCTTGATATAACAATATGGTATACTCTTTTTCAGCCACTGAATGTAACTTCTTCCTGCTTCCAAAAACATTTAAAACGTTTCTTTGCAACTAAGAGTTTTTTTTCTTCTCCATCACAAATAGATGCTACACCCAGTCATACCAATGGATTTGACATCATTCTTAAAGTGTTTAACCGAGGGGAGGCAAACCAACTTTGTCTGAAATGGCAAAGTCTGCACTCTGCTGTTCTAGCCTTACCCCCTGGCATTGAGAGCCCAAACATTGATACATTTGCTGCATTTGATAACACACATTGGACCTAGGCTGTCATTGGTCCACATTGCCTGTTTATCTTCACATTAAGCTCAGTTCAGCCCACCTACACCCACTACAACAGCCCCTCCAACTGGCTGAGATCACCAATAGCACAACCTTCCTCAAAAAATCATCAAATGACTTATAGTGAATGCTCAGCCACTCTATTGGACAAATATTGAACTAAGCTGAGTGCACAATCACAACTCTATTGTATAGAAGGGACTGGTGCATTGTGAACTACCAACCAAAGTGCTCATTGATTTCTAAACAAGCCAACATGCTGGAGTCAGACTGGTGTAGGAACAGAAGAAGCAGGATCATGATCCGTTGACATGTAGGCCCTTAAATGGATCCCAGTGGAGCAGAGAATATTGAGCCTCTGAAAGGGCTCCAAGTTAAGGAATGAGAGAATGACTAGCTTTTGAATGATCCAAAATGACCTTAGGGTGATTTCCAATCGGTTTATTCCTGGAAAGCATTTCAGTTAAACATGGCTCCTTGGGTATTCCCAGAATAAATCTAGAATCAAAGGGAGGAAGACCTTCCTCGGTATATGAAGGTAAGATTTGGTCATCCATTCCTTGGAACATGGTTCACCAGCTTAAAATTAGTGCAAGAGAGAAACACTGTTAATGTCCACCATATGCATCATGCATATGAATCAATAAATTCATGGGGGACGTGTCACTGTGTGCTAGTCACAGAATGCCACTTCAATAAAGCAGTGTTCACTGTGTCATGGATAGCCACAAGAGTTCGACAACCACGCAAGAGTTTTATTAAAAATGTTCAAAGGGTTTAAGACACCTTTTTGATGCCCACACTAAGAGGTTCCCCATGTCTACCCTCAACCTCAGTGTGGGCTTCCTCCACACTAGCCCAGGCATCCCTACCTCGATATCCCAGTTCAGCTTCCTTCGGAAGGAAGTCTCACATATGTCGCTGTTATCATCAATTTCACTTTCAGAAGCAGATGTGTTTTTCTTACTGAGTCTTTTGGGAGTCTTGGATCCTTTCTTTCTGGCGTGATTGCGGCCCGTGGATAGAAAGGGACGATCCTGGTCAGTTGCCACCTTGCAAGCCTGATAGAATCCACAGGCAAACTAAGGTAGATTCCAGCAGGAGGGCCGAAACAAGGGGAAAAGCCAGTGGCACAAAAACCCCTCTTTAGTTGCTGTAAAATGACTGGCACCAATGGTATTGAAGAACGACATTTCCAAAGCACTTGTCTGGAGCAGAAGTAGCACAAAAAAGATTACCAGGAACAAAAACGTAAGCAACAAAAGAAATAGGAAAAATATGGACAAAAACAGACATAGGTTCAGCAGAACGGAAGGAGCAGGGAAAAACACCAGAACGAAGAGTGGAACAATAAAGGGGAAAAAAAGGGGGCTGGACGAACATGAGAAGGCAGTGTAATACCTAAGAACGAAAGAGACGTAGAGATCTGGGTCTCTGTGTGTATTCTGGTTCCTCAGGACACATGCTGCGAAATTGCCCCAGTGCGCTACCCAGATGTCAGTGAAATGCCAGACCCCTGTCCTAGTTGGAACCAAGGATAGGGGCATTGAAATATGTTCCAACTGTCTTCCTGTAACTTGCATGGATTCATGGAACAGTTCCCTCTTGGTCATACATGCTTCTCTGACTGTCTCAAAAACTAGCGTCTTGGAAGTATTGGCCCTGCTTGAATGTGGTACAGCCAGGTTATTCATGGACGATGCCTGGCCACAATCTAATCAAGTACCCACAGAAAAGAAGCAGATGCAATAACCCATTGAAGAAGTTGGCAGACGTCCTCACAGTTCTGGACCTATTACTGAAAAGAATGTGCTCATGTCGTTAGGACTGAATTATCATCAGGAAGAACTTTCTTTTGATTTAATCCATGCTGCTCATTTTCCTGTAGTTTTGTGTATTCCCTAGCTGTGTCGACATAATCCAAGCATAGATTGGACCAATAACATACTTCATTTGGAATCCAACTATTGTAGCAAGACATGTTCCACGACACCCACAAAGACCGAATCAGTATCGATAACCGCCTGTGAACAACACATTTCCACAGTTTCTTGTGTGGATATTTCCTGTGTTGCATCCGAATACCATCTATATAGGAACATATTTGAGGATACTGCTGACCAGATTCTACCCCATCATCGGGCTGAGGACTGTGCTATTGACCTAATTCCTGAAGCTATAATACGTTTTGGCAGGATTATACCCTTTCCCTTTCTGAAAGGAATACCTTGATCAAAATATACAACATGGTCTAATTAGAGAGTCCAGGTCCCCTGCCGGGTCCTCTTAAATGTTTGTACCTAAAAAGACATTAAAGAACTTCAACCCTGTCTGAACTACCGCAGCTTAAACAAGGTAAGTATTAAAGACAAATATCCCATGCCTCTCATCCAAGATTACCTCAAAGCCATCCAGGGAGCCAGATATTTCACTAAATTAGTCCTCAGAGGTGCCTATCACTTGTTAAGAATCCGTAGTGGAGACGTGCAGAAGACAACCTTTCGGACCCCTTAGGTCCACTATGGATACTAAGTGATGCCTTTTGGCCAAGTCAATGCCCCAGCTGTCTTCCAACGCTTCATGGACCATATTTTCTCTGATCACTGTTCGTTTCAGTCATTGTCTACCTCAATGACATGCTGGTGGCCTCTTCCTCCTTTGACCAACATATGACAAGGTTACATGAAGGTTTATATCGACTACAGGACAACCACTTATTAGTTAAACCTGAGAAATGTACGTTCAAAGCCACTTCTGTATCTTACTTTGGGTTTGTTCTATCCTACCAAGGCATAAATATGGATCCTCCGAAGGTTGAAGCTGTCCTGCAATGGCCCACACCGACTTCTGTTAAAGACATACCATGATTTTTGGGTCTGGCACATTTTTACTGTAAGTTTATTTCCAGTTTTTCATTGATTACTCTGCCTATAACCCACCTGTTACAAACAGGAATCCTTTTTATTTGGGATGAAACAGACAACACTGCCTTTGTTTCTCTCAAAAACGCCTTTTGTACTGCTACCATCCCATTACAGCCCAATCAAGAGAAACCATTTATTGTCAAAACTGATGTCTCAGATTGTACCATAGGAGCAGTCCTTCTTCAGACCTTGCAAGAAGGTATAGAACATCCTGTCTTTTACATGTGAAAGAACCTATCCTCTAGCCAAAGTAACTTCACCGTACTTGAAAAAAACTTCTAGCCATGAAATATGCTTGTATCGAGTGGAGGCATTTGTTGTTGGGAGCCAACCACACCTTTGTAATCAGGATAGATCATCGAAACCTTAGGGTTCTTCAACAAATCGAATATCAGAACAGTTGTCAAGCCAGGTGGGGATATTTTGTTTCCCAGAATGACTTCACAGTGGCCTGCATACCAGGAAAGGACAACCTCCTTGCGGATACTCTTTACCCGCCATAACTCCAAGATGGAACCCAGAGTGTTCCCATCTGAATTACTTCTCAAAGAGAAGTCTTTCATCTACACTACGTCTTCATTCCTGGATAAGGTACAAAAAGCTAGGACGATGTTACCAAGACCTTAAATTCAAACGTTTTTGATGAAACCAACAGATTGTTGTAATATCTACACCTGCACTCCAACAACAAGTACTAAGTTAGTGGTCATCGAGGTGAAACAGCCACATATCATTTGGTTTCACGTACATTCTGGTGGCCTTCTATCCACAAGGATGTACAAGAAAATGTCATATATTGTCCCATTTATTTGCAATGTAAATCCGTCTCGTCCAAACCAGTGGGTAGACTACACCCACCACCACTGCCATAGGGACCCTGGCAGACTGTATCAACAGATATTGTAGTGTACTTACCCAAATCCGAAGGTTGCCTTGCCATAATGGTAACTACCAACTTCTTTACCAAATTAGCACACTTTACTCCATTACCAGCCCTACCTACAGTGCCTCCAATGGCTAAAGCCCTTCTTTAAGACATTTTCCATCTACAGAGGATCCCCTATATAATAATCTCAGACTGTGGACCCCAATCTACCTGACGGTTCTGGGCTTCTATGTGCAAACAACTTGGTATCTCAAGAGCTTTATCTTCGGGATATCATCACCAATCCAATTGTCAGACAGAAAGGTTAAACAGAACCATGGAACAGTACCTAGGCTGTTTCAGTACTGCAGCTAATGATAATAGGGGTGAACAATTGAGCCGGTTCTATTGCTCATATGGCTGCCATCCTCAGACATTTCCTATCGCCATTACCAACATGACCAACATGCCTTCATTGGATGCCCTTCTTACCTGTATATCTTAGGTACAACAGGATGCTTGTAGAAATTTCGAAAAAACACGTCTTCGGACCAAAATGTATGCCGACAAGAGAAGAGGAGATGATCCTAACTGATCCACTGGCACTCAGGTACCCTTTATCTACCAAACACCTTCCACGTTGGCTTTGCCCCTCTAGTCTTCTCATCAATTTTTGGGTACTTTCAAGATAATCAAGAAAATCAACCCTGTAGCATTTAAATTGCAACTATCCCCCTCCTGGAAACAGATCCCCCCTGTATTCCATGCTTACCTTTTAAAGGAGAATCACCCTGCCCGCTTTAAGCATTGCACATTTCCAATACGTCCACCTTCTCCATCATCTAAGGATACTGACGTATATGAGGTTTCGAACATCTGGGATTCCTGTTGTTGGAAGGGTGGACTCCAATACCTTGTGGATTGGAAGGGTTATTCCCCATTCCAGCAGACCTGGGAACCTGCTTCCAACCTGAATGCCCCTCAGCTTCTGCGACATGCTGTCACTTCTTTACGTCTTCTCATTGGTCATTGTCGCATTGGTGGAGGAGGGGCGGCCATTCCACAAGGCTGCCATGTTTTTTGGATGACCGCCTCTAAATAACAACTTGGCTTTGCGGATGTCATCTTGGAGAAAACATCTAGACCGTCGTCCAAAATATGTGCCGGCATTGTGTAATGGCCGCACCCTCCTCCATCAGTGTTACAATGACCAATGAGAAGCCATGACAGGAAGCTCTTAAGGCTGTGGCTTTTCCATCTATCTCCCTCTGAGTCGTCCTAAAGGTACCTGGTTTTGAGAGCCTCCTCTTCTCAATGGTCAGTGCTCTAAGCTGCCCTACTCTGATTACTCTCCTTACTCTTCTCTCGGTTTATCTCTATCTATCGTTCTCTCTCTCTCTCTATCTCTCTCTCTCTCTCTCTCTCCTCCCCCTCTGTGTCCTGATCTCACCATACTCCCTACTTCCCTCCCTCTACTACTGTCAACCTACTCTCCAATCTCCTCCCTTCCACCAATGCTACTTTCACCACACTCCCACTACCCTCCTGACTCACTCTCTCTCTCAAACATACACACTTCTACACATGCACTTATACTATCGCTAACCCTCAACTCTCTTTACACCATACACTACCTCACATCCCCAAAGAATCTTTCACATACAAAACCTTACTTGCACTCTCACAAAACACTGCCACTTTCTCTTCTCCACTCTTCTCCACAGTCTGCCCCCCCCCCACCTCCTGGTCTTGTATCTCTCCAGCTCCACTCACAAACTCACACCCTTCAATATAGACTGCCCTGGCAATGTTTTAATAGACCATCAGATCCAGTTCTATTCCTCCTGGCTCGCATGGCCTATTCTTGTCTCCTGTTCTGCGGGCCTAATTGCTTTTTAGATTTTCCTTATGCGGTTGCGACTAGGTCAGCACAATTTCACTACATGTGCTTGGACCTGCCTCCTTTTTTGGCTCTGGTGGGATCAACACTGCTGTTGGTACAAATAGTTATTTCTCTCTCTCTGTCTCTGTTCTCATTACCCTCTGTTTTTGTTCACTGTAAAGTTTTCCTGGCCATCTTCTTGCAGGGTCTGTCTAGTTGTGTGGGGTTGTGTTTTGTTCATCACAGGAGTTGGATGTTCCACGATGCTCGGGTTGTGTTCACCAATTTGTTTCACTTTTCTTGGTTGCTGCATAGGTATTTCTGGGCGATGTGGTTCTAAAATACAAACACAACAAATCTGTCCGGAACAGAGGCTGCATTCCAGAGGTGGAGTGGTGTTCAAGAATTTTGGAGATTCAGGGCAGCGTTCCCACTCACCTCCCTTCCACCACCTCTGGAGTAGGTCAGTCTCTGACAGTGCCCTGGTAGACTGCCTATCCCAGGTTGAGAGGGGTCACTGTTCCCCCTTAACAAGTTCTGGACCATGACCCTGTCACAATTGGCACTGTCTTGCTGAATACTCAATACATAAAGAACCAACTAGCACTCATTTAGTTCAGCATGTGGCCCCTTATGTAATATGGTTGCTTATTTCAACATTGCTGCCCATGATCAAAGATTTGTACTGTATATCGTAGAGTTCTTACAACCCTCTTATCACATCTCTCATACCATTACCACATTAGTAGTTACTCCCTCTCTTTAACAACACAGCATAGAGCAGACCTCCACCACCTACTCACATCATGTTGCTAGACCATTATCGCATTATCACTCACACCAGCAACATCCCAGCAGCCGTTCTCTACTTAATCTGACTACTTGCCACTACACTGTTCACAAAATTAATCTCCTTAGCCACTCCTTTTATCTCAATTAAGTAATTTCCCATTTCTTAATTCAGAGCAGCCCAGTAACACTTTCAACAACACCACACTTAACCAGCCTCTTTCCTCCACTCTGTCAGGCTGCCACTCACACTAGTTACAATTTCATTTCTCACCACACCTATTTACCATTTTCCCCTCACTACAACCAATGTTTACAAGCCCCATTAAACATCCCATCCACACCACTCTCCACAGACACTCACAACATCACTAAACTGTAGTCATAATGAATACCTCTCATTTGCAAGAATACCCATCGCTCACCTCACTCTGAACCCCATTGTTGCCCAACAGCCTGCCACACATGTAATCGACACCACTAATCAATTTCTCCATTCCCATACAGCCACAGACAACACACCTCTTACCAACCACACCACACTTTGACAGATTTCAATTATCCACAGCCCACGCATGACCACACCCAGGAACTATTTCACTCAATTGCAGCCAATCACAACATAATTCTCACCCACAGCAAAACTCATAGGTGCACTGCTACAATTACTATTTCATTGCCACTCCTGATTCTACTCCCCTTCGTGCAATGCATTGCTCAGAAACACAATGGCGCCTCTTTGTATTCTCCAAATATAATCTCCCTAAATCATCTGTTCAATTGATTGTACATTAACCAAATCTATGCAACATCTTTTTCCACACAGGCGCACGACTTAGCACGCACCCATCCCTGCATCAGATCAGCAGTTATATACGAATGTGAAGTCAAAATAAACCTTTTTTCTCTGGAAAGAAATCGAACCTAACTTGACATACAAAATGATATTAAAGACCCAGAGAAGGAGCCTGCTGTCTAACAGTCCTTATCAAGTTGCACCTTCACATAATATAAATGGCACATAAGAGAGCACAGCCCTTCATGGGAACATTCACCATACTGTATGACTTCAACCAATCCACAAGAGATCATTCATGTGTTCCTCTGCTACAGAGCACAATGTAAAAAACAATTCCAGACATCTTCCACTGACTTCTTCTCTGTACTCCCTGGGTGAACCAACTGAAGTCTACTACTTTGCAAAGCTCTAAAAACTCTGAAAACTCAGGACCACATAAAAAAAGATAGGCGACTCTACATTGATCGGGGTAAAAGACCTCAATAACAGGACTAAATATATCCATTACTGGGGAACTTGGGATTTGATACCATGGGCAAAACAAGTTTAAAGTACTCATTTGTTTCTAAGGGTCCATTTAATAGCATCTATATCCAGGAAAACGTTTCCAAATTCTAACATTCTCGGTTAAAGGAAGCTGATTAAAACACAAACATGTAATCAATGTCCTTGCATTATTAAATAAGAGTATTAGTTAAATGATCATTTCATAAAGGTCAGGTGTGCTCTAACAGTTTTCTTGGTTAATGTGCGCACCATCAAGTCCACATTTTCTTTACAGAAAAAGCCTTGTAATCCTGTTCCCTGAAGGATTCAGGGAATTCAACAAAATGTGTTCTTAACACAAAAAAGTCCAGGGCCTTTAAAGGTAAAAGACATAAAAAACCCATGGAGATTCATGATTACTGTATATAGACTAAAATGATTCATGGCAAAATCACTTTATTATTGGACTAACTCTATAACCTTAATAAAACAGTTCCTAAATACAAGAGCTCATTGGCATTTGTTGGGGGTCTCCAAATAACAGCTTTAGGGATTTCCGCTCAGAGCATTCCACCAAATTTAGACACAAACCTAAAAATGCCTGCCTTCATTTGATTGACCTGCAGAGAGATTGTAAGCATCTGGGGAGAAAGGATATCATCAAACTGGAACCCCCCCCCCAAGTAGTCAAAGGTTTTAACCCTCTCTAGTTGACAATGAAGATTGCCTATGCTTATAGTGTACGGTAGTCTGGATTCTATTAAAGACACAGAGGTAAACATTATGCTGTACTTCCTTTATTACAGCAACTCACAGCTTTCTAAAACTTTGAACATTTAAACTGGGTTTCTTTTTTGTTTTATTCGAAAATCCATAGGGAAAAAAAGAAAATCCAATAGTTTAAAGAGTTCAAGGGAAAGAAATTCAAAACTGGCACTACAAGCCCCATGAGTCTCTAATCCATGGTAGTTCTGACGCTCCTGGCCTCCACCTATCAGGTGTTAGGCCCCCAGTATAAGAGGCCCCTGCTCTAGGTCCCTTCCTCTTTCTTTTGGCAGCAAACTCTGCCCGATCTTAAAACATATTAAGCTGTGCTGTATGCAAACTCTTCTGTGACTGGGAACTTCCAGCTACTCCTCGGGTTTCACGGTCGCTCTGGCCCAACAGGACAACATGCGAACTTCGCAACAATTCTCTCGTCCTTCCCTCCTTTATGTCGCAGGCTGTTTTCTCTACTTGCAATCTCTGACACAGGTTTAAAATAAAACACCTTAAATGTTGCCTCAGAAGACCAATCGGCTGACTTCATAATGTCCTGTAACGACACTCCTGCTGTGAAAACTCTAGATGCCATCGCCTCTCTAGCAGAATATGCACCAAAACTATGCCTGCCCAATGCATAACATCTCTACCCCATGTAGCTATTGTGGCTGTAGCTACGCCGTGGTATGGCTTCCTGCGTGCTATAAGCAATAGCATTACTCCTGCTGGCCTAATGTGGGCTGTTGCTACTGCATAATCTTTTATGCACTGTGCTACGCATATCTTCTTATTCCCAGGAAAGTAAGGATAGGAAATTATCTCAGAGTCACACTTCGTTTTCCTAGCTATATTGAATGCTACACCTTCTGGGTAAATAATTTTTCTATCTACTTCTAATGCTTTAACATCTGATACCATTCTAAACACTGTTAAGCAGAACAGCATCGCTAGTTTCCCCGATAATTGCGACCGGGAGAGGTTGTCATTCACTGGCCAGCTGAGAAAGAGCCAAAATACATCTCTGACGTCCCAGAGCACTGCATATTTAGGCTCTGGTGGTTTCCTTAGCTTTATTCCCTTGACCAATCGAATGACTGCGGGGTGTTCCCCCACGGGTTTCGCTTCTATTCTATCATGGCCCGCTGACACTGCTGATCAATAAACTCCCAGCGTTCTATAGGCGCAGCCCCCATGAAATCTGTCTGCTAGGAAATTGAGAATGTGGACTATAGGGGCTGAAAAAGGATAAATACTGTGCTCCGTGCACCAATGTGACCATCAGTCCCAAGCGGCGCCATAGCTCTGTATGTTGGAAGGCGCCCAGGAGTCTCTAATGCAGTCAGTAGTGAGCTGCGAAATGCCTGGTAACTCCCATCCTTTTCTGAAACCTTGCAGGCTATTAGGAAGAGAGTGCCCGCATCTATGAGTGGATGTGGGAGACTGTTCGGGCTGAGCAAAAGATCATGCCAACGAGAAACTATCCTCGGGAAATCGGAAGAAAGTTCCATTGCTACTGAAAACCAAGCCTGGGACCTCCAGAATGGGATTATCAGCACTATCTCTGCTGCTTCCCTGCAGACTTTCACTAGGACTCTTGTCAGCATGATGAAGGGCGGAAAGGCCTAGTGAACTGCTCTGCTCCACCGGTGTAAAAAGGCATGTGACCCATCGCTCCCCGGTCTATCATCCAGGTGATGCACATGGGTGTCTGAGCGTTCAGCCTGGATGCAAACAGATCTGTGTCCAGAAGACCCCAAATTTCCTGTAATCGATTGAAAACCTGGGGGTGAAGCCTCCAGTCGTTGGAGTCTATGTGATATCGATAATTCCAGTCTGCTGCACCATTCTGTACCCCTGGTAAGTATTCCGCTGATACTGCAATCTGATGTTGTAGGCAGTGATGCCAAAAATCTTTTGCTAGCTCTGCCAATATTTTAGACCTGGTCCCTCCTAATTTGTTTTTATAAGGTACAGCCAAAATGTTGTCCATCTTCAGTAAGATGCAACAGTTGACTTTGTCTTTGGTAAACTCGTGCACCGCAAAGGACCCTGCTAGGAGTTTGAGACAATTTACGTGCAATTTTAGCTCTTCTGATTACCACTTTCCCCCTGTCCCCGTATGCCCACATCTGGCTCCCCAGCCTGCTCTGCTTGCGTCTAACTCTATGATTAACTCCAGTATGTCGCTGAAAATAGATCGGCCATTCCAGGCTTCCATATTCTGGAGCCACCAATGGAGCTCTATCAGTGTCTCCTGATCTAGGGTCACTAGCAGATGATAACATACTGCACCTTGTGCTTGATCTTGAGCCTTTGTAAAGCTCTGTAATGTAGAGGTCTGGGAAAGATCACCTGGATCGCCAACTATCTTGGCTAGACTGCAAAGCAAAATAATCTTCGCTATAACTGCTCTGAGCTCTTTCTTTATGGCGTTCACTTTGTGGGTTGGAAGCTCGAACACTGCTTTCTTGGTATCTATCATAAATCCCAAGAATTCCACTCTCTGGACTATTAGCAGCTGAGACTTGTCTAGGTTTATGATAAATCCCAGCAAGGACAGTAGGGTGACGACCCAGCGTACGTTCTCCTGAAGAGCTACTTTGTTCTGGGCCAAAATTAGGATATCATCTAGATAAATGATAGTCCTGATGCCTCTCTCTCTTATGGCGGCAGCCAGCGGTCTCATTATTTTGGTGAACGCCCAGGAGCAGCACGCTAGCCTGAAAAGGAGACATTTGACGCGCCATGTTTCTTTGTTCCACCAAAAACAGAGAAATCTCTGGTGAACTGTCATTATCGGAATTGTGAGGTATGCGTCTCTGAAATCTGAGCGTGCAAACCAATCCCCTGTATGCAGGAGGTCTCGGAGGAGATGGATACCTTCCATATTGAAATGGTTTTATGTTAGCCATTCGTTCAGACTTTTCAAGTTTATGACGGGCCTTATATTTTCTCCTCTGTGCACTAGAAACATATTGCTGAGGAAGTCAGGGCCTCCTTGCAAATCACACTCTTGTGTACTAGCTTGTGCAGCTCGTCTTGCAGGAGTGCTAATTCTTCCTGTGGCATATGTATTGGTTGGGGCTCTACCTCTGCACGCGCTTGCCTGTGAACTCTACATATAGAAGTGCTACTGCTTGGAGCACTCACGTATCGTTGGATAATGCCTGCCACTCACGCAGAAAATGGAGAGCCCCGCCCCCACTTTTTGTAGTAGCGTGCTTGGTGTACTCACCGCCTGATGCACCTGGCTATCTATACTAGCCTCTTCCTCTGCGACCTCTGGGGAAACGCGTTCTGCCTGAGAAAACCTTGTCCTATTGTCTTCCTACCCAATATTGGGCTTGAGGGCCTTGCGGTCTGCGGTGTAAGTTGAAGCGACCAGACAATCGACCATGGTGTCGTCCTGTCCCAGCAAAAATCTGTCCTGGGAAGATCTTCCTAATGGAGCTCTGGGCCTTTTCCAAAGCCAAGTAAGTCCCTAAAAACTGTGCCATCTCATTGGCGAAGGCTTCCCCGAAGAGCATACCTTTCGCTCCTTCCCCCGCTTCATAGGAGGCTAAATCGCTGAGCTTGCTGTCAATCTTCAACAGCACTCCTCTTCTCCTCTCTGAGGAGAGCGTGCAGTTAGCGTTCCCCAGAAGGCATACAGCTGGCTGAGGCCAGCTACCTAATGCTTGGGCGTCTACTGGCGTTTCGGTATCTTTGGCTTTCTCCGCCAAGTCCATCATCTTGGCCAATGGCCCAGCTAGATGTAGCAGTTTGTCCTGGCATCCTCTCCAGGCGTGGTTAACACCTTTCCTAATGTATCTGGCTGTTTTTGTCACAAATGTGACAATTTTTGGGTCAAGGTCGGGGGGGTGTCTGCTAATTTGTTGGGCAGCTCTGGCCGTCGGCATTCTGATCTCATTCTTGATTGCACCTCCCTGTCAAGAGGTGTTCAAATGTGTTGAGACATATATAGGGCCACTCTTGGTGATGGAACCCATTCCGATGATTTCGTGTGTCTGAGAGACTGCGGGTCAAACATGTCACCTGTGTTGTCCTCCTCTTCTGGAGCTGGGTCTTCATTTAGGGGTTCTCTAAGGGTTTCTTCCTCCTCACCCCTTCGTCATCAGGCAAATAGCCACCATCATCGTCCCCTAAATTATTCACCCCTGGGGTAGGGGGTCGATTGAGATGAAGTTTAGAGTTCGATAGAAAGGCCTTCTTTAGCCTGGTGACTGGCTTGGCCACCTCTTGGGGAACAGAGTTTATCCTTTCTGCTTGGCTCAGGGGACAAAGAGGTCAGCCTCTTCTGAGCTTTTTTATACCCTTTGTGTTCAACCCCCTTGTGGGGGTGCCTGGCTGATGTCCCTTTGCCAGGGCTGTCTGCCCTTCTTTTTCTAGAAGCTTGTTGGTCCACTTTTTGCTTAGTTATCATAGCCTCTAGCATATCCAAACGCTGTTCTATGGGTTGCACACCTTGGGAAACAGCTTGGGGTAGGGAGTCCCCTAGGACTTTCTTAAAACTGAGGGATAGCTCTGTCTCCCTCTCTGTGGGGTCCTCCACCCACTCTTCCTCACTCCACTCTGGGAGGTTGACTGGGACAGTCTAGGTTCTTCAGAGAGAGCCATGGTTGGTTTAGTGACTGGCAGGGCCAGCGTCTGGACTATCATCTCAATGTGGCTCCAAAGCAGTCCAATATTCAACTGGTGCTTTATAATTCCCTTTGTTTCTCTTTTTTTAATGTTAATACTCTGAAAGCAGTGTATCTACGCTGCGTTCCGTGCGCTGTGGAACGTTTGGTGTGCAATGTTGTCTGAAAAGGCCCTGAGGATGACGGGAAGGCTAGGCGCCTCCTGCTCCCCTGGGTCCTACTGCCTTTTGTGTTCACCGGCACTGTTACACGCTCCGGCTCCTGTCGGCAAAAAAGACACACACACGTGGAGTAGGGCCGGCTGCCTGATGCTGGCGCGTTTACACGCAGCTCTGGCCCCGACTCCAAAGGTAAATTCAATCCTCCGCAAGGAGTGAAAGGTAATACATGCGCACGTGAGTGCTCTCTTTAATGAGGTATTTTAAAAAATAAAGTTATAATGTTATCTCGCTACCCGGAATAGCGACGCATAAATGAATCCCTGTAAGATACATCAAATACTCAATTGTATTAAAAGTTTACTTGAGAAAATGCACACTTATGCTCTAAACATTTGTAAGACATTAAATCACTTATCTGTGATGCTGCAGCTAAAAGAAAGAGGAAGAGACCTAGAGCAGGGTCCTCTTATACTGGGGCCTAACACCTGGTAGGTGGAGAACAGGAGCCTCAGGACTACCATGGACTAGAGACTCATGTGGCTTGTAGTGCAATTTTTGAATTTCTTTCCCTTGAACCTTTTTAACTACTGCATTTTCTTTTTTCCCCATGGATTTTTGAGTAAAACAAAAAATGCTCAGTTTAAATGTTCAAAATTTTAAAAAGCTGTGAGTTGCAGTAATAAAGGAAGTACAGCATAATGCTCGCCTCTGGTCTTGACATAGAATCATAGATGGTTTGTTTTTGTTTTATCTCTATTTAATACCATAAAAGATGATTTAGCATTATTAAACATTTAGAGGCATGCTGACATATGAACTGTGTATCCATCAATTTGTTGTTTTAAGGACATAAGGGTTCTGCCAATGAGAACCCCATGAGAACCCCATCATTAACTTCATAACCACCATAGAAAAACGGCTGGACCTAGAAGCTGAACAATCCCTCCTCTGGCAACACAGGCTGTTCGAAGTTGCGAGAAGCAACCGTGAGGAAAAAACCCACCTAACCACCGAAATGTTGGGCTGGCTCAAAACACAACACCATAAGCAGACGACAACCCACCTGTTCCACAACAACCAAAAACCACCAGGAAAAAATATAAAAATAACGACCAATTGTCTAGACCCAAAAAGACCAAACATAGATCAACATGGACTGAATCAGACCACAACGGGCCCACTCAGACAACTCAGGCCACAAAAGACTCAACCATAAATCTGTCAATTCCTCACACAGCGAGCCTTAATGAGACAAGAAAAACACCAGTAGTATCCCCAGCAGATACTTTCCAGATCTTCTCCCATACAAAGAAGACACCCATAGTACCCAAAGGAAAGCCAACGAAGCGCCCAACCAAAGAAACTGGGTCACAAGTGTTTCTGCGAAAACATGAAAACTCCCAAGACCTACCAACATCTAAAAAAAGGAGCCTCAGAAACCACCACCCCCAAAGGAATCAACAATTACTCACATGCTCGAACAACCCAAACTTCCCATAGTGCCCATAAAAATAAACCACGAAGAAGGCATAGCCACACTGTAAGATTTACTCAACCTTACAACTCACATGGACCCAAATGTCTCAGAGACGACAGAGACAAGTAACCGAATAAATGAGTCCATCATGGTAATCATCAATGAATATAACCCAAGTCATTCCGAGACCTCCAACTTCACCTTTGAAGAAATTTCAGATATTTCTCTGGTGTATTCAGAACCAGATCGAGCAAACGCAATGAAACATATGAAGAAATCTCAGTGGTTTCGTTAATCAACTCAACAAGCAAGCTAAATGACAATGAAACTGCAGCAAGCCAATCATTCCGAAATCAGTCTACCTACAGACTCTCCAGAGAATTGCGTATACAAAGTGATAACACAAACGAAAGCTGGCATCCAGACGATGACACCCACCAATCCATCTTTATAAATCCATTCCACCAAAGACAAATGTACAGCCTGTGGATAGAAAACATCATACACAGATCCACACCACTGGTACTAAACAGGACCAATGTGCTATCACTTTTTAAAAGCAATACCCCAACTCAAGAAAATTAGAACGGGAGACATCGACTTGGTGACTTTTGAAGACGATAGGTGCCTTGACAAAATACAATTGGAACTCCTAGAAAAGAACATCATGGAAGATATCCTACTGATGGAAAAAGAATTTTGCAAACTCAGATTCAAATGTACACGCCTAACTAACAGCAACATGGAATACCATGCCAATCTGAAACCAATAACGCGAGAAGCCTCGTACAAAGATCTGAATTTGGAAACACACAGACATGACAAAAGAAAACGCACAAAGGAAAACCGGTCATCAATAACACCACATTCAACGTCCATTGAGAAACACAATCAGAACCAGGAGCTCCCAGACAACAAAACCTGGCCAATCAGACGTGAATACGATGAACATGACAGATACCTACAGAACACCTCCAATGACCTAAGTAATGTATCATAACCACTAATGAATCTTGGTAACACCTGGTCCCTATGCTCATGGAACACAAGAGGAAATGCGCACCTATTCAACAATCCATCGCCTGAACTCGATCCACATCACATCATCCGCCTTCAAGAAACTTTACTCACAGAACCACCATGCTGTGATGGATTCCTAGTATTCCTCAACCCAGAGCCTGAAAGATCCCAGGGTAGACCATCTTCAGGACTACTCATGCTGATCAAAATGGACCACGCAGGGAGCTCAATATATTCAGAGAACATCAACTCCTGGACTCAAAACACAGTAATAAAAATCCTAACCAAGGGGTCCATCGAACATAGCCCTCTCACTCAGCAGACTCAAGAAAGATTCATCTCTATCATGAACCTATACTGGAATCCGACAGTAATAAATAACGACACTTTCCTTGATGGAGTATTCTTATTGATTGACATGCTAATCAACAAATATAAATCTATCGAATTTATCATATGCAGAGATTTAAACATCCACCTCCATGCTCCCGACGGCCAACTAATCGACCACAAAAACTTGACAACACGTGCACGGAGATGGCTCAAGGAAACAACCATCCGTAATCTCACGCTAATGGATCATGCAACCGATGAGAAAAATAATGTCATACTGACCTGGTCACAAGAGAACTCAACGCCCGTAATTGATTCTTGCAACTCCGAACAGCCTGTGTTGCCAACTAGAACTCACCACGGCAAGCAGAAGATTACGCATAAGTCAAAAGAAAACCAAAATTTTACCACATCGATTCCGACAAGAAAGCATGGAAGATGCAGACAAACTCAATTACCGATGGCTCCTCATCCCCTTCTACACAAAGACACTACGGAGGACACTCCGCCTTCTAAGAAAAACCAACACAGAAACACCTCAGCAAAAGTAAAAGCAGCCAAACAAGCATACTCAAACTGGAGGAAATCACACCGTATGATCATACAACAGAATGATGCAGAAACCATCTTGGAAACATGTAAAACACACAATCTGAGAGAATTATGGAACCTCTTGAACAACAACTCTCAAAACCAACACAAATTGACTGCAAATGTCACACAACAAAGATGGATTGAGCACTATTCAAACATATACAACGACCGGCCCTCGGACACCGCTTTAGATGTTATAGCTGAGAAAGAAAAGTGGCACGTCCACTCGAACAAGCAAGACATCATAGTGATGATACAGAAACTTAACGCATTCTGTGCCCCCGGCCCAGACGGGATTTCCAATGCGATCCCCAAATCTGGGCAACTTTGATGGAAAATATTCTCTCTCTGATCAACAAGTTACACCAAATCCCGTCATCCTGGCAGACCGCTACAATAGTACCTATCTACAAACAAGGACCCCGGGATGACCCAGCAAACTTTCAACCCATTGCTCTACTCGACCCTCTAGGAAAATTGTTTGCCTCAATCCTCCTGCAAAAGCTCAAGAAATGGTCCATCGACAACAAGCGCTTTTCCACAAGACAAACAGGCTTCACAGAAAACGCTGGCACAAACATCAACCTGGTCTGATTAAACCTGATTAAACACAAAGCCATTAACATCAAACAGTACTGTATATGCAGCATTCATTGACCTCCATATGATGCAATTTCCAGACAGAAATTATGGAACCAACTGGAGACATGGAATTGTCCTAAAGACATCATCGGGCCCATCAAACATCTCTACTCGAACACCTCAATAATGATCAGATTGTCCAGGGACGGCATAACCACTCCTGCCATTCAAATAGCAAACAGCCTAAAGTAGGGTTGCCCATTGTCTGCCGCTCTCTATAATTTGTTCACTGCTGACATTGAGCATCATCTGCCAAACAACGCTCTGAACCCTGAAAAGTTCAACTCCATACTGATCCCAGTTATGATGTATGTAGCCATCATTCTACTTTATAAAACGTCATCTGAACTACAAACCAGCCTCCAACAACTGGGTGAATGCATGAAGTTGAACAAACTCTCTATCAACACAAAAAAAATGAAAGTCATGTCACTAGCGAAACAGGGCTTCAAGAAAGAAATACGACTGAACCTGATCCTAGACGGAAATCCCCTCGATGAAGTCAATACATTCAAGTACCTAGGAATCAATATCAATCAATGCAAGTCCCAAAAACAATGGACAACCAAACTCGAAGAGAAAACTCAACCCTTAGCAAGACAAGGTTGAGTCTTACACTGCAAGCATGGTAAACTCTCATTCAAACCTGTAATCTCATATTACAGGCAAAAAGTCATCCCAACCATAATTTACGTAACTGAAGCTATGATCAACGCAAGATCCATCAAATGGAAAAAACTTGAAGCAATCTTTTGGCGCAAAATTTTGCAGCTCCCACCAACCTATCCGATGGTGAGAATAAGGTACGAAATAGCAACACAATCAATCGACTCAATTGTCCTATGGAAACAACTCGATATATTCCGTAAAATACTATCTGATGAGAAAAAACCTGCCATCCAAATCTTAAGGTTCCACCTGAACACCATGAACAAATCTTGTTCTACAAGCATGGAAAGACAAACTTAAACAAGAACTCGTAAACAAGGAGATTTCACTTGAAATGCTAACTCTGCGGCCACAAAATTCAAAAAGAAAACTGATGAGAAACGACTGGATAAAGACCAACAACCAGAAAGAAAGGTACCGCATGAACATGCAATGCCCATCGGACACACGTGCAATAAATGAGATACCAAAATACCTGGCAATCTTCCCAGATAACAAGATCAGAACAATCTACACAAAAATTTGGCTGAACACTATACCAACACGTGCCAACCTGGCCATCTCCAGATTGATTCCTTTCTCGTAACAACACTGTTGTTTCTGTCAAGACACCGCAAAACCAGAAACACTATACCATCTCCTGATGGCATGCATAGAGTTCGCTCCCGAGAGAGCCCGATTTGAAACATTCTTCCAGATCTCGTCGCAGAACATGGACGCCTAAACAAGATGGGCAACAATGCTGAACGGACAATCGAATAAGCTCCAGAAATATCAGTGATGTCATCAATGACATTTGTGATGTCATCTTTGATGTCCTGGGTGTAAGTCTTAGCAGTGCACGGTGGTGGCGCGAGTTATGGTTGCTTAGCTTACAATAACTGGCTAATTTCAAGGGTTTTTCGGTTTTGCTTGGAACCATAACATCCCTTTGACAAAGTTTTTTCACTGAATTTCATAGGTTTTTAGTAGCGCAACTTAACCATAACGTCCCTTTAATGAAGTTTTTTCATTGAATTTCATAGGTAACATTTTTTTTTTTACAAAATTTTAAAGGTTTTTATTAGTGCAACGTCACCATAACATCCTTTTCAATAGATGAAGACCACTAACATCTTATGTCCTCAAAGTGGGAACGCCGGGTGGTAAAAAAAACAAAAAGATTTTCCTTCCTACACCGGGACGCCGCAAAGGAAAATCTTTTACCAAGCTGGCCACCATGGAAAGGGAAGGCGGGGTGTATAAAGAACACAACAGGGCATGAGCGGGGGGTGGGGGAGAACAGGGGAGACACATGGGCATGAGCAGGGGTTGAGAGGGAGCAGGGTACAAACGGGGCATGAGCAGGGGGTGGGGGGGAAGGAAGGAAACACGGGGCATGAGCGGTGGTGGGGGGAACACGAGAGAGACACGGGGCATGAGCAGCGGGTGGGGAGGAACATGAGGGAGACACAGGGTATGAGCGGGGGGGTGGGGAGGAACACGAGGGAGACACGGGGCATGAGCGAGGGGGTACAGGGCACACACGGGGCATGAGCGGGGGGGTGGGGGTAACACGAGGGAAACACGGGGCATGAGCGGGGGGTGGGGGGAACACGAGGGAGACACGGGGCATGAGTGGGGGGTGGGGGGGCAACAGGAGATAGACACGGGGCATGAGCGGGGGGTGGGGCCAACAGGAGAGAGACACGGGGCATGAGCGGGGGGTGGGGAGAACAGGAGACAGACATGGTGCATGAGCTGGGCGGTGGGGAGAACAGGAGACAGACACGGGCATGAGCGGGGGATGGGGGAAACAGGAGACAGATACGGGGCATAAGCGGAGGTGGGGAGAACAGGAGACAGACATGGGGCATGAGCAGGGGGGTGGGGGGCAACAGGAGACAGACACGGGGCATGAGCGGGGGGGTGGGGGGAACAGGAGACAGACACGGGGCATGAGCGGGGGGTGGGGGGAACAGAAGACAGACACGGGGCATGAGCGGGGGGGTGGGGGGCAACAGGAGAGAGACACAGGGCATGAGCGGGGGGTGGGGGGTACAGGAGACAGACACGGGGCATGAGCAGGGGGTGGGGGCAACAGGAGAGACACACAGGGCATGAGCGGGGGGTGGGGGGGCACAGGAGACACACAGGGCATGAGCAGGGGGTGGGGGGCAACAGGAGAGAGACACGGGGCATGAGCAGGTGGGGGGAACAGGAGACAGATACGGGGCATGAGCGGGGGGGCAACAGGAGAGAGACACGGGGCATGAGCGGGTGGGGGGAACAGGAGACAGACACGGGGCATGAGCGGGGGTGGGGGGTACAGGAGACATACGGGACATGAGCGGGGGGTGGGGGGCAACAGGAGAGAGACACGGGGCATGAGCGGGGGGTGGGGGGAACAACAGAGACAGACACGGGGCATGAGCGGGGGGTGGGGGGTAACAGGAGACAGACAGGGGGCATGAGTGGGGGGGTAACAGGAGACACACACGGGGCATGAGCGGGGGTGGGGGGAACATGACACGGGGCATGAGCGGGGGGTGGGGGGAACATGACACAGACACGGAGCATGAGCGGGGGTGGGGGGCAACAGGAGACAGACACGGGGCATGAGCGGGGGGTGGGGGGCAACAGGAAAGACACAGGGCATGGGGTAGGGAGAGAGACACATGGGGCATGAGCGGGGGGTGGGGGGAAGGGGAGAGAGACACACGGGGCATGAGCGGGGGTGGGGGGAGGAAGAGAGACACACGGGGCATGAGTGGGGTGTGGGGGGAGGGAGAGAGACACACGTGGCATGAGCAGGGGGTGGGCGGAAGGGAGAGAGACACACGGGGCAGGAGCGGGGGTGGGCTGGAGGGGAGAGACACACGGGGCATGAGCGGGGGTGGGCGGGAGGGGGAGAGACACACGGGGCATGAGCGGGGGTGGGGGGGAAGGGGAGAGACACACGGGGCATGAGCGGGGGGTGGGGGGGAGGGAGAGAGACACACGGGGCATGAGCGGGGGGTGGGGGGGAGGGAGAGAGACACACGGGTCTTGATTGAGAGGGGTGTGGGCAGGAGGGGGAGAGACACACGGGGCATGAGCTGGGGGTGGGCGGGAGGGGGAGAGACACAAGGGGCATGAGTGGGGGTGAGCGGGAGGAGGAGAGACACACGGGGCATCAGCGGGCGGTGGGCGGGAGGCGGAGAGACACACGGGGCACGAGCGGGGGTTGGCGGGAGGGGGAGAG
The DNA here is from genome assembly GCF_040938575.1 of Ambystoma mexicanum. Taxonomy (NCBI): domain Eukaryota; kingdom Metazoa; phylum Chordata; class Amphibia; order Caudata; family Ambystomatidae; genus Ambystoma; species Ambystoma mexicanum. The sequence continues at coordinate 963,974,843 of NC_090927.1, forward strand.
ACACACGGGGCATGAGCGGGGGGTGGGCGGGAGGATGAGAGACACACGGGGCAGGAGCGGGGAGTGGGCGGGAGGGGGAGAGACACACAGGGCAGGAACGGGGGTTGGGGGGAGGGAGAGAGACACACGAGGCATGAGCGTGGGGGTGGGGGGAAGGGGAGAGACACGGGGCATGAGCGGGGGTGGGGGGGAGGGTGAGAGACACACGGGGCATGAGCAGGGGTGGGGGCAAGGGGGAAAGACACACGGGGCATGAGCAGGGGTGGGCGGGAGGGGGCGAGACACACAGGGCATGAGCGGGGATGGGGGGGACGGAGAGAGACACACGAGGCATGAGCGGGGGGTGGGGGGAAGGGGAGAGAGACACGGGGCATGAGCGGGTGGGGGAACAGGAGACAGACACGGGGCATGAGCGGGGGGGCAACAGGAGAGAGATATGGGGCATGAGCGGGTGGGGGGAACAGGAGACAGACACAGGGCATGAGCAGGGGGTGGGGGGGTACAGGAGACAGACACGGGACATAAGCGGGGGGTGGGGGGCAACAGGAGAGACACGGGGCATGAGCGGGGGGTGGGGGAACAACAGAGGCAGACACGGGGCATGAGCGGGGGGCAACAGGAGACAGACACGGGGCATCAGTGGGGGGTGGGGGGGCAACAGGAGACAGACACGGGGCATGAACGGGGGGTGCGGGGCAACAGGAGACAGACACAGGGCATGAGCAGGGGGTGGGGGCAACAGGAGACACACACGGGGCATGAGCGGGGGGTGGGGGGAACATGACACAGACACGGGGCATGAGCGGGGGGTGGGGTGAACATGACACAGGCACGGAGCATGAGCGGGGGTGGGGAGAACAGGAGACAGACACGGGGCATGAGCGGGGGTGGGGGGCAACAGGAGACAGACACGGGGCATGAGCAGGGGTGGGGGCAACAGGAGAGACACGGGGCATGAGTGGGGGGTGGGGGGAACAGGAGACAGACACGGGGCATGAGCGGGGGTGGGGGGAACAGGTGATAGACACGGGGCATGAGCGGGGGGTGGGGGGAACAACAGACACGGGGCATGAGCGGGGGGTGGGGAGAACAGACACGGGGCATGAGGGGGGGGTGTGGGGGGCAACAGGAAACAGACACGGGGCATGAGCGGGGGTGGGAGGAACAGGAGACAGACACGGGGCATGAGCGGGGGGTGGGGAGAACAGGAGACAGACACGGGGCATGAGCGGGGGGGTGAGGGGCAACAAGAGAGAGACGCGGGGCATGAGCAGGTGGGGTAACAGGAGACAGACACGGGGCATGAGCGGGTGGGAGGAACAGGAGACAGACACGGGGCATGAGCGGGGGCGTGGGGGGCAACAGGAGATAGACACAGGGCATGAGCGGGCGGTGGGGGAACAGGACACAGACACGGGGCATGAGCGGGGGGTGGGGAGAACAGGAGACAGACACGGGGCATGAGCGGGGCGTGGGGGGCAACAGGAGACAGACACAGCGATGAGTGGGGGGTGGGGAGAACAGGAGACAGACACAGGGCATGAGTGGGGGGAACAGAAGACAGACACGGGGCATGAGCGGGGGGTGGGGGGAAGGGGAGAGAGACACACGGGGCATGAGCGGGGGTGTGGGGAGGAAGAGAGACACACGGGGCATGAGCCGGGGTGGGGAGAGGGAGAGAGACACACGTGGCATGAGCGGGGGGTGGGCGGAAGGGAGAGAGACACACGGGGCATGAGCGGGGGTGGGCGGGAGGGGTAGAGACACACGGGGCATGAACGGGGGGGTGGGCGGGAAGGGGAGAGACACACGGGGCATGAGCGGGGGTGGGGGGGAGGGAGAGAGACACACGGGGCATGAGCGGGGGGTGGAGGGGGAAGGGGAGAGACACACGGGGCATGAGCGGGGGGTGGGGGGGAGTTAGAGAGACACACGGGGCATGAGCGGGGCGTGGGCGGGAGGAGGAGGGACACACGGGGCATGAGCGGGGGGTGGGCGGGAGGGGGAGAGACACACGGGGCATGAGCGGGGGTTGGCGGGAGGGGGAGAGACACACGGGGCATGAGCGGGGGGTGGGCGGGAGGATGAGAGACACACGGGGCAGGAGCGGGGAGTGGGCGGGAGGGGGAGAGACACACGGGGCAGGAGCGGGGGTGGGGGGGCGGGAGAGAGACACACGGGGCATGAGCGGGGGTGGGGGGGAAGGTCGAGAGACACACGAGGCATGAGCGTGGGGTGGGGGGAAGGGGAGAGGCACGGGGCATGAGTGGGGGTGGGAGAAGGACACACGGGGCATGAGCGGGGGTGGGGGCAAGTGGGAAAGACACACGGGGCATGAGCAGGGGTGGGGGGAAGGGGAGAGACACGGGGCATGAGTGGGGGTGGGAGAGAGACACACGGGGCATGAGCGGGGGTGGGGGCAAGGGGGAAAGACACACGGGGCATGAGCAGGGGTGGGGGGGAGAGGGAGAGACACACAGGGCAAGAGCGGGGGTGGGCAGGAGGGGGCGAGACACACAGGGCATAAGCGGTGGTGGGGGGAGGGAGAGAGACACACGAGTCATGAGCGGGGGGTGGGGGGAAGGGGAGAGAGACACGGGGCATGAGCGGGGGTGGAGGGAGAGAGACACATGGGGCATGAGCGGGGGTGGGGGGGAGGGAGAGAGACACATGGGGCATGAAGGGGGTGGGCGGGAGGGGGAGAGACACACGGGGCATGAGCGGGGGGTGGGCGGGAGGGGGAGAGACACATGGGGCACGAGCGGGGGTGGGGGGAAGGGGAGAGAGACACACAGGGCATGAGCGGGGGGTGGGGGAAGGGGAGAGAGACACACGGGGCATGAGCGGGGGGTGGGGGAAGGGGGGAGAGACACACGGGGCATGAGCAGGGGTGGGGGGAGTTCAAGAGACACACGGGGCATGAGCGGGGGGTGGGAGGAAGGGGAGAGAAACACACGGGGCATGAGCGGGGGGTGGGGGAACAACAGAGGCAGACACGGGGCATGAGCGGGGGGCAACAGGAGACAGACACAGGGCATCAGTGGGGGGTGGGGGGGCAACAGGAGACAGACACGGGGCATGAACGGGGGGTGTGGGGCAACAGGAGACAGACACAGGGCATGAGCGGGGGGTGGGGGCAACAGGAGACACACACGGGGCATGAGCGGGGGGTGGGGGGAACATGACACAGACACGGGGCATGAGCGGGGGGTGGGGTGAACATGACACAGGCACGGAGCATGAGCGGGGGTGGGGAGAACAGGAGACAGACACGGGGCATGAGCGGGGGTGGGGGGCAACAGGAGACAGACACGGGGCATGAGCAGGGGTGGGGGCAACAGGAGAGACACGGGGCATGAGTGGGGGGTGGGGGGCAACAGGAGACAGACACGGGGCATGAGCAGGGGTGGGGGGAACAGGTGATAGACACGGGGCATGAGTGGGGGGTGGGGGGAACAGGAGACAGACACGGGGCATGAGCGGGGGTGGGGGGAACAGGTGATAGACACGGGGCATGAGCGGGGGGTGTGGGGAACAACAGACATGGGGCATGAGCAGGTGGGGGGCAACAGGAGACAGACACGGGGCATGAGCGGGGGGCAACAGGAGAGAGACACGGGGCATGAGCGGGTGGGGGGAACAGGAGACAGACACGGGCATGAGCGGGGGTGGGGGGGAGTTAGAGAGACACACGGGGCATGAGCGGGGCGTGGGCGGGAGGGGGAGAGACACGGGGCATGAGCGGGGGGTGGGCGGGAGGGGGAGAGACACACGGGGCATGAGCGGGGGTTGGCGGGAGGGGGAGAGACACACGGGGCATGAGCGGGGGGTGGGCGGGAGGATGAGAGACACACGGGGCAGGAGCGGGGAGTGGGCGGGAGGGGGAGAGACACACGGGGCAGGAGCGGGGGTGGGGGGGAGGGAGAGAGACGCACGGGGCATGAGCGTAGGGTGGGGGGAAGGGGAGAGGCACGGGGCATGAGTGGGGGTGGGAGAGGGACACACGGGGCATGAGCGGGGGTGGGGGCAAGTGGGAAAGACACACGGGGCATGAGCAGGGGTGGGGGGAAGGGGAGAGACACGGGGCATGAGTGGGGGTGGGAGAGAGACACACGGGGCATGAGCGGGGGTGGGGGCAAGGGGGAAAGACACACGGGGCATGAGCAGGGGTGGGGGGGAGAGGGAGAGACACACAGGGCAAGAGCGGGGGTGGGCAGGAGGGGGCGAGACACACAGGGCATAAGCGGTGGTGGGGGGGAGGGAGAGAGACACACGAGTCATGAGCGGGGGGTGGGGGGAAGGGGAGAGAGACACGGGGCATGAGCGGGAGTGGAGGGAGAGAGACACATGGGGCATGAGCGGGGGTGGGGGGGAGGGAGAGAGACACATGGGGCATGAAGGGGGTGGGCGGGAGGGGGAGAGACACACGGGGCACGAGCGGGGGTGGGGGGGAAGGGGAGAGAGACACACGGGGCATGAGCGGGGGGTGGGGGGAGGGGAGAGAGACACACGGGGCATGAGCGGGGGGTGGGGGAAGGGGGGAGAGACACACGGGGCATGAGCAGGGGTGGGGGCGAGTTCAAGAGACACACGGGGCATGAGCGGGGGGTGGGGGGAAGGGGAGAGAAACACACGGGGCATGAGCGGGGGGTGGGGGAACAACAGAGGCAGACACGGGGCATGAGCGGGGGGCAACAGGAGACAGACACGGGGCATCAGTGGGGGGTGGGGGGGCAATAGGAGACAGACACGGGGCATGAACGGGGGGTGCGGGGCAACAGGAGACAGACACAGGGCATGAGCGGGGGGTGGGGGCAACAGGAGACACACACGGGGCATGAGCGGGGGGTGGGGGGAACATGACACAGACACGGGGCATGAGCGGGGGGTGGGGTGAACATGACACAGGCACGGAGCATGAGCGGGGGTGGGGAGAACAGGAGACAGACACGGGGCATGAGCGGGGGTGGGGGGCAACAGGAGACAGACACGGGGCATGAGCAGGGGTGGGGGCAACAGGAGAGACACGGGGCATGAGTGGGGGGTGGGGGGAACAGGAGACAGACACGGGGCATGAGCGGGGGTGGGGGCAACAGGTGATAGACACGGGGCATGAGCGGGGGGTGTGGGGAACAACAGACATGGGGCATGAGCAGGTGGGGGGAACAGGAGACAGACACGGGGCATGAGCGGGGGGGCAACAGGAGAGAGACACGGGGCATGAGCGGGTGGGGGGAACAGGAGACAGACACGGGGCATGAGCGGGGGTGGGGGGAACAGGTGATAGACACGGGGCATGAGCGGGGGGTGTGGGGAACAACAGACATGGGGCATGAGCAGGTGGGGGGCAACAGGAGACAGACACGGGGCATGAGCGGGGGGGCAACAGGAGAGAGACACGGGGCATGAGCGGGTGGGGGGAACAGGAGACAGACACGGGCATGAGCGGGGGTGGGGGGGAGTTAGAGAGACACACGGGGCATGAGCGGGGCGTGGGCGGGAGGGGGAGAGACACGGGGCATGAGCGGGGGGTGGGCGGGAGGGGGAGAGACACACGGGGCATGAGCGGGGGTTGGCGGGAGGGGGAGAGACACACGGGGCATGAGCGGGGGGTGGGCGGGAGGATGAGAGACACACGGGGCAGGAGCGGGGAGTGGGCGGGAGGGGGAGAGACACACGGGGCAGGAGCGGGGGTGGGGGGGAGGGAGAGAGACGCACGGGGCATGAGCGGGGGTGGGGGGGAAGGTCGAGAGACACACGAGGCATGAGCGTGGGGTGGGGGAAGGGGAGAGGCACGGGGCATGAGTGGGGGTGGGAGAGGGACACACGGGGCATGAGCGGGGGTGGGGGCAAGTGGGAAAGACACACGGGGCATGAGCAGGGGTGGGGGGAAGGGGAGAGACACGGGGCATGAGTGGGGGTGGGAGAGAGACACACGGGGCATGAGCGGGGGTGGGGGCAAGGGGGAAAGACACACGGGGCATGAGCAGGGGTGGGGGGGAGAGGGAGAGACACACAGGGCAAGAGCGGGGGTGGGCAGGAGGGGGCGAGACACACAGGGCATAAGCGGTGGTGGGGGGGAGGGAGAGAGACACACGAGTCATGAGCGGGGGGTGGGGGGAAGGGGAGAGAGACACGGGGCATGAGCGGGGGTGGAGGGAGAGAGACACATGGGGCATGAGCGGGGGTGGGGGGGAGGGAGAGAGACACATGGGGCATGAAGGGGGTGGGCGGGAGGGGGAGAGACACACGGGGCATGAGCGGGGGGTGGGCGGGAGGGGGAGAGACACACGGGGCACGAGCGGGGGTGGGGGGGAAGGGGAGAGAGACACACGGGGCATGAGCGGGGGGTGGGGGGAAGGGGAGAGAGACACACGGGGCATGAGCGGGGGGTGGGGGAAGGGGGGAGAGACACACGGGGCATGAGCAGGGGTGGGGGCGAGTTCAAGAGACACACGGGGCATGAGCGGGGGGTGGGGGGAAGGGGAGAGAAACACACGGGGCATGAGCGGGGGGTGGGGGAACAACAGAGGCAGACACGGGGCATGAGCGGGGGGCAACAGGAGACAGACACGGGGCATCAGTGGGGGGTGGGGGGGCAATAGGAGACAGACACGGGGCATGAACGGGGGGTGCGGGGCAACAGGAGACAGACACAGGGCATGAGCGGGGGGTGGGGGCAACAGGAGACACACACGGGGCATGAGCGGGGGGTGGGGGGAACATGACACAGACACGGGGCATGAGCGGGGGGTGGGGTGAACATGACACAGGCACGGAGCATGAGCGGGGGTGGGGAGAACAGGAGACAGACACAGGGCATGAGCGGGGGTGGGGGGCAACAGGAGACAGACACGGGGCATGAGCAGGGGTGGGGGCAACAGGAGAGACACGGGGCATGAGTGGGGGGTGGGGGGAACAGGAGACAGACACGGGGCATGAGCGGGGGTGGGGGAACAGGTGATAGACACGGGGCATGAGCGGGGGGTGTGGGGAACAACAGACATGGGGCATGAGCAGGTGGGGGGAACAGGAGACAGACACGGGGCATGAGCGGGGGGGCAACAGGAGAGAGACACGGGGCATGAGCGGGTGGGGGGAACAGGAGACAGACACGGGGCATGAGCGGGGGTGGGGGGTACAGGAGACAGATACGGGACATGAGCGGGGGGTGGGGGGCAACAGGAGAGAGACACGGGGCATGAGCGGGGGGTGGGGGGAACAACAGAGACAGACACGGGGCATGAGCGGGGGGTGGGGGGTAACAGGAGACAGACAGGGGGCATGAGCGGGGGGGTAACAGGAGACACACACGGGGCATGAGCGGGGGGTGGGGGGAACATGACACGGGGCATGAGCGGGGGGTGGGGGGAACATGACACAGACACGGAGCATGAGCGGGGGGTGGGGGCAACAGGAGACAGACACGGGGCATGAGCGGGGGTGGGAGGAACAGGAGACAGACACGGGGCATGAGCGGGGGGTGGGGAGAACAGGAGACAGACACGGGGCATGAGCGGGGGGGTGGTGGGCAACAAGAGAGAGACGCGGGGCATGAGCAGGTGGGGGAACAGGAGACAGACACGGGGCATGAGCGGGTGGGGGGAACAGGAGACAGACACGGGGCATGAGCGGGGGGGTGGGGGGCAACAGGAGATAGACACAGGGCATGAGCGGGCGGTGGGGGAATAGGACACAGACACGGGGCATGAGCGGGGGGTGGGGAGAACAGGAGACAGACACGGGGCATGAGCGGGGCGTGGGGGGCAACAGGAGACAGACACGGCGATGAGTGGGGGGTGGGGAGAACAGGAGACAGACACAGGGCATGAGTGGGGGGAACAGAAGACAGACACGGGGCATGAGCGGGGGGTGGGGGGAAGGGGAGAGAGACACCCGGGGCATGAGCGGGGGTGTGGGGAGGAAGAGAGACACACGGGGCATGAGCCGGGGTGGGGGGAGGGAGAGAGACACACGTGGCATGAGCGGGGGGTGGGCGGAAGGGAGAGAGACACACGGGGCATGAGCGGGGGTGGGCGGGAGGGGGAGAGACACACGGGGCATGAACGGGGGGGTGGGCGGGAGGGGAGAGACACACGGGGCATGAGCGGGGGTGGGGGGAGGGAGAGAGACACACGGGCATGAGCGGGGGGTGGAGGGGGAAGGGGAGAGACACACGGGGCATGAGCGGGGGGTGGGGGGGAGTTAGAGAGACACACGGGGCATGAGCGGGGCATGGGCGGGAGGGGGAGAGACACACGGGGCATGAGCGGGGGGTGGGCGGGAGGGGGAGAGACACACGGGGCATGAGCGGGGGTTGGCGGGAGGGGGAGAGACACACGGGGCATGAGCGGGGGGTGGGCGGGAGGATGAGAGACACACGCGGCAGGAGCGGGGAGTGGGCGGGAGGGGGAGAGACACACGGGGCAGGAGCGGGGGTGGGGGGGAGGGAGAGAGACACACGGGGCATGAGCGGGGGTGGGGGGGAAGGTCGAGAGACACACGAGGCATGAGCGTGGGGTGGGGGGAAGGGGAGAGACACGGGGCATGAGTGGGGGTGGGAGAGGGACACACGGGGCATGAGCGGGGGTGGGGGCAAGTGGGAAAGACACACGGGGCATGAGCAGGGGTGGGGGGAAGGGGAGAGACACGGGGCATGAGTGGGGGTGGGAGAGAGACACACGGGGCATGAGCGGGGGTGGGGGCAAGGGGGAAAGACACACGGGGCATGAGCAGGGGTGGGGGGAGAGGGAGAGACACACAGGGCAAGAGCGGGGGTGGGCAGGAGGGGGCGAGACACACAGGGCATAAGCGGTGGTGGGGGGGAGGGAGAGAGACACACGAGTCATGAGCGGGGGGTGGGGGGAAGGGGAGAGAGACACGGGGCATGAGCAGGGGTGGAGGGAGAGAGACACATGGGGCATGAGCGGGGGTGGGGGGAGGGAGAGAGACACATGGGGCATGAAGGGGGTGGGCGGGAGGGGGAGAGACACACGGGGCATGAGCGGGGGGTGGGCGGGAGGGGGAGAGACACACGGGGCACGAGCGGGGGTGGGGGGGAAGGGGAGAGAGACACACGGGGCATGAGCGGGGGGTGGGGGGAAGGGGAGAGAGACACACGGGGCATGAGCGGGGGGTGGGGGAAGGGGAGAGAGACACACGGGGCATGAGCAGGGGTGGGGGGGAGTTCAAGAGACACACGGGGCATGAGCGGGGGGTGGGGGGAAGGGGAGAGAAACACACGGGGCATGAGCGGGGGGTGGGCGGGAGGGGGAGAGACACACGGGGCATGAGCGGGGGTGGGGGGAGGGAGAGAGACACACGGTGCCTGAGCAGGGGTGGGGGGGAGGGAGAGAGACACACAGGGCATGAGCGGGGGGTCGGGGGAAGGGGAGAGAGACACACAGGGCATGAGCGGGGGTGGGGGGGAGGGAGAGAGACACACGGGGCATGAGTGGGGGTGGAGGGGAGGGAGAGAGACACACGGGGCATGAGCGGGGGGTGGGGGAAGGGGAGAGAGACACACAGGGCATGAGCGGGGGTGGGGGGGAGGGAGAGAGACACACAGGGCATGAGCGGGGGTGGGGGGGAGGGAGAGAGACACACGGGGCATGAGCGGGGGGTGGGGGGGAAGGAGAGAGACACACGGGGCATGAGCGGGGGGTGGGGGGAAGGGGAGAGAGACACACAGGGCATGAGCAGGGGTGGGGGGGAGGAGAGAGACACACGGGGCATGAGCGGGGGTGGAGGGGAGGGAGAGAGACACACGGGGCATGAGCGGGGGTGGGGGAGAGGGAGAGAGACACACGGGACATGAGCGGGGGTGGAGGGGAGGGACAGACACACGGGGCATGAGCGGGGGGTGGGGGGAAGGGGAGAGAGACACACGGGGCAGAAGCGGGGGGTGGGCGGGAGGGGGAGAGACAAACAAGGCATGAGCGGGGGTGGGGGGAGGGAGAGAGACACACGGGGCATGAGCGGGGGTGGGGGGAGGGAGAGAGACACACAGGGCATGAGCGTGGGGTGGGGGGAAGGGGAGAGAGACACACGGGGGATGAGGGGGGGTGGGGGAAGGGAGAGAGACACATGGGGCATGAGCGGGGGTGGGGGGAGGGAGAGAGACACGGGGCATGAGCGGGGGGTGGGGGGGAGGTAGAGAGACACACGGGGCATGAGCGGGGGTGGGGGGGAGGGAGAGAGACACATGGGGCATGAGCGGGGGTGGGGGGGAGGAAGAGAGACACATGGGGCATGAGCGGGGGGTGGGGGGAAGGGGAGAGAGACACATGGGGCATTAGCGGTGGTGGGGGGAGGGTGAGAGACACACGGGGCATTAGCAGGGGTGGGGGGAGGGAGAGAGACACACGGGGCATGAGCGGGGGTTGGGGGGAAAGGGATAGAGACACACGGGCATGAGCGGGGGGTGGGGGAGGGAGAGAGACACACGGGGCATGAGCAGGGGGCGGGGGAGGGAGAGAGGCACAAGGCGGTCGTGTGCAGGCAGCAGATCCCGCTCCTCGGCCCTCCGCTGGCCACCGTGTGCCGATGGCGTGAGCGGGGGGCTGGAGGAACAGGGGAGACATGGAGCATGAGTGGGGGTAGGAGGACAAGAAGGACTCACGGGGCATGAGCGGGGGTGGGAGGAACAGGAGACAGACACAAGACTTACTGTGCAGGCGGCGAGGAACAAAGATGGCAGGCGTCTCTGACGCCAGACGCACTGCACGCTTTCACCGCATCCAATGAGAGAGCACGTCAGATGTCCGCAGACATCACGCAAGCTGCTTGCCCAATCACTGTCCTGTCCGCGGAGCGAACAGGGAAGTGTGTCCGCGAAGCGAACACAGATATCACTAATTTTTTTCACTTACATTTTTGTCATTTTCTTTAAAACTACTGGACCGATTTACACCAAATAAAGCAAAGCACGCTTTCGGGACCAAGCTGCCGCTCCTGCCGCAAATTTGGTGTAAATCCGTCCAGCGGTTTGGGCTGTAGGCATGAGCAAAGTTTTTTCCCATTATGTCTATGGGAATAAAAAAAGTTTTGGGACCCCCCCTATAACTTTGCCCCCACTGGACGAATCCTCACCAAACTTTGCAAAAAAACTTCAGAGTGACCCAAATACTTTTTTTGCAAAGTTTGTTGAGGATTCGTCCATGGAAAGCAAAGTTATAAGCCACCCAAAAAGTGCTCTTCCTATGGAAACACCAACTTAACCATAACTCCATGTAACTCCATGTATATTAGCCATGTAATATATATATATATATATATATATATATATATGTATATTCAGTGAAAAAACTTTGTTAAAGGGACGTTATGGTTCTTCCAAGTAAAACCGAAAAACCCCTGAAATTCGCCAGTTATGGTAACCTAAGCAACCATAACTCACGCCACCACCGTGCACTGCTAAGACTAACACCCACGACATCAAAGATGACATCACAAATGTCATTGATGACATCACTGATGGCATCACATGTGTATGTACTTTTCATGAAATATGTGTACAAGGGATTCTTATTATAATGTTGCGAAAAAAGTGTCAAGGATCACTGCAATAAATATCATACCCTAATTAGAGCTTTGAATGATGCATTGATATAAATAGCATTCTATTATGGGGTTCTATCTAGTATACTAAGCTACAAATACAGAAACATAGCATTGTGTGCAGCGTACAAGATGAAGGTATAATATTTGTAATGTTAATATGTTGAATAATGAAATGATAATTGTTTTCTTAATAGATTTTTGTGTACTGTGAAATATGTAATAAGTAGCTAATAAAACCCATATATTACATAATTGCATTACTATAGACAAAACACAAAGAGACAAGAACACATACCAATATACATATACATAGGGTAAATAGCAGCTTTGAAACAGAGCAATCATTTATTTGCATGAAAATAATGCTGTCTTTAAAGCTTGTGTCTTCCCCTACGTACATGTTTCATATGATGTGCCTGGACTCTAAGGGAATTACTATAAGAACCTACTTGTAGGATACGTCTACAAATAAAATACAATTTTTAGTTTCTGACTGTTACTGAAGAAAACCATGTGGCCTAGATATGTCAGCAAAAGAAAAAAGAGTGAGCCATACATGTGATGTCATCAGTGATGTCATCAATGACATTTGTGATGTCATCTTTGATGTCGTGGGTGTTAGTCTTAGCAGTGCACGGTGGTGGCGCGAGTTATGGTTGCTTAGCTTACCATAACTGGTGAATTTCAGGGGTTTTTCAGTTTTACTTGGAACCATAACGTCCCTTTAACAACGTTTTTTCACTGAATTTCATAGGTTTTTAGTTGCGCAACTTAACCATAACGTCCCCTTAACAACGGTTTTTTACTGAATTTCATAGGTTTTTAGTAGCGCAAGTTAACCATAAACTCCCTTTAACAAACTTTTTTCATTTGCACGCAGACAATATACAAAGATGGAGTGTAAAAAGCAATTTCTCAGGGATGGCTTTACACAGAATGTTGCAAAGTAAGAATTTATGCTCGTTCACAGTGAAGGTCAGCTGCTTCAATTTTTTGCTTGCGAGCCGGAGTGGCCCACGACTCGCACTGTAAGGTTCTATTGTTTTTTTACCTTGACAGACAGGGATTGTGCCAAAAGACTTCTTTTGAAGGAGGGGTGCAAAAACGTAAGAGACGATAAGGATGAAATTTCTGAAACAAAACCGCTTTTATATATTATATCACTATGAGAAAGATCGTTGGCACAGACGGAGTCGTATTTAGGGACTGCATTACGTGTAGACAATGGAAAATGCCAATATAATGTAAGTAACCCTTTAGATTATTTTATACCGGAATATTTTTTATTTTTTTTTATTTTTTACATTTGTAAAGCGCACTGCAGCCCTAAGGCATAGAGGCGCTGATAAGTGGTACATAAGAAGGCTTGATTAAGGGTTACAAAAAAGCCACCCCAGAGGAGTTCTTAGAATATACATACAGAGTTACAGATACATAGGTCCAGGGTAGCGAAACAAAGAACAGGCACATTATTTGAAGAGACTAGTCTTGATGGCCTTGCGAAAGGCAGTGTGAGAGTCGAGTCGTCTGATGTGCGGTGGAAGGGAGTTCCAGAGGGTGGATGCCATGGTGGGAAAGCTTGTGCCACCAGCACGCACTCTGCGGGTTTTTGGCACAGTTAGTAAATTGGAATAGGCCTCTCTGGAGGGCCTGGAAGCACAGGGTTTAGAAAATCTCTGGACGAGATATGTAGGGGCCTGATCGTGAAGACATTTGTGCGTGAGGGCGCTGGGGGTCGCGTATAATAACAATAGCGTGGCGTTAAAGCCTGGTTAAGTTGTACTTGTTCGTTCAATGTGGCATATTGTTTTGTACCGCGCACTATCACTGCGGAAGTGGTCCCCTGGCGCTCAGACGCTCTGAAAAAGGCAGAGGAGAGAGGGTGGGTTAGTGGGAATAAGTTAACATACTCCATTGCACTATCCTCGCTAGCAAATAGTTTCACGCCCTAATAAATAAAATGAATATTTTAATGAAGATCGGCTTGTGAGACTAATTTATGTTTTTAAAACAGGTACATCCTTCCCTACTGTCAATGCCACGATTTTCAGACCCCGGCCGACAGATTTTTTAACTGCCAGGTGCAGCTCTTAGTAAACAACTTCATGACCCTCACCATTTTATGGGACAATAGACAAGGACCAATATGCCCTTACGCAGTACTAGCGGCTAGAAGCAACATACAAACCGTTATGGTGGTCTAATGCCTCGTTGTTGGAACAGCCTTCCGATTATCAGTGCGACCACAGTCCTTCTTTTATCATAAACCAACACCCTGTGTAGCGCAAAGGAACAGCGCGTGACTCAAGATGAACTTTTGCGGATCGACAGCAAAGACAAATGCAAATCTCTGAATATTCTCTAAACATTTGATGTCAAATAAATGTACTTTACGAAATGTACAATCTTGCTGTTTGCTTTTAAATCACAGTTTCATATTCCGAATTGTGGCACGCTGTGTTGTGAGATGATCTGTGTTGTTTTCAGGATTCTGTATGAAGTCGCGTAGGAGCAGTGTTGGCAAGTACTTAGTAAGAAAAGTAGCTATTGGCCGTCATAAAAGTAGCTAGAAGTAGCTAAATGACGTCATAACCCAATTTGCATAATTCACCAGGTGCATGATGGGTGATTGCCGAGGGCATGGTTGTTGTAGCCTCTCATTGAGCTCACCCCTTTTTTGTAATGAAAGTCGCGAATGCACAGAAGCAAACTCATTGCATCCATATGCATACATCCACATGCAAATTCAGTAGTATTTAAATAAACCCCACAATGATTAGGTTGTTCTGTTGTCGCTTCTTAAACGTGTACTGCCATTTTTAATATGCTAGTATTTTATAATCCATAAAGCCTCATTGTTGGAACAGCCTTCTGATTATCAGTGCGACCATGGTGCTTCTTTTATCATAAACCAACACCCTGTGTAGCGCAAAGGAACAGCGCGTTACTCAAGATGAACTTTTGCGGATCGACAGCAAAGACAAATGCAAATCACTGAATATTCTCTAAACATTTGATGTCAAATAAATGTACTTTACGAAATGTACAATGTTGCTGTTTGCTTTTAAATCACAGTTTCATATTCCAAATTGTGGTGCGCTGTGTTGTGAGATGATGTGTGTTGTTTTCTGGGTTCTGTGTAAAGTCGCGTAGGACTGGAGACGACTGGGCGCATTTGGCTACGCACCCTGTAACGTCACGGAGAGAGACGGGGAATTTGAATGCTTTGATAATGTCAGGCTTAGGGGCGGGAAATATGATATATTGTCGCAAAAACAGGTCAGCCAGGTCAATGGGGCAAGTGATAGGATTATCACATAATGTCGGCGCACAGCAGCCTGATTTATCGTTTGTTTAGTGGACAAAAAGTGGGGTAAGGCCCATAGGAAATTGTAATGTCAGCGGACATAAGGAGGGTTCTTAGAACACTTTCAACCTGACAATGAACAATACGAACAGCGTTCTCAGAACACCCCCATTTTGTTTAATTGCAAACATTTCAGGACACAGCGAGTGTTCTTAGAACACATTCAACTTGCCCGAGTACAATACGGACAGCGTCCTCAGGACACCCCCATTTTGTTTATGTACGAACATTTAAGGACACTGCAAGTGTTCTTAGCTCAATTTTAGCTTGCTTGCGAACAAAACGGACACATACTCCGTCCTCAGAACACCCCACCATTTAGTTTATATAGAAAATTTCAGAACAGCCGTGATGTCCGCAGACAAATCGAACACAACAAAAGCGTCTAGCACATAAAAAAAACAGAACATTGAACCTATCTCATACTCCCCCACCCTCCCCAAACACTCTTACACACCAACACACTCCACTAAATACAATTTTTAATCCAAGTTTCACCGCGCTGTCCGCGGTCGTCGACGAATGCAAGATGGCGGGTGCCACAAAAAATCTGACGCGCTTCACGCACCACGCCGTCCAATCAGCGAACACGTCGCATGTCCGCAGACATCACACAAGCCGCTTGGCTAATTGGGGCGCTGTCCGCGGAGCGAACAGGGAAGTCCGTCCGCGGAGCGAACAGAGATATCACTAATTTTTTTGCCTTACGTTTTGGTAGTTTTAAAAAAAACTACTGGACGGTTTTACACCAAATTTGCAAAAGCACGCTTTCTGGACCAGGCCCCCGCTCCTGCCGCAAATTTAGTGTAAATCCATCCAGCGGTTTGGGCTGTAGGCGTGCGCAAAATTTTTTCCCATTATGTCTATGGAAAAAACAAAAGTTTTGGGACCCCCCCTATAACTTTGCCCCCCCTGGATGAACATAATGGGAAAAAACTTTGGGCACACAGCCCAAAGTAGTTTTTTAAAAAATGACCAAAATGTAAGGCAAAAAAATTAGTGATATCTGTGTTCGGTCCGTGGACACACTTCCCTTTCGCTCCACGGACAGTGTCCTGATTGGCCAATCAGCTTGCGTGATGTCCGCGGACATGCGACGTGTTCGCTGATTGGACGGTGTTAAGCGTGAAGCGCATCAGATTTTCGGTAGCGCCCGCCATCTTGGATTCGCGGATGTCCGCGGACAGCGCGGTGAAAGATTCTTCAACATGTGTATTTAGTAGAGTGTGTTGGTGTGTAGGAGTGTTTGGGGAGGATGGAAGGGTATGCGATAGGTTAAATGTTGTGCTTTTTTATGTGGTAGACGTTCTTTTTGTGTTCAATTTGTCTGCGGACATTACGGGTGTTCTGAAATGTTCTAAATAAACTGAATGGGGGGTGTTCTGAGGACTGAATATGTGTCCGTTTTGTTCGCCAGCAAGCAGAAACTGTTCTAAGAACACTGGCGGTGTCGTGAAATGTTCGCAAATAAACAAAATGGGGGTGTTCTGGGGGCGCTGTCCATATTGTTCTGTGGCAAGTTGAATGTGTTCTAAGAACACTCGGGGTGTCCTGAAATGTTCGCAAATAAAAATGGGGGTGTTCTGGGGACGCTGTCCGTATTGTTCTGTGGCAAGTTGAATGTGTTCTAAGAACACTTGAGGTGTCCTGAAATGTTCACAAATAAACAAAATGGGGGTGTTCTGATGACGCTGTCCGTATTGTTCTTTGTCAAGTTGAAAGTGTTCTAAGAACTTTCGTGTTGTCCTGAAATGTTCGTAGGGGGTGTCCTGAAGACGCTGTCCGTATTGTTCAATGGCAAGTTGAAAGTGTTCTAAGAACTGTCTCGGTGTCCTGAAATGTTCGCAGGGGGTGTCCTGAAGACGCTGCCCGTATTGTTCGATGGCAAGTTGAAAGTGTTCTAAGAACACTTGGGGTGTCCTGAAATGTTTGCAAATAAACAAAATGGGGGTGTTCTGAGGACGATGTCCGTATTGTTCATTGTCAAGTTGAAAGTGTTCTAAGAACTCTTGCGTTGTCCTGAAATGTTCGCACAAACAAAATGGGGGTGTGTTCTAAGAACACACGCTTTGTCCTGAAGTGTTCTAAGAACTCTCACGGTGTCCTGAAATGTTGGTAGGGGGTGTCCTGAAGACGCTGTCCGTATTGTTCGATGGCAAGTTGAAAGTATTCTAAGAACTGTCTCGGTGTCCTGAAATGTTCGTAAATAAACAAAATGGGGGTGTGCTCTAAGAACTCACGCGTTATCCTGAAATGTTCGTAGGGGTTGTCCTGAAGACGCTGTCCGTATTGTTCGATGGCAAGTTGAAAGTGTTCTAAGAACTGTCTCGGTGTCCTGAAATGTTCGCAAATAAACAAAATGGGGATGTGTTCTAAGAACACACGCGTTGTCCTGAAATGTTCGTAGGGGGTGTCCTGAGGACGCTGTCCGTATTGTTCGTTGTCGAGTTGAAAGCGTTCTAAGAACTCTGATGGTGTCCTGAAATGTTCGCAGAGGGTGTCCTGAAGACGCTGTCCGTATTGTTCGATGGCAAGTTGAAAGTGTTCTAAGAACACTTGGGGTGTCCTGAAATGTTCGCAAATAAACAAAATGGGGGTGTTCTGAGGACGCTGTCCGTATTGTTCGTTGTCAAGTTGAAAGTGTTCTAAGAACTCTCGCGTTGTCCTGAAATGTTCGCACATAAACAAAATGGGGGTGTGTTCTAAGAACACACGCGTTGTCCTGAAATGTTCGTAGAGGTATCCTGAGGACGCTGTCCGTATTGTTCGTTGTCGAGTTGAAAGTGTTCTAAGAACTCTCGAGGTGCCCTGAAATGTTCGTTGGGGGTGTCCTGAAGATGCTGTCCGTATTGTTCGATGGCAAGTTGAAAGTGTTCTAAGAACTTTCGCGTTGTCCTGAAATGTTTGTAGGGGGTGTTCTGAAGATGCTGTCCGTTTTGTTCGCTGGCAAATTGTAAGTGTTCTAAGAACACTGGTAATGTCCGCGGACATTAAAAGTTTCCATAGGCCATAGTTGAAATGTTTTACTCTATGGGTGTGATATGCTGCGGTGGTTGTGGCCAGGGCATAGAGTGTTGGGTGCATGGCCATTTGCACCCAACACTCTATGCCCTGGCCACAACCACCGCTGCATATCACATTTATAGTTGCTTATAACTTTGGGTCGAAAACAAATTTATAAGGAACAAAGTTATAAGATACTATGGGTGTGATATGCTGTGATGGTTGTGGCCAGGGCATAGAGTGCATAATATACTTAATGTTTGGTTTAGTAACTGGAGTACATGTATTTCTTGTTAATTTCTGTGAGAAAAGAAAATAGCATGTTAGTATTAGTATTTTGTAATGACTTTTTACATTGTATAATCAACATTTTTTTTTTGGACCCTCATATTTAGTAGATTACAAACCAGAGTACTGTGCGATTTGCTTAGTTTCTGTGTTCGTTGCTAAAATCATTGGGTCTGTGGGAGAAAACAAAATCCATGTTGGATTAAAAAAAAACATTTTTCTGTTATGCTACAGTTTATTTTTGTTTGTTTTCAGTGTTCATTTGTTGTTTCTGTCTAATGCTTTATACATTGGGTTGTTGCATTTTTTTTGGAGCAGTAACATATTATTTATTTGTTTCGATATTATGAAATTTTGAAGCAGTTAGATACCAGTAGGCATATTCTAACTGTCTATTTTTTTTAATATATTTTAGTGGTATTGATTTATCTGTTTGGATATTGTTAAATTTTGGGACAGTTAGATACCAATTGGCATATTCTAATTGTCTATTTTTTGCTCTAATTTAGTGGTATTAATTTATGTGATTAATTGTTGTAGAATCTTTGGCCAGTTAGATAGATTTTGGAATATTCTAACACTTTATATTTTTTACTACAAGTTTACTTGAGGTTTAAGTACAGTTTAGTTATCAAATTTTGGTTTTAAGAACATTAAATAAGCATTTGTAAGATTTGCTGGTAATCTCTGCTTTAGAGTAATGGTACTATCATTACATTGAAACCATCCACATTTCTTTTTTATATATGCAGTGTAGTGCCCTGAATTGGTTGTGGCTCCTGCGTGGTAGATTATACCTATTGTTGTGAAGGTTTTCTTACCAAGTGATATTTGACCATGTGTGAATCCAGTCAGCTTGCAGTTGTTTTTGGTACCATCTGCATTGTAACGTAGAAGCATTAGTATTATGTATTTACTATGTGTTTGTATTACTAATGTGCAGCGATTATCTGAATTGCAGGTAGAACATAATCTACCATGGTTTGCATTTTGTACAAGTTGCTGAAATGGAATGGATTCACAATTAGGTATTGATATATATACGAAGCGTTCATTGGGGATTTCTTCTTGTGTCACATTGTTGCAGAGTGTGCATGTATGTTTCCACATGTATGAAATCTGGAAGATTTAATTTATAGGTATGTTTTTGTTTTCCAGTACTTGTAGTAATTAGAATTAGAAATTAGAATTTCTTGTGGATCTTCCTGTGAGTTTATAGTGAATTTCACCATTCCAGCACAGTAGTCCAATTGTTGTCTTATTCCATAAACACTATACGTGTTGTCAGGATTGTTTGCTGCATTTCTGTGAAGTACTAACATTTGCAAACACAATGGGTCTGTACTGTGTAAGTAAATGTTGTCAACAATTGGTGGTAATTGAAATAGAATATTCATTGCTACAATTGCGTAGCAACTTACACCAACTATATTTGAGAGTTTAAATGGACCAGGTAGTTCTGTATCTGACTGTTTTTTTTGGAGTTTGTCTTCCTTCTTTGAAGAAGTACCTGGTTTATTTTCCCTAATTGATTCTTTTTTGCTTGTGGTACTTGATGAAGTATTACTTTCTTTTACTCTCTTTGGAGGATTTGCAGTGACATCCTGTTGCTTTTCTGTTTGATTTATTTTTCTTTTATAATGTTTTACTTTTTGTGGAACAGAATATGTGTTTAGATGGGGAGTGTATAATGAGCGAAGTCTATTGTATTCTAAAATGCAAGGAATATCAGCGTTTATTTTACTTGCATCAAAGTTGATTAGAAATAGACCGTCAAGTGAACGTAAGTGTGATAGTGCTACGTAGCTCATGCCTTCTTTAAAGACTGTGTTACCAATATCTATCATTGCTTTGTCTAGGGTACGACCTTGTGATTTATGAATCGTGACTGCGTATGCAAGAGTTAGAGAAAATTGTTCTCTGCGTACATACATGTCTTTGAAGAGAAGGAATCGAGCTGTTGAGCGTCCTATCCTTTTAACTTCTGAAAGTTTGTGAAAGAGTATATTGACAAACTGAATTTTGTTGTCACGTGGGTATGTTTGAAAGCCAACAACTGTACCCAGTGCTCCATTAACTAGTCCTTGGTCCACGTCAAGGTTACGTTTAAGCATTACTCTGCAATTTAAGGATAATTTTAATATCTTTTCTAAGCCTGCTGTGTTTGAGATTGATTTTTCTGAACTATTTACTGTTGTTGTGGCTTGGTCACACATAGGTAGTGTCATACCATGTACATCTAGTTTGTCTGTGGCGCTAATTTCCATTATTGGTTGCATTTCTTTACTTAACATTATTTCATTGAATTTGAAACAGCTTGCAAGAGTTGGCATTAAGGCCATACAATTGACATTTGTGTGGGCTAATTGTTCCATAACATCCGTAGCACGAAGGTAGACAGGTAGATTTGTCTCCCGATGTCTCATGCAGCACGTATGACTCTTCCAAAAATGATACTAGATGTTATATGTCTTAATAATGTTCCCCTGATAGCCTCGGAAAGATACTGGTACAGACTGAAAACCCTGACGATAAAACTAATATAGGCAGGGAAGCAACCTCGGTGGCATACTAGTTAGGCCCTATGAGCTAGGAGGAGGGATTACCTGGACTTGCATGCATACTAACTAGCTGCTCAGGCACAATATGCTGCATGATGGTTCGTGGGTCATCACGATTATCCTCATGTTAGCTTCGAGAAAGCAACTGCACACCCAGGGAATGTGCATGCCTTACTATGGGGTAAGGAGAAAGGCACCATACGGACAGTCAGCATGACACAGTTGGCTTGGAAGAAAATGGCAAGTAGATTAGGGGTGGGCCGGCTGTACAGGAATCACTCACAGATCAGCAAAGGACACAGGCATGCACACATAATAAAACTGTTGCCCTGAAATGTAAGTTTAGGTTAACACAACACAAATACCTCCACCAAACGTATCATATCTCGGCTAAACTGGGGAATCTGTAGGTGGATGTTTATCAGTTTTGTAAGATGTTCCAGTGTGGATACAGATTTGCAACACTTAGCTGGGAAATGCCCCTAAGGTACAAGAGTTTTTGGCATCAGATAATTGCTCTAACCTCTGAAATGACTCTGGTGGCAGTACTGGTGTCTCGTAAGATATCGTTATTGGGCTTATTTGACAAAATAGGTATACACACAAGGAGTTTTTTTTTAAATATGGCTTCCATTACAGCAAGATCTTTGGTGGCAGGAAAGTGGTATAGAGGGCCTCGACACTGGTTGCAGCTTCTTGCCTATTGCGTGACATATGAATCTGAATATGAAAACATGCTACCACCTCGATGTCGACCAAAGGATATTTGGGGCCACTCAGTGGATATCTTTCAAAGGCAACGGGTGAGACAGAGGACTCCAACATTGCTTCCGGACAATATACTCGCATGAATGTCTGCTGACCTCCAACATTGTCTGTTTTTCTTTTCTTATATGGTATAGTTGGGATTAATTACACAGAGCCACGACAGTTGGGGATTTTGTTTGCTCATATAGGACATGGTGGTGGGGTCGAAAGGAGAGATAGGGATGTAACTGATGGATATGCAGGATAGACTGTACTGTTTGTTGAGTACTTTCTACAAATTATAAATAAAGGTTTAAAAAAACAGTTAAAAAAATCACATTGTAGATCATGGTCAGAGTAGAATGGGAGAAGTGAAATACTCCACAAACATTTTGAGGGTTCATGAACTCTCTAGGAACCTTAATGTAGTCAGGCAGGACCTGGAAAATGCCTTTTCCAGGCCTACACAAAAGCCAAAACTGTTGTCACTGCCACTGGTGGTTTAAAAAGCTAATAGACACTTTAACGTCTACTCTGCCCAGTTAACTTCCAATGCAACATTTGCTTATCATTTTCCATTGATGTTTTTGTATTTGTATTTGTTAAGTAGGTGTCAATTGGACTATTAGTTTTTAAAATAAAGTATGTCCCTGGTAGATCAATGAGCAGTGCATGTAAAGCATGGTCCCAATGACAGTCATTGTATGTGAGTTGGTAAGATAGAAGGTAGTCGGTTCTGCACAGAAGGCTATGCAATCACTGATTTAAAGCCATTTTAAGAAGTTGAATTTGGGTGTTTTGCATTGCTGCTGTGTTAAAAGTTGACAATTTTTAGCAATTTTAAAAGGTTGATTCTGGGTGTTTTGCATTGCCGCTCTGTAGCCCACTAGGCTCTCTCCCCCTCTGGGTGCCCACCCCACTGGGGTTTGTGTACCAATGTGCGTCACCTGTCCATTCCTGTGTGCTTCGTACTGTCTGAGCCTTGCACGCCCCTTCCACCCATCCTGTGGTGTGTGGCTCTCTTTCTCTCTGCCCCCTTCCTCCTCCTACTTTCCTCCTAGCATCCTCTATGGTGCTCTCCATCCCTCATATCTTGTCTATTACTCTTTCTCCTACCCTATCCCTGTCACGAAGTTTGGAAGGAAGAAGTTCAAGAAGGACATCCTGGTCTCCAACCCAGGCCTCCCTATCGCTCAAACCTACACCAGTGGTTCCTCCAGACAGACTCTTACCGACATCCTCTTTTAATCAATCAGATACTTGTATTGTGTGCTGTCACCAAAGGTATCATGGTGCAGCGAATGATACCGAAGAAAAAGAGCGAGGGATCTCATAAAAAGGTGGATTTTAAGGTTTCATTTAAAAAGCACAAAATCCGCCATACGTCATAGCACTAGCGAATTCCAGAGTCATGGCCTTGTGATAGAGATAGTTATGCCACCAACTCACTCTTTGCAATAAATAGGAACATGCATCGGTTAACTTGAAGGGCCGGCTAGGGCAGGAGTGCTGCAATTTCTCCTGGATAGCAAGACAGCCGTTCCCATTCAGAGCTTGATGGATCATATAAGAAGTTTTAAACTTGACTCAAGCTGAAACAGGCAGCCAATGCAAAGATTGGTGAGCCTTGGTGACATGCTGATCAAAAGGGATCTTCTTCACTAGTCCAATTGCAGCGGTTTGTAAAACCTGCAGAAGGTGAATAAGATATAGAGGCTGGGAGAGGTAGGTGGCTTTACAGTAGTCAATGCTACCATTAAGGCAGGCTGTGACTACTTGGGTGTGGAATTCCCTATCTTCAGCTGTTTCAGTTTAAGGAAAAGAAGTCCACAGACAGAATTGATCTGGTTGTCCATAGTTAACAAAGCAGATATCTTAATGCCCAAATTCCAGACCACCTTAGCCAGTTCTGGCAAAGGGCCCAATGAGGGGTGCCAGAAGTCCAATTTGCGGAGAGATCCGTCGGGCCCAGAATCAGAACCTCAGTCTTTCCACCATTCAGTTTTAGCCAATTGGCTTCCATCCAACCACAGACGGCGTCAAGACATTGTTTCAACAGCAATGCTGTCCCCATTTGGTCCGGGTCTAACCTAAACAGAACTTGAGTATTGTCTGCGTAGGAAAAGACCTGGAACCCGAACGACCACATGAGTCTCACTAGGGGCTGGATGTACAATTTAAAAGCAGAAGGGACAGCGTCATGACCTGTGGGACTGGGCATGTCATTGCAACTTAAGAGGATATATAAGGTGGAAGAGAGACCATATTGAGAGGCCAAAAAAGCACAGAACCAGTCCAAGACTGGTCCTGATAACCGTGCACCTTGTAATCTGGATACCAAGCTCTCATGATCCATGGTATCGAAGGTGGCCGACCGGTCCAGCAAAATGAGGCCTGCCGTGCCCCCCTCATTCCTGGTTATGATAAGATCATCCAGTACTACTGTCATGACAAACTCCATCCCTATCAGGGGGAAAAATCCCATTTGACAAGAATCCAGGACATGCCTCAAGGAAGGCCCTCAGCTGAGGGGGTTCTATGTGTTAATGTCCCCACAAAAAGGCAGTGTGGCAAAAAAGTCACTGCAAAAAGGCTGTGCTTTGCGGCAACATTATCACTGTGAACCTGCGGAGACACCCCTGCAACCCCAGTTTTAAATTTGTTTTTATTTTTTCCCCCCAAATGCCACAGCCTTTTCCCAGCAACTATATGTATGGCAACCATTTGTGTGGGGGTAATATTACCACATACCGCTGAGGGCTAACCACTGCTTCCTTCACTTTCATTAAAAATGGTAGTAATGAAATGCGACGATAATTAGAGAAAAAATCCAAGGATGGCTTTTTCAGCACAGGGTCTACAATGCTTCTTTTAGTTTAGCAGGAATCTGGCCAGAAGTCAGTGAGAAATTAACGGCTTCAGCGAGAATCTACTAAAATATTCCCTGAAGCCAATTTAAAAAGGCGAAGGGGAATATCATTGAGAGGTGAGGTCATCTTAAGGCTGCTCGCCACACTGCTGATCTGCACCATATTAATAGGTGCAAAACAATGGAATGGAGTAGCAGCAACCTGGACTGGCAGTGACTGGAGAGACGAAATCTCTCCAAAAGCAAAGCAGATCCAGACTCAACCGTCCATTTATCCATAATGTCTTTCCTAATCCCCATGATTTTGTCAATAAAAAAAGATAGAAAGGTTATCACACAGTAACTGTGAGTTGAAAGACCCAGAAATCCCGGCCGGATTCAACACATTTCCTTACAATTTAAAAACATTTTGTTGGAGCATTCAGTGCTGATTGAATGGAGATGGTAAAGTGAGCCAGTTTAGCCCCTTTATGAGCCTTATGAAATAATGTGCTTTGTTTTTTAAACTCATCGCATGGTTGAGCATCGTAATGCTTTCTCCACCTACGTTCCTCTTGGCAGGTCGAGAGGCGGAGAAGGTGTAGCTCCACTGTAAACCAGAGAGCTGATAAAGTAAGGGGCTTGGTAGTCCGCTGAAAAGGAGCCAGCTCATTGGCCACTGTATTATTGACAGAGATCAGTCTGGATATGGGAGACGGTGCTGGGCAAGGCTCGTGTAGTTCCGTCGAATAATATGTAGGGGCTTTTGAGAACAAGTGGCCCGAGCCCAGTCTTGCCGAGTTCCTTTGAAAAAATCTAACTGGGCGAGTAAATTGCACCTAATGGTAAGACCTTGTTAAAGGATGACTAGGAAAAACACTCAGCAATTGGGCTGCAAAAATAATATCCATGTTGTGGCCGGTTGCATGTGTCGGGCCCAAAACATGTTGCATCAACAGCAACTGATTCATAGCACTCAGGAAGGAGTTGGTAGCTCAGGCTGGACTGGCCTTTGCCCAGCGATTGAAGTGCCCTAGGATAGTTAGATTCTTATATTGCAAGACCGATTCAGAAACATACTTTAAAAAAAACTTCTCAAAGGCCGGCAGATTTGAAGAGGGGCGAGGGTAGCCTGAGATAAAATGTCAAAATAATGAAGCATTAACTCTTGCTAACAAATGTTCCATGTCTACCTCTATTGATATTGGTAACAGTGAACAAGTATACTCTGACTTATAAATTAGAGCCACTCATCCCCCGGATGCAATCATGCAATGAGGTTCTGTCAACCTGAGGTATCACATAGCCCGAGGGCAGGTCTTGCACAATATCCGGACCAGATGATGCCGAAAGCCACGTCTCGGTTATAAACACAAAGGGCCTGATTCATGGAAGCATTTTATATTGGTGCACTCCTGTAGGAAAACACTCTGTGAATCAGGCACAGTTAATCATGCCATCCTGATCAATCTGGGCATCACAGATCTGGCCCTTGCATGGTTGACCTCTTCCTCGGGGACCGTCCCTCTCAGCTCCAACTGGGGTCCTTTCTTGCCACCACCTCTCTCTCCACATGTGGGGTTCCCCAGGGCTCCAGCCTCTCACCCTGGCATTTTAACGTCTATCTGGCCCCTTTGGCCAACCTCATCTCTAAATTCTCCTCTAACTTGCAGTGTTATGCGGATGGCACTCGGTTATCCTTCAGGCTCCCCCTCTGCCTCCTCTCCTCTCGCTTATTCCTGACTGTCTATCCGTGATTCAGGAATGGTGTCTCACCAATGATCTCTGCTTCAATGCCAGCAAGACCAAGATCTTCCTCATTGGGACCCCTGCTCCCGCTTTCCCTCTTTCACTCTGGCCCCCCTCCTTGGGCCCTCTCCCTTTGCCTTCCTCTGAGGCAAACAACCATGGAGTCAACTTCAACTCTACTCTCTCCTTCTCTCCTCACCTCACAGACCTCTCGAAGAAGTCACACTACCAGCTGCACCTCCTCTGAGGGTATTCTTCTGTTTCTCACTTACCCCCAGAAGCTCAACATCTCCAGAGCCCTGGTTCTCTCTAGGCTGGACTGCTGTAAAAGCCTCTTTCTCAACCTGACATCCTCTACTCTCTGCCCTCTGCAACTAATGCAGGACGGGGCTGCCAGACTTGTCCTTGGCCTCAAGTCCAAGGATCGTATCTCTCCAGCCTTGAAATCTCTCCACTGTCTCCTGGTGGCTGCAAGGACCAAGTTCAAGACCCTCTGCATTGTCCAAAATGCTTTCTGTGGCCAGGGCCCTCACTACATCAAACTCTCTCTTCCTAAACATCTTCCTTCTCGAGCCCTTCGCTCAGCTACCTCTAACTCTCTGATGGTCAGACGCTTCTCCAGGCAGCCAATGGGAGGTAGATCTCTCTCCTTTGCAGGTTCCTCCCTCTGGAATGGCCTCCCTTCCCCTCTAAAACTTTAGCAGGACCACCTCAGGTTCCGGAAGCAGCTCAAGATGTTCCTTTTCAAACCTGATTTCTCTCTTTCTCTCCCTTGTTGAGCCACCAGTCTGCTGCAGTGACTGGTCGCCTGGCTACCCTCAGAACGCAATGGGACCAGGCTCCCCCATGACCTGCAAGCACCTGCACTGCCTCCAGGGCTTCGCACACTTGGGTGCTGTATCAGTTACCCTGCAGTCCTCTTCCTCCTTGCACTACTCAGAACCAGCTCCCCCGGCTGCACTTACTCAGAGCAATGCTGCCCTGACACCACTCACCCCTTTCCCTCCCCCTGGCACTTCTCTCCCTCTCCCCCCTGTACTTTCGCGATCTGTATGACACAAGCCCTACTGAGATCCGTTGTTCGTCCTCCCTATGCCTCCCTCCCTTGTCTTGTCGCGCCTAGAAACACTTGTGTACAGGCGTGTTATGAATGACTCATATCATGTCATTATACTGGTATGTGACTTCACACCATTGCAATGCCTTGAAACCTAGTGATCTTTTTTGTGGGTCTCTGCAACGAGAGAGACAGTACATATACTACTGACTACATAAAACCGTGATTCATATGATGAAAACCTATACAGGAATTACAATTATAATGTTGGGGGATCGTAGACTAAAAGAACAAACCCACAATTTATAATACTGTTGTCAGGAGAACGCGGCTGAATCCATATTCCGGCTCAGAAAGCTGGCATTCATCACAAATAATAGCCGGGCGCTTTGACTGCATCTCCCTGTTGCTTAGAATGCAAATGGCTGCCTAGGGGTTTCTGCTTGTGGACTGCCAAGACATGTCTGGTAATGCCATCCATGGAACCATTTTTCATACGTTGCAAAATAACAATGTTCTGTGATAGAACACCAACCATTAAAGAGTTTTAGAAATAAACAGACCTAGGGAGATGTATGGAGCACAGGGAAACAGAACCGGCTGTGCTGAGCGTATCTGCAAATGATGTACCAATTGCAGATAACAGGAAAGTCATAAAATATGCAGCCTAGCCTTTGAATGCCAGGGAGTACCTACACCTACCTCTCTGGCTTTCAAAGGCTAGGCTGCATATTTTATGACTTATCTGTTATCCGCAAATTGCAAAATGCATCTGCTGCCCGAATGCTACCGACAACTGGCAATCAAACTGTGCATTGATACACATTCTCAAATAACAGTCAGGGGCCCGCTTGACTGACATACCACCTACTGCATCAGAAAGACAAACTAAAGACTGGGGACTGGGTGCTGCAGAAGGCCCCGAAAATGATACATATGATCTAGAAAGTAAAGCATATTTGCATAGCTTACCTAATTACACTGCAGAAAGCTTACTTTGGGCTACCTGCTCTTATGTTATGTACCTGGGATTTACGCTGTGCTACATTGCAGTTTGCATGATCGCCAGGCGCTCAGGGTGATCTCACAGAGTGTCTGGCTGGTGAGATGGAGAAAATGCAAGTGCAAGATAACTTTGCTGTTGTGTTGATGTCTGACTTTGCTGTTGTGTTGATGTCTGCAGGTCGGGAGTATCCTAGCTAGGTGTTCTATGTCAAGAGCCTAGGGATTTGTGGATTAAGGAGAACATCATGTGTGTTGTGGCTTCTGTCACTCAATGGCTGACTTCAATAGGCTCATTTGTTGTGCTGTTATTTATTGTATAATACAACTTGCATGATTAGGCTTTACTAGTTAATGTGTCTTTTCCTATAGTGTCCTGGGTCACAAGCTGAGCATCCGCTCCCTTCCTGTTGCTCTCATTCCCTGCCGCTCGCCTGGCGTGCGCTGGCCATGCATCCCTGCCCTCGTAAAGTCACGCCTAACCTGTAAGATCTTGCAAGACCACGTGCCCTATCTAACCCCTTTTCTTGAGAAGCGTGGCCTGTATTCCCCCATTACAAAGTCATTATATCTGGGCTCATTACGAGTCCGGCAGTAGCCATGCCGGTAAAACCAGCAGGCTGTCTCCGGACCTGTAGAGATTTACCGGCACTGTACTTGCCGGATTTCCCAGGGCATTACAGCCCTGGTGGTCTGGTAAATCCGGCGCCACTAATTCTGTTAATCCCCATTCCGGTGGTGTCCCATAGGACTCCATGGGAATGGGAACCACGGAAGCACTGACACCGTTTGCAGGTTTGACCTGGCGGGCATGACAGCACCTGCCCACAGAACTCATAGTTTGCCGGTCCGGAAACAACGGTGCCGGCAAGCTTACGGGCATGGTAGTTTCTGGACCAGCAAACTTGTAATGAGGGCTAGTGTCTTCTTTACCAGAAGGCAACGATTGCAATCATGTGTTTCTGCCTTCAATATCATTTCCCTCTCTTCATCTCGACTTTCTGTGCTCAATGGTTCATCCTGCCCTTGTGAGAGGTTCATGTCGGCATTTTCACGTTGCTTTTGAGCACCCTGACTTCCTGCTTTCCAGCCATTTCTTTATATGTCACCTGATAGTCAGGTCTGCTCCAGTGATGGCGACTACTCTGGTCTCTCTGACATCTATTATTACTACACAATGCAGCTTTTCTTTTCTGTGTCATCCTATGTCCACAATTAGGTCAGTTGGTTTGGTCTTCCTCAGGGGATCCTTCCTCTGTCCTGTCTTCTCATATGTCTACTGCTGCTATTTTTTGTGTCTTCTTCTATAGGTTGTGGCAAAATATCCAATTCTTTGACAGCGAACGCTTTCCCTCTGGCTACGTATTGCCTATAATTATGCAGATGTTTCATACTACCGCATCTATGGCATTTTATAGGTTCTTTAATTTCTCCATTGTCTCTGGAGTCATCTGTCACTCTTTTACCTTCTGCATTTCTTTGAAATCTTCTCATCATTTCTTTGCGTCTCTGCGTCATTTCCTCTGCCACCGGGTGATCTGAATTGCTTTGTCTAATGTGAGTTCTTTCTCCTGTAAAACATTGCCATGCTGTTGACATGCACTGTGAGCATGTCACAAATCATGTTTTTTTCTGTGTTGTTCCCAAACTCACCCAAAGACAACATTTCCAGCCTTCCGATAATTAAGTAGTCTTCTGGCTCCGCATTTCCTTGCTTTCTTGTATAAAATCGTATTCTGTGCCACAGTATGTTTTCCTTGTTGGTGAATCTTTTTATTAATGTTCTAACCACTTCTTTACACACCATCATAATTTTGCATTGACAGCGGGTTCTCTATTCAGTCCTGCAAAAATGATTTGCACCCCACCCACATGGCTTTGGGAAACATCGCTTTCTATCTCC
This sequence comes from Ambystoma mexicanum, assembly GCF_040938575.1. Classification (NCBI taxonomy): domain Eukaryota; kingdom Metazoa; phylum Chordata; class Amphibia; order Caudata; family Ambystomatidae; genus Ambystoma; species Ambystoma mexicanum. Next base: position 964,004,930 of record NC_090927.1, read on the forward strand.
CTGGGGAGTACTGTGCTCTACTCAGTGCATCCACATATGTGGTGAACAGTAGCTCATATTGAAGTCATGGGATCACTGGTTAAAGATGTATTGTCTTGAAGTTTGATGTATGTTGTGAGGGTTATGTAATTGCCACGTGTGGGTGGCTTAGTTGGTATGCATATTGTGTGCTGGCATGGAGAATTTGAGTGGGATAGTGCATGGAACAGTCGAAGACCTTGCAGAGCAGTCAAACATGAAACCATATGTAGCAGCTCATAACAAGGCTTTCAAAATGGCATTGAATTTATCACCTTGCATGAGAAGGCACAGAACACCTGGAAAATGATTTACATCCTGGTGCCCTTGCCAGGTTCCGACCACTAGCCTTTTGCAGACAATTCCTATTTCACTTTCTCACATTGCCACTGTCAGACTCTGTCTCTCTCCCTCTCTCTCTCAAATAGATACATTTTACTCCACATGCCACAAGGATCTAGGACTTTGAAGATGCATGAAGAGTGCACTTTGGATACTTGACTTGTTATGATAAACGAGGCAATACAGAGACACTGCTGCTTGAGACAGGCAACCTCTTTAGTATGTAGGTTGGTAGGCTGTGCACCACCTCACACCTCGTGAGAATAACAAAAATATGGTTGCAACCCAATTTAACCAGTATAATTGTAATGGCAATAATGGGTCGCATCATTTGCAATCAAAGCAAATGATGACTGAACAGAAAATAGAGTCCTTAATGTAAATCAAAATAAGGGTAAAGAAAACAGTCTGGGAACTCAGAACAGACAGGTGAAATTTCTTTTATGGCATCAAAGGCTTTGTATTGGATGAACTCAAAGGAAATGAAATCACAGTGGGGCTCATTTTGGATTCCCTGGAGCGTAAATGGAGGATCTACAGACACTGTGACACCTGTCTTAATGACTCCATTCACACTTGAATTTTCATTGTTTTTGAAGGCAGAGAGCAGAGGCTGATCAGGAGTTACAATGGGCTCACATTGGAATGGGGAACGGCCAATGGTAAATGGGGAATTACCGCCCGCCAACCTTGGAATGGGGCGGTAATTCCCCATGTCACCATGGCGGATCTGGTAAATTACCGGCGTTATCCATGGCGCTAATAGCACCATTGGTTAACGCCGGGGTTGTAATGAGGGCCACTCTATTTGAAATAGGCCGTTCGATGGCAACCCTTGTTCTGATGTCCCCATCAAATGACAGTGCGAGCTTCTCTATTTTTTATGATGGACTGCCTTTCTTAGTCTTGTACCCAGATGTTTTGCATGCATGGCACTACATATCTCTAGCCCAGTTAGGTCACCAGGACTATCAGACACCTCACAGATCTGTTAATCTCCACAGAAGTGTACACTCCACTCTGCTTATCTGCATCAGTTTCTCCCTTGCCACACAGAGAGCCTAGGAATCATGAGTTGGACTCATGGTATAGACTGGGAATGCTCTTCTTAAGGTAGGAGATCATGCTTGGGAAATATACAGGGTCTTCTTTATCTAAGGTGACAGTGTTTCTCTTTACATGTGTTGTGGCATACAAAAGTCAGACTGGACCCAGTGCTCCTAACAGTATAGGCACGTACACCTGCTACTTGGACACTATCTTCAGGAAAATATTGAAGAGCTACAGGTATGGGAGCAGAATCTCAGCATTTCTAAGTACTAAACAATCTAACTCAACTTCAGATCCTTCACCACTGGGCAAATAATCTGAAGAGTAGGACACCACTATATGACTCTCTCCCTCATCATGAAAAAAGGCCAGCCTTACAGAGTGGACCCCCAAGGTCTTACCTTTACATCTGGGGTCCCCCTTCTGATGGTCACTTACTGCACAGACTACACTGGAACAGGTGTATATAGGGAGGCTTAGAGTAGCCACTATCGCGCTTGGGATTGGGATTGTTAGTCCCACTAACCTTTCCAGAATGTTGTGACTTCCCCTAATTAAACTTTTTGTGGGTCTTATGGGATGAAGTTTTATCAGATTACCCTCCCTCTTTCTCTTTTTGGCAGAGAAGCAACATATGTGCCTCACTCTTAGGCCCATTACCGCAGTCATCGATGAATCACAGGTGTGAGAAACACTATTCTCTCAGACAGACCATACCCAATCGATGATTTTTATTATATGGAAATGCCATTGATCAAGCAAGTCAACTGACTGCAAAACCAGAAATCAATGATGTCACCACTGACTTCACGACATAGCTGTACTTATACATGAAGTACATATTCATGAAGTTACATGAACATGCACTAGTTTATTGCATATAGGCACGAAGCACATGCGTATGACCCATGGAAGTAGAGGACTGACATACATACATATTTCTATATATTTATATCTATCACCAAAGCTGAAACCGCAAGATGCAAAGTATCCATATATTTAGGTTGCACACACTTGATTGCCTCTAACAAGCAGAAGCCGTAGGGAACAATATAGAAGCTATAGGCCTATGAAGCGAACAAAGAAGGAGAGACAGGCTTTGGGTACATGGAAAGGCTGACATGATTGCCACAGCCAGAGGCAAGCAGAAACAAGGCACCCAGCCAAAGACAAGTGGAAATGGGAAAGTTCCAGTTACCAAGGCGATGAGCCACCTGCAGACAATCAGGCTAAAATCCTCATAATTACAAGCAGGACTGCTTAATTTCCTGGTCTCAACACACGTGACCCAGCCGAATGGGACAATGCCCATTCAACCAAGATAGACGGACAGGGCTCTTCTCATTGAACCAGAGGAGGAAAGTTACAGGTTTTTCCCACAAATTGCTAACTGAGTGTACACTCACAGGTTTAGGTGATCGATCAGAGATGGCAAAGTTAGAGAACACTTCACGCCTCCATATTCATTAACATTGCTTTTAAAAGGTACACTCAGTCTGGTAACTGTCCAGGGTCCCAGGGATGGGAGCACACATAATGCCCAATCCAAATTCACCTTTCACATGGGGATATCATTTGTTTCAAGGGCCAATGGTCTCTCTATGACCCTACACATTGTAGATTAACACCAATAGAGGTAGTCCTAGGTTGAGCCACTAAATATGACTGTCCAATGGTAGAACTAAGCCTTCTAACTCCTATATGTAGCGCACCCAAACTGGCCAATGTAAATGTTTGATAGGTTTCTGGGATGCAACCTGCATTTGTGACATCACATCAGGATGAAGACGAGAGCTCCGGAGGATACTTGTATTTCTAATGTGTGATCCCTGTCATTTTTGTTTGCTAATAAGAGGCAGCCTCATTCTGACCCTGCCAGTCTGGAAACAAGGGTGCCGCTAAGCTTACCAGCACCTTTGTTTCTGGACCGGCATATTACAGGTCTGCCTGCCGAAGCCACCCTGCCTGACAGGTCTGACCCTACCGGGCAAAGCAGCCATGGTAGGCAGACTCGTCACGGAAACAACAGTGCGGGTGCTTATGTGTCCTCATTCCCATAGAGTCCTATAAAGAACAATATTTTACCGGTACCTGACTTTCCAGGCCGCCATGGTTGTAATCTCCCGGTGGCACAAGGAAGTCAGGCACAAGTGAATATTTATGGGTCCAGCGGCAACCCACCGGTAGCACCGGCACTGTTACTGCCAGACCCGTAATGAGGCCCAATAACGGTACTGCCACTATTGTAGCGGGGAGTCTTTGATGGGCCCAGGTTTTTGTTCTGCTGATAATTGGGTTGACTGCTTGAGAGCCCCAGCCACAGCTATACAAGGTGGTAGCAAAAGATGGTTGGTAGGATTTTCCATCGAGAAACCGTCTTGTCCCGCTGCATGCCCGAGGGGCTGTGTGGCGAACCGTGGAAATCGATACCTAAAACACACCTGTCTGAAAAGAGAAGAGGTCGACAGGACCCGCCTTTGGAAGGATTTCCTTCCCGCTTTCTGTGGGACACCTACCAGACCGGACGGCAGAGTGGCAGTTTGTGGGAGAGTCAGTATCCGAAAGACATCAGCGGATCACAGAGTGTAAATATAGACTCCATTTTATGGCAAATATGGCAGAAAGAAATGTTCCTCTCGAGGTTTGTGTTGCGGTTTTGTTTTGTATAAGGATACCAATTCTTTAGGCGGTCAGCTTGGGCGATTAGCTTAGAGGGTCAGCTTAGTCTGTGATTGAAAAAACGTTGAAGAAAAAAAATATATATATTGGATTCCCTGTGAGTTAGGCAATTTAGCTTGGTTCATGAATGAGTATATAATGGTTTTCCTGGGTTTATTGGTTAGCGGAAGAAGCTACTTTATATCGCAGAAGGTGGTTTTCTGGTTTATCTCTCAGAGATGTATTCCTGTAATGGAACACAATTGAATAAGGACCACATGATTTAATGGTTTACCCTGTTAAGAGATAGGAAGATACCATGTATGTGTTATGTTGTGCTTGTTGTTGTGTTTGGGGCAGTTTATAAGCGAACATGTATTGAAGGATCGTGTATCGAAAACTCTTCCTCTACGATATTGGTGCGGTCACCTGTGAGGTTGGTTAATAGGACTCAAAGTTTGTCAAAAGCGGAGGAACTTAAGGTGTTGTAATGCTGATCGTATTAAAAACCAGTGTTGTGCCATTGGGGCGGAGCTTTTGACGCACACAATTGGAGCTGTGATTTGATCCTTCAGGACGGAGAACCGCAAAGGGGTGGTGCATCCCTCCGATTATGGTGGTGAGCCAGAAAGGCTAAGGAAAAGATTTGTTACACTGTATTGATTTAAAAGAAGAGCATTTTTGAGACAATTTAGAATTTGTGAATTGCAAAAAAAGCAAGGTAACAATAGGATGTGTCGCAATTCAGATTTGAGGTCAAGTAAGTATTGATAAGTGTTACATAAGAAAAGGAATGAGCAGAAGCACAAGACAGAGAAGAAAAGGAGAAAAGAAAATGGAGAGCTAGAAGACATAGCAAGAAGGAAAGGAGAAACAGAGTGGGAAAGAGAAAAGGAGGTTAAAAGTTGAGTGACTCTTTGAAGAACACCAAGGCAGTGAAAGAGAGGAGCACAGAAGCGAACAAGGCAGAGAAGAGAGCAGAGAATGTCACTTTTCAAAAGCGATAGAGATTAAGATGGACTTGGCACGTTCATATGATGAGGATGGGGACAGTATACAAAGAAAATTAGGGGAACTTTACAGCAGTGGGAGAAACAGCACGGTGGCCATACAGGCAGATAGGAGTATGGAGAACCCTTGGTGAGGGGGGAACACAGAGATAGCGACCGAACAAAGGTAAAGCAGTGGGATGTCAGAGAAGGGGACAGTGACAGTAATATGGGGTCCTTGGGGTCAGAGGAGGATTTTCAGGGGGGAATGATGAGAGAAGGCACTGTTGCTACTTCAGGGAAATAAAGCGCAAACAGAGACACACTATGGGTAGGCAAGGAAAATATGCGTAGAGGAGAGGAGGACATTGAAGGGTGACTGCGTCCTAAGGGGTGGTCATGGATGATATCACTCATATCACAGAGGCTCAGGGTCCTGCCAAGACGGATGAAGGACAGAGATGGAAAGGGCATTCACCACTACTAAAGATACAGGGAGACAGGAATGAGGGATGACACTGGCACAGTTCCCATTATTGGAAAAGGATGGTGGGCAAACTCAGTATATTCCCTGGCAACAGGTGGACAAAGACAATTTAAGATGCAAGCTGCCTTCGTTAACTGCTGGGGCTGGCATGTGGATTTATGAGATTGAAATACTGACAGCGTGGGCGACATTAGCGGTAGGAGACTTGAAGAGTCTACTCTCAGCCATTCTTGGGGAGGTATCTAACAATGTATCGAAGAGAGCAGGGTATCCCAGAGTGACAACACAAAACACGGCATACAATGGCGTGCCATTCAATAACTACTGAGTGGCTGTATGGGAATCCCTAGAGGTGCAATATCCAGATAACTTGGATGTAAGCACAATTATGGCACACAAAATGTTTGAGGATGAACCCCCACTTCAATATATTCAACACATTCAAGAGAAATGGCCCTTTGAGATGAGGGAACCTTGGCACAAAACAGTAGGGTTAGTTTAACACATATTATGTCAGGGGTTCCCTGAGCAAGTGCAAAAGCAGCTTAAGAAACTAGTGGCCATGTAGGCTACTACACGCTTAGAAGACGAGAGCTCCGGAGGCTACTTGTATTTCTAATGTGTGATCCCTGTCATTTTTGTTTGCTAATAAGAGACAGTTAGCCTCATTTTGACCTTGCCAGTCTGGAAACAAGGGTGCCGCTAAGCTTACCAGCACCTTTGTTTCTGGACCGGCATATTACATGTCTGCCTGCCGAAGCCGCCCTGCCTGACAGGTGTGACCCTACTGGGCAAAGCAGCCAAAGTAGGCAGACTCGTCACGGAAACAACAGTGCCGGTGTTTATGTGTCCTCATTCCCATAGAGTCCTATAAAGAACAATATTTTACCGGCGCCTGACTTTCCAGGCTGCCATGGTTGTAATCTCCCGGTGGCACAAGGAAGTCAGGCACAAGTTAATATTTATGGGTCCAGTGGCAACCCACCGGTAGCACTGGCACTGTTACCGCCAGACCCGTAATGAGGCCCAGTAACGGTACTTCCACTCTTGTAGCGGGGAGTCTTTGATGGGCCCAGGTTTTTGTTCTGCTGATAATTGGGGTGACTGCTTGAGAGCCCCAGCCGCAGCTATACAAGGTGGTAGCAAAAGATGGTTGGTAGGATTTTCCATCGAGAAACCGTCTCGTCCCGCAGCATGCCCGAGGAGCTGTGTGGCGAACCGTGGAAATCGATACCTAAAAACACTTGTCTGGAAAGAGAAGAGGTCGACAGGACCCGCCTTTGGAGGGATTTCCTTCCCGCTTTCTGTGGGACACCTACCAGACCAGACGGCAGAGTGGCAGTGTGTGGGAGAGTCAGTGTCCGAAAGACATCAGAGGATCACAGAGTGTAAATATAGACTCCATTTTATGGCAAATATGGCAGAAAGAAATGTTCCTCTCGATGTTTGTGTTGCGGTTTTGTTTTGTGTAAGGATACCAATTCTTTAGGCGGTCAGCTTGGGTGATTAGCTTAGAGGGTCAGCTTAGTCTGTGATTGAAAAAACATTGAAGAAAAAAAATATATATATTGGATTCCCTGTGAGTTAGGCAATTTAGCTTGGTTCATGAATGAGTATGTAATGGTTTACCTGGGTTTATTGGTTAGCGGAAGAAGCTACCTTATATCGCAGAAGGTGGTTTCCTGATTTATCTCTCAGAGATGTATTCCTGTAATGCAACACAATTGAATAAGGACCACATGATTTAATGGTTTACCCTGTTAAGAGATGGAAGATGCCATGTATGTGTTAAGTTGTGCTTGTTGTTGTTTTTGGGGCAGTTAATAAGCGAACATGTATTGAAGGATCGTGTATCGAAAACTCTTCCTCTACGATATTGGTGAGGTCACCTGTGAGGTTGGTTAATAGGACTCAAAGTTTGTCAAAAGCGAAGGAACTTAAGGTGTTGTAATGATGATCGTATTAAAAACCAGTGTTGTGCCATTGGGGCGGAGCTTTTGACGCACACAATTGGAGCTGTGATTTAATCCTTCAGGGCCGAGAACCGCAAAGGGGTGGTGCATCCCTCCGATTACGGTGGTGAGCCAGAAAGGGTAAGGAAAAGATTTGTTACACTGTATTGATTTAAAAGAAGAGCATTTTTGAGACAATTTAGAATTTGTGAATTGCAAAAAAAGCAAGGTAACAATAGGATGTGTCGCAATCCCGATTTGAGGTCAAGTAAGTATTGATAAGTGTTACATAAGGTGAGGAAAATGAGAGATACACCTCTTCAACATTTATGCAAGTCCCTCCCTCAGTATCAACACAAAATACACAAGTATAGCCCGGAATGGACTTGCGACACAGAGGGCAAGTTGGTAAAGCCATGGCCCAAAGACCAAAGCTTTTCAAAAACTGTGCAGCAACAAATTACCACTTATTTACAGGCAACCTGTAAGCGGAGTAAACTAAGCAAACGATTGGCCATGTTACAGTTATGGAAACAGTTTCAGGATGAGGAAGGGGTCTCCATTTGGCAGCATTGGATGCTGAACCAATGGGACTTGGGGGACAAACAGGCCTCAGCTTCACTTCCCCCTCCTCCTCCTCAAACAGCAGACATAGATACATAAACAGAAAGCAAGGGATTTTACCCCATGAAGTAGTTAAAAGCAGTGTTGGGATACACCAATCCCACTTTCGCACCTCCAGCGTATAGTGGTGAAGGTGCAAGCGTGTAAAGTAATGCAAGTCATTAGCAGCAAATGTAAAGAGTACAGTGAGATGCAAGCAAAGCTAAAGGAGAATGACTTGGGGAAGACAGGGCTTAGTGAAGGCAAAGAATCTGTAGTACCAAATGAATGAGTGGGCGGACAGGTACTACTCAAACTGGATGGGAAAACAGCAAGAGCGAAAGGTCACGTGGGGAAAGAATTATGAAGTAGCAAAGTCAAAGAGGAGGAAGCTAAAGAATGGGCAGAGATAACGGAGGAGGTACATAGAAGAAAATGGGAAGCAAAGGAGGAAAGTGAAAGATTGCACAAAGAAAGGGAATGAGCAGAAGCACAAGACAGAGAAGAAAAGGAGAAAATAAAATGGAGAGCTAGAAGACATAGCAAGAAGGAAAGGAGAAACAGAGTGGGAAAGAGAAAAGGAGGTTAAAAGTTGAGTGACTTGTTGAAGAACACCAAGGCAGTGAAAGAGAGGAGCACAGAAGCGGACAAGGCAGAGAAGAGAGCAGAGAATGTCACTTTTCAAAAGCGATAGAGATTAAGATGGACTTGGCACGTTCATATGATGAGGATGGGGACAGTATACAAAGAAGGTTAGGGGAACTTTACATCAGTGGGAGAAACAGCACGGTGGCCTTACAGGCAGATAGGGGTATGGAGAACCCTTGGTGAGGGGGTACACAGATATAGCGACCGAACAAAGGTAAAGCAGTGGGATGACAGAGAAGGGGACACTGACAGTAATATGGGGTCCATGGGGTCAGATGAGGATTTTCAGGGGGGAATGATGAGGAGAGAAGGCACTGTTGCTACTTCAGGGAAATAAAGCGCAAACAGAGACACACTATGGGTAGGCAAGAAAAATATGCGTAGAGGAGAGGAGGACATTGAAGGGTGACTGCGTCCTAAGGGGTGGTCATGGATGATATCACTCATATGCGCAGAGGCTCAGGGTCCTGCCAAGACAGAAGAAGGACATAGATGGAAAGGGCATTCACCACTACTAAAGATACAGGGAGACAGGAATGAGGGATGACACTGGCACAGTTCCCATTATTGGAAAGGATGGTGGGCAAACTCAGTATATTCCCTGGCAACAGATGGACAAAGACAATTTAAGATGCAAGCTGCCTTCGTTAACTGCTGGGGCTGGCATGTGGATTTATGAGATTGAAATACTGACAGCGTGGACGACATTAGCGTCAGGAGACTTGAAGAGTTTACTCTCAGCCATTCTTGGGGAGGTATCTAACAATGTATCGAAGAGAGCAGGGTATCCCAGAGTGACAACACAAAACACGGCATACAATGGCGTGCCATTCAATAACTACTGAGTGGCTGTATGGGAAGCCCTAGAGGTGCAATATCCAGACACCTTGGATGTAAGCACAATTATGGCACACAACATGTTTGAGGATAAACCCCCACTTCAATATATTCAACACATTCAAGAGAAATGGCCCCTTGAGATGAGGGAACCTTGGCACAAAACAGTAGGGTTAGTTTAACACATATTATGTCAGGGGTTCCCTGAGCAAGTGCAAAAGCAGCTTAAGAAGCTAGTGGCCATGTAGGCTAAGCCATGGTCAGAAATTCAGCTAACCATAAGTGCACCATTGCCGGCCAATGCAAGAGAATGCGAGAAAGACTTGTTAGGAGAGGAAACAAAAAGAAGCAAAGTTAGTGCGGAAGAAATTATCTAATTATACAATGGAAGGGGCAATGCTGACAAGCGGAGAGGGAGTAGTTACATAGCATGCGCAGAACAGACCACAGATGGCAGGGGGAGTTTTTGCAGAATGAGGGGATTTGAATCAGTGGCCAAGGAGACGAGGATAGATTTCTCCGAGAAGTGGGTTCGGACACCCAATGTAACAGAACGCAGAAGGGTTTCATAGGGACAGCAAAGACTGATGGGAGGTCCTGCACAATGTTGGCTGTGCGGATAAATTGCCCACATATTGAGAGTGTGCAGATACAGGGGCGGGATCAGAATGGGGGAATGCAGCAACAGCCCACACAGCAGACAGAGCAGATTGATTATTATGCTCAAGATTACACGCACGCACAGATATACACACCACAAGAGACGCATGCGCAAGACATGCAAATGCAGCAATACCATTCCATGACTCATGCATTACAGATGCAGTGACACATGCAGCTATCACAACCAACACAGCAGGCATCGTGTCCACAAAACTTCATGACTACAACACAGGCAGACACAACAATGTTGACTCCTGTGCGAAAGCTGGGAGGGGTGACTGTTGAAGGAGGCAATCCATTTACAGGGACAGGAATGCCATTATATCACAGACAGACATGATGTGTTTGATCCTATTCATTACACCCAATCCGGCTGAGGAACCACGTATAGGGATGACTATAGGTGACAATACTTTTTCCTTTCTCATGGATACAGGGACGACTAGGTCCTGTATTAGGGAGGGGAACTATCCAATTTCAGACATGAATCAGCAGGGTTTTTCTGGGGTGATAGATTTGGTTCCTTATACAGGAAAATGACCACTTTCTATGGGAGAACATGACTTGACCATGCCGCTGTTATATTCCCGACAGGCATCAGTGAATATAATGGATAGAGACATAATGAGCCGACTGAACATGACAATTTCATTCACATACAAACGGATAGTGTGCCCAACACCGGGAATTCATTACATGAACGTGAGGGAACTCATCCAAGTTTATTGTGGACAGAAGGTACAGAGAGGGTTGTAAGTAGACATTGAGTTGTTTCAATATGGTGGAAGTATTAATAGTGTGGCTTCCGGGGATACAGAGCAGACTGATAAGCATACCTAATGAGTTCTTATTTAAACCAGAGATACCCTTAGATGAAAAGGAAGGAAAAGTGATCCTACTAGAACTCGAGGCAATTATAGTGAGAGACGAGAGAATAATATTGCATGGCACTAATGACACAGGACGATCATGGAGGACAGTAGTTGCAGGGCCCCATGAATGGGAGCACACATTCTGCCCAATCAAAATTCACCTTTCACATTTGTTGCAAGGGCCAATGGTCTCTCTGCATCTCTGCAACATTGTAGATTATCACTAATAAAGGTGGTCCTAGGAAGAGCGACTATATATGGCTATCCAATGGCAGAACTAACACTTATAGCTCCTATATGTAGTTCACCCAAACTGACCAATTTAAATATCTGATAGGTTTCTGGGATGGGACCTGAATTTGTGATGTCAAACCGGGATAAAACCGAGTGGCACACGCTTAGGAAACGAGAGCTGCGGATGATACTTGTATTTCTGGTGTGATCCCTGTCATTTATGTTTGCAAATAAAAGACAGTAACTTTGCCCCTATGGCTGAGTCTTCCATTCTTGTGGCGTGGAGTCTTTGATGGGCCCAAGTGTTCTCTATTGATAATTTGGGGGATCGCTAGAGAGCCCGGGCCACAGATGTACACCATCCTCCTGCTTATCAGAAGCAGGATTTTCCTTATGGGGCACTCTATGGGACACCCACAAGTCAGCAGCAATGGCTCACCTCTTAAGATCTATCTCCTTAGAGTCAGCCAAATTCTGTTTAACAAGGGGAACATGAGGCAAAAATATGTTCAAGCATGACTAAATTAATCATGCCCTCAAAGGTTGTTCTTACCTTCTAGCACTCAACCAAGCCACTCACGTTTTTTGGGTAGTCTGCCACATAAGACACCCAAGTCATATTTTTGGCACTGCAGAATGGGGTACCCTTATGATCAACCAAGCAATCTTAAAAAACTCATCCACTTTGAGTACCTCACAAGCATACTCATAAGTTATCCGCCAATCAATAATGCCATTCTTCTCCTCATACATACTGAGCAGATCTTTTGGGAACTTAGGATGTATAGAGGACCCAGAATCATACCCAGATACCCTGGAGTTCAAATGTGTTGCCTGCAGCCTGGCAAGCTCAGGCTGGCAATCTCTGTCCTTCTTTCTCTCAACCCTCTCAAATTACATGTTGGCTATGTTGGACTCAAGCTCCTTCTGCCTGAGTTTGAGTTTCTCTTTTTTCAACTTCCACATACCCTCAGCCTCTGTGTTGTCAAGGAGACATTAGTTGAATCGTCCTCCTCCCTCTCAACAGTGGGGGCCTCATTACAAATCGCCCGGTATGAAAACAATGGTGGCGGTGAACCCGCCGCCACTGTTGTTTCCATGCCGGGCGATCACAACTCCTGCAGGCGGGAGGTGATGTTCCCGCCGGGTTTGACCTGGCGGGTTTAACACCGCCCGCCTGCAGGCGGACGAGGAAACACCAGCAGCATTACGAGATGCTGCCGGTGTTTCCATGATCCCCATTCCCATCGAGTCCCATAGGAATGTTAATACGAGTCCGGTGGTAACCAGGTGGTTTTACTGCCGCGGTTACTGCCGGACTCGTAATGAGCCCCTGGCAGTGACAGTCAGCCCCAGCACCATTATCACCATTAACTGGAAGAGGCACAATCCAATTCCTTTCATGATCTAAAATCCTGCATATCAATCCAGCTTTGTTGCCAGACACTGCTAAGCCTCTTTCAACACACTACTTGTTCAGAGCGTGTACCTTAAATGCACACAAAGAGGTCATTGTGATGGTTTCCATGCTTAAACTAAAGTAGGTGGCTGTTATACTACAAAACAATAAAATTCACAGCGTTCTGTTTAAGTATAATCCAGATACTAAACCAGTGGACAACACTGGGGCACCCAAAACCTTATCTTCATTGCTGTAAAACAAATGTGTTAGACTCGATTTCTAAACTCTGGCCTGGTGCACAGATGTTTCAGAGGTCAGCCTAGTTATAGTGGACAGGGGAACTCTGGGAGCTTCGCCAAACCAATCAAGGTGGCATGGAGAGTGGTCAAAACTGAGTCTCAGTAGTGAGTGTGGTAAGGGGTCCACAATAATTTCACACAATAAATAATCAAGGATTACACTTAGACAGGGAAGTACAAAAGTATTATATTAATGAATGGCCAAAACACACACTATGAAACAAGACCAATAACAAGTGGTAATATCACACAACACTAAAAAAACAGAACATATATGCAGTCACAGTTTGTCAGTGCCAAATACCCAGTTCACACCGCAATACCTAAAAGGGAAGGTAAGTAGTAACAGTCCACAGGAATAACAACCCTAATTTATGAAGTCCAGCCCTAAGTTATGTTATGTTATGTTGATTTATATCGCGTACCACTACCAACCAAAAGCAGTCCGGAAGGGCTCACGTGGCTCTGCAAGAAAGAGGACGGGATTGGTTAACGAGGCAAGAGTAATGGGATAGGTCCAAAACCAGGAGAAACTGGTGTCCGTGTGTGTTGGCTTGCAGATTGTTGGTTGCGTGCACTGATTTATTGTAGCCGTACAGGTAAGGTCCAATGCCTAGGTTGTTTCTATGTGACGGCTTGTTTTGTAGGAGTGTGTTTGTGTGTTTTATGTGTAGAGTGAATAGTATTTTAGGTTATGCGCACTGGCTTGTTGTATCCGTATGGTAAGGTCCAGTGTCCAGCTTTGTTGTAATATTGTGTATAGTGTTTGGTGGTGTTTTGGAGGAAGCAGTGATGGTTAGTACATTGGCTCTATAGGTTCTTCTATGTGGCTAATCTACCCAATTCTATATAGTGATAGGCATGGTTAATTTCAGTCTATCTAAGTGTGATGCGTGGCTATTCTTCAACATGTGTATCTAAATGTGCTGCTTGATTAATCTTCACAAATCTATCTAAATGTGCTGTATGGCTAATCTTCACAAATATATCTAAAAGTGTTGCATGACTAATCTCCACAATTCTATCTAAGTGAGATGCGTTGGTGGTACTTGCAATTGCTAAATGCAGAGTGTGAATATATGACACAATTGTGCTAACAGCTGAGAATTGCTACCTGACACAGTTAGGCTAAAAGCAGAATTTGGCTAGCTGGCACAATTGTGATCACTACATGTAGGCCTATTATATTATAGGATAGGTGAAGTTTTACAAAAATATGCTAAGTGGGAGATATGGCTGACTGACAAAAACGGGCTTTAAGCAAGTTGAAGCTATCCTACACAATTAGGATAAATGCAAAATATGGATACCTTAGACAGATAGGCTATATTTATAATTGGTAATATGAGTGGTGGGGTTTGAATGGTGTACAGTAATGGCTGTACTCCCCGCTCACAACATACTTACCTTATCAGTCGCTGCTGGTTTTCAGTGGCAGGCTTCCCAGGTGAACATGGGCAAACACAGAGTGGAGATGGTTCTTTATGAACTGCCCTTTGCCTTGGAGCCCTTAGTCGAGGGGCTGCTCAGGCAGGGAGGCTGCCCTGTGTAGTTGTCTCTATAAGGCCGCAAGGCCCAATTAGGGTCGGGTGGGAAGGAAGGCAGCAGGGTCAGGGTGTGGAGTCAGTTAGCTGGAGGGGTTTGGGAGGCTGAGAAGTGGAACAGATGCAACCAATGCAAAAAACACAGGATTTAGGCACAAACAGATATAAAAATGCCAAAAAGTGCACAATAACAGGTCGCTGGCTCTAAAATGTCACACTCACCCCTTGAAGCTCGATGGAAATGGAGCTACGCTGGTGCAGAGAGGCTGAGACCCTCACTGCTATCCTGGTGGCAGGCAAGGCCAAATCATGGCTTGGGTAGGGAAGGGAGGCGGGCAGGTTGTGCATTCAGGTAGCTGGTGGGTTGGGGAGGCTGGGAAGGGGACCAGTTGCAGGGAAAGCAAAGCACACTGCATTAAGGTACAGTCAGTTGTATGGAGCCTTGTTCCCGAACAGAAGGTTTCCAAATGTTTTAGGGAGTGTGAACAAGTTAGGAGGAGGGTCCTGTGGATGTGAAGAAGGCTCCAAAAGTCAGAAGAAGTTGTACACTGGTGAGTAAGTCTGTTCTTAGCTTTTGGCAACAAGTATTGCCAAAGCTAAACTATTCAAAAGTTTCTCAAACTATTAAAAGGGTAGAGTTAGGGGAACAGCAAAGTACCACTGGTACTTACCCCCATACAAGGGGATTTTTCCTCAGACTTGGCAGGTCATTGGAGGGTTGCCTCAGGGTGGTTTTACTGGTGTTGTTTCCGGGCGAAGAAGCTTAGGATCTGCAGGTGCAAGAAGAGTTCTTGTTGTGTCCAAGAGCTGTGTGCAACATCTTCTCATAGAACAATGCAGCAGGCACTGGTTCAGGATAATTCAGAATGGTTGACCAGATGCAAAAAAGCCAGTTTCAGGGACAGTCCCCAATGAACAGTGACAGCGGGGGACACAGATGTCGCAGTTGAAGTTGTCCCTCTATCTCAGTCCCTGTTGATGCAAGGATGCTGGAATTTCTCAGAAAGGACTCTTGCAACACAAGATAATGACACTCAAGTACCAAACATGGAACAACAATGCTTCTAATGCGGTAGTCCAAATTGGAGTTGTCAGTCCACTGGATTATCCAGGAACACTTCTGAAGACTCCAAATCGACAGCCACCAAGTAGAAATCGAGAGTGGTTGTTACCACCCCTCCAACGGGTCAAAACACCACTGAACATCTTCTAAGATCACTATCCAGACAGGGCTCCATCGGGACTGCAGCAAATGTTGGTCACCAGACCTTCTCAGGATTGGTCCAGGGGTCTTCCAAAGTCTTCACGACTATGCAGGATACGTGGCTCCTCACTGAATCTCTGGAGAATGGCTGCAGGACTCCTCTTCTTATGGAAAACTCAGGCAAGTACAGAAACTCAACCCAACCAATGAAGATCTGCCCCTTACAAACACCCTAGCAGTGGTCCAATCAAGACCACTATTGGTGAAACTCATGCATACTCTCCAGACACACTGAAACCAATGTCTGTATTGGGACCAGCCAGCTCCAGCCCCCAGCCTAGCTTCCAAGTCACATGCCCTGCACTATCCCGTGGAAAGCCAGGCTTTCCCAGACAAGTGCATGACCATAAAAGGATTTTCCTGACCTGAGAACGCAGGAAGAGTGCGAAAAGAGAAGATGGTTAAAGAATAAACGAAAAACGTCATGGCACGGCCATGTTAGGACACTAGCCACGGTTAGTAGCCAAACGCAGTAAACATGAGAAGGCTATCAAAAGTAACACTAAAAAGTATGAAAAAGTAACTGCTGCTTTAAGGAACATCTAAAAGTAACCAATACATTCTCTGAGTGTACTATAGTGTCATACAAACAAACCCCCATTGCAAAGCACTGGAAAATGCATTGTGCAATGTTGAAATGTTACACAAACCGGCAACAAAGTCAAAAGACTAAGGGAAACATAGTTTCCCAGTACTGACAGTCTGGAGGACTAGTCGGGTTCCCCATAACAGATGAGCAAAAGGTCAGTGAACTGAAGCAGAAGGCTTACCTTTATTGAAAAAAAGCCAGGTCAAAGTGGAAAAACAAAGGCAAAAGGTTTGGGGGTCCATAGGACATGGAGGAAAATGTTGCTCCAAGAGAAAACTTTCCTAACAGTCATTGGGCTCAACATTCATGTAATATCACTATCTGCCATGACATCAATTGAACTATGTCACTTTGAGCATTTGTTGTTGTAATAAAAACAACTAAAGAACTACTTTTCATTCCCATTTAATTCAAATATTTCTAATAAAACACCAGAAATGATTTGCTTAATCTTTTAACAGGTTGAAGAGTTCATACTATGCCTGTCTAGGCCCTTAAAGCACAAACTAATGGCCTGTTATGAGCGAACATGAGGCATGAATCTGTGGATTTCCTACCCTTCTTGGCCCCTACAGGGTAGACCAGGCAGGCTAATACCATGTCTGTTGGTAACCATGGAAATGTTCAAGTTATTTCTTTTTTTGTTATCTGTCTTGTAAGGAAATGTCTCTTTTGGGAGCATCAAAGGATTCTAAGTGACAGGTTGTCAATATCTCCCTTTAGTTTTAAACTGTGAGGGAGTTTTTAGATGGATAGCTCATGAATTTGAAACCTCTACTAGTCCCTTTTCCCAACCATGTGTTGGGCATTCAGTGAGCCATCTTTCTTCTCAACAACATTTCATTCTCGTTCTCTAAAACCATCTTGCCAATGGTCTCCTTCTCCTGCAATTGTCAACACAGGGTCATTTTTGCCATTAAAATATTCAAATTGTCTTCCTGTTTTAAATCTCTAGGTGGATTCTCCTTTCAGTTCTGTTCCCATTTTAATTATGTTGCCGTCACAGATGAACTAATCGTCCTTTTCTCTATATTGTTGAAAACTCTTAAAAGTGCCCCATAATTCCCAACACTGGGGCCATCTTTTCTTTCACAATCGCTATTTCTCTTTATTTCACAAAATGTTCCTCAGCAGCCCCTTTGACCACTAATTTGTGTACCATTCATGTCATTGGGCCTCATTATGAGGTATGCCGGTAAGGCAAAAACGATGCCGGTGTGGTAATACCGGCATCATTTACCGTCCCAATGCATTCCGACCCCCAAACCCGGTATTAGCGGCACACTAAACAATGGTGCCACTAATAGCGGCATAGGCGCGTACACGCGCCCCTTCAGGGAGCAAATACCGGCATGCCGGTAATAGGGGGTAATTCCAACCCACGCATACATGCAAATACCGGTATCGCGAAGCGGGTAATCACAGCCTGCACGATGCCGGCCATACAGGCATCTCAGACCACCCGCAAACAGCAAGCAGGATACAAGGCAGCTGCCACAGGTGCACACAATCCCCACAGGTAGAGTCAATGGAGGCTATGCCAGTATAAACTGAGCACACCCACACACCACAACCCTCCCCCCACAGGTGTAGGCAATGTAGAGTGGCCCAGTACAAAAGGAGCACACCTACACTCCACACCCCTTCCTAAACCAAAATGCTAACACTAGCAGTTGCAATCATGGCACTGGAGGACATGCCTATACTGCTACAACTACAGCAACAACAACAACAACAACAACTACAGCAGCAACAACAACAACTACAGCAGCAACAACAGGCAGCACAGAGGAGACGCAGGAGGAGAAGGAGGGTGAGACAGGCCCAGCAATTACCACCAGGGCAGCCACCACTGCCTCGGAGGCAGCCACCAGTCCCTCGCACCAGACCCAGCCCATTCAACCTAACCCCTGAGCAGATCCACACCCTGTACCGACTGGACCGTGACATCATCACCACCATAGTGGACATGATACAGAACGACATTGCCAGCCACATAGAAATACGCACTGCCATCCCCCCACTACTAAAGGTGGTGTCCGTGCTACACTTCCTGGCCACAGGCACCTACCAACACACATTGGGCCAGCTGCATGGCATTTCACAACCACTATTTTCACGCATGCTGAACCAAGTGCTGGATGCCCTCCTGAAGCACGCAAGCACCCATATATCCCTACCACGGACTGACCAGGAGATAGCCAAAACCAAAGTAGGCTTCCATGCACTGCCAGGCATGCCCAATTGTGTTGGTGCCATCGACTGCACCCATGTAGAATTGGTAGTCCCCCATGCCATAGAGGCGGTGTACCACAATCGCAAGCAATACCACTCCATCAATGTGCAAATGGTATGTGACTCCAGCAAGATCATCACCCATTGCTGCTCCCGATTTCCTGGATCCACACATGATGCCATGGTACTGCACATCTCCACGCTACCCAGTCACATGGAGCGACATGCTGGACCACGTGCCTGGCTGCTCAGTGAGTTGCACAACAGGCCCATGGCCATGCTGTGGGGTACAGATATGTGCGGATGCAGTTGGGGGGGTGGCCTATTGCACCAGGGTGGGAAAGGGGGGGGTAAAAGGTCACCAGGACGCCAATAGCCAGTGAGTGGAGAATGCATGCAGAGCTAAACAATCCTCACCTGAACCAGCCAAACGGAACAGGACACATCACTGGGCCACATATCACAAATAATGCATATGGATGATAATAAGTAAGAGGCACAACCAGGGCACCATGCTGTTGGCAAGCAATGCATGACTGATTAGGAGGGCAACTGTGCCAATGCGGCTAGTGTGACCATGCATAGCAAACAATATCCTGCATGAATTAGAGACTAAACATTGTCGCAATACCACAGCACATCTGCCTCAGCATGCAGGAATACACCCTGCATCATCTAGTTAATCCCATCCAGTGTACCACACTTCATTACAGAACACATTGCATCTAGGTGATTATTTTCTACACGTACAGGGACATGTGCATGCCCACACCAAGTAGCTGCTGCCATGACTGTGCTCCCTGAAGGTGGCAGTTCAGAGAGAAGCCTTGGCTACTTACCCCTGTGCGTAACCCGTAGAACAGCCATGAAGAGGAGTACAATCGTGTGCACACTCGCAAAAGTGTTGTCATTGAGCAGGCCTTTGGCCTGCTGAATGTGCGGTTCCGCTGCCTAAGCAGCTCTGGTGGGGCACTCCTATATAGGCCTGAGAAGGTTGCAAATATCACCATGGCCTGTGTCATGCTGCACAACATGTGCGTCCGAAGGAATGTACCACTGCCACCTGACATTGACATGCATGGGCCGGGTGAGGATGAAGGGGATGGAGACGGAGGCGAAGGAGCCTCCCTGCCAGTACATGATGCACGGGATGGCCATGCTGTTAGCCAAGCACTAATTGACGAATACTTTTGAAATGCATGGACAAAATGTGAGTAATGTGTCTACAACACAATGGCTGAATGTGGACATGCACACTTTTTTATTTAGAATTGCCCCGCTGTACACGAACACACAATAAATGAACATGTACAAAATGAACAATGTCCAACCAATGATTTGCTAGCACACAACAGTGTATTTTCAGCAGACGTGATATGGTGAACATAATCCCCTCACAACACCCAGTAAACTCACTCACCCACCCCACAAACCCCAGAACATACCCCTCTAAACTCCCTCACCCACCCCACAAACCCCAGAACATACCCCTCTAAACTCCCCCACCCACCGCACAGATCCCAAATCTCCCCATATGTGCAACAAACAGTGTTCCCTTCACCAAAGTAGTTCTTCTAAATGTCATTGCCTGTACTGTTATTTCTTGGCAATTTTTGGGTCTGGGGGTGCCATGGCCGAGCGCCGTGCGCTCCTCCGCGTGAACCGCACAGGGCTCGATTGTGCCGAGGTGCAAGGCTTGTTGTAGTGGAGGTGTCAATTGTCAGTCCCATGGCTGGCCCAAGGTGTGGCCGCTGCATTTGCGGGAGATTTGCAAGAAGGGCCTGTGTGAGTGACCCATGCACTCCCTGAAGGCTCACATAGATGCCTCCACAGCAGCAGTATTGGCTGCAATGGCCGTGGCAATGGCTCTCATTGTCTCATTCACAGCATCAACCTGTTGCAGCATGAGTTGCAGCATGGACTCTTGGCGGCCCTCTACCCTTGCCAGACGAGCCTCGAAAGAGTTGTCGGCCGCAGGTGTAGTGGTGGCTGGCAGGGTTGTGGCTGGCAGGTTGGTGGCTGGAAGGGTGGTGGCTGGAAGGGTGGTGGCTGGTAGGGTGGTGGCTGGAAGGGTGGTGGAAGGCACCTGCGTGGGGCCCTCATCCAGGGCACTGTCCTCCTCAAAGATGGCACTGTCCGATTCTCCGAGGTCCGAATCATGGAGGCACAGATCGTTCAAGCTCTCAGACTCCACAGGGGGGGGGGTGGCTGGCAATGGGGCTTGGGGTGGGTGTGCCAGACATGATTCCAGCCTCATCATCCACCTCTGTGGACACAATGTCCGTGGTGGCTGGCGGAACGGCTCCCACTGTTGTGGGTGCCTGCTGCTGTTCTTTGGCTACAGGTGTCCCCTGCAGTGTTACTGCCTTGCGTGGCACACTGGCTGTTGCTGCAGGCATTTTCTTGGGCTGGGGAGTGGCGGTGGCCCTGGTCCCTTTGCGTGCACTGGATGTACTTGCACACCTGTCCTGTGTTCCACCTTCCTCATCGGTGCCTCTGGGATAGAATAGATGCAGGTCATCAGTGATGTTGTCAAATGGCAGCTATGATGTATTGCAGTGTGATATGTTCATACATTCAGGCATCATTTCATTTCTGGCGTGTGGCATTTGGTGTCCTGAGGGGACATGTGGCCAATCAATGCATGGCTCGTGGCATAGCATTGGTTTGGTGTCTGTGTGGTGGGTTCCATGGGCATGGTTGGGTCATGTTGCACCTCTGTTGGGATTGGGATTGTCACTCAGCATGAGTGTGGGGCAGGGTGTGGAAATCATTCTTCAATGGATATGTTGATGTAGCCTTGGGACATGCATTACATTGCCTAGTCTCACTTCCACATCACTTGTGCCACATCATGGTTTAGTATACGTGGATGTGATGGTTCTCTCACCTTCCTCTGTGGTAGATGCAGCGCCAACCTGCTTGTCTTCTATTCCCTCAATTGATTCTGGGTCAATGAATGCACTTGCGGTCTGCTCCCATGACGTCAACTTCACAGGGGAGTGTGGGCCACCGCCTGTCGCCATTGCGGCCCTCCTGTTCTCCGCCAGGATCTTCCTCACCCGGAGGCGGAGGTCGTCCCAGCGCTTCCGGCCGTCACGCACACTCCTTGGGGTGCTCCCCACTGCCGACATCCTCTGTGCGACCTCCTGCCAGACCTCTTTTTTTTTGTTTGGGCCGCATGCCTGAGGTCTGTGCTCCTGATTGTATCTGCATGCTGTTCGAGGGTGTTGGCAAGCATGGAGAGTTCCGCGTCAGAAAAACGCTGCTTTCTCTTCCTTTGGGAGGATTTCCTAGTGGCCTTCGACATCCTGCTTCTGTTGTGGCACACAACAACACGAGAGTAGTGGTGGTTATGGAGGATGGCAATGGATTGTGTTTTTAAAGATGGCCGCCGGCCCATTTCCGATTCCTGCACGATGACGTAATTTCTGGTTCCTTTTTTTGCACACACGGTAATACCGTGCCGGTATTACCGTGCCGGTATTTAGTGGTTGTTATGACGCGATTACGGAATGGGCGGCACCCGCAATGCCGGTATTTATTCATTTAAATTTATATAGCGCGCAAGTAACCCATGGGCATTGAGGCGCTGTTACTTGCAAGAGCTTAGTTACAGGCAAAGAGGCATTCATCAGTACGTTATGTATTCAACAGGCATAGAGCTGCTGTTTTGGTTGGTACAGTTGGTCATTAAAAACAGTTCATGCACTGGAACATAGGAGATGTATTCAACTGGTGCGAGGAATCTTATGTGAATAAGATGGTTTTTATGGATTTGCGGAAGGTGCAAAGGGAGGCCTCACCTCGGATTATAGGAGGTAGGGCGTTCCAGTGAGTGGGTGCGAGATATGGGAAGCTGGAACCGCCAGCTCTGGCTTTTTTTACTAATGGCACAGAAAGCATGTTACTATATGGTGATCTGGTTGGCCTCGTAGAAGAGACGGGGTGGATCCTTTGGGAGAGGTAGTCGGGGGCAGTAAGGTGAAAGCACTTGTGAGTCAGTGTCAGCGTTTTGAAGATGATCCTTTCTTTTATTGGGAGCCAGTGTGCTCGTTTTCTGGCTTCCGAGATGTGTTCTCTTTTGGCAATGCCTTGGGCTGCCCGGAGAGCGCTATTCTGCATGATTTGTAACCTCTCTAGGTTTTTGTTGGATGTACCTAGGAAGAGTACATTACAATAGTCAAGCCTAGATCCAGTGATGGCTCTGGCTATGTTAGTGCAGTTCTCTTTGGAGAGAAAGGGCCTGACTGCGTTGATTAGTTTGGCATGATATGCAGCTGCAGAGGCTATAGCGTTGACTTGTTTATCCATGGATAGGTTGGAATCTAAGTAGACGCCAAGTGTTTTGACTGATTCTGAGACAGGTATTTTGATGGAGTCTATGGTGAAATGACAGAACTGGGAGTCTAGATTTTTCAGCGTGTCGGGTGAGCCTACCAGGAGGAGTTCAGTCTTGTCTGAGTTGAGGCATAGTCCATTGTCTGCCATCCAGGCTTGGATGGTGTTGTAGAGGTTGTTGAGGATCATGGAGTCAGTGTCGTAGTTGCCAGTGAGGGTGAGGAGGATCTGTGTGTCATCAGCGTAGTTGGTGTATGAAATGCCCATGGCGTCAAGGATGAGAAAAAGGGGTCGTGTGAAGATGTTGTAGAGGGTGGGTGAGAGGCAGGAGCCTTGGGGCACACCACAGAGTATGATAGTAGGTGAGGCGGATGCTAGGTCCGAGAATACTTGCATGGTTCTGTCTTGTAAGAAGGAAGTGATCCATGCTGTGGCTTCAGGGGAAAATTTGGCCGTAGAGGAGAGGTGGTGGCATAGGACGTCATGATCCACGAGGTCGAAAGCCGCGGATAGGTCAAGAAGTAGGAGAAGTGCTGGTTTTCCCATGTCTCTGGCATCGTCCATTTGGTTTTTCAGGTCAAGTAGGGCGGTTTCGGTCCCGTGTCTGGGGCGGAAGCCTGATTGTCGGAGTCCTAGGAGTTTGTTCTCTTCAATGAAATGTTGAACCTGCAGGTATGCTGCTTTGTCCAGTATTTTGAGGAGGAAGGGGACAGTGGTGATGGGTCTATAGTTGTTGGGGGAGGTGGGGTCGAGGGTAGGTTTTTTTAGGAGAGGGCGGACCCAGGCTTCCTTGAGGGAGGCAGGGACATTCCCTGTAGCAAAGGAGGCGTTTACAAAGGATGTAAGGAAGGGAGCTAATGCTTTGGCGCAGTCTTTGATAATGGTGGCTGGGCATACATCACCTTTGCAATTGGAGGGTTTGATGTTCCTCATTATGTTGGTGATGTCTTTTTCTAGAATGGGTTTGAATGAAAAGGGTTGGGGGGGTCCGGGGCTGGTGGTGGGACAGGGGTGTGTGTGTTGGGTAGGGCTTGCTTGGTGGCTAGTATTTTGTTTTGGAGCAGACTCAGTTTATTTTTCATGGCTGCTTGTATATCATCACACCAGGCCTTGTCTTTGGTGAAGTTCTGGGGGGCAGGGGCGGGCGTCTCTAGCTCCCTGAAAATGGCAAAGATTTCTTTAGTGCTGGATTGGGCTTCAGAGATTCTGGATTCAAAGGATTTGGCCTTAGCTAGGGTGATTGCTTTTTTATATCTAGTGGAGCATGATTTAAAAGTCATCTTGTCTTTGTCAGAATGAGACATTTGCCACTGAGTGAGGGCATCCTTTTTTTCAGTGCGGAGTGCGAGGAGGTCTGGGGTGAACCAGGAGTTGGAATGGGTGGTGGGTTTGGCTTTACGGGGTTTAAGGGGGCAATGGAGTTAATGGCTGCTTTGATGGCAGCTTCGTAGGCTGTTGCGAGTGTTTCTGGGTCTGTGGAGAAAGGGGGTCTGAAGGCTGGGCCTTGGAGGAAAGGCAGTAGCCTTTCCTTAGTGAGTTGGCGGGAGCTTCTGGCGAGGCAGGGTGGCAGTGGTTGGGGTGGGGGGTTGGTGGAGCAGGTGGTGAGGATGCTGAAAGTGATGATGTGGTGGTCTGACCATGGGGTGGGAAGGTTTCCAGTGATGATGAGTGGGCAGTTATGTTGCGCAATCCAGTCAAGGGTTCTGCCCTGGGCGTGGGTTGGGCTAAAGATGGTGTTGTAGCCCAGAGCCTTGAGGGCTGAGTCAAGAGATTTGGCTGCTGAGTCCTTCCTGTCCAGGAGACCTAGGTTAACATCCCCCAGGAGAATGGCTTGAGATTGTTTCTTGAGGTTGTCAGAGAGGAGGTGGATGAGAGAGGCTTGGAAGTCACCTTTTGGGCCTGGGGGCGGTAGACAATGTGGACAGCAATGGTACATTGGGGAGATAGGTTAATTTTGACTTGGAGGTAGTCACTGTTGTGCAGGGATTTCTCTACCTTCCTGATAGAAAAGCAGTCTTTGGAAATAATTGCTACACCTCCCCCTTTGGATAGCCGATCTTGTCTGGTGATGTAATATCCAGGTGGAAGTGCGAGGGTGAGTGCCGGGCCAGATGCATCGTGTAGCCATGTTTCAGAAATCATGAGTAGATCGAGGTCATGGGTGGTTAGGAGGTCGTGGATGTCTAAAGCGTGGGCATTGATGGATCTAGCGTTAATCATGGCGCATTTAAGATGGGGTTTGGTAGTGGCTGGGGAGTGGGTGGACATAGGTGGTAAAACATTTGGCACAGTAGCATTCAAAATGGTGGTAGAAGAATTGCAAACCACAGATTTTACACTGGGGGGCCTAGTTTCAGAAGTGGTGGACACAGGTTGTAAAACATTTGGCACAGTAGCATTCAAAATGGTGGTAGAAGAATTGCAAACCACAGATTTTACACTTGGGGGCCTATTTTCAGAGGTGGTGGACACAGGTTGTAAAACATTTGGCACAGTAGCATTCAAAATGGTGGTAGAAGAATTGCAAACCACAGATTTTACACTGGGGGGCCTAGTTTCAGAAGTGGTGGACACAGGTTGTAAAACATTAGGCACAGTAGCATTCAAAATGGTGGTAGAAGAATTGCAAACCACAGATTTTACCCTGGGGGGCTCACTTTCAGTAGAAGTGGGCACAAGTGGTGACAAGTTTTGTACGGTTGTGGCACACCTGTGGATGTGGTACAGTACTTTATTATCTGCTTTATTGTCTGTATTCATCGACGCTGTAGGCTTTGGGCGGATGAATCTGGCAGTGATCAAATATGGCGAGGGTGGTGAGGTGCGCGAGCTTAGCCGGGCATTGCGGGTGTTCGTGGGTAGGGGATTGGAGTAGAGAGTGGCCTGCAGCGTGCGTGTGCATAATCTGATGAATCTACTATGCAGGCATGGGTATGAGCGAGGTGAATTGTGGTTCTGGCTCTTACCTCCGGAGTGCGGCATAGATTTCTGGCAGACGGCAGACGAGCAGCAAAGAGCTGATAAGAGCATGGGAGGCCTTTCCTCATGGCCTTCCATGCTCGGCTTCGCCTCTCGGCCCTCTCCCCCTCCGTTTAAAGCAGGAGGGGTGGGGCAGGCAGAGAGAGGCAGCAAATGGGCGCTCGGGCCCGCGGCGGTGATGTCGGCTGGCTTCTTTGTTGGGATGGCGTCCATGGCAACCATGGACGCCATTTCGAGTGATTGCGGAGCCGTGAGACACGCGGCGAATGGCGCTCTGTGTGTGGAACACATGGTTGTTCCGACTTCGATTCGTTCGGCTCCCAGCTGATGCGATCGCGTTGGTCCTCGCAGCAGAGCTGATAAGAGCATGGGAGGCCTTTCCTCACGGCCTTCCCTGCTCGGCTTCGCATCTCGGCCCTCTCCCCCTCCATTTAAAGCAGGAGGGGAGGGGCAGGCAGAGAGAGGCAGCAAATGGGCGCTCGGGCCCGCGGCGGTTATGTCGGCTGGCTTCTTTGTTGGGATGGCGTCCATGGCAACCATGGATGCCATTTCGAGTGATTGCGGAGCCGTGAGACACGCGGCGAATGGCGCTGTGTGTGTGGAACACATGGTTGTTCCGACTTCGATTTGTTCGGCTCCCAGCTGATGCGATCGCGTTGGTCCTCGCAGCAGAGCTGATAAGAGCATGGGAGGTCTTTCCTCACGGCCTTCCCTGCTCGGCTTTGCCTCTCGGCCCTCTCCCCTCCGTTTAAAGCAGGAGGGGAGGGGCAGGCAGAGAGAGGCAGCAAATGGGCGCTCGGGCCCACGGCGGTGATGTCGGCTGGCTTATTTGTTGGGATGGCGTCCATGGCAACCATGGACGCCATTTCGAGTGATTGCGGAGCCGTGAGACACGTGGCGAATGGCGCTGTGTGTGTGGAACACATGGTTGTTCCGACTTCGATTCGTTCGGTTCCCAGCTGATGCGATCGCGTTGGTCCTCGCAGCAGAGCTGATAAGAGCATGGGAGGCCTTTCCTCACGGCCTTCCCTGCTCGGCTTTGCCTCTTGGCCCTCTCCCCCTCCGTTTAAAGCAGGAGGGGAGGGGCAGGCAGAGAGAGGCAGCAAATGGGCGCTCGGGCCCGCGGCGGTTATGTCGGCTGGCTACTTTGTTGGGATGGCGTCCATGGCAACCATGGACGCCATTTCGAGTGATTGCGGAGCCGTGAGACACGCGGCGAATGGCGCTGTGTGTGTGGAACACATGGTTGTTCCGACTTCGATTCGTTCGGCTCCCAGCTGATGCGATCGCGTTGGTCCTCGCAGCAGAGCTGATAAGAGCATGGGAGGCCTTTCCTCACGGCCTTCCCTGCTCGGCTTCGCCTCTCGGCCCTCTCCCCCTCCGTTTAAAGCAGGAGGGGAGGGGCAGGCAGAGAGAGGCAGCAAATGGGCGCTCGGGCCCGCGGCAGTGATGTCGGCTGGCTTCTTTGTTGGGATGGCGTCCATGGCAACCATGGACGCCATTTCGAGTGATTGCGGAGCCGTGAGACACGCGGCGAATGGCGCTGTGTGTGTGGAACACATGGTTGTTCCGACTTCGATTCGTTCGGCTCCCAGCTGATGCGATCGCGTTGTTCCTCGCAGCAGAGCTGATAAGAGCATGGGAGGCCTTTCCTCACGGCCTTCCCTGCTCGGCTTCGCCTCTCGGCCCTCTCCCCCTCCGTTTAAAGTAGGGGGGTTGGTGGCCCATTACCGGCATGGCGGTTTTGCCAATACCGGCATGTGGGAATGCACGTTCTCGCGCACTCGTAATCACCTGCTGTTAATGTTCATATGGGCACGGACTCGCACGTTCCGGCATGCCGGTATTGAACACGCTGTTACCGGGATACTCGTAATGAGGCCCATTGTGACTAAAGGGTTAGCAATGCTCCGTTAATACATTTCATTCAATATATCAGTACATTCGGGAATATTAGCAAGAGGTCTAAGTTCATCTCCAGTACTCCTGCAGGTAAGCCTCTCACTCTCAGCACGCTTATTCTAGAATTACCTAAAAATCCCTGATTCTCTATCAATGGTTTTGTCAGAGTGCACCCTCTTCTTCTCCAGTTCTCCCTCCAGGGTTCTCAGCGCCTCTTCTCCAGTTGTACTGTCAGTTTTAAGCACTTCTCCTCTAGCTCTCTTGTCAAACACTGTCACAGGGTTGCCAGTGCCTCTTCTCAAGTGATCTCACACGACCCGCAGCATGGTTCTCAACCACTCACACAGTGTTATTTCCCCCTCACCTAAAGCCCCCTCACAGAGGTATCATGCATTTTCACAGGGGAATAGAACTATCTTCTCAAAAAATGTGAATCCGGTATCAGAGCCCCTTCTGATGTTGTATCGTCCCAGTTATCAGTGCCACTTTTCTAGATTTTCTCTCTCTCTCTCTCTCTCTCTCTCGCTCTCTCTCGCTCTCTCTCTCTCTCTCTCTCTCTCTCTCTCTCTCTCTCTCTCTCTCTCTTTTTCTCAGAACAGTGTGGTTTATACTTTATAAAATTCCAGCTGACCTAATGGTGGAGGCAAACATGCGCGTATCCTTTTGTAGTGATTTGATAATTACATTATACACTTCGTGTAATGGTAAATATGTCTCACCATAGTCTTTAAATCAGCAATCAGCCATTTTGTCTTTCAGCATATGCCAGTCAAAGGGTAGGTAGGTCATTAGGTGCAGTGATGGTTGTATTTAGAGTTTTCCCATTACTTTACTTGTCAGTCCCTAGTATCATAGAGTCCATAAGCTGTTCACTGGCATAGTCTAACCGTCCCTTGTGCTAGTAGACCTCACAGTATGCCTTCCCATTCCAATGTGTCAGATAAGACAGTCCCTCTCTCGGTTTCTCCCTCTCACTCCTCTCTCTACCTTTCTTTCTCTCGCCCTGTCTCACAAATGCATGTTTCAGGAGACAGCTACCCTTTAACCTCCTCACCTTTCATGGTTTCCAAAATTAGCTTTCATATAATGCATTTGTATTGGACCGCAGAAATGTGTATGTGCTTTCCATAGCATTTCTAATGCTATATATATTATGTTTTACCACCAAATACACTCATGAAGTGTTGCTCAATAAATTGTCTGCTGCCCCCTCCTTCGAGGCAGATACTGCAAAGTATTAATATCTGGCATAGGGATTGGCCTACCTTGTACCTAGGCTCACTTTCTCATTTTTAACACGTGTTATAAAGGGGGAAAATGTTTTCTTCACTATATACCCACGGGTAAGACATATATGTACAGTCTTTGAGTTCTATGCCAGCTCAGCACCTGGGTCAATTTCCCAGGTAAGAGATATATGCAAAAGTGCTGCCATCACTCTTCTTCAGCGGCAGACCGTCACAGGTTTGCATGATCACACGAACAACGCTGCTCTTCTCCACATATTACATGGTCACACCTATTGACTGAGGACCAACTCAGATCAGAAACTTGCGATTGGCCGAGCGAGACACCTCCCTGGTGCAGTGACTTCAACATGTACTACTGTACTGCAACACCAACCCAGACAAACAAAACCACAGTAACCTGGGCATGGTGGTGTTTCTTCATAACCATCTTATAGTCTGCTGACCTTAATTTTCTGTTCCATCCACATTCATATTTTGACACTATCTGCTCCAGCATTTTAAGCATTTTATTTGCAGTTGGAAAATGGGCAATAGTTCAGTATTTCCCTTATGTCATGTCA
This sequence comes from Ambystoma mexicanum, assembly GCF_040938575.1. Lineage (NCBI taxonomy): Eukaryota > Metazoa > Chordata > Amphibia > Caudata > Ambystomatidae > Ambystoma > Ambystoma mexicanum. The sequence goes on from NC_090927.1 coordinate 964,034,648, forward strand.
GGCTAAAGCGATCACAACTATGAAGTTTGTTTGGTGCAACCCTTTTCTCTTCCAGTCAAGTCAAGTAATACATGTGTGGCCATGCTTTCCTGTGATAGGGTCTTCTGGTGAGGCATCAGAGATGGCACTGAAACAAAACAGCTAGCTGATAATTCTCTTATTTTAAACAGTGGGGCTGCAATGGTATGTAACAGCCAGTATCATCCCGCTAGCCTGAGTTGGCAGCCTGATCAAAGGGAGAACCTTCAAAAATTGGTATGCCAGCTAGTACAGCCCATATATAGCTCCATTATTAACGTTTACACCCTGGATTATTATTGGGGGGGATGTTTAATAAGAAATCCGCACACCGTAAAGTGGAAACGTTTGGAAACGTTCGGTATTATTGATATAACTCCTTCTTTGGGTGCAGGGGAACAAAACAAGTCTGGCACAAAAGTTGTTGTTACACTAGGCAAGAAAAGGGATCCCGAAGTAGAGAAACCTCTGTGCCCTGCACACCGTAAAACTGGGATGAACCAGTTGGCACTCAATTTAAGCCAGATTTGCATATATTTAGGCAATAGCAGATTCAATTGATTTCGAAAAAGAGGAACAAAAGTAAACTTGTAATTGATTGGAGAGAACTTTTCAACTAGTGTAGAAAGTGTTTGGTTTTATTCAATTGGTGCTTTACGTGTTTCAGGGGAAGTCTCCCTTCATCAGGAGCAATATTTTGTAATATTAAATAGAAAATAGTCTGTTTTATATCTGGATATACATCAAGTATATTATTTTTTTAATGTGAAAATCCCAACACATGAATCAAAAATCAATAGGTCAACATGTAGTAGTCACAAATACTAAACTAAACGATAGTCCTCTAAAGAATATTGTCCTCTGAGCGAACGCTGCTTAAAAAAGTCAAAAATATTATTGGGGTGCACATGGTTTCTTTTTGGTGTGAAAAAAAACTCAGAAGAGTTTGCAAGACTTTGTTCCACAAAAAACGACATGCATGATGGCTTTCTGGAAAGGAGTAAAAGGTACCCAAGTAAAAATCACTATGCCCTTGGGTGTTAGGGCACCTACTTGGGCTACCTCCACAGGACACTTCCGGGCCTGGCGACTGTATGCACGGGTTCGGCTTGCAAGGGAGGGCATCTATCGAGGGGCGGACTTGCTTCCGACTCATACGAGGAAGCGTGCGCATGCACGGGTCTCGCGGTTTGCCATGAGACGAGCTTGTGCTTCAAGCCTCGTTCTCGTCCCCGCTCGGCCACTGCGCATGCGTGGGCTGGTTTGCGCTTCAGACCTCGGTTTCATGCCGAGTGCCATGAATAGCGCTCGAGTATGGAAACAAACTGCGTCTTAACACGGTTTATTCCTGACTCTCCGCAGCGCTTGGATCTTTTGATCTGCCTCCTGTTCTTTGTCCCTGGACTTCTTTGACCTTCCCCGTTCCCAGTTCCTGCCTTCCTCGCTTCCCTGGGTACTTCTTGGTTTTTCCCTGGGTCTGGGTTCCCCGTTTTGTTTCCTGTTTTTTCCCCCTTGGGTTCTCTGGTCTTCCCCTTGGGTTACCTGCTTCCCCCTTGATTGGATTTTCCTCCTTGGTCCTGGTTTGTCTCCTGTGCTTGTGGGTTCTTTGCCTGCCTTACCTGGGTACCAGCTCTCTGGGACTTCTTCCTGCATTGACTCTGTACGCTCTTCTGGATCTGCATTGTGAAGTCCTGCCACCTGCCAATTGACTACCTCGAGTACAGAGTATGTGAATTCTACTACCTTCAAGTCAACTACCTTGGACTTGCCTTCACTTCTCTTCCTGAAGTACCAACAACCATCAACCTTCCCTGTCAGTGCTTGCACTTTTCTGACGTCATATTAATCCGCAGGGAAGTGTTATCCGTCGCGTCAGGAGTTGGTCCCCATTCATCCCTGTACCATTAAGGCTGAGTCAGGATTGATTCCTTGCATCATCTTTTCTTCACCCTGCCCATGGATCAACCAGTCTGGCTTCTCCAGTGCGAACATCTCCTGGAAACACAGGTATGCAGTGTCCACGTGACGCACATCTTAACAGATTAAGACGCCTTACCACCAGCTCTGATTCGGAGATGGAGGATTGTCAGAAGTTAAGGAATGAAAACAGGGCTCTACGTACCGAGATGACGGCTTTGCATCAAGAAAACCTGGCTTTACGTCAGATGGTTGCTCAAGGAGCCAGTACTAGTACCTCAGCTGAGTGTGTTATGGCTCAAACCACTCCGGTAAAGTTTGATGGTGATCCTCGGTGGGTGGGTGAATTTTGTAATCATTGTAGGATCCATTTCTTGTGTCGCCCAATGCATTTCAATCAGGACAAGGCCAACATCGGATATATCCTGGGAAACCTAACTGGAAACGCTTTGGCTTGGGCTACTCCCTAGGTGGTAGCCAAGAGTCCTATTTTAGAGGATTTTGTGGCCTTTGAAAAGGCTTTTTTGGAAGTGTTTCAGTCTCCCAACCTGGCTGCTACTGCTCAGAATCAGCTAATGGATCTAAGACAAGGGTCAAGTGACATCATTACATACATTAGTCGCTTCCGTCAATTGGCCACCGTCTCCCAATGGCCCGAGGTTACTCAGAAGAAACTTTATCGACGAGGATTGAGGGAAGAATACAAGGATGAGTTGCTTCATATTCCCGAGCCAGACACTTTGCAGTGCCTTCAGCAACAAGTACTACGGTTTGACCATAGACTGGCAGAAAGACGAGGCGAGTGGCATCGCATGGAGTGAACAGTTCCAAAGTATTTGCCAGTACCTGTCAAAGCAACTGGTTCCCCTGAACCCACTTCTGAACCTATGCAATTGGGAGCAGTCAGAGGCCCTCTAACTGATGCTGAGAGAAAACGTAGAAGAGATCTCTGATTGTGTCTGTATTGTGGAGCATATGGACACTACCTCAGTACCTGCCCTCTATGACCACTTCGGAAATCGGAAAACTAAATGGCCTGTCATGTATGGGGAAGGCAACGAAGGGCCTTTCACCTCTTCCAGTCCTTCCTGATTCCAAGCAAGTCCTGCAACCCATGCAGCCGGTGGTACTCATGGCCTTGTGCATCAAGGTCTCATGGCCAGGAAAAGAGACTATTGAGGTCTTGGGGCTGTTGGATTGTGGTGCTTCTGCTAATTATATCGATGCAGATTTTGCCACCAGAAATGGAATGACCTTGCTGGATAAGAACTGCTCCACAATGGTGGAAGTCATTGATGGGACTCCATTGTCTTCTGGTCCTGTTCGTCAACACCCTGGGACTCTAAGATTACAGATTGAGGGACATCATGAACAGATTTCTCTGGATGTTATCAAGACACCCTCATACCCTATAATCTTGGGCTTACCTTGGTTGTTATATCACAATCCCAACATCAATTGGGTAACTCGGACTCTAGTTTTTTGTTCTGATCGTTGTGTACAAGAGTGCTGTGGTACTGAGTCCTCTCCGACGACACCGTCTATCTCTACTCAGACCGATGGAAGTGGTGTTTCTCGCCTTACTCAGTCTCATCTATGCCACCTGAGTATTTCGAATTTCAAGAGGTCTTTTCTGAACCAAAGGATATTCCATTACCTCCTCACAGAACCTTTGATTGCGCAATTGATTTGTTACTAGATGCTGTGATACCTCATGGTAAGGTGTATTCCCTAACTTCCCATGAGAAGGAGGTATTACAGGAGTACCTAGAGGAATGCATCCGAAAAGGGTATATTACACCTTCCTATTCACCTGTGGGATTTCCATTATTCTTTGTCAATAAGAAGGAAGGCACCTTGCGTCCATGCGTTGATTACAGGCAGCTGAATGACATCACAAGGAAGGACCGGTATCCGCTATCCCTGATACGGAGCATAATGGAATCATTGCATACTGCAGAAGTTTTTTTCCAAATTTGATCTTCAAGGGGCCTAACATTTGGTGTGGATAAAACCAGGCAATGAATGGAAGACTGCATTCAAGACACCATCAGGGCACTACGAATATTGAGTCATGCCATTTGGGTTGTGCAATGCCTCTGCAGTCTTCCAGCGTCTCATGGACCATATATTTGCTGACTTGATTGGGATATCAGTCTGGGTGTATTTGGATGACATTTTGATCTTTTCTAGAGATCCCAAGGAACACATATCTCACGTGAAAGAGGTTCTCAGACAGCTACGTCAGAACAACTTATATGCCAAGGCGGAAAAATGTCTTTTCCACCAAGACCATATTGAATTCCTTGGTTATATAATCAGTGCTTCAAACATACATATGGATCCTGCCAAGATACGTGCCATCCTGTAATGGAGACCTCCCAGTGATCTGCGATCTCTTCAGCGTTTCCTTGGATTCGTCAATTTCTACAGACGCTTTATGCCATCCTTTTCTCAGCTGACCACCCCTCTGTCTAGTCTGACCAGTACCAAGAGACCCTTTGTCTGGGGCTCGGAAGCTTCAGCCGCTTTTGAACAACTAAAAGAGGCCTTCATTACTTCCCCAATTTTGCACCATCCTCAGGATGACAGACCATTCATTGTGGAAGCGGATACAATATCTTGTTCCTTAGAAGATGATATCAATCAGGAAGGTCGGAATCAGCCTGTGATTGCCTCAAGACATTTCCTCCTGGCTCTCATACCCTATCTACATAATGTAGCTCAAGTAACCATGACCGATCCTAGTCAGACTGCTTTGGTGAGACGTCCCCAAGTAACAGAAAACGATGGCCTGCTCTTTTTTCGAAATAGAGTGTATCTTCCTACAGAGGACCTTCGCAAAACCATACTGCAGGGTTTTCATAATTCCAAGATAGGGGGTCACCATGGCATCCGGTCGACACAAGAACTCATTGCTCGACAATTTTGGTGGCCAGTATGGGCTACCCAAGTCAAGCGTTATGTTTAATGCTGCCCCATTTGTGCCCAGGTCAAGACCCCATGCAAAAGACCTTTAGGACTGCTACACCCTACAGAAATACCACCATATCCTTGGCACACAATTGCAGCAGACTTCATTGTTGACCTTCCGCCCTCCGAAAGTCACAACTTTATCATGGTTATTGTTGACTGTTTTACCAAATTGGCTCACTTCATCCCCTTTAAGAAGATCCCTACAGCGGTTCAGATGGCAAAAGCTTTCTTGCATAACATCTTTCGCTTACATGGGTTACCTGAAAAGATATTAACTGATCGTGGATATCAATTTGTCTCATCTTTTTGGAGTCAGCTTTGTCAGCACCTAGGCATCCATCGGGCACTCCGTTCTGGTCATCAGCCACAAACCAATGGACAGACAGAAAGAACCAATCAGACCTTGGTGCAGTATCTGCGCTGTTTCACCAATGCTTCTCTATCAAACTGGATGTCGCATCTGGACTTGGCCAAAGTGACGCATAATAATTCTGTTCACTCCGCAACTGGGCTGAGTCCCTTTTTCTGTTCCTCTGGTCGTCACCCCAAGTTGTTGCCTCTTCCTCCATTCCAACCCAGCATTGTTCCTTTGGCTGATCGTCTGGTGTCCAATATCCAAGATCATCAACATCGAGCAGCTGGTACCCTGGTTAAGGCACATGAGAGCATGAGGATTCAGGCTGACAAACATCAGATTCTTGGGCCTCCGTTTCAGGTGGGGGATTTGGTATGGCTATCCTCCAAAAATGTGCCAGCCCGCAGCCTGCCTTTGAAACCATCTCCCAGATTTCTTGGTCCTTTCCGCATAACTAAACAGGTGTCCCTGGTAGCCTTTAAACTGGCCTTACATGAATCTTGGTAGGTTCATCCCGTTTTCCATGTTTCCTTGTTGAAGGCTTACGTCCTGATCCCTATGTTCGATCCTGCCCCCGACCTGCTGCCATTGATATTGAGGGTACACCTGAATTTGAGGTCCAGGAAATATGCGATTCCTGTTATTATCAGGGGAAATTGCAGTTTTTGGTGGATTGGAAGGGTTATCCTGCCTGTGATCGCACCTGGAACCAGTGGGAAATGTTCATGCCTCTCGTTTAGTGCAGGAGTTTTCTTCTCGACATCCTTGGAAGCCGGGTGCTCCTGTGCTTCAAGCCTCGTTCTCGTCCCCGCTCGGCCACTGCGCATGCGTGGGCTGGTTTGTGCTTCAGACCTCGGTTTCATGCCGAGTGCCATAAATAGCGCTCGAATCTGGAAACAAACTGCGTCTTAACGTGGTTTGTTCCTGACTCTCTGCAGCGCTTGCATCTTTTGATCTGCCTCCTGTTCTTTGTCCCTGGACTTCTTTGGCCTGCCCCGTTCCCAGTTTATGCCTTCTTCGCTTCCCTGGGTCCTTCTTGGTTTTTCCCTGGGTCTGGGTTCCCCGTTTTGTTTCCTGGTTTTTCCCCCTTGGGTTCTCTAGTCTTCCCCTTGGGCTACCTGCTTCCCCTTGGTTGGATTGTCCTCCTTGGTCCTGGTTTGTCTCCTGTGCTTGTGGGATCTTCGCCTGCCTTACCTGGGTACCAGCTCTCTGGGACTTCTTCCTGCATTGACTCTGTACGCTCTTCTGGATCTGCATTGTGAAGTCCTGCCACCTGCCGATTGCCTACCTGGAGTATGTGAATTATACTACCTTCAAGTCAACTACCTTGGACATGCCTTAACTTCTCTTCCTGAAGTACCAACAACCATCAACCTTCCCTGTCGTTGTTTGCACTGTTCTGACGTTACGTTAATCCACAGGGAAGTGTTATCCGTGGCGTCAGGAGTTGGTCCCCATTCATCCCTGTACCATTAGGGCTGAGTTGTGATTCATTCCTTGCGTCATCTTTTCTTCACTCTGCCCACGGATCAACCAGTCTGCCTTCTCCAGTGCAAACATTTCCTGGAAACACAGGTAAGCATCTTCCATGTGACGCACATCTTAACACTGGAGGCATGTGGGTAGTGGCAATGGCACAGATGGTGCTGGAGAGGAAGCGATAGGTAAGTGTTCTTTTTGTTATTTTAATTAATTCAGAGAGTCGAGGGGCAGTCTTTGTGGGAATACAAGGAGCCAAGTGAAGTCTAGCAGAGTAGACATCAGCTTATTTGGGGCCTGGCAATATGGAGGGAATCTGCAAGCGTTCCGAGAAATTGGACTGCCTGCGTCCAGCGAGCTGGCTGATAATGTGGGATATTTAACATAATGAATACACATTTATGACACTAGCTTAGAGAATGTGAAGGTCTATGATTATTTGTGTTGGCGTTTTACTGCAGGCGGTGGCTGGAAAGAACAGATAAACAAAAGCACCTCAACCTTGATTAAGTATGGTGCTGTGGAGAATAGAGTTACTGATTGCAACAGAAAGCATTTGGTTAACGTAGACAAGGTAAGGCTTGATGCGATCCAGCGATATCTGGAAAGACTCATCAGCAATTGAACACAGCCTACCACGCAGGGTAGGAAGAATAGATTAGGTCATCAGGTCAAAAAATTGCTAAAGTAGGATCATGTACATGTTAAAACCAAACTACCATTTTGAGAACTGACCCAATGAAATGTTGCCCCCGTACACCGTATATGAAACTAGGTTTTGGGCCTCTACCAGTGATGGTAGTCATGACAAAGTGGAGCCCAGAGCACTCTGACATATGCCCAGCTTGTGCCAAATAGATAGTTGCACACTTCATGTTTTTATGCCCGTACCACCAGATATTCGTCAGGTAAATTTAAAACAGTGCCCAATTAAATATGAAGTGAGGAAACCTATCAAAACTGAATTATTATGGAAGAGTTTGGAGAAGAAAGAGGTTATGTATGCAGTAGTAAGCTTCCTTGCGAAAACCTGGCATCGCAGGACCCGTTACCTAAAGTAGAATGCACACGACATTAGAGTTCAGAATAAAAGCCCAACATGAGGAAAAAGAATCGCAGTTCGGATGGAACAATGTTAAATATTCCTGGAATTGCTTGGCTGTGATACTCATGATGGTTTTAAGATTTATATCGGTAAATGTGATTGACTGAGTGATGGAATTGGGAATGATATTAATCTAACTCGCGATATTAATTCTAGTAGTTTTATCTCCTCATTACTTTTCGTAAGGGGTGACACGACTGCAAATGAAATCCCCCCTCCATTGACTTTATTGTAAATGTATAACGACTAAGGCACTTTACTGGTTAGGAATCAGCATTCATGTTAATTCCTCAAGGCATTTCGTAAGGAGTGTGAGTGCAAATGAAACCGTTCTGCCACTGAATTTATTGCAAAAGTATAATCACTAATGCACTTGACTTGATAGGAATTTGTCTGTCCTGATGAGAGGCGACACCATAGAATGGAAATACACCAATTCGTGCCCTGCTCTCTCTGGTCTATTGTTTGCATACAACCACAAGCATGCTAGTTTATAACATGTCAGGGATTTTATTTAATGTGTATTTAATTGATATGATTTTATTTGATTTTCCTTGTAAATTTCAGAACATTTAGGATTGAAAGAACCTATTGTTTACTTGCATTCATGCTTTTATGACAGTTTGTCGAAATAAAGCTATCGTGATCATAATGAATTGCAATGCTTTGACTCAGAGATGTCTTCATGAGTGGAGACATGTTGCACATCCCCAGACCGCCACCTTGGCGATGCCCCCACGCGGCTGACTGATGCAAACAAGTCAGTGCACATTTTTTACAAAACATAAATAGCACATGTTGTGATATTGTACAGTGCACTGCATAGGCATTCTGAGATATTAGGATCTTGCCATATGACAAGAACTGGTAAAATGTGTGTTTAAGTGCCGAACCAAAGTGTGTAATCTTGTGCAACTCGTTTAAAAATGGTTGGTTACTAAGAATGATTAAGTTCTCGGGTACGTTCTTTGTAACCACCTCACTCATGGTTCATCTTGGTACAACCGGCAATATTGTACAACTACAGTGTGTTTTAGAGCCCACCATAGTCTAGATAAGGGGGTGTTTACCACCAATGGGTCTCCCAAATGAATACATCAGGCAGTGAATACTGTCTGATTACAAGGTAAAATGCATCCTTGTAATGCCTCCAACTTTTACCTGCGAGGTGGAGGTAAACATTGTAGGGTCCCCTGAAACAGAAGGGAAGCACACACACATCTCTTTAATAAAAAAACATATGTTTTTAATGAAGACATTGAAATGTTGAAAAAGTGACTGTCTCTGATGTCCATCGTCTCTCCACCTTTACCATGAAATGCACTAAAGAGACAGATGTGACCCTTTCGTGCATTAAACACCAGTGTAGTGCTTGCATGGACGGCTTCTGTACATGTTCCATGTTCATCAGCCAGACGAGGTTAGACATTGCAAGACAGTGCTTTAAATAAGGCCTTCAGATTCACTGAAATACTGCTGGGTCATTTCAGCAAATCTGCATCTATTCCCACCACAATGGTGGCTGTGCTGTAATGTGGCATGACCTCTCAGATTATCAGCAATGGTAAAACATCTGCAAGGACCGGAATCAAGTCCCTTGTTTCTGGCTCACACATCCACAGCACTTGAAAACCACGCTCCTCTTCTAATCTCAGTCCATTTTCCCTTACGTACACTGTCCTCTTAACTTTTAATCCATATCCTTTGTCTCTGCTATGCTATGTGTCGATTCCTTGTTTCTTTGAGTCTGTCTTCTGTAACCATGGTTCAGCACTTACACATTTTTGAGGCCCCTTGTCTGAATTCTGTATCTGTGCTGGGGTAGATTGCCTTTCTTTTTCAGATGGTTAAGTACCTGTCTCCAGCCTCTGCAGCACAGCCTCTGCACCTTCCTCTTGGCTTTAATCCATAAAAGTCTCCTGCACTTAGGTTAGAAGACACATACCTTTATTATGGGCTTTTAATGGTGTTGTTTAAATCCCTTTTGTTTGTTATTCTGATTCCAGCATGGATGAACTAGGGGTCAGCTGACTTTAAGGCAGTTGCCATAATCTCTGGCCGATCCGTTTACAAAGCTATGGGTTGCGAAACGTGTGAAGGGGTGGAGGGGAAGAGAGATTCCTGGATCCCTTTTTGTCTTTGATTGTGCGGTAAGGGGGTGGTATGTATCTTGCCTCAAAACCCTTAACATGGCCTTCACTCTGCTTCTGTTTTAAGATACTCCACACCACCTATTTATTTTTATTGAAATCAGTTAGTGAAATGGCTGCAGCGAATGACTTATTATATACAATGGACATATATTATTTATTTATCGGCTGCTACATACTATTTAGTGCAATCAACGGATAAATATTTCATACATTCACAGACTGTCCCAAAAATAGATTTTTACATTATCCCTTTGAGGGAATATGTTACTCCCAGCCTATGTAAATGTTTAGGAGAGGACGTCTTCTAACTTTGGCTATTTAACCTAAGGAATAACATTCAAAACAAAGGTTTATGGGAAAGTGTTTAGTTAAATATTAAGTCGCTGTAGGATGTTTATAGTGTCAAGATTCTTCATATTTAGTCAGTCGTGTACAGTAATGTTGTTTGTCACATTGCACAGCGAAACTGTCTTCGGGAGGTTGACTCCAGTCAACCTCAAGGTTGCTTTGCTGTGGAGGGACCTGCAATAATAATGCAAACTGGATACCTGTAAAAGATGGCATCTGAGAACTTTCCTATCATAAGGCGGGGAGGCCCTGTATCTGCAAACCTAAAAAATCTGTTGGTCCCAATTTCATTTTTCCCATTCTTAGCAAATTTGTCAACTTAATCTTCCTCAGTCAAACTCTCACCTTCCTCACATACACAACATTATTTGAAATTCCTATCAATCCACCACTTGACTGTTACTCTACCCTGCACAGCTGAACCAATAGGTGCTCCCTATAGATTTATGAAAGACATGAAAGACATGATTCAAGCTCTCAAAACAGGATTCAAGCTCTCATTATCTCATTATCTCACATTGACAGGCATATCACCATGCTAAAGAGTGATATAGCGCCACTATTCACCACATATTCACAAGTAACATTGTTATAAAATGCAACTAGGATTTAACCAGTAACCACTGCCAAGCCACAGGAAAAGATGTCAGGATAAATGTGAAAAAGATGGAGGCACAACATTATGCATTGGGGAGGTATTATATTCCTGTATGATGCATATATTTTCCAACTGCAAAAAAGAATTGCAGAACCTGTGAGCCACCCAAGGTCATTTCTTCACACAATATACTATTCTCTGCAAATGGTGCTGTTTCTATTGACAACAATGACATAATACTTGTCAAATGTGCACATGTAAAACATGGGGAAATGTGCCCAAAAGGCCTGATGGTTTGTTTTACACATCACTAATAAATGTTTCTTCATAATGTAAATTGAAACAATGCACTGTACATAAAAATGAAGAAAAGCAAACTTCAGACTATCAGAACTCTTACCTACAAAGAGAAATCATTTGAGAAGTGAAACTGTTTTCACATCTGCAATGTGCATTTCATGCAGCATTTGTAGCAGCTGATAAGCAAATATACGTATTGTATATTTTCTAACTGGAATAGATGTATCCAGTGTTCGGCTATTTTATTCGCATGGAAGCACAAGTGTTGCGATACAACTGTAAATAAAGCTATGCATACCTCAAAGCACCAGAGATAAATAAGTGCACACAGCAGGTCAGGAAATGCATGTTGAATTATCTCGAATACAAACAGCTTGACATCATCATTAGGTTTGCTAAACTTGTTCAAGTAAATCCCATGAGAAGGGGTAACTTCAGTTCATTTATTAGTTCAGATTATATATAGTTCATACTACAGAACTGATTTGTTTTTTTACAATCACATATTAATGCCATGGTTTGGTAGACTAGGTCATCCATGAACGTTCCTGAGAAAAACGAACATAGGCTGAAGGATGGGAAGAAAGAAAGAAGCAGTCTCACATAATGTTCTCCTTAATACTAAGCAGATTTCTCATTATGTATCTGTGTAGAGTACAAGTACGTTTTAATGGTCACACAAACAAAAAACTTCGGAACCAGTAAGTTTAGTTCATTTTAGTTAATTAATCTAAGGCTCAAGATCAAATTGATTTGCTAAGTCCAGGATGATTATAAGGCGACCACAACCTCACCAGCCAAAATTGTGAACAATGGCATGGGGACAATTCCTTGAACAATTTCACAGATTATTTTCCAAATTGAGTATCAGGATTTTTTAAAGTGCTCGAACTCATAGATCATATGGGAGAGGACGCGTGATGCCTTGGAAAAGAACCCGCACTGATCAGATTCATTCAGTTTGGCTTTTTATAACTAAAAGGGAGACATAGCACTGTATGCCTCGCACAATAACTTGCGTGAGACATTGCAACAGATTTTATTTTAGCATCACTTCCATACATCAGCCCATTTATCTGATGGCAATGTAGTGTGCCAATCCCACTCTCCATCAGCCTCAGCCTTGATTTGAGAGATTTTGTTGGGTTTCGTAAGCAGTCATTACTATAGAGAAGCCATGAAGTTGCCAGTCACCCAGATCAACTTTATTTCAAACACAGCCCCTAAAAGTGCAATACAAAAAATATACAACATGTTGCGATGGAAAATCACATACACATTTACGGTCTTATGCATAATAAAATTCATAAATATCACGAATAGAAAAGAAAGCAACCTAACTTTTACTGTGTTGTCCATTAATTCAAGCAGTTTTTTTTTACCGTATCCGCCAGGCCTTGTTCAGAAAGATAACAACTGCAAAGATTCCTCCTAATAAACAGTTATTTTCCACCAGGCATAAGCATCACTAATAGAATATGTCCAATATTTGAAAAAAATGGGATTCAGCCATAGGCTCCTCAAATTAGTATACACAGGACAGAGCTACAAAAACAACACAGCTTAGAAGAGTCTCAAGACCATTTGCGGGTTAGTGATGCAATGGGCAAGCTGTTCAGTCTGTGTTTAATATATAGTGCTCTTTATGGGCTAGGGAACATATAGTTGAGCTATGGTTTAGGGTCCAGGTAAGTTTTAAATGTCAAATATCCTAAGAAACCTGATAAGTAAATAGTGCCAAGGATCATAATTTCCAACATGAAGGTATCACTTCTGGTTTTAATCACCCTTTTCGTCTCTTCCGTGATGATAGAATTGTCAGTAAGATGGTGTTAATGACTCCAATCAAGCATTCCCACTAGGTCAGTGCCTTGTCTGGGATTGCTCAAGGGAAGCCCTTATTTATATCGTTTTATGACACGTTATACTCTGGATGATACACCCTTATATAACGCCCCTATCTTAGAATCCCCCTGACCCCACTGAGCCAAGAAGTAGGGTTTTTTTGCAAATTAAAAAGGTTTATTTGAAAAATTAAACAATAGATATATATCACACTTTTATAATAAATTAATATTTGATATCACACTTAGACATATGACAGTGAGTGATCAACAATGGATGATGCGATACTAGCACACTGGGTAATTACTTAGGATTAGTATAGAGGATAAGGTAGCTGAGAATGCTTTATATGGTACAAGGAAATGCAAGGAGGAAAAGAAGCAACACAGGAATAAACTTGATATGATTTCAGCAAAAGATAATATAATCACTTTTTCTCTGACAATTCACTCCCCCCCTATGCAATGTAAGGAGATGGAAGTAACACACACAGTCTTCAGGAATACAATCACAGTACAATACGAATTCAGTTCCCCCCTAGCAAGCTTAGAGAAACAGGGATGATTTTAAACACAGGCAAAGTACTTTAAAGGTGGTATGCAAAGAAGGGAAAAATATGCTAAAATGATTTTAATTCCCTCTAGAGGTTCAGGGTGAGTGAGAGATACTTTAAATCAGTTCAGGCCAGCCCTATCAATGATTCAGGGATGGTTACCAGGTTGAAAACGTAATTCCGTAACGAAAGCAAAAGACAAATATTTTTTACATGTGGCTGGAATGAAGCAAAATGTCAAATCGCGGCAATTTAGTCGCATGCGTCGAACGCAATTACGGAGGAAGTATAAGGATTATATCAGGCTTCTATCACAAACGGTTCAAGAGATACGGACGACTTTGTGAAGGTAGATTCTCAAAATAAAAGTAAAGCTCACAATGACAGATGACAGTTTTGCAGCTTTGAATCAAACGAAGGGACACGATTTCTATGATGCAGTTCTCAATAGGTTAAAATAGTTTGAATTAGATTATTTTAAACTAAGAGATTGGTTTTGCACAGTTCTGGCTGAGTACTCACACTATATTTTGGACAGGAATGCGACTTCGTCACGGATCGGGTCAGGATTGGCTGCGGTTCTCTCACCACTTGGTACTGGTTCTGCGCACAGCGATCTGGGTCAGCTCTCAGCACTGCACAGTTCTGGTCTCTCTGGATCTCTGGCCTCTCTGGATCTCTGGTCTCTGGAGATTGATGGATTTGAAGTCTGATCTCTGGTCTCTGGAGATTGATGGATTTGAAGTCTGGAGTCTCCCGGCAAAGCGTCCCGCAAGAAAGTGGAAAGTGAATGTCCCTGCCTGGATTCCAGTGGCTCTTTTTATGTCTTTTGAAAATGGGTGTGGATGCTAACTTTCTTTGCCCAACCAACTCACGATTTGATAGGTCAAGGATTTCTCTTTGACCTGATTTGAGAAGGGAACAGTGAGTCAGAGTGATGAGGTAGGTTTATGGGTCAGAGGGTCCTCCCCTTGTCAAATTGCACACCAATCTTTATTTGATCCAAATACACATTTATCTATGTACCATTTTTCTAATATTATATGCCCAGTTAACATATTTTCTGTAGCACCAAACCATCCGATCCCTGTCTTTGTAAGATGTCGTGTCCATTTATGACAGAATTCTGCCCTTTTCATCAAGAACACAACCTCTAAACTTTTCCAGATTTTACACAAATGTGCACAAGGGATATGGGTTTCAGATGATAAAGTGTCAGCTTTTTAACATGCATACATTTGGAGTAACAACCTTATTTTCCGCTACTACTCCCCAGAACATACCACAGAGTCCTGACACCTCTTAAAATGTGCACAGAAAAATCACAAGAATTATGATATTATTTATATCATTTTTACAAGTCCACACTATGAATTATCCATCTTTTTAAAATTATGCTCTGGCCCCAAAGGGGTGTGGTTTTCCAAAGCACATGGTGGAATTTCTGGTTTGTCCACTTCCCCCAACCGGGGCTTGCTCACAGATGCAGTGCCCCTCCCCGTTTCCTTCCATGAGGAAGCCATTTACGACCCCCCTAATTTAACATTTGCCTGGGCCAAGGAAGGCTCATTGTTTAGTTTCCTGCAGTCCCCAGGTGCCACTCCCCTAATTCAATCAGAGAGGTGTCATCTCCTTTTGGCAGGGGCAGCAGAATGCAGCCAGGCCTGGGAACACAGCTGCTGATCAAGTTTCAACTCCTGTCGGGTGTAGTTGCCGGGCAGAATTCACTCTCTTCAAGCCAGGCTTCAGCCAAATGTCACTTTGGTTCCCAGTTTTCTACATTCAAACCAAACTTGCAATGTTTACACATGCAGCTAGAACACTGATTCTAAGTTCAAAACTATGACATTTAAACAATTTCAACCTATGTGACACTCAAAAGTAGGTCACTCATTTATTCTAAACATTTCGATTTTAGTGGCTTTAAACCCAAATTCACTTAAGCTGCTGACATCCCCAGCTATTTTCAATACATACATTAGACAATTACTTCCTTCAAGTCATTTCAGAATATAGTTTTACATTGTATCCACTTCTTAGTAAGTCTTTCTTTGGCCTGGTTTGGTTCATTTGTTCAGTTTTACACAAGTGTCTGGTGGTTTTAAAAGGCCAGCTTTCTGGTAGTGGTGAGCACCAGTATTGCATCCATTTTTGACATTAATAACAACAGATTCTGAACAGCACCATATTCCTTAGCACTCATGGGTGGCAGGTCAGGGGACCATTTTGCTGAGCGCAAAACTGCACGGTTCTCCAGGATTCTGGCGGCAATGTGGGCTTTTCCGCCCTCTTGGATTTCCTAAGCCCACAGCACAAGTGTTGCAGCATAATAGTCCAAACGTGGGTCATGACACCCAACAAGACCCCCACCCGACTGTGCTTTGATTTCGAGTCGAGGGGGAGTCGGGTGCAAAGGATGTTTTGATCCACAAACTGGTATGTCTGCATCATCTTCTTCCAATTCTGCAGATGGCACAGTTCAGCATAATAGTCCAAACGTGGGTCATGACACCCAACAATGGTGCAGCATCCCTATACTTTGCAATGTTCTATACAAATTTCTGTACAATTTCCAGGTTTTGCCATGAACAAACTCTATGATGTCTTTAAAAATCTCGTTAGTGAAACTCAAGTTAATTGAGTTGTTTAAACGTAACCAAAATACTAGGTGTTCAGTACTAGACAAAAATCGAATTGCTCTAAAACCTGGGGTACGGCTGGGAGGTTAAGTGTTTTCTTTATACATTTGCTTTTACTATAAAATGTTATGAAGTTGTTTCTATCTGTGGCCATTAAGTAGGCATTCTTGGTATTTCCTTGATGCGGAAAATTCATTTACTGCAATTTTTCACAAATAGCAAATATTCGCCAGAGGGGAATATTACAGGATTCAAGAAATTGTCTGTTTTTGCAGTACTCCTAATTAAACTAGAATAGTGGTAGCTTTCATTTTCTATATTAAAGTACTGAATGACATTTATTTTATTTATTTATTTAGCGCTTAAGCCTGAGTGCATCAAAGCGCTGCACATCTAAAACATAACAAAGGTAATGAACAAAACAAGAAAAAGAGACAAAGATCAGTCCAAGAGAAAGCATGAAGGTGTGTTTGTCAAATGCTTTTTAATGGAAGCAACACTAGAGTGCACGTGCAGTTGCAGGCGTTGTGGTGATACATTCAATCAACTGAAGCTTTAGAAAAGCAGGATCAGAGACCCTTCAGAAATACAATGGAAGAGCAATAGTTATTATAAACAGACAGGACTATGATAATGAATATCTGAAACAACTGGGTGACTGACTCAAAAGCTGCAAGATATTATACAAAATCAGTTAATTTGTGCTAAAGATAACAGATGGATTTTTCCACAGGATGCTGACTTTCTGATACAGACTAACCCCAGGAAAACGTTTTGCTATTCTCTTCCAAAGATACACAAACGTTTGGTTGATCCCCTATGTCGTCCCATTGTTTCAGTAGAATCTTCAAATTGTATTTTTTAAAAATGTGTGCGAAAGATGCCATCATATATCAAGGACACTGTCATAGTATTAATATTTTGGCTGATGAACATTTGGACAGTACTAATAATCCTGTAATAGGCCTGGACATTGTTCTCCATATACTTAGATAGCTCAAGCTGCTACCTGAGGGGTTGTGGAGCTAGTTAATAGATTGAATACATACCAAAGGAATTTGTGTATTGGTGTGCATACTTACTACTTACTGAAAATGTCTTTAACATTCAGGCGGTGCTCTATAAACAAATTGAACAGGAGATTTTCAATGGCGACAGTAATCCATAAATGTATAATCTCGAAATATGGATTAGATTCATAGATGATATTGTAGTATGGGAATTACAGGCTAGGAGAATTAGCCGGTCAAGTGGCACAGCGAGTAGAGCGCTCGCTTTGACACCCGTGCAGAGCCTGCTAACGCAGGTTCGAATCCCGGCAGGGCCAAACTCAGCCTTTCATCCTTCCGAGGTCGATAAATGAGCACCACACACCGTGGGTTTCGTAGCGCTATATAAATGCCAAATTATTATTATTATTTTATTATAAGAGCCTTCTAGAATGGATCAGTAGACAAGCTAGACATTAGCAAGTTACTTTAAATATGAGTAATTAAAGTGTCAATTTTTTAGACTTGACCATCTATGAGAAAGAAGGGGTCTCGAAGGTTAGACCATACATAAACCTTTGCAAAGGATTGCTCTTTACTAGTTATCACCCAAAACCTATTAAGGAACATGTAGCTATTGGACAGTTCCTGAGATTGAGATAGAATATTAGCACTAGGAATGTATACGAGGCTGAAACAAATTTGTTGACTGAAAAATTGCAACAAAGTGCCGTGCAGGTTTTGTCGTTCTGCAGGGTGTGCATGCCTTCCCTTTTTGCTACTGCATTTTTTCACCTGCTGCCAGGACCTGTTAAGGCATAAGTCGAAGGCTCTAGAGATGCACTGCCTTCTGACATCATGCTGTGCAGGGCTTGGTGCATGCCTTCCCTTTTTCCTGCTCCATTTCTTCTTCTGCTGCCAGGACCTGTTAAGGCAGAAGCCGAATGCCGTGGAGTTGCGCCACCTTCTGACATTGTGCTGTGCAGGGCTGGTCTCATCATTTGCCTTCGTCCTTCTACGCGGGACCAGCAAGAAAGCGATTAAGTTTATAATTGGTGCTGGGGGCCCTGGAGTAGGATTCACATGTATACTTGATGTCACATCACTAAAGCCTAATGCTAAAGTTTAGCTATAATCTTGGGAGGATTAACATGGCTGCGCCGCTTTTCACTCGTTTTCCATTCGGTCTCTGAATTTGTTGGCTCAGTCATTCTAACTGTCATGTGGGGCTTACTCGCCTTATTTGCCTAAGCATCCGTGGAGGCACCCTCACCTGTTCCTGCTCCTGTATTTGGCCAGGGCTTGGATTGGGCCCCGGCCCTGGACTGGGACACAAACGAAAATTACTGACACTGAAGTGGAAAAAACAACCCCTTTATCCAATCCTCCCAGGTGCTTTGGTTCCAACGGATTCTAACACAGTCATCCATGCCAGTGCTTTTGGCTAAGCTCAACTATTAATTGCTGAGATTCAGTGGTTTTTGGATGTACCTAGTAATTCCATTCCTGGGGGATGGGTTGGGTGTGGGAGGTGGCACCCATTGCATCTACTGCATCCATTGCACCTATGGCAACCACGACTTACATTGGCATCCCAATGACAGCCAAATCAAATTTTCCCCTTTTTTTCCCATTTGCTGCTAACTTAGTCACTGGAGGTCATTACAACCCCGGCGTTAACCCTTAACACCGGATTCCCACTTTAACGCCTGCTTTTGGCAGGCGTTAAAGTCCATGGCGCTAACCCGCCATGGTGCTAATTACGCCGCCGTAATTTACGGCGGCGTAATTAGCGCCTTCCCCACTCCCATTATGCCCTATGCGGCAAAAATGGGAATGGGGAAGGGAAAATGGGAAATGGGGATTTACACCATGGTGGTAAAGTTGGTGCACTTAGCACCAAGGTTGTAATGACCTCCACTGAATGGTCCGAGTGCCTGGGGTGAGCTTATTAATCAACCCCCCACGCCCAACTGTCGCTGGAAAGAGTTGTACGCTTGAGGGGGGAGAAATGCAGCCCACCTTATAGGAACAAGGAATGCACCCTTACTGGATATCCTACTTAGCCCATGTCTCCCAGGACCCCCAAGCAGAACAAGTCCCTACATTGGTTACATTCTGTAAGGGGATGCCATTTTGTAACCAGGGAACATATTGTCAATAGCATCCGGATATCCAAAAAAGGAGATGATACTCTTGGCTCTGTTGAGCTAAAGTTCTGAGACTTTGGAGTGGCTAGCATACTGAACGTTAATAGGCCATGTAACCCCCTGGTAAAAAGTGCAATTGTATTGAGTCCATGTTGTTGCGGCCCGTGGCCATAGGGGTTTGTACTGTCGGGAGCGAATGCCATCCCTCTAGGGGAAAAGGCCGGCAGGGCCTTTCCTTGCCCATGGACACCAACGGCTGTTCATGTACTATTAGCATTCTCATAAAACAACATTCTGAGAAAGCCACAGGACCTCGGATTATTCTGCCCAGTGTGTTCTACTTTTTATTGATAACAATGGGATTGTCTTACAATGTATAAATTGTTGTTGTGCAAACTTTTATGGCAATGCGCCGATATAAAGTTAAACGTAAAAAAATATTGACACACCCTCTTCGAAATGAACAGGAATAAAAAGGAAGTACAGGAACAGAGGATTGTATATTGGATGTGTAAGTACTTTTAGCAACATGACATACAAGATACGATACTTTATTAAAATGGAATTGGGAAATTTTGAACACTATCAATTCCAATTTTAAGGAACCTATTTTTCCATTCAAAGATTACCAGTATTAGAGTTGTAATGATTAAAAAGGATATTAAAGACCGATAAATACAACCTCTTACTCTTAAACAAATATGGGGATTTGAAGACATGCTCAGGCATTTTCCCTCTGGTGGCTGTGTGATGTGTGTACAAACAATCAAGACAAAAACAATGGATATTGGGTTGGTGAAAGAATGGATTATAAGAAGTCTATCAATTTGTAATACGAAGATGCTGATTAATGTGCCTACCCATGTGGGCTCAAATATATATGCAAGAAAGAAAGGAATGTAAAAACGAGGATTGTACATAAAAGTTGATTGAAAATTCATGTACATTTCGTGTAATTCCTTTAGTGTAACATTTTGTTGAGAAGAAACACAACCCAGATGATTTTAAATGGGTTGTTGTACAATACATGGAAGGATGCTCATTTGAAAAAGGTGGACAATTGCTCACTAGGTTGGAACAAGTATTTTTGTTCAACCCAGAGTGACAAAGTGTGGCTGAATGAGGCCATTGAGTTGGAGAGTCTGATCAGGAAATAGTACTCCGGTGGGTTGAGGTTAATATTTTTGAAATGCAACAATTTAGGAATACCAATGAATGAAGTTAAACACCACATTATTTTGCCACAAAAATAATAGAATAGGAAGTGGTCTAACACTAATTACTTTCATCTTCAAAAATTGAGGAACTTTCCTAGTTGTTAAAACTACATGCTTTTTAGGATGCACGGCATGGTGTTGAACTAAAATTCCCATGCTGTGTAGTTCCCTTGACAAATCCTGCGTTGTTTGATGACAATCCATTAAACAAGATGTGTACAAGGAAACTGCTGAAAGACAGGGATTTACAGTAAAGTACAGGTCAGTTGCTAACCCTAATTTAAGAATGTAATTGCTAGCATGGTTAGATGGGTATCCATAAATAAGCTTTGGTCTTTGCATCTCCCTTTCTTTATAGAAGAGATATCTAATTCCATCAGTTTGATCCTCGGCAGAATATTCAGCCAGTGTCCCATGCTTTGCATCAGAAGGACATGCACATTGAAAATACTTCTATATTTTCAGCCCAGTTGTAGTGGCAATATAGTTTTATCTATTTATTTATTTTGTAATTTTATAAGAAGTGCATATTGCCAACGGGGAATCCATGCGCTGGATACATAAGAAGAAAAAGGAAAAAGGGGAATGGTGCTGGAGGGAACCGAGAATGTCAGTTGAAGAGATAGTTTTTAAGATGTTTCCTGAAGGAATTGTAGGAAGGTTTGTCTCGCAGATGGGTTGGGAGCTTCTTGCAGAGAGCCAGTGGACGGGCTAGGAAGCTTGCCTCTCCCGCTCTTTTCCTGTTTTATCTTGGTGAGAAAAGATGGTGTTTGTAGGCTGATCTTAACGGTCTAGTGAAAGAAAGTGTTTTCATTGTTTCAGCCAGGTATTGGGAGGCATCATTGGCTATGCATCGGTAGGTGAATGATAATGTCTTGAACTTAATTCTGTCCTTAGTCGGAATACAGTGGGAAGACCTTCTAGCCTCCGAGATGTGAACATGCCTGCCAATGTCTAGTGCAGCCCGGATGGCATTGTTAAGGATTGTCTGGAGATTGTGCACGTTTTTTTATGATGAGGAATGAGTTGCAATAGTCCAATGTGGATGCTATTAGGGAACAGGCAATTTCAAGGCAGTTTTGGGTAGAGAGGAAAGGTTTGCTAGCGTTAATGAGTTTAGTAGTGTACCCTGAGGAGGAGGCAATATAGTTGACCTGGCGGGTCATGGAGAGTGAGGAGTCCAGGTCCACGCCTAAGGTTTTGATGTAGAATGCTACCAGTATCTTGTGGCTGTCGATGGTGAAAGTTTTGTATGCCTCGTGAAGTTTGGCCAGGGTTTCATAAAGCAAATGATACCCGTGATGACTATATATTTTGGGCCTGATTCACGGAACATTTTCCTATGGGATTGCACCATTATAAAACACTTCCATGAATCAGGCCCTTTATGTATTGCTGGGTTGATGAATAGCGAGCTCATAATAAAGGTGTATAGAAAATACATTTAAGAATGGGGAATTATACCAATTATGAGGGGAATTATTCTCCCTCACCACTTTATCAAATATTTCCATTATATTTTTACACTATAAAAGATTTAAAGACAATGGGCCTCATTATAAGTTTCACGGAACAGGTTAACGGGCTCCGCTAATGGAGGCGGACCCGTTAAACCCGTCCCGAGAAATTACGAAGTCCCCTCGCGGGACTGGGTAAGAACGCCTGGTAAAACCAGGTGTCGTTACCGGGTCCCGCGAGGGGAAGAGGGAGCTAACAACGGGCCGGTCGTGATCGGCCCGTTGTTAGCTCCCTCTCCCATTCCAACTGAGCCCTATGGGGGCTCAGATGGGAATGTGGATGGTCTGGGCCCGGGTTCCCAGAGGGAGGAATTACCGGGCCCTCCGAACTCAGAATGGCCCAGTAATTCCCCATTCTGGGAACCCGGTAAAGGAGCCCGGTAAAGGAGCCCGGTTTGGCGTAATGAGGCCCAATATGTTAAATTCCCTTCTTTTTTTCCTACAACTTTTGTGGAAGAATGAATGTTTAAAAAAACCAAGGCGCATCTAATGAAAGTCCAGGCATTGGGTGTGATAAGATGATTTTTAGCATATAGATGTTGGGATTTGTAGAGATTATTTGAAATATAAAAATTATAAATTATGTATTTTATATTTTTGAGATATGTTTGGCTTGATGGATTTGTTTCCAAAGAAATGGGTCTCATTATGACTTTGGCGGTAGCCGTACCGGTAAAACCGTCACTGCTGCCACCGGAGTCGTTTTTTCACTGGTGCCCGGGAATGGGAAATTATCGGGTCATTACGGCTCTGCCGGACCCAGTAATGGCCCATTCCCAGACGCCGGTAAAAAGTTCTCCCCATTCCCATTCGAGCCCCATAAGGCTTGAATGGGAATAGGGAGGCCGGATGCACCGGCACCATTCAAAATTCGTAGTTTGCCGGTCTGGCAACAACAATACCAGCAAGTTTACCAGTACTGTTGTTACCGGACCGGCAACCTTGTAATGAGGCCCAATGTCTTCAAAATATGTTTATACTGGAATTATATGTTTTTCTGTTGAAAGTCTAGGTGTTGTAGGAATTGAGTTTGGACTACAGGTTCCAAGGTTTTCGTCTAAACCTATGAAGACATTCTGGGAGCAGAGTCCTTCAAGAACCACAAAGACAGAGCTTTGGAAACAACTGTTTTTAATGGGACATACTAAAGAAAATATCAGGACTATAGGCTATATTCTTCCCACATGCACTTGAATCATGTATGCACTGATTCACTAAGTACATTCTGCAAGGCACCCACACGGGCTACATCATTTTCCTTTTCCCTATTGAAATACATTTGTTAAAATACAAAGAGGGAGCCCTTGAACCCTAGGTTGAACCTTAGGCCTGAACCTAAATCAAACCACACACATTTCCAAAAAACAATCAGTGTATAGCATATTTTGGGACTGGCTGTTGAACCATATTTATTATCCACATTCAGATCACATCTCAGTGGAAAATAGAGAATCTGTTTTGCCTCCAAAGATGCCTAGGGGTATCCAACTTTGAGTTCTATTGTGAACCCAAATTGTGGCACTATGATTCTGGCAACAGTCTGTTTGTAAACTTTGAAAACTGGCACTGTAAGATGCTGCTGCATTTCACATCCTAGATTGTACAGGAGGTCATACCATGCTGTTTTACCAACAATAGGAATGTAATCTATTTTGTCGTAGACAGCAACAAAGAATGCTTTTAGGAAAGGAGTCTGCAATAATGTAAGATAATCAAATATTTTAAGAAACAAACACCAGTTTCCTTGTTTTAGCCAGTGCCACCGGGAAATGTTCTAGCAGCAAGCCAGTTCTCTATGCATTTCAAGCCTCTCTACATACATACCGGCTGTGTATCCTCCAGTGAGGGTGGAAACAGCATGTCTTGGCACTTGAGGTCCCATGGCTTCAAGGACATTAATTATCCAGTATACATTTCAGAGGCTCAATGCTGAAGAGGTCGTATTCTGGCTAACTTTATATTGGACATTTTCAACTAGTGATTAGTATGGTCTACTAAACCTGGGAAATATGTATTAGAGTGGATAATATAGACGAGAGCATCATGTGGATGTACAGAGCGCTTGAAATTCCTACCCTTTACCTTCAGCCCTTTAATAGAGGTGCTTCTCCAGGTACGCACGAGAAGAGGCCTAGGTACCAATACAAATAATATTGGGGATAATGGGCATCCCTATTAAAGAAATTGGAGCCAATGCCTTTGTCTGAGATTGAATATCTCTGGCAGCAAATACAAGTCCTATGAAGGAAATGAGAGGGCCAAAGCATATCAATTTCAGCACCCATATTAGATATCTCTACTTCACCCAATACATATCTCGTTGACATTAAGGGACACTGCAGCAGAAAGGAAATGCAGAAATCATGATCTTGGCAAAGAAGATATTACTCATCTTCTGGGTGCTATAAGATGTCAGCCTATTTTTTTTACAAAGAATGCTTGTCCAGGGAGATGAGGAATGGCATAATCCTGGCAATCCTAGGAAGCACAATTATATAAAATATTTTAGATTCTGCATTAATAAGTGAAATGGGCACATAGTGTTTTGTCATGGCCAGGACCTGGTCAGGCTTCTGAAGGTCCACCATCAAGGCATTAAAAAATGACCCAGTCCTATAATTCCTCCAGAACAAGAAGTTATTAAGATTCAATTGTTTAGGTGGCATTTTTTGGAAAAAGTAATATTGACTGGTTAATTGTCACCAGTCTACTGGAAGGACTCGTGTGGATATCCCACTAAATTTCTTTTTATTTATTTTGTTTAAAAAAAATTATATATTTGATTTCTTCAATAATTCTTGAGAAAATGTTGATAATTCCGATGAATTTATGGTAAAAATATTTTTATTCAATCATTTGTATTTTTGTGAGGCCTTTAGCAAACATTATACTGTTCAATGCATTTCGGTCAATGATAGACCTTCATCAGGAACTGTTAATAATAAAGAAAAAAATAAATAAATGATTAACTAAGGTTTTTGTGTAATTTTACATTAACAAAAGAAATAATCATATATTCTGAATTGTGCTTAAAGTCGACTCTACTATGCATATTATGAAAAGGGTACCTGTGTAAAACATTGCTTCAAATCTTTAGCCTGATTTACTATGTTTCCTTATTGGTAATTCCAATTTCTCTTCACTCAAGCACGTTTGTTTATGTTAGCCGTTGCATGTCTTTTAATGTCACTTCTTTAACTTCCTGGTAATATAAACAGTGACCAAAATATGTTCAAATTCTAACAAATATTATGTATAAATTATTCTGTCGGTTAAAGTTCACCCTCCCCACAGGGGGAGTCTTACCTGTTGTGTAAACCAAAGTAATAGCATCCGGGCACCTTGCTCGCGTGAAAACGCGTTGCTGGTTGTCCCGTTTGCTTTTATATTGAAAAAATGGCGCCGGCACGCAACGCGGTGACGTCATCAACGTGATGACGTCATCGCGCGCCGGCGGCCATTTTGAATTAGTCAAAAATCATTGTTAGATCATTGTAAATAGTTATGTTCATATGCAAAGCTCTTTAAATGAAACCTTCTCATTGCTAAACTCCAAGGAAACCTCCTAAAATTCAACATGCTTGATAGTTCGATATAAAAATAAACACAAATTAAAGACATGATCTAATGACTGTATAGACTATGGTTACTCCACTTAGAGTGATACATATATTTTCTAAGTTATTAGAGCACAACAATATACATTTGATGTTTTTCAATATGAACTGCTAGTGATATAAATGGGTTACTTGCTTATTAGAGCTCTATTACCATGTGATTCAGCCTTCTACACATATTATTAAACATGTTACAGTTAACAGCATACTTGCGTTCTAAAATGCAAAGTATAATTTCGACTTTATAATTGCCTTTAAAGAAAACATACAAAATTACATTCCTCGTTGAGACCATCCGGCTGCATGGAGTTGAGTTTTTCAATCCAGAGAGTTTCTTTCTGGTTTAAGAGTCTGTTAATATCCACTCTCTGTCCTTGGGAAACTTCCAGTACATCCAAAATTTGAAATTTCAATTGTGCTATCTGGTGCTGAGCTTCTTTGAAATGTCTCGCTACTGGGGATTTGGTGTTGCCTGTGCGAATATTAGAACGATGTTCATTCCATCTAATTTTCGCTTTGCGAGCAGTCTGTCCCACATAAAATTTGCCACATGGGCACTTAATACTATATATGACGTTCATAGTATCACATGTTGCAAATTTTTTTAAGTAGATTTTGCGACCTGTTTTTGGGTGCAATACAACATCCCCCTTCTGGACCATGTTGCAATTTGAACAATTTAAACATGGATAAGTTCCCTTCTTTGTTGTTCTTTGTTTTTGTTCTTGAGAGTCACTACGTATAAGCATATCCTTAATGTTC
Source organism: Ambystoma mexicanum (assembly GCF_040938575.1). Taxonomy (NCBI): domain Eukaryota; kingdom Metazoa; phylum Chordata; class Amphibia; order Caudata; family Ambystomatidae; genus Ambystoma; species Ambystoma mexicanum. The sequence continues at coordinate 964,061,186 of NC_090927.1, forward strand.
TTACTTCTGGTATGAGCAAACATTGGTGGAGTAGTGTAAAGATATCCCAATGTTCTGTCTTCTGATAAGAAATGCCAATGTTTCAAGACAATTTTCTTGACTTTGTTACTTTCTAAAGAGTATTTAGTAAATTAGATAAGCGGAGTTTCTTTGGTTATTGGTGTTTTTGCAAGGATCTCTTGTCTGTTGATTGTGGTCACTTTAGAAATGGATTTGTTAATCTCTTGTGTTGAATACCCTCTTTGTACAAATCTCATTGCCATCTCTTTAATTTGTTTTTCACATTCCACTTCATCTTGCACTATCTTCTTAACTCTTAACATTTGGCTGTAAGGGAGACTGGTAAGAGTGTTCTGAGGGTGAAAACTTAAACGATGTAATAAGTTGTTGCGATCACTGGATTTACGATATAAAGTAGTGACAAGCTTAGAATCTTGATTTGACACAGTAACGTCCAAAAAACTCACTTCCTTTGTGCTATGAGTTGTCGTAAATTGTATATGTGTGTCAATGGCGTTGAGAAATCCTGTGAATTGTATGAACTGTTCTTCACTTCCCTGCCAGATTCCGAATACATCATCGATGTATCTTCCCCAGTATTGAAGATGTTGTTTCCAGGTATCATGATTTAATATATGTTCTGTTTCAAATTTATACATGAAGCTATTAGCGTAGCTTGGCGCCATTGTGGCTCCCATGGAGGTGCCGCTTGTCTGCAAATAATATTGATCACGATATCTGAAGTATGAATTTTGTGAGATGAAATCCAGAAGAATCATTAAAAATTCTTTTGATGCTTCTACCCCTCTGGTGTTTAATAAGAGCCATTCCACTGCTTCCTGTCCTTGGTTATGTGGAATTGAGGTATATAAGCTACGTACATCTGCAGTAAATAAGATGATATTATCATTCGTGGATATGTTGGTAAGGATATTCAGAAAATGAGTAGTGTCCTTGATATAAGTATTAGTATTTTGTATTATCGGTTGCAAAAAATAATCCAAGTATGTTCCTAGAGGTTGTAGAATACTGTTGGTAGCTGATACGATTGGTCTACCTGGTGGTTTTATTAGTGTTTTATGAATCTTAGGAATAGTGTAAAACACTGGTGTTCTTGGACTCGTAATGGTTAAGAAACGTCTAGTCTTTTCTGTAATCCATTTGTTACTCTCCGCTAGATCTAATATGTATTCCAAATTCTGTTGAATCTCATCAATTGGATCTTTATCTATAGGTTGATATACTGATCTATCCATAAGTTGTTGCATACATTCCTGATGATAATCTTCCGTGTCTTGGATTACCATCGCTCCTCCTTTGTCAGCAGGTTTAAATATTATGTTTTTGTTTGAGAATAATCTGCGAATGGTGCTCAAATCTTGTTTGCTAAAGTTACCGTGTCGTGGTGGTTTATATGAAAGCTTCTTCAAATCAGTAGTAACCATTCTTTGAAACAGATCGATTATAGGATAATTAACAGGGGGTATGAAAGTACTCTTGGGTTTAAATTCTTTGTACTCAATTTCTGGTATTGACTGCTCTATGTTATCTTCTTCAATTGTTGCAAAAAATGCTTTTAGTCTAAGCTTTCTTGAAAATTTGAAGAGTTCTATTTTCTTTTCAAAAAGAGTAGAATGATACGTTGGGACAAAGTTAAATGAATGGTTACTACTGATTTGAAGAAGCTTTCATATAAACCACCACGACACGGTAACTTTAGCTAAAGGCCTCACAAAAATACAAATGATTGAATAAAAATATTTTTACCATAAATTCATCGGAATTATCAACATTTTCTCAAGAATTATTGAAGAAATCAAATATATAAATTTTTTTTTTAAACAAAATAAATAAAAAGAAATTTAGTGGGATATCCACACGAGTCCTTCCAGTAGACTGGTGACAATTAACCAGTCAATATTACATTAACATTTTTCACCTCCCTAAGCAACGGGGAGGAATCTGGCGACAGGACTAAATACCTCACCAAGTGCAGACTACCTTATCAACTAACAAGTAGTGCCCACTCTTCCTCTTATTTGGACATTTTTTGGAAAAAGCACATACCTAATCAGCGGTAAGACTATGCTGCCCAGGCGATTTTCTGTATGGCAAGGATTTGATGTCAGGAAGAGTATTGTCCAGAGTAATGGCAATGTAATGGCCTGAAATGTTGCAGTTAGTTTATCAGGGGGATAAATGCCTTAAAAAATGTCTGCTCCTCATCGTTACACTACAGATGTGTGCAATTGTTGATAAAATTAGGTAATTACCTAGGTGATCTGAAAACCCTATGTGAGAATGTTAATAGAGGGATCTTCAATCATGGTTGTATTTTAGATGTTTAGCCTTTTTTCAAGTACCCTGCTAAAAGTCACCTGTGATTGGCCAGAAAGGTGAGGCGGACAACTTGGTAAAGGATTTTCATAAGATGCCATTTTATCGAATCAAAAGGGTTTGATAAATGCCTCACCATGCCTACCCTGAAGAGGATTTCCCTGCCTATCAAAATAAACTAAAGGAAACACTTTAACTAAAGGAATCTGTCCCTCACACTTATACATACATCAAATGTAAAAAGTGAATATATGGCAACTTTTATGACAGGAATATAAAAGGAATAACAGTTATGTCCAGCATGCACTTACTATAAGTTTCTCCTTATAATCTGGCTGAGATCCCCTTCCCCAGATTCAAAGCAGGATTTTCAATCAAGAGTTCAAAATCTGAAAGTTCTATTTGTAACCAAGTTTGGATTATAAAGATCAACTAGATAACAAGTCTTTATCTCTCCACTTATAGCAAAGAGTTCAACACAACTTCTTCTTTAGGAAACAAAAATACACTTCCACAATTAATCTCTGTTTAGAACAATGTTTTGTCAGGATGATTCCACAACAGTTCACAAAATACTTTAGTGGTCGTGCCACTTCTTCTTCTTCTTAGCCTTTAACCACAACACAGTACTTCAATGACTTCTTCTTGGTCCATTAAGCTGCCAGGACTACCACTACAAAGTCCCTGCCCTGGTGTACTCGCCTGCCAGGACTAAAAGCTTCCAACACTGATACAAGCACTTGTGGTAAGGTTTTCTTCAAATAGTTTCGAAAAGTCTTTTGACTTTCAACAACATCAGTATTGATCACTTCTTCTGGGAAGATATGATACACATTGGTGCTGTTTGTTACACTCTTGTGATTGCCACATGCAATGCAGGTTATGCTCATCTCCCCCTGAATGCTTTCTATCGGGAGGGCTGCTCTACTGCCACTCTTGTTTTTCCACTTTTAGATCAAGCAAATGCTGATAATGGCTTTCTCTCACACTTGTTCTTCTTTGGCTTAGACAATGCTCGTTTAGGTCTTTCCCAACTATTGCCTCTTTCTCACTCTGGCAAAAGTGTTTGTAATCAGCTTGCTTCTTAATTGCCCTCTTTTGTCGTTGGCAATAATTGTGCCACTTCTTCTTCTTCTTAGCCTTTAACCACAACACAGTACTTCAATGACTTCTTCTTGGTCCATTAAGCTGCCAGGACTACCACTACAAAGTCCCTGCCCTGGTGTACTCGCCTGCCAGGACTAAAAGCTTCCAACACTGATACAAGCACTTGTGGTAAGGTTTTCTTCAAATAGTTTCGAAAAGTCTTTTGACTTTCAATAACATCAGTATTGATCACTTCTTCTGGGAAGATATGATACACATTGGTGCTGTTTGTTACACTCTTGTGATTGCCACATGCAATGCAGGTTATGCTCATCTCCCCCTGAATGCTTTCTATCGGGAGGGCTGCTCTACTGCCACTCTTGTTTTTCCACTTTTAGATCAAGCAAATGCTGATAATGGCTTTCTCTCACACTTGTTCTTCTTTGGCTTAGACAATGCTCGTTTAGGTCTTTCCCAACTATTGCCTCTTTCTCACTCTGGCAAAAGTGTTTGTAATCAGCTTGCTTCTTAATTGCCCTCTTTTGTCGTTGGCAATAATTGTGTTTATTAACTTGCTTTAGTATTGTCCTTTCTTGGCTTTGGCAATGATTGTTATTGCCAACTTGATTTAATGTTGTCCTTTCCTGGCTTTGGCAATGGTGATTACTGTTACCTTCTTTTAATATGGCCCTCTTTTGACTTTGGCAATTACTTTGAGCTCTATAAGTACAATTATAACCTTCTTGTCTGTTCCCAAAGTTCCCATTCTCCCACTTTAGCTTGTTTACATCATTTTCCATATTAAGGCTATTCTTATTCTGCCATTTTAACTTCTTTACATCATTGTTTTATTAAAAACTAGCATTTATGGCCAGCGGGCAACTACAGAGCGTTCCGGGGTTACTCAACTCAATAGTAGTGAACTCACCGGTTGCTGTAGATGCGCCCGTTCGCTTCGCTGCCACTATGCCTTCTGCTTCCTCTGCTTCGTTCTGCATAGCAAAATGCTTCCTTTCACTTCACGTGGCCCATGCCGGTCGGGAGAGGAGCGTTGCGGCTCCAGGAACACTCTGGTGCTTGCCTGCCATCAGAGTACAAGTGACAATGGGGAAAGTTTTCACAGCAACACCTCCCACCGTGCAACCTATGCATGCAAGGCCATCAAAGTGGGAGACTCTCTCAGGACTGTCATCGGCTATGTACACAGTGGCAGCTCTGGCAGCTCTGCTTTTCTTCTTCTTCTGCTGCCACTGCAACATGGAGTCTCTGCAAGGACTCCACCTTCCTCTATTCTTCTTGCTGCTACTACTACTCCTGCCACAAATTGCTTGCACCTGATGGGGTCTTATATACTTAATTTTCCCTCTCAGGTGTGGGTCATTAGAACCACAAGACAGCACCTTTCAGTCTAGTGCCTCTGAATCCCTCTTCCTCGTCCCAGTACTTTGGGCATTATGGGACTTGAAGTCCCCCATGTTTAATGACCTCTTTTATTCTGAAGTTTATTTTCAAATTGATCTACTCCACTTCTTTCCTTAATTGCATTGTCAAAAGGAGTTTTAAAAGGTGTGGTTTTAAAGGAGAATTGGCTTTATCAGAACCTGAGATGTTAATGTTTTGATTTCCACATTTATCATTCTCCTGTTGACTACACATGTTTTTACCACTATAAATGTGAGCAAATTGGTGAAGGGGAACCTTACTCCTGATAAGTTATTGATTATGACAGTTTTCACCACTACCAAGGTGGATAGCATTGGCAAATGAAACCTCACTCTGACAATAAGCCATAACATATTCTGGCATTGCTGAATTCTCACCCAACAAAGTCCTATTATTCCCCTGGGGCCCTTCTACTCTGAGGTGATCCTGTGGATAATACCACCCCCAGTGTTAGGATCAGGTAGCGGCTGCCTTCCCCTGACCACCTGGGAGGATAATTTAGCTAGGGTCTTTGTGAGGACTCTGCAGAATTCATCACACACCTCTCTTGTTATTCATAGGTTGACCACTTCAGCTTGGTGTGTCATGAGGGAAGGAAAGTCTCTGAGTTGCACAAACATATAAAAGAGTGGGATCGTGGCACCACCTTGGGCATCGAGGGCAGACCAGTTTCAGATCCACCACTGCAGACGTTGGAGCAGAGATTGCAATAGTTTGAGTTAAAAAAGTTAGCATAGGCTTGTTGATGAAAATGTCATTTATATGAGAATATGTTTGATGGGGAGTGGAATAAAAAGTGAACTCCATATCGCTCAGTTTAACCTCCCCTGGACATCCGACACAGCAAGCCTTATATAGCCCACAACATTTTATGACTACTGGTTTGAGACATGTATGCAGATGATTTCCTGTCAAGGCACAGGTGAAATGGGAGTTTGAACTCTCCAGCCCCGATTAGGTTATTTCTATAGAGGTCCTGAACGGTTTTACCCAGGAGTAGCTGTAAACCTTGCCAGTCAGAGTGTATCATTAGCAATTGTCATAGCAGTGTTTACTGAACACAAAACAACAATAGCCACATTCCTTCAGGATCTGCCATTGTATGGTTGACTTTAACATTTAGGCACTTCTGGATAAGAACTAAGATGCTTCCTTTATGCTTCTTTACTTGAGCCTCAAACACAATCACAACCCAATCTTCTATCCCACATCAAGTTGTGTTTCCTTGGAGTTGGCCGATGTCACAATGCTTCCTTTGCAAATGCATCAAGACGTTTGTGCTTGTTCTGTTGTTTGTGAGACAGTTCATGTTTTAGGATATGAACTTAAATAAAACCTAACATGCTCTTCAAGGTATAGAGGATGCACAATTCTAAGGTATTTCACGCAGATATCAATTTATGACTGATGGTGGTACACGATATGACTATTTAACTCGGGTCAGAATATATCTCCCTTTTGCACCCATGATGGGACTGCCAGGGTATCTCACCTTGGTGACAAACTGGCTGAATATGACTCTGCCTACCAGAGTCAGGGTAAATGCTCTGCCGCTGGCAGTATGCATGTACTGGTGGAAGACGGGAGCCAGTCACTGTTGTGTCTGTGGTGCTGTAGAGAATTTGCCACATTTTGTTCTTTTTCCCCCATCCAGGTGGACACCATGAGGAGCTGGCTGACAAGTATCCTCAGAGACAGTAGGATTAGGCATTTTGGACCTGCTCTCACCTTCCGACATTCGTATTCAGAGTCGCCTTTCCCCTGGGCTCGTATCTAAGCAGGGCACGGATAAGAAGAACTAAAATAATGAATGTCAGCTTAGTCTGAAACATTCTGCCTAAGATCATCAGGCAGGCCTTAGCTACAAACACTTTAACTACTTCTCACACTGCCAAACCTTCTCCCCTGCACTATGTACCATCACTTTGGTGGTTATTTGCACTCATGTATTTTAATTTGAGCTATGGATATGATGAACCAAATCCAGGATTAAATGCTCCTCACTGAGGTGATTTTACTATGCATTTTATCTAATACATTTTACATACCAATTCCAAATAATGTACCCTGTTCCCTGACGAGTTAAATCCAATAATTAACACACCTTATTACAGTGATTCTATTACTAGACACAGTTGGGGTTGTTAACCACATGCATGTACTTTAACAGAGCATTGGAAATGATGAGCTAAATGATGTATTTCGTTAATTTTATTTGGCTTTCTTTTTATTGTGGCTATTGGCACTTCTACCTAACCACATTCTTGGTACTTGCCACTAATCAACTTTTTACTTGTCGAGATCTACTATTTTACTGTACCTTGGACTATGTGTACACAACTGCTGTACTGTGAACTATGTGTACAAGACCGTTTTATTTTTTTATTGTGAATGTGTTATGGAGTAACCCACTGAAATAAATTCTTTGATTGATTGACTATTTAATGTGTTGCTCACCATTGCTAGCACTAGCATAGCCCAAAGCTCTGAGCTACCATTATTTGCTAGGTGTTCATCACTGTTTATGAAAGTTATAATACAAATCACAAGGTGGAAAAGAGCACAAGGAAGAGTTAAGAACCATCTGTCCATTAAGACATATAACGGCTAGCAACCATTTGGTGGACTAGCCCTACAGCATACTTAAGCCCATGAGCTGTACCCTTCCAACTGGCATTGACCAATAGCATTGGCTATATATTAGTAGTCTGATTCTGAGTTTTCAATAAAGCATACACACACTATGAATTAAATTGATTAACATTCAGTATGGCAGAGTGACATCAACTGAGCTGATTGTTAAATCTAAAAAAAACGTTGACTGCTCAGTGAATTTGGCACGTTGGTTGGATCCCTGATGAACATTCAACTAAAACAGTGACTTTGCCTTCTGAGGACCATGTGGGGGTGCTGGCTGGCATGGATGTCACGGGTGCTGGGGCACTGTCCATCTGGTCATTCAGCAGAGAGTTGGTATACACTTGTCTATCAGAACATTGTATGCCACAGCCTTTTTCCAGTGAGTGATTTATATACTTCCAGGAGTAATGGAGTCATACTTAGTTCAAGTGCTGTCAGAATCGGTATCATATCTACACAAATGTTGGCAGTTAAGGTGGAGTAGTCATTTGTTACAAATGCATTATGAACCACCCATCATGGGTCCCTGTTGTTTTGCACTTTGCATGATCTCCGTCACTTCAGTAAAGTCGCAAATATACATGATGAAGACACATAGTTTCTTGGGCCCAACTCTGTGAGCAAGTTGAATCTCCAACGAGCCACCTGATGGATTCCTGAGAAATTGGTGGAGGAAGGTATTTAGTAAGGAATCATGTTGGTTAATTTTTGATTGTTAAAATCTGGTGGATTATATATTGTTGCACCTGCTGTGATGCTTAATATTAACAACAGTGTTTCGCAACTTTCACATTCGTTTTTAGCCTAGAGACTCTGGATGTTTTTTCCTTGAATCAGGGTAGGCATGTGTTGATGAGCCTATATTGTGGCGATTTTTCCACTGGCTGCGTCATAAAGTGTTGCCATGCCACAATTGTCACCATAATGTCAATGATAGATGGTTGAGGTGTTGATTTAGTTGACAAAGGGAAGTCTGATTTTTTTGGCCCAGCTCTCAGGTACATAGCAATGTATTTCCTTTTCCTACCTGATGGATTGCCATGGTGACATTGGTTGTTATAGAGGTTGGTCATACTTTTCTGTGACAAACATATTCTCTTGCACATCACCCTCCCCTTTGTGTAGAGTTATGCCTTACGGCAAATGCAAAGCAATTGAAACTACTAGCTATCAATAGCATTGCAGTACAAGGTCACCAATTGTTAAATGGTCTCTGTCACAAGCACAACCAAGAGAATGGGCAAGTGTCAAAATTGCTGCACAACCGTGTATGTGATTCTTGTACTCCCCAGTGTTGGTCCCAAGTTCTGACAGCTGCGGATTCTATTTACACAGGTTGAATAGTATAAAATTCAGTGGTGGTGTACTGCGGGTTGCCTCAGAACTTGCCAATAAAATTACAAAAGTAATCCAAAAAAGGAGTGTACACCAGGCAAGAAGTAACGCAATTTATTCTGGGCCCTGACACTTCTGAGAAAGCAGAATTCACACAGATGGCAGAATGATGCTGCATGAAAGACACCGTCAAAGATATGTCCCTAGACAGGAGAATTATAATCACACAAACTAATTAGCATCAAACCACATTGCAAAATTAGAGTAGTCCTCCATGTGAGGCTAATTGTAGAGCTAAGTCATTCCCCTATAGTGGGACATACATTATTCTGAAATTATTCGGTCCTGCAAACCTTGTCACTCCACCCTTGACCACCTCTGTGACATCACAATCCAACCCACAATTCCCACATCAACAGTGCTAAAACATTGAGACATTAAAAATGACTAGCGAATCTTAATTTATCTGCCGCCGGTCATCTCCATCCGTTTCTCATGAGAATATAGTCGATCATGACACTGGAGGAGCCTTGAACCACTGACAAATAATCATTTTAATGTGACATCTTAAGGACTTTTCGATCCTCTTCTCAGGCTCAGATGCGCCAAGTGGAAATTTGAAAATGCCATTAGACACTCCGAAACCACTAGTAGACCAGTTTCATAAATTAATTTGCTGCATTATAAAAATGATTGTGTGCCCAATGCCTTTCTTTGGCACCCATGAGCTTAGCTGCCTAACCTCGAAAGTATCAAGAGCATTAATGTTTTACCGTATGATCCTGGAAATGTGTGATTTGCAATGTGCTGTCAGCCTCTTCTGCTACTAAGCATGTTAATAAAATGTGAATTTGCTTCTAGTAAAAATCATGCTCTGGGGCCTGTTTACAGTGCCTTGGTCTAATGTTAAGCCCTGTATACTTACCTGTAACCCATCTGTATCATCTCTATGTTATTTGCTTGAAACACAACTATTTAGGGCCTTCTCCAGCCTAGTGCATAGAACTGTGTGGCTATCAGCGAAGCTCCCTCCCATGTTAGTGGGTTAATCCCGCAGCTGATAAATTTGCACCTTTTTTGCCATGCTGCACTTGCATTTTTACCACACTGGCATGTGACACCCTAGCTTTAATGTATTCCAAGTATGGGCAGTCTCTCCCATTGATGTGATCCACATCCAGAACAGTGACCAGGTTGCTACACGGGGCCTCACTATTAGAAGCCACACATGTGAGGCGGAAATCAGAGTGCAATGGAGAAACATAGTGTGCCAATGCTAGAACATAATCTGCAGCTCTTATTGGCGTTGTAAATCTATCCCTCTAAAGCCATGTATTGTTAGGTGTGCCAAAGAATGCTCCATAATGTAGGGTTAAACCATTTTCTTCCATAGACTGGCTCAGTAATTCATTGCCTCAGAATGCACTACGCTCCTCAAAATGACTGTGTATTCAAGGCACAAATTGACCATGTACTCCTAAAGGCCACCAGCAACGCTGTAATTAGAATTATTTTTTTCATATAGTTTGTTGTTCATGCCCTTCTATGTGCCACTCACCCAGTCCTCAGAGCTGTTAAAAACAGCAGCATTCCTAATGTCTCCCCCTTTCACCACAGAAACTGTCGCTTTTGGCACGTGATAAGTTCTCCACAGTTAAAAACTCACATGCAAATTGTTGTTTATTAGCCATGAGTCATCACATGTTCTGGTTAGATATTTATGTTTCCCCTGTTTTGATAGAAATATATAGTTGTTCTGGAACAAGCCATAGCCCAGGAAGGAGTAGTCGTATTGGGCAGCACGCCATACTGGGCTTCTGGTGCTCAATACTCCTAAAACATAACAGTATTGGGTCATCCTGGTGTGGGCAGCCAGCAGCAGTGGTTCTATGGTAGGGTGGGAGAGTAGGTTCAATGATGTAAGTAGAAAAAGAATGAGGTACAAGAACGCTCTTGAATCAGGAGCAATGGACGATCATTCAAAAATGTGTCACTTAGGGGATACGGTTGAGGTAAAAGTATGACCTATGAATACATTTGTAGGAGATGGTTGAATTGATGATTGCAGACAATATCGGCCATGGTGGTAGTACGAAACCATTGAAAACAGCACAAATGAAAGAGCAGCGCAGTACGATTAGTGTTAGCTTAGTGGGATCGGTCTGAATCTGTGCAGGTCTGCAATGGCTGAACAGGTTACAGCAGTGCACATACCACGCATAGAAATGTTAAACAAGTAACACAATTGCAAAAATTCAAATAGGCAGATACAATGATGTAATGGCAGGCAGGTGGGGAATATGCTGGTTTAATACAAGGAATATAGCTGCCCATGTTATATGAGGCAGTTCCAAGGTTGGGTAATCGAGGAAAACATTTCCATTTCCATACCCATGCGATGCTCCTGCAAGTCAAGCAGAAGAGGTCATATATTTAATAGAATGACCTAGTACAGAAGAAAGACTGAGCTAGTTAGCATGAGGAAAAATAGCAGCCAACTATATGTACAGTCTCGAAAGCTTTCCGTACATAACACACCTTAAGGGAAAGGATTTCAAGTGAGTCTGAAACAGACAGTGGCTGGTTGTTTAGTCATCTAAGCGTACGCCAATGAGGGAGTGAAGAGGAGATGTACAGACAGGTGATGTAAGAACAAATTCAGGATCTACTGTGCCCACAGTGAGTGGCACCTGCATATGGGCATGGTTTAAGATGCAGGGTCAATTGTTCAGAGTTGGTGGAGAAACTGGAAGACGGAGGAGAGTTCTGGAGGGAATGAATAGAGACTAGAAGGAGGTAGAAGAGGTGAGGTGAAGGGGCTTGGTGTAGAGCAGAGATGGAGATGGCATAACATACAGAAAGCAATCAAAGGCGAGAAGGGTCTACAATGAAGACATGGGCACTCCGGACAAGAAAGGTAATACAAAGCTAAAAAGAACAGTGGGAGGATCAGAGACAGGATTGGTAAAGGACAGAATATATGGGTGTAAACAGCCATAAACAGGATGAAAGGGAAAGAGCAGCAACACCTCCCTCCCAGGCAGGCAAGGACTTGAACTGAGTGTGTCAAGTTTCCATCTACTAGGGGACTAATCCAGAGGCATTTTTAACTGTAGGTGCTCCAGTAAATGGATTCTGCTATGAAATTCAGATCTGCTAAACAGTCTCACTTTCTGTGCTTTAAAAACTGATGCTGGTGGGTTTGTCCTCGGATGGGCCTGACGGCCATTTGGTGTAATATTTAAATTACTAACCTGCATATATAAGGTACTACGTGTATACTTGCTGCTGTGCGTCAGTAATTGGCATGCTAGCAGCAGTTGGGTTACACTTTTAGAATGGGCCCAGCTGATTTGCTCACTAAAGAGTGTAAACCCAATTTTTGTAGGCAAATGTCATAGCAGTCGACAAATTGGAAGGCACACCATTTCTAGAGCTAACGCTATTCTAAATCTTGACATAGCCTTTTTAGGGATATTACCAGGAATCTCCTTGATGGTAAAGACACATGTTTCAATTTGCAACTGTACATCCCCATTGCCTGGTGGCAGTTTTAATAAATGTAAAAATAAAGATTATATTTGATTTGATATAGTGGGATATGGCGAGATTCAGTTATTAATTGGCAAAGCCAATTTGATTATTTTTTTATTCAACTGGTTTTTCAGTGACCAGTGCAACTGTCAAGATTGTTTATGTATGTATTGTTGTCTGGGGTGAGTTTCACCCATAACTGTTGGTGCCAACCCTTGAGAACCCTTGAAGCCAACTTTTTTCTCTGCTTAACACCTTCCCTGGGGAGATGGGACATACTCCCACAAGGTGAGGTGGGAACTAGTGCTTCAAAGGAAGGTATTCCAGCACTATGGGGAAGTCACACCAAGGAGATTACTTGAGTCTTTTTGATCAGTTGGACATAGTAAAGGGGAAGTATAGTGCAGCTTAGGAGAGATTCTGTTCCCCTAGGAAGGGTCCACTATCTCTAAAATATTTCAGTCAGACATCCTGTTCTACTTCAATAGACAAGGCAGTCCAGAAGCTGACATCAGAACGCAGAAACTCATGTTACAACAGCTGAGATGTCCCCCTTAGAGAAGGCTTGAAATCAACCAATTCACCATGAAAGATTTACTATATAAGGGGGTGCGATGCCCCACCACACCACTTTAGAGAAATCATCTTTGAACTCAGATGAAGAAGCATTTTGCTGGAACATTTTTGGAGTGCACTCTGCCTTACATCTTTTCCAAGGAGGGACTCAAACCCGTTCCTTAATCACTTTAGAAGAATATTAAAGTGAACTGCCGTTAAAAAAGGCCTGCCTGCTGCTTGGTCACTGGTACCCAGGACTCTATGTGCAGGAGTGTGGAACCATGAAAGTGTCCCCTGCAACCTTCCTGAGATGTGCAGAAGTAGGACTTGCCTCTCCTCAGAGTCAAGTGCAGAGTCTCGCAGTACACCAAGGACATGCTGTTCAAAAGGTCTGTCTGCTGCTTGAACACTGCCATGACTCTGCCTGCTGAACTGGCAAACCCTGCAAGAGACACTGGAATTCCTCCTGTCAGGGAAGAGAAGAGGGGTTCACTTTTCATCAGAGACATTGGATAGGGCCTCACAACAGCCTGTTTTAAGCTTCTTTGACGAATCGCAGGAATTTGTCCCTTCCCCCCAAGCTGAGCCAAGGGGACCTCCCCCCTTTGAGGTTAGGGTGGGTGAGCCCACTCCGCAATACCCTCACTAGGGGTAGAGGCAAGTTGGACCTCACTGGGAGAGACTCCCCAAGGACAGTTCTGATGATTAACTGCCTAAAAATAATCATAATATCTTTAAAGAACATCCATGGTGGAACCATACACAAAGAAGAAACCTGTATCTGTTATTGTCATACAGAAAGAAACCCAAAACATCTTTGTAAATGGAATATCCCATTCCACTGGGACAAAGAAAGCAATTCAGAGCAATAATGAGAGACCAGGACGTACGTTGGGGAAGTCCCAGGCGCACGTCATACGGAGGGAGGAGACTGGCAAAAGAAAAAGCATGTGAGTTTCAAAGCAATGGTGTTTGTGGCTACTGACAGAGATGCAGACACCTGGTGTCTTGCCTGGAGAGAAGGAGAAAAAGACACTGGAATAAACACATAGACAGAAAAGGAACAGAAATAGATGTGTAGCATCTTACCGATATGCGAGAGAGAGAGTTGGATGTGCGGCGTTCCTGTCTAAAGGAGTCTGAAAAACTGATACTGATGTGCAGCATCTGACCTGGGGTAAGATGAGGTCAAACAGATGGACATGGAGTGTCCTGGTGTACTGAAGGAGAAAAATATACCAAAGGTGGTGGCATGACCATGAAATCCTTGTGGTAGACCAGGAGTCCCCCAAACAACTCTGAAACCAACCCGAAGAGAAAACCATGAAATATAACAGTACAGGAGTACCTTATGGTCATCCTCAATATCAAAGGAAAAATAGAGAAACCTGATGATACAAAGAAGCAACCCCAAGCCACAAGTGATCCCGGTGACGTTCCCCAGAGAAGTCACAGGTACAGGGGAAACAGGATACCCGGGAGGGGAGATAATAATAGTTATTGGACTAATCCTACTTGTCCCAATCAAAGTAAAGAGACTGTGATACTTGAACTCCAGGAGGTGCAGTGTTAAAGGAATGGTTCGGTCAAAAAATATTATTGTCCCTATGGGTCAGCCATGTTTGTTTAATCATAATTCGATTGATCGTACAAACATTTCCTATGCACCTTACCCGAGTTTTCGTCTGTTGAACACAAGCAAAATCAGGCAGCAGGGCTCAGCCATTTTGTGATAATCCTATCACTTGTTGCATCGCCCTGGATGACCTGCGTTTGCGGCACTAAATAATATCCCCCGCCCCTAAGCCTGACATCACTAGACGAGTACCGCCCATTTCACAACGCCAAAACACGTCTCGTGTCAGCATTCTCTGCGCCTCAGCTAATGACGTGTCACCATGGAAACAACAGAAAGCCTCTTTCCTCGACAAGTATAAACAGAGCGTTTCACAACACACAACAACAGATTTTCTTTTCCATTCCTCTCGCTGTATTTCTTTGAGTATTCTGTGACTTTTTTCTGTGCTTTGGTCAGATACCTTTGTTGCTTGTAGCCCGTGTGAACAGATACCAGTATGACCGCTATAAATTATTTTAATTTCTTTACCACACAATGGCAACAATAATGCCCTACCTGTACGAGCCCGAGTATTCCGAGGAGGAATTACTGGAAAGAGCAAGCTCTGTAGACGATGGGTATTTGGACAACAGTTGGGCAGACGTTTCAACAGATGAAGAGCCTGGGCCTCGGCGCATGGACGGCGTTTCCACCTGGTGTACCTGCAATCGGTGCGCGCTAATGCCAACCGAGGTGGAGAACTGCTGCTGCCGAGAAAACTCTGGATGATTGTCCTATATATCGCAAGGTGATCCACAGCCGCAATGCGTTACCGAGCTGCCAGACTTCACGGCAGTCTGTCTCACATGGTCCGTGTTGGGGATTTTGATGGTGCTTATGCACGAACTTCGCGCAACAGTTCTCCCTCGTAATCCAAGTAACGAGTAAGTGTAGTCTAGTTGTGATGTCAATTAGGCCACTACTATTTCACGGTTGTCCCCTATATTCTCGTAACTTCAAGATATCATTGTCATATCCGTTTAGTCTTGCAATTCTCTAGTAATAGTCGCATAAAAGTCGTTCAATATTGTGCAGTGTCTAGTTAGCATTTGTCCCGGCAAAAATGCCATTGAATTAGAAGAACTGTCATTGACAACCAATGTTTAATACACTTATCTTGGTCATTTAAAAAACAGATTGTATATTTCTCTTTCATAGGTGGTACCGGCTGGTGGCCTATCGTTCGTACACATGGTGGCTAGATGGGAGGCTTGGACACGGCGTTCGATGAGTAATACCCGCCTGTGTCATTGGCGCCATTAGACAAACTTTCCCCAGCGACAGTGGTCAGTACAGAGGATTTTCCCTCGCCGAGCTGCAACCAGACCTTTACAATGTGTAGTATTTTTGTGCCATCGAAATAAGAAACCAAATAAAACACAACATATATTTTATTAATGGTTGTTTCAGTTTTTAAGTGAATCAAGTGTCTTTCCATTCGACTCGAAAAAAAAATAAAAAATCCAACTGCTTGTTGGTCAGGGTAAGGACATGTATCCTAATCATATCTCCTTCATTTGTAAATTTATATCTATTCCAAAGTATCTAACTCCGTAGTGCTATGTTAATTTGTATCATTGCTATTGACTTGCGTTTCTTTTGTTATGTTATCGGTATATCAATTTTTATCATTGTCAATTGGCATCGTATTGCATCCTTCGTGGACCGTGCCTATAATATAAGCATGTTTCATTTTCGTGCATGATAGAACATTCAAGGGACGAGTAACATGTTCTGATTTTCAACACTTTTGTCTACATTTTCCATTCAGTGTTACATGCATTCCAGTTGAGTGCTACTACACCCCACTGGCTGCCTTTTTCTTCACTATGAAGAATAGCGGATACACACAGCATTTTCCAGAAACAAGCCGCAGCTTTCTTTAGAAGCAAGCGATCTGCTGCTTCTACGTGGTAGAAGTCAACACACTGCCATACTCATCACCCCATAGCCTGATACCACCAGCCCCAGGCTAGGAGTTTTCGTGTCCTGCGCAAAATACGAAGCGCTCCATGGGCATCCACATATTCATATGGTGAAAATTCCAGATTCAGTTTGTTTTCCAATTGCTAAACCCAAATAATGTGCTGAATGCATGATATCTTGCATGGTGAGCACATGATGTGCCCTCTGAGGAGGACCCCCTACATTAAGGCTGTCTGTATTAAGGCTGAATGTGAAGATCCCAGTACCTGAGGAAGGTGGCTGCTACCCATCAATATACCACCGAAACGCCAACTAGTCCTATGTAATGGTCGCAGGAACTACATTCTCCTGCGGTTTGGCATCATGGACATACACGCTTTATAGCGGTAGGCGTAGTAGACCCCCTTTCAGCCTGTGACAACACAGCAGATAAATGACTGTTTGGGTGACATTGTATATGTAGAAATTTTTTTCAGCCAAAATCTGGCTTAACACACAGCACTGTGCGACATTGTTTACATGGTTAGCCAAAATTAGGCTTAGCAAACAATATTCTGTGTGATATATAATTTTTTTTGTTGTAGCCACAATCAGGCTCTGGTTGGCGCATGTACTGTGCCATTTTCACGAAATTGTTTAATCTGAGCCTTTAGACAAGTAAGGGTCAGCTCGGGATAGTTTAAGTTTTATTAGCTATCTCGGAAAACTCTTATGATTTAAAATGTATTCACTGTTTTGCTAACACCAAATCATTTTTTGTCAGTTCCCATATATTGGGTTCCCATGTTTATTTCCTAGTGGGGTTGTACCCCTACTTCTGTGAACCTTTGCATAAATTCTGCTCGCATTCATTGTATGGACTAAATAGTCCTGTTTTTCTCTTTGTAAATTGCATTGTTTTTGTATGTTTTTCATGTTGTATGTACTTATCAAATTGACACATTGTCTTGTTACAAACTAACAATTAAAGCAAGTTTATAATTTTTTTATGCCAATGTACTTTTTCCCCTTTTTTTCTCATAAAGGTTACTTTGACTGGTGAGAGACCAGTAAATTAAAATATTGAATTTGATTTAATCTATTGTTTAGGCTACCAGGAGAATAATACTGTTAGCTCCACAAATGATATATTTTTTGACTTTGTATGTTCAGGCACACCCTTGTGTTTATAGATGTCTGTCTGCTCCATTTGAGTGCCTGTACGTTTTGGAGTCCCTCCTTTGTTTATACTGATTTTCAACACATCAATGAATCGTTTGTGAAATTTATCCTATAATACAGCCGCACACGCTGCACTGGTTTTGCTGTGGTGCCCAAAAGAAAGCGTGCATCGAACAATGTATGGTCCAATTCATTCTTTCGCACATGCTTATGCAAAATAATTTTCTAATAATGTTGACCTTTATTTTGCAGAATTTACAACAATGCCTGCATGTTCTATTTTTGGTTGCCCTTCGAAGACCCATGACAAATCCAAAGGCATTACAATGCAGGTATTCCCTAAGACTGTTGATCGAATAAGAGAATGGGTCAGACGTTGCGGATATCCACTGGAAGACCTTGAAAGTAGAGTCAACCAAGTCTTGGAGGACAAGAGGGGTCATCGATACCGCAACTGCAGCCTGCACTTCTCACCGGATATGTACGACACATCCTTGTACACAAAGAGGAATCAACCGAGAACAACTCGGAAATTGCTCCCAAACGCTATTCCGACTTTACTCGTGAAAATGGCACCACAGGTGAGTCACGCTTCCGGATTTATCTTTACGCCTGTATTTTCGGTGTAAATGCCATTTATAGTACTTTCAATATTTATGTGATTGAATAGCCGTTGAAATAATAACTTTTTTGCTAAACATCAGTCCTTGTTTTGTAGAACCCACTTAGAAAAATGATTTATGGGGATGGATAACTATGCTATTTTATACGTTTCAATAAGTGTCATTATCTCTTATTCAGTCTCCTTACATGCCATTTTGTAATGTTGGAATTTCTAAATCGAATAATACTTTCCCTTTACCACTCCATGACTATCCACCGAATATGAAGGAACAAGATTCAACATCCATGTCTTGCCTGGGGTCATCAACCGCCTTCGAGCGTTTATCAGGTAATCTTACCTAGCTATTCTGTTCCAGACTGGTTTTCATGTACGGAATTCTAGATAATGTGATCATATTTTTGCAACGTATAATTGTATTACACAATGTTTCTTTACCACTTTACTGTTGATAAGTACCTATGTGGTCTTTCAAAATTGTGTGTCCTGTTTCCAATCTTTTCGACATCACTAATGAAAGTACTGTGTTTCAGGGAGATGCTGAAGCGTCCACTACAATACGAACACCCCTCGTAGTAGATCTGGTGTCAGAGGTATGGGTCTTCATAGCTCAATAGGACGAGATAATCCGATCATATTTTTGCAACGTATCATTGCATTGCACAATGTTTCTTTGCCACTTTACTGTTGATATGTACCTTTGTCGTCTTTGTCCCATTTCCAATCTTTTCGACCTTACTAATGCAAGTACTATGTTTCAGGGAGATGCTGAAGCGTCCACTACAATCTGAACACCCCTCGTAGTAGATCCGGTGTCAGGTGTATGGGTCATCATAGCTCAATAGGACGAAATAATCTGATCATATTTTCGCAACGTATCATTGCATTGCACAATGTTTCTTTGCCACTTTACTGTTGATATGTACCTCTGTCATCTTTGGCCCGTTTCCAATCTTTTCGACCTTACTAATGCAAGTACTGTGTTTCAGGGAGATGCTGCAGCATCCTCTACAATTACATTATCCATTGTGGTTGTTCCGGAACCAGACCATACAGTTGCTCCGGAGCCAGAGGTATGCGCACTGACAGTACCATCGAATAAAAGAAAGTCGGTCTAATTAGATGTGTAATGCCAATGACTTATTTTAAATGGATACTATTTTTTGTAGGGATGTATACAAGATCCGTATATTGAACTGGAGGAACGTGCATCAGAGTCGGTCCGCCATTTTGCTGATGTTAGAGTAAAGAAGGTTTCAAAGAAAAGAAATAAAAATAAGGTTAGTTATAAACACTTTCTATTGTTGGCAAAAGTTTTGTGCCAATGCCTTAATTATATGCTTTTTTTATGTCATTTGTACAACACTGTATGTTGGATTTACACTGAACATCCCTTTTCCTATCTGTCCTGTAGTTGCCCAATTGAGTACGGACTATGCAGACACAGACAGCGATACAAATGACAGATGCTGCTTGCCAAACTGTTTTCACCATGGAGGAACTATTCATTGAGGCGCGTCGTGTTCACACTCGAGATGCCTATGTCCAATGGCCAGAAAATGAATTTAATAAGACCGGCGATTCCAGCAAAGTGTTCTTGGACCATTGCTACAATGCGCCAGCTCCGCCAGAGGAAGGTGCAATTTAATTTATAGAAGATAGATTTACATTACTCGATGAGCACTTGACACAATCAACACCCGCCAAAAAAATGCCCCCCAAAAATCTGTCCACATTGATGTTTTCTCCTATCCATCGTCAAGTAACAGATGTTGAAATGACAGAAACTGAAGTATCAACACTATTGACCGACAAAACAGACAAAGATATTGACTATAGTATGTCCTGTTTTACTGATATGTCCACCACGGGTCAGTCTGAAACAACAATGTTGCCTGATGACAGTATTATAAAAGAGGCCAAATACATAGTATTCGACAGCAGCTTGATGGAGATTATAAAGATGCTGAAATGTCTGCATTCAGTGGGAGGGGAAGTATGTGGAAAGCCATTGGTGAGTGTGACTCGTCTAACACAAGGCAGTAACCTGAAAATACATGCCACCTGTGAAAAGTCACATAAAGTATTTTCATGATCCGCTCAACCGATGCAGGGGAAACTGCCAACTGGCAATCTACTGTGTGCAGCAGCTTTACTTTTCAGTGGCTCTAGTTTCACAAAGTTATCCAGTTTCTTTCAGTTTGTGGGACTCCATTTCATTTCCAAAACGCAATACTACAAATACCAATGTGATTATCTATTCCCTGCCATCAGTGATGCTTGGAAAATTGAACAATTGGCTACTGAAAGTACATTCCCCGACAAATGGTTCAGGCTAGCCGTCGATGGACAGTGTGACAGCCCTAAATTTTCTGCTAAGTACTGCACCTACCATCTTCAGGACATGGAAAGTAAGAAAATTGTGAGTTCGGTGGTCGTGCAGGTGTCCCAATGTAAATCCTCGCTGGCCATGGAGAAACTTGGTTTTATGAAATCACTGGAAATTCTACAATCAAGGGGAATGCAAATCAAACTCATAGCCAAGGACAGACACATTTCAATAGCCAAGACAATGCGAGAGCAGTATCCAAATATTAAACATCAGTTTGATGTATGGCATGTTGCCAAATCAATTAATAAAAAAATCTTGCTGCAGGGAAAAAAAAAGGTTTTGAAAGTATTTCGCAATGGTCCCAGTCTTTCAGCAACCATCTTTGGTGGAGCTCCAAAACATGTGATGGGTCTGTGGAAATTCTACTGGAAAAATGGTGCTCACTGATGCACCACTGTTCCAACGTTCACCACTGGACAGAAAACCAACATTTCCACCAATGTGAACATGGCCCTTTGTCCCCAGAGCAGGCACGGAAGATGAAGTTGTTGATACCATCTTCAGCTCCACACAAAGCCCTTCAGAAGATTGTGTTTGATAAAACTCTATCAAGAGATCTGAAGGGACTCACAGAATTCTGTCACACAGGAGATTTGGAGGTGTTCCACAATATGTGCCTAAAGTACAAGCCAAAGAGATTGCATTTTGGCATCCATCGGATGAAATGTAGGACTTTACTAGCGGTATTAGCGCATAACGAGAATGTGGGCCGTGAACAATCTAGGACAGCTGGAAAGTTAGGGATGCTTTGCTACAATATGGCCTTTACAAAAAGAAGCAAACAATGGGTGGTCAAGCCAGTATATGATGAAATGGAATTCCATTTTGTGAAAGATCTCATTGTTAATGTCATCGAGATGCATAGTCATGGAATCGCGCACAAATCTGTTCAGAGCACACATGCATTGCCACAAAACATTGCCAGTGTCCCATGTCCACCCAAATCAGAGCTTGTTAAATCGTTCAAATCCTGGTTGAAATGATGACCGTCTGTTTTTATTTTTGCAAAAAATGTTTCTATAATCTGTATAAATAAAGTATGCATTTTGTCTTTTGAAATCTATCCTCTCAGTCCTTTTCTTAAAAATATATTACAATTATTAGGATTTGCTTTCACATTTCACAGTTTAGTTGAGATACTGTGGGACTTTCATTTTTCGTGTTAACGAACAATGGGTAACAGTGTGTAAGAATATTTGGGTTTTGGCAGTTGACTTGCAATAAAGTTCAGCAAAAAGCTGAATAACTACTGGACCTATAAAAGGGATTAGACCTAGGCCACAAAACATTCTAGGCACAAAGAAGTACTGACTGTGAAAACATGCCATGGGGTAGGAGGCCATGAGATAAGCAGAGGTGGCCCTATTGGCAAATTTCACCTACAACTGAGCAGCGCCAAGAACAACGAGCGGATCCCTATTTCCTGAGCCCGTGTTTCAAAATTCATTTTCTCATGGATGCGTTGACATGGGATGTTGCAAAGCAAGAATGTACGTTCATTTTGAGTGAAGGTCACCAGATTTGAATTTCGGCTTGGGAGCTGTGAGGCCCCTGCATCCCTTGCACAGTGTAAGGTTCTATTGTTTTTTGACCTTGAGAGGCAGGGCCCATTCCAAAAGGGATTGAATTGAAGGGGGGTGTAATAACGTATGATATGATAAGGTTGCCCATTCCGAAACTGCACCTAGTTACATATAAGTTCAGTTTTTGAGAAAACGTTGACACAAACAGAGGATTCTGCATCACGGTCTGCATTACGCCTAGGGAATGGAAATTGCGAATATAATGTAAGTTTCTCTTTAGACGATTTCATACCAGAACTAATCAAAATACGAATAGCTGACCGTTACTGATGGGTGACATTGTACTTGTTCATTCTGTTTGGCATATTGCAATGAAGTGCTAGTAGGTAGGGATGCCTTATAGAATAGAGAGAGTTAGGCATTTTCCTTTTTTTTATAAAGCTGAATCTAAAATTGGCTATCAGAGTCTGCCTCATTCTTCTGACCTGCCACACTTCTTTCTGCTAAGTGTTCTTTCCACTTGTTAAATTGCACTGTATTCCTGAATTCTGTCACATCAGCTCGACCACCTCAATCTCAATTTGATCCAATAAGAAAGCTTTTTGAAGCTGCTTCTTGATGCTGTCAAGCAGTCAAGCCCCAGAAAGAAGATATTAGGGTACATAGAGTGGTTCTCTCCCTCTGATCTTGTTCTGTAGGCCATGGTGATATTAAGGACACCACTCTTTATCTTAAAAGACAAATACTTGAAAGTGAACATTGCAGCAAAGACAATTACTTTAATCCCCCTTTCTTCATACCCAGTGTGCCCCTTTTAACCAAACATCTAATTAAAATTATCTAAAGTGGTTCACTCCAACTGGTCTTGTTTAATAGGCCTGTAAGGGAGCAGCCCATGTATCCACAAGGGTCTGACCAGAAAAGGGGGAGCTAAAGGTCAACACCTCAAGGACCACCCTATCAAGAACAACCACAGCAGGTTCCGAGGCCCAAACTTCTTTCATTAACCCGGTCCACCATAAGTTTTCATTAGTTTGTTGGCCATTTTAGTGTGCTTAAAATCTTGCATTTTTATAGAACCTTGATTGAACATTTCTTTTATTTTGGTAACACAGTATCATCTCTTGAAGATTATCGCCTGCCCTCTGCCAATGGTACCTTAAAGAGGTAAAGTAGGTGCACCATTCATGTTGGCCCTGTTTCACCTTTATGATTGCGACTACTGCTGCTAGAATCCAAATCACCTAATGACAAATTGGCTGCATAATCGGTGGATAGTCGAGTCTGTCATAGAACCAGTGAAGAAAGATAGTTTTATTGGTTTACCAAAACTCTGTTTCAACTGCGCAACGAAAAACCCAAGATGTTTTTAAGATTTACAGTGGGCTAAGAAACCCCAGTCTAATCAGCAACCGGCCCAAACTGTCGGAGGAAATGGTCAACACACTAGAAATGGCCTTCACGATAAAATCACTAAATTGCAAAGCTACATTATCTGCCAGTAAGACATTCAATGTATCTGCTGAATAGTGTAACCCACGTGCCAACAGGTTGATGAAACATCACATGGTCAGTGTAGCTGAACCAATGACAGAATGTTGTGAACTGCACGTACAGCATACATTACGAATTGCCATGAGTCCTTAAAATGGTTGCAATAGCTCTTTTCATGAAAGAAGACTGAAATCCCTACCTAAACACAGACATAGAATGCCGAGCATCATACACCAACATCCTACTTGCATTCATTCTAGGCAAAATACAACACATATTCTCTCTTTACCAGCACGGCGTGTAGCAATTACACAGCTGTGCACACATGGAGATCCAGAACCTCAAACAAAGTAACTGGCAAGGGAGCCACAAAGCAATTTCAAAAATGTGATATCTTACTTCTCCTAAACATGATCAGACTTCTAAAAACTCAGAACAAATGCTACCACCATCCCAAATTGAAGGTTTAGACCCACAGCCGTAAGCAAGATGAATAAACTACACTGCCACTTTAGGAATGACCTAAACAAAATATTTGCTATACCAACAGAAGTATTATGAGTTATGACACACATATCGCCCCGCTCGCCTTTCAAACATAACACTGAAAATGAATACACACAATTGTTTCTGTGAGTCTAGTCCTCTTTTCATACGTTTGGAAAGGTATGGCTGTAGTAACACATGCTTGCAACAAGGTAGAACTAGAAAAAGGGCACACGCCCAATTTGTAGCACCCACACATGAAAGATGTTTAAAGTTAGGTAGTTAGATGATTACAAATCACCTGTAGGCCTGTGACCCTCTTTTCGTAAGCCTGCATCTTTATGCAAAGGATACACAAACTCAGACAAAGAAACCTAGATAAAGTCCACACAAAACTTCAAAATGTGCAAAGTAGTCAAAGTGCCACACCATGCCCTAGCTTAGAGTGACATGTCAAGAAACACATCAATATCCTGAAATGAGGTACAAATAAATTGCATACAAGCTCCAAAAAGGCTTTACTTCTTTGTTTCAATAAATCCAGAAAATAACCTTCTCACTGCAGATTCTGGGAAAATAATCAAATTGATAGGTGTAGGGTACATCACTGAATGTAAAATAACATGATTTTAAATACAGGAAATTCCCACTTTACGATAGGTGGGAAGTCATGTTACCAGAAACACCACACCTAAATTCAGGCTTTCGTGAAACATGGACATTACTGTGCACCCTATCTATGTTTGTCTTTTGTAGTGAAAATGAATGGATCATGAGAAACAGAAATTACATCAGTTATTCAAAACAGACTGCCATCCTAACTATCCATTAATATTCTGAATAATGTATTTATAGAATACCTGTATTCACGTTAATGGCAAGCCCAACAAATATTACATAATTTGAAGGACATCTTCAACAACTAGAAAATACAATAGCAACTCAACACTGCAAATCACTGTAGTCATATATGTGGAAAAGTCAACATTTGAGAGCATATGAAATTCAATACCTTTTCGTACAAGGATTTGCATATGATCAATGGCACATCTAATTGTCTATGCTACTTCTGAGAAAAGAAACAATTTAAAGTTGACCTTGAAAACAGCATTTATTTTGAACAATCGTGAAATGTCATATATAGTGCCATGTATTTCTTCGCAAAGGCATATTGAAGGATAATTGATTCAAACCACTGATTCTTATGGCTCTTTTCCTTCTAACCAAGGCATTTCCCAGTTCTCCAAACACTAGAAAAAAAGATGCTAATTGAGGACATTCATTTGACTAAACTTGCTGCAGGGCACACATTTTATGAAACCCCTGTCGACCTGCAGCATCAGCGGCAGGCATGTTTCATATATTCAGTTAGACTTTTGTTTCTTCTAAACATATTCAATGTAACATTTAAATAAGCAAAAGGGGTATTGGTTCACTTACCTTTTCAATATTTTAATGGAGAATTGGAGCGGAGCTTACAGGACCTTCATAATAGGCTGGACAGGTGCCTTTGGGACTTTCAAGATAGGCTCCCCACTCTTTTCTGGATGGGCCAAGATATGGTCCTGGACAAAATGGAATTGGGTTTCCAATCAGTCTTTTCATACTTGGTTTCAGACAATCAAATAGTCTTTGCTCAGTCCCCTATGGCTTTCAGGATGCATTTAGCCTTCCCTCAAGGGGCGCCCCCATTCTATGCCTGCAAGTTGGAATACATGTTCTCTGTTTTTGTCATGTGATGTCTGCATGCAGAATCCTTTCTTCCATATGGGTTTTCTTTTAGTGGTCAGTTCACCGCCCCCCTCCACACTAGAGACAGGCTGATGCAGTGTATTTCCGTTGACCTACCACTTTGATTGAACTAATGTAGCTAAGGAATGTCAGTGAGTGGCGTGTCATCCAGTAGGATTCCTCAACTTCTAATATTTCCTTAACTTTGGGGACACCCATTGTGACATCATATACTGCTATTGGTGCTTAAATATTATTTTCTTTCATAACAGAGTTTGTGGGATGTATTCTAAAGGACAGCATTCCATTTGTGATGATGGTTTCTTTCTAACTCTGGAATCTTTAGGACACTGGAGTCTGATTTTTATGAAAAAAATGTTCCTCACATGTTGAAATATGCTTTGATTTAAATAGCAATAGCATCCACCTAGATGCCTCCTGTCCCCCCACTAGACTCTTTCGTGACCTCTGCGACTCTCTCTCACTCTATATTCTCCCGTCTGGGCCTACTCATTCTGCAGGGCACACTCTTGATGCTCTGATCTCTTCTGACCTTCCCCTCTCTGTCCCTCTCTCCACTCCTCTCTCCTGGAGTGATCACTTTCTCCTATCCTCCCACCTCACCCTCCCTACCCCACAGGCAAAGCCATCCTCATCATTGCCACCCACCTTCTCGGTCATCCGACCCATGAAGCGCGTGTCAGTTGCGGCTTTCGCTGCCACCTTCTCGCCCCCCCCTCCCCTTTCGGCTGACTCCCACCCTGACACAGCTCTCTCCTTGCTCCACTCTGCTATATCTGATACTCTTGATATCCTTGCCCCTGTCATGAAAATCCGCCTGAAGCCCAAAGCCAAATGTAACTCCTGGTATGATTCGGATCTCGTCACCCTAAAACGCAAGTGCAGGGTGGCAGAGAGGAAATGGCGTGCTTCATGTTCATCCTCTGACAAACTGGCCTGCCACCTGCTCCAAAGGCAATACCGTCTCTCTGTTCTCACCAAGAAGAGAGCCCTTATCCAAGCCCGCATCTCTGCGGCATCTAACAACTCGGCTGAACTCTTTAAAATCTGCAAGGAGCTTGCCAACCCTGCTGCAGTCTCTACCTCTCCTGTCCCCTCCCAGGCCCTCTGCACTGCACTGGCCTCCAACTTCATCTCTAAAACTCAGGACATCCTGTCCTCACTCTCCTCCTATCACCTCCCCCCCTCTCCTCCCTGCTCTTCCTCTGGCCCTTCTGCAGCCACCCCTCCTCCCTCCTTCTCTGCCTTTCCCCTTTTTTCTGCTGACGAGGTTTCCAGACAAGTCCGATCTATGAAAGTCTCGTCTAAACAGATTCACCCCTGTTCCTCCAAAACTATCAAGGACCACATCGACTCCCTGGCTCCTGCCCTGGCTGACTTTTGCAACCACTCCTTCGCCTCTGGAGTCTTCCCATCCCCCCTTAAGCACTCCCTTGTGCACCCTCTCCTTAAGAAACCCTCTGCCGACCCCTCCTGTCTGGCTAACTATCGCCCAATCTCCATCACTCCCTTCCTGGGCAAGCTCCTGGAGAAACTGGCCATCTCCCAGCTTAACCTCCATGCTGAAGCTGTTGATGGTCTCCATGACCATCAATCTGGCTTCAGAGCGGCCAGAAACACGGAAACTGCTCTCCTGAACATCCGTGAGGACCTGCTCTTGAACCTCGACTCCAACACTCTGTGTGTTCTCATTCTGCTCGATCTCTCTTCTGCCTTTGACACTGTCAACCATGCCATCCTGCTCAACCGTCTCCGTGATAACCTGGGTATCACTGGTCAGGCTCTGGCGTGGCTGACCTCTTTCCTTTCCAATCGACCCTCCCAGGTCCAACTT
This sequence comes from Ambystoma mexicanum, assembly GCF_040938575.1. Lineage (NCBI taxonomy): Eukaryota > Metazoa > Chordata > Amphibia > Caudata > Ambystomatidae > Ambystoma > Ambystoma mexicanum. The sequence continues at coordinate 964,088,927 of NC_090927.1, forward strand.
GGGTCCTTCCTCTCTGATATCTTTTTCTCCACCTGTGGCGTTCCCCAGGGATCGAATCTCTCTCCCTGGCTGTTCAACCAGTATCAGGCACTCCTTGCCCACCGCATCGCCGCCCTCTGCCTCAACTTTCAGTGCTATGCGGACGATACCCAGCTCATTTTCAGGCTACCCTCGGCTTCCTCCTCTCCCTCCCTCATCTCTGACTGTCTGTCTGCTATCCAGGAATGGTGTGCTGCCAATGACCTCTGCCTTAATGCTAGTAAGACTGAGATCCTACTCATCGGCACACCCACTCCCTCCTTCCCTGCAGCTCTCTGGCCGGCCTCTCTTGGCCCTCTTCCTGCTCCTACCTGCAAGGCAAAAAACCTCGGGGTCATCTTTGACTCCACACTCTCCTTCTCTCCTCATATATCTGACGTCTCTAAGAAGTCACATTACCAGCTGCACCTCCTCAGAGGTATTCTTCCCTTCCTCTCCTTCCCCCAGAAGCTCACTGTCTCCCGAGCCCTGGTTCTCTCGAAGCTGGACTACTGTAACAGCCTCTATCTTAATCTGCCTGCCTCCTCTCTCCGCCCTCTGCAACTCATCCAGAACAGAACTGCGAGACTTGTCCTTGGCCTCAAGCCCAGGGACCGTATCTGTCCAGGACTGAAATCTCTACACTGGCTCCCAGTGGCTGCGAGGATTAAGTTCAAAACCCTCTGCATTGTCCACAAGGCCTTCTGGGGCCTGGGGCCTAAATACCTTCAACTCTCTCTTCCTAAATATCTTCCTTCCCGAGCCCTACGCTCATCCGTCTCCAACTCCCTCAGGGTCAGCCGCTTCTCGAAGCAACGAGCTGGGGGTAGATCTCTCTCCGCGGCAGGTGCCTCCCTCTGGAACAGCCTTCCTGCCTCCCTGAAACTTGAGGATAACCATCTCCGGTTCCAGAAGCACCTCAAAACCTTCCTCTTCACTTCTGCTTTCTCTCTTCCTCTCCCCTGCTAAATTCTTCACCAAAACTGCACTGATTCTGCAACTGGGCCACTCTCACCGACCTCGGTCCTGGGCCCAGTCACTCTTCACTTGCACTGCCTCCCTGGCAACCCCTGCACTGCGGGACTGTCTCTGTATCCCTACAGCCCCCCCCCCCCCAGCACTTGTCTGCACTTACCTTGCACTTGCCACCAGCTGGCCCTATTTATTTATTATTTTATTTCTATTCTACCTATTTGTACTGCACTCCCACCCACTCCCCCGTCCCCTTGCACTTTTTCCCTTCCCCCTACCCCTGCACTTGCGCGGTCTGAATGACACCTGGCCTAGTAGGATCGTTGTCTGTCTTCCCCTTGTTCCCCCCTCCCTGCCTCGTCGCGCCTTCAAACACTTGTGTATAGGCGCATTACAAATTCCATATCATATCATATCATATCATAATATGGATACATTATTATTTTCTTAGGACACAGTCCAACAAATATATAGATTCGGTTTGAAGTCATATGTAACTATTAAATGTATAATTGTTTCGCTTTTGAAAACAGAAACATCATAACTTGTATTGAAAATATTATGTTACGTTGTCTTATACCGTGCACCGCTACCACAACTAGGGCGGTCTCCAGGCGCTCACATGGCTCTGCAAGAAAGAAGGTGGGTTGGGTTAGTGAGGGTAGAGTGATAGGATAGGTCCAGAACTAGGAGAAACTGCCATCTGTGTGTGTTGGCCTGAATTGATTGTGTGCACTGGCTTGTATCCGAAAAGGTGATGCCCAATGCTTGGGTTGCTTGCTTTATGCTAGTGTTTGTTATGTTGGGTGTGTGTTTCATGTGTAGTTTGGCTGGTAGTTTTGTTTGGGCACACCAGCTTATTGTATCTGTAAGGGGAATGTCTGGTATCCAGGTTTTGTTGTATGCCGGTGTTATTTATGTTAGGTGTGTGTTTTGCGTTTTTCATGTGAAGAATGGCTGGTAGTTATTGTTGTGCGCATTTGCTTGTTGTATCCGTACGGGTATGGCCCAGTGCCTGGTATTGTTTGTTGTATGCAAATGTTATTTATCTTGGTGTGTGCTTGTGTGTAGTTTGGCTAGCCCATAAAGTGTGAATAGTATATGGGAGGTTGGATGGAGGGGATCAGGAGCAGGGTGGTTAGTGCATTGGCTACTCTCAAAGTTCTTCCAAGTGTCTGAATTTGTCACATGGGTCCATGGAGATGAAAGGTCATCTGCCATATGTTGTGAAAATACTATCAATCCTATTCACTAATGAACTTTTTGGCAGATGTTTTGAGCTTGAAATGAAAATGTACTTAATGCTTCTTTCAAGTGACAAGTTTTACATACGTTCTTTGATTTAAAGGTCCGCGTTTTGCAGCAACATATAATCAGTGACTAAGGAACACATTTAATGGAATGAAAACTCAGAACTGGAACAGCCAAACACTGTGATTTCCTATATATTTTATGATTTTTAAAGGTGAATCAATGTGCATCTGTTCTTTCAGAAAAACAACCGTGGTCCATTAATCTGGCTGTAGAATTGAAGATTACATTGTATAATTCCTTTCATAATACATTTACCTTTGGAATAAAAACAAGTCTTGAGCTGTACAGCTGAGGGCCAAATATCAAGTACATTGACATGACATGTGAACCAGGATTGGGTATATTTAACGCTTTTAATGGGACATACAATAAAATACATCTGAACCATACATTTAACTTAAATATTTATATTCACAAATAATAAAATTCATCGAGTGTACAGATGTAGGAAAAATGAGAAATTGTCAATTTTCTTATAGTGTTTTTTCATTGTGCCCCAGTTCGATTCAATTTGAAATGTTTTGTGCCAACGATGTGTACTAAAACATCATATGTACTTTAAAACCTCAACACTGGCATAGACTCTCATGCACGTACCACCATAAAAACCTCTTGCAGCTCACAGACTCATGTTCTTTTTCCTGGCAGTCCTCCCTCTCTGTCTATAACCTCTAGCTGGCTTCCTAAGAACAGTGGTTAAGATTGTTCACCAGTGGTTCCAGGGTTTCCAGCCTTAGAAATTCAGGTCTCATGCTTAATATTGCAATCCACAGCACTGCCACAGAACAGCTGAGCAGCACACTCTGTTGCAACGAACCTTTATGGATTATGGCCTAAAGCACAACAGTGACTCTTCACCATGCACAGAAATAGTGTTTTTGCATCTAACTTTGACAAACAGGTAGATCCCGACTCTCTCTGTCTGCTTCCTAATGGAGCACAGTTCACAGCTTCAGCTGGAGATCGCAGTTCGTTCCTTCAGAGCCACTCCTCTGCTTAGCCAACAACACCCCCTTTGCCAGCCTCAAACCAGCATAAGTTATATTTTTATAGTTTCCCATAGAGCTCTCTTCTCACTGTTTTCACCATGGCTGAAAATAGTTTCAGTGTGATTTATTTTATTTTATTGCTTATTGAGCAAACCTAGCTCAAGAGCAGCAGAGTGCTTTACAACTGGATTGTGCCAGAATTGTGTTTGGCATTTTATACAGTAACACAGTACTGTTGTGGAAGGAGAGAGAGACTTTTATTCAGGCAGGTATTGTTGAACGTGCCACGTTGTTAGTGTTTTGCGGAACTGGAGTATGGTAGGTGAATTTCGAGTCTCTACTGGGATTGAGCTCCAGATAGTCGAGGCGTGCCCGGAGAAGGAATGCTCACGAGTATTCTCTTTTTTTGTTCTGGTTTTCACTACAACCTTTTGATAGTTTTGCTACATGAGGCGTGAGAGCCTCCAGAGGTGTGGAGTTTAGCTGCCAAGTAAATTTCTGCTCCCTTTCAGACTGCTTTGTAGGTGATACATGCAGTTTTGAATATGATCCTGGCAGGCAGGGGGAATCAGTGAAGAGTGCGCAGGGTTGGAGGGATATGGTCAAATTTGAGGGCACCTGTAATGAGGCAGGCTGCCATGTGGTATGCTTCTTTGAGGGGGGTCAGGTGTGTGGCCGGAATCCAAGTAGTAAGTGCATTTCCCTCATTGATGTGTGATGAGGGAAATGACTGTGGACTGAGGGCTTGGACCACCATATGGAATTCATTTATGGGCACTCAAGGGTTTGCTTTTGTGCAGTGTGTTGATCTGTAGCCATGTGGTTTGTGTGTTTTTGGAAGATCTTCTGGATAAGCCACATTCTGGTCTTCACAGGAGAATTAATATAAGCAGAACAGTACAGATTGGATCACCTTACTTGCCCACTGCTTGGATTGTAACAATTTTTTGAGAAGCTATCCTCAGCATGGGGAATTTCTGCACTCCCCACCCATGTGGTAATATAACATACTGGTTAACAGATTCTTTTTTTTGGACCTATCTCAGACACATATCATGCCCCTTGGGTCTGTCTCGCCTGAGCTAACAATAAGCCAAGAACCAGACCAGTGTATGGGAAATATATTGGTATTTATTTAAATTAAAAGTAATAAAATAGAAAGAAAGGGAAAATAGCACGAAAATGTCAAAAACTGTGGAATAACACAATCAACTTCTCTCAGCATAAATAAATCACGAAAGTGAAATTAAAAAGAACAGAATCACAATTCTTCACTTTCTGCAAATTTCAATTCATGAAATAATTACACTGATCAGTCACAAAGGCAATTATTGTGTAATGTGTGATTTAAATGTTCCTATGGGCTTGAAAGGCTAGCAGTAGGATGTCAAGAACTCCAATGACAATTTCGTTCACACTTTTGGTTTAAAATAAACACAGTGAGATTTGGTGTTTTTTTTTTTCAGATGCCCCTTGCTTTGTACTATGTTGGGAGGTCCGACAGAAACATTTGAATGATTTGAGTAATTTTGGATTTCAGAACCCCCTTACTGAAATGTCTGTCTTGGGGAAGCTAGATAAAAAGTTTATACTGATTTAAGAACAAAGACACCCCCCTTCCTTAAGAAGTCAAGGTCAGCGGGACAACAAGCTTAATGATAGGCTATATTTTTCAGCGCACACTGGGAAGTGAGCTTTGTTAATTTGGAATTTTAACACAATTCACCCCATAGTGTTCTGCCAAATGGGAATTATGTAAATTAATATTTTTGGTTAAATAGGCTAAGGATCTACACAGTCCCCCCCCCCGCCCACTATAAAGGGAAAGGATTCAAGGCAAGCAGACTCCACCACCTTTTGGTTTCCGAGAGCTCAGTTATACTTACATAGCAAGCCTCTGGTTAAGGTTCAGGAAAGCCAGCCACATCTCAGGACCCTCTGGAAAGATAAGGCAGGGGTCTGGTCACTCCACTCTCAAAGATGGCCTCCCGCTCTCCACCATACGACCCAGTCAGCTTTGAGGCCTTTCTAGGAATAGACAGCTCCACCCAGATGCGCTCTCAGTTATCTCCTCTGGTGTCTCCTTGCAGCTGTCGGATGGTAAGTTTCAGCCTTACAGATGATCTGTCTCTCCTCTCTGTCTGTCCCTGTGTGTCTCCTTTTTTCTGTCCCTCTGTCCTAGTGCAGTCCCCGTTATATAGCAGCGATGACACCAACAATTTTACTATCTTCCCTGCAATAATTCCTGCCATTAGGATTGGACAGTTACCCTTCTCTCTCCTCCCAAACCCAGCTTTCAAGTCAAGTTTGGTTTAGTGGTGTGGAGCAACATATGGCAATTCCCATTTGTAATTGCCTGTTGTTCTCCTTTCACCTTTTTGGAAAAAAATAGTTATGTATCACAACTTCATAATACTACCATACTAAACATATTTTATGATTAAGCTAATCATGGAGAATTAGATAGGCCTACCACCAAATCCATACTATATAGCAGGGCCATGTGGCACCTTTCTGCTGTTTCCATAAAAAGCACAACAGTTATGAATAAGTATGTTATTGAGCATATCCCTAATGTCATGTTCAGATCAGATAGAAACCTAGTTTAGCTGGCCATTACCACTGAAGTAAGAAGGCTATTATAAGGGGGGACAAGAGGAGAGGGGCCAATACAAAGATTGCAGGCAGCCAAGAGTGTCAGTGTTCATTACTGGAAAAGAAAGGGGAAAGGCCCTCACATCTTTATATGGGCCCTTAATATAAACACAGCCCTTGCCAATTGTGTTTTAATGCAATAATTATGCAGGCAGACCTCACAACATGAGGATAGAACCCATACATTGACCCAGGCCACAACTCCATTAGTAAATGTCTCACATCATTTATACACATACATTTGACGAAATGGTTCAATCATGGAAAAGAGAAATTAGGTGGGTGATTCAATGTATGCAGTGGGCCGTCAGAACTTGGCAACTAAACTGAAAATGATAATGAGCAGCCAACAAACATTTCAAAAGTTGTCTAACACATCTTTGGAACCCTGACACAATGTGATTTGGAAGCTATGTTAATTGCCCTAATCGATAAAAAGGACATGCATTTTTGAACGATAATACATAATTTGAAGTGTAAACAGCTGGAGGACCAAACGAATCCAATACTTGATTGTACTTGGGGCCAATTCACTATATGCATCTGATGACTTCACAAATAAGGAAGGTTTCTTTGATGTGGATAATCATTGGGTCCTTAAGTTTGATTATGATGATATCCTGCTCCTAATTGAAAAAGCTAGTAACTTCCAAGCTTCTTTTCCCAAATGGGTTATCCAACCATACATTGAAACAAGCTCCTGAATTATGGGCATCTATTCTATTCACCTTTTATACACATATCATCTCAGTAATGAGGACTTCTGAGTCCTGGAATCTTTCATATGTTGTTCCAATTTATAAAATGGGGAACCATGGTGACCCATGTAATTATAAGCCAATAACACTCCTAGATGTTGATAGTAAAAACTGTGCCTCTCAGATTCTGTGAGAAATTGAATCATTGGCAATACAATCTGAGCATTTAAATAAATGTCAATCAGGATTTCATATAAACATTGACAATACCTTCAATGTTGTGATCCAGAGCCTTCTGCAAGGTGTGGCATCTAGGCAGCAATGCCCTTCAATTTCTTTGGGTTTTGCCGTTTCATCAGCTTTCAATTTGGCTAACCACAACCAGCTCTGTGAGAAGTTGTCCAATTGGGGGCTCCCTTTGTGCCGATTAGGTATTATCATTAACCTACATTTGGATACTAGTAGCCAAGTAAGGTCTGATTTCTGGTGTAATCTTAAGGATAAAATGTACACTAAATGGAGTCTGCGGCAGGGTTGCATGCTGGCCCTCTGTTCAATATATATGTGGCTGATCTGGGTGACCTCTTAGAAGCTCCTTCTCTTGCTTCCCCTTTCCTTTGCAATGCTGGTCTTCAATGGTTAGCCTATGCAGATGACGTCTTGGTACTAGACCATATGCACATTGGCTTTCAGAGGCTACTAGGGGCTTTCTGTAATTATGCAGTCCTTAATAAGTTAAAAGTGAACACATTTGTAACAAATATGATGAGACTTTCGAATACCGAAAATTGGATACTGATGGACAATGGACAGAAGTCCCCTTGAAGTTATTAATCATTTTATATATTTAAAGATTCTGATTTGGTGCCACATAAATAAAGCAGCTTTAATAGCTTGGTTATGAGGTAAAACAGATAAAATGAAACACAAAATTAAAAAGGAAAATCTGAAATATGGGAGATACTGTACATTACCAATTATCAAATTGTATAAGGCTAAGGTGGTTCCAAAGATAATTTATGGTACAGAAACTATACTCTCTTTCGATTGGGACTACATGGATTCATTAGTAGCCAGGATGTGGGGAAACATTATGCGACTGCCTAATTGTGTTCCCCAGGCAGCCGTGTGTTATAAGCTCAGGCTGTTGTCCTTTAAACTTAGAATTGTATGGAATGCTCTATCTTTTATTTTGGAAAACACTCCTTGCTTGGCCAGAATCACTATTTTTAGAGTTGTGTGTGCTTTCTTCAGATAATATATGGGAATCCCTGAAGGGATGGGGATCAAAGTGTATTAAAAATATTGGGAAATCTAGATTGTACTCAAGACCATTTGATCCAAACCCCAGAGTTGGTTGAGTAGCGATTGTGGGATTTAGGCTTACCACATCTCAGCACTCCCCAAGTATAAGCTTTATTACAATCAGACTCAGGAGCATACATAATGGAGAGTATTACCATTATATCTAATGACATTTCCCAATGCTAAATGGAGACAACAATTTATGAGATTGAGGTTTAATTTGGTCCTAACCTGAGAAACCTTAAATATAAGGAATAATGTTGTTTTTACAGCTTTTTGTGTCGCTTCTGTAATCAATCCGCAGCCAGAGATATTTTGAAACACATACTCACTTGTTGCCATGCCCTCTCTGATATTCATTTCTTGAATTTCAGGAAATGTATTCATAATTTGGCCTATGCTGAGTTTTATTTTTGGAAACTAACAAGTATGGTTTTAAGATTTTGATATCATTTAAAAATATTGATATATAATACTTTCTCATACATTGGCTGGCTATGAATTGAGTACGTTTATATAATGTGGACTATGTGTGCACTTTATCTACTTTGATGTTCTATTTGTTGTAGCGTATGAAATTATAAGCATTTTAAATATATGGAGATTTTATTTTTTATAATGTATGACATGTGTATGCTTGTTCTATGACTGGTTTCTATTTGTGAAAGGTCCTATTGGTCCTGAGGGCATGGACCTGTAGGTTCAGTAGATCCCATATCTTTTAGAAACTAAACATGCTCTGTTTCTCACATTGCAAATTGTGCCCATTTTGTAACATAGTAGTGATGACTCATTTGTGCATAACAGTCTTACATTTGTATCAGATGTGTATTTAATTAACCCTTTACAGATAGTTGAACTAAATAAACAGAGGCACTTACAGGACCCAAATTATAGTGGGCAATCTCCAGTCTGTAGTGAATTGTGCAGCTTTAGCCAACCCTCCTGGTGCACTAATGCAGAAGATGGTCTCCTATCCAGGCAGAAAGTGTGTCCTGTACATCACTTTCCATGCCCCTTTCCTTGCTCTGTCAACCACAATTGACAACATAGATTCATTTCTCTGCAATCGCTAGAGTTCATTGGGGGTGTTTTTAAGAAAAGCATCGAGCTTTTTAACATGGCTTCACTCTATTATGGATTTGGCATTGACTTCACAGGTTCAAATCTTTGTACTGGAATACTTCCTCGATTGCTCTTCTCATTGTCTACTTCTTTTTAGTTCCTAGCATTAGTGTACTTTAGCTGCAGAGTGTTTGTTCCTCCAGCTCCTTAAATCTTGGGAGAGAAATCTGACAATACACCTAGATTTTTTTTCTTTAAATGCTCCCGATTGTTCTTCATTGTCAAAAAGAATTCATGATAGGCAGATGTTCTAGGCAGATGTTAAATTCCAATGAAACATTGTAACAGGTACTGTATTTAAGTTATAGCTAAACGTATTGCAATATATGTTGGCCTTTTGAATTCGTGTAAGGATACAAAGTGCTGTAGTTTGGTGGGTTTGGAGTGGTGGGTTAGTTGGGGGATGATCCGTCCCCATTTAAAAAAAAAAATCGATCAAAACGACCATGTGGGGAAATGCACGATCAATGAGCAGACAAATGAAGTGACTTAATCATAATCTTTTAAAGTGGTCAATAAACCTGAAACATGTCTGGCTTGCTTGTGGTTTTATGCAGAATGAATGTGAGCTAGCAGTTCCGGCGGTAATGGCTCTTTTGTGATGGGACCAATCGTGATTTGCAAATCGTCTTTCCCCTTCTTTAATGTCATAGCATGTTGGAAAACAGCGGTCTGTTGAGTTGCCCAGTGCAGTACCAGAGGTGGTAAATAATTCAAACATGTTCAGCCCTCACCTTTTGGTTTTGCTGGCTACACACCACAATCATGGCAAGTCTCCACATCTGCGCAGGTAGGCACATTTTCCTTGTGTGGCATTTGTTTTGGAAGACATACCTTCCAGCTTCTCTTGATTCTGAGGTGAACATCTTCAACAGAGGGCAGCTGGGAAGTGGCTGAGCATGGAGATGGTTGTGGATATATGTAGAGCTTGTTTGTGTGTGAAACAAGATGCAGATTTAATGCTTAAAATTCGATGTTATGATGTGCTACATTAGCAGCTTTCAAAGAATGCTATTGGGTGAGATTCGTCTTTGCAGAAAATGCCACCACTCATATTTCAACAGAAACAATTCCCTGTATGGCGATGTCACTCTTAATCTGGATCAGGTATACTGATGTGTCATTTTAGACGGCTTATTAACAGTAAATAGAAATCCTTTCTTCGCCTTCAAATAAAATGGTCACACTGTCCAACAGATGGAACGCCAATTACAGCTGCTTAGACGGGCATTATGCAAACAAAAAAAAGAAGTTTTGAAGCGATTCCCACATGGGTAGTGTGACATTTTGCAAATTAACATCCGCAATGGAGATTGTTCCATTTTCCAGATGTAGGAGCTATTCGCTTTGTTTTGCATATCTGTGCCTTTACTGATGATCTGAGGGACGAGGCCCAAGTTATGCAGTTCCAGAGAACTATTGTCTATGGGCTGGTTCAGTAACCGTCAGCAATGTAAGCAACTGTGACAGTAACCGTCCCCTTGAGCAATGTTTGTTACTGTAACCATCTTTCAGCGTATCCCCAAGTATTGTAAGCAACAGCAAATGTAACCTTTAAGCAATGTAAGTTATCTATACGCAACAGCAAATGTAACCTTTAAGCAATGTAAGTAATCTGTAACCGTATCCTTAAACAATGTATGTAACTGAAAGTAACTTTAGGCGTAACTCTAAGCAGAGAATAGGACGACTAAACTGGAAAAAACACAGACAGCCCCAGAAATAACAGGGAAGCGCCCACAACACCAGGACGGGTGACACCGGATAGACTGAAACTCAGATGACACACACGGAGACCGAGCCAATTACTCCACCCGCCCCTTAGTTACCACCAGGTACCACAGTGTTGTAGAATTGCCGAGATATTGGCAATCAGCACACAACCTGACTTGTTGACATTAGCAGGTGCACTGGCCACAGGAGTGTGAAGGGAGGACAGGTGGGCAATAGGAAAGACTGATAGAGGCGGGGACCAGAGGGGTAAGGAACCTTGAATGTCAGAGGGACCCAGATCAGGACAGGCGCATCAGGGGAGACTACACAAGCCCAGCACCTTAATTCAGGATAGAGAAGCCAACTAACCAACTCCACTAACAATTTCCGCTCTGCATACACCTCTCACATTCCAAGCCAACACAACCAAAACCTACAGCACAACAAACCGCACAAACTTCACTACACTGCAACAACAAAACAAAAAAGACACATAGACTCGCACAACAGTACACAACGACTACCGGCCGCAAACAGCCCAGGCCCAGCCAACGAACCCACCGAGCTGAGGCCGGCAACAGCACATCACTGCTCTCCTGCACTTTTCCTGCTTTCTCCCACTAACTCAACCTCCCCCCCCAGGACCACTCCGGTGGTGATAGTGCGCGGTACAAACATCCTTTAACATTAACATTAACAATGTAAGAAACAGCAACCGTAACCTTTGAGCAATGCAAGAATCTAGTAACCGTAAACATGTCCTTAAGCAATGTGTGTAACTGCAGGCAACCTTAAGTATAACCCTAAGCAACGTAAGCAATAGCTACCGTAACCTTTAAGCAAATGTAGGCAACTATCTACTGTAACCTTAAGCATTGTATGTAACTGTAACGTAGCCTTAAGCATATGAATACAACAACGCCTTGATGCCCATGGGCTTAGTGTGCTGTATAAATGCAAAACTAAATAAATAAAAACAAATAAATATATTAGAAGAATGGCAGCAGCAGGCCTTGGGTACTCTTAAAATCCATTCAGTTAAAAACAATCATTCAAATGAATGGAAACAATGGATTAGATATGATGAGCTCCTGCGCAGTGCGGCAGGCTTCAGAAGCGAACATTGGAGGTGTATTTCTCAGCATCATTTCCCTCGGCAATGTTCTTATAAGTCTGTGTACGAATAAAAAGCCTTTTGCAGATTGAAACTCATATTTTTTTAAGGCCTCTAAGTTAAATGTTGCCAACCCGAGCGTCATTGGTACCAGATTTTAGAAAATGCATTTGCACTCTTTTCATTTCAGAAAATTGCAACATGAGGACTCACTGCCAAATCACAAGTGAGAGACATCATAACCTGCTAGAAGACCTATCACTGTGATGTATAGTGTCCCAAGTAATAGCAAACATGTTCTGGCAAGGCAAGACTGAACAAAGTTGTGCTAGGCTGAGTAATCTTACAATTGGGCCGGATGAGAGGCACAGGAGCCCATTTTAAAACCACCCCCGCCCTTTCCTTCAACTGCCACGACCGACCTGTATATATCATCAACAGAAATGCATTTATGGGTGTGTATCCTTGGTGCACTTATCAGAGCACACATTCAATATATCATGATGAATGGGAAGAGTTTTAGAAGAAATTCTCAGGCTTTACGCCATTTTTAACCTCTTCAATGCTGGGTTACAGGTCTTCTGAATTAATTTAATGTGACGAATGTGGCATCCTGTGTGAATAATCGCATTGCCCACAGCCTCAACATTTGTGTATATTCTGTGACAAAATGTTAAACCAACACAGAAGGTGTGTGTCATGCAAATTATCAAAGGACATGTTTATTGTTCCCTGAACAGCAAAATAAAGACATGCCGCCATCAGGAGAGGTGAAACCCTCAATGATCACTTTAATTACACCCCGTAAATGAAAAAACTGAGATCCTCATTGTTATGATATGATATTTTATTTGTATCGCGCTCTTACACAGGTGTTTCAGAGCGCAACTAGGCAAGGGAGGGGAAACAAGGGAGAACACAAAAACAGCAACGATCTTACTAGGCCCAGTGACATTGAGAACGCGCAAGTGCATGGGACGGGGAAAAGGGAAAAAGTGCATGGAAGGGGGAGAGTGGAAAGTGCAGACCAGAGGAGAGTAGATAAATAAATAATAAATAAATAAATAGAAAGGAGGCAATAAACAGTGATAGTGCAGTCAGCATGTGGCAAGTGCTGTGTTTATGGCGACAGACTGGGTAAGTCTGATAAGTGCAGAAAAGCAAAAAATGGGGGGGGCGCTGTATGGGTACAGATACAGTCCATCCCGTGCAAGGGGTGGCCGGGAGGCAGTGCAGGAGGGCGGCAGGGTTAGTAGGTACCTGGACCCAGAGGAAAGAGGATGGCCAGGTGCACAGTGCCAAGAGAGAGCGGGTCAGCAGGGGAGAGGGGGAGAGAAGGCAGACACAAAGAGAAAGGTCTTTAGGTGCATCCGGAACCGGAGATGGATCTCCTCAAGTTTTAGAGTGTCAGGAAGGCTGTTCCAGAGGGAAGCCCCAGCCCAAGATAGAGATCTACCCCCAGCTCGTTTCTTTGAAAAACGATTAACCCGGAGGGAGTTAGAGGTAGAGGAGCGAAGAGCTCAAAAGGTGAGGTATTTGCGGAGGGATAGCTGAAGATATTTTGCACCCAGGCCCCAGAAAGCCTTGTGGACAAGGCAGGGGGTTTTGAATTTAATCCTTGCATCCACTGGGAGCCAATGGAGAGATTTCAGAGCTGGAGAGATACGATCCCAGGGCTTGAGGCCAAGGACAACCCTCTCCACCAGACTAATTCTACCCCAGATCTGGGGCACCAAACCTGCCCCCCCTACCCAACACTCCACCCCCTTGCCTTCAGTCTGGATAAATATCTTCTCTGGAGTAGATTTGTTGTACTTGTAATTCAAGTCTCGCATTCCTGTTCTGGATAAGTTGCAGAGGGCGGAGAGTATAGGCAGGTAGATTTAGAAAGAGGCTATTACAATAGTCTAACCTGGAGAGAACCAGAGCTTGAGAGACAGCGAGCTTCTGAGGGAAGGAGAGGAAAGGAAGAATACCTCTGAGGAGGTGCAGTAGGAAGTTTGACTTTTTAGAGACCTCAGAGATATGGGCGGAGAAGGAAAGTGTGGAGTCAAAGATGACTTTGAGGTTCTTAGCCTCGCATGTAGGGGTAGGAGGCGGGCCAAGGGAGGCAGGCCAAAGAGTGAGGGAAAAGGATGGAGATGGTGTGCCGATGAGGAGGATCTCAGTCTTGCTGGCATTCAGACAAAGATCATTGGCGGCACACCAATCTTGAATGGCGGCTAGGCAGTCAGAGATGAGAGATGAGGAGGAGGTGGATGAGGGCAGCCGGAAAATGAGTTCAGTGTCGTCAGCGTAGCTCTGGAAATTTGAGCAAATGTCAATGCAGTGGGCAAGAGTTGCCAGGTATTGGTTGAAAAGCCAGGGTGAGAGGTTAGAACCCTGGGGAACTCTGCAGGTAGAGAGGAAGATACATGATAGGAAGGACCAGAGTTGGATATGGCAGGGTCGATCAGAGAGAAAAGAGCCTGATCAGTGATATTGTTGGTCCACCCACTTGATTAAAAAACCGTCACTCCGACTATGCTGCCATAACTATTGACGGAACACCCCAGTACTCAAACAGGTCAAAACAATAAGCGTTTATTTAGACTCCAACCTTACCATGACTAAACACATCCATGCACTCCCATCTTCTACTGCCTACACAACCAAACTCATTGCGCTTAGCCGCCAATTTCTCACCCGACAAAACTGCCTCACCCTAGCGCAAGCCCCCATACTATCGAAACTGGATTATTGCAATATCCTCCTGCTAGGAACCACAAATACTAATCTGGCCAAATTGCAATTGCTACAAAACAAAGTCTAAAGGGCTGCCTGTGGACTGAAAAGAAGCAACCATATCTCACACATTAGGAGAGACGCCCACTGGCTACTCATCCAAGCCAGAATCCTATTCAAGGCTCTTATCATCACACACAAATGCATCACCATGGATGCCCCCGCATACCTCTATAACAGTGTCACCCAAAAACGGTTAACCAGATCGGGCTCCAGCACACACCTATTCGTCCCAGGGTTCAAGAGCGTCAGGGCGGGGGGGGCAGCTTCCCAGTTGCTGCACCCAAGATTTGGAATGCCCTCCCCATGCATATTAGAAATTAGCCATCCCACTAGTGCTTCAAGAGTCATATCAAAACATGGCTATTAAACAAATTCTAACCAATACGACTAGAGCCTTAAATGTTGGACCAGTATTGTAACTTTCCATCTGGCGAACTGTGTGGACTGTTTGGTATCTAATTATGCAACTAATCCTGCCTGTATTGTAACTTCCACTGTAAACAGACAAGCACTCCTGTGTAACCTAAACTGTGATACCTCTGGGTTTGGGCGTATAACAAATTCTATAAATAAATAAAATAAAGTAAAGCTATTAAACTTTCTTTGTCTGAGTCACAATGTCCCCCAAGGTGTAGTGGCCCATTTCAGTAGCAAGGGTTGAAATACCTTTGTGCCGGTATTGCTTACAACCCATGCTGCTGTGCTTTAACCGTGGCTAATTTCGCACCCTTGAGAGTGGAGATGGCGGAATAGTGAATAGTTGTGTGCAATGCCAGTTTTCTAAGGCCTAGCTGGCATTATTTCTGTCCCAGTGCACTGCTGAATCACATCACAACGCTCCACCCCCTTTCCTTCAGTCTGGATTCATCTCTTCTCTGGAGTAGATTTGTTGCACTTGTAATCAATCCCTTTCCCGTGGAATAACCCCCTAGTACACCCATACTTAATAACTTCCTATATTCACAGTTTACTTTCAAGGCGTCCAGGTAATTGAATCCCTTTCACATGTTTTCTGGGGACTATTCAGCTTTAGCATGCCACAATCCAGGATAGAATCCTTCACCTGTTGTCCACACTCAACAGCTGACAGGACATTACTGAGTGTGAGGCCTCTAACCTGATGGGTAGTTCACCTTGATGACAGTTTAAGAAGTTATTATTGTTCCGTACCTATACTCCATCCAATCAAAGAGCCCATCTTTTCTCACACAGCTTGAGAACCACCCCCATATCTCTTCCATGAGGCCCAATTGGTCCTTCAACTGCGCAGTCATGTGACCAATCTGGAAATCTATTCCAGCCCTCCTTCATTTCTCGTTCTCTTTTTCCAGTAAGTCAGCTGGGCCAGTCGTGAGAAGGGGCAGGAGAAATCCACCTGCCGTGAGGTGAACGCCGAGAGATGCAGTGCTCCATCATCAGAGTGCGCATGGCAAATCGGGTGAGGGGAGTGGTGTGATTATCTGCACGCAGCAGAGGATGGCGAGTTGCACCGGTCGGCACACAGCGGGAGGAATGAACATTCCATTTCTTTTGTGGAACACATGTAAAAAAGAGGTATAATGAATAAGCCGTCATATAATTAACAACATTAGAAGGAGGGTAAACCATAAACCTGCAAAACCTGGCAGCTCCACAACCGTATTTACCAGTGTCTGAGTAAACAGATATCCAGTGTGAGTTCTTGCTAGGTTTATTATTTTTTTTATATTTTGTAATATTATATCGAAGGATCAGTGGTGGTAGACGTTTTGGGGATGATCAAAAGGACTAGGAATTTAGGGAATGAAGGCTTGCAAATATTCAGAAACGTAGCATGCACCCATCAATGTAGCAAGGAAGAAGAAAAACATGAAAAAACTTTAAAGGAACACCAAATACATTTTTATACACAGCCAAAGGTTAGCGCAAGCTACACATTTATTCTCCAGGAAAAATTGTATGGGGACATTTCTCAACAAATATGTTGCTCTCCTTTGTGGACTAATAGCTAGAGCACATGTAAAATCAAGGCTATCCATGAAAAGTGAAAAGAGATCCGATCATGTATCTCCACATGATGTTGTCACATTGCCCCAGAGCACTATTCCATTGTCCCACAGCACTATTCCATTGGCCCAGAGCACTATTCCATTGCCCCAGAGCACTATTCCATTGTTCCACAGCACTATTCCATTGCCCCAGAGCACTATTCAATTGCCCCAGAGCACTATTCCATTGGCCCAGAGCACTATTCCATTGCCCCAGAGCACTATTCCATTGTCCCACAGCACTATTCCATTGCCCACAGAACCTTTCCGTTCACGCCAGAATTACACCTTTTTTTAATATGACACGTTGAATTGAATGCAGCACGTGTTGAAATGCATAAGACATACAATGAGATGAATATAACATACATTGAAATGAATATGACATACATTCTACTGAACAAAACATATACTGAATTAAATATGACATGCACTAAAATGAGCACGACCCTTAGTGGAATAAATATGAGAAGTGCCGAAATGAATGTGGTATACGCACAAATTAATATTACATGCATTGCAATGGATATTATCACATCCGTGCAATTGAGTGGTGCATGTGTTAAGATAAACGTAGCATGTCTTAAAATAACTGTAACATGCACTGAAGTGAAAGAAATATACATTGACAAGAATAAAGCATATTGAAATTAATATAACATGCATTGAAATTAATATGACATGCAGGAGAATACACAGCACATGGATTGAAATTAATATTACACGCAATGAAATTAATATAACACCCATTGAAATGGCTGTGAACTGGATTTAAATTAATTAAAATGCTTTGAGATGAATATTACAATTAGAATGACTATAACACGGAGTGAAACGATTGTCACATGCATTGAAATGAATGACATCCATTGACATCGATATAACATGGGTTGTAATTAATGTAACATGGGTTGAAATTAATATTTCATATGTTGAAATGAATATGGCAAGCATTGAAATGAATATAACATGGATTGAAATTAATATAAAAGGTAATGGAATGAATATGACACCCATTGCAATGGAAATAACATGGTTTGAAATTAATGTAACATGGATTGAAAGGAATTTAACCTGCATTGAGATAAATACAACAAGCATTAGAATGAATATAACATGGATTGAAATTAATGTTACATGCATTGAAATGAATAGGACACCCATTGGAACTGATATAACATGGGTTGACATGAATATAACATGGATTGAAATTAATATAACCTGCATTAAAATTAATATGACACCCATTGAATTAAATGTGATGGCTATTGATATGAATATATCATGGATTGAATTATTGTAAGATGCATTGAAAAGAGCATGACACCCATTGAAATGAATGTGGCATACATTTAAAGCAAAATGACATGCATTAAAATGATTGCCATGCATGCCAATGAATGTGACAGTCACTGAAATGTAGCCATTACTTACCAGTAATCCCATTGCTCTGAGTCCTTCCCTTCCTTATCCTTGTCCTTATCAAGGCAACATCTTTCATAAAAATACACATGTCCATACTTTAGCAGTTAGCCCCTAAGTACTATCCCCCATAGGTAAAGTGAGGGCACAAATCAGAATTTTAATAAATAAGAGGACTCAACATATTGGCATTACTGGTAAGCAATCTTAGCACTATCATCTCGTCCTCCTTCATCTCAGTTCTTAATGTGTGAGGACCTGAAAAGCAGTATTTAGGGGTACCACATATCCATAATAGTTTATTCAAGATAATGCAGTGCAAAAATAATGCCCCTTTATTGTGGCATTCAGTCATTTATACATGATAAACTCTGAATCAAAAGATTGCCTCAGTAACTCTGCACAGTTTGTATCAGTTGATGAAATGTATTTATTATTTATGTATTTATGTATTTATTTATTTATTTATTTATTATTTATTTATTTATGTGTAACGCGGCCAAAGCCTGCAGGCGTCGGGGCGCCACATAAAGTCATTGATGACTTACAAGTAACATTTTGACTAAATAGGAACAGAACATGAGGCACTTGGAATGCCAAGACACAGAAGAGGACAAGTACTGCTCAGGGATGTCTGGTTCATTTGAATAGGAAGGTTATTAATTGCTTTCGGAATCTAAGAAGGTTGGATTCCACTCTCAAGTTCAATGGCAGTTTATTTCATTGCTGAGCTGACCGGTTGGGGAAGGCTTTGCCTAACCCATTTGTTTTCCTATGAAGATTTGTTGTAATAAGTCCTTGCGTCTCAGATATAAGTGTGCGGGTTGGGGTGTAGCCCACAATCTTAGACTTCAGG
This sequence comes from Ambystoma mexicanum, assembly GCF_040938575.1. NCBI lineage: Eukaryota > Metazoa > Chordata > Amphibia > Caudata > Ambystomatidae > Ambystoma > Ambystoma mexicanum. The sequence goes on from NC_090927.1 coordinate 964,107,922, forward strand.
TATGCCAGAGCTTTACCGTATAGGCACTTATGTGTAAGTTTCATAGATTTAAAAATTACATAGTCTTCGACCCTAAGCCAGTGTAGTTCCTTTCGTGCTTCACTGATATGGTCAGTTTTTGCTTTCTGCTTAATTATCCGAACAGTGTGGTTCTGAATATGCTGGAATTTCATCAGACATTGTTTACTGGCCCCTAATAGTAGGGCATTGCCATAGTCCTGTCTAGACAGTATGGTCGCTCTGGCAATGGTAGCACAGTTTGATTCACTCAGAACAGGTCTGATTGCTTTTAGCAGTCTTAAGTAGTATGAGCAATTTTTGCTGACGTAGGAGGCTTGAGCATCTGAGCTCAGGGAGGCTTCTAGAGTCATGTCCAGGGTTTTTATGCTAGTCACTACTTGGATGTGGGACTCTTTTATCATGAAGGAATCATAGCTGGATGATAGTTTAGCCCTGGCTTGTTTGGACCCGAAAACCATCAACTTGTTTTTTTTCCTGTTCAAACACATCCAGTTATGATCAATCCATTGTTCGATGATATTGTAGAGTTCATTTATCATTTTGTTGTCTTTCACGTGGTCTCCGCTTAGTTCCACTATCAGCTGAGTGCCGTCAGCATAGTTTGTGAAAAAGGCATTGATGTTGTCTAAAACCTCACACAGGAGGCATAGATATAAGTTGAAGAAACATGGCGAAAGACTGGCTCCCTGGGGGTTGCCACAGAAGATGTTAGACTCGCTTGAGAATTTGTCACCCCAGTGAACTCTGGCAATTTGATCTGCTAAGAATGATGATAGCCAGCGTATATCTTCACCAGAGCAGTTGGCGATTTTCTCCACTGCTTCCTGTAGTAGTTGGTGGTCTAGTAAATCAAACGCAGCACTAAGGTCTAGCAGAATCAGCAGACCAGTGTTGCCCCTGTTGATGATACTTAGCATCTTTGTCTGTAAATCCAGCATTGCAGTTTTGGTGCTGTGTGCAGCACGGAAACCCGATTGTTGGTGGTGTAATATTTCATCGGTCTCTACATAAGCTTGCAATTGAGCAGTTGCAACTTTGTCCATAACTTTTAGAATTAAATTACAGTTAGTTATGGGTCTTACGTTTCCTGGTTCTCGTTGGTCTAGATTGAGCTTATTGACCAGTGGGGTGATGGTCACCCTTTTTATATTCTTGGGAACCATTTGATCCCGGAAAGAAGTATTTACCATTCTCATAAGTACAGGTGCAAATATATCGGCATTTTCGAGTATGATTTTCGCAGGGAGTGTATTTTCTGCGCATGATGAAGGCTTCATCGATGTCAGGGTGTTAAGCATGTCTGCCGTCGTAATTTCTTGAAAGCGAAATTTACCAAGATGATCTGTTTTCTTTTTCATGAGTGGTTGTTGATACTTGGCTTTGTTAAATTGGGCGCTCGCAATTACTTCTCTTGCTTTGGTGATCTTATTACAGAATCCGGCTTGAGTGTTTTCACATTATGCTTGGGACGATGAAAGTCTCAGATGTCACCTAAACTGCAGATCTAGAAATGTCACCCAAGGTAATAATACCCTTAAATGCTGCCCAAGGTGCTCATTTGGCTGTAGTTGCTCAACCATGCACCTTTCCTGTGCGAGGGGAACCACCACCCTCATATGCCATGTTAATGGCCAAATCTTTCTGATCAATGTTGATGTTATGGGTTTCTTTCCAAAGTGGTCAATGCAAAAAGTACAACAAAAGCTGCTTGCACTGTGCAATGCATGTTCTGCATTCAAGGTTTATTTGAATAATTCTTCATGTAGACCTTAGCCCAAAGAAAGCCCGGATAGAGGTGGCTAAGTGCTTGTCCCCTAAGGAAAATAAAGAAGTAAAGGCACAAACCAGTCTATTGCGACTTATTTTAAAATGAAATATAGTATAGGTGTATGCGTTAGATGGGTTACCGGCATGGGACTGGAAGGAATGGGTGGGAAAACAGAAAAAAAAGAGAACAATGGTGAAAGCTCCACTGCCCAGGAGTGGGCTGGACAGGGGAGAAAATGTTATAATGAAAGCGATTTTGGAGAACTGCATGATGGAAGGGGCAATACGAACCTCCAGGGGGATTCAGTTCCAGAGGGATGGGGCATAGCAGGAGAAAGACTGCTTTCTGGTCCTTTCCTTATGTGTAAGTGTGGACTCTAACCTTTTGATAGTCAAACTCAGGTGTGGGAACCTCCTGAGATACAGAGTTTGCCTGACAAGTAAGATGGAGTTCCATTGGAGACTGCTTTGTATGTGATGCACACGGTTTTAAAGAGAATCCTTGTGGGAACGTGGAGCCAGTGGAGATTACGTAGGATGGTGGTGATGTTGTTGAATATGCGGGCACCCATGATAAGACAGGCTGCACCCTGGTAGGAGGCTTTGAGGGGAGCCTGGTACGTGGCTCAGAGCCCAGTAAGGAGTGTGTTACCCCTGTCAATGTGTGAGATGACCATTGCCTGGAATACTATATGGAAGCTAGTGGGGGATGAAGGGTTTGATTTCCTAAGGAGATTTGGAGCCAGGCAGTTTGGGCTCTCCTAGCCACATGTTTCTGGAGGGAGATAGGGTGCAAGGGTGTCAGAGTGGTTGTTAATGGTGAGAGAGGTGAAGTCTGACTGAGGGGGGAGATCCCGGTGCGTGGTGGCTCCTTGGATACCTTCGTGGAGTTGCTAAAGTCCCTGATTTTGGTAATTTGTCAAGGAAGAAGCTGTTAATGCTATTGCATTTATCCCGCGAAGCTGGGACCTCAGGGTGCAGGGTAGGCCTGGCGCAGTGTCTGACCATATCAAAGAGGGTTCTGCTCCTGTTAGGGGCACCTTCAAATGCATTGGCATAATAAGATTATTGTGCGCCGGTAATCAGCTTTTTGCGCTAGGTTCCCAGGGTTTTCAGTGAGGAGAGATCATCCAGATGGCAGTGTTTACCCCAAAGTTTTTCCACCAGCCTGATTGCCCTTTTTGTTGGCCCTGAGGTCAGGAGTGTACCAGGGGGTGGATGGTCTGGCCTTGATCCGTGTGGTTTTTAGTGGGGTGTGTGTGTTAACCTGGTCAGTGGCATCAAGAGAGAAGGCTTCAAGGAGATATGAAGCATGTCCGGTGGAGGGGAAGGTGGACAGAGCTGGCTCAAGGATGTCCACAAGGAAGTGTTTAAAGGAGCAGCGGGTGATCTCAGGCCATTTAGCCTGTCCCGTACGGGGCTGTTCGTAGGGTCAGAGGGATTGCCAGGTGGTATGACCAATCGAGTGGGATGGGTTTGGCACAAGAGAGGAGAGCCGGAAGGGTGAAGAGAAGGTCGAGTGTGTGCCCTCCTGTGTAGGTTGAAGAGAAGATGATTTGTTGGAGGTTGCACACGTTTAGAGGGTGGTGTCTCCAGGATGTTGAAGTCCCTGAGGCGGATATTGCTAGTGTGTGCGATTGATGCTTATATGAGGCCGGTGGGGTCTTCTATGAACGACCTGTTGTCTTGGTGTAGGTGGTATATGAGATGGAATGTGACTAAATCCTTGTGGGACAGAGGAATCGACATGACAGTGATTTGAATGAGCGGGAGGGTGTGGATGGTAGGACCTTGCAGGGCCAACCTGACGTATGGATGACAGTGATTTCCTTGGCAGTCCGAATGTTGAATACCTTATCCATTTGGGAGGAGAACGTTAAGGATGTACTGGAGGAGGGGGTGAACCACATTGCTGTGATGATGATCACATCAAGGGTAGTCTCGGTGATTAGATCAGCGATGTCGGTGCTGTGGGCTATTGCCGACCTGGTGTTTACCAGCACGATGGACCGGACCACATGATGTGAGGGTGTTGTTGTGGGAGGTGGAGTACGGTGATGAGGTTGGATATGGTACCCACTCGTGGCTGCCTAGTGCACATTGGAGCACAGGTCTTGGAGATGGTGGTGATTGGGTGCAGATGGACAAGACAGATGGTGATGTCTAGTGGATGACTTGAGGGGCAGCATGGTTGACCCCGGACTGTGCCAGGTCCTAAGAGGCACAAACAGGCAGTGTTCTTGTCGTCATACGTCTTTAGCCGAGGCCCCCAGAACTGTACATGTTTGTGCAAATTCATGATACGGTTCAAAAGATATAAAAGGTCCAAAAATGTGTGTTTCTCACTTTTCCATTCATTTTCACACGGGGAAAATGTCAAATGTTTTGCTCAAGCACACAGCCCAAACCACTGGATGTATTTGTGCGAAATAAGAAACAAGTCACGCACAAAGCGCTCAAAGGAAATCCTTTGTTTGTTTGCTGTAAATCACTCCAGCAGTTTTTTTTTATTGTATTTGGCATAGAGCAGAATGCCCTTGTACCGGAAAAAGGTAGCTATATATGCATTGCTGTTGTCAAGCTTTTTCATTTCTGAAAATTCTTTATTACCGATTTGAGAATCAAGTTATGGAATCGGTTTTGGAAACTGCCCTAAAATGATTTAAGGGGTGTGAGTAGGGCAGTTGTGAGGCCATGGATCATGTGGGCATGGTAAAAAAGGATGATTTGTGAAGGTTTGGGGCTTGGGGATTGTGTAGTTTCGATTAATTGTTGTATCCATTTTCTGGGTTCAAGAATCAGCACAAATGGCTAGGAAAATGTGTAAATAATTCAAAACTATAACATACTGAGATGTGGCAATCACTGATTGCTAGTTAGGGGAAGAGGAGTATTTTAAGTTAATTTAGGAAGCAATCTTTTTTTAATATAAAATAAAAGTACAGGAATTGCTTGATAAATTAACTTAAATTGTGTGGGAGGGGTGTATTATGGTGCTATTAGTGTTTTTGTGGTATTAAATTTGTTAAAAAAGCATATGATTGCATAGTTTGTCAAATAAAAAGTGCACAATGAAACACCAGAGGAATCCAATGCTTGTTTTCTATATCTTTTATTTTCATTCGGCAAGCATTTCACATGACTTAACAATGAAGTTCTTGATTCAAGCCTGAGGCCATGCAGGAAGATATCTACATGATCGGACCTCCCTCTTCTTCGTCACAGTGCCTATTTAGAAATCCTAACTAAACTCCTACATTCCCCATCCTCGTCCCAACTCTAAATAGTAATCTTACCTATATAGCCCCACACCCCTCTTCCTTGTCACAGTACACCACTAACACCACCTTGCTTTTTCCATCTGTCCAACACAACCACCCGTCCTCGTCACAGTGCCACACTAACACCACCTCACTCTTTGACATCAGTCCCACACTACCACCACATCCCTCATCCCTGTCAAAATACCCCTCTACCAGCAACTCACTCTTCATCTTCACAGCCCCCAACTACCACCACATCACTCTTCCTCAACACAGTACCCTGCTACCACAAACTCACTCTTCCTCATCACAGACCCCCACTATGAACATCTCACTATTCCTAATCATGGTTACCCACTACCTCAATTTCAATCTTCCTCATCACAGTACCCCACTACCACATGTCACTCTTCCTCATAACAGTCCCCCACTTCCACCAACTTCCTCTTCATCTGCACAGCCCTCCACTACTACCACATCACTCATCCTCATAACAGTCCACTAGTACCATGACCTAACCTTTTCTTGTCACAGTCCCCCGCTATCATGATCTCAATCTTCCTCGCTACAGTCGCCCACTGTCACCACCTTGCTGTTTTTCATCACAGTACCAGACTACCATCAATTCACTGTTCCTCATGACAGTACCCCACTAGCACTCACTCTTCCTCATCACAGTCCCACACTACCTCCACCTCGCTCTTCCTCGTCACATTGCCCAACTACCCCACTTATCTCTTCCTCATCACAGTCCCCTCTAACTCCACCTCACTCTTCTTTGTCACAGTCCCCCACTAACTCTACCTCTCGCTTCTTCATCACAGTCCCCCACTTACTCCACCTCACTCTTCCTTGTCACAGTTCCCCACTACCACAATCTCACTCTTACTCACCACAGTCCCCCACTGCAACCACATCACTCTTCCTCATCAGTCTTTCACTAACTTCACATCATTCTGCTTCATCACAGTCGCCCACTAAGGCCACCTCACCCTGCTTCATCACAGTCCCCCACTAACTCCACCTCACTCTTCCTTGTCACAGTCCCCAACTATCCTACCTCATTCTTCCACATCACAGTGCCTCACTAACTCCACCTCACTCTTTTTCATCACAGTCCCCCACCAACTTTACCACCCTCTCCTTTGTCACAGTCCCCTACTAACTCTACCTTACTATTCATCATCAAAGTCCCCAACTACACCACTTCACTCTACCATGTCACAATCCCCAGCTACCCCACCTCACTCTTCCTCATCACAGTGCTCCACTACCACCACCTCACTTTTATTCATAAAGGTTCCCAACTAGCCCACCTCACTCATGTTTCTCACAGCCCCCAACTACCCCACCTCACTCGTCCTCATCACAGTCCCTCACTAACTCCACCTCAATTTTCTTCATTACAGTCCCCCACTAACTCCCTCTCACTCTCTTTTGTCACAGTACCCTCACTACTACCACCTCACTCTTCCGTGTCAAAGTCCCCAACTAACCCCACCTCACTCTTCCGCGTCACAGTGCCCCACTAACTCACCCTTGGACTTGTTTGTCACAGTCCTCAACTGCACAACTTCACTCTTCCTCATCACAGTCCCCCACTAACATTAATTCCACCTCGCTCTTCCTTGTCACCGTACACCATTACCAATCTCTTTTTATCTAGTGGACAAGAAAAGATGAAATACTTGATAAACCGGATGTTGCATAGCCCAAGAACAGAAATTGATAGCAAATTATATGACATCAGATATGTTATCAGAACAAAAGACGGAATTATAGGTGGTGTGAGGTACATCCTAACAAAACCCTTGAAATTCAGTGAGAAACATGTGGTTAAGAAACTGTTAATGAGAAGTTAATGAGAATAGGTTCAGTGCAACAAAGCCCTTGAAATTTAGTGAAAACCCCTTACTTGAAGTGACTTTAAGGTGCCGTTTTAATGCAACAAAACCTCTGAAATTCATCAGGTGCTATACCACCTTAACTATGAGGGCAGCATTGTGCAGCCAGTAAGCTCCCTGATGACATCACAAATGACATCATTGAAGATATCACATCACGTATGACATCATGTGTGACATCATTGGAAGAGCAGATCACGCTTGCAAGAAAGAGATATGCAACATTTAAAAATAGTGTTTCTGCATATAAGGGTAGATTCAAGTGCAAATCTTGGTGAGGGCCACCCGGTCATCGCCTCATGGGCCGCATGAGCCGATTGTTCTTGGGCAGCCCCCCTTGCCATGGGGGTCCCACCAGCTTCACTGTACCACTTGCACTTTGTCCTCATTTTTGTAGCAGCCCCAAGATCTGGGGGCTGCCGCACACACCACCATGCCCGACTGTGCCCTTAATCTTCTTTGGCGGCACCTATACCCAGCGGGGTGTCCGCATCACTGCCACACCATCACATGATGATGTTCCTTCTGGCACCATCGCATTTATCATAGGGACATCACTGTCCTTCAATGCTATGCAGATGAGGCCATGCTCCCCGTCTACTCTTCATGCAGTGCAGGAGGGTGGGCCACGCAATCATCATATCAATATTCACCTGTTCTGCCAGGATGTTGCCGCCACAGGCTTTTGGGGTGGACTTAGCCACCAGCTATGCTGAGCTTCACCTCCACGGCCACTCCTGGCTTACATGGCCCAAGAGGACTTATTTTCTTTGCCCAACCCATCTGGCTGCAGGGCAGGCCATCAAATAACATGGGCACGCTGCCAGGTACAGGCTGCCCCATGCAGCTCTGGTTGGGCCTGCCCAGTCTGGTCCCCGGCAGGCTGTCAGCTCCCCATGATCCTGTGAGGGCCACAGCTGTTCCAGGAACGCAGACTGGGCCCACAATAAATGCTAGGGTACCCTGCACAGCACAGGCCTCCCTGTTCTTGAGTGATTTTCAACCCTGGGAGGGTGCTCAAAGCCACGACCCTGCAGAGAGCCACTGACTCCAGCATCTTCCTCTTTCAACCTCTCGCTACATTTTAAACATATTTTGTAACCCTCTCTGTTTAGAATGGCCCCTCTCCTAGCCAGAAGTGAGCTTTTCTTCTGGTTTCCTTCACATTTCATCCATCCCCATGTTGAGCTAGATGTTGTAGTCCAGGTAAGCTAATCCATTTAACACATACACATATCATTAATACAATATTTTTCTCTACACACTAGTATCTGTGTCTTTAGTTCTTTTTTTCCCCTTTGGGAGCAACCATGTAGCCACCTCGAGCCAGGCCCAATTTGGGCAATGATCTATGGGAAGAAGAGTGGAAATAAACTTTGAAAGCACAATGCATATTAGTGCAAGGAACTTTTTTCTTTCTATCTGCTTTGACCACTTTGGGAAGTAAACGATAACATCAGCCTTGATCGGACGGATTTTGACATTAAGATGGCATATGAGGTTGCTGGTTTCCTTCACCCAGTAGAGGTGCAGGGTAAAACAACTCGACCCATATCAGCCTCTTGGGCAGCATACAAGGATGTTACAGTGGGTGACATTTGTAGGTCTGCCATTTAGGTAATATCTGAGACTTACATCAACCACTACAAACAGTGCTGGGTTACCAAGGCAATCATTTGATTCAAAATCTGCCATACATTAATGACTGAATACAACAATAAAGAAGCATGATGGTTGCACTGTATTATCTTGTGTGACAAGGCGATAATGCTCAGATTACTTATCAATAATGCAAACATTTTGAGTCCTTCTCTTCCTCATCACAGTTCTGAGTTCCTCCTTCACTTTACCTATGTCAGTAAGGGCAATACATTTTTATTTATGAATGAGGTAGCCTATCTCAATAAGGACTAGGATAAGGAAAGGAAGGACTCAGAACAATGGGATATCTGGTAAGTGATGTTTACATTTCAGTGACTGTCACATTCAGTTCAATGGGTGTCATATTCCTTTCAGTGCATGTTACAGTAATTCAATCCATGATATATTAATTGCAATGGTTGTCATGTTTAATTAAATGGGTGTCATATTCATTTCAATGCATGCTATACTAATTTCAGTTCATGCTATGTGAATTCCAACCATATTATATTAATGTAAGCCCATGTTATGTTTATTTCAAGGGGTGTCATATTTTTTTTTTAAATGCATGTTACTTTCATTTAAAGTTGTGTTATCATTTGAATACTTTAATCTTAGGAACAATTCATGCTATATTCATGTCTAATCATGTTATATCAATTTCAATTGGCGGCATATTCATTTCAATTCAGGTTAATTTAATTTCAATCCATGTTACATTCATTTCAGCCCACTTTGTATTCATTTCAATACATGTTATATTCATTTCAATGCATATAATGTTCATTGTAATCCATGTTATATCCCTTTCAATTGGTGTCATGTTAGTTTCGTTGCATATTACATTAATTTCAACCCATGTTATATGTTAATGGGTGCCATATTCTTTCCTTTGCATAGGACATTAACTTCCATCCATATTATATTAATTTAAATGCCTGGCATGTTCATTTCAACATGTTATATTCATATTAATCTGTGGTATATGCATTTCAACCTATGTTACATTCATTTCCATTGGTGTCATATTCATTTCAAGGCATGTAACAATAATTTGAAAACATGTTATATTAATTTCAATGCATGTTATACACATTTTAATGCATGTTATATTCATTATAGTGCAGTGTCATATTCCTTTCACTGCATATTATATTAATTTCTATCTGGGTTATATTCATATTAATGCTTGCCAAAATTAATTTCAGCATGTATATGATTTAATCATTTCAATCCATGTAACATTTTTTTCAACCCATGTTATATGAATGTCAATGGATGTCAGATTTATTTCAATGCATGTAACATTCATTTCAATCCATGGTATATTCGTTCTAATGGTTGGTATATCCATCTCAATGCATGTTGAATTCATTTCAATCCATGTTACATCCATTTCAATAGGTGCCATATGTATTTCATTGCAAGTATATTGATATAAATCCATGTTATATTCATGTCAATGCATGTTATATCAATTTTAATGAATGTTATATTAATTTAAGTGCGATGCCATACTCATTTCATTGCATATTATATTAATGAAAATCCATATTTTATTCATTTAAATTTTGGCATATTAATTTCAACATATGGTATATCCGTTTCAATCCGTGTTATGGTTATTTCAACCCATTGTATATCCATTTCAATGGGTGTAATATTCATTTCAATGCATTTAACATTAATTTCAATCCATGTTATTTTCATTTCAATGCACAATATATCCATTTCAATGCATATTATGTTAATTTCAGTTGGGTGTCATATTCCTTTCTTTGCATATTATGTTCATTTCAATCTGTTACATGCATTGTCATGCTTGCTATATTCAACATATGATATATTAATTTCAATCCATTTTTATATTTATTTCCACCCATGTTATATCGATTTCAATGGGTGTCATATTCATTTCAATGCATGTACCATTAATTTCAATCCATGTAATATCCATTTCAATGGGTGTTATGTTTATTCCATTGCACATTATATTAATTTCAATCCATGTTCTATGTATTATAATGCTTGTCATAGTCATGTCAATGCATGTCATATCCATTTCAATATGTGTCATATTCATGTCAATGCATATTAGATTCACTTCAGTGCATATTACATGTATTTTAACACATGCCACATTTATTTCAATGCATGCAACACTCATTATTTATTGTCCACTCTTGATAGAGCAAAAAGGGTGTTCTACCTAACCCTCATTAACTCTCATTCCAACCATCCTTACCTGCTACAGGCTAAACTCACTCCTTCTAAGTTTGTGACTATCAACTCTGCTCTCACACTGACTAATTTGCTGCAAACATTTCCAAAATTAGAAACCCTCTCCTGACCTTCCTTGCACTCCCTCCTCCTACATTTTATACTCCTACTCTGCCATCATCCTCTTCCTCTATCTCCCACTTTAGTCACACTAATTCGGATGAAATGCTATCGCTACTGATGAAAGCTACCCCCTCTTGTGCCCCATCAGACTGTCTTGCTCCTCAGATAGTCAAGCCTACTGCCCCTCTAGTGGCGTCTCACCTTGCTGAAATCTTCAATCTGTCCTTCAACTGTGCTTGATTTCCCTCTGTTTTCAAAACAGCCACGGTCATCCCTCTCCTAAATAAGCAAGGGGCTGAACCGAACCTACCGGCTAACTTTTGTCCTGTGTCGCTCTTTCGCACTAATCTAAAGTGCTTGAAAGGGTTGTGTTCAACCATCTTACCAATTTCTTAGGCATCCACAACATTTGAGAAACCCTACAAGCATGTTTCCGCTCCTGTCACTTCACGGAAACTGCTCTATTGAATGTCTCCAACTTCATCACCTCTGCTAAGCACGCCAACCTATCCTCTATCCTAATTCACCTTGGCCTGTCTGCTGCCTTTGACACTGTCAATCACTCCGATCTCCTTAATACTCTCTTTCTTCTTGCCTGGATTGAATCCTACCTTGCACCTCGCCAATTATCTGCCTTCTGGAGAAACAACACCTCTCAACTCACTCCCCTAATGTGGGTGTTCCACGAGCCTCTGTCTCGGGTCCACTCCTCTTTCTACTCTACATCTTTGCTCGTGGGGCACTAATCTCCTCCTTTTGGTTCCTTTGGGTTCTCATACCACCTCTTTGTGAATGACACCCAAATCATTTTCTTTTCCTGAACTCTCCTCTGATCTATCTATCCACATTTCGAACTGTCTCTGCTATTAATATTGGATGGCTTTGTACCCTCTTGTGTTAAACTGTACCAAAACAGAGGTGTTCTTCTTACCTGCCAAAATAAACATAAAACCATTTTTTTTTCAGAGTGCTCCATTCCACATTTACATTAACTCAGGACATTGACCTATGCCACTTTCACATTCCTCTAACATATTGTCCTATGCCACCTTAATATTCTGCAAGAATATTGCCCCAAAACACTTGGACATTACCCAAGAATATTGTCATGTAGCACTTTCATGATGGCCCAGAATATTGATGCATACAAATTCCACATTAGGTCTAGAAAGTCGACCATAATATTTTCACATGGCACCTTCATACTACTCCTAGAAATGTCCCCATGCTCAGGTAGTTTACCCATGATATGAGGTGTCGTAGTCAACCCCCACTCACCATATGGCATGTATTTCCCCGCTCCCCACACCCACACACACCCAGAGATACATAGGCCCACACACCCATACATAATGTTATACTTACCACATCTTCCTGCCCTGGGCTTTTCCAGCTACCTGTGCTCTTTTTTCGCACAGGAAGCAGAAAGCAGTATCGAGAAGGTGTCGACCATGCATCTGCCTGTGTTCTGACTTCCAGACCAGAGGTACACCTTACATGGATGTGGAGTTCATTAGAGTTGACACTTTAATGAAGTCCTATTTAGGGCACCTTTTGTGGATGACAAGACATTGTAGGAAGCCACTCTCTACACAAAGCAACTACTTGAGGTGGTATATAGGGCATCCTCCAGAATATACCCCCATCCTTACATACAGTGGGAGAGAGTAGACCAGAGAACAGCAATCCAAAACCCCTAGGGCCGAGGGCTAAATTTAATAAGGGGCTAGTGGGTGTTAGTACACCAGGTACCATTGAAGTGCACAGAGATCCCGACCAAGCAATTGTGTACGCGGAGTGAGCAGCAGAGTGAGGTTGCAGACAGCGGCAGACCGGAGTCTTTCTGCTGTTTCTCCACTTTTTTTTTTTCCCAGCGTACCCATCTACAAAAAGGCCTCCCACCCGCGGAGCGGCCGCGGAGTGAGCAGCAGAGTGAGGTTGCAGACAGCGGCAGACCGGAGTCTTTCTGCTGTTTCTCCACTTTTTTTTTTTCCCAGCGTACCCATCTACAAAAAGGCCTCCCACCCGCGGAGCGGCCGCGGAGTGAGCAGCAGAGTGAGGTTGCAGACAGCGGCAGACCGGAGTCTTTCTGCTGTTTCTCCACTTTTTTTTTTTCCCAGCGTACCCATCTACAAAAAGGCCTCCCACCCGCGGAGCGGCCGCGGAGTGAGCAGCAGAGTGAGGTTGCAGACAGCGGCAGACCGGAGTCTTTCTGCTGTTTCTCCACTTTTTTTTTTTCCCAGCGTACCCATCTACAAAAAGGCCTCCCACCCGCGGAGCGGCCGCGGAGTGAGCAGCAGAGTGAGGTTGCAGACAGCGGCAGACCGGAGTCTTTCTGCTGTTTCTCCACTTTTTTTTTTTCCCAGCGTACCCATCTACAAAAAGGCCTCCCACCCGCGGAGCGGCCGCGGAGTGAGCAGCAGAGTGAGGTTGCAGACAGCGGCAGACCGGAGTCTTTCTGCTGTTTCTCCACTTTTTTTTTTTCCCAGCGTACCCATCTACAAAAAGGCCTCCCACCCGCGGAGCGGCCGCGGAGTGAGCAGCAGAGTGAGGTTGCAGACAGCGGCAGACCGCGGTTTGAGCGAGGACTAAGGGACAAGCCACCGACATGGATATATACCCGTGTACAGATGAGCCTGTGAGGACTACTGCTGCAATGCACCGTCTGAACGAACAGTCAACTACAAGGGCGGAGATACCCCAACCAGGTACGGCACCCCTTACCCATCACATGTGGGGAGCGGTGGATCCCGCTGATTTCTCAGTTCTTCCAGCTGCTCGTCCGATTTCTCCGCCTCTCATGCCGGAAAAGTCACCCCTCCATGAAACCCGTCTTCCCGTTACCCTACCTACTTCCCTTACCCCTTCCCCGCCTTTCCCTCTCCTTACCTGTTCGACTTTGGAGGCGGAGACTGTAACAAATCAACGGGTACTCAGGCCTTTGAAGGAGTCTGGTCCGGGAAGAGGACCCCTTCGGAAGCGTGGAGAGAAGAGCATTGCTCTCAAGCGGGTGCCGAAGCGCACTATCTCGTCTGGTCAAGCAGAGCCTTCTGAGACACCTAAACTCAAGACCGCGAGACTCCTGCTGGACACTTCCTGCAACGAAGTGTCCTGCCGCATACTGGAAACGGACCAAGGCAGGCCTTCGTTCTTGATGGACTTGAGAGACAACTCGCTAGCAGAGACTCAGCGGGGAAGAACTATCGTACCGCCGACGCTGCCCCCCGGAGATGAACGTGTGTGCCAAGAGGGGGAGGTGAACCAGATTACCAGAAATCGCACAGCTTGTGAGCCATTGCCTACTGCTGAAACGAATCGCAATAGCCCCAAGAGAGAAAAAGACCAACCTGAGGCACTTGCGGGACAACGCCCAAGGACGATAGCGACCACCGACGACGAGTCTTCAAAACATCTAATTATCAAGGACAGTGACCAAGACGCCACGCCCAAGCTGTCGGAGCCTGCAACGAGAATCCTATGTGCTGCGCAAATTCATACTGCATCAGCACTAGATAATCAACAGCGCCAGGCAAAGGAACCCTGGCTGATGACATCCGGGGCTAATGATAATTCTGGAGAAGCACACAACTGCAAAATTGCCCATCGAAATCCGGCGGTTTTTGATCACTCAGAGGATGGAACTACTGAGGATATCGAAACCGCTGCGGAACCGGGCACTGCAACTAAGACCCTGGTAAAACCGACCGTCGCATACTTTCAAATGAAAACTCAATCGAAAAAGAAACAAGAAAAAACGGGAACGGACAACGAGAGGCTGGACATTTCATCCTTAACGACGATCTGCAAACCGCACCGCTACAATCACAACAAAGCGAGAAGCAGAATGGCCCCAAGACCGAAAGCTCCATCAAAAAAGAAACTAGGGCCAAAAACCGGTCCCATCAAAGGCGGCATAGTGGCAGCCATGAATGACTTTTTTAGATTGAAATTGGAGGCAAATCTAAATCAAGGTCACGAGCTGTCCGACAATGAAATTCTTGAGAGTCTAGGCGAAGCAGAAACAAATATATTAAGATCTGAGTGCCTTATAACAGAGACCACTGCGAGTCCAGACTTAATGACCAGTCTATCAGATATAGCACAAGGAGGGTCCTCTACCCCCCTAAGATGGCATTATTCTAACAATCATAAGAAGAGGTTTGACTTTGGTGAGTCAATGGGAAAGACCACTGAAATATGTTCCCAAGCTCTACCGGAGGCTGAACTAAGGACAGAAAAAGAGAGAACTGAAGAAGCGATCTTGACCCTAGAGCCGAATACATACCTACATGAAACTACAATCATAGAAGGTAGCTCTACCAAAGAACCACGAGATATGGATACGAAAAGTGTTAACAACAAGAGTCCACAAGCCGACGAGAAGCTAGTGATAGACGTCGGAGCAGTGTTGCTTCCAGCCGAACAAGGCCTAATTGTTTCCCCAAAGGAACATGAGATCAACAGGGAAAAAACAAACCTACTGCATCGAGCACGATCTGTGACGCGGTATTCTGAGGAAACTCAACGGTCTCCTTCACTAAACCTCGTGCAGCAAAATATGGACCAATCAACATTAATGTCGTCAGTGACGATAGCAATGGCACCATTCACAAAGATGTACGAGACTATTAACGACACGCTTCGGGACCAGATGTATATGCTCTCAGCAATGCAATCTAAATTGCAATATTTGGAAGGTTACATAATGGGGACCCAAAACCCTGAAATGGAAAAAATCACGCAAAAAAAAGGACAGGCTCCATCCTGCAGCTGCGCTATTGCCTATGGATTCCATCCTCCAGCTGAGGAGCCAGAGAACAAACAATCACAAAATCCCATTACGGATCAGATAGCCCCCGCTATCAGACAGGACGAAACGGTTGAGCCACTGGCCCACGATGACAGAACCACCTACATCTCCAACATCGAACAAGGCGAAGAGCCACTGGACGATATTATTGCTATCCTGGACGAAGGAGAGAACTATATGGTGACGGAAAACGAAGCAGGCACGTCGGGGGCAAATCAAGAAACAGCTAATCCCTTTTCCTACATCAAGACCGGGGGAAAATTGGGGAACCCCAGTAAAAACACCACTGTAAAGCCAAAGAACTTTACATTTGGAATATTCTCGCAACAAAAATCAATTGTCAACCAAACTTCGAAGAAGGATGTGAACAGACCAACCACTTCTTTGGTCTCTCAAATACCTCCGAAGCAGTCAAAGGTTGACGTTAGGAAAAATGGTCTTGCAAAGAGAGCAGTGAAGAAAACAGTTACTCGAACTACTGAGGAGAGTGAAAAGCGACCCAACCGTGCAAAGGAAAAAGAACCAGTCCTCATGGTTCTGGAGCAATTATCCAACAAAATCGTCAAAGAGAAAGATCCACAGAGCGATCATGGACTCTCCCAAAAACGAACCGCCGCACAAGGTCTTTATGTACGAAATTCCTGATTCTCCAATAGAAGCATCAGTGAAAACTCATAGACCGCAAAAAGTAGACTATATATCCACCCGGAGCTCAAGGCCTAGCATCCAGAAAGAACAAAGATCAATCGAGAGACGCAGACACGACACAAACATATGGAAGGAAAACAAAACCCGGTCTATTCGGCTCACACTCGAGGACAGGTGGACTCAGGAGAGCGGAAAAAGGCTCGTAACTCTAGCCTTGAAAACAAAAAAAAAAAGACCTCAGATTCTTACCTCCAATATATCACCGAGGTGAACCAGAAAAAAAAAGGAGAAAGCACATTAGAACAAGACCAAGAACGGAAAAAAGCAGCAAAGCAAATCCTAACCGCCCATATGTTAAGACTGAAAAATATCAACTCAAAGCAAGAGGATATAACTATGAACAGATCAAATATTCTAAAAATTCTGACTCGAATTACAAGTTTGAAGAAGATTGGAAATAAAGACCTGTGGATAGTAGAACCAAGCACCATCGGGAGAACTGACTATTCTTATATACATCTCTACTCGGAAAATACTAAACGATACATACTGAGAGAATCCGAAAACCTACTTTCCATGGGATTTGAAGTAACGGATCCCAAACAGGCTAACATAAAAAAGGACCTATCTACGCGAACCGAAAGAGTCAAGAGAAACACAGAGGCCACCCCGCAAAAGAGCACTAGATACATCAGCAAAATGCCTCATGCACAACCTGGCCGAACGAACCGAAGTCCACTGAATTTGAGAAATGGAGCGGATAACCAGAAAGAGAGAAAAAGATCTGAGATAACTCCTCAAAAAGACACGCACCGGGAACAAAACACTCTACGAATCAAACGACCCCAACATTCCAACTGTAATAACTGGTCTCCCAACAACGATGACAGACTAAGTTCAAACGAAGTGGAATCTTGGACATGGCACAGAACCGAAGCGTCAAACCACAAAAATTACTAGCAACGATCGAGAGGAATGAAGACCCATATGTGCTTGGGAAAGCCAAAAGAACGAAAAACACAATTTCCATCGCCACATCCATTAAGATTTGGCAGTTGGAACACGAGAGGTTTTGCACACTTAACAAGAGAAACCGATGTTAATCTGGGAATTTTCGATGCACTTTGCCTCCAGGAGACTTGGCTAACCACTAAACCCCAACTAGATGGTTACGACATAGTTTTCACGTGTGCTAGAAAAGGTGAATCGGGAAGACCATCAGCTGGCCTCATTATCGCCATTAGAGCAGGATCAGGCCTGGAAATTTTCAAAATACTACAAACTCCTTATTGGATGCAAGCCGTGCTTCTTACAAGAAAATCCGTCACACTGAATCAAAAGGAAAGCTTGATTCTTTTGGTCAACGTTTATTGGAACCCTCAGGTAACAACCAACGAAGACCTCCTCAACGAACTTCAAAACGCTTTTGAGGAAGCACAGAAGACATGGGATGATCACAGTACCATTATAGGCGGGGATTTCAATGCCATATGTGAAGGAATTGGCAACCGCTCTACATCGCTAAACCTAAAGTCTCCCGTGCGGGAGAGAGGTATTTTTCTGGACAAGATCATGGCCGAACGAGACATGCACAATCTTCACTGGCAGCGAAACAAAGCAAATCTGGCAATTCCTTCATGGCAACGAGACGATCAAAAAGGAACAATAGACCATATATTCGTCTCGAGAGACATCTTGCCAGAGATTTGCTCCTTTACAATCAGGCCAACAACTTTCAGTGACCACAATCTCTTGGTGATAGAAGTTTGGGCCACCAAATCCCAAACGATTCTGAACAATCTGCCACTGGAGATAACAGAAAAAGGTAAGCGAGTCAAAATATCTGCAAAGGGCATACGGGAACTGGAAGCCCAATTCGCTGGCTCTCAAATTACAGGATCAACAGCGTCTAAAAGAAAAGAGTTGGACCTGGACTACACACCCCTGCTAACCAGATTTTTAATGGAACCAGCTAAAGCATCGGTGGAGAAGAAAGACCAATCTTATCCCCATGCTTACAACAAAGATCTGGTAATGAAAAGGAAGGAACTTAGAAGACTCAAAAGATTAGCACAAAGAACTCCATCCTCAGAGAACAACGAAAAGTGGCTAAAATCGGCCCGGCACTACAGAAGCTGGCTTCACAACCATCGCTACCAGCTATACCTGAACGATTCTCAGCAAATGCTGTCAACCATCTGTGGCAAGAAGCCTAAAGAGTTCTGGAACTTGATCAAAGGAACACAAAAGAATACCAACGAGAGCATCCAGAACAACGTGGGCGAGGCACGCTGGATCGATCATTTTTCAAAATTATTTGCTCCCATTAGTGAAGTGAATGTAACTGAAACTCCGACGAGCGACCGCCACAAAAAGACAAGCCCATGGTCTATCCCTGACGATAAAGAGTCTATCCTAGACAAATTAAAAAAACTAAATAACTCGAGGGCTCCGGGACCTGACGGGATCAGCAACATGGAATTAAAAAAAAATCCTGAATGCTGGGCCAACATCATGAGCGAACTCTTCTCCAACTGTAACAGTAAAAGAGCAATACCACCAACATGGCGAAAAGCCAATATTGTGCCCATCTACAAGAGAGGTGCGACAGACGATCCGAACCAATACAGGCCCATCGCCCTCTTGGACGTAATGGGGAAAGTTTTTGCGTCCTTGGCCCTAGACGCGTTCCAAGAATGGACGCGTTCGTCAAAAGCAATGGACCCATTCCAGAACGGTTTTATCAGAAACTCTGGAACTTCAACAAACATCCTACTCATGAGTGTGCTAAAGGGAAAGGCTCTTCAAAGTGGCAACCCAATCTATATCGTTTTCATCGATCTGGTACAAGCGTTTGACCAGGTAGATAGGGAACGCTTATGGGCGAAACTGGAATCTAAAGGCTGTCCGGAGTCAATTTTAAATCCAATCAAGGCTTTACATCAAGAAACATCAATTCGAGTTCGTCTAAGTGCAGACGGCCGACTCTCGGAAGAAATTGTAACAGCACGTGGAGTCAAGCAGGGTTGCCCTTTGGCTCCATCGCTGTACAACTCTTACATCGCCGATTATGAAGATTCCACTCTTACGATCAGACACTTTCCCCCGACAATGGGAGGGGAGAAGATAGACCGTCTACTGTACGCGGATGATATCATCCTGATGGATTTAACCCCTATAGGTCTTCAACGACAACTGGACAACATGGTAGCATATATGTCGAAAAACAACTTATGCCTTAACACCGCAAAGACCAAAGTGCTTACCCTGGGGAGATCCTCAAAGTGGAACTCTAAGTTTACCTGGCATTGTGATGGAAGGAAGCTGGAAAGAGTGGAAGCCTTTAAATACCTTGGGATTGTAATCAGTAACGATAAAGAGGAAAAACCCGCGCTTGAAACACTCTGGACAAAGTTAAAAAATCTCACAGCCCAAGCTAAGGCCGTGGACAAGAAACACGGCCGTTTTTCGATTGTACCCATCGTGAGATTTTACAAAGCCAAGGTTGTTCCTACCCTAGTTTATGGGATGGATGCAATGCTGCTAGCTCCGAACACCATCTGGGAGAAACTGGAAGCTTTTTTCTGGCGAAAGGTCCTCGGTCTAGCCCAATCCACTCCAATTGCACTAATAAGACGAGAGCTATGCATTTCCTCACTGTTGGCAATAAAACTGAGAGCCACCTTGATGTTATACCGCAAGGTAATAAACAATCCAGAAGTCAAAGTATTAGACCTCATACGGAAAGAACTTAACGAGGGAAACAATCGGGCGCTTGTAAGCTGGGATCAATCCAACCGGAAAATGTTGGAAGAACTGGATCTTTCTGTTGAGACACTCATACACAATCCAAATCGAGTGTCGCAAAAACTTTTAGAAGCAGATTGGATCCATACCCAAGAAATGGCCTGGTCGTATTCCATCACAGCAAAATTACCAACTGCTCCAATGAAGCTAAACGACATGCGTGGCTACCTACTGAGGTTTCCAGATAAGAACTTAAGTCGTCTGTTCCTAAGATTCAAGCTGAACCAAATAAAAACCAACGAAATTTTGGCACTACGCAAGCAAGTACCATCAAGTTCCTGCCGCTTCTGCCAATCGATAAATGCCATCGAAAGCACAAAACACCTGCTAATGGAATGTACTGGGCTCAAAACGAAAAGAGATAAATACCTTGCAGTCCCATTGAAAAATTACCTCACCCTCGACGAAGAAAACCTCTGGATACTCCTGACGAACGGGAACAACATTAGATGCGTTATAGGAGTAACACTCTTCCTTAAATCCTTGACGCTCGAGTAGGAGGATTTCCCTTAAGGCTAAGCCTACTAAATAAAGACACTTCTAAAAAGAATCCGGACATTTGATATATGAAGACTATTCATCCTATATTTTTGTAAAAATTGTGATACAATTAAAAACAAAAAAAAAAAAAAAAAAAAAAAAAAAAAAATTGTGTACGACCAACGTTTGACACAAGCAAGGATGAGTGCATTTCAGGATTCCAGGCCAGTCTCTCTCTCTCTCTCTCTCTCTCTCTCTCTCTCTCTCTCTCTCTCTCACTCTCTCTCTCTCTCTCTCTCTCACACACACACACACACACACACACACACACACACACACACACACACACACACACACACACACACACACACACACACACACACACACACACACACACACACGAATGTGTCTATAAGAGTGGGCTAAGTCAAGTAAGCTACATGGCAGTACAAGCAAGACTGAAAGGAAATGCTAAACAAGAGCACCTGCTACGAGCTTCTGCCCAAAGTATGTTAAGAGTTCAGCCTTGAAAAACAAGTTGGAGAATAATGTACTAACCAAGATACTGATGGAATCTGCAAGGAAATGAACCCAACTAATTGAGCTTGCAACTTTTAGGTAGGCAGGGTGATAAACTTACCCAGAAGTACCCAGGTAGGCAGACAGGGGGAGAATTCCTACTGAGAAATAAGCAGGTATGCAGGGGAAATCCACCCTAACAAAACCCACAGGAGAAAGGGGTATGATACACGGTTTTCCGAGTAGGTTATTGTAGTCACCAGCTTCCTAGAAGCATCTTGATCACTGAATCATCTCACAAAGGTAAAGACAAAAAAAGAGTGCACTTTAAACATCACTAAGACAGAGAGGGTCATTGTCCAGGTCCCTCAAGTATTGAACCAGGTGTACAAACCAGGTGTAAAATCATTACACCTGGTTTTGCACCTGTTTTAACATTCTGTGGCATTTTCAATTGTTTTAGCAGATGGAGCTGGGAAATAAAATGAAAACACAGTTCCACCCCTCACGTTGTGTGCAAAAAACATGCATTAATGCCGGCATTTGATTTTGATTATGCTGTTAATGCACAGGATTTCTATGGAATCAGCCAGGATTTTGCAATCACTTCAAGCTGGTATAATCGAAAGGAATCCATGTTAAATGCATGTCACAAGACTGCACACACTAAATCTGTCAAAACCAATGTGTTCCGGCAAAGTGTACTTTTTCACCGAGTAATTCATCACTTTATGGGCATCTAAGTGAAACAGAAAATAGGCCAAGGGTTATAAGGACAGAGCCAGGGGGACATAGCGGAATGTCAGGGATAGAAGCTGCTCCTCTGGCTAGCCCCAAATGACTCCTATTTTGTGTACTGCAAACCACTATAATTGCACATAAGGAGCTAAAAAATGCATACGTGTACATGTTACCAAAACCACCATGTGCAAATTCTGTGAAATATATATCCTTTTTTTTTTAAATGACACTTTGTGTCATAAATCTACTTTGCAAGGTGCAGAAGCACAAGGCACTTGTGATTTAGTCTAGGAAATAGACATTGGACTCAAAACATTAGATACTATAGAGTAGGCCTTGTTTCTGTTACTCCCATATCCCAAAACTGCTAGCCATGATTTCTCACCTCTGTGTTTTAGATTAATTGCATAAATCAGATTTAAGTGTGCCCAACATCATTCCAAAGACTTAAAACCAAGGTCTTGACAGATCCTTTAGACACAGATGGAAGACATTTGATAGAATGGGATGGAAGGGTCCAGGTGTTTACACAATTCTCTTCACTACTATTTCGGTTGACTATTTTCTACAATTTCATCAAGTAGACTATTATATATCATCATGTTATCTGATCAATGCTCTGCAAGGCATTCATCTAACATGTCATGTGATGTAATGAAGACACGTTGAACCGCACCTGTGATGATTGTGTTTGTTGTTGACCCCCTGACAGTAGCAACTTGCAAATCGTTGACAGGCTAGAGCAGTGAAGCCAAGGTTTTACTTTCGGCACTTCAGGAAATTTACATGTTCTCTTATTCTCAAATGTTACCTGCACATCCCATGTGAGCCCAGCCCATTGCATACATTAGTGTCAGGAGAGTGCTCCCTATCCTAATATATAACAGGCTCCCGGCACCCATTTTCTGTCATTGTGAAATGCCTGGTAAAAGACAAAATGTATATCCATTCATGTTTGAGGGTTAAAAATGAAAGTGGGATAGTAGCAGCTCACACCGCTGATATTGAATAAAAAAAAATAAAAAAAACTTTCTGCAATTTGAAAGCGTATTCTCTCTGTGAACACGAGATGTGAATTTTGCAGAAAGTTCCCTGATTAACAGAAATGCAGAAAGGGCATAGGGGCTTTTGACTGGGCACATCGCGCTTTGTGAATTGGGTGCATATATTATTGCCGCTAGTGCTGAGATGCGCCAAAAATGTTTTGGGGAAGTCTGAAGATGTGAGCTCTTGTTTTAAGAATCCACTGTTGCTCCATTTGGAAGAGACTGCATTTAATCGGTTCTCCCCTAGGATCTGGTCCTAAGATTTCTAAAATGACCCAGTTGATATTACATCTGATGGACTCTGTTCCGTATAATAACTGACTAAGGGAGATTGCAAATGTTTTGAATGAATGAGTGCATGGTGTTCCCCACATCCTTTTGTCACCTCCTTGGTGGTCTTCCCTATGTGAACATCTTTGCACAGGCAGGTGATCATATAGACACATGGTTTTTGTTTGACAGTTCCTGTGATTGCATATGCAAAATCAGCAAACTTAAAGGCATACTCTAGTAAAAAATGTTATTGTCCCTATGGGTCGGCCATGTTTTTTTAAGGCTAAGTGGCTCGATTTTAGAAAACTTTCCTATGGACCTTACCCGAGTTTTCGTCCATTAAACGCACGCGAAAACAAGCACCAGGGAGCCGCCATTTTCTGATAATCCTATCTTTTCCCCGATCGCCCTGGCTGACTTGCTCTTGCGGCACTAAATCAATTCCCCCGCCCCTGAGCCTGTCATCGGCAGACTCGTACCGCCCATTTCCCAACGCCAAAGCACGTCTCGTGTCAACATTCGCTGCGCTTCAGCTAATGACGTGTCGCCATGGAAATGGCAGGACGCCTCTTTCCTCAATAAGTATAAACAGGCCGTTTCACAACACACACCAGCAGATTTTCGATTCCATTCCTCTCTCTGTGTTACTTTGAGTATTCTGTGACTCGTTTCTGTGCTCTGGTCAGCTACCTTTGCCGCTTGTAGCCCGTGTGAACACCTATACCATCTCTGTAAATTATTTTACTCTGTTTACCACACAATGGCTACAATAATGCCCTACATTTACGAGCCTGAGTATACCGAGGAGGAACTACTGGAAAGGGAAGCACGCCAAAACGATGGGGATTCGGACGGCAGTTGGGAGGACGATTCAACAGATGAAGAGCCTGGGCCTAGTCGCATGGACGGCGTCTCCACCTGGTGCACATGCAATCGGTGCGAGCTAATGCCAACTGAGGACGAGAACTGCTGCTGCCGAGAAAACTCGGGATGCCTGGCCTACATTTCGGAAGGCGAGCCACGCCTGCAATGCATCACCGAGCTGCCAGACTTCAGGGCAGCCTGCCTCACACGGGCCGTGTTGAGAATCTTGATGGTGCTTATGCACGAACTTCGAGCAACTGTTCGTCCTCGTAATCCGAGTAACGAGTAAGTATACTCTGCTTGTCATGTCACTCCTATTTCATGTTCTTCTACTATATCCAAAATTACATCTACATATCATTGTAACGCATGTAAGGTGTTGAATAGTGTGCATTGTCTAGATAGCATTTGTCCGTGTAAAATGCCATTAGTTACAAGAATTGTCATTGACAACAAACGTTTATTAAACTTATCTGGGTCATTTAAAAACAGTTTGTTTCATTCCTTTTCACAGGTGGTACAGGCTGGTGGCCTATCGTTCCTTTACATGCTGGCTTCACGGGAGGCTTGGACACCGCGTTCGAAGAGTGATACCCGCCTGTGCCGTTCGTGCCATTAGAGACACGTTCCTGAGTGACAGCGGTCAGTACAGGGGATTTTCTCTCGCTGTGCTGCAACCTGACCTGTATAACATTTAAAGTCTTCTAATTTTTTTTTTGTGTCATGAAAATAAGATACAAAATAAAACACCACATTTATTTTAACAACGTTTGTCTCGATTTTTTAAATGAATCACATATATCTATACTATCAATTACCATTGGATTATACAGGCCTTAGGGTCTTGGCCACTATAATCCACCGGTTGAAGTGTGGGTCTGTGCTCACAAGAATCTCCGGTATGTGGCATTTGTTATTGATAAGCAACGATATACTATCATTGTATAAAGGCGATATACTGTATATTGATATAAAGGCGGTTCGCGCCGGTGGATGCTCGCTGGCATGGGGGGCTGCCCGGGGCGCGAAAGGCCAAGGTGCCAAACTACATGTCCACTTCAAAAGGTGTCCCACGCCAAGGGGCCATCGGTCACATGGCCTACTCAGACCCCGTGTCTCCAGCCAGTCCTCCCCTTGAAGCAGGCCGCCCCCCTGCAATCCACATAAGTGTGTCTCCATTCAGCAGTCTTCCTGTGCCTTATCTGCACGCCCCAGGCCCATCCATCCCACCCCCCTGTATCAAAGGCGGTTCGCACCAGTGGATGAGCGCTGGCATGGGGGGCTGTCCGGGGCGCGAAAGGCCAAGGTGCCAAACTACATGTCCACTTCAAAAGGTGTCCCACGCCAAGGGGCCATCGGTCACATGGCCTACTCAGACCCCGTGTCTCCAGCCAGTCCTCCCCTTGAAGCAGGCCGCCCCCCTGCAATCCACATAAGTGTGTCTCCATTCAGCAGTCTTCCTGTGCCTTATCTGCACGCCCCAGGCACATCCATCCCACCCCCCTGTATCAAAGGCGGTTTGCGCCGGTGGATGAGCGCTGGCATGGGGGGCTGTCCAGGGCGCGAAAGGCCAAGGTGCCAAACTACATGTCCACTTCAAAAGGTGTCCCACGCCAAGAGGCCATTGTTCACATGGTCTCCTCAGACCCCGTGTCTCCAGGCAGGCCTACCCTTGAAGCAGGCCGCCCCCCTAAGACCACGACATACATACGTCATTCATTCACAAACACACCCCTGTTCCAAATACTTTATAAACCACTTGATATGTCTCATGAGAACATCTTTGTGCTTTGCAAGTCAACTCCTGAACGTGTTACCTGGCAACCACTGAGATCTACGCTAATCTGGTCGTCGTCGTGCTATCCGTGAACTTCTGTGACCGCTTAGAGCAAACCCATCAGTGTGCTACCTGTGGCCACCCACCTATTCTCCTGCAACATACTGCTCTGCTTGCTGAATCCGACTGTTTGTTGGTCAAGATAAGGCCATGTATCCTAGTCATATTTCGCAGATTTTTAAATTTCTATCTATTTGCGAGTAGAGTAAACAATAGTGCTATGTTCATTGGTCACATTGCTATTGACTAGATTTTCCATTGCTATGCTATCAATAGATCTATTTATTTTCATCTGTGTCTATTGTCATCGAATTGCATCCTTCGGGGGTCCAGTCTATAATGTAAGCATGTTTCCTTCTCGTGCAATACAGAACAGCCAAGGGATGAGTCACATGTTCAGATTTTAGTCACATCATTTATACATTTCTGCAATTTATGCAAATACTAAGCTGCACATAATGAACTGGTACAGTTCCTGCGACCAAAACAAACCTTGCATTGATATTGTATGATTCATTTACTTTTGTATCAAATCTTTACTCTTGAAGATTGTATAATAATGTCGATATTTACTTTTCAAATTTATCAACAATGCCTGCCTGTTCGATTAGCGGTTGCCCTTCGAAGACCCATGCGAAATCTGAAGGAACTACAATGCATGTATTCCCGAAAACTGTTGATCGAATAAGAGAATGAGTCAGACATTGCGGATATCCCCTGGATGAGCTGGAAAGTAGAGTCCAACAAGTCTTAGAGGACAAGAGGGGTGATCGATACCGCATCTGCAGCCGCCACTTTTCCTTGGACATGTACACAACTTCTTGGGTAACAAAGAAGAATAAACGGCGAACGAAACGGAAATTGCGCGAAAACGCTATTCCCACTCTATTCGTCCACATTCCGCCACCGGTGAGTCAAGTGTCCGGATTTAGCTTTAGGCCTTGTGGTAGTGTGTAGTCAAATGGACTAATAGATATTGTAGGTGTTCTATCCCTTCTAATAATTTCGATATTGATATGAGTGTATAGTTTTTTGAATAATGACATTTATCAATATATTCTTTTTCGATTTCATAACCCACAAACGCAATGTATATATATGGGAACAGGGAACTGTGCTGTATTGAGCATTTTTCAAGTATTCTGTCGGCTTACGTGGCTATTTTTTATATTGGCATTTCACTATCAATCATTAATTGACCTTTACAACTTCTTGACTATCCCTTGAATCTGAAGCAAGAACATTCTACATCCTTGACGTGGTCGCAGTTATCAACCACTTCTAGCGCGTATCAGGTAATCTTACTAGGCTAATCCGCTACATACTTCTTTTATGCATGTCAAGTAATAGTTTTATTCTATCGTGTAATTATTTTACCGAATGTTTGGTTACTGCTTTCCAATTAATATACACCTTAGTTATCGTCCACTGGTGTTTGTTTTCAGTTATAATTAGTGTTATCCATACTAATGCAAGTACTGTCTTTCAGGGAGATGCTGAAGCGTCCGCCACATCTACAACATTTCTAGATGTTCCTCACCAGCAGGAGGTATGGATACTGACAGCTCCATCGAGCGTCATCATCAGAGCCGGAATTCCTGTCGTTTGATTGTTCTACACAATGTTTCATTCGTGGTTAGCCGTTGATATGTACCTGTGCTGTCGACCCCAGGTGTATGTTATGTTTTCACAATTATAATCCTCACTAATGCAAGTACTATGTTTCAGGCAGTTGATGGAGCGTCAACCCCTACACTTGATGCAGAGCCTGAAATTCAAGTATACGAATCGGCGCAACAGCTTTCGGAAGTGCGCACTACATTTGCAACATCCATAGATATTCTTCAGCAGCACGAGGTATGGATACTGACAGCTCCATCGAGCGTCATCATAAGAGCCGGAATTCCTGTCGTTTGATTGTTCTACACAATGTTTCATTCGTGTTTAGCCGTTGATATGTACCTGTGCTGTCGACCCCAGGTGTATGTTATGTTTTCACAATTGTAATCCTCACTAATGCAAGTACTATGTTTCAGGCAGTTGATGGAGCGTCAACCCCTACACTTTATGCAGAGCCTGACATTCAAGTATACGAATCGGTGCAACAGCTTTCGGAAGTGCGCACTACATTTGCAACATCCATAGATATTCTTCAGCAGCACGAGGTATGGATACTGACAGCTCCATCATGCGTGATAATATAACGTGATTCCATTTGCTATACTTTCTTCCCTATTAACGCAAGTGCTGTGTTTCAGGGAGACGACGAAGCTTCCACCCCAATCACAACATCTCATTTAGATGATGCAGATGTAAAGGAATCGTTGAAATAAGTCGATGAAATGTGATCATATTTGGATTTTCCTTGATTCTTTTGGACAATGCATCTTTCGCGGTTATCTCTTTATATGTACCTGTGCGTTTGACCCCAAGTGTGTGTTGTGTTTCCAATATTGAAAAGCATACTAATGCAAGTACTGTGTTTCAGGGAGACGACGGAGCTTCCACCACAATCACAACATCTCATTGAGATGATGCAGATGTAAAGGAATCGTTGAAATAAGTCGATGAAATGTGATCATATTTGGATTTTCCTTGATTCTTTTGGACAATGCATCTTTCGCGGTTATCTCTTTATATGTACCTGTGCGTTCGACCCCAAGTGTGTGTTGTGTTTCCAATATTGAAAAGAATACTAATCCAAGTACTGTGTTTCAGGGAGATGCGGATGCCTCCTCTCCAATACAACCATTCATGGCAGTCCGTGCAGAGCCAGAGGTATGGATACTAACAGTTCCATCGAAATAGATCATCACTGGTCGAATACTTGTCGTTTGATTGTTGCACAAAATGTTTAAATCGTATTTGGCTATTGAGATGTACCTGTGTGTTCGTCCTCACGTGTTTTATGCTAACAATATTTTGATACATAGTAATGAAAGTACTATGTTTCAGGGAGACGATGGAGCCTCATTCCATGCTGGCTATGCGGATACAGAAAATATAGTCCTTGCAGCGCAAGAGGAAGGGAGGACATGCGGAAACGAATCGGAGCTACAGCGTGCAGATGTTGAAGGTCGAGTCAAAAAAGTTGCAAAGAAAAAAAAACAAAGAAATGGTAGTTACAAACAGTTAATAACTTTTTGTGGTGGGGACTATTTTATGTTTTTTTCCAGTCAATTCTACTACACTCCATCTTGTGTTTAAACTGAACATCCCTTTTCCAATCTCTCCTCCAGTTACCCGTGGGCGTCAGAACTATACACACACAGACAGTGAAGCGAATGAGAGATGTGGCTTGCCAGACCATGTATACTATGGAGGAACTATTAATTGAGGCGAGGCGTGTTCAGGCTCGAGATGCGCATGTCCAATGGCCAGAACATGAATTAGCTCTGTTTGGAGACTACAGCAAAGTTGCATTGGACCATAGCTACTGTGCGACCGGACCACAACAAGAAGATGTTATTGAATGTATTGGAGATAGCTCTGAAGTAGTTGCAGATCAATTTACACAATCTACACCAGCCAAAAAATTGCCACCAAAAAACATGTCGACATTGTTGTGTTCTCCCACAATGTTGAATTAGCAGATGTTGAAATGAGAGAGAATGAACCAGCCGCAGCATCCATAGACGCAACAATACTTGATAGCAGCGATATTACTTTCCAATGTGTTGACATCTCCACAACGTCAAAGGCCGAAACAACATTGACGCAGGATGACAGTCTAATGAAAGAGAGCAAATACATTGTATTCGACAGTTGCTTGATGGAAATTATAAGTATGCTGAAATGTGTGCATTCCGTTAGAGGGAAAGTATGTGGGAAGCCATTCATTAATGTGACTCGTAAAATGAAAGGCAGTAACCTTAAAATAAATGCCGCCTGTAGATTAAATCATAGGTTCTCATGGTCTGCACAACCAATGCTGGGGAAAATGCCAGCAGGCAATTTACTGTGTGCAGCTGCTTTACTTTTTAGTGGCTCCAGTTTTAGAAAGTTAGAGGCTTTCTTTCAGTTTGTGGGACTCCATTTCATTTCTAGTGCGCTGTACTACACATACCAACGTGATTATCTGTTTCCGGCCATTAGTGAGGCTTGGAGAATTGAACAATTGTCTCTAGCAAGTACATTCGAAGGCAAACGATTCAGGCTAGCCGGCGATGGACAGTGCGATAGCCCTGGATTTTCTGCCAAATACTGCACCTACCACTTTCAGGACATGGATAGTAAGAAAATTGTGAGTTCGGAGGTCGTGCAGGTAACACAATGTACATCCTCAGTGGCCATGGAGAAACTAGGATTTATAAAATCAGTGGAAGATCTACAATCGAGGGGGATGCACATCGACCTCATAGCCACGGATAGACACGTTTCAATTGCCAAGACAATGAGAGAGCAGTTCCCACATATTAAACATCAATTTGACGTATGGCATCTTGCTAAATCAATCAATAAGAAAATCTCAGCTGCAGGAAAAAAAAAAGGTTTTCAAAGTATTTTGCAGTGGTCACATTCTATCACCAACCATCTTTGGTGGAGCTCAAAAACTTGCGAGGGGTCAGTGGAAATACTACTTGAAAAATGGCGGTCACTGATGCACCACTGTACCAACGTTCACCGCTGGACAGCAAATGAACATTTCCACCAATGTGAACATGGCCCTTTGTCCCCAGAGGAGGCACGGAAGAAGAAGTGGTTGATTCCATCATCACCGACACACAAAGCCATTGAGAAGATTGTTTTCGACAAAACTCTATCAAGAGATTTGAGAGGACTGACAGAATTCTGTCACACAGGAGATTTGGAGGTGTTCCACAATATGTGCCTAAAGTACAGGCCAAAGCGCTTGCATTTTAGCTTTCGGGGCATGAAACATCGCACTCTACTAGCGGTCTTGGCCCATAACAGCAATGTCGGACGTGAACAATCTAGGACTAGGGGTAAAGTAAGGATGCCTCGCTACACCAAGGTGTTTTCAAAACGAAGTAAGCAATGGGTGATCAAACCAGTCTATGATGAAATGCAGTTCGACTTTGTGAAAGGCCTTATTGTTGCTGTGTTAGAGGAGCACAGATATGGAATTTTGGACGTTTCTGTACAGAGCAGTGATCCATTGCCACCAAACATTGCGACTGTGCCATGCCCACCCGATGCACAGCTGATTGTAAAGTACAAATCGCGGTATAAATAATTGCAATAGGATTGTATTTTTGTAAATAAATGTTATTGTACAGTGTACCAGTAAACCTAACCCCCAACTTCACCATCATGGGTGGCGAAGAAGCTGGGTGTCATCTTTGAATTCTCTATATTCACCTCACATATGTGTATGTATATATTTTTCTCATGTCTCATCTCATGTAAATGTAAATGCTGCGCACTGTTAACGGAGGGGAGGCTTGCGTATTGCAAAAAATAAAACAAACAAACAAACAATAAATCTCACTTTTAATTCAACTCCTGTGATACTTTAAACTTTCCCTGACCTTCCGCAAAAAATTAAATGTCTCAATTTGGGCTGCAAAGCTCGCAGACAACGGGGACAAAATTGGGGCACTTAGAACGCGCCAGCCAAGCAGGCCGTGGCATTTGGGAGAGAAGCCAGTTCGCATTTGCACATTGAGGCGCACTACATAGACGAGTTCTAAACTTCAAGTTCTCATAGATGCCTATACTACGTGATGTTGCAAATAAAGAATGCGAAGGGCAGTGCACAGATGAGGCCCACAAGTCACACTGGAAGTATAAGGGTCCATTGTTTTTTGACCTTGAGACAGGGACCATGCAGAAAGAACTACATTTGAAGGGAGTGCGCAATAACGTAAGAGACGATAAGGCAGAAAATTCAGAAACTAGACCGAGTTTCAGTTTTAGGTCAGTATACGAAAAATCATTGTCAAGAGCACGGTCCGTTTTACAGACTGCATTACGAAGAGACACAATGGAAATTTCAAATGTAATGTAAGTAAATCTTTACACGCTTTTATACCGGAATGAAGATTTAATGAATGGATGCATGAATAAATGAATGAATGAAGACTGTAAAAGATGTTAAAACTGTTCGTAGTGGGCACATGGGCATGCAGGTTCACTGGTCTCACCGATCTCGCTCCTTGGCCCAGCCACTTTTCCCTGCACTACGGGACTGTCTCTGTATCCTTCAGCCCCTTGTCTCGGCATTTACCTTGCACTTGCCACCAGCTGGCCCTATTATTTAATTTGTATTCAACTATCCTTGTACAGCCCATCCCCATGCGCGATCAGAAAGACACCTGGCCTAGTAGGATCGTTGTCTGTCTGCCCTTGTTCCCCACCTGCCTCGTCACGCCTAGAAACACTTGAGTATACGCGCGTTACAAATGCCATATCATATATCATATCATTCCTCATGCATGTAGACTGTCGTTTATCATTGTGTGTTGCCCTCGATTTATCTCGTTACTTTTCGCATTTATGTTAGAGAAGAACATACTCCATTGAACTACCCTTGCAAGCAAATAGTTTCTGATCGGCCGTAATAAATGAAATGAGTAATATTAATGAAGTTCGGCTAGCGAGACTAATTATCATTTATTTGTTTTCTTAACAGGTATTTGATCCCTTTCTGCAACTGCCACCTGTTTGAGACACCGGCGGATGGATTCTTCAGCAGACACCTGCAGCTTCGTGTCAACAACTGGAGCACGATCACCATATTATGGGACGATCGCCAAGGGCCCACATGCCCTTACGCTGTACTAGTGGCTAGAAGTAACATAACAAACTTTAGGCTGGGCTAGTGCCTAGTTGATGGAACAGCCTTGCGGTTCACCGTGCTTCAAAAAGTGATTCTTTTTACGAAAATGAACAACCTGTGTGCCATAATGGAACAGCGCGTGACTCAAGATGAAACGGAACAGTTATTGTGGATACAGATAAAAGAAAATAAATGGCTTCCGGAGTTCATATGAATATTCTCTAAACATTTGATGCCAAATAAATGTACTTTACCAAATGTACCGTGTTGCTGTTTCATTGTAAAGTACAGTTTCATATTCCGAATTGTGGCGCGCTGTGTTGTGAGTTGATCTGTGTTGGTTTCCGGGTTCTGTGTGGAGTCGCGCAGAAGACGACTGGGC
Organism: Ambystoma mexicanum; assembly: GCF_040938575.1. NCBI lineage: Eukaryota > Metazoa > Chordata > Amphibia > Caudata > Ambystomatidae > Ambystoma > Ambystoma mexicanum. The sequence goes on from NC_090927.1 coordinate 964,141,010, forward strand.
GCGTTTGCCTACGCAGCACAGTAACGTCACGGGGAGAGGCGGGGAATATGAATGTTTTGAAAATGTCAGGCTCAGGGGCGGGGGAATTGATTTAGTGCCGCAAAAGCAGGTCAGCCAGGGCGATCGGGGAAAAGATAGGATTATCAGAAAATGGCGGCTCCCTGGTGCTTGTTTTCGCGTGCGTTTAATGGACGAAAACTCGGGTAAGGTCCATAGGAAAGTTTTCTAAAATCGAGCCACTTAGCCTTAAAAAAACATGGCCGACCCATAGGGTCAATACATTTTTTTACTAGAGTATGCCTTTAATGTAAACATGTTTTTCTTTTTAATTGCATGGTACGCAGTTACCACTTTGGCGATGTCTCTTAACTGAAATCAGTCTGCATGCTCTGTTGATGGAAATGTTGGGGGTGTTAAGGTTTAATTTACTTACCTGTAACTATTGTTCTCCAGCATGGGTCTGGCATAGATTCACATGCTCACGAATGTTACCCGTTGTCAGACTGGGAATCCTCGGTAAAAGAAAAAACTGTTTCACTTTCACTTTAAAACTGTATTTCTCCTCTAAACCAATCGCTGTCCTCTGGGTCATACTGCCTCCATCCAATGACAGTCCTCTCCCTAAGCTCCACCCCTGGTGCCCATCATCAAATTTGGTAAGCACGTAAAGTGGCTCTGTGTATACCAAGAAGAGCCACAGAGGGAAAGACGGGAGGTTTTCCAATAGTTACAGCTAAGTAACTTAAACCTTCTCCAGCATGGGGTCTGGCATGGATTCACATGCTTGTGAATAATGATTACACAGCAGTACATGTACACAACCACGAGAGGTGGCAAGGCTCAACAAAAGCAATAAATACTCACCTCTGGAACAGAAGCACCTCACATAAACTGGTTGCGTAGCACTGCTTGGTCGAACACAGGATTCCTCCCTGGAATCCCTGTCGACGCAGTAGAACATCACAAAGGTGTGCGTGGACCTCCATGTAGCAGTCCTCCAGATGTCGAGCAGGGGCACACCAGAGAGAAACACTGCAATTACTGCAATGGCTTTGGTGGAGTGGGCTCTCGGCCAGCCTCGGAGTGGCCTGCTAGCTAGTTGATGACAGTGCATGATGTAGCCAGAGAGCCACCTGGAGATGGAAGCCTTCGTCGAGGCCCTTCCTTGATTTACAGGTTAAAAGTTGATGAACAATTGAGAAGTGTTACGGAAATTCTTTTTACATGCCACGTAGAATTAAAGACATGAGCAACGTCCAGGGAATGCAAGGCCCTATTCGGTGACGACAACGGATTCAGGAGGAAGACAGGTAACACCAAAGGCTTGTTAATGTTGAATTCCAATTATACGTTTGGCATATTGGTTGGGTGTGTAGACAGTACCACCTTTGAAGGGTGGAAAGACAAGTAAGGCTGCTTGCAAGGCAAGGCCTGAATCTCCTCGACCTGCCTGTCCATGGTGATAACTACTAGGAAAGTTGCTTTCCACAATAGAAACTTGAGTGGGGCCTGATGCATAGGTTTGATTGGCGCTCTCATGAGTTTAGTCAGCACAACATTGAGCTTCCAAACCAGGACAGGGGCCTTTACTGGTGGGAAAGTGTTGAAGAGTCCCTTGAGGAACTCCTTGACGAGTCAGTGAGACCACAGAGAAGGTCTGCCTGGGGACCTGGTGTACCTTGGTATGGCGGCGAGATACACCTTGATAGATGCGTGAGCAGTCCCGCTTTGGCCAAGGAAAGCAAATATGGTAAAAGTTACGGAGTCATGACACACACAGGGGTAATCTTCTGAGCCCGGCACAACATGAAGAAGCGTTTCCAATTATATCCGTAGCTCTTCAACATTGACGAGGCTCTGGCAAGGACGTCCTTACATTCTGCGGGTAAAGCATGACTTCCAAACACTAGTGCTGCAGGAGTCATGCCCTCAGGTCCAGGGATGGATGGGCCACTGACAGATGTGGTAAGTCTGGTTTGCCTGATTTGCCTCGGCCATGCCGGGGTGACAAGTATTATACTGCAGTGGCACTGTCTGAGTGTGTTGATCACATGCAAGAGGAGTGGAAACGGAGGGAAGGCATTCAGCAACTGTCCCTCCCCCGGGAATGAGAATGCCTCTCCCATGCACCTCGGTTGTGGGAACCTGCTGGCAAACCTTTTGTACTTGTTTTACACCGCGGTTGAGAAGAGATCGATCTGGGGCTGGCTCCATTTGCCAAACAGAAAATCCACCTGGTCCTGATGAAGTTCCCACTAATGGCAAGAATGCATTTCTCTGCTGAGCGAGTCTGCAATGGTGTTCTTGACTCCCGTTAGGTGAAACCGGACCAGGAACATGCCTAGACAAATGGCCCATTGCCACAGGTCCGCGGCCTCCTTGGAAAGCACCAATGAGCGGTTCCCCCGTGTGTGGATCTTAAAACATGGTGGTGGTGTGGTCCATGAAGATCCTCACCACCTTGCCCTTCAACAACGGGAAAAAAGACTTGAGGGCCCAGAATACAGCACAAAGTGCCAGCAGGTTGATGTGGAGATCCTTCTGCTCCAGTTGCCAGAAGCCTCTGGCATGCAACTGTCTGGTGTGGGCTCCCATTCTTCTAGAGAGGCATCTGTGGTGACCGGAGCTCCCTGGACAAGATGTGGCTGTATGCCCGTCCACTGAATTGTTTGACCGAACTCCTCGTTGAGCGAGATCTTGTCCGCAAAATTCCCTGACACCTGCATCCACCTCCCATCCAGAAACTCCTGGAGAGGTCTCATGTGACGTTTGCACTGGCGAACAAGGCTGATGCAGGAGGACATCATGCCCAGCAGCGACTTCATGGACTGAACCGTTGCCACCTGAACCGATGACAAGCACTGTACCTTGCCATGTATTGCTCTCACTGTCTACTCTGTGGGTGACGCCAGACACATCCACGTGTTCAGTTGGGCACTCGGAAACAGCACGTCCTGAAAGGGCAGCAAGCAAGACTTCAGATAGTTTATGAAGAACACCAAATCCGTCAGCAGGCGTACGGTCTTCGAAGTGTGCTCGCCTGCCAGGTGTTCTCCAGATCCAACGACGTTAGAAAATCTCGTGACCATCCAGAACTTTTGGGACTCCAAGTACTTGCTGGAAGGACGAAGATCTAGGATAAGCCTCCACCCCCCCTGTTTTCTTTCAAACCAGAATGTATCTGGAGTATACTCCAGAGCCCCGGAGACGCTGCGGGACAGGTTCTATTGGCCTCTTCTGCAACATGGCCCGCACCTCCTGCAGAAGCTGTGGACCATATTGTTTTTGCCGCTAATCAGCGAGATACGAGGACACCTGCGTTGGAACTCCAAGGTGTGCCCCTGTCTGAGAGCGCCCATCACCCATCTGTCTGTGGTGTTCTTTTCCCACATGCTGATGAAATTCACCAGCTGGTCTCCCACTGGGGTGCATAAGTGGGGGCCCGAGGTCACAGCTGGTTAAGGCCTTCTTGGTGGTCAGAGCTCTGCCCTGCGGGCGGAGCCTTTGCTGTCCTCTGCTGCCTCGAGGGCGACCAATGTACGCTTCTTGTCTGGAGGGCCAAGTAGGTTGTTGGTACAGTGTACTATAACCCTTGGGGGATCTTCTCGTTTTCCCTCTGGAAGAGCGAAAGATGATGACTGTCGCTGCTGCAAAGTTCCCAAAGACTCATCGACTGCCTCTCCAAAGAGGTTCTCCCCGTCGAACGGCATATCCAGCACCTTTGGCTGAAAGTCTGGTTGGAGGTTTGTTGCCTTCAGCCAACCGTGATGACACAGGGACACCCCGTTCCCCATCTGGTGGAAACCCGTGTCTACGATGTCCATTACCACTGTGATGGCTTGATCTGAGGCCACTTCCCCTTCCTGAAAGAATTCTGGTGCCTCGACCTTCTTGTCTTCAAGCAGGAAGTCCAGAATAGGACCCAACTTGAACCATAGTTCCCGGTCAAATTTTTTGAGAAAATGGCTAGGGCATTATTTCCTTTAATGGTAGAGGCAGCAGTACAAATTATCTCCTTGCCCATTGCATCCAACTTCTTCCCCTCCTGGTCTGGAGGTACCACAGCTGCCGATGACAGGTTCCCTGAGCGCTTCCTGGCTGCGGTCAAGACCACCGAAACAGGCAAGCGCTGGCACCTTAAGCACCTGGGGGCAGAATCTGGAACCCTGTACTTCTTTTCCAACCTGTCCCGCTTGGTGGGGCCGTACTCGTGTTTCTCATTAGGGCCAGGCTTTCTTCCCAGATGTCATCCAGGAAGGGAACAGGCATGATGGTCGTTCTTCTTGACTTGTGCCATTGGTACAGGAAGCCTTCTTTCTTGGTCTCCTCTAGAGCTAACTGGCACAGTTCTGATGCCCTTGACATGATGAAATGAAAGGATCTAACTTTGTCAGGTGGGGAGGCCCTATGGGGCTCGTCCGCGAGCATTGTTTCCACACCTGCCATTCTCTTTCGTGGGGGAGAACTTAGCTTCAGAGGCTCTTGCATGTGCCGTGAAGGCATAGGTCCTGTAGGCATCCACTGCTGGATTTCAGTGACTAGTGTATACAGTGTCATTAGAATATCCAGCAATAAGTCCCTAGGTGTCATGCGCCATCGTTATCAGCCTATCTGGCATAGCTGGCGCTTTAGACCCCATTAAGGTTTCCACCACGTTTTCATCTATGTTGCAGGCAGCAGTCTAGTTCATTTCCAATATGGCTGCCACCAGGAACAATATCTTCAGTCCGTCCCCGATCAGCGGCATGTTGCAACCTCGCTGCTTCCTGCGACTTTGGGTTGGTACGCTCTACGTATTCCCCGCTATTGGTACACACCACACTGTCTTTTCTGTCTCTCTCCCTCTTGCCGTGCCTTGTCGCCTGTCACTCAGGTCCCTCTTTCTTTCCTTCCAGCTCTGTTCACTTTCCGGCGTTCTGTTACTTTCCTTGTTCCTCTCTTCGGCTGGCTACTCCATCCGAATACTCTGACCTCCTAGTACCCTTCTACTTACGTTTAAGGCTTTTTCTTCTTTGTTGGAGACTACTACCCCTGGTCTCCTAATTCAACATCAATTGGCTTTACTACAAAGCTGCCTCCAGGCTACCTGAGACTTACCAGTATTCCTGACTTTGGACCAACTAAGGTTTTTTTATGCCATTTCGCTTTTTCCCCTTCCTAGGCTTGTCCCGGGAATGGAGCCATCGGATTACGGACTTCTAAAACGTATCCACGGTGGCTTCCTCTCGAGACCGGCCATATCTACACAAAAGAAAGTAGGATAAACTTTGGATCAAGAAGAAGAAGGCAAAAAAGGAAGAGATCTACACAGGTGAGGAGGAGGGTGTCTATTTAACTTCGGAAGACGAAGCCGACCCTGTTGATAGTTTACAACGCCAAACAGAAACCATAGCTACGGCAGAGCAAGTGCAAGAATTGGTGGCTGCTGTCCAGGGCTTACCCATGGAAGTCCAGACGCTAAAGGCGGAAGACACGGTTCTTCGCCAGTTGGTCTCAGCAAGGGAACCCCCCCGACAGATCTTCCTCCCATGGCCTTGTCCTCCGGCAAATATGACAGAGCTCCCAAGAGATGAAAGAATGAATCAAAGCCTGCAGGATCCATTTTGCCTTTTGACCTCATGCCTATGCCGGGGAACAATCACGGGTGGGGTTTATGGTCTCCAACATGACCGGAAACGCCTTGGCTTGGGCTACACCATTTGTTACCCCTAACGATCCTGTCCTTCGGGACTTTGATGGGTTCCTTGCTCAACTAAAACAGGCATTTGAACGTCCCGAGACTACCTATGGAGCGTGTGAAGATCTGTTGGACATACACCAGGGATCTACTGATCTTCTCACCTATATTACTACATTTAAACGACTGGCAACGGAGGCCGGATGGCCTGAACAGACTCAGTATGTGATATTCCGGAGGGGCTTGAAAGAAGAAATCAAGGACGATTTGGCCCGAACCTCGCGCCCTGCATCTTTTTCAGACCTCCTTTCTACAGAGTTACAGATCGAGTTCCGACTGGGAGAGCGCATGTCCGAAAGAAGGAAGACCAGGAGTACAGTTGCACCTTCCGCATCTTCATATACACCTCCTCCCACTGTGGTTCATCCCTCCAGAGAAGAACCCATGCAAATAGGGACTGCCAGAGCTCCATTGACCCCGGAAGAGAGGAACCGCAGATGGGAATCCAGGCTATGAATGTACTCTGGTTCCGACAGACACCTACTCCGAAATTGTCCTGAAGTCCCACCTAGGAAATTGGGAAACAGCCAACCTCGATCCTAGAAGGAACGGGTGTCTGAGGTTTGCCCTGCAGTCCCATGTTACTCTCTCAGTGACTCATCCATCTGTCTCGGATGATACCCGTCTTATGGTGGTTAGCGTACAGATACTCACGCAATCCAGCCCGATTGAAACCTTTGCCCTGATAGACTGCGGAGCCACAGGAAACTTTATTGACACCCTATGGGCCGATAAAGTGGGATTATGACGCCTCAGATGGAAAGAAGACCAGAAAGAGGAAGCGGTGGATGGTTCCCCCTCACATCGGGTCTCATTACTCACTCCACGGTGGCCCTCCAGGTCAGAATTGTACAGCATACTGAAAGGTTGGTATTTGACATCATCCAGGGAGCTCACTTCCCAGTGATTCTGGGAATCTCTTGGCTCAGATAGCATAACCACTCTATAGACTGGAGCAAGAACACCTTGGCCTTTCTCTCCATCTTTTGCCAACAAAATTGTCTTCCTACTTCTGGTGAGGAGTATGTCCAGGTTATACCAGCGAACGAGGTGGAAGCCAAGGGTATCAGCTGTATACCTCCAGAACATAAAGAGTTTAAGGAAGTCTTCATTAACAACCCAGTTATGGAATTACCTCCACACAGACCAGAGGATTGTGCCATCGATATTGTGCCTAACTCCTTAGTACAATTTGGTCGGATGTTCGCCTTGTCTTTGGCGAGAAAGCGGTACTCAGAACATATTTGGATGCCCACCTACAGAATGGGCTTATTCAGCCATCTAGGTCTCCGTCTGGGGCTTCCTTGTTCTTTATACCCAAACGGGATTCCACCTATTTAAGGCCTTGTATTGATTATCGTGGCCTCAATAAAGTCACTGTTCGGGATACATATCCCATGCCTCTCATCTCTGAAATACTGGAAGCAGTCCAGGGAGCCTCGGTCTTCTCCAAACTCAATCTCAGGAGGGCTGATCATCTACTTCGCATACGTGAAAGGAACAAATGGAAGACCGCTTTTAGGACTCTGTATGGATTGTATGAGTATAAGGTCATGCCATTTGGCCTGGTTAACGCGCCAGCGATTTTTCAACGGTTCATGGACCGGCTCTTTTCTGATGTCCTCTTCCTAAATACCATCATCTACCTGGACGACATCCTGGTGTTCTTCCGCTCGCTCCAAGAACACAATCAACATCTTCGAGTGGTGCTCCAAAGACTTCAGAGTAATCAATTGCTGGTCAAACCAGAAAATTGCATCTTTAATGTTCGATCTGTACCTTATCTTGGGTTCATTCTTACACCACAGGGAGTCCAGATGGATCCCTAAAAAGTAGCCGCCACTCTCGAATGGCCCACTCCATCCTCAGTGAAGGAGGTCCAACGATTCTTGGGTCTAGTGAACTTTTATCGCGAATTCATTAGTGACTTTTCTAAGGTGGTTCTTCCCATCACTAGTCTACTTAAGAAGAGTATGCAGCCCTTCTTATGGACAGAAGAGGCAGATCAAGCCTTAAATCTCCTAAAGAACTGGTTCTGCTCTGCTCCCATACTCAGTCAACCAGATCAGACCAAAGCATTCATAGTTGAAACTGATGCCTCAGCAGCAGCAGTAGGAGAGGTACTACTACAGGAGAAAGATGTTGTAGAACACCCTATAGCGTATCTTTCGAAGACCTTAACCCCGAGCCAACTGAAGTATTCCGTGATTGAGAAAGAGCTTCTCGCTATAAAGATAGCTTGCGAAGAATGGAAGCATCTGTTACAAGGGGGTACACACCAGTTCACCGTTTGCACCGACCATAAGAATTTGAAGGTCCTGCAGAATATGGAATGTGTCAACTCGAGGCAACTCCGGTGGGCACACTTTTTCAGCCAGTACGATCTTTCTGTGACTTACAATCCAGGAAGACACAACATCCTGGCAGATGCCATGTCTCGCAGAGATTCCCTTGATACCTCCTTGGAAGGTATTTCCAGACCTATGTTTCTATGGAATAAGATTGTATGTCTCATCTCCTCATTCATTCAAGATCTCAAGACTGCCACCCACCGTTCACGGAACTCCTGGCCAAGTTTCCCCCAGCAGCAGATGGAACTGAGGGACGGCTTATTCTTTGTCAACCAAAGGGTGTATGTTCCCACTCTCCTTTTACGGCAAAAGATCCTGAGGTGGTGTCATGAAAATGTCACGGCGGGTCATCGGGGGGTTAAGGGCAGAGAACTGTTGACTTGCACTTTTTTTGGCCCTCTCTGACCTCCAATGCCCAGGAGTACTGTAGGAACTGAACGGTATGTGCTCAGAATAAATACTGCACTCAACGGCCCTGTGGGCTCCTTCAACAAACCCCACTGCCCGCAAAGCCTTGGTCTCTGATTTCTACAGACTTCATTGTAGACCTTCCAGAGTCTCAGGGACATACATGTATAATGGTCACGGTAGATTTGTTTTCTAAACTGGCCCATTTTTCTCCATTACCTGGGGTTTCCTCTGTATCGAGAATGGCTGACACATTTATTCATGACATATTCCGCCTCCACGGCCTGCCTGATAAGATCATCAGCGACAGAGGGACTCAGTATACTTCTAGATTTTGGAAAGCCCTCTTTGTTCGCTTAGGGATAGAAAGAGCATTGTCATCTGGTTTCCATCCGGAAACCCCATGGGCAGATGGAGCGATTAAATGCAACATTGGAACAATACCTCCACTGCTACGTCAACCGGCATCAGGACAATTGGGTTTCCCTTCTACCCATGGCGGAGTATGCCTATAATAACTCAGTCTACTCTGCACTTGGTATCAGTCCTTTTTACTGTACTTACGGACAACATCCCAGAAACATCCCTCCAGTTACACAAAACCCTACTAATATCCAGTCTATTGAGGCCGCTCTTGATGCCATCATGGCGACTCATCACTCGGCTAGACAGAGTCTACAGGAGGCGAGCCGAAGATACAAGTTCCAGGCTGATTCCCATCGCAGACCTTGTCCCAAGTGGGAGGTGGGGTCAAAGGTTTGGCTGTCCACCTGATACCTACTTCATTGGGTACATCCTTCCAAACTTTCCCCTTGTTTCTTTGGACCCTTTGAGATCTTCTCCAAAGTCAACCCCGTAGCCTTCCGTCTCAAACTACCCCCAGCCTTGCACGCATACACCCCGTCTTTCATGCCTCGCTCCTCAAATCAGCAAATTCCAACACCAGACCCTCTTCCTGTAACCTCTCACCTGGCTCCAAACCCCTGGAGCCATAAGAGTACGAGGTCTCCTGCATACTTGATGCCCGTTATAGGAAAGGACGCCTGGAGTATTGTGTCCATTGGAAAGGTTATCCCTCCTCAGAGGATTCGTGGGAACCCCACTCTTATGTACACGCTCCCAGGTTGGTCAGACTTTTTCATCGGGCGCATCTGGGCAAGCCAGGGGGCCTGGACACTAGACGGGGGCATACTGTCATGCGCCATCATTATCAGCGCGTCTGGGATAGCTGGCGCTTTAGACGCCATTAAGGTTTCCACCATGTTTTCATCTACGTTGCAGGCAGCAGTCTAGTTCATTTTCAATATGGCCACCGCCAGGAAGAATATCTTCAGTCCCTCCCCGATTGGCGGCGCATTGCAACCATGCTGCTTCCTGCGTCTTTGGGTTGGTACGCTCTACGATTTCCCCGCTATTGGTGCACACCGCACTGTCTTTTCTGTCTCTCTCCCTCTTGCCGTGCCTTGTCGGCTGTCACTCAGGTCCCTCTTTCTTTCCTTCCTGCTCTGTTCGCTTTCTGGCATTCTGTTACTTTCCTTGTTCCTCTGTTCGGCTGGCTACTCCATCCGAACACTCTGACCTCCTAGTACCCTTCTACTTACCTTTAAGGCAGTTTCTTCTCTGTTGGATCTGCTCACACTACTACCCCCAGTCTCCTAATTTTTATACCTATATCCTGCATTCAACATCAATTGGCTTTACTACATCACTGCCTCCAGGCTACCTGAGACTTACGAGTATTCCTGATTTTAGACTAATTAAGTTTTTTTTTAATGCCATTTGGCTTTTTTCCCGTTCCTAGGCTTGTCCTGGGAACTGAGCCATCGGATTACAGACTTCTAAAATGTATCCACGGTGGCTTCCTCTGGAGACCTGCCATATCTACACAAAAAAAGGAAGGATAACCTTTGGATCAAGAAGAAGAAGGGAAAAAAATTAGAGATCTATACAGGTGAGGAGGAGGGGGTTTCTTTAACTTCGGAAGAAGATGCCGACTCTGTTGATACTAGGTCTAGGCATGAACAGAGGCAGTGGCGTAGGGTCTGGGCTGACATGCTTCCTCTTGCGAGCAGGGAACCCTTCATGATCCATATGGCCACCGCCCTGTATATCATTGTCCTTGTCAGGACTTGAGTAGAGCCGCTCCGCCTGTCCATAGTAGCCTGCTGGTCCACGTATCAGGAAGGTTCACTGGGGTGACTGTCTCTCTCTCCTTCTCAGATGGTTGCTGTGTCTGTGGGGGCACAGGGTCTTTTCCTGACATCAGAGTGGCCGCTGTCTCCATCGCTACCTCTGCAGCCGTATCTCGCCTCGGGGGTAAGGGCACCCGTGGAGCGGTCGACACATCCTTTGCAAACCCACTCTACTTCAATGCTGTCATGTGGATGTCATTGACTTGGTCAAGGATGTGCTTGTTGCTGCTTTCGTTGATGTGATGTTGTTGACTCCATTGACCTGGCATGCTATGAAGTCTTAGTTAGCTTCGAGGAGTCCTCGCCTGACTTCTCCCTCGTCAGCTTATCCACGCACACATGGAGTTTGGACATGGTTAGGAACTTTCTCTTAAAAGAGGCCCCTGCCATTGGAAGGCTCACCGGGGAGGCCGACCATCATCGCCTTTTGCCCAACTCAGGACCTGCATCAGCGGCAAACCCAGCAGTGTTAGTGTCTCAGAGATTGGCTTCACTTGGACCCCGACGAGCGGGGCATTCGCAAAGGATCTTGGCCTTCTCCTGGACAGAGTTTATCCTTGTACCAGCTCGTCCTAGATGAGGCTTGACTCTGCCCCGCAGCTTTGTCAGTGGCCTTTCTCTACTTGAGCCATGCTGACAGTCTGCTGTAGCAGTCCTTTTTGGTTTTCTTCAAAAAACCACGGCACACCTCGGATACTTCCTCATTGTGATCCTGATCCAGGCAATATAAGCCTTTGTGATGCCGATCTTTCACAAATAAGTTTCTTAATCCACACTTCATGCAGAGTTTGAAGAGGCTTTGACTTGCCTTCTTCTCTTCAGTCACGGCTGAAAGGCACAATGTAGGCCCAAGGCCGGGTCTTCTCGAAACTTCGATGATCATCCGACGGTGGATGAAGATCTTCGCCTGTAGGGGATCCCCGTTGCCGGTCTATGTCCTTCATCAATGATGATCAATCAAAATGGGTCAATAGCGTGGTCCCTGGCCCCAGACAGCCTTATGGATGATGTAGAGGAATTTGAATTTGATTCTTGGAGAAACTGGGAGCCAATAGAGAGATTTTAGGGTTGGAGAGATGCGGTCACTGGGCTTGAGGCCAAGGTTTCGCCCTATTCTGGATTAGCTGGAGGGTGCAGAGAAAGGTGGAGGGTAGATTAAGGAAAAGGCTATTGCAGTAATCAAGCCTGGAGAGTCCCACAGTTCTCGAGACATTGAGCTTCTGGGCGAAAGTGAGGAGAAGGAAGCATTCCTTTGAGGAGGTGAAGTTCAAAGTGAGACTTCTTGGTAAGGTCCTGGATGTGAGGGAGGAAGGAAAGAGTGGAGTCAATGATGATTCCACAGTTTTGATTTCAGATGAAGGAAAAGCAGGAGAACCCATAGAGGGTGGCCAGAGTGAGGGTAAGAAAGAGGGAGCAGGAGTCCCAATGGGAAGAACCTCTGTCTTGCTGCCATTGAGCATAGGTCATTAGAGGCACACCAGGACTGGATGGCAGACAGGCAGTCAGGAATGATGGAGGAAGTAAGGAGAGAACCCAGGGGAAGTTTGAAGAATGGTTGTGTACCATCTGTTAAAACTGGAAGTAAAGGGAGTAGGTGGAGATTATGTGTGCAAGCAGAGCAAGGTAGATGTTAATGAGCCCGGGAGAAAGGTTGGAGCCCTGGGGGACATCACAGGTGTAGATCGAGTAGAGCAAGAGAAAATAGCCCATCATAACCTGGCAGGGTTGGTCATTGAGGAAGGAGTACAGAGAACTGTCGGACCTCCCCTTTGATGCTGTTTGTGGCCTTCCGGTCGGCGTTGAGGTTGAATTATGGCCGTGGGATGTGTGCTTTGTGTGGTGAGGTTTGTTAGTGCCAGTGCTGCCGCGGTGTCATCCCTCGTAGCAGAGCTGCAGGCCTGCCTGATGGGGTCAGGGGCTTGCATGCGGGCATCCAACAGATCCCCTTCGCCCTCAGCGTCACTATAGATATGTCAATGTTGCCGTTACTGGGGGCTCCCACAATGTCCATGGAGGCTTTGGCCTGTATGGCCTGGTTGGCCCAGTGCTTTGTCTTGTGGTCCTTGCGAGTCTTGGGCTTGAAGAGCTTGCAAGATTTGGAGTGGCCTTCATTTTGATCCCTTGGGAGACAAAGGTTGCACACCCGGTGCAAGTCTTTCCAAGGGAATTTACGGTTGCAGGATGGACAGAGTATAAACTGTGTATTCTCCATTGTGTATGGGGAAGGCAGCATCGCGAATTAAGTGGGTAGAGAAGGGAAAATGCATTCTCTTAGGGAAACTACAGACTGAAACCCCCCACGCTCCTTACTGAGAGGGATGAGGCCTGATGGGGCCTTCCGAGCCATCGGAAAAGTTTGTTGAGGCGAGTTGCAGTAGTCATTGACAAAAGTAGTCAAAAGTAGTGCTCAAAGCCGTCGCCGAAGGTCTTGCGGGAGAACGGCTAACTAAGGACAGCAACTGTAAACTAGAATTAATTATATTTGTAAGTAAAGGTAATAACCAGAAGGAACTCCACTTAGAGCGACTGACAATGATGGCGGAAAAATTCAATCTGAGCACCTCGACGCGTGAAGCACCATGGGTACAGTAGACATCACAATAGGGATACTATTACTGGCAAGCCCTGTCAACATCCCTTTTCGAATTTTGAAAAACAACAAATGTAGTACTCCACAGCTTTCACTAGATGTCGGCCTATTCATGGCATGTGATCTAAGTAGATTCCACAAGCCTCAGAAATATATGTATATATCAATGTGAAACTTGGAGCATCCATTGTGTATCGTGTTCAAGCTACCTCATGAGACATGCTCAATCTTGTTAAGCTGCGTCTTCTATGACCACTGATCCTTAGGTTCCAATAAGATTTTTAAAAGGTGGCTGTTCATTCATTCACTTCACGTGTCTGTAATGTGTGCCCTGAATAATTCCAGTAACATTAGGAATCCTTGCAACTCAAGAAAAGCTTCATAACAAACATGTTCTCTAAACCTTCTCATTCCAAACGTGACACAGCATCTCCTGACACATTTTCCTTGCCAAAACTAATTATATCACAAAACCTTCTTGTGTCAAGAGTTAAGTGCTGAATGGTGGCCCACCTATCAGAGTCACATGCACAGGGGATGCTTCATGGCATAAATTACATAGGCTTCTCCCAAATTGTGCCCTAAGTCTGCCAAGTTGTTGACCAACAGGTTGTCCGCTCTGAGGATCTTGTGGGGATTCACGTGATTTTGTCACTTCTCCCTGTGAATCTAGGGAGGTGAGCCCACTATTCAACAATCTCCCTAGGGGTGGCAGAATGCGGGTCCTCACATGGAGAGACTTCCCTCATGGGGAAAAGGACTCCCATTCTGTGATCGGACTCTCAAACCACCTTACCTTTGAGATCATGAAATCCTCAAGGTCTTCCAAGAAACAACCTGAGAAGATGACTGTCTGTTAGTGTAACCCTCCCTCCTGTCCTTATATAAAACATGACAATACATGACTATACCAACACAAGTAGGAACACACAAAGTAATCATTTGTACTGAGAAGAGGAAGATTGAAGGAGTGATGCAAACTGCTCCTTTGCTAAGTATCAACAATACTGGGAAGAGGTGGCCCCAAGGATGCATGAAGAATGTCTCACTGATACAAAAGTGGGACTCTGGGACTCCATTGGGGAGGACCCAGCTACAGACCATAAAAAGCAAGAATGGACTTACTGAAAAGAGAACATAGCGTGAAGCCTGTCAACCACGGTAGGTTCAAACCTGGGAGTGAGGAAGCAAGCCGAGGAAGCTAGTCCTCGGTCATGAGGGCATCATTGAAGGCTCAGAAGAACTCCCCATCATTGAGAGGAGAAACGACATAGGCAGCAGCTAGAACCTGGTTAATGGTGGCGTAACCTTCTGGAGGTGGAATGTGCTGTCCTTAAATTATGGCCACACTGCAAAGCCTGGTATGCTGCGGAGACAACGTGATTCATTAGGGAGTGGAGAGAGAGACTCTGAGAGCGTTCAGCGAGAAGACACAAAACCAAAACCCCAGGAAGAGCCAGTGACATGCTCCTATGCGAAAGAAGGTAACAGGAGTAATGGGAGACCCGGTGAGGGTTTGGTCAATACTGAATAGTACTTAGGGAGTAATCTACCTTGTCACAGTAGTTATTGAGAAGGTTTTAAGAGTCAAGAACATCTCACACATCACAGTAACAGTGTTGAAAACATCATAAGTGTAGAGTACATCAGGAGTAATCTCCCTTGAGTAAGGAAGGCATGGCATCAACAGTAAGACAGACATAAATAACCACAGTTCAAGGGTGTTTATTGAACTTTAACAAGGTTGTGAAAAACGCCTATCTAAACCTAAATCTACAGAGGGGAGAAAGCTACAACCATCAAATAATAATGCAGTCCTAGCGGAGTCTCATCAAGATAAAAGGGCCTATACTAAAAAAAAATTCCCAATCCTTACCGCTAAACATACATAGTGAGGGGTAGTGTTCATGAAAAAGAAAAAAGTGTCACAAAATGATATGTCACGAGCTTCAGGCCTTTGGCCTCCCTTCCCCACGTTTTCAGTAGGGGTCAAGGCGGTTCACCCGAGCAAAGCACACACTCTGGCTTCTTTGGCACGAGGACACCGTTCCATTACCTGCATCAGGGCCTTCTGTGATCGAAGTCTCTTTGCTTTTCAAAGGTCTCTTGACTCAGAGGGCCTGATGTACAAGAACAAAATGAAAACAAAGTTCCTTCCCTTGTTCAAGTGTTCAATTCGGGTCTCTCACCCTGGATCCCATGCAGCCGAGCTCAGACCCCTTTTTATATCACAGTCAGTATCGTGGATCCTCCTTGTCTGGGCTCAGATTTCCCTTTTACAATGTACAGAGAATACTCTTTCTCTGGTGACTCATGGTTCATCATGGATCCCCCTGAGCCGGGCTCAGATCCTTTCTCCGTCACAACTAGTCTCGCTGAGCCAGGCTCGGACGAACTGTAGAACTCATTCAACTTTTGAAGACTTTTGAATGTGCACAGGATTTAGCTTGACCCATTGCAGGACCAGTTCGATCTCAAAATTCTACTTTCAATAGTTGCCAATTATTTGTATACCTGACAGAGACCTTCAAGTGAGCACCCAAGTGGTGCTGGACCACTCTGTCTATGGTATCTTATTTGGCTCCCAAAGTTCAATCACGCCTCTGGTTTTCAATTATATTTGTGTCGTTTGTCACATACGTTTAAGACGTTATTCTCTTTAGATTTGTTCATACGATGTTGCCGCTTGCAACCGTGGTTCTAACACAGGCTGGTTTGGTATCATTCTCTCCGACTCACTGGCTGTGCTGCCTTTACTGGTGCTGCTTTGTTGTAGTAGCCAAGGACAGTACTACGGCAGCAGCCGCTCCTCCCTGCCTCGGTTATTGATGCAGAAGAGCGTCGGGTAACTCTGACATGCAATGCAGGTTTGTTCAGCTTTAGTTCTTGGTCTTAGTTTTTCTTACTTTCCAAGGTTTGTGAAAGTAACAGTCTGAAAAGGCCAAGGGCACTTCCCTCCTTGCAACCCTCTCTAGTCTTGCCATCTTTCTCATCATATTAAACTGCCATCTTGGAACCGCTGTTTCTTTGAATGCTTTGCCTCGCTCAGAGTGTGCTTTTGTGCTCCACCTCTTATCCGTGTGGGGAAATGTGATGGAGGTCAGGTGTGTGTAATGATCTGTAATTGCCTGATGTCGCCTGACTATTGTATTGGGACATGTCTGGTATACGGCTCTGGTGTTAAACAGCAGAGGACTCAGCAGAGGACTCACTGTATAAGACCACTTGATATTACAGAACGTAACGGGCGGGCTCAACTCTGTGGCGCTCAGTTACTTCCTTTACTCTTGAGCTCAGCAATTCTGTGAAGCACTTAAAACACATTGGGCCTCATTACGAGTTTGGGTTTAGCCATGCCCTTAATAAGGGCCAACTCACATCCTTTGCTTCTCCACCCCCTTTCAAAATGCCATAAATCAATGTGTGTGCTATATAAAAACACAATAAATTAATTCAAATGTGTCTTTCAAGGACTTACCTAAGGCTCGCCTATGGGTGTGTGGTGACACGCTGCAGGGTATTCCACTATAAAGAAATTACATATAAATAAAAAATACAAAGAATGGTTGAGAAAAATCATGAACATTTATTTTTTACAGCTTTAAAGACGGTGTAAGGAGGTACACTTCCTGAGAAGCACCCCCAATCCCCAAAAGGGCCACTGACAGCTTGTTGGAGCCAGCTTGTGTCGGTGAGACTTCCAAAATCAGATTGATTGCAATCATTTTAACTTCAAAAATACATATTACTATTCTGAAATAGAGCCACATTTAGTAAACTCAAGATCAATGCTTATTTATTTATTTATTTATTTATTCCGATTTGTAGAGCGCACGTCACCCCGGGGCATTGTGGCGCTTGTTACAGACAATGGGCCTCATTACACGGTAGGCTGAGAACCATGGCGCTATTAGCGCCATGGTTCATGCCGATAAAATACCGGCACCAGAAAGGGGAATTACCGCCCCATTCCAAGGTTGGTGGGGCGGTAATTCCCCCTTCCACCATTGCCCTTCCCCATTCCCATTTTTGCCCCATAGGGCTCTATGGGAATGGGGAAGGCGCTAATTACGGTACCGCAAATTGCGGTACCGTAATTAGCTCCACTGGTCCCTTTGCGGGTTGGTTTTTAATGCCTGCAAAAAGCAGGCGTTAAATTCCCCAACCCGCAAAGGGACCTCGTAGTAAGGCGGTAAGGATTTACCGGTACCGGTAAAATACCGGTACCGGTAAACCCTTACCGCCTACGGTGTAATGAGGCCCAATGTCTTAGTTACATAGGTTACAATATTTGCAAACAAATACAATATTTACAGTAGACATGTACACATTAGCAATGCAGTATATTTACAAGGATTTAAGAGAGTTGCCTATTATTTTGCACGGAATGCGGTTTTCAGTTTCCTGCGAAAAATAGGGAGGGAGTTTTCGGCTCTGATGTCTGCCGGAAGAGCATTCCAGGTCTTGGCTGCAATGTAGGGGAAACTAAGACCTCCGGCTTTCGCTTTTTTGATGCATGGGATGCAGAGTAGGTTGGTGTATTGCGTCCTGGTGGGACGGAAGGAGGATGGTTTGAGGATGGTTTCTGATAGATAGGACAGGGCGGAGAGGGAGAGGCATTTTTGAGTGAGTGTGAGGATTTTGAGAGAGATCCGCTCTTTGACCGGGAGCCAGTGGGCTGACTGTCTGACATGGGTGATATGTTCTCTTCTTGGGATACTAAGAGCAGCCCCGAGAGCAATGTTCTGCGTGACTTGTAGTCTGTTTAGGTTTTTGGCTGATGTGCCTGCTAGGAGTGCATTACAATAGTCCAGTTTGGCTCCAATGGTAGCTCTCGCTATGGAGAGGCAGTTGGGTTTGGAGAGGTTAGGCTTGATGGCGTTTAGGAGTTTGGTGGTGTGCGCAGACGCGGAAGTGATTGTGTTAACTTGTCTGGTCATTGATAGAGAAGAGTCAAGGTATACTCCCAGTGTCTTTACGGCTGTGGATACGGGGATGATGGAGTTGTCAATGGAGAAGTTAGCATACAGTTTGTCAACTTTGTCTAGAGTGTTTTGTTGACCTAATATCATGATTTCAGTTTTGTCTCCATTGAGGCAGTGACCATTAACTGCCATCCATGTCTTGATGATGGAGTAGATTCTATGGAGTGCCTTAGCGTCTTCGTTGTATGATCCTGAAAGGGGAAGATGTACTTGTGTGTCGTCTGCGTAGTTCGTGTATGTGATGCCATATGAGTCGAGTTTGTCAAAGAGGGGCTTGGTGAACAAGTTGTATAGTGTAGGTGCAGTGCATGATCCTTGGGGGACCCCGCAGTGGATTGTCGTGGGAGAGGCGTTGGAGATGTCCGAGAAGACTTTCATGGCTCTTCCCTCTAGGAAGAAGGTGGTCCAGAGAGCTGATTCTTTAGAGAAGTTGGCTGAGTGTGTGAGGTGTGATGTGAGAGTCTTATGATCAACTAGATCGAAGGCGGCTGAGAGATCTAGAAGGTGCAGAAGAGCAGGCTTGCCTTTGTCCATGATTTGGGTGATCTGACTCTTCAGATCCACTAGGGCTGTTTCTGTGCCATGTCCTTTCCGGAAGCTTGACTGTCTGGTCCCGAGGATGGAGTGAGTTTCCAGAAAATGTTGGATTTGGCAATGTGCGGCTTTGTCCAGTAATTTCAGGAGGAATGGCACTGTTGTTATTGGTCTGTAGTTGTTAGGTTGTAAGGGATCAAGAGTAGGTTTCTTTAGGAGGGGCCGGACCCAAGCCTCTTTGAGGTTGGCTGGGATGATGCCTGTTTTAAAGGACGCATTGATGAATGCCGTAAAGAGCGGCGCAAAGCAGTCTGCGCAGTCTTTGACGAGTTTAGTTGGGCAAATATCGCCTTTACAGGGGGAGGGTTTGAGATTTTTTTGTAGGTTGATAACTTCTGATTCAGTGACGTCTCTGAAGGAGAAGTCAGGTATGGTGGGCTTGGATGAGGTGGGTGGGGTGTTAGTGGGTTTGGTTCCTGTCTGTTGAGGAAGTGTTTTGCAGTGGTCTTTGATTTTCTTTTTGAAAGGTCAATTTTGTTTAGCATGGCAGCTTGAATGCTGGTACACCAGGCTTCATCTTTGATGATTTCGTCCGGAGTAATGGGGGGGGAGCGCTCATTGAAGATGGCGAAGATTTCTTTAGAGTGTGATTTGGCATTGGAGATTTGTGTGTTGAAAGCGTTGGCTTTGGCATCGGTGATAGCTATCTTGTATTGGAGGGAGATTGAATTGAATTTGTTTTTAGTACTGGTGCAGGGGTCAGATTGCCAGTTTTTTAGTGCTGCTCTTTTGTGGGATCGCATTCAGTGCAGTTCTTCAGTAAACAATGAGTTGGTATGCAGGGATTTCTTCTCTTTTTTCCATTCGAGTGGGGCTATTTCGTTAATGGCTTTGGTAATGACATCATTGTAGATGTCTGCGAGGATATTGGGGTCATTAGCGAATGGGGGAGCTAGCTTGGTGGTATTGAGGTAAGGGCGCAGGTTGTCCTCTGTGAGTTTTTTTTTGCTTCTGACTTGTGCAGGGCTAGCAGGGGTCAGGGTTTTGTGGTTTTTGGTGATAGGAATAGAGAACTCGATGCAGTTGTGGTCAGTCCAGGGCAGAGAGGAGTTAGAGGTGATAGTGGAGAGGCAGTTATGGTCTGCAATCCAGTCAAGAATGCCGCCTTTGGCGTGGGTAGGACTTTCTACTTTTTGGGTGAAGCCCAGGTCATTAAGTTCCTTGGTGAGAGTGGTTGCGTATTTGTCCTTGGTATCATTGAATCCGAGATTGAAGTCTCCTAGTAGAAGGGTTTTGGTGGAGCTTTTGATATTATTGCTAAGGATGTGGATGATGTTATCTTGGGAGTATGGGGTGTTGCCTGGGGGGCGCGGTAAAGAAGGTGAATGTTAATGGTGCTGTTGGGTGTGTGGGATGTATTTACCCATGCATCCGAGCCCTACCTCAAAACTGTGCAGTACTGACATGAAAACATCATGATGGCCAGAGCTTCCCAGAAAATGCACAGGGAAATGCAGGAAGAATAGGCTGCCACCCATTTTTGCCGATGTTATGGGCACAGAAGGACACTGCCTAAAACCACCATTGGACTACCCGCACAGTAGTCTGAAACCATTGGGAATGGCAATGCTGATTGCCAAATGCAACCTAGAATTGTGGGGAATTCATTCTTCAATCCCAAAAATGGGTGCAGTACCAGTACTCACCACTATCCAAAAGCCGGCGTTTTAAAACCACCCTGTGTTCCTCTGAAGGCAAGCCAAAGTGTCTATTTTAAACATTGCAACATGTGCAAAATATTCACTGAACACCAGCAGACATTTGGCAGAATGAGGTTTTGTGTGCTTACAAAATCTGGGAAATGAAGAGCCCAAAACAGTGCTTATAACAAAACTGCTATGGAGTCAGCAGTTTAAGTTGCACTGGATTTAAAGACACTAAAATCGAAAATGTTTAGATGAAATGAGTGACCTATGTTTGGTGTCACATGCCTTTGTAACTGTGAAATGCCATAGTTTTGCACTTAGAATCAGCATTCTAGCTGCATATGTAAAAATGTTTAGTTTTATTTGAATGCAGGAACTGGGGAACAAAAAGTGACATTTTATCTGAAACTGGCTTAAAGAGATTCCAATTCTGCCTGGCAACTACCCCCATCAGGAGTGAAACTTGAGTCACAGCTGTGTTCCCAGGCCTAGCTGCCCTTTTGCTGCTCACACTAAGGATATGCCATCTATCTGATAATTGAATTACCTGTGCTCTGCAGGAGAGTGAACAATGCAACTCCCTTCACCCAGGCAGAGGGTTTATTGAGAGGATCATAAATGGCTTCCTCTTGAACAATGAGCCTCTCCTGACTCAGGCAAAGGTTTTATTACAGCGGTCGTAAAATGTAGCTTCCTCTTGGCAGAAGCTGGGAGGAGCACTGCCTGTGAGAGCAAGCTGGCTTGGCAGAACTGGATAAACCAGTATTTCTACCTTGTGCTGGGAGGAAACCACACCCCTTTGGAGCCAGAACATAACTCTAAAAAGATGAATAACTCATAGAGCGGACATGTGAAAATTTTATTAATGATACCATAATTCTTGTGATTTTTCTGCCCACAGTTTAAGAGGTTTTTAGAACCGGTGGTATGTTCAGGGGGGTGTTAGCAGAAAAGTGGATATTACTCTAAATGTATGCATGTTAAAAGTCTGAAACTTCATCAGTTAATGTCCATACTCCCTGCGCACATGTATGTAAAGTTGGGTCAATGTCAGAAATTGAAAAATCAGTTAAAAAGTCAATTATGTGGCATTTCTGAATGCAAGCTCTTAGAAACAGCAGATTTGGACAGAGACATGGCTAAATTCAGCCACACCATGTATATGTAATTTCAAGCAACTGTGTAACTGTGAAATATGTCTTTTATTATCAAATATAGAATGTGTGCAATCTGACAGAGGAGTGTCCTATCTGCAAGCCATAAAATGACATCCCTCTGACTCACAGTTCATTCCCCAATCAAATGATAAATGGAAGTTTGACCAATTAGAAGCTGAGAGAGAGGTAGGGTCAGTGATGCTAGAACACACCCACATTCTAAACACATAAAAGCAGACAGACAGGACAGATAGGGACCTTCAATTCCATCTGCAGCAGGACGCTCTGCCGGAAAAATCCATACTTACCTCCATCAACCTCCAGAAAGCCAAACTAGAGACTTCAATCTATCCAGAACTAAGAGACCAGACCAGAGAGAAAGCAGTGCTGTACCCAGAGAGACCCAGACCAGCAGAGAGAGCTGACCCAGATCACTGTGAAGTGCAGAGGCCAGACCAGACCAGACCAGAGTCCAGTTTAAAACCCTGACCAGATCCGTGACGAGGCCCAAATTAATTCAAGAATATAGTGTGAGTACCCAGCAGAACTGTGTAGATCCAATCTCCTAGTTAAAATAATATAATTCAATCTATTAACCTAAGTAGAACTGCCTGATAGATCCAAATCTGTCACCTGTCATTCTAGTTGCAAGCTGCACGTGTCTTTTTGAACTTTAAAATTTCAAATCTGAAAAACGACCTTTATTTAATCGCTCATATCTCCGCAACCGTTTGTGCTAGAGACTTGCAGTAACTTTCATTTGAAAGCTTAGAATCTTAGCTTTGAATCAGACCAAGAACCACCTTCCTACCCCTTATAGTTTTACCGCAATCGCGGAACACGCATTCGCGAATTTTACCGCGATTTGCAAATTTCTTCACATGTAAAAACAGCTGCTGCTTGCCTTCCATCTGCCAGAAATTCGTTTAACCTGCTAATCATTCCTGAATCATTGCAAGAGTGAGCCTGAGCTAATATTAACTAGATACCACTCACCCTGAACCTCTGAAAGGGAATTAAAAGCATTTCCAGCATATTTCTCATCCATTGCTAGCACATATCAAAGCATTTTGCCTGTGTTTTCAAAACTCCTATCTGTTTTCTGTAGTGTAAGCTTGCTGGGGTGAACTGATTTACATTGATTGCATTTCTGAGAACTGTGTGTTTTCCTTCCATTTCCTTGCCTTGCATCAAAGGGGGGGAGGGGATTGCCAGAGAAAAGTGATTACATTGTTTGGTTGAAATCATATTGAGTATTTTCTGTACTGCATTCATTGAATATTGCATCCACCTGAGCTTTCATAAAGCATCCTCTACCACATTATACTTTTGTTCCTATTTACCAGTGTGCTACCTTATCCATTTCATGTCAACTCATTAGTGATTATAAGAAGTGTGCTAGTGCCAGATTCTCCGTTGTTGATCTTTATCATATCAGATTAAGTGTGCTATTCAATTATTAATTTATTATAAAGTGTGATATATATATTTTAAATTATCAAATAAACCTTTTAAACTTGCAAAACAGAACTACTTCTTGGCTCAGTGGGGTCAGGGGGATTCCAAGAGAGGGGTGTTATATAGGGGTAGTCATCCAGAACGCATGAACTGGACATAAAGATATATCAATAAGGGTGTTCATTCAGTATTATAGACTAGGCGTTGACTTAGCTGTAGTGTTGAATTGAATCCTCTTACAAATTGGGGGCTCGAGCCGGACGTTTGGGTTAGAATACCACTTGTGCAGCTTAATACAGTGTGCTAACTGACGGGATACATACATCCAGTCGGATCACCACGCTGCATTACGCTGTAAAGCACTCCTCAAAAGGGACACTCCAAGAAAAGTTCTGTTCTGCAAAAAAATAAAATACTAACTTCTGTAAGTCAGGACAGAGACCAATCTCTAGAATGACGACCTTAGTAGACATGAAAATAGCCAGAGAGCACCTCTTGCATAAGCTATTTGTGAGAGGTGAATGGACCGAACAGGGCCAGGATGCCTGGTTGCAGGCCATCACGCGACAGGTCACTGAAACAGGGTCAGACTTATGGAGAGATCAGGGTCCATTACATGTGGCCCTGAGTGAACTATATATGGCTCCTAAAGCCAAAGAGGAACACAATAAGATTGCCAGGATAGCAGCATACCTGTACCTATATATGGGAGACATGCAGGATAGATGTGCTGAAAGCCAAAATCTGGCAAATAGGCAACAGATGGTGTTAGAGAAGGCCCAATCTGACCTGGTCTCTTCTGAGCAGAGGCTGCAGAGGAGCCAGGAGTCAGAAGATGATAGTAGGCAGCACATCATTAAAATAAAGAAGGATATGGATGTGCTGCAACAGGAAAAGGTAGAACAGGATACTAGATTTCTGGCCCTGCAGAAGGAGCACCAAGACAGTTTGGACTCCTTACTGCAGAGCCAGAAAAAGCTGGAGCAACAATTAGACTTTAACAGGGCATGCACGGAGCAGGTAGCCACCCTGCAAAGTCATCTAGATAGAGTGAAGGCAGAGAGCAACAAACTGATTCTGAAAGACCTGGATACCCAGGCAGAGTTTGATGAGGAGCGCCAAAAAGCTGGTGCCCTTCAACGGCAAAGGGACGACCTGGCGGCACAAATGCAGGCTCTTAGTCAGGAAAGAGACGCCATAGGCCAGGAAGTCTGCCACTTAAAAAAGGAAATTGAAGAAAATCACCTGGCCCTCCGGGGCTGGGTGATCTCCAAAAAGAAAACCAGAACTTGGTAGAGCACACCAGAAGGGTGGAAGATGCTCTAGCAAGAAAGGAGCAGGCCAATAGGGACATTGCCCAGGAGGTAAACCTCCTGCAGCAAAGACTGGCCCAGTTCTCCAGGACCAACCAGGAAGCACAGAGGGAGAATGAGGCCCTCTGTCAACACAATGATAGGCTCCAGCAACAGGTAGCGATGCAGGAGAAACTGATAGAGTCGAGTAAGGCCTTAACAGAGGAACTGAAGGCACAAATGCAGGCTCTTGCATTGCAACAGGGAGCAGGGGCGGATAGAGATGAGGTTCGCTGGGAAATGGACACTCCGGAGCATAACCTCAGGAGCCCTAGTACCAGAGGCCCTCATACCTCTCAGTCCCTGGACTCTGCCACCCCCATGTCCCCTGGTGCACATGAGCACAGGGCCACAGGGATGGCAGATTACTATCCAGCTAAAAGTATGGGGCTCATAGGCCAGTACCACTCAGGAAAAGAGGGGTGGGCATCCGGGTATGGGCACCCAAGTACAGTACAGTTCAGTGGGGAACCCCAGGAGAGTAGGCCCATTAAGGGCATCCTGAAAACCTCTGCCCAGTTAGGTCAGTGGAGGGGGTACCCATCAAATCCTGGCAGCAAGGAGGAATCTGAAGACTCCTCTGAACTGCGCAGGACACAGGAGACCAGGCCCCCACATTCTGCCAACCATTCCCAGGCTCGCAGAATCCGGGAAAACCTGGAAGATCAGACGGGAACCTCTGGGAGCAGTGCCTCTGAGTCCGAGGATGAATGGACAAGGGTTACCCGAACCAAAAAGGCCAATAAGGCAAAAAGGGCCTTGCTTAAGGACCCCTTAAAGCAGATTAAGGCGATCAGGAGCGTCATCACGCCTTACCATAAGAACGCTAAGTATTCTGTTTGGGAGCACTTAGAGTTGTTTGAACAAATGATGGAGACTTTCCATGTGAAGGACAGCCAAAGCTGTATTCAATATGTAAAGTGGACATTCTCCCCGGAATACTCCAGTTTCTTTGCGGGGCTGGAGGATCAAAATCATTTAAGATGGTCCACATATAAGGCGGCCATCCTGAAACATTTTTCTGTTCACAGAAATCCTCAAGAGGCTCGCAAGGCAGCCTACAATTTGCAATGTGGGGAGGATCAGGCCCCACAAGAATTTGTGCAGGAGTTAAAGCGTGCTTTTGCACAGACCACAAGAAGGGTGCGCACAGATAGTAGAGAGTTCATAAATACGTTTTTCCATGCCTTGCCCAAATACATCATGACCCAGCTCGTGAGGGATTTTCACGAGAAAAGATCCTTAGATTGGGTCATTGAACAGGCTACCCGGATCTATGAGGTGCAGAAACCGATAGATAGCAAAAGTAATGCCCAGAAAAACCCCAAAGCCAACACCACCCCTGCTGCTGCCAAGGTGGCAGAGGTAAAGGTCACCCCCGTTTTAGATTTGGAGATGGGGGGGCCTAAAAACCTACCTGCACCTAATAATGCTAGGCCCAGAAGGTCCTCGGGCCAGTCACAGACAGGGAGCCAGGGAGGCAGCCCCACAAATGGGGTCCCTCGCTCTCCTGATTATGTAAGTCCCCGTTACAAGGGAAACAGACCCATCCTGGGTTATGTGTGGACTCCTCCAGCCCAAGGGGGGGGATCCAGCCAAGCACCTAACCCAGGGAACTTCCCTCCTAACTTCCCACCGGAGGGCAGAAACTCTCCAAATCCTGGGCAGAACTTTTTCCCCAGGTATCCACCCAACTTTCAGCCCCAAAACCATCCATCCTTCTTTCCCCAATTCCCTGAGCCCAGACCACTGAATTCGGGAGAGGGGAGGCCAAGGGTGGAGGGGTACCCAAATCTTCCCAACCCGGGGTATTACCAGAGGAGGGATAGCTACCCTTCCCGGGATCAGCCCAGGGGAGAAAACAGGGCCCCGTATCAGCCTGAGCGGGTTTCCCAGTTAGAGCGCCAGGTTCAAAACATGGCGCGGGATATGGGTCATATACTGAGGGCGCAGCAGAACCCTCAGATCAGCATGCCGGCGCAGAACGCACCCAACTCTGGACCTGGTGCTCCAGAACAATGACGGGGGCAGCACCCCGATAACTCACCGGTTCCCAGGGAGGAGGCACAAGGGGAAGGGGGGTGTAAAGCCTTGGAGGAAGCTTCCTTCCTCACTTGTAAACAGCCCCTGGAAACCCAGGAACCGGAAACGAAATCTCTTGCCCCTGAAAGTCTGCCTCCTAAGGAGCAGAGGGGGGGTAGGAGAAACAAAAGACCCAAACGGACTCAGTTTGAGGAGGAGGTACAGATCTTCCAATTTGAGGGAGAGGGATCCTCAGAGGATCCTGGGAAAAGGATCTTCTCCTTCAGAGAGGGGGGAACTCCCCCCAAAGAAAAATGGGTCCCTAGGGATGCAAATCCAGACTGGGGAGATGTGGAGACTGAGCTACCGCCGCCCACCATCTCATCCCAGAACCAACAGCAAGAAAATCCCCTGGTTCAAACCCATCCTGGGGACTGCCTCCAAAAAGGGGGGGGCAGCCCAGAACCGGAACCAGGGGAACCCACAATGGCTCTGATCTCCAGTTGCCAACTTTTTCTTTCAGATTCCCAAGACTCTCCACAGAATTCTGCCCAAATCTCTTCGCTATCGATGTCCAAAACCAGAAAGTTAGCCCACCAGTTGTCCAAAAATGTACATTACCTGTGCCCCCTTGAGGAGAAGGAGGGAAGATATTATGCCCCGGTAGAAGTACAGGGGCAGGGTACAATCTCGGCACTGGTGGACACTGGATCTCAAGCTACCCTTCTGTCCAGAAGGGCCTTTGACGAACTGAATGCAGGAAGGGGAGAGAATTACCAAATTCCTTTCACCTCTCTTCCGGGACAACTACAGAACTTTGACGGGAAGGAAATTCCCGTTGAGGGGACTGCAGACTTGGACATTAAAATTGGGCGACATAAGTTGAAACACCCGGTCATAGTTGTGACCCCAGAGGGCACCCCTTGTTTACTAGGGAATGACCTCCTGAGAAGGTTGTCACCCCTAATAGATTGTGTAAACAAGGTCCTCTGGACCCAGACTAGCCGACCAATAAAATTAAAACAGAGTGTCAACCATGTTAGTTTAAACGGCACATGCCACATGGTTGAACAAAAATCTGACCAAGTAGAATTTCACTTCCAGAACAACCAGATTCCAGACGTGACAGTAATAGCAGTAGGACAACAGACTGGTGATGGGGGGTCCTCGCTGTTTCTGAAAATCAACCTTCCTTCCAGTCTAAAGTGGTATTCCACGCTGGAAGGAAACACTCTGAAATTCTATACCAATCCACAACCTGAAACTCCCACTCCTATAGTCCAGAAAGATGTGAAATCAGCTCAGAGCCTGGCTGATATTCAGCAAATTGGAGAGCAGTTGTTCATCCCTGTTCAGTTAAATGATGGGAAGGACTCTGTTCTCGCTCGAGTGTGTGTGAACAACGGTAAGAGCTTCATCAGCGAAGCCATGTTTCGCCAACTTCCAAAAGATCCAGCCATTCCCACCTTCAAACTGATAGACAAATGGGAAATGGACCTGGAAGCACCCAATTCAAAACATCTCCTGCCAAGCAGGTGTATGCTCAAAATCTCCATTGGCAACAAGAGCATAGTCCATAATTGTTGGGTCGTGCGAGACGTCACTGCCGCCTTTTACTTACGCAGTGACATTCTCAATCGCTTTGCCATTAGTTTGGACCTAATAAACTTCAAAGCTTGGTCCCGATTAGCGGATAATCCCATGGGCTTTGATGATCCAGAAAAAGCATTTAGGTCAGCTCAATTGCTACCTTATGCAGTTGAAATTCAGATTAAAGAGGAAGTCACCATCCCAGAAAGGACCCGACAATTCTCCCTGGAAGTGAAAGTTAAAAGGGGACAAGAGTTGAAAAACCCTGATGCTTACATACATCTAAACGCTTCTCTCCAACAGCAAGGGTTGGGGGTAAACCCAACTCCATTAGTCAACATAGAACATGACACCATTCTAATAGAGGTGGATAACAGCGACTTAAAGAGTATTACTCTAGCCGCAGGCACCATTATTGGAATGGCGGTTGATGACCGACATTTCTCCATGGATCTTGGAAATGAACTGTTAGGGCCAATCCCCAAGGACTGCTTTGACAGTGACAGTGATGACAACACAACACCAGACAGGATTTTTACCCGGCATGGGGGGAACTTTCTGGTGTACACTTCCTGCCCCTATGGTAAGGAAGATGTGACTTGTGACTTCAGGAGGGATGAGGTGATTTTCCAGGTCCATGAGGGCTGCCTTTCCCACCTGAAGCCTCCAGTCCAAATCAGCACTCTGACCAGGGACTTCTCCACCCAGCTGGAGGAGGCCGCTGAAATAGCCAACCAGAAGTCTTTCCAGGCTTCAGGCAGATGGTGGAAGAGAGAGTCAACCTAGCTGATGCCTGTGTGACTCTGGAACAAAAGCAAAAGTTGAAAAAGTTTTCTTGGATTTCCAAGATCTCTTTGCGGTAGACTCATATGACTGTGGTCGTACCGACATCCACACAACAACAATCCCCACGGACCCTGGCATGACCCCAGTGTTTGTGAAGCAATATCGCTTGCCTCTCGCATCAATGGAGTCCCTTACTGAAATAATTAAGAACCTTGAGTCCCGGGGAATAATCCGTCCAGTCCACAGCACCTTCAATAATCCGGTGCTGGGAATATTGAAGCCAAACGGCCAGTGGAGACTCTGTGCCGACCTCAGGGAGCTCAACAAACGGGTCCATACTTCCGATGGCCTCTGCCCTACATTGACCAAGGGCTGGCCCAGATCCAGGGGTCACAGGTATTCAATGCAATAGACCTGACCAATGGATACTGGACTGTGCCTGTCAGTAGGGAGGACCAATACAAGCTGGCTTTTACCTTTGGGGGCCAGCAGTACACCTGGACCCGGACTCCCTTCGGATACCTCAACTCCGGCAATGAATTCAACATTTTTCTACACAAGGCCATGCCTGACTTGGGTGCAAGGGGTAACCTGGCTTATGTAGATGATGTCCTCATCAAAAGTTCATCTGTGGAGGAACACATAGCGGAGATCCGTTATGTTCTGACGCAGTTGAGGGCCGCCGGAGCAAAACTTTCCTTTCAGAAAGCACAGTGGTGTAGAACCCGTGTTAATTTCTTGGGGCATGAGATTACTGCTCAGGGCCTCTGTCCCCAGGAAAAGAAAGTGGAAGCACTTCAGAAACTGAAAGACCCCACAACTCTGCGGGAACTAAGGAGCCTCCTTGGACTGACTAATTACAGCAGAAAGTTCATTGAGGGCTACGCAGAGATCACCAGACCCCTGATTCATCTCCTGAAGGGGGGGGTCAAGTGGGAATGGGGTCCAGAACAATCCGAGGCAGTAAGACAACTCAAAAGAAGCCTCTCGCAGGCGCCATGCCTAGCTTACCCTGTCAGAAACAAGGAGTTCTTCCTGGAGACGGGGTTCTCTAATACGTGCTTGACGGCAGTATTATACCAAAAGCATGACAAGGTCAATAAAGTAATCTCCTATGCGAGCAAAACTTTATCCTCTGTGGAGGAAAAATTCAACGATTGTGAGAAGGCACTCCTGGCAACGGTGTGGGCATTGAAGAATTACCGCCCGTTTATCCAGGGGGAACACATCATAGTGGAGACTCCACACCAGCCTCTGCAATATCTCCAAAGTGACAGAATCCGGGCCGGAAATGTGAGTAATTCCCGAATTACTTCCTGGATTCTGTCAATGCAAGGCTTTCCTGTGGAGGTCAGATATGGCCAAAACAAGAAGAGTCCCCTCGCGCAAGGTCTGGCTGACTTGCATGATTGTGCCAGAGAAAACTGTCTCGAGGACGAAAGTCTAAAAATAAAGGACAACATGGAGGCATACCTTAATTGCCCACACAAAGTCTTTGAAGAAGACAAGTGTGAGGGAATGCCCACTGTATATGTGGATGGATGCTCTTACCATGTTGACAACAACGGGGAGAAAGAACTGGTGGCCGGCGTAGAGAATGCATGGGTGAATGAGTCCCCAGAACCCTCCGCTGGATACAAAATTGGTCCCCGAAGTAGTCAGGTGGCAGAATTGATGGCTGTGCATCAGGCCATCCTCACTGCTGTCCAGCATCAACTCCGCGAACTGGTCATAATCACAGATTCGGATTATGTACGGAACGGGTTTGTGGAGCACCTGGTTAATTGGAAAACCAGAGGCATGTTGTGTGCTAACAACAAACCCTTGAAACATGGGAAGTTGATCCAAAACATTGATGATCTGGTCACATCGAATGGGATGACCATCTACTGGAAGAAGATCAAGGGTCATTCCAAAGTAGAGGGACCAGACAAAACTGGAAATGACTTAGCTGATCAGCTCGCCAAAACCGGGGCCATCCAAGGGGATCTAATTGAGATTGAGTCCCTGTTGGGGGAAATCCAGGTCACTGCTATCACTAGGTCCCAGACAAATGCTCACAACGACCTTTCAATTGTACAATGGAGTAAGGAGACCCCTGATGATGATTTGATTACTGCTCAGAAGGGGGATCCAATTATTGGTAAATTTTACCAGCACCTTGAGGCCCTGAGAACTTTCCCCTGACGGATACCGATTATATTGGGAAAGAGGACCTAAGAGTGTTGATGAAATGTCCAAAAATGTTCCGGATTCAAGACGGTTTGCTGGTAAGGAAATCCAAAGCTGGCCACGATCAGTGGGTGGTTCCTACCTCATTCCGAAGCCTGATGTTAAGTCACGCCCATGATGCGGCCACCGCCGGTCATAGGGGGTTTCACACAACATTGGAAATCTTAAGAGAGGTTGCATACTGGCCACACATGGGGCAGGACCTCGACCAATACTTGAAGGGGTGTCTTGTGTGTGCACAATTTCAGCCATCATCCCTCACGCACCGTGCGCCTCTCCAAAAGAGGGGGATGACACTGCCATGGTCAGATTTACAAATCGACTTTGTAGGCCCTGTGATTCGCTCGGCTAGGGGGAATAAGTACATGTTGACTGTGACATGCTTGTTTACCAAGTGGGTGGAATGTCTCCCAGCCCCAAATTGCAAGGCAGAAACTGCAGCTGCCTTGATGATTAACCACATCTTTTCCCGTTTTGGTCTACCTCAAAGGATTGAGTCAGACAGAGGTAGCCACTTCACCAGTGAAGTAATGACAAAGATGTGGGAGATACTGGGGGTCAAGAGAAAGCTACACATTGCTTACAGGCCAGCTTCTTCTGGGGCAGTAGAGAGATATAACCGGACAATTGTGAGCATATTAAAGAAGTTTGTGGCAGATTCTGGGCCAAGTTGGGATATCCGATTACCTCTGGTCCTAATGGCCATCAGATCTACCCCTTCATCTGCAACCAAAATGTCACCATTTGAGTTGATGACTGGGCGCAAGATGGTGCTTCCGCAGCATTTGCTCTACAGGACCCAAGAGCAGACACTGATAAATGCCTCCACTACTCATGAGTATGTGGAGAATTTAAGGAAACACCTCCAACATGCTTTTGCTTATGCTCAGCGGAATCTAGAAAGATCAGCTGATAGCATGAAGACCCATTATGACCTGAAAACTTCCAGGAAGGAATATCAGGTGGGAGACCGGGTCTATCTATACAACTTCCAAAGGAACCAGGCCAAGCAGCGCAAAATTTTGCCTACATGGAAGGGACCCTTTGAGATCGTCGATAAGATCTCCCCTGTGGCCTACAAGATCCGCATCCCCAAAGGCGGTTCGGCAGAGGGGGAAGACAAGTGGGTCCACATAAACCAGTTGAAATGTTGCCATCCCAGGCACACTCTGCAACAACTGGAGGAATCCTCTGGAATCCTAGCGGGTACTGTATCAGACTAATTCAGTTCCAATCATAAAACATACCACATCTAGTCTCTAAAACATTGTGATTTGCATGAAACTGTCTCTTAGTTATACTGTTTTTTTTTTCAAAATAAGAATGTAATGTTTCGTGATGATGAAATGCATATGCTGCCCCACTATCTCAACGGTGGTGGAAAAACGTCTATGAATAGGTATTGCCGCTCTTCCTTTGTCGTCCTAGGAGAAAGAAAACCTTGAGACGGGCCAAGGAGGACGATCCGGAGACCGGGAGCTGAGACGCAACGGGCTCGGGGTACCGCCCAATATTCCCATCAGGACCGGCGAGGAGAACCGATCGATCCGACCGGATGGAGGAAAAGATGCTGAACTGTGCCATCTATTGGAAGAAGATGAGGAAACATCCCAGATCTTGCGAGTCCCATCAGTGAAACCGAATGGCCATCGCAAGAGGGGGGCTTGTGGGATGTATTTACCCATGCATCCGAGCCCTACCTCAAAACTGTGCAGTACTGACATGAAAACATCATGATGGCCAGAGCTTCCCAGAAAATGCACAGGGAAATGCAGGAAGAATAGGCTGCCACCCATTTTTGCCGATGTTATGGGCACAGAAGGACACTGCCTAAAACCACCATTGGACTACCCGCACAGTAGTCTGAAACCATTGGGAATGGCAATGCTGATTGCCAAATGCAACCTAGAATTGTGGGGAATTCATTCTTCAATCCCAAAAATGGGTGCAGTACCAGTACTCACCACTATCCAAAAGCCGGCGTTTTAAAACCACCCTGTGTTCCTCTGAAGGCAAGCCAAAGTGTCTATTTTAAACATTGCAACATGTGCAAAATATTCACTGAACACCAGCAGACATTTGGCAGAATGAGGTTTTGTGTGCTTACAAAATCTGGGAAATGAAGAGCCCAAAACAGTGCTTATAACAAAACTGCTATGGAGTCAGCAGTTTAAGTTGCACTGGATTTAAAAACACTAAAATCGAAAATGTTTAGATGAAATGAGTGACCTATGTTTGGTGTCACATGCCTTTGTAACTGTGAAATGCCATAGTTTTGCACTTAGAATCAGCATTCTAGCTGCATATGTAAAAATGTTTAGTTTTATTTGAATGCAGGAACTGGGGAACAAAAAGTGACATTTTATCTGAAACTGGCTTAAAGAGATTCCAATTCTGCCTGGCAACTACCCCCATCAGGAGTGAAACTTGAGTCACAGCTGTGTTCCCAGGCCTAGCTGCCCTTTTGCTGCTCACACTAAGGATATGCCATCTATCTGATAATTGAATTACCTGTGCTCTGCAGGAGAGTGAACAATGCAACTCCCTTCACCCAGGCAGAGGGTTTATTGAGAGGATCATAAATGGCTTCCTCTTGAACAATGAGCCTCTCCTGACTCAGGCAAAGGTTTTATTACAGCGGTCGTAAAATGTAGCTTCCTCTTGGCAGAAGCTGGGAGGAGCACTGCCTGTGAGAGCAAGCTGGCTTGGCAGAACTGGATAAACCAGTATTTCTACCTTGTGCTGGGAGGAAACCACACCCCTTTGGAGCCAGAACATAACTCTAAAAAGATGAATAACTCATAGAGCGGACATGTGAAAATGTTATAAATGATACCATAATTCTTGTGATTTTTCTGCCCACAGTTTAAGAGGTTTTTAGAACCGGTGGTATGTTCAGGGGGGTGTTAGCGGAAAAGTGGATATTACTCTAAATGTATGCATGTTAAAAGTCTGAAACTTCATCAGTTAATGTCCATACTCCCTGCGCACATGTATGTAAAGTTGGGTCAATGTCAGAAATTGAAAAATCAGTTAAAAAGTCAATTATGTGCCATTTCTGAATGCAAGCTCTTAGAAACAGCAGATTTGGACAGAGACATGGCTAAATTCAGCCACACCATGTATATGTAATTTCAAGCAACTGTGTAACTGTGAAATATGTCTTTTATTATCAAATATAGAATGTGTGCAATCTGACAGAGGAGTGTCCTATCTGCAAGCCATAAAATGACATCCCTCTGACTCACAGTTCATTCCCCAATCAAATGATAAATGGAAGTTTGACCAATTAGAAGCTGAGAGAGAGGTAGGGTCAGTGATGCTAGAACACACCCACATTCTAAACACATAAAAGCAGACAGACAGGACAGATAGGGACCTTCAATTCCATCTGCAGCGGGACGCTCTGCCGGAAAAATCCATACTTACCTCCATCAACCTCCAGAAAGCCAAACTAGAGACTTCAATCTATCCAGAACTAAGAGACCAGACCAGAGAGAAAGCAGTGCTGTACCCAGAGAGACCCAGACCAGCAGAGAGAGCTG
Organism: Ambystoma mexicanum; assembly: GCF_040938575.1. Taxonomy (NCBI): domain Eukaryota; kingdom Metazoa; phylum Chordata; class Amphibia; order Caudata; family Ambystomatidae; genus Ambystoma; species Ambystoma mexicanum. The sequence goes on from NC_090927.1 coordinate 964,175,655, forward strand.
ACCCAGATCACTGTGAAGTGCAGAGGCCAGACCAGACCAGACCAGAGTCCAGTTTAAAACCCTGACCAGATCCGTGACGAGGCCCAAATTAATTCAAGAATACAGTGTGAGTACCCAGCAGAACTGTGTAGATCCAATCTCCTAGTTAAAATAATATAATTCAATCTATTAACCTAAGTAGAACTGCCTGATAGATCCAAATCTGTCACCTGTCATTCTAGTTGCAAGCTGCACGTGTCTTTTTGAACTTTAAAATTTCAAATCTGAAAAACGACCTTTATTTAATCGCTCATATCTCCGCAACCGTTTGTGCTAGAGACTTGCAGTAACTTTCATTTGAAAGCTTAGAATCTTAGCTTTGAATCGCACCAAGAACCACCTTCCTACCCCTTATAGTTTTACCGCAATCGCGGAACACGCATTCGCGAATTTTACCGCGATTTGCAAATTTCTTCACATGTAAAAACAGCTGCTGCTTGCCTTCCATCTGCCAGAAATTTGTTTAACCTGCTAATCATTCCTGAATCATTGCAAGAGTGAGCCTGAGCTAATATTAACTAGATACCACTCACCCTGAACCTCTGAAAGGGAATTAAAAGCATTTCCAGCATATTTCTCATCCATTGCTAGCACATATCAAAGCATTTTGCCTGTGTTTTCAAAACTCCTATCTGTTTTCTGTAGTGTAAGCTTGCTGGGGTGAACTGATTTACATTGATTGCATTTCTGAGAACTGTGTGTTTTCCTTCCATTTCCTTGCCTTGCATCAAAGGGGGGGAGGGGATTGCCAGAGAAAAGTGATTACATTGTTTGGTTGAAATCATATTGAGTATTTTCTGTACTGCATTCATTGAATATTGCATCCACCTGAGCTTTCATAAAGCATCCTCTACCACATTATACTTTTGTTCCTATTTACCAGTGTGCTACCTTATCCATTTCATGTCAACTCATTAGTGATTATAAGAAGTGTGCTAGTGCCAGATTCTCCGTTGTTGATCTTTATCATATCAGATTAAGTGTGCTATTCAATTATTAATTTATTATAAAGTGTGATATATATATTTTAAATTATCAAATAAACCTTTTAAACTTGCAAAACAGAACTACTTCTTGGCTCAGTGGGGTCAGGGGGATTCCAAGAGAGGGGTGTTATATAGGGGTAGTCATCCAGAACGCATGAACTGGACATAAAGATATATCAATAAGGGTGTTCATTCAGTATTATAGACTAGGCGTTGATTTAGATGTAGTGTTGAATTGAATCCTCTTACAGGTGACAGAGTGAGTTTGGCCGATAAGAGGTCAGAGTTGTTGATCGAGGGGTGACTGACAGGTCGGAGCTGGAGGCTCTCCGTATAGATGAGGGCTACTCCGCCTCCTGTACGATCTGGCCTGTCTTGTGTCTGAGTATGGTGAAGCCAGGTGGTAGTGCAAATGCAACGGAGGGGCCTGATGCTTCATGTAACCATGTTTCAGTGATTGCTAGAAGGTCAATGTTGTTGTTGGTTATGAGTTCATGAATATCAGATGCATGAGCTGGTAGAGATCGGACATTGAGGAGGGCACATTTGATCTGATGTGTGTGTGGTTTGTTGGTGCATTTGGTGTGCGGTGTGTGTGTTTTGTTTTGGGACCTGCGAGTGGTGGTCTCCGGTATGTTATGTGAGGTGGTATCATGGGATGTGGCATGGTTGGTGAGTGGTGGGCAGGGGGAGAGTGGGTGTCCCAGGCGGGGGCACTGAAAGGAAGTGGAGCGGGAACTCAGTCTATAGTTTCTGTATTCTGTGGGAAAGGGAAGTGTGTTAAATTCTGTGGTCTGTGTGCGGGCTCTAAGTCTTTCTAGCCTATGCATGATTACGATACAAGGTGTGTGTGGTGCCATGGAGTGTGTGGTAGCCGTGGTATCGAGATGCTTGGGGTAGAGGAGAGGGCTCGTGGTGTGGGTAAGAGGGGATGGATAGGAGAAAAGAGTTGGAGAGCAGTGAGTGTTGCGAGGAGAGTGAGCAGCGTGATGGTGGCAGCGGTGAGCTTGCAAGACGCTATAGGCATGATAGTTTGCTGGGTGGGACTGTGTGTGGAGGGTGACACAGTCAGGTTGGGTGGACCTAGCCTGCAGTAGGCAGGGGTGGATAGGTTCAGTGACCATAAGGCACAACACAATTCAAAAGTGGTCTGAAAGCAACCATAAGGCACAACACAGTTCAAGTGTGGTCTGAAAGCGACCATAAGGCACAACACAGTTCAAATGTGGTCTGAAAGCGACCATAAGGCACAACACAGTTCAAATGTGGTCTGGAGGCGACTATAAGGCACCACACAGTTCAAATGTGGTCTGAAAGTGACCATAAGGCACAACACAGTTCAAATGTGGTCTGAAAGCGACCATAAGGCACAACACAGTTCAAATGTGGTCTGAAAGCGACCATTAAGCACAACAAGTTTAGGCACTGTGCTGTGGGTGTAAGGTAGATAGGACCATTGTTATAGTTAAGTGGAAAGCTAACAGTAGTACCTAGCAGCGAAAGCGGGCCTCGTATCCATGCAGAAAAGCATATCGGCCATTTTCAGGACAGGCAGCATACGGACAAAGGCAGCATGGGGCAGCTGGCTTGGCTATAAGTGGCTGTGATGTGCTCACCTTACAGGGTAGATGCAGGTACTACCCTTTGTTGCACGCTTAGTGCGCTGGTTTCATTCTTTTTGGCACGGAAGGTGTGCGGTCATCAGATGCGGGTGTGCCGGCTCCTGCCTGTGGCCTCCTACGATCAGAGCAGAATAACTGGTCTGGCTGGAGGGTTGCTGGGAGGGGCTTCAGCCCGTTCCTGAGATCGTGGCGAAGTGGGCATCGGAGTGAGTACAACATAACTAGTTGCGGGGCATGCCATCAGGAGGGTACTCGCATGAGGTGCGAAGTGGTCCCTGGGCAGAGTTCTGTGCCGGTGGCGGTCCGGCGGGCACTGATAGGCACAGATAGGCTGCACAATAAGAAGCCTTGGACGGGTGCCTTAGACGAGATGGAGCGGCTCGCACACGGTTGCTTAGCAACCTATAACAATACAGGTTGCACCGGCCATTTTGATTACTTTCGGCCGCGTCTGCTGCAGCAGACTGCTGCATTGATTAATTGGGTCCTGGAGGCCACAGAATCGTAGGGGCCCCAACCAGGTCTGCATAAGGGGCTGTAGTAACGCAGGGGGGCCTGGATGGCTTACCCTGTTGCCTCGGGGAGGCTCGGTGAAGAGCAGCTTCTGTGGGGATGTGGTGGACTGTGGGAGGGGCTCCTGCCCACCGTCCCTCTGCTTCCCGTCGAGCGAAGTGAATGCTTCACTGTGCGTACTTAATTATCAGCAAGAGATTGTTAGGAGCCAGTAATAGGATACATTTAAAACTCGTATTTGCTTCCACAGCAAACACTATAAACTTAATATCCCAGCCAAGGGACAAGATAAAATCGAATTTAACTTGCATGGAGACATTGAGGCATTAGAAAGAGAGAGAGAGAAAGCACATGGGTATTAAATATTTACAGTCCATCAAATTCTGCTCAGATTCAGCAGAGGAGGTAGACTAGCACAGAGCAGATATGTGCGCAATATAGCGAAGGACCTGGGTATTTTAGCAACCACCCAGCAAACTTTTGCCATGAAAGAACTATGACAGAAGTTTGATCATCTTTCTGGGCCCACACGTTGAAAGTTCGAGAGCGAGAGAGGGGGCTGCACTGGGGACGGGGCTGCAGAATTCACATTGCATTGCATTCTGGGATCAGACACAAGCAATACGATTCGGGGATGAAAATAAGGTCTCCCAGGAAATGGGGCTCAGGCTGCCATTCAACAAAGTGTAACACAAGCAGCACACATGCAAAGCAATTGCCCAATAAACACACACTATGTAAACAATTCAAGACAGACCAACATTGTTTTAAATAGCTATCTGCAAATACTAATCTGCAGGCACACAAATCGTAATTCTCAGCAGAAAAGGAAAATGTGTGACCAGGCAAAGATCAAGCTTTTCGCCTCTGCCCAATCTCCTCCCACACTTAAAGTTACACATACCCCTATCCAAAATCCAAAGCCAAGGTTGGTTTCATGACAGCCAAAGTAGAGGGCTCGCTTTGACATCCCTGCAGAGCCTGCCACGCAGGTTCGAATCCCGTCAGGGCCAAACTCATCCTTTCTGACGTCGATAAATGAGCACCACACACCGTGTGTAATAACAAGCAGCGCTCAGATGAATGAGGGTTCGTAGCGCTATATTAAAAAAAAATGCAATGGCAAAGAAAACGAGTGGAAGAATGTGTGTAAAGAAAGTACGTGTATTTATTTTAAAAGAAATCAATCTAATTACTGTTGCCAGTGAATCAATGAATGCCTAATGAATTACGCCAGGATTTCATAGGAAACATTACAATGATGTGCCATAATAAGCAGCTGAAAGAAAAGGCGCAGCTGGTAGGCGATTTCTTTATGCATTTTTTGTTGAGAAACTATGCGTTTGCTTCTCTCCCCTGACGGAAATTCCTTTACATACGGTTAACCTGCCCCAGTTATTGCAGAAGGTTTTTGAAAATTTGAGCAACCCATTCATGTTCCTACACATATGGCCAGCTTCCCGTAAACTGCACCAAATATAAAACATGTTTAGCAGAATGCTCGTTTTTTTTAATTTGTGGTATTTAAAGAAATGCCCACGTTGCCTCCTCTGAAAAGTCTCCTGTGTATATCAGGGTGGCTGGACAGCAATGCGTAAGTTTTGCTCAACGGCCCCTTCCACGCAATACACTACTAACACCAATGTGTGACCTGCCAGAAGCCGGCGTGCATTTGTCAGTGACAGGCCTCTAAAGGAACTGCCACTGGGAAATGTGAGAAATTAGAAGCATGTTTATCCCTGTTTTGGCGGTCAAATGCAAGTGGGACAGCAGGGGTACAAACTAGCGGTTTCATATTTAAAATAAAAACATGGCATGGTTGTCAAACAAGCACTGGGGAATGTGCAACTCTCCTGCCCATTTCAATGGGCATCCCATTTCCGAATTTGTGATGTGCGTTGAAATGTGCAAAAATGCCCCCTTATTTGTGCAAATGTGCAAAGGGGATAAAACTGGCATCTGAGTGTGCGCATCCATGATGCAGACAATCAGATGCACTTTGTGCATAGGGCACATCTTTTTTGCACAGGCACATCTCGTCACTTGCGCCAACACTTTTTCTGAGGATCTGGCCCTCAATCTCTACCCCCATCCTGGGTAATGTTATTCACAGAACAGGTGAATCATCTGAATTTCAGGAGAAAAAAAAGATCAAGACCTTTCTAGGTCCAAGACAGCAGCATTGGGTCATTTTTTAAATTGCCGGCATATTGATGTTTTCCCCAAATATGTCCAAAGGAGTAAATGTAGTGAGCAAGCCCAAATGAACCTTGTGAAATTTCAGGGGGTCTCCCCACAGGATGTGAACATGTATGCATGTGTTTTTAGGGTAGAGGTGTGGCGAGAGTGGCAGAGAAATGCTTATTTCTGTTCTTTTTTCACGCTATAGTGACCATTAGAGTTATATACAGGTTGTGGCAGCAGCTTCATACATGTGATTTACTCTGACCAATACTGGCAAACAAGAGATTGCGGCTGCAGGTTCATGCAAGTGAGTTACTGTGACCATTACTGGCATAAATGGGTAATAGTCACAGCCTCATTCAAGGGGTTTGCAGTCCCCATTACTGGCATAAATAGGTTATGTACAATCACCTGTACTGCAATCACTTCGAAAAGCTAATTTATTGTGAAATCAAGATAAGATCTGCCCAATTCCTCATACGTTCAGTTTTTGAGGTGAGCTGGATAGTAAGTGCATGTTTTAACAAATAGTAAAGCAAAAATAGCATAAAGTGTCAATTGAAAACAAATTACTTAAACATAGGTCAAGACAGACTGTTTTCCAAATGTTTCAGTACAATTTTAACAACTGTCATATAGGTGATACAGCAGGTGCCCGTAAGAGAAAAAGGTAAAAAAGGACAAAACAAAAGAAATGTAGAATCAGCCATTGACAGTCAACACATAATAATAAAAATAAATATAAGAAGATTCAATGAGTACGAGTGAGTGACAGAATAAAGGTAAATTACCTTGTAAACATCCTATTGGTATTTTAGGGTCATTAATAGACCAAATAGAGGAATATCAGTATTGGTAATGCCATAAATGGTTTGCAATCATGTCCCTTAAACTGGTCTAAAAAGGAAATATACCGAAAACTGTAACATCCACTCCATTAGGCTCGTTCTAGGTATAGCAATCAAGTACTGTGTGGTCGCTAAACTGTATACAAGTACTGTGTGGTCGCTAAGCTGTATCGCGGTCCTAGTATGTAATCGATTGAATAAATGATTGGATAATTCCAAGGTTCACCCCTCTCGTTTTGGAATAATCAATGGCAGGTATATTTCTCAGTCATAATGTCCTATAATACAATTAATTAGGGCTGAGTGTAAGCAGCATGTTGTGTCCATTTGTTTAGCTTCAAATATAAGAGATATCACACTGGGTGAGAGAGCGCTTACCATCAGATGTAATGCAGTTTGCATATGGCATCAAGCGCAACATTCTGTGTATATAGCCCATGCCATTTTGTTATTGCCAGTTAGAAAGTGCTTTCATGGTGTTCCTATGGATAAGATAAACTGGGCACACTTCAAAAAAGTGTATCCCTTAAGTTGAATTCCCATAAAAAAGGCAAAAATACCGAGTGGTACGCTTACCATGATTACAATGTAGTGGGCTTCCACGTCCACCTCTGTGTTCCGCATGTGTAACGGGTGCCATTTTGTGCCATTGTAATGTGAGTACGTCATAACGTTAAGGCATGTGATGTGTACGTTCCGTCCTTAGTGCCGCTGCCATCATAAAGCAATAGCTTACATTGTATTGTGAGAAGGACACTCCCTTGTGTTCGCGATACGATGGAAAGAAAATCCACATTCTTTGTGTATGTTTGTATGGATTTACTGCCACATAAACCGCTACATTCAGTAAATAAACTGTAAATTGTTTCTCATATGTGCTCTCACAGTGCACCAATTAATTGATTATTTTAAATGTTAATCATAAAACCCCCTGATGACTGTGAACAAATAAAAATAAATGTATATAAAAAATTGAAATGTGGTCCATTGCGAAAGCCACTGCCTAGAGTATACAATGGCTATTGTGCATTCTTGCTTCGTGCTCCTCCATTTGATCTTGCCAAAAATATTTGAATCTAAATTGAAATAGTACAAAACTGTACACTCCTCAACAGATTTCTTTTAAACCTATATATCCTTTACCAAATAAAGATTATTAGTACACATTGGGCTAAAGTAAGATTATCACATATGCATGTATCATTATAGAACGCCACTCATTGGTATGCATTAAATCCCATTATCAAGAACAGCTAACATTTCTTTAGCAAGGTTTTGCTTTAAACTCCATCATTTCTTCATGTTGCACTGCTTGGCATCCTAACAAGACTAGTTCACTATTTTCATAGGAAATCTTCAAGTACACTGTCTGTGTTGAGACCCAATGTTGTGGACCTCAGTTTGCAAATATATCTTGCAACTTTCATCCTCAGTGATTTTTCTGTATCCACTCCACGGACCAGTGGTTTTAAATGATCAATAGCAAGAAACTCAATGTCCTTCTTATTGTCCATTTGATGATGTTGATTCCAATGATGTGCCAAAGGGTATCTCGATTCCTGCCTTCCAATTGTCCCGAGATGCTCTCTGATGCGGTTCCTCAGTTTGCGTATTGTGCTGCCTACATCATATATTAATACTGTTTACAACAAATGGGTATTACCCACATTGATCGAATACCAAATTGACCTACTCAGAATTGATCACATTTTTGGGGTCCAATTTGTTAGGTATCTGGTTAATGTTAATAAAATAAATATAGACGTGGGGTGGGGTAAGGGAATAGGTTAAGGTAGGGGGAACTTGCGGGAGGGTGCAGGGGGACCTATTGGAGAATTAGGTACATTCTCCAGTATATCATTTTTTTAATCAATTCACGGTAATCCCAACAAATGTACTTTAGAGTCAAGAATTGGTTAATATTGTTTAATATAGATCGTAGGTAAGCCCTCAGTGGTCAATTTATGAGTTTGGTCTAATGTAAAGTAACACATTGAGGATGAGCCACCCTTATAAAAGCCTGACAGTGTGTGTGCCCTTGAGAGCCAATTGGTTGATGATGCAATGGGCGGCATGAAACTAGCACACTGTTTATTGTGCGTGGTTGGTGCCTTTGTTTACATTATCATAGGTTTATCACCAAAATAAGGTTTTTGATTGTTGTCCATCTCTAAGAGTTGCCAATGCTTTTTGAGCATCTTATATAGTATCTGACTCTGCCCATCGTACTGGGTAATGAATCTCACTTGATTATTCTTAGTTGGTTAGCCTCTTGTAGTACCCTGAATTAGTACTTGTCTTACTTTGGTTCTTGCTTTGTTTTTTGCAGTGAATAAAATTGAACCTTGGTAACCTCTATGTTTGAATCTGTTTGTAACTTTCTTAATTTCCATTTCTGAAATTGTTGTTTCACTACAATTTTTTTGTGCCCTGATTATTTCTCCAACTGGAATGTTTTGGATGAGATGTTTCATTTGACAACTAGTCGCCAAAAGAGTAGAGTTAACCTCAGATGGTTTTCAGAAGGTCCCGGTGGAAAGTCACCAACTGTATGTTTCCATTTGAAGTCAAAAGGTCATGTAATGTCACTTTTTGTGATATCATCAGGTCCATTGTAGTACTTCCACCACCCCAGTCATATTGGTGATTGGACATTTCTGCATTTAATTTGTTTTACGAGCCATGCTACCTATCATTTAAGTTATCGCTAGGTTACCTCTGAGGTTCACACCCCAGTCCACAGGCCACCGTAACGGAAGGCACTCCTGTGCTGCTCTAACACTGTGACATCCCGCCCACAACTTGCTACAGTGTCACTTACTTTCCACTTTAGAGACCTTCAACTTTCAACATGTGCTGAGGTCCTGCACGACACGGCTGGACTGCTCAGTGTGAGCTGGCCCCACTTTTTTCTTAAAGGTGGATCGCAAGTTGAATCCTGGAGAAGTGGTAGAGAGCTTTGTCTAACAAAGTGTGCCTGCATAGCTCAGGTGTACAAAGTTCACAGAGGCGAGAACATATTATTCAAAAAGCCCAAGCTTGATACAAAATGTAAATGAGGAGGAGGACCTGCTTTAGAGTCTACCCTTTGAACCGCATAGAGGGTATATAAGGAGTCCATGTGCTCCAAATGTGTGCATTTGTTAAGTAGATTTTTGTCTGTGAGCCGATCCTTAGGGATGATTTGTTAGTCTGTGTTTTGTGCGAGCTGTGACTCCAATCGAAGTTTGAAAGTGTTTGCCTGCAGTGTGAGCCACGGCCACATGCTGGGTCATAGCTGCCCATTGTTTCCCCTGTATTGCTTTTCCTCTCCCTTGAATCCACCAGAAGACATTGTTCTATTCAGATGCCAGTCAACCAACAGCACCTTTGCCGTCTACTGGTTTAAGCAGAGGAGGTACGACTGCCCACTGCACACAGAAGAATGCATTTCCAAAAAGCACATCTACACAGTGCACTGTTTAAGGAATGAAAGCGTAAAGATCCTATTTATACATGTGTTGCTATATCACCCAGATGTTGTTGCTAGGCTGCTACCGGAGATTATGTTTGCATAATGCATGCATGGATTACGCGTTGACATTAGGCATAAACCTGTGACCTTTAAATGGCCAGTCTATAGCCAGACACTACTGTACATTGCCACCCTGAATCTATCCAGTGAAAAACCAGTGTGGCGCCCAAAGCAGGCACATATAAAAAGTCCATTCATAGTGTCACAAAGTACCTGTGACATTTTAGAGTTAAGGTCACTCACACCAGTATAGGTTAGCATGCAGACAGCTCTTTGCAGAGCAACACTGTGACACAATAAGAACACCGATCCACACTGATCCGAAGGCCAGCCACATCTTCCCTCGCAGAGACAACACAGAAAGCAGATGTTGCATGTAGTCAATGGACAAGGTCTTGAGGCTTTTGATCCATGTCCGGGTGGTGTTACAGGGTCTTGCAGTGCTGTACCCATGAGGAAAACCTGGACCTTTCTATTGGCCGGCGTTAATGTACATGGCTAGCAGCGTCTCAACTCTTGACTCCCCCTCCTCCGCTGTGCCAGTCTCTGCGCGCCGTCAAAAATAGTGGCCTACATCACTTGATCGCTGTCCCGTCTTCTACTGCAAAACGGGATACACGCCTTAAACAAACGAATGTGATCGTGAAGGCTACGAGATGGAAAAATCCTGACAGGGCGTTGTTATCTATTTTCCATCTCTCCCCACCTTCACCCTCTTCTTCGTGTTTTTCCCACGCTCCATTGTACATGCTTTTTACATGCGCATTTCTTTTCTTTCAGGCATCACATGTATTTGTTTGCTCCAATTTAGTTAATGAACAAGGCTCTGAATTGTCACTGGCAACTCATGGCTCACGCTGGGGCAAACGTGTGGGTGCTGCTCACCTGCAGTTTAAACACAAGTTGCTGAGGCTGCTCTTCTTATTTTGGCCATTAGGTGGTGTTTAATTTCCCCCTATGAACCAAAACGATTGCACTGGAATACAGCCAGGAGGAAGATGACATGTGAGAAGGGACAGACAACTAGTGGGCTGTTTGGTTATGTACCCACCCATTGGCTGCCCATGACCATGGTGATCTCTGTCTGTTCCAACTCACTAACTGCCTGTCCCCACCCAAAACACATCCTCTAGGAATCTCTTGGAGCTAGCTCTTCCGAGCCGTAACATCAAACTTTGGGCTACCAGTGTTATTTCTAAGCAGTCTGCTGAGAGTTAATGGCTTCACTGAAGTTATACATGTGCTACGGTTGTAATAAAAATGTCTTAAAGAAGTATATCTATTCCTTGCCCTGAGGTCCTGTTAAAAACAAGCATTGACAAAGCCAACAGTTGTGGCTTGCGTTTAGGTAATTGATAGGCATTTGCCAGGCACTGCTATCATATACCGAGATATTCACACCATTGCCCAGCTGCTGCCATCCAATGGTCAGAAAGTACAGTTATGCGTATGCTTGGCAAACGCCTATGCCATACCTACACAAAAACCCAAACTTATCTTTGCTCATTTTTTTTTTTACATTTTTTTTTATACATCATGGACTTCTGTAATAAACAACTGGATTCATGTTAAGAAACGCGTTATACAGTAGAGGACCACAACAGAGAGTGAACTATGTTAAAATATTCCTACCAGGGCACACAATAAATACATAAATAAATAAAGAAATAAAGATATTCCTACTTATATCAGCCCACATAAAATGTTTTGGGATTTCCAGCAATCGACTTAAAAAAGAAACATAATAAAATACAAAGGTAAATGCCAGAAAAAAGAAACTGCTTCCCACGCAGTTGCCTAATCGCTTAGCAGCAAAACTCAAATGGCAGCGATTAGCCCTGCACCAGCCATGAGACTATTGCTACTCTATTTCAAGTGATGGAGATTTCATAGCAGCTGCAGAGCCCTTTCTGCAGGGGTCCCCTGCAGTGGAGAATTAGGATCGCAGTGCCACGTTAGCATTGCGCCTGGCAGTGTTCCTGCCAGGTATCATCAGTTCTAGGGTAGTTCGCAGTGAAGACGGCGGATGTCTCTGACAGCAGGCCTCCTGCAGAATATACCATCTATTTGAACTGCAGAGCGGCGGCGCGCATGCTTGTAGGCAGGCTACAGTCCCGCCGACGAGCTCAAGGTGAAACCCATGGCAATAAATAAAGGAGACACGGAATGACATCCCCTTCTGCGCAGAAACAGCGCAGCGCTCGAGCATCAACCTCGGGGAATGGCTTCAAGGTTTACTTACACGGAAGCTCCCATTTTTTTTCAAAAATTTATTCATGAAATGCAAACGAAGTATAAGGGGGAAAAAGCAATAGCTGGTAGTCATCAGATAAGAAATCCTCATTCAAAAGCCATACTCAATCCCATGGGTTACCCGTTTCAAGTGCAAAAGGTTATGAGGTTTATCAAGTGCCGTTGCAGTGCTTTCGGCAAGAATATTGAAGGTGGCAATTACTTGCTGTCTCCCTAAGCAGGGGTGGACTGGCCTATAGGGAACTCTGGAGATTTGCTGGTAGGCCTGGGCACCCTGGGCCTCTTTTGTTTGGCATTTCCAAATGTTCCCACAGGAAAAGGGTTCGGCTTGCTGAAAATGTGCAATATGTGGCCACTTTGAAAATTATTTCCGGGGCCTCTTTTGGTTCCCAGTCCAGCTCTGGTGGGTTGCTCACACCAATGTTAAGTTGCAACTTTTCTCTGCTAGCCCAGGTCATCACGTTCATAAGGTAACGAGCATGAGCTGCGCACTGGCTGAAAGCAACGTTGTTTGTTGTCCTCTCTGATTAACTTTATAGATCCTGTAGCTCGCGGTAAATTTGTCTGCTGATTCCTTATTTTGTTAACTTAAACCCACCACTTTAATTTCATGACCTGGGAATACTGAGTGAGTCTTGCCAAGATCCGATGCTATGTAGGTGAAATATCTCCTGATTCTGAGCTCAGCACTTCAAGGAATGGTTCGGTCAGAAAATATTATTGGCCAAAAAGATGGCCAATAATAAAACAAATATCTAAAATATCTTTTTTTTTAAGTCCCTATGGAAAGTTTCGAGCAAATGAAGCTCAAACTTTAAAATTGAAAGCACTAGGGGGCATCCATTTTGTGAAATGGATGCCGCCTGTGCTTGCGTTTGCGACACTAATGAAGCAAAAGCCAGTGAGCTGTAGTAAACAAAAGCTACCACTGGGTGGCTTTTGCTTCATTGGTGCCGGACTCGGAGGACAGGGACCAGAGACTACAGGCAGGAAAGCAGCAGCTGCATCTCGGTAAGTGCTATTTTTTTTTTTTAAATAAGCACTGGCTGCATTTATTTTTCTAAGTTTTCCGGGATGGAGGAGCCTGTAAAACTTAGAAATAAAACCGCAGCTTTTAAAACGTTGTATTTATGTTTGCGGTAGCTTCAGCTTGGAGCCCTCTGGAGACCCAAAGTGAAATCCAAGGCAGGCAGAAATACAACACGGTTGTGTTTCCATGCCGCAGTGCTTCTGCCTACAGCAGCTTTCACTTTGGGGCTCTCGGGCTCGCCGGGGGTGTTTAGAAATACAACGTTTTTGTATTTGTAAATGCCGCAGTATTTATGAATCCAAAAACGTTGTTATTCTGAATGCGGCAGCTTTCACTGGGCGTCTCCTGGACTCCCTCAAGGTTGGGGGAGCCCAGGAGACTCCACGCGAAAGCTGCCGCTGTCAGAATAACAACATTGTTGTATTTGTGATTACCATGGTTTTCCAACCACGGCAATCACAAATACAACAGCGTTATATTTTTAATTGGTGCGCCTCGGCTTTTTGCCTTCATTTTACACTTTCTGCGCTTCCCTGGGCTTGGGGAGCACAGAAAACGTAAAATGAAATTGAAGGCAGCCTCCTCAGCTCTGCTCAGGCTGCAGTAAGCAAAAGCTCCCAGTAGGGGGTTTTTGCTGCTTGTTTAGTGCCGCAAAGGCAGAGCCGAGGAGGCTGCCTGAAATCACAAAATGGATGCCCCCTAGTGCTTTCAATTTTAAAGTTTGAGCTTAATTTGCTCGAAACTTTCCATAGGGACTTAAAAAAAATATATTTTAGATATTTGTTTTATTATTGGCCATCTTTTTGGGCAATAATATTTTCTGACCAAACCATTCCTTTAATGCACAGGCCTACTTCCGCACTGTGTTAAATCTAGAAAGTCAAAACACCCCTACTCAACACGAAATGTATCTCCACCAGTAGAGGAACATCATGTGTTTATATCAAGGAGATCAGATAAGAGCAATAATTTTACTAGACCCTTCAATTAAAAAAAGAAGATCCCTGTTGGTCCGGCAAACAAGTCTGTAAAAAATAGACTGTAAGCTGTATAGTATCAAACATTAAGATAAATATTTAATTGGAAACATATGAATTCAAAAATATAACTAAAAGACTGAAACAGACCCAACAACAATACACTCACAGTGGAGCAAATAAAATGCTACCTAAACTATATCATCTAAAGCCATGACACATAATTCCACAACACAAAAGACATAATTAAAACAATAAACATCCTGCATGTGTTGACAAAACAATTCCCTACATGTTTCTGTTCTTCCACAGCCTCAAAAGGGCGAACATTCTTCAGGGGAAAACCTTCTATATTATATGTTGCAGACTGCTTCAACACTGCGAGTGATGGGTCGGTTTTCACATCACCAGAACAAGACAATGCCTATGATACAATAAATGGGAATAATCTTAAGAAAAGGGCCAGAAAAATATAATATATATAGATATATACCCATATCATGGTACACATATCCATGGTATGGAAAACAAAAAAGAGACAAGACCAATATCATCTATCTCACTGATAGTTCTAAAAATGAAGTGCTTAATTATCTTTACTGAGTACTTTCATCAGGGGTATGCTGTCAGTTGAAGCTATACCACATAACACCAGTAAATGGATGTATCTGTCGTTTCACTTGGTGCATCAAATCCGCCCAACATACGGTCATATGAGTACTAAAGAGGCAAAATACCAACAAACCCGCATCAGTACGAGTAGATGTTCAAGCGAATATACACTATGACAAGTATAACAGGTATAAGCACGTGCGTTAGTTCCATCCAGTGAGTTACCTTGGGTCAAAATGCTGGACCAGCAAAGAAACAAATCACGGAAAACCAGTCCTGGCATCACTTACTAAAACATAGCCAATCATTATTGTCTTGGTCACCTAAATAATAAATCAAAGGCAAACAAAGAACCTTAAGTATAATTTGTCCACTATAAAAGGCAACCGAATCACCAACACCCAAGTGGGAAGGTTAAATCTGTATATCTTGGCTATACCGTTGCCTGTTATTATAAGACAACCCAAAGTCAGTGGAAACGAAAAACCTGTGAATAATTCAACCAGGCTATTCAGAAGTGTGTAATTTAATGGACACACCCGTAACACATCTACCTTTGATGGAAAAAGGCAGCCGATAAATGAAAAAATTACACCCGTACTTACTACGTGCAACGCGGAGGAACAGCCTCCCATCTAGTTTTGTCTGGGAGCGCCGGCAGAGTCAGAACCCGGAAGCATGTGTCAGAGACAACAATCAAAAAAGTACCAATACCTTAGATCGAAAACGACCTGATATAGAAAACTGACTAAAGCCGGGAAACTGCGGCTGACAAAAGGAACTACACGCAGAATGTAGTAAACACTGCATAACCATATAATTAAATGCAGCGAGATGGACATCATCAAAGGGAGGCCTAGACAAATTAAAAGTAATGTATACCTAAGTGAACAGGAACCACCGGAGCAAAGTTGAAGCAGCCTGCATACTACAACATAAATCGCAGATTGCAATATAACATCAATGGTACAAAAAAGCTAACGTCACAAGCTATGACTACAATATAAATATTCACATTCAAAAAGTTGAATTGAGTAATCAAAACGACCATGTTATAAATTCTTTTTACACAGTTATAAGAATTAAGGTTTATCCAAAGCTAAATCATATGAATATTAATAATGACTTTCAGATTAAATTTACACAATTCACAATCAATCGGGGGAGCCATATCATCAATTATTTTTACGAAGGTATGAGAATTTACACAAAAAGGTTATGAGGTTTATCCAGAATTCAATCATAAGAATATTTACAATGACATTCAGATTAAATTAACACAATTCCAATCAATAGCCTCATTTAAACCACCTATATGACTCTGTAATTTAAAAATCATCTTTTGTTCAAAATTGAGTAGCTTCCGATCTATTTCTTGTTTGCTCCCTCCACTGATCTTTTTCAAAATGTACCATGTATATTCTGTATGCAAGTGTTCTTTCTCCAAATGATGTTTCACTAATGGGGCAGTGACAGTCTTATTCTTAATGCAACTACGGTGTTCAATCATTCGCACTCGGCACATTCTGTTTGTTTTGCCTATATATTGTAGGCCAGAGGGGCACCTGATCAAATATATGACATTACAAGTATTAAAATTTGTCATCTCATCAAAATTCCATACTAGATCTGGTAGGATTTGTAAGGTCCTCTTCTCTTCTGTCTCTGCACACATGCTACATTTCCCACATGGAAAATGACCCTTAATTTCGGGTAAACCCCACATGGAAGTTAGACGTGCTTGTTTGTTCTGTGTTTCAGTTATGTCATTACAAACTAACATGTTTCGTAAACTCTGGCTCTTCTTGAAAGCAACCAATGGAGGTCGCACTTTTTTGCCATAGTACGCTTTCTTCCAAGCTTTGTTAACAATCGTTTTGATTTTGTAAGACAGATTAGAAAAAGTGTTCACAAACACTGTGCCAATCTCTCTCGTTTCTCTCTGAGTCTTTTCTAACAAAGCTTCCCGATTATTATAGGCCCTTTTAGAAGCAGTTCTAATCAGCTGTGGGGGATACCCTTTGGTCAATAATTTCTGGGTCAAGACATTAGCACTCTTATTGTAATCTTCCTTGCAGCTACTATTCCTCTTTAACCTGAGAAACTGCCCAAAAGGAAGATTCATTTTCATGTGTTTCGCATGATGACTGTTGAGGTTCAGAAGGGCATGTTTGTCAGTGTCCTTACTATAAAGTTTAACTTTTAGAAAACCCATAGAATGGTAGATGGTGATGTCCAAAAAATTAATTTCACTTTCGCTGATACATCTGGTAAATTTCAAAAACTGGTTTTGCAGATTCAGCCAATCTACAAAACCATTAGCCTCTTCCAAAGAGCCATCCCAAATAATGAGTATATCGTCAATATATCGAAGCCACTTCCTCAAATGATGGAGGAAGGGATTGGTGGCCGGGTATATGACACATTTTTTTAAAAATTCTACATATAAATTGGCTAGATTGGGGGCCATGGCTGCCCCCATCGCGGTGCCCTCAATCTGTTGGAAGAACTTCCCTTGAAACTGAAAGACATTTTTGGTGAGTGCAAGCTCAGTGCACCACAGAATAAAACCATTACTCACTGGGTGCCCATCTTGTCTGCCCAATAGAATTTCCTCTACAACCTCTAACGTAGCTCTTTGGGGGATCATGGTGTAAAGGGATTGGATGTCCAGACTGATAAGTAACGTTTGACCATGTACAAATGGGAGATTCTCTATTTTCACAATGGTGTCTGTAGTGTCTCGAAAGTAACTCTGCATTTTGCACGCAAAAGGTCTTAAATACACATTCACAAATTTGGATAACGGTTCCAAGATAGAGTTGACCCCAGATACAATGGGGCGACCCGGGGGATGTGCCAAATTTTTATGGATTTTAGGTAAGATGTAAAATACCGGTACTCTTCCATTTTGCCTAGTCAAATACTCATATTCCTTTTTACTGATCATTTCTGATTCTAAAGCGCTTTGGCCTTTTCCTTTTATAGCTTCCATAAGTGCTTTCGATGGATCCTCTGGAAGACGTTTGTAACAAGTTTCATCAGCTAACAGTCTGTCACATTCAGCAACGTAATCACACCGATTCATCACTACAGTTGCCCCACCCTTATCAGCTTGTCTAATCACTAAGGATTTATTTTTGGCCAATTTCATAGTAAGGGCTTTCTGAGTGCTGTTGAAGTTAGAGTTTGTAGACCTCTCTCCTGATTTTCCAATTTCTTCACTTCAGTCATGGCCTGGAATTCGAAAACCAAGGACTCAGGTGAAAAAGATTGAGAGGGAGCATTAAAGGATGAAGGATTTCGAAGGCCACTGAGATTGTTGCTAGTGTATTCCTGTTCTCCACTGAACAATTCATTAAGATATATTTTTCTCATAAAGGTCCGGAATTCAATCCTAAATTCAAAAGGATCATGGAATTTCGTGGTGACAAAGTTCAGACCTTTATTTAAAATGGCCTCTTCTTCCTTACTCAAAATGTAACTAGATAAATTAATCACCATTGATCCCTGGATCGACTCCTCGTTTGAATGTGATTGTCCCAGTCTCCTCTGTTTGGACCTCGCCCTAAAAAACGCATCTTTTGACGTTGTTGATTAGACCCTCTTTGGCCTCTCCCTCTGCCCATGTTAGTGTGTTGTTGTGGAACTACTTCTGCACTGTTACAGGCTTGTCCTGCTCCCCACGATACCAGTGCTCATCCGGCTCCCCCACACCACATCAGGCACAGCAGGCACTCGGCACTTGCACACAAATAATACACAGGAGACCAAACGTACAGAAAAATTGACTGTAATGCAAACTCACACAGTGCATGGGAGGGTGCTCACTGCTCTGCCCCTCCCAGGCCTGGCTCATCCTTATGTACAATGGAGTAGATAAATCTATTCTCCACCCATAAACTATAATGTATAATGCACGGATGATAGCAAACAAGTCATTTTGCAGGAGGAAGAAAGTAGATTTCACAAGTGCAGGCTGTTTTCTGCGAGGAAGGCTCTAGCAGCTTTGGGATTTCAGCCAGCAGCTTCATCACTGTGTACTTCTCAGGAAGGGGTCTTCATGCCCGCCAGTCTGAGGCATCACAAAATTCCACAGTTCAGCTGTGGTGTGCTCTGTTCTGCGACATCACTTGGCATGGGTTTTCAGCTGTTAGGCCAGTCTCTTTGCCAAGTCTGTAGGTCAGTCCCTTTGCATCAGATGTACCTCATATAAACAAAAAGAAAGTGCACTTACAGAGAAAGTAATATTAACTAGCTAGGGTTAAAGGCACGAGAGAGGAACTTGGGTTGTACTTCTGCCATTGATGGTATTCTATGCTGCAGAGCCCTCCTGATTACAATAGGCAGATTGCAGCTTCCTGGCCTGTGTTTCTTCTTATAAAAAGTTTTATAGTGAAACGTCTGTTTGTAAGAGATGGCGTGACTCATTGTGCACCTACATTCCTTACACAAGCCAGACAGGAGAACTGAAGCTTGCTAATTTTGTGACACATTCTGTTGGCCACATAGAAAAGTGCCTTTATTTAAACCTGATTAAGCACAACAACAAATTAAGAGCACGTTGTTGAATTTTACATGGAATTGCAGTCGTTTTTCTTCTTTCTTTATGCTGCAATCTAACCCTTCTCACCAACCTGGAAGAACATTAGTCACCCGCACCGAGCAGCCAATGCACTTATGCAGGTTTGCAACAATGTTCGACTGGCAAAGGTGCCTGTCCAACCGACCCCCGACTCTTGTGTGCAAGTGTGCAGTAGTGTGAGCAAGAGCAGAGCTCAGGCAACAATGTTGTTTGATTTTCCCTTGCTCTCCTGCCAAGTTTTGTATAGTTTTTAACACACAAATGAGATCTCCCAGCCGTAAAAAAAAAAAACAGCGCTATATGCGCTGAGCGACATCAACGATCACCTTTAACTGCATAGCAGAGTGACGTGTGCTTTGTTGGATCTTAACCGCTAGAGGTACTACACTATGCAATCTGTTCTTGGTGGCCATGGTGTGACATATAAGAGCACTGATTGATAGGGACATTATTGAAAGAATAGCTCAACTTGCTGCTTAAGCGGGGGTGGTCCAGTGCCATCCCTCCAACTGGCAATATTATATATTGAGCTGAAATGTCAAGTAGCGCTAAAGGGGAAACGTGTTTCTGAGTGTAGGAGTTGGCTTGATTTGACATTCTCCTGGGCTTGATTGCGAAGTCTCGTGAGAACCTATTTGGGGAACGTTCCCTTAAATTAGCAGATTGCTTTTATTCCTGTTGGCAGGAGTCCTGTTCTTTGATGAAAGGCCTTTTTTCTGGACTCAGGCTACTGAAAGTGATGTGCAAGTCTCATAATTTCTCAGCCCACGCCTAGAGAATTTTTCTGCCACCGTGATTTGCCTTCGAACATTATCTATTTATATATGACAGGAAGGAAATGTGAATGTTTACCCAAATATTATTAATTGCAGCCCGAGTCGACAGTCACATATGCTTTTTAAACAGCAAATTAATTAATGGTTATTGAAAACCTGAGCAGTGCTTTTTTCAATACTTCATAATGCCCAAGAATGCCAATGATATTTCTGCATGAGGCATGCCCAATGCATGTGCATATTTATTGCAAATTCGCCTCTCTGGATTATTTTTCCAGATTGACTAGTCAGTGGTAATCTTCATTACTCCAATGAATACTCCTCCTCGTCCCAGTACATTCACAAGTACTGGGACGGGGTAGCGGGACATGGATGTAATGCCTGGCTTACGTATCTGTACTCTGCATTACTCCTAGACCCATTCTTTTTTGTCCCAGTACTTGCCTATGAGTAAGCACTGAGACAAGGAAGAGGGAGGTGGAGGTAATTCTAAGCCGAGGAGCTGATTCTTTAGGTTGGGGTAGGGGGTGAGGGGAAGAAGGGATGCGTGGGAGGATGGGGAAGGGCGTAGGATGTGCACTAAATCGTAATTGTCATCCATGTTGAGGCTAAGCAGGCATAATATGTGTTATTAGTGGCTTAACAGGCATTTAGGTGCAGCCAGTCTAGTAATTTCTTACTTAGGCTTGACTTGTATTTAACTGGGCATCTCTGATAAAGCAGTCCTTCTAAGTGTAATTACCTGGCTAGACTGGCATTTTGGTGTTGCCAGTCTAGGTATGTCTTAATGTGGCATGGCATGTTTTACTGTAATATGTTTATTACGTGTCTAGACTGGTCTACATTGTGCAACCAGTTGGACATATTTTCATTGTGGCATGGCATTTTTTATTGCAAAGCATTAAATTAATGAAAGCATCAATGTTCCTGAGTACTGTTGGTGACTTACATGTATTGGATTTTTGGATTGCCGTTACCCTACAAAACAATTGCTTATACTCTGTCTTTTTAGCCAATTTTTCACAGAAACTGTGCTGTATAATGCATTAAAACACATATTCATATATTTTGCCTAGTGAAATGTGTGGAGAGTCCCTGCAGCAGCATAATCTTGTGTATTGCACAAGTGTTGTAATCTAGGCTAGCACAGAGTGTGGCATGACCCGAGATTTGTTGCTGAGCTGGAGAGTGGGGGGGCTCAGCGTGGAACGGAGGCCGCCCCCATATTTGTGCTACGCCACTGATTCATTTCACTCCAAAAGGTGATTTTTTTACCATGGCTTTCAACTCTCAGCATTTCTGATATGGAAAGACATTGATGTGACTGACAATAGGTATTTTGATATTTCCTAAGAGAAAACAAGCATTGACATTGCATTACCAGAATGGCAATTGCCAGAAGGAAATCAGAAAAATCAATACTCATACTTGTGGCACATTCCATCCTTCGGGGCGGGACCATAGCACTTTTTTTAAAAAAGCATTAAAAAAATGGAACTTGTTGTCCTTCTTTTATTTCTGCGTGGGGCCACAGCACTTGACCATAACCCCACCTTCCTGAGCTCTGCCCCACGCATCACCCTTCAGTCATTTGACGCACTTGAATCACTGTGAATATTTTTCTTTTTGTTCCCTTGTCCTTCATGCTGCTCCAGTTCAATGGTCACCTTTCCTCTGTCTGTGCTGGAGCGGCTGGGATTTGAGTCCTGTTCATCCTGCGAACATCGTTTTGTGAGGCCAGGTCCCCACTCTCTTTGCCTGGAGTGCTTAGGTCTGGAACACCTTTGGGACTCGTGCTTCATCTGCGACTCCATCTCCATCCGTGCACTCCAGCATCAGCTTGTCAGGTGGGAGGAGATGTTTCAACGCATTCCTCCACCACACTTACAGCTCTTCATTGAAGATAAAAGGAAACGACCTGTAAATTCTTTCCTTTTCAGGCCACCCCGGCCAGGAGACTCCTTCCTGGGGACTTCTAGGTATGGGAGGGGCTAAAGTTTCTCTATTACCAGGGATTTCCCTGAGGTATCCCGCAAGGGATCTAACAAAGCACACCATAGTCTCCTCCGAGGACCCCCGCAAGGTGGCTGCCAAAACCAGATCTTCTTCCGAGGTTCCCCTTTTAGGGGCTGAGGTTAGGCCCAGTACTTCTGTGGCTCTTGTTCCCAAGGTCGGCCCCGAGCTTTCCACATCTGGAACTAACTGCACCAAGTCTCGGCTCGCGGTCCCTCTCAAGGTGACTAAATGTACCGGGGTTACTCCCAAGGTTCCCTTTCTTGGGGCTAGATCTGACACCAGCAGGATTGAGGGGCCCCCTTTGAGGGTCCTGGCTTTAGAGGGCGACTCTAAGCCTTCCCACGCTCAGACCCATGGTGACACCAATCTTGCTGAGGGGGCAAAGAAGCCGGTCACGCACCATAAGTCTTCCAGTACCGCCTCCGGTAAACACTCTAGATCTGCTAGTAACGGCTCTGCCGGGGTTCCTTTTTCCAAGGCTAACATGGCACATAAGACCCCTGACTCCCCTGTGGTGACTATGGCCTCACTTACTCCTGTGACACAGTTTGCCTCAGACGTTGACAAAATGACGGCCCAACCCCCGCGTTCCACGGCAGCCATTTTAACTACCTCTTTTACACCAACGTTCACCACGGCTGGTGGTGAGGGGCCTGTTTTTGGGGCAGAGCAGCCTTTTCCATGCTTTGTGGAAAGTAACAGCGTTCTCAGACACCCTCGCTGCATACAGTTTCGCCCCCTTCCACTTTGTGATCATGGGTGTATGCCCCTTCCGAGTAGCCTCTGCCCACTCCAGCGCCTAGACCTTCATCTGAGGATGCGTTTTTTGGTTAAATTTCAGATGCTTATGCATTCTGTTCCCATGAAGGCGTACTTTAAGTATTTGTTTAGGGAAATGTATCCTAAACTGCCTGAACCAGCCCCTGCTCCGGGAATCCCCATGCAGGTTCTGGTAGTGCCACCTCCTCCACCTCTCATTTTGGGGCCTCCTCCCCTCTGTCTCCACTTTCCCCTGTGGAAAAGACTCTGGTTGTTCTTCCAAACAGCGCTTGGGGCCTGAGGCACCATGTGCGGTGGATCAGTCTTCTGCTCCCACCTCACTGGATGAGGAGAAGGCGGACCAGGATGGCGATGAACCGCCCCGCTCTATTAGAGCCTTTCATGACCGGGTGCTGGATATGATGGCGCTGCTAGACATCCCAATACCCGAAGCCCCAGCTCCACAAGAGGGGGTACTTTGTGGAGTTTTCACTCTGTCGACACATGAGCACACCGGCCTGTTCCTCCAGAAGGAAGTTTGGCCAAGGCCCATAAGGTCTGGGCAAAACCTATTTCCGGGCAGAATCTGAACAAGAAGATTGATGCTCACTATAAGCTTCATGGTTCTGAGGACATATTTGTGTCTGCTTGCCCGCTCCCCTCGTCGACGGTGGTGACAGCAGCTGCGCTCCAGTTCAAGCCGGCCTCTACATCCTCCACTGCAGCGTCCAAGATCCTTTACAAGGAGGACAATCTTCTTGATGCCATTGGGAAAAAGGTATTTTCCTATTCGGCTCTTCTGCTACCTCACACTAATACAGAGATTATCCTGGTGGCTGCCAATGTCAAACTGTGGAAGAAGCTAGCAGAGTTCCAGGAATGTATCACTGCTGATAGGCTTGAGGACTTCAAAGGTGGCTTGTCGAATGGCAGGGTTCTGGCACAGGATCTACTTGGGGCTGCGACCCATCACGTAGACAATTCCACTCGAGGCCTTATGGTCGGAGTTGACATCTCCCGCCAAGCGTGGCTGCATGCTACAAAGTTCTCAAAGGAAGTTCAGGACAAGGTGCCTGATCTCCCCTTTGAGGGTAAAGAACTGTTCCACTCTTCCACAGATGAGGAACTCACGAAGACCAAGGCAAGCATGTTGGTCCTGGTGCAAACTCCAGCAAAGGCACCTTACACTCAGAGGTTGGGGACCCAAACGAGGTCCTTCTCTGGTTTCAGAGGATTTCAGGACCACTGTGTGCGCCAAACAGATGCTCCATCTGGTGGGCCCCATCGTAAACAGCAAAAGCAAGGTGGCTATTTTTTCTCTCAGCCAACAGCCTCCTCGTCTGGAACGGGTGGTCTCCCCGCCGATAAAACAACAAAATGATATTTTCGATCGGTCGCACGAGACTCCGGTGGGAGGATGAACTTTGTCTCATCTAGAGGTATGACAGACCATCACCGAAGACCGAGGGGTTTTGTCAATCACCCTCCCCCCACGCCACCCTTCAATCCTCCCTTCCAGCAGACTGTGTCGCCCTCCCTCAGAACCGAGGTACAGAAGCTTCTAGACCTTAGAGCAGTGGAACGCGTTCCCCTCAGGAAGCAAGGGGAGGGATATGACTCCCGTCTGTTTACAGTGCCCAAACCCAATCAGGCTAGCCTGTGCACTATGCTCAACCTTTCTAAGTTCAATCTCTTTCTCCCCCAACAGAAATTCAAGATGATTACGCCCTGCCAGATAAAGTCCTCTCTCTGGAAGGGTGATTGGCTCAGCATGGTAGAACTTCAGGATGCATACATGCACATTCTGATGTGGAGCCTGAATGGAAAATATATGCGGTTCTCCATGGGAACGGAACACTTCCAGTATTGTGTGCTTCCATTTGGTCTCAGCTCGGCACTGCGTGACGTTACGAACATGATGTCAGTCATTGCAGCATTCCTTAGACTGCAGGGTCCATACTTGGACAATTGGCTTCTGCGCAGTCCTTGCCCTCAGACCACTATGGCCAATCCACAGTCACTCCTTCAGCTCCTGTTCAATCTGGGGCTGTCGGTGAACTAGCGGAAATCATCAATGATGGTCTCTCAGGATATGATTTTTCTGGGTTTCCTTTGGGATGCCATCAGTACCAGAGTGTTACTGATAAAGAACAGGGTTACAGACCTTTTGACCATGTGCCAGCTCTTCCTCCAGTCCTCTCACATGATGGCTTGGTGGTTCCAGAGACTCTTAGGCCTCCTGGCCTCTTGCATGCTAGCTCTACATTTTGCACGCCTGAAAATGAGACACACTCTGCTTGCGCTACGGGGCAGCTGGTCCCAGGCTACGGAACTGGATTCCAAGATGATTGCAGTCCCTCAGTCCCTCCCTGCATGACGGCGGATCTACAATGGTGGTTGTCTACCAGCAACCTTTCTGTGGGGACCTACTTTCAGGAGTCCTGCCCACAAGTAACGGTCACAACAGACTCCTCCCTTCTGGGGTGGGGAGCGCCAATGCGCCACGTCGAGCTGTATGATTTGTGGACGCCTCTATATCGGTGTTCCCGTATCAATTAACTGGAGCTCCTGGTTGTTTTTCTGGTGCTCAATGCTTTTCACCCCTCTATTACGAACAGTGTGGTTGTGATTCGCACGGACAGTTCCATAGCGATGTTTTACATAAAAAAACAGGGGGCATCAAGTCGCCCCTCATTGTGAACCTTGCCATCCAAATTTGGGATTGGGCTATCCGACACAACGTTTGGCTCCAAGCTGTGCACATCAATGTGGCTGCAGACTCCCTCAGCCGTAAATCTGTGGCGAATTACAAGTGGGAGATGAACACTGATGTTCTTGATTTTTCAGCAATGGGGTACCCCGGAGATGGACCTCTTTGCGACATCATTGAACAGGAAACTTCCAATGTATGCTTCCAGGGACGGGCTCGGAGTGTCCTCCTTGGAGGATGCCCTCGGGATCCCTTGGGATATTATGAAAGCTTACGCATTTCCTCCTTTGTCACTGATACATCAGTTACTTTGGAAACTCAGAATGCATCAAACTGCAATCTCATCTTCATAGCTCCTTGGTGGCCAGCCAGGTTCTGGTTTTTGGACCTGCAGCACCTGTTGGTCTCCCCTCCAATAGGGTTGCCGCAGATTCCTGACCTTCTTCACCAGTGCAATCACCAGTTATGGCACCCCTCCCCGCAATCGTTCAGCTTGATGGCCTGGTGCCTGAGTTCCAATCACTAGCGCAGTTCAACCTTTCTGAGGACAACATGCATATCATTCAAGTGGCAAGAAGCCCTCTATGAGAGCTCAATACAGGAGCAAGTGGCTCAGTTCTTGCCATTGGTGTCTGGCCAAAGAGCTCAATCCCAAACATGCTTCCATTGGCACTGTTTTGTCCTGTGTATCTGACCTTGCAGCTTCTGGCAGGCATGTCTTATCATGCAGGACATATCTGTCTGCCATTGCGGCTTACCTGTCTAAGGACAGCTGCTCCATTTCGCTGGCTAATCCAGTCATCAAAAGACACTTTGCAGGTCTTCTCCATCTTTTTCCAACGATTCCGGACCCTCATCCCAAATGGGATCTAAATGTGGTCCTCAACGCGTTATGTTATATGCCTTTTGAACCCATGGCTACTACCAAACTCAAGTACCAGTCTTGGAAGATAGCTTTTTTGATTGCAGTTACATCTGCAAGATGGATAAGTGAGCTTCAGGTTCTTTCTGTGGAACATCCGTTCCTATCTTTTCTTAAGGTTAAGGTGGTGCTTTGCACCCACCCTTCCTTCCTTCCTAAAGTGGTTCAAGAATTTCACTTGAACCAGTCTATATTTTTACCAGTACTCTTCCTGATCCTGGTATTTTATGCTGAAATGGTCCTGCACAACCTGGATGTCAGACGCGCTCTGAAGTTCTACCTCAACAGGATGAGTGAACTCAGAGGCCCTTCCCAACTATTTGTTACATTTGGTGACCCAAAAGGGAAACCAGCCTCAAAAGCATCATTTTCCCTTTGGGTAGTTTCATGTGTTTCCGAGGCCTACAACATTCAAGGCCTTCAACCACCTAAAGGCATTCATGCACATCTGGTCCGGAGCCAAGTGGCTGCTGTTGCCTTCCAAAAGTACGTCTCTTGGGAGTCCATTGCCAAGGAGGCTATGTGGGCCTCCTCATCGGCTTTTTACAAACTTTACCGTCTCGACCTGAGCTTCCGGGCTGATGCCCAATTTGGCGAGGCATCTCTCAAGAATGTATTCCAATAAGGGAAATGTCCATCCAGCCGTAATACCTATGGTTAGTGCTTTGGGATCTCCCACAAGTATGGAGGAAACGGGACAGGACGTAGGAGTATGACAAAGTTACTCACCGTAGTGACTACCTTACTCCTAGTCCATAGTCCCCTTTCCTCCATACGCCTACCCGGTGTCCCCTATAAGTATCCTCTATTGTTGCTTATATGGTCTCAGACCTGGTGATAGAAAAGGACTGAAGGGCGATGCATGGGTCAGAGCTCAGGAAGGCAGTGTTACGGTCATGTACGGTGGCC